>NC_139993.1:14823114-16255614 GCF_964263955.1 Coregonus lavaretus
GAGAGAGAGAGAGAGAGAGAGAGAGAGAGAGAGAGCTGTGGCCTACTTAAACATTGAGAGCATTAATAGCTGTATGTTACACTGACTTTGAATGTTTATGGTGAAAATGCTATTAAAACATTCTGATGTATATAATTTTGTGTTTCCGTCCCTTACAATGAAATAATAGTATGCCTATAACTCAATGCACTGTTTATTAAATGGAATAATCTTTCTTTAGGGCCAGATTTTAGCAAATGCATCCATTTCAATTAATCGCAATTAACTAATGCCATTAACTCGATACATTATTTTAATTGTTGGACAGCCCTTATATATACAGTTGAAGTCGGAAGTTTACATACACCTTGGACAAATACATTTAAATTCAGTTTTTCAAAATTCCTGACATTTAATCCTAGTAAAAATTCCCTGTCTTAGGTCAGTTAGGATCACCACTTTATTTTAAGAATGTGAAATGTCAGAATAATAGTAGAGAGAATTATTTATTTCAGCTTTTATTTCTTTCATCACATTCACAGTGGGTCAGACGTTTACATACACTCAATTAGTATTTGGTAGCATTGCCTTTACATTGTTTAACTTGGGTCAAATGTTTCGGGTAGCCTTCCACAAGCTTCCCACAATAAGTTGGGTGAATTTTGGCCCATTCCTCCTGACAGAGCTGGTGTAACTGAGTCAAGTTTGTAGGCCTCCTTGCTCGCACACGATTTTTCAGTTCTGCCCACAGATTTCCTATAGGATTTGAGGTCAAGGCTTTGTAATGGCCACTCCAATGCCTTGACTTTGTTGTCCTTAAGCCATTTTGCTTGAGGTCATTGTCCATTTGGAAGACCCATTTGTGGCCAAGGTTTAACTTCCTGACTGATGTCTTGAGATGTTGCTTCAATATATCCATATTATTTTCCTTCCTCATGATGCCATCTATTTTGTGAAGCGCACCAGTCCCTCCTGCAGCGAAGCACACCCACAGCATGATGCTGCCACCCCCGTGCTTCACGGTTGGGATAGTGTTCTTCGGTTTGCAAGCGACCCCCTTTTTCCTCAAACAAAATGATGGACATTATGGCCAAACAATTCTGCTTTTGTTTCATCAGACCAGAGGACAGTTCTCCAAAAAGTACGATATTTGTCCCCATGTGCAGTTGCAAACCGTAGTCTGGCTTTTTTTATGGTGGTTTTGGAGCTGTGGCTTCCTCCTTGCTGAGCAGCCTTTCAGGTTATGTCGAGATAGGCCTCGTTTTACTGTGGATATAGATACTTTTGTACCTGTTTCCTCCAGCATCTTCACAAGGTCCTTTGCTGTTGTTCTAGGATTGATTCACACTAAAGTACGTTCATCTCTGGGAGACAGAATGCGTCTCCTTCCTGAGCGGTATGATGGCTGCGTGGTCCCATGGTGTTTATACTTGTGTACTATTGTTTGTATAGATGAACGTGGTACCTTCAGGCATTTGGAAATTGCTCCCAAGGATGAACCAGACTTGTGGAGGTCTACCATTTTTTTTTTTTGAGGTCTTGGCTGATTTCTTTTGATTTTCCCACGATGTCAAGCAAAGAGGCACTGAGTTTGAAGGTAGGCCTTGAAATACATCCACAGGTACACCTCCAATTGACTCAAATTATGTCAATTAGCCTATCAGAAGCTTCTAAAGCCATGACATCATTTTCTGGAATTTCCAAAGCTGTTTAAAAGCACAGTCAACTTAGTGTATGTAAACTTCTGACCCACTGGAATTGTGATACAGTGAAATATAAGTGAAATAATCTGTCTGTAAACAATTGTTGGAAAAATTACTTGTGTCATGCACAAAGTAGATGTCCGAACCAACTTGCCAAAACTATAGTTTGTTAACAAAAAATTTGTGGAGTGGTTGAAAAACAAGTTTTAATGACTCCAACCTAAGTGTATGTAAACTTCCGACTTCAACTGTACACTACAGTTCAAAAGTTTGGGTCACTTAGAAATGTCCTTGTTTTCGAAAGAAAAGCAATTTTTATGTCCATTAAAGTAACATCAAATTAATCAGAAATACAGTGTAAACATTGTTAATGTTTTAAATGTATATTGTAGCTGGAAACGGCTGATTTTTAATGGAATATCTATATAGGCGTACAGAGGCCCATTATCAGCAACCATCAGTCCTGTGTTCCAATGGCACGTTGTGTTTGCTAATTCAAGTTTATCATTTTAAAAGGCTAATTGATCATTAGAAAACCCTTTTGCAATTATGTTAGCACATCTGAAAACTGTTGTGCTGATTAAAGAAGCAATAAAACTGGCCTTCTTGAGACAAGTTGATTATCTGGAGCATCAGCAATTGTGGGTTTGATTACAGGCTCAAAATGGCTAGAAACAAATAACTTTCTTCTGAAACTCATCAGTCTATTCTTGTTCTGAGAAATGAAGGCTATTCCATGCGAGAAATTGCCAAGAAACTGAAGATTTCGTACAACGCTGTGTACTGCTCCCTTCACAGAACAGCGCAAACTGGCTCTAACCAGAATAGAAAGAGGAATGGGAGGCCCCAGTGCACAAATGAGCAAGAGGACAAATACATTACAGTGTCTACATTGAGAAACAGGCGCCTCACAGGTCCTCAACTGGCAGCTTCATTAAATAGTACCCGCAAAACACCAGTCTCAACGTCAACAGTGAAGAGGCGACTCCAGGATGCTGACCTTCTAGGCAGAGTTGCAAAGAAAAAGCCATATCTCAGACTGGCCAATAAAAATAAAAGATTAAGATGGGCAGTCTGAGATATGGCTTTTTCTTTGCAACTCTGCCTAGAAGGTCAGCATCCCCGGAGTCGCCTCTTCACTGTTGACGTGGAATTATGTATTAACCAAAAAAGGGTCCCTCAGTAAGAGCATTGAAGATGGGTCGTGGCTGGGTCTTCCAGCATGACAATGACCCGAAACACACAGCCAGGGCAACTAAGGAGTGGCTCCGTAAGAAGCATCTCAAGGTCCTGGAGTGGCCTAGCAGGTCTCCAGACCTGAACCCAATAGAAAATCTACTGGTATACAGAAGATAAACCCTATTTGGTAAAATACCAAGTCCATATCATGGCAAGAACAGCTCAAATAAGCAAAGAGAAATGACAGTCCATCATTACTTTAAGACATGAAGGTCAGTCAATCCTGAAAATGTGAAGAACTTTGAAAGTTTCTTCAAGTGAAGTCACAAAAATCATCAAGTGCTTTGATGAAACTGGCTCTCATGAGGACCGCCACAGGAAAGGAATACCCAGAGTTACATTTGTTACCAGCCTCAGAAATTGCAGGCCTAATAAATGCTTCACAGAGTTCAAGTAACAGACACATCTCAACATCAACTGTTCAAAGGAGACTGCGAGAATCAAGCCTTCATGGTCGAATTGCTGCAAAGAAACCACTACTAAAGTACACCAATAAGAAGAAGAGATTTTCTTGGGCCAAGATACACAAGCAATGGACATTAGACCGGTCGAAATCTGTTCAAATTGGAAAATGTTGGTTCAAACCGTCGTGGCTTTGTGAGACGTGATGTGGGTGAACGGATGATCTCTGCATGTGTAGTTCCCACAGTGAAGCATGGAGGTGGAGGTGTTATGGTGTTGGGTGCTTTGCTGGTGACACTGTCTGTGATTTATTTAGAATTCAAGGCACACTTAACCAGCATGGCTACCACAGCATTCAGCAGTGATACGCCATCCCATCTGGTTTGGACTTAGTGGGACTATCATTTGTTTTTCAACAGGACAATGACCCAACACACCTCCAGGCTGTGTAAGGGCTATTTTACCAAGAAGAAGAGTGATGGAGTGCTGCATCAGATGACCTGGCCTCCACAATCCCCCGACCACATCCAAATTGAGATGCTTTGGAATGAGTTGGACCGCAAAGTGAAGGAAAAGCAGCCAACAAATGCTGAGCATCTGTGGGAACTCCTTCAAGACTGTTGGAAAAGCATTCCAGGTGAAGCTGGTTGAGAGAATGCCAAGAGTGTGCAAAGCTGTCATCAAGGCAAAGGGTGGCTATTTGAAGATTCTCAAATATATAATATTTTTTTATTTGTTTAACACTTTTTTGGTTACTACATGATTCCATGTGTTATTTCATAGTTTTGCTGTCTTCACTATTATTCTACAATGTAGAAAACAGTAAAAATAAAGAAAAATCCTGGAATGAGTAGGTGTCCAGACTTTTGACTGGTAGTTTATCTACAACACAAAATCAATTTTTCGTGTTTGTATAGTGCGTATGTTATTGTGTGTGTCTGTGCCTATGTTTGTGTTGCTTCACAGTCCCCGCTGTTCCATAAGGTGTATTTTTATCTGTTTTTTAAAAATCTGATTCTACTGCTTGCGTCAGTTACCTGATGTGGAATAGAGTTCCATGTAGTCATGGCTCTGTGTAGTACTGTGTGCCTCCCATAGTCTGTTCTGGACTTGGGGACTGTGTAGAGACCTCTGGTGACATGTCTTGTGGAGTATGCATTGGTGTCTGAGCTGTGTGCTAGCCCTTTAATTAGACAGCTTGGTGCTTTCAACATGTCAATACCTCTCACAAATACAAGTAGTGATGAAGACAATCTCTCCTCCACTTTGAGCCAGGAGAGATTGACATGCATATTATTAATGTTTGCTGTCTGTGTACATCCAAGGGCCAGCCGTGCTGCCCTGTTCTGAGCCAATTGAAATTTTCCTAAGTCCCTCTTTGTGGCACCTGACCAGACGACTGAACAGCAGTCCAGGTGCGACAAAACTAGAGCCTGTAGGACATGCCTTGTAGATAGTGCTGTTAAGAAGGTACAGCAGTGCTTTATAATCGACATACTTCTCCCTGTCTTAGCTGCTGTTGTATCAATATGTTTTGACCATGACAGTTTACAATCCAGGGTTACTCCAAGCAGTTTAGTCACCTCAACTTGCTCAATTTCCATATGATTTATTACAAGATTTAGTTGAGGTTCAGGGCTTAGTGAATGATTTGTACCAAATGCAATGCTTTTAGTTTTTGAAATATTTAGGACTAACTTATTCCTTGCCACCCATTCTGAAACTAACTGCAGCTCTTTGTTAAGTGTTGCAGTCATTTCAGTCGCTGTAGTAGCTGACTTGTATAGTGTTGAATCATCCACATACATAGACACACTGGCTTTACTCAAAGCCAGTGGCATTTTGTTAGTATATATTGAAAAAAGTAAGGGGCCTAGACAACTGCCCTGGGGAATTCCTGATTCTACCTGGATTATGTTGGAGAGGATTCAATTAAAGAACACCCTCTGTGCTCTGTTAGACAGGTAAATCTTTATCCACAATATAGCAGGGGGTGTAAAGCCATAACACATTTTTCCAGCAGCAGACTGTGATCAATAATGTCAATAGCCACACTGAAGTCTAACAAATCAGCCCCCACAACCTTTTTATCATCAATTTATCTCTGCCAATCATCAGTCATTTGTATAAGTGTTGTGCTTGTTGAATGTCCTTCCCTATAAGCGTACTGAAAGTCTGTTGTCAATTTGTTTACTGTGAAATATCATTGTATCAAATTGGTCAAACACAATTTCTTTCAAACATTTTCTAAAGGTTGGTAACAGGCTGATTGCTCGGCTATTTGAGTCAGTAAAGGGGTCTTAAGTATTCTTAGGTAGCAGAATGACTTTCTTCCAACCAGGCCTGAGGGCACACACTTTCTGGTAGGCTTAAATTAACGATATGGCAAATAGGAGTGGCAATATCGTCCGCTATTATCCTCAGTAATTTTCCATCGAAGTTGTCAGACCCCAGTGGCTTGTCATTGTTGATAGATCAAAATATTTTTTTCACCTCTTCCACACTCACTTTACGGAATTCAAAATTACAATTCTTGTCTTTCATAATTTGGTCAGATATACTTGGATGTGTAGTGTCAGAGTTTGTTGCTGACATGTCATGCCTAAATTTGCAAATTTGCCAATGAAAAAATAATTAAAGTAGTTGGCAATATCAGTGGGTTTTGTGATGAATGAGCCAACTGATTCAATGAATGATGGAGCTGAGTTTGCCTTTTTCCCCATACATTTTATTGAATGTGCTCCAAAGCTTTTTACTATAATTCTTTATGTCATTTATCTTTATTTCATAGTGTAGTTTCTTCTTCTTTTTATTCAGTTTAGTCACATGTTTCCCAATTTGCAATACGTTTGCCAATTGGTTGTGCAGCCAGACTTATTTTACATTCCTTTGGCCTCATCCCTCTCAACCATACCATTTTTCAATTCCTCATCAATCCACGGGGATTTAACAGTTTTTACAGTCATTTTCTTAATGGGTGCATGCGTACTAGTAACAGGAATAAGCAATATCATGAATGTGTCAAGTGCGACGTCTGTTTGCTCCTCATTACACACCATGGACCAACAAATATTATTTATGTCAACAACATAGGAATCACTACAAAACGTATTGTATACTAGGCCCAGCCTTTGGAACTTTGGTTTTCCTAGATATGGCTACTATATTGTGATCACTACATCCGATGGATCTGGATAATGCTTTCAAGCACATTTCTGCAGCATTAGTAAAGATGTGATCAATACATGTTGATGATTTCATTCCTGTGCTGTTTGTAACTACCCTGGTAGGTTGACTGATAACCTGAAGCAGGTTGCAGGCAATGGTTACAGTTTGAAGCTTTTTCTGGAGTTGGCAGCTTGATGAAAGCCAGTCAATATTTAAATCACCCAGAAAATATACCTCTCTGTTGATATCACATACACTACCAGTCAAAAGTTTAAGAACACCTACTCATTCAAGGGTTTTTCATTATTTGTATTATTCTCTACATTGTAGAATAATAGTGAAAACATCAAAACTATGTAATAACACATATTGAATCATGTAGTAACCAAAAACTGTCAAACAAATCAAAATATATTTTATATTTGAGATTCTTTAAATAGCCACCCTTTGCCTTGATGACAGCTTTGCACACTCTTGACATTCTCTCAACCAGCTTCACCTGGAATGCTTTTCCAACAGTCTCTAAGGAGTTTCCAAACCATCGCAATTTGGTTGAGGTCGGCCAAGGTCATCTGATGCAGCACTCCATCACTCTCCTTCTTGGTAAAATAGCCCTTACACAGCCTGGAGGTGTGTTGGGTCATTGTCTTGTTGAAAAACAAATGATAGTCCCACTAAGTTCAAACCAGATGTGAAGGTGTATCGCTGCAGAATGCTGTGGTAGCCATGCTGGTTAAGTGTGCCTTCAATTCTACATAAATCACAAACATTGTCATGAGCAAAGCTGGACTCATCAGACCAAAGGGCAGATTTCCATCAGTCTAATGTCCATTGCTTGTGTTTCTTGGCCCAAGCAGGTCTCTTCTTATTATTGGTGTCCTTTAGTAGTAGTTAGTTTGCAGCAATTCGACCATGAAGGCCTGGTTCACCCAATCTCTTTTGATCAGTTTATGTTGAGATGTGTCTGTTACTTGAACTCTGTGAAGCATTTATTTGGGCTGTAATTTCTGAGGCTGGTAACTCTAATGAACTTATCAACTGCAGCAGAGGTAACGCTGGGTATTCCTTTCCTTTGGCGGTCCTCATGAGAGCCAGTTTCATCATAGCGCTTCATGGTTTTTCCGACTGCACTTGAATAAACTTTTCAAAGTTCTTGAAATCTTCCTGATTGACTGACCTTAAAGTAATGATGGACTGTCGTTTCTCTTTGCTTATTTGAGCTGTTCTTGCCATAATATGGACTTTATGTTTTACCAAATAGGGCTATCTTCTGGATACCACTCCTACCTTGTCACAACACAAGTGATTGGCTCAAACACATTAAGAAGGAAATACATTTCACAAATGAACTTTTAACAAGGCACACATGTTAATTGAAATGCATTCCAGGTGACTTCCTCATGAAGCTGGTTGAGAGAATGCCAAGAGTCAGCAAAGCTTTCATCAAGGCGAAGGGTGGCTACTTTTTTCGTTACTAGATGATTCCATATGTGTTATTTCATAGTTTTGATGTCTTCTCTATTATTCTGGAATGAGTAGGTGTGTCCAAACTTTTGACTGGTACTGTATGTTAATGTATGTTATTTTGAGCACTTTTCTGGGATGCTTGCATGTTTTCATTGCTTTGCTGGGAAGCTTTGCAGACGTAGCCTAGATGTTCTCATGTTATTTATGTTAGTGCAGGGTGAGTTGAACATAGTGGACTTCCTACTAGGGCACACCGCCTCAGCGCTAACATCATAAATCTGGTTCATAGGCACAGGATTGCTGCATACAATAGCTGTAGGATCAGCAGAGGCATTCAGGGCAGTTAGAGGGACATAAATGAAGTTACTTACATTGTGTCTACCAATGCCCCTGGTATAATGTACATTTGCTAAAGCATTATGATGACTCAGCGACACAATGGTAGGGATTAACTGAGCTGGGTTTGGGTCATTGATAAGTCATTGTCTCAACGCAGACTTGTAATGCTGTGAAAGGATCCAGGAACCCAAATGATTTGGGTGGATACCATCCTCCTTATAAAACATGTTTTGTTTCCAAAAGGTATCGAAATTGTCAACTAAAGTTACACCCATTGAGCTGCAATAATCACATAGCCAGTTGTGAAGAGAAAGAATCCTGCTAGAGCGTTCAATGCCGCGATTCAGAGAGGGCACAGGGCCAGATATGATGGGTCTTTTATTAGTTTCTAGCAGAGAATCAATCAGCTCTTTGAAATCCAGTTTCAACTGTTCAGGGCAGCCCTTATATTTTATTTGTTATTTAACCTTTATTTATACAGGTTTTTCTCATTGAGATAACATCTATTTTTCAAGAGAGACCTGGTCCAACAGCAGCAGGGGGAACAAAGTTTCAGACAAAACAACTTACATACAGTGGGGAAAAAAAGTATTTAGTCAGCCACCAATTGTGCAAGTTCTCCCACTTAAAAAGATGAGAGAGGCCTGTAATTTTCATCATAGGTACAAGTCAACTATGACAGACAAAATGAGAAAATTTTTTCCAGAAAATCACATTGTAGGATTTTTAATGATTTTATTTGCAAATTATGGTGGAAAATAAGTATTTGGTCAATAGCAAAAGTTTCTCAATACTTTGTTATATACCATTTGTTGGCAATGACACAGGTCAAAAGTTTTCACACACTGTTGCTGGTATTTTGGCCCATTCCTCCATGCAGATCTCCTCTAGAGCAGTGATGTTTTGGGGCTGTCGCTGGGCAACACGCACTTTCAACTCCCTCCAAAGATTTTCTATGGGGTTGAGATCTGGAGACTGGCTTGGCCACTCCAGGACCTTGAAATGCTTCTTACGAAGCCACTCCTTCGTTGCCCGGGCGGTGTGTGTCACACCCTGGCTCTGGGGACTCTATATGTTGAGCCAGGGTGTGTAAATTCTATGTGTTTATGTTCTATGTTGTAGATTCTAGTTGTTCTATTTCTATGTTGGCCAGTGTGGTTCTCAATCAGAGGCAACGAGTGTCAGCTGTGGCTGGTTGTCTCTGATTGGGAACCACATTTAGACAGGCTGTTTTCCCACAGTAGTTGTGGGATCTTGTTCCGTGTTGGTTGTATTTTGTAGCCAAGGACTTCACGTGTCATTATCGTTTGTTGTTTTGTTCTTGTTATCACTATTGATAATAAAGTATGTTCGCTCATCACGCTGCGCCTTGGTCCTCCTCTCTTCTCGACGATCGTGACAGAAGATCCCACCATACCAGGACCAAGCAGCGTGTCCAGGAACACACGCAGGAGGTAACTCTAGTGGAGGTCCTCCTCGGTTGGGGGCAGATTACGGAGGAGGAGGCCGTCCGGTACCGGAAGGCTATGAAGGGGGAGACCCAGGCAGGAGAGGAGAAGTGGCGCCAACAGGGCCGTGGTCGGACAGGCGAGAGGCACCCCCAATACATTTTTAGGGGGGGCACACGGCATGGGCGATGGGGCAGCAGGAGGCTGCCACAGGGCGAATTGGGAGATTAGGAGAGGAGGCCACCGGGTTTGTGGGGCCGGAAGGTGGGTTGGCGGAGCCTGGATGTAGAGCAGAGCCAACTCACCGTACTCAGGCATGGCAGCATGAGACTGGGCAGGTTCCGGGGTATGCGGAGCTGCGTACTGTGCCACGAGTGGTCCGGCACGTCCTGTGCGAGCACGCCGCACGTGTCGTGCGAAGGTGGGCATGCAGCCAGGACGGAGTGTGCCGGCTCAGCGCTCGTGGTCTCCAGTGCCCCTCCTCGGTCCCGGATATCCTGCGCCAGTGTCACGTGCTGTTATGCCAGTACGTGTACACAGCCCTGTACGTCCTGTGCTGATGCCTCTCACAGAGTGTGTGAAGGTAGGCATTCAGCCAGGACGGGTTGTGTCAGCTCTTCACTCCATGTCTCCAATCCGTCTCCACAGCCCAGCCCGGCCTGTTCCTGCTCCTCGCACCAAGCCTACGGTGCGCGTCGCCAGCCCGGCTCGGCCTGTTCCTGCCCCTCGCACCAAGCCTACGGTGCGCGTCGCCAGCCCGGCCCGGCCTGTTCCTGCCCTTCGCACCAAGCCTACGGTGCGCGTCGCCAGCCCGGCCCGGCCTGTTCCTACCCTTCGCACCAAGCCTACGGTGCGCGTCGCCAGCCCGGCCCGGCCTGTTCCTGCCCCTCGCACCAAGCCTACGGTGCGCGTCGCCAGCTCGGCCCGGCCTGTTCCTGCTCCCCGCACCAAGCTAATGGTGAGCGTCGCCAGCCCGGCCCGGCCTGTTCCTGCTCCCCACACCAAGCTAATGGTGCGCGTCGCCAGCCCGGCCCGGCCTGTTCCTACTCCCCGCACCAAGTTAATGGTGCGCGTCGCCAGCCCGGCCCGGCCTGTTCCTGCTCCCCGCACCAAGCTAATGGTGCGCGTCGCCAGCCCGGCCCGGCCTGTTCCTGCTCACCGCACCAAGCTAATGGTGCGCGTCGCCAGCCCGGCCCGGCCTGTTCCTGCTCCCCGCACCAAGCTAATGGTGCGCGTCGCCAGCCCTGCCCGGCCTGTTCCTGCTCCACGCACCAAGCCAGGGGTGCGCATCGTCAGCCCGGTCCGGCCCGTTGCTGCTCCACGCACCAAGCCAGGGGTGCGCATCGTCAGCCCGGTCCGGCCCGTTGCTGCTCCACGCACCAAGCCAGGGGTGCGCATTGTCAGCCCGGTCCGGCCCGTTCCTGCTTCCCGCACCAAGCTAATGGTGCGCGTCGCCAGCCCGGCCCGGCCTGTTCCTGCTCCACGCACCAAGCCAGGGTTGCGCATCGTCAGCCCGGTCCGGCCCGTTGCTGCTCCACGCACCAAGCCAGGGGTGCGCATCGTCAGCCCGGTCCGGCCCGTTCCTGCTTCCCGCACCAAGCCAATGGTGCGCGTCGCCAGCCCGGCCCGGCCTGTTCCTGCCACTCGCACCAAGCCAGGGGTGCGAGTCGTCAGCCCGGTACGGGCCGTTCCGGCTCCACGCACCAAGCCAGGGGTGCGCATCGTCAGCCCGGTCCGGCCCATTGCTGCTCCACGCACCAAGCCAGGGGTGCGCATCGTCAGCCCGGTCCGGCCCGTTCCTGCTCCACGCACCAAGCCAGGGGTGCGCATCATCAGTCCGGCACAACCCGTGCCTGGGTCACCGGTGCCTGGTCAGGTACCGGTCAGCTGCTCCACACCGGAGCCTAAGGTATCCGCTCCTACGATGTCCAGTCCAGCTCCAGCCAGCGGGGCCAGACCGGACCAGGGGCGCTACGGGGGGATGGTTGAAGGGTGGTGGTCTAGCCCGGAGCCGGAACCGCCTCCGAGGAGGAATGCCCACCCAGCCCTCCCCTGTTTGGTTTATGTTTAGGCGCGGTCGCAGTCCGCGCCTTTGGGGGGGGGGGGGGGGTACTGTCACACCCTGGCTCTGGGGACTCTATATGTTGAGCCAGGGTGTGTAAATTCTATGTGTTTATGTTCTATGTTGTAGATTCTAGTTGTTCTATTTCTATGTTGGCCAGTGTGGTTCTCAATCAGAGGCAACGAGTGTCAGCTGTGGCTGGTTGTCTCTGATTGGGAACCACATTTAGACAGGCTGTTTTCCCACAGTAGTTGTGGGATCTTGTTCCGTGTTGGTTGTATTTTGTAGCCAAGGACTTCACGTGTCGTTATCGTTTGTTGTTTTGTTCTTGTTATCACTATTGATAATAAAGTATGTTCGCTCATCACGCTGCGCCTTGGTCCTCCTCTCTTCTCGACGATCGTGACAGTGTGTTTGGGATCATTGTCATGCTGAAAGACCCAGCCACGTTTCATCTTCAATGCCCTTGCTGATGGAAGGAGGTTTTCACTCAAAATCTCCCGATACATGGCCCCATTCGTCCTTTCCTTTGCACGGATCAGTCGTCCTGGTCCCTTTGCAGAAAAACAGCCACTAAGCAGGTAGCTTAGTGGTTAAGAGCGTTGTGCCAGTAACCGAAAGGTCGCTGGTTCTAATCCCCGAGCTGACTAGGTGAAAAATATGTCGATGTGCCCTTGAGCAAGGCACTTAACCCTAATTGCTCCTGTAAGTCGCTCTGGATAAGAGCGTCTGCTAAATGACAAAAATGTAAAATGTAATGTTTCCACCCCCATGCTTCACAGTAGGTATGGTGTTCTTTGGATGCAACTCAGCATTCTTTGTCCTCCAAATACGACGAGTTGAGTTTTTACCAAAAAGTTATATTTTGGTTTCATCTGACCATATGCCATTCTCCCAATCCTCTTCTGGATCATCCAAATGCACTCTAGCAAACTTCAGACGGGCCTGGACATGTACTGCCTTAAGCAGGGGGACACGTCTGGCACTGCAGGATTTGAGTCCCTGGCGGCGTAGTGTGTTACTGATGGTAGGCTTTGTTACTTTGGTCCCAGCTCTCTGCAGGTCATTCACTGGTGTGTGGTTCTGGGATTTTTGCTCACCGTTCTTGTGATCATTTTGACCCCACGGGGTGAGATCTTGCGTGGAGCCCCAGATCGAGGGAGATTATCAGTGGTCTTGTATGTCTTCCATTTCCTAATAATTGCTCCCACAGTTGATTTCTTCAAACCAAGCTGCTTACCTATTGCAGATTCAGTCTTCCCAGCCTGGTGCAGGTCTACAATTTTGTTTCTGGTGTCCTTTGACAGCTCTTTGGTCTTGGCCATAGTGGAGTTTGGAGTGTGACTGTTTGAGGTTGTGGACAGGTGTCTTTTATACTGATAACAAGTTCAAACAGGTGCCATTAATACAGGTAACGAGTGGAGGACAGAGGAGCCTCTTAAATAAGAAGTTACAGGTCTGTGAGAGCCAGAAATCTTGCTTGTTTGTAGGTGACCAAATACTTATTTTCCACCATAATTTGCAAATCAATTAATTAAAAATCCTACAATGTGATTTTCTGGATTTTTTTTTCTCAATTTGTCTGTCATAGTTGACGTGTACGTATGATGAAAATTACAGGCCTCTCTCATCTTGTTAAGTGGGAGAACTTGCACAATTGGTGGCTGACTAAATACTTTTTTTCACCACTGTACACTAACACAACATTGAACAAAACTATAGACACATACAGTACAACAATTACATATTACGTAAAGAAACACAAATGTCATAACAAAAAAATAGCTGTACTAAAGACAATTACATGCTTCTATGATATTTACATCGACCAAGTGTTTAAACTCCACCAACGTGACTAAATCATCAAATGTTTAAGTGTTCAGGAGAGAATTCCAGGACCACGGAGCTGAGCAACTAAAACTATTTCTACCATGACCTGTTCTAATTCTTGGTACTGTTAAAAGCAAATGAGAATGGGACCGTAATTGATTTTTATTTACTGACCTGATTAAAAAAGAACTCAAGCCTACTCAAGGTCAATGATGACCAGCCAATGGCTCTGTAGAGATCACAATGATGTGTTAGACGTTTTTGATCGGTAATGAACCTGAGGGGCCGCATGATATACTAAATCAAGTGCTGTCAGGGTAGTGGTTGAGGCCTGCATATACACTGCTCAAAAAAATTAAGGGAACACTAAAATAACACATCCTAGATCTGAATGAATGAAATAATCTTATTAAATACTTTTTTCTTTACATAGTTGAATGTGCTGACAACAAAATCACACAAAAATTATCAATGGAAATCAAATTTATCAACCCATGGAGGTCTGGATTTGGAGTCACCCTCAAAATTAAAGTGGAAAACCACACTACAGGCTGATCCAACTTTGATGTAATGTCCTTAAAACAAGTCAAAATGAGGCTCAGTAGTGTGTGTGGCCTCCACGTGCCTGTATGACCTCCCTACAACGCCTGGGCATGCTCCTGATGAGGTGGCGGATGGTCTCCTGAGGGATCTCCTCCCAGACCTGGACTAAAGCATCCGCCAACTCCTGGACAGTCTGTGGTGCAACGTGGCGTTGGTGGATGGAGCGAGACATGATGTCCCAGATGTGCTCAATTGGATTCAGGTCTGGGGAACGGGCGGGCCAGTCCATAGCATCAATGCCTTCCTCTTGCAGGAACTGCTGACACACTCCAGCCACATGAGGTCTAGCATTGTCTTGCATTAGGAGGAACCCAGGGCCAACCGCACCAGCATATGGTCTCACAAGGGGTCTGAGGATCTCATCTCGGTACCTAAAGCAGTCAGGCTACCTCTGGCGAGCACATGGAGGGCTGTGCGGCCCCCCAATGAAATGCCACCCCACACCATGACTGACCCACCGCCAAACCGGTAATGCTGGATGATGTTGCAGGCAGCAGAACGTTCTCCACGGCGTCTCCAGACTCTGTCATGTCTGTCACATGTGCTCAGTGTGAACCTGCTTTCATCTGTGAAGAGCACAGGGCGCCAGTGGCGAATTTGCCAATCTTGGTGTTCTCTGGCAAATGCCAAACGTCCTGCACGGTGTTGGGCTGTAAGCACAACCCCCACCTGTGGACGTCGGGCCCTCATACCACCCTCATGGAGCCTGTTTCTGACCGTTTGAGCAGACACATGCACATTTGTGGCCTGCTGGAGGTCATTTTGCAGGGCTCTGGCAGTGCTCCCCCTGCTCCTCCTTGCACAAAGGCAGAGGTAGCAGTCCTGCTGCTGGGTTGTTGCCCTCCTACGGCCTCCTCCACGTCTCCTGATGTACTGGCATGTCTCCTGGTAGCGCCTCCATGCTCTGGACACTACGCTGACAGACACAGCAAACCTTCTTGCCACAGCTCGCATTGATGTGCCATCCTGGATAAGCTGCATTACCTGAGCCACTTGTGTGGGTTGTAGACTCCGTCTCATGCTACCACTAGAGTGAAAGCACCGCCAGCATTCAAAAGTGACCAAAACATCAGCCAGGAAGCATAGGAACTGAGAAGTGGTCTGTGGTCACCACCTGCAAAACCAGTCCTTTATTGGGGGTGTCTTGCTAATTGCCTATAATTTCCACCTGTTGTCTATTCCATTTGCACAACAGCATGTGAAATGTATTGTCAATCAGTGTTGCTTCCTAAGTGGACAGTTTGATTTCACAGAAGTGTGATTGACTTGGAGTTACATTGTGTTGTTTAAGTGTTCCCTTTATTTTTTTGAGCAGTGTATATAACATCACTAAAATATAAAACCACCAGTAATGTACATCGTACCAGCTCCTTCCTGGCCTCCAGAAAAAAACAAGCCTTATGCCGGTAATAAAAACCTATTCTCAGCTTGAGCTTCCTTATCAAGTTCTCCACTTGAACAGTGAAGCTTTGCTTGTCATCCACCCACACTCCCAAATATTTGTACACTTTGACTTGCTCTATAGTATGTCCATCCAATGGAGCAATGACATGATTAATAACATGCCTGGCATTTGAAAATACCATGCATTTTGTTTTACCCAAATTCAGAACCAGCTCTTTGGGCATTTTCCAAAGCTAAAGATAAACTACTACCACTTGAATAAAGAACAGTATCATCTGCATAAAAATGAACATCTGCTGTTTCAATATGATCCCCAATGTTGTTGATATACAAAATGAACAACAGTGGGCCCAAAATAGAACCTTGCGCAACACCTGAGCACAACTCCATGGACTCAGATTTACAAACATCCGCCATTACACATTGTGTACGATTTGATAGGTAAATTAGAAATCAATCTAGAGCATGACCAGTAATTCCACCACATTTTAAACTTTGCACCAACACAGCATGGTCCACAGTGATTAGCCTTCGACTAATCAATAAAGACAGACACACAATATAACTTCTTGTCAAGGGCAAAGTGGAAGTCATTTAAAACCTTCAATGTTGCTGAAACAGTGCTATGGCCAGACCTAAAACCTGATTGCATTCCATTTAAGATGTTGTTTTCTTGGAGGTAGGCCTTCAGCTGCCTAATAACTAAGGACTCCAGTACCTTAGACAGTACAGAACATTTTGATATGGGTTGATAGTTGTCAAGTAGCGAAGGATCTCCACCTTTCAGGAGAGGCAGTACAAAAGCAGATTTCCATAACTTTGAGATTTCCTTAACGTCAAGCATGAGGTTAAAAATACATGTTAAGGGAGGAGCAATGATATCTGCAGCTAGGTGTAGGAGGTGGGGGTCAAGATCATCAGGGCCAGGGGATTTCTTTCTATCAATATATTCCATGGGCTTTACACACTTGTGAAACAGAGAAGGATGAGAAAGAGAACAGGGGGCTCATTTAGACCTTTAACCTTTTCAAATAAACTGCCTGCATCTAGAAAATGCTGATTTAAGGCTCTCAGAATAAAGGTTATCTCAGTTACAATCTGTGTGTCTACTAACAATTGTTTGGGAAGCTGTGTTACTTTTTTGCACTCCAAACCTTTCACTACTTGCCAAAATTTGGAGGGATTATTTAAATGATCCGAAGTAGATTTAAGGTAGTTGTCTGCTTTCAGTTTTCGGGTCATAGCCACACCCAGATTTCGAAGATTTTTAAAAGCCATCCAATCATCCGCCGAACCAGACCCTCTTGCTTTAGCCCACATAGCATTTCGTTCACTTATAATTTTAGTAAATTCATCAGTAAACCAAGGGTTCTCTCTGCCCTTAATCCTGCATTTTTCTAAAGGGGCATGCCTATTGTATACATCCTGGAATGCGTTGTGGAAGTAAGAAAAGGTTAATTCAAAATCAGGGATTAATTATATTGTATTCCATTCAATGTTAAATACATAATGTAAAGAAACCTTGAATATCAAGCTGCTACCAGTTTATTTTCGTGATGACACGTTGAGATCACTTAGGAATTTTACCATCTCTCACACAGGTAATAGCACAGTGATCACTTACAGTGCCTTGCAAAAGTATTCATCCCCCTTGGCGTTTTTCCTATTTTGTTACATTACAACCTGTAATTTAAATGGATTTTTATTTGGATTTCATGTAATGGACATACACAAAATAGTCCAAATTGGTGAAGTGAAATGAAAATAATAACTTGTTTCAAAAACTTCTACAAAATTAATAACGGAAAAGTGGTGCGTGCATATGTATTCACCCGCTTTTCTATGACGCCCCTAAATAAGATCTGGTGCAACCAATTACCTTTAGAAGTCACATAATGAGTTAAATAAAGTCCACCTGTGTGCAATCTAAGTGTCACATGATGTCACATGATATCAGTATATATACACCTGTTCTGAAAGGCCCCAGAGTATGTAACACCACTAAGCAAGGGGCACCACCAAGCAAGCAGAAGAGTGGCCAGAAAAAAGCCATTGCTTAAAGAAAAAAATAAGCAAACACGTTTGGTGTTCACCAAAAGGCATGAGGGAGACTCCCCAAACATATGGAAGAAGGTAATCTGGTCAGATTAGACTAAACTTGAGCTTTTTGGCCATCAAGGAAAACGCTATGTCTGACGCAAACCCAACACCTCTCATCACCCCGAGAACACCATGCCCACAGTGAAGCATGGTGGTGGCAGCATCATGTTTTTCATCAGCAGGGACTGGGAAACTGGTCAGAATTGAAGGAATGATGGCTGGTGCTAAATACAGGGAAATTCTTGAGGGAAACCTGTTTCAGTCTTCCAGAGATTTGAGACTGGGATGGAGGTTCACCTTCCAGCAGGACAATGACACTAAGCATGCTGCTAAAGCAACACTCGAGTGGTTTTAGGGGAAACATTTAAATGTATTGGAATGGCCTAGTCAAAGCCCAGACCTCAATCCAATTGGGAATCTGTGGTATGACTTAAAGAGTGCTTGAAGGAGCTGGAGCAGTTTTGCCTTGAAGAATGGGCAAATATCCCAGTGGCTAGATGTGCCAAACTTATAGAGACATACCCCAAGAGACTTGCAGCTGTAATTGCTGCAAAAAGTGGCTCTACAAAGTATTGACTTTGGGGGGTGAATAGTTATGCACGCTCAGGTTTTCTGTTTTTCTGTGTTATTTCTTGTTTGTTTCACCCCAAAAAATATTTTGCATCTTTAAAGTGGTTTGCACGTTGTGTAAATCAAATGATACAAACCTCAAAAAAATCCATTTTAATTCCAGGTTGTAAGGCAACAAAATAGAAAAAATGCCAAGGGGGGTGATTACTTTCGCAAGCCACTGTATGTCATTTGTAAAAAATACCAGAAGCATTAAAACGATGAGGAATATTGGTTAAGATCAAATCAATCAAAGAAGATTTCAGAGGATACTTTATATTCAACCTAGTTACACTGTTGACAATCGAGTGAGATGATAGGTATTGCATATCATATTTTGAGTTGATCAGAGCTAGATATTAACCAATCCTGATTCAGATCACCCATCTAGACAAACTTAGAGTTAACATGCTGTGATAGTAATTCGAAATTACAATCCAGAGCCAGCAGTAGAAGATGGAGGTCTATAACCACAAGATACAACATTATTTAAAGATGAGCCAAGGTTTAGGTTCAAAGACAGATATTCAAATTGCTTAGGTTTAGTAACAGATGTCAGAACGACCGCCGAGAACTTATACAGCAACACCACCACCCTTTGATTTATGATCTGCACGAAAAACATTGTAGCCATTTATGCCAATGTTTTTGTCTGTAATAGATTTTTGGAGCCAGGTTTCAGAAAGCATAAATACGTCAGGGTCGGCAGTTTTTATCCATATATTCACAAAATCAAGCTTCAGCAGGAGACTTCTTATATTCATATGCAGACACTTCAGGCCACTCTGACTACTTAATTCGGCATGGGTAAAACTTTCAGGACCTGGGTTAGATTGCACATTTCCAGACAGTAGAAGCAGGAAGATAATGGCATTTGGATTTCCAGACCGCACTTGAACGACAATCCACAGTCACCAGAGTCTTTAACGCCACATATTTCAGGAGATGTGGTTAAGTACCAAGAGAACAGCGCAAGAGTCCGATTTCTCCCCTGTTGTTTGGGAGAAATGTGCAGAGTTCTTGCGTGCAGTTACAGAGCAAGCATGTGGTTTCTCCCAAGACACGAGGGAGAAACAGTCATATATTTCCTCATTCACAGAGCAACGGACTCTAAAGGTATCGGCAACATTGTAAAAGCCAAGGGTAGAGAACAGCAAAATGAACAATAGCAGCATGTTTGTTTATTGCTATCAATTAATCACTTAACATGAGAGAAAACACAGTACTAAGCACATAAAAAGTTAACAGAAAAATCTAAGATATGTAGCCAACACAACGCTAAATACTAATATTAAATGAGCTACGACTTCAAATAACAGCGTTCCAAAATAATAATACAAACAAGAAAGCAAGAATCACTAGTCCAACAGCAGATCAGTAAAACGTCTGTGGTATATGCG
The DNA here is from genome assembly GCF_964263955.1 of Coregonus lavaretus. Lineage (NCBI taxonomy): Eukaryota > Metazoa > Chordata > Actinopteri > Salmoniformes > Salmonidae > Coregonus > Coregonus lavaretus. Next base: position 14,842,868 of record NC_139993.1, read on the forward strand.
TATGATGTAGGTGAGCAAAGCTCCGGGGAGAGAGAGAGAGAGAGTGGCGGGGGCACCTGTACCAGACTGGGAGAGACAGACCAGGGCAGGCGGGGAGCAGTGAAGCAGGTAACAGGAGGAGGCCGAAGAGAGGCCCTCAACTAGGCAGACATCCAGGGCGACAATAGATGATAAAATAACCGTTGGTCGAAAACAATACCATGACGGTGATACAATCGCTAACCAGAACGGTAATAAAATCGCTAAAATCCAGACCAGAATGTATGGTAATGTAAAAGCAGGGAGTGAAATGTTTGGTGGTAGCCTCTTCCAAGTTCATAATGTCATTAAAACCCACATGGACTACGATAGAATCGATGTCCATGTCCTGGCGTAGTACATTCGGGAGCAGCTTAGTAATGACATTTACTCCAGCTCCGGGATAGGACATTGCTTTTGCACCAGGATTAGTCACATTTCTTTCCATTGAGCTGCCCAAAATCACGGCTGGCGAGAAGGACAAGGAAATCCGCCTACTCCCACGCGTCACAGGATGGTGCAGGCCTCCAACAGATGGAGAAGCCCCGTTGGAAACTATTTGTTGTTTGTATCCGCTCCGGGCCTCTCGTTCCATGCAACCATCGTTGATTGCCATGCTCCTCTTGCTGTAATCCTTTGACTCCGCTGTCAGATGGGGGAGGAGAGGCAGGAGATGGCTCCCCGGCGAAACGAACTCCGGGCAACACCGGCCAGTCTGATAACGACAAACAACAAGACGGAGATGCATCCAAAATGCACGATGGCCGTCCAGTCACAGGCATAGAAAAGGTAAACATTCCACTCTGCGTTTTCCCCAGTTTCTTACGTAGGCTGGCTACCGGCATGATCAAGGAAACCACCTCAAGCCTATAATCCTTGGCAAGCAAACAATTGACGCATTGGAACTCTGAGTGATCCAGTTTGTCCCGAAACAAAGCATAGTAGATTCATCTCCTACAGCACTGGAACAGTTAATTTACTTCTCCAGACAAAGAGGGCACCATTGGAAAATTAATCTGGGACTAACTTCGTTAGCTTGATGACTAACGTTAGCAGCTTAGCTAGGTTAGCGGCTCCTTCAAGCAGACTTAAACATGTCAGTGAAGCGTGATTCTGGGACAAGAAATAGCGGTCCTAGCTGTTAAAAGTGAACCGAGTCGTGGAATCCATGCAAAAACAAGTTAGGTATTTATGTTTAACAAAGGTTGGTTATGGTTTAGTTAAAATAACAAACCAAGTGTTTCCAGTATACAGTGTTCAGCTGCGCACTCAAAGTGGTCAGTTGTTTTGGTTAGTAGTTTTGGTAAGTAGTTGATTGGTTAAGTAGTTGTGGTCAATAGTGTGGTTTTGATGAGCAGTTTTGTTAAGTAGTTGTGTGGTTTATTAGATGTGGTCAGTAGTTGTGTGCTTGTGCTCAGTAGATGTGGTCAGTAGTTGTGTGGTCAGCAGTTATGTTCAGTAGTTTTGGTCAGTAGTTGTAGTAAATAGTTGTTGTTCAGTAGTTGTGGTCAGGAGATGTCCGTAGTGGTCAATTATTCCGATTAACAGTTCTGGTCAGTAGTTGTGGTTAATAGTTGTGTGGTTTGTGGTCAGCAGTTGTGGGCATTAGTTGTGGTCAGCAGTTGTGTATTTGTTTTCAGTAGATGTGTGGTTGTATTCTATAGTTGTGGTCAGTAATTGTGGTCAGTAGTTGTGGTCAGTAGTTGTGGTCAGTAGTTGTGGTCAGTGATTGTGGTTAATAGTTGTGTAGTTGTTTTCAGTAGTTGTGGTCAGTACTTGTGTTGTCAGTAGTGGTGGAGTTAAGTCGTTGTGTTGCAGGTTATTTGGGCCCTACAGTATGGACGTGGTAAGTTGTTGTGGCCAGAAGTTGTGGTCAGTAGTTGTGGTAAGTAGTAGTGTGGTCAATATTTGTGGTCAATAGTCTTGCGGTCAGTAGTTGTGGTCAATAGTTGTCTAGTTTTGTGGTTTTTCTGCTGGTTCTTTGGGCCCTACAGTATACACATGGGAAGTAGTTGTGGTCGTTAGTTGTGTGGTTCAGTAGTTGTGGTAAGTAGTTTTGTGGTTGTGGTTAGTAGTTGTGGTTTAGTAATTGGGGTTGTGCTGTTTTGGTCAGTACTTGTTGTCAATAGTGGTCAGTAGTTTTGGTTAGTTGTTTTATTAAGTAGTTGTGTGGTTCATTAGTTGTGGTCAGTAGTTTTGTGGTTGTGTACAGTAGATGTGGTCAGTAGTTGTGAGGTAGTGGTCAGTAGTTATGTTCAGTAGTTTTGGTCAGCAGTTTTGGGTAAGTAGTTGAGTTGTTCAGTAGTTGTGGTCAGTAGTTGTGGTCATGAGTTGTCCGTAGTGGTCAATGGTTCCGGTCAACAGTTGCGGTCAGTAGTTGTGGGCAGTAGTTGTGTGGTTGTGGTCAACAGTTGTGTAGTTGTTTTCAGTAGTTGTGTAGTTGAGTGGCTGTGTTGCAGGTTATTTGGGCCCTACAGTATGGAATTTGTGGTCAGTAGTTGTGGTAAGTAGTAGTGTGGTCAATATTTGTGGTCAATAGTTGTTGTGGTCAGTAGTAATGTGGTTGTGGTCAGTAGCTGTGGTCAGTAGTTGTGGTCAGTAGTGGTCAGTTGTTGTGGTCAATAATGGTGTGGTTGTGGTCAGTAGTGGTGTGGTTGTGTTCATTAGTTTTGTGGTTCAGTAGTTGTGTGGTCAGTAGTTTTGGTAAGTCGTTTTGAGGTTGTGGAATGTAGTTGTGGATTAGTAGTTGTGGTCAGTAGTTGTGTGGTTGTGGTCAGTTGTTGTTGTCAGTAATTTTGTGGTAGTGGTCAATAGTTGTGGTTAGTAGTTGTGTGATTCAGATCAGTAATTATGTGGTTAGTAGTTGTATGGTTAGCGTCAGTAGTTTTGTTCAGTAGTTTTGGTAAGTAGTTGAGTTGTTCATTAGTTGTGTGTTTGTGGTCAGTAATTTTTGTAAGTAGTTGCGTGGTACAGTAGTTGTAGTCAGTAGTTGTGTGTTTGTGGTCAGTAGTTGTGTGTTCAGAAGTTGTGTGGGTGTGGTAACTAGTTGTGGTCAGCAGTTGTGTGGGTATGGTCAGAAGTTGTGTGGTTGTGGTCAGAAGTTGTGGTGGTCAGTAGTTGTGGTCAGTAGTTGCATGGTTTTCACCAGTAGCTCTGGTCAGTAGTTGTGGTTGGTAGTTTTGTGGTTGTGGTCCGTAGCACCAAAGCATCAGTACAGGAGTAAGATTGAATCCTACTACACCAGCTCTGACGTTCATCGGATGTGGCAGGGCTCGCAAACTATCACGGATTACAAAGGGAAACCCAGGCGAAAGCTGCCCAGTGACGTGAGCCTATCAGACGAGCTAAATGCCTTCCACTGTATGTTTGCGTCGAGGCCAGCAACACTGAAGCATGCGTGAGAGCACCAGCTGTTCCAGACAACTGTATGATCACGGTCTCCGTAGCCGATGTAAGACCTTTAAACAGGTTATTATTCACAAGACCACAGGACCAGGACATGTACTCAGATCATGCGCTGACCATCTGGCAAGTGTCTTCACTGACATTTTCAACCACTCTTTGACCCAGTATTTGTATTTGTATTGAATAAGGATCCCCATTAGCTGCTGCTACTCTTCCTGGGGTCCAACAACATTAAGGCAGTTATATACAATTTAAAATATGACTTTTCACAACACATTAAGTGTGTTCCCTCAGGCCACTGCTCTACTATCACATATCTGCAACACAAAATCCATGTGTACGTGTGTGTCGAGTGCGTGTCTTATCATGTGTATTTGTGTCTGTGCCTGTGTGTGTGTCTCTTCACAGTCCCCGCTGCTCCATAAGGTGTATTTTTATCTGTTTTTGAAATCTGACTCTACTGCTTGCATCAGTTACCTGATGTGGAATAGAGTTCCATGTAGCGATGGCTCTATGTAGTACTGTGCACCTCCCATAGTCTGTTCTTGACTTGGGGATTGTGAAGAGACCTTTGGTGGCTTGTCTCGTGGGGAATGCATGGCTGTCAGTTTAAACAGTTTAAACAGACACCTCGGTGCATTTAGCATGTCAATACATCTTACAAAAACAAGTAGTGATGAAGTCAATATCTCCTCCACTTTAAACCATGAGATAATTATATGCATATTATTAATGTCATCTCTCTGTGTACATTTAGGGCTAAGGGCCAGCCGTGCTGCCCTGTTCTGAGCCAATTGTAATTTTCCGAGGTCCCTCTTTATTGCACCTGACCACACAGTTGCAACAAAACTAGAGTCTGTAGGACCTGCCTTGTTGATAGTGCTGTTAAGAAGGCAGAGCAGTGCTTTATTATGGACAGACTACTTCCCATCTTAGCTACTGTTGTATCAACATGTTTTGACCATGAAAGTTTACAATCCAGGGTTACTCCAAGCAGTTGTCACCTCAACTTGCTAAATTTCCACATTATTTATTAAAGGATTTAGTTGAGGTTTAGGGTTTTTGTGAATGATTTGTCCCAAATACAATGCTTTTAGTTTTAGAAATATTTAGGACTAACTTATTCCTTGCCAGCCATTATGAAACTAACTGCAGCTCTTTGTTAAGTGTTGCAGTGATTTCACTCGCTGTAGTAGCTGACATGTATAGTGTTGAGTCATCCGCATACATAGACACACTGGCTTTAGTCAAAGCCAGTGGCATGTCATTAGTAAAGTAAGTGGCCTGGATAGCTGCCCTGGGGAATTCCTGATTCTACCTGGATTATGTTGCAGAGGCTTCCATTAAAGAACACACTCTGTGTTCTGTTAGACAGGTAACTCTTTATCCACAATATAGCAGGGGGTGTAAAGCCATAACACATTTTTCCATCAAAAGACTATGATCGATAATGTCAAAAGCCGCAATCTTTTCAACATCAGTTTCTCTCACCCAATCATCAGTTATTTGTGTAAGCGCCGTGCTTGTTGAATGTCCTTCCCTATAAGCATGCTGAAAGTCTGTTGTCAATTTGTTTACATTAAAATAGCATAATATCTGGTCAAACCCCATTTTTTCCAAAAGTTTACTAAGTGTTGGTAATAGGCTGATTAGTTAGCCAGCAAAGGGGGCTTTACTATTCTTGGGTAGCGGAATGACTTTTGCTTCCCTCCAGGCCTTCTAGTAGGCTTAAATTGAAGATATGGCAAATAGGAGTGGCAATATTGTCCGCTATTATCCTCAGTAATATTCCATCCAAGTTGTCAGACCCCAGTGGCTTGTCATTGTTGATAGACAACAATAATTTGTTCACCTCTTCCACACTCACTTTACGGAATTAAAAATTACAATGCTTGTCTTTAATCATTTGATCAGTTATACTTGGATGTGTGGTGTCAGTGTTTGTTGCTGGTATGTCATGCCTAAATTTGCTAATCTTATAAATGAAAAAAATAATTAAAGTAATTGCCAAAAAGCATTGGGTTTTGTGATGAATGAGCCATCTGGTTCAATGAATGATGGAGATGAGTTGGTTTTTTTGCTACAAATTTCATTCAATGTGCTCCAAAACTTTATATAATTTATCTTTGTTTCATAGTATAGTTTATTTTTATTCAGATTAGTCACATGATTTCTCAATTTGCAGTACGTTTTCCAATCAGTTGTACAGCCAGACATTTTTGCCATTCCTTTTGCCTCATCCCTCTCAACATTTTTGTTTGTTTTATTCTTCATCAATCCACGGGGATTTAACAGTTTTTTCATTTATTTTCTTAATGGGTGTATGCTTATTAGTAACTGGAATAAGCAATTTCATAAATGTGTCAAGTGCAGCGTCTGGTTGCTCCTCATTACACACCACTGACCAACAAATATTATTTACATCAACAACATAGGAATCACTTAAAAACTTCTTACAGTGGGGAAAAAAAGTATTTAGTCAGCCACCAATTGTGCAAGTTCTCCCACTTAAAAAGATGAGAGAGGCCTGTAATTTTCATCATAGGTACACGTCAACTATGACAGACAAAATGAGAATTTTTTTCTCCAGAAAATCACATTGTAGGATTTTTAATGAATTTATTTGCAAATTATGGTGGATAATAAGTATTTGGTCAATAACAAAAGTTTCTCAATACTTTGTTATATACCCTTTGTTGGCAATGACACAGGTCAAACGTTTTATGTAAGTCTTCACAAGGTTTTCACACACTCCGTGTTGCTGGTATTTTGGCCCATTCCTCCATGCAGATCTCCTCTAGAGCAGTGATGTTTTGGGGCTGTCGCTGGGCAACACGCACTTTCAACTCCCTCCAAAGATTTTGTTATGGGGTTGAGATCTGGAGACTGGCTAGGCCACTCCAGGACCTTGAAATGCTTCTTACGAAGCCACTCCTTCGTTGCCCGGGCGGTGTGTTTGGGATCATTGTCATGCTGAAAGACCCAGCCACGTTTCATCTTCAATGCCCTTGCTGATGGAAGGAGGTTTTCACTCAAAATCTCACGATACATGGCCCCATTCATTCTTTCCTTTACACGGATCAGTTGTCCTGGTCCCTTTGCAGAAAAACAGCCCCAAAGCATGATGTTTCCACCCCCATGCTTCACAGTAGGTATGGTGTTCTTTGGATGCAACTCAGCATTCTTTGTCCTCCAAACACGACGAGTTGAGTTTTTACCAAAAAGTTATATTATTGGTTTCATCTGACCATATGACATTCTCCCAAACCTCTTCTGGATCATCCAAATGCACACTAGTAAACTTCAGACGGGCCTGGACATGTACTGGCTTAAGCAGGGGGACACGTCTGGCACTGCAGGATTTGAGTCCCTGGCGGCGTAGTGTGTTACTGATGGTAGGCTTTGTTACTTTGGTCCCAGCTCTCTGCAGGTCATTCACTAGGTCCCCCCGTGTGGTTCTGGGATTTTTGCTCACCGTTCTTGTGATCATTTTGACCCCACGGGTTGAGATCTTGCGTGGAGCCCCAGATCGAGGGAGATTATCAGTGGTCTTGTATGTCTTCCATTTCCCAATAATTGCTCCCACAGTTGATTTCTTCAAACCAAGCTGCTTACCTATTGCAGATTCAGTCTTCCCAGCCTGGTGCAGGTCTACAATTTTGTTTCTGGTGTCCTTTGACAGCTCTTTGGTCTTGGCCATAGTGGAGTTTGGAGTGTGACTGTTTGAGGTTGTGGACAGGTGTCTTTTATACTGATAACAAGTTCAAACAGTTGCCATTAATACAGGTAACGAGTGGAGGACAGAGGAGCCTCTTAAAGAAGTTGTTACAGGTCTGTGAGAGCCAGAAATCTTGCTTGTTTGTAGGTGACCAAATACTTATTTTCCACCTTAATTTGCAAATAAATTCATTAAAAATCCTACAATATTATTTTCAGGATTTTTTTTTCTCAATTTGTCTGTCATAGTTGACGTGTACCTATGATGAAAATTACAGGCCTCTCTCATCTTTTTAAGTGGGAGAACTTGCACAATTGGTGGCTGACTAAATACTGTTCATAGGCACATGATTGCTGCATACAATAGCTGTAGAATCAGCAGAGGCATTCAGGGCAGTTAGAGGGATATAAATTAGGTTACTTACCTTGTGTCTTCCAACGCCCCTGGGATAATGTACATTTGCTGAAGCATTATGTCAACTCAGCGACACAATGGTATGGATTAACTGAGCTGGGCTTGGGTCATTGATACTGTAAGTCATTGTCTCAACGCATCCTTAAAATGCTGTGAAAGGATCCAGGAACCCAAATTATTTGGGTGGATCCCATCCTCCTTATAAAATGAGGTTTGTTTCCAGAAGGTATCGAAATTGTCAATACATGTTACACTCACAGAGCTTCAATAGTCACGTACCCAGTTATGGAGGGCTAAAAGTCTGTTGAAACGTTTAATGCCAGTCTGTAATACCTACATGTTTCAAGCAAACCACCATAGTCCCTGTGCCTAAGAACGGCAAGGTAACCTGTCTAAATCACTACCGCCTCAACACCATCGTCCTAGAAACCCTCGACCCACTCCAATTTGCATACCGCCCCAACACATCCACAGATGACTCAATCTCTATTGCGCTCCACACTGCCCTTTCCCACCTGGACAAAAGGAACACCTACGTGAGAATGCTCTTCATTGACTTCAGCTCAGCGTTCAACACCATAGTGGCCTCCAAGCTCATCACTAAGCTAAGGACCCTGGGACTGAACACCTCCCTCTTCAACTGGAGCCTGGACTTCCTGAAGGGCAGCCCCCAGGTGCCCAGGTGGTGAGGGTAGGCAACAACACATCTGCCACACTGACCCTCAACATGGGGGCCCCTCAGGGTTGCGTGCTCAGTCCCCTCCTGTACTCCCTGTTCATCCACGACTGCGTGGCTGTGCACGAATACAACACCATCATTGTTTGCCTACGACATGATGGTGGTAGGCCTGATCACTGACGATGATGAGACAGCCTAAATGGAGGTCAGAGACCTGGCAGTGTGGTGCCAGGACAACAACCTCTCCCTCAACGTGGGCAAGACAAAGGAGCTTATCGTGGACTACAGGAAACAGAGGGCCGAACATGCCCCATCACATCGACGGGGCTGTAGAGGAGTGGGTAGAGAGTTTCAAGTTCCCCAATGTCCACATAACTAAGGACATATCACAGTCCAAACCCACCAACACAGTCGTGAAGATGGCACGATAATTCATTTTCCCCCTCAGGAGGCTGAAAAGATTTGGCTTGGGCCCTCAGACCCTCAAAAAGTTATACAGCTGCACCATTGAGAGCATCTTGACTGGCTGCATCACCGCTTGGTATGGCAACTGCTTGGCATCCGACCACAAGGTGATGGAGTGGGTAGTGAGTACGGCCCAGTACGTCACTGAGGCCGAACTCCCTGCCATCCAGGACCTCTATACAAGGCGGTGTCAGAGGAAGACCCTAAAACTTGTCAAAGACTCCAGCCACCCAAGTCTTGAATTATTCTCTCTGCTTCCGCATGGCAAGCGGTACCGAAGCGCCAGGTCTGGGACCAAAAGGCACCTGAACAGCTTCTACCCCCAGGCCATAAGACTGCTGAACAGTTAATCAAATGGCTAACCAGACAATTTACATTGACCCCCTTTTATTATTTACTTATTTATCTTAATTGTTTTGCACTGACTCCCTTGCACTGACTCTATGCACACTCAATAGACCCTACCTACACACACATAATACACTGACACTCCAACACACACACACAAACACAAACACTACATACGCTCACACAAAACACACACACGCATATTGATGCCACACACACATACACTCACACAGTTTATTATATATCCTGATTGCCTAGTTACTTTTACCCCTACCCAAATGTACATACTGTATTACAGTTACCTCAATTACCTCAACTATCTTGTACCCCTGCACATTGACTCGGTACTTGTACTACTTGTATATAGCCTCGTTATTTTTTTTGTGTTACTATTTCCTTTTTTATTTAGCAAATATTTATCTTATTTTCTAACTCTGCACTGTTGGGAATGGGCTCATAAGTAAGCATTTCACACCTGTTGTATTTGGCGCATGTGACCAATAAAAATTTATTGGTCACTTTTACACTGGATAAATTTGAATGCTACAGTGCAAGCCATCGCAATCAAAGCTAAGGTAATGTTTTAAATCAACTTAAAGGTCCTGAATAATCATTCTGATTCCCATGTAAAATAGCCTTTTCAGTGACTAAAACATCACCCATAATATTTTTTCTCTCATATCAAACTACAAGGAAGTCTGAAAAGACAGACTGGGTGGGCGGGGAGCTAGTAGGATGAGTGGCCGGGGAGCTCACCTTGACTGGCGGTTCTTTGAAAACGGCTATGTCAAGTGACTTGGACGCAGTGAGAATCTCATGCATATTTGCTGATACACAAAGCAACTCAAACAACATTGCAATTGCATGCAACATCCAATCCTCTCATACACCATGGTTACACAAATTATTTGTTCATCCAACTGTTTGCATCAGCAACTGTTTGTAACAGCATCAATACAGACAAAATGTAATTTAGCGAGCTTGCCCAAATTGAATTGTCAGCACTATTTATCATGCTACCTAGTTACTTAATCTTAGACTATTTCAATTTAAACTTTACAGTGTGGGTCTGGGTACTTTTCATTAAATATATACACTCATTGGCCGGTTTATTAGGTTCACGAAAAATGGTTAGCTCCTACAGACAGTGAGTCACATGGCCGTGGCTTGCTATATAAAGCAGGCAGACAGGCATCGAGGCATTCATTTACTGTTTGATTGAATGTTAGAATGGGCTAAATTTGTGATCTAAGGGACTTTGAGAGTGATATGATTGTCGGTGCCAGGTGTGCCTATCAGCTAAAAACAAGAAGAAGCGGCTCCAGTGGGCACGCGATCACCAACACTGGAAAATGGAGTAGTGGAAAAACATCGCCTGGTCCAATGAATCCTGGTTCCTGTTGCGTCTTGCTGATGGCAGAGTCAGGATTTGGAGAAAGCAGAATGAGTCCATTGCCCCATCCTGCCTGGTGTCAATGGTATAGGCTGGTGGCGGTGGTGTAATGGTGTGGGGAATATTTTCCTGGCACACGTTCGGTCCCTTGATACCAATTGAGCATCGTTTGAATGTCACACCTTGTAGAATCCATGCCCCAAAGAATTCAGGCTGTTTTGGAGGCAAAGGGGTGTCCGACCCGGTACTAGATGGGTGTACCTAATGAACTGGTCACTGAATCCCTTGACTGTCAAACAATACATATACTGTATCATAACTATCAATGATGTCAAGAAGTTTGTATGCATTTTCCATTTGGCATGTCTCTTAATGTAATGACAACTGCATTGAGTTTTGGGAAACCCTTCCCCAGCTTTTGTTCCATGCAGGCTGAAGACCTAAGTTAGCCAGTTACTAGCTAACAACCGACACAGATGAATGCGGAAACCTATAAGTATCTTTGCCTTAGATGAATCGGGGAATTATATCTGTTGACGCGTCACAGTCAAATTTGGGCACCAGTAGACTTGGTACCTAGCTATGTAAACCATGCCCCTATGTGAACACGCCTTCTGCGATGTTGGTTAGAAGGTGATACTTATTTAAAAAATGTTACCATTGGTGTTTTAAAATGTATAATCCCGCCTCCAGAATCCAAGTGTTTGACATGGGGGAGGGGACCAGTAACTTTATGAACAAACTTTATAAATGTCAAAGCAAAGGTAATTTTTAATACTTTGATCTGGTTTCATCCAAATATCATCACATTTTGTAAAAATACATGATTTTGACTATTTGGGACCTTTAACCGCGAGACCATGGAGTTGGATATTTACTCCATTTAGTGTCGTTTATAACTCCAAAAATATCAACACCATGACCAGAATAGTTTTAACAAAAAATGTGGGTGGGACCATATAAACCCCAAATTTGTGTTACATTTGACTCCATAGTGTCACGTCTCCTCCCGTTGCTCCCCTCCGGTGCTCTGATTCACCGGTCTACTGAGCCACCGGTCTGAGCGCACCACCTCGGCAACACTGGAATGGAAACCCAACGCACCCTAATCAACTCCAGCACACCTGAACCTCATCATCTCATCACCACCCCTATATAGTCCTGGACTGTTCAGTGTTGTGTTGTGTGTGATTGTTAGTGTCATGTCGTGTACGCGCTGCGCTCTTTGTTGTTCTCTTGCTTAGTGTTAAGTAAACCTTTGCATTGTTGATTCCTGCGTCTGCGTCCTGCCTCTTCGTATCCTCAGTACTCGTCACACATAGAAGTTGAATTTTGCGTAGGACTTTTGTACTGAAAGAATCACTGCTGCCTCCATGTGTTCGGTTTCGTGTTGTTTAACTTTTCGATAAAAATTAATGAAAATTAAATGCATTATGTGGGTTGAATGCTGTAACGACACAGAATAAAACAATTGATGGTAGTGACTGACATTACTATCCCTTATTACGCTCTAACCATCATTTATTCACATTACTTAAATAAAATATTTTGTTTTGTTTTTATTATGATGATGACTTTATTATGTAAGGGATAAATGCCTTCGTTCTGTACATTATCTTTGAAATAATGGACGATGCAGTGGGACGAAGTGGAGGCGAGTCCCTTCGCAGAGACATAACATTTATTTGTATTATTCTAATTACGTTGGTAACCAGTTTATAATAGCAATAAGGCAAACTCTGGGGTTTGTGATATATGGCCAATATCCCACAGCTAAGGGCAGTATCCAGGAACTCTGTGTTGTGTTATGCATAAGAACAGTATTTTACATTCATAAACCATGTCGCGGGCCATTCTAAAACTGATTGCGCGTCGTTAACCATTTGTTTACACTTTGTTCAGTCATGTTACATCATTGGCTAGCTAGCTGACTTTCCCGGGATATCCATACATTTGGGGGTGCAGAAAGAAAGGAAAAGGGATAGCTTCTTCAGGAGATCAATGATCACAGCATAGCAATGAATGAATGACAGATCTCTTGCATGTTGTCATCACAAACATTACGTTTTTAAAGAGACAGTGTACCATTTTCAAAGTAATGCATCTCAATAAATAAATTGTGCTTTTACACAATGTAGAAACCTAATATTCCACAAATGACTTCGCAATTTCAATGACAGGTATAAATATATCAACATTTTAGCTTTTATAATAAACGTATGTCTTTACAGTGTTACATATTCGTTTCTAGGGCACAAAAGTAGATATAATTCATATAGGCTGTCTCAATTAATTTTTCTGGTGCTCCTAAATTTCATGTGGTGCTCCTAACTTTTTAAAGTTGGGAGCACCAGTGCTACCAATGAATTTGTTTTATTTACATTACTGGGGTCATGTAAGACGCTCTTGAAATCGCCCTACTATCTGAGTGCTTTATCGCACCTCAGGATATGACCAAGATGCAGACACAGGAGGCGGATAGTTCGATTCTCTGAATATTTATTATAACAAAGGGGCAGGCAAAGGGCAGGTCGAGGGCAGGCAGAGGTTCATAATCCAAGGCAGTCAAAAGGGACAGAACGGCAGGCGGGCTCAGGTTTAGGACAGGCAGAAAGGTCAAAACCGGGAAGACTAGAAAACAAAACTTGAGAAACAGGGAACACACTGGTAAGACCTGACAAAACAAGATGAACTGGCAACAGACAAACAGAAGACGCAGGTATAAATACACAGGGGATAATGGGGTAAAGTAGGAGACACCTGGTGAGGGGTGGAGACAAGCACAAGACAGGTGAAACAGATCAGGGTGTGACAAACTTACAGAAACGTGCCATCGCTATTGCATTCGCAGACAAACTGATTCACTGCATGAACCTTATCATCACACTAGGATACAAATTCACGGACCCCCTCTTGCGCAGTGGAACCTAGAACGAAGGACGCTCAAATCGGTTAAAATAACCCTCATCAAGTTCCGTTGCCTACGCCTAATAATCCTACTCATCACTTATTATTATTATTATTGTTATTTCAAATAGAAGATTATCACTTATCACAATGGTGCTCGTTTAGTAAAGTAAGATCAAAGCTGAATCAAGATCACATATTGATTATTTCGTATTTTACATAACAGAACCGGATATAATAGCATAATGTTTACTGTAGCATAGTAAGCCTATCATATGTCACACCAAAAGTACATACTCAGTCATTTCTTATCTGAATAGTCACATTTATTCCTCATGCGGCCAAAACTCAACAGCTTGCACCACTAGGCAGGATATACAGTATGCTTTGATTGATTTAAACAAAATATGCGTATAAGAAAGGCTAATAGTTTGTTAACACCATCTGCTTTAATTCACTCACGAAACAGTAATTCAAGAAGATCTAAATGCATATTCCCATGAAGCTGATTGAGATCGATTGATTGGTATGCAGTTTGGACATTTCACCAGTAAAAAGTTAAGAATTATCATTCACAATTGACAGTGATGATGGCCTATTTTGAGATTAGGTATGCCTAACTTGGTGTTTCAGGGTATTAAAAACAGTTGCAAACATTGCAATTAGAGGATGCATTTTAAGCATAGGCCAAATCTACAATGATATACAATAGGCTACATCTGTCGGTACAACTTTGATTAAGAATGATGATATAATTTTTTTTATTTTTTTTGCCCTGCACCTAATAAATAGCACTACACCACTGGAATTGAAGGAAAGTTGGCTGGTGCACAGTGCACGGTTCGGTTGCTAGGATTATTTTAGACGAACGTGCAAAAGGAACCTTCTTTTTGTGATTTGTTTGTCAAATTAAAACATCAGGACTGGTTATGTTCATGCCACATTAAAAGGTAATACATTTTTAGAGTTAAATGACGTCTTTACTATTAAACCCATTAAAACCTATAGGAGGTCCCATGTAAAAAAAAAAAAAAAAGCTCCCCTATAGAAATCAAATGCCCGTCCAATTGATTCGTTCTGGCGCCGAACCTGTGTCTGACAAAATCACAATTTCAGCAGTTCTTCGAAGTAGATAAGGCATACTTTTGCTGATTAACAACTATCAGTCAATTAGATGTATTGTCAGGTAAAGATACCTGTATGCCGGCCCAAACTTGCCCGGGCAAGAACCAATGAGAACAGGCAGCTGTAGGCGCAATGGATTCTTGTCATTGTAGTTAATTGCCAAGTATTCTGCGGCTGCGCTTTACTAAGATGAATATTGGTCTGTTGAAAACATCCCCTCCCTACAACTTCACACAGTTCATGCTTGATTAGATTTCTCTCTAGAGAAACTGTGCGTTGAGCAAAAAAAAATTTAAAAACTAAATGGAATTCAAATAGGCCCAACTGAACTGATGTCAGTCAATTACTTATTTAAAAACTGAAAATAATCGCTTAGCACTAGATGCTGAATTAACCATGTTTATTCAGCAACTGTGTCGGAAAGCGGCGGGAGGTCAGGAATTGCTATCCCTTATTGAAGTTTTACACAGCTGCAGTCCAGACATTTCCCCTAACATCAATAGACTAAGGGCCATCTTCACCCTTCCTATGACTTAATGTAGTGTTGAGAGACTCTACTACACTACAGGCCGGATCAAAAACATCCATCAGATCTTGCATGCTGACTGCATGTCTCAAAAATCTAGCCCTGTTGTCCTTTGAAAGGGAACTCAGTGACTCTTTGGACTATAATGAAATAATCTCCATCTTCAACACCAAGCCTAGGCATCTATGCCTTGTGCTGTAAAATGTGAAACACCAAGAAAGGTATGCATGAATACTGTTTATTTATGATTTAGTCTAATGTTTTCATGCCTGCCTTGGTAGGCCATGTTTATATGTTTGCTGATTCAAATGAGCTAGTGTATTCATACCTGCCTGGTATTTTGTATCATGCCTGAAAGCCTATGCAGTAGTGTTTGCTTATTCAAAGTGAGCTATTCATTTCATACCCGCCAGTTCAAGATATAGGCCTAAAGTGTTTGCATTGCATTGTGAGTGGCTGTTTTCATATGGCAAAAAGTGTGCACTTTTGGTCTTAATGAAAACACTTTCACTGCTTTCTATTTCTATTCTTCCTTGCTTCTTTGTGCAATAAGTTGTTAGCGCAATTTTCAGTGCCGAGCTGAATCCACCTGTTGTGCCTGTACTGTAGATCGCTGCTTTGAGTTGTAGTGGTCTATCTGATCTGATAATATGATGATTATTTCATGAGGTTGGACTGAACACTTCATCCATTATCCATATTTTGTGACAGTATAATTTTTCCCATTTTGTCACTGCACTTGTCTGTTTTTGTAAAATCTCTCTCTCTCTCTTTCTCGGACAGTCGGTCTGTTTTGTCAGCGGTGTTGTAAGCATTTTTTTAGTTGCACACTTGCGCTGCTTACTTAGCAGTAATAACGGGCTTGTTTGTCAAGGGAAATGTGTGGTGTTTTTGGTCACATTTTTGCTGTATTTTTGCTGGAATATGTATGTCCAGCCACTTTGCAATTTCTGCCTATGCCAGTGCCAATCACTGTTTTTTATGTATGAGTGTGTACATGCCCTTCACCACACTAAAACCTCATACTGTAGTAGTAGCATATTCATTATTGCCTAAGCAACTTAATATGACATGGACAAAACATTTAGCAAAGTAAGAGTATTTGTGAAACCAAGGTTAGTGTTCCAATATTTCTTCAAAGTTAGGCTTACAGTGCCCCCTAATGTTCAGACATAAAACACACAGGAGTGCTGTATTTTGGTAAAGATATTGGCCAGGCCATAAGCATGATACATGATGAGAAGTCATTCTACTATCCTAAGGTTCAATGGGAGGACTTGTTTGAGGGGCACATTGTATTTTTTTTTTTTACATTTGTGGTTATTGTTTGTATATATATTGTTTTGACAAGGACAAAAATGTGTGTGAATGAATTATATTCTGTGAAACCCTTGAAGCAGTGTGTGAATATGAGTGTGAGAGGAAATCTGTAGAGTGGATAGAGATACCCATAGCAACGCTCTCGTTAATGGCCACCCTCAGATTGCTTTTGGGCCGGCTAATTTAGACTCCTTAATGAGCCGTGTCTCAGTCGGAGAAAGAGTGGCGCGAGGGATAGGCCTATTCCTCTGAATCACTTGATTGTTCATTTGCTAATGCCTTTCTTCGAAAGTCATTCAGTTTCACCTCTCTGCCTAATGAGGTCAGTACAAAGACTGGTTACCCTTGTCCTTTCTGATGTGACATGTCGACTGATCATAACAGATTATGTGCATTCAGGAAGAACAGCGTTGGAACATTAGGTAAATCATAATGTGATGTTAGATATGTTAACTCAAACATAATAATGCAGCCAAGCTTCCCGATTATACTCACCCTGTTGATGTTTGGATGGTGATATATTTTCTACGCTTAGTACAATCTGGATAAATGATCTCTTGATAACTGAAGCCATAGGTGAAGTCATGTGTTAAGATGTGGGAACGGTCTATGGCTGCCAATGTTACTGATGACAATGTCAATTTGTTCAGAGTCACGAATGTGATAATGCATAATGAGGCTATCACTTTATAGTAAGACAGCCAAATCATCATCTTGGAACTTGTATGTTACATTACTGTAACCAGCCACACCTGAGACAGTTTTCAATCAAATGTGAATGTGACGGCCACATCTAGCCACACAGCTTAAATATCCCACATCCTTTGCACTTTAACATTCATTTGTACCAAACATTTAGTGACCAAACAATTAAGGGAAAGGGGGGCAGAATGACAATGACTCAACAAATGGTTTTAATTTCAAATATCACAAGCATAACTTTATTAAATTGTTGGGTCCCACGTTAAATGACGTTCAGCTTATTTATTTTTTATTTTTATTTTTATTTCACCTTTATTTAACCAGGTAAGCCAGTTGAGAACAGGTTCTCATTTACAACTGCGACCTGGCCAAGATAAAGCAAAGTAGTGCAATAAAAACAACACAGAGTTACATATGGGGTAAAAAACATAAAGTCAGAAATACAACAGAAAATATATATACAGTGTGTGCAAATGTAGCAAGTTATGGAGGTAAGGCAATAAATAGGCTATAGTGCAGAATAATTACAATAGTATTAACACTGGAATGCTAGATGTGCAAGAGATTATGTGCAAATAGAGATACTGGGGTGCAAAAGAGCAAAATAAATAACAATATAGGGATGAGGTAGTTGGGTGGGCTAATTTCAGATGGGCTGTGTACAGGTGCAGTGATCGGTAAGGTGCTCTGACAACTGATGCTTAAAGTTATTGAGGGAGATAAGAGTCTCCAGCTTCAGAGATTTTTGCAATTCGTTCCAGTCATTGGCAGCAGAGAACTGGAAGGAATGGCGGCCAAAGGAGGTGTTGGCTTTGGGAATGACCAGTGAGATATACCTGCTGGAGCGCAGACTACGGGTGGGTGCTGCTATGGTGACCAATGAGCTAAGATAAGGCGGGGATTTGCCTAGCAGTGATTTATAGATGGCCTGGAGCCAGTGGGTTTGACGACGAACATGTAGTGAGGACCAGCCAACAAGAGCGTACAGGTCACAGTGGTGGGTAGTGTATGGGGCTTTGGAGACAAAACGGATGGCACTGTGATAGACTACATCCAATTTGCTGAGTAGAGTGTTGGAGGCTATTTTGTAAATTACATCGCCGAAGTCAAGGATCGGTAGGATAGTCAGTTTTACGAGGGCATGTTTGGCAGCATGAGTGAAGGAGGCTTTATTGCGAAATAGGAAGCCGATTCTAGATTTAACTTTGGATTGGAGATTCTTTATGTGAGTCTGGAAGTTGAGTTTACAGTCTAACCAGACACCTAGGTATTTGTAGTTGTCCACATACTCTAGGTCAGACCCGTCGAGAGTGGTGATTCTAGTCGGGTGGGCGGGTGCCAGCAGCGTTCGATTGAAAAGCATGCATTTAGTTTTACTAGTGTTTAAGAGCAGTTGGAGGCTACTGAAGGATTGTTGTATGGCATTGAAGCTCGTTTGGAGGTTTGTTAACACAGTGTCCAATGAAGGGCCAGATGTATACAAAATGGTGTCGTCTGCGTAGAGGTGGATCTGAGAGTCACCAGCAGCAAGAGCGACATCATTGATATACACGGAGAAAAGTGTCGGCCCAAGAATTGAACCCTGTGGCACCCCCATAGAGACTGCCATAGGTCCAGACAACAGGCCCTCCGATTTGACACACTGAACTCTATCTGAGAAGTAGTTGGTGAACCAGGCGAGGCAGTCATTTGAGAAACCAAGGCTATTTAGTCTGCCAATAAGAATGCGGTGGTTGACAGAGTCGAAAGCCTTGGCCAGGTCGATGAAGACGGCTGCACAGTACTGTCTATTATCAATCGCGGTTATAATATCGTTTAGGACCTTGAGCGTGGCTGAAGTGCACCCGTGACCAGCTCGGAAACCGGATTGCATAGCGGAGAAGGTACGGTGGTATTCGAAATGGTCGATGATCTGTTTGTTAACTTGGCTTTCGAATACTTTCGAAAGGCAGGGCAAGATGGATATAGGTCTGTAGCAGTTTGGATCTAGAGTGTCACCCCCTTTGAAGAGGGGGATGACCGCGGCAGCTTTCCAATCTCTGGGGATCTCAGACGTTATGAAAGAGAGGTTGAACAGACTAGTAATAGGGGTAGCGACAATTTCGGCGGCTAGTTTTAGAAAGAAATTGTCCAGATTGTCTAGCCCAGCTGATTTGTAGGGGTCCAGATTTTGCAGCGCTTTCAAAACATCAGCTGTCTGAATTTGTGTGAAGGAGAAGCGGGGGGGGGCATGGGCAAGTTGCAGCAGAGGGTGCAGAGTTGGTGGCCGGGTTAGTGGTAGCCAGATGGAAAGCATGGCCAGCTGTAGCAAAATGCTTGTTGAAATTCTCGATTATTGTAGATTTATCGGTGGTGATAGTGTTTCCTAGCCTCAGTGCAGTGGGCAGCTGGGAGGAAGTGCTCTTATTCTCCATGGACTTTACAGTGTCCCAAAACTTTTTGGAGTTAGTGCTACAGGATGCAAATTTCTGTTTGAAAAAGTTAGCCTTTGCTTTCCTGACTGCTTGTGTATATTGGTTCCTAACTTCCCTGAAAAGTTGCATATCGCGGGGGCTATTTGATGCTAATGCTGTACGCCACAGGATGTTTTTGTGCTGGTCAAGGGCAGTCAAGTCTGAGGAGAACCAGGGGCTATATCGGTTCTTAGTTCTGTATTTTTTGAATGGGGCATGTTTATTTAAGATTGAGAGGAAAATACTTTTAAGGAACAACCAGGCATCCTCTACTGACGGAATGAGATCTATATCCATCCAGGATACCTGGGCCAGGTCAATTAGGAAGGCCTCCTCGCTAAAGTGTTTTAGGGAGCGTTTGACAGTGATGAGGGGTGGTCATTTGACCGCGGACCCGTTACGGACGCAGTCAATAAGGCAGTGATCGCTGAGATCCTGGTTGAAGACAGCTGAGGTGTATTTAGAGGGTATGTTAGTCAGGATGATATCTATGAGGGTACCCATGTTTACGGATTTAGGGTTGTACCTGGTAGGTTCGTTGATAATTTGTGTGAGGTTGAGGGCATCTAGCTTGGATTGTAGGATGGCTGGGGTATTAAGCATATCCCAATTTAGGTCACCAAGCAGTACAAACTCTGAGGATAAATGGGGGGCAATCAATTCACATATGGTGTCCAGGGCACAGCTGGGGGCTGAGGGGGGTCTGTAGCAAGCGGCAACAGTGAGAGACTTATTTCTGGAAAGGTGGATTTTTAGAAGTAGAAGCTCAAACTGTTTGGGCACAGACCTGGATAGTATGATAGAGCTCTGCAGGCTATCTCTACAGTAGATTGCAACTCCACCCCCTTTGGCAGTTCTATCTAGACGGAAAATGTTATAGTTGGGGATGGAAATTTCAGAATTTTTGGTGGCCTTCCTGAGCCAGGATTCAGACACTGCTAGAACATCAGGGTTGGCAGAGTGTGCTAACGCAGTGAATAACTCAAACTTAGGAAGTAGACTTCTGATATTTATGTGCAAGAAACCAAGACTTTTGCGATTACAGAAGTCATCAAATGATAGCGCCTGGGGAGTAGGAGTGATACTGAGGGCTGCAGGGCCTGGGTTAGCCTCTACATCACCAGAGGAACAGAGGAGGACTAGAATAAGGATACGGCTAAAGGCTTTAAGAACTGGTCTTCTAGTGCGTTGGGTACATAGAATAAAGGGGGCAGATTTCCGGGTGTTATAGAAAAGATTTAGGGCATTATGTACAGACAAGGATATGGAAGGATATGAGTAAAGTGGAGGTAAACCTAAGCGTTGGGTAACAATGAAAGAGATAGCATCGCTGGAGGCATCAATTGAGTCGGTCTCCGCGTGTATTGGGGGAGGGGCAAAGGAGCTATCTAAGGCAGGTTTAGCTAGGCTGGGGGGTCTACAGTGATATAGTACAATTAGAAATAACCGAAACAACAATAAACTAACCATGTTTGGGCTGAGGCTAAACATAAACAGGATGTAGTACCGTAAAAAGGAACAGTCCAGCAGATATCAGCTGTATAGCTGAGTTATCATAAGGTCCGGTGGTGAAGTACTAGTGAGTAAGAGGCCACGGCTAGCGTGTGCTAGCGGGCCAGGGCTAGCAGATGGATGGAATCTTTGTGGTTAACGTCGTAACCACATCAGACAATTTCGTCGGCAGACCAGTCGTGTAGGATCGGCGGGGCTCCGTGTCAACACTAGGTGGTCCCGTCCGGTTGACAGAGAGGTAGATAGCCGGGAGATGGGCCTAGCTCAGGATGATTAGCCAGACCACAGCGTCCGTTTTGTTGTAGCTAGCTGGCAGGTTTAGCTAGGCTGGGGGTCGTAAAAAGGAACAGTCCAGCAGATATCAGCTGTATAGCTGAGTTATCATAAGGTCCGGTGGTGAAGTACTAGTGACTAAGAGGCCACGGCTAGCGTGTGCTAGCGGGCCAGGGCTAGCAGATGGATGGAATCTTCGTGGTTAACGTCGTAACCACATCAGACAATTTCGTCGGCAGACCAGTCGTGTAGGATCGGCGGGGCTCCGTGTCAACACTAGGTGGTCCCGTCCGGTTGACAGAGAGGTAGATAGCCGGGAGATGGGCCTAGCTCAGGATGATTAGCCAGACCACAGCGTCCGTTTTGTTGTAGCTAGCTGGCAGGTTTAGCTAGGCTGGGGGTCGTAAAAAGGAACAGTCCAGCAGATATCAGCTGTATAGCTGAGTTATCATAAGGTCCGGTGGTGAAGTACTAGTGACTAAGAGGCCACGGCTAGCGTGTGCTAGCGGGCCAGGGCTAGCAGATGGATGGAATCTTCGTGGTTAACGTCGTAACCACATCAGACGATTTCGTCGGCAGACCAGTCGTGTAGGATCGGCGGGGCTCCGTGTCAACACTAGGTGGTCCCGTCCGGTTGACAGAGAGGTAGATAGCCGGGAGATGGGCCTAGCTCAGGATGATTAGCCAGACCACAGCGTCCGTTTTGTTGTAGCTAGCTGGCAGGTTTAGCTAGGCTGGGGGTCGTAAAAAGGAACAGTCCAGCAGATATCAGCTGTATAGCTGAGTTATCATAAGGTCCGGTGGTGAAGTACTAGTGACTAAGAGGCCACGGCTAGCGTGTGCTAGCGGGCCAGGGCTAGCAGATGGATGGAATCTTCGTGGTTAACGTCGTAACCACATCAGACGATTTCGTCGGCAGACCAGTCGTGTAGGATCGGCGGGGCTCCGTGTCAACACTAGTTGGTCCCGTCCGGTTGACAGAGAGGTAGATAGCCGGGAGATGGGCCTAGCTCAGGATGATTAGCCAGACCACAGCGTCCGTTTTGTTGTAGCTAGCTGGTAGCGACGAATCCGGAGTTAAAGGTCCAGTGATTCAGTGATTCCGGCGGAAAAACTGATATGTTCTGGGTCGATAACGCGCTGTGCAGACTGGCCGAATATCCGGTGATCAATGTCCAGTGATTAAAATTAATCCCGCAGAAAAAAATCCAATGTTCTGGGTGAAACACCGCTAGCTGTGGCTAATAGCAAGTAGCTAGTTAGCTGGCTAGCTAGTTTCAACTGGAGATTCTAGATTCTAGATAAAGGTAAGTCAATAATAGAATCCGTTCCACATTGAGTGAGGCGGGTTGCAGGAAAGTATATCTTGTAGAAGGATGAAAAGTCTGATAGGGAAATATGTACGAAAAATAGGGTATTTACAGGCTATTTACAGACATTTACAGACATACGATAAAAACACAACTGCACTACTCCGCCATCTTGGATAACACTACTCCGCCATCTTGGATAACACTACTAAAGCCTTCTTAATGCCTTCACAAGCACTACATAAATGTGTTACAGAGCATCTATAACCTTATGTCATGCTTTATAAAGCTCTAAAGTGACGTCATATTAGTCACATTACACCTAATCTCTTTCCCAGACACTTCCGCCCAAATGCGTGGAAGGTCTGGTGGACCAATGCATCAAACTTGGACTTCATTAGTTAGGGTTAGGTTTAAAATCAAATTTTAAGAAGAGAAATTGTGTAAATGGCAGGGTTGAGCCATAATTATAACTTTTTGACTGTGTTAAGTAGTGACGATGACAAATACTTTACTCAGTAAGGTCACTCCTATAGAATTCTATGGTCGCTCCCACTAAAGACAACTTTGAATGGTTGATTTTCATGGCTTATGTACTGTGTGTGCAATAGCCTGGGGATGACGCTACACCAAGAAACACTTACCTTGATGAAAGCCCCTGTTGGGTTCTAATTTGAAATACCTGCTATGCTAGAAGTTAATGGTTACATGTATGAGGAATGAATATGGTGGGTGGATGAGAAGTATAGGTCTGGAAAGTTACTAAGTAAGGGAAAAGGCAATCACTTGGTTGCGGTCCCTTATAAGGTTGGATAGCTGTGGATTTGTGAGGAATGTGGGCCGAGGTTAGATGAAGGGAGAAGGAACAGTTTTGTTACACACATCACTTAAGTTCTTGCCTAGCAATAGAGATGTATTGGCTGTCTAGATGTGCAAGGAGTTGACTCCACCCAGTAGAATGTATAAATACAGTGGGGGATAAAGTATTTAGTCAGCCACCAATTGTGCAAGTTCTCCCACTTAAAAAGATGAGAGAGGCCTGTAATTTTCATCATAGGTACACGTCAACTATGACAGACAAATTGAGAAAAAAATATCCAGAAAATCACATTGTAGGATTTTTAATGAATTTATTTGCAAATTATGGTGGAAAATAAGTATTTGGTCGCCTACAAACAAGCAAGATTTCTGGCTCTCACAGACCTGTAACTTCTTCTTTAAGAGGCTCCTCTGTCCTCCACTCGTTACCTGTATTAATGGCACCTGTTTGAACTTGTTATCAGTATAAAAGACACCTGTCCACAACCTCAAATAGTCAAACTCCAAACTCCACTAGGGCCAAGACCAAAGAGCTGTCAAAGGACACCAGAAACAAAATTGTAGACCTGCACCAGGCTGGGAAGACTGAATCTGCAATAGGTAAGCAGCTTGGTTTGAAGAAATCAACTGTGGGAGCAATTATTAGGAAATGGAAGACATACAAGACCACTGATAATCTCCCTCGATCTGGGGCGCCACGCAAGATCTCACCCCGTGGGGTCAAAATGATCACATGAACGGTGTGCAAAAATCCCAGAACCACACGGGGGGACCTAGTGAATGACCTGCAGAGAGCTGGGACCAAAGTAACAAAGCCTACCATCAGTAACACACTACGCCGCCAGGGACTCAAATCCTGCAGTGCCAGTCGTGTCCCCCTGCTTAAGCCAGTACATGTCCAGGCCCATCTGAAGTTTGCTAGAGTGCATTTGGATGATCCAGAAGAGGATTGGGAGAATGTCATATGGTCAGATGAAACCAAAATATAACTTTTTGGTAAAAACTCAACTCGTCGTGTTTGGAGGACAAAGAATGCTGAGTTGCATCCAAAGAACACCATACCTACTGTGATGCATGGGGGTGAAAACATCATGCTTTGGGGCTGTTTTTCTGCAAAGGGACCAGGACGACTGATCCGTGTAAAGGAAATAATGAATGGGGCCATGTATCGTGAGATTTTGAGTGAAAACCTCCTTCCATCAGCAAGGGCATTGAAGATGAAACGTGGCTGGGTCTTTCAGCATGACAATGATCCCAAACACACCGCCCGGGCAACGAATGAGTGGCTTTGTAAGAAGCATTTCAAGGTCCTGGAGTGGCCTAGCCAGTCTCCAGATCTCAACCCCATAGAAAATCTTTGGAGGGAGTTGAAAGTCTGTGTTGCCCAGCGACAGCCCCAAAACATCACTGCTCTAGAGGAGATCTGCACGGAGGAATGGGCCAAAATACCAGCAACAGTGTGTGAAAACCTTGTGAAGACTTACAGAAAACGTTTGACCTGTGTCATTGCCAACAAAGGGTATATAACAAAGTATTGAGAAACTTTTGTTATTGACCATATACTTATTTTCCACCATAATTTGCAAATAAATTCATTAAAAATCCTACAATGTGATTTTCTGGAGAAAAAAAATCTCAATTTGTCTGTCATAGTTGACGTGTACCTATGAGGAAAATTACAGGCCTCTCTCATCTTTTTAAGTGGGAGAACTTGCACAATTGGTGGCTGACTAATTACTTTTTTCCCCCACTGTATATGTTCTTCTGTAAACATGTCTTTGTCTTATGCAGCTGTTTGTCCCATTGGGTGAATAAACTTGGTTTGAGATTTGACTAGTTGTCCGATAGTTTTTACTCTGTTTATTTAGAACCTAACACCCCCAACCTAAATAAATTGAAAGTGTCTTTCTTCTGGAACCAAGTTACATGTTCCTGAGTACACAAACATGCACATAACAAAAACAAGTCATACCGCAGGGTGTTGGGCCCAGTCAGGGCTTTGACACATTCACCCACTCCCCCACTGAAAGATCAGCCACAAAATGTTGGCACCATTGTAACAGGTTGTAATCAAGCCCTGGTCAACAGCAAGGGAACAGAAGAGGAATACCTGGTGTGGTAGTCTCAGGTTGGACTACTCCAAATCATCTTGGTTCTGAAACACACACCTACAAACACAAGCTTTGCAGGTCCATCAACCCATTTAAATACCTCTCACACCCTACAGTAACCCGTGGATCATGAGAGAACCTTCATAAATCAGCAGAACTTTAATAACCTATTTATTGACACTTTATGTAGTGTCCTATAATGCCTAGTTTGAAGTGAGACACCTTCGGTCATTCATAACACATCCATTCATATTTTTTTTAGGGGGTAGATAAGCTTTAATATTGCAGATAGATTGTAACTTCCATCAATGTAATTGTCTGCATCACTTTATCTTTTATCATGTGACACTGTACTTACTAGAAGGTCAGACACCTTTGGTCATTCATAACACATACACTACAGTTCAAAAGTTTGGGGTCACTTAGAAATGTCCTTGTTTTCGAAAGAAAAGCAATTTTTTTGTCCATTAAAATAACATCAAATTGATCAGAAATACATTGTTAATGTTGTAAATGGCTATTGTAGCTGGAAACGGCTGATTTTTTATGGAATATCTACATAGGCGTAGAGGCCCATTATCAGCAACCATCAGTCCTGTGTTCCAATGGCATGTTGTGTTTGCTAATCCAAGTTTATCATTTTAAAAGGCTAATTGATCATTAGAAAACCCTTCTGCAATTATGTTAGCACAGCTGAAAACTGTTGTGCTGATTAAATAAGCAATAAAACTGGCCTTCTTGTGACTAGTTGAGTATCTGGAGCATCAGCAATTGTGGGTTCGATTACAGGATCAAAATGGCCAGAAACAAATAACTTTCTTCTGAAACTCGTCAGTCTATTCTTGTTCTGAGAAATGGAGGCTATTCCATGCGAGAAACTGGCAGCTTCATTAAATAGTACCTAAAAAACACCAGTCTCAACGTCAACAGTGAAGAGGCGAATCCGGGATGCTGACCTTCTAGGCAGATTTGCAAAGAAAAAGCCATATCTCAGACTGGCCAATAAAAAGAAAAGATGAAGATGGGCAGTCTGAGATATGGCTTTTTCTTTGCAACTCTGCCTAGAAGTTCAGCATCCCGGAGTCGCCTCTTCACTGTTGTTGTTGAGACTGGTGTTTTACGGGTACTATTTAATGAAACTGCCAGTTGAGGACATGTGAGGCGCCTGTTTCTCAAACTAGACACTCTAATGTATTTGTCCTCTTGCTCAGTTGTTCACCGGGACCTCCCACTCCTCTTTCTATTCTGGTTAGAGCTAGTTTGTGCTGTTCTGTGAAAGAAGTAGTACACAGCATTGTACGAGATCTTAAGTTTCTTGGCAATTTCTCGCATAGAATAGCCTTCATTTCACAGAACTTTTCTGGGTGCAGCAGTAACAATATTGTATACTCAGTAGGGCCTGTAGAATGTACATATGGTGTCATTTCATGGGTGTGTGTCTACATTAATGTGGATGCTACCATGATTATGCATAATCCTGAATGAATTGTGAATAATGATGAGTGAGAAAGTTACAGAGGCATAAAAATCATACCCCCCCCAAAAAAATGCTAACCTCCCCTGTTATTGTAATGGTGAGAGGTTAGCATGTCTTGGGGGTATGATATTTGTGCGTCTGTAACTTTCTCACTCATCATTATTCACAATTAATTCAGGATTATCCGTAATCGTGGTAGCATCCACATTAATGTAGAAGTGTTTAGAAACATATTATATTCTTATTCACAATAAAAGTGACTCCAAAATGACACAATACATTATTTACCATACATTTCTATTGGGCACAAAATAATCTGAAACACAACCAAAACAAACGGCAAATGCATCCAACTAAATTGTAGAGTCACATGCTTGATGTAGTCATTGCGTGCTATGAATATGGGACCAAATACTATAAGACGTCTTTCCGGTTTATGTATCCACCAACTTTTTACTATTTTAATACACATATACAGTGGGGAAAAAAAGTATTTAGTCAGCCACCAATTGTGCAAGTTCTCCCACTTAAAAAGATGAGAGAGGCCTTTAATTTTCATCATAGGTACACGTCAACTATGACAGACAAAATGAGAATTTATTTTCCAGAAAATCACATTGTAGGATTTTTAATGAATTTATTTGCAAATTATGGTGGATAATAAGTATTTGGTCAATAACAAAAGTTTCTCAATACTTTTTTATATACCCTTTGTTGGCAATGACACAGGTCAAATGTTTTCTGTAAGTCTTCACAAGGTTTTCACACACTGTTGCTGGTATTTTGGCCCATTCCTCCATGCAGATCTCCTCTAGAACAGTGATGTTTTGGGGCTGTCGCTGGGCAACACAGACTTTCAATTCCCTCCAAAGATTTTCTATGGGGTTGAGATCTGGAGACTGGCTAGGCCACTCCAGGACCTTGAAATGCTTCTTACGGAGCCATTCCTTCGTTGCCCGGGCAGTGTGTTTGGGATCATTGTCATGCTGAAAGACCCAGCCACGATTCATCTTCAATGCCCTTGCTGATGGAAGGAGGTTTTCACTCAAAATCTCACGATACATGGCCCCATTCATTCTTTCCTTTACACGGATCAGTCGTCCTGGTCCCTTTGCAGAAAAACAGCCCCAAAGCATGATGTTTCCACCCCCATGCTTCACAGTAGGTATGGTGTTCTTTGGATGCAACTCAGCATTCTTTGTCCTCCAAACACGACGAGTTGAGTTTTTACCAAAAAGTTCTATTTTGGTTTCATCTGACCATATGACATTCTCCCAATCCTCTTCTGGATCATCCAAATGCACTCTAGCAAACTTCAGACGGGCCTGGACATGTACTGGCTTAAACAGGGGGACACGTCTGGCACTGCAGGATTTGAGTCCCTGGTGGCGTAGTGTGTTACTGATGGTAGGCTTTGTTACTCTGGTCCCAGCTCTCTGCAGGTCATTCACTAGGTCCTCCCATGTGGTTCTGGGATTTTTGCTCACCGTTCTTGTGATCATTTTGACCCCACGGGGTGAGATCTTGCGTGGAGCCCCAGATCGAGGGAGATTATCAGTGGTCTTGTATGTCTTCCATTTCCTAATAATTGCTCCCACAGTTGATTTCTTCAAACCAAGCTGCTTACCTATTGCAGATTCAGTCTTCCCAGCCTGGTGCAGGTCTACAATTTTGTTTCTGGTGTCCTTTGACAGCTCTTTGGTCTTGGCCATAGTGGAGTTTGGAGTGTGACTGTTTGAGGTTGTGGACAGGTGTCTTTTATACTGATAACAAGTTCAAACAGGTGCCATTAATACAGGTAACGAGTGGAGGACAGAGGAGCCTCTTAAAGAAGAAGTTACAGGTCTGTGAGAGCCAGAAATCTTGCTTGTTTGTAGGTGACCAAATACTTATTTTCCACCATAATTTGCAAATAAATTCATTAAAAATCCTACAATGTGATTTTCTGGAGAAAAAAAATCTAAATTTGTCTGTCATAGTTGACGTGTACCTATGATGAAAATTACAGGCCTCTCTCATCTTTTTAAGTGGGAGAACTTGCACAATTGGTGGCTGACTAAATTTTTTTTTCCCCACTGTAAGTGAATTTGTCCCAATACGTTTGGTCCCCTAAAATGGGGGGACTATCTAGAAAAAGTGCTGTGATTTCTAAACTGTTCACCCGATATGGATGAAAATATCCTTAAATTAAAGCTGACAGTCTGTACTTTAACCTCATAGTCATTGTATCATTGCTGGAGTACAGAGGCAAAAAATTAATAAAACAATTTCACTGTCCTAATACCTTTGGAGCTCACTGTATATCATAAGGCCTTTCTTTCAGGGACTAATTACACCCTAACACAGTGGTCTGAAACTCCTGGTTTACGTACCACATCAAGCCTGCAAGTCACATTATGCTGGCTTGCAAAGTGATGTGTAATTCCTATTGTATTCTAGCCAGAGTGAGGATATCCAACAAGTTGAACTTTTAATCACCCGCAACCTGCATTCAGAATGACTGCCAGGGTAGGGTAGATGAATCATTGCGACTACACTACCGTTCAAAAGTTTGGGGTCACTTAGAAATGTCCTTGTTTTCCTTGAAATCATACATGAAATGAGTTTGAATAGGAAATATAGCAAAATGCATAGGAAATGTAGTCATTGACAAGGTTAGAAATAATGATTTTCAATAGAAATAATAATTGTCTCCTTCAAACTTTCGTCAAAGAATCCTCCATTTGCAGCAATTACATCCTTGCAGACCTTTGGCATTCTAGTTGACAATTTGTTGAGGTAATCTGAAGAGACTTCACCCCATGCTTCCTGATGCACCTCCCACAAGTTGGATTGGCTTGATGCGCACTTCTTACGTACCATACGGTCAAGCTGCTCCCACAACAGCTCAATAGGGTTGAGATCCGGTGACTGTGCTGGCCACTCCATTATAGACAGAATACCAGCTGACTGCTTCTTCCCTAAATAGTTATTGCATAGTTTGGAGCTGTGCTTTGGGTCATTGTCCTGTTGTAGGAGGAAATTGGCTCCAATCAAGCGCCGTCCATAGGGTATGGCATGGCGTTGCAAAATGGAGTTATAGCCTTCCTTCTTCAAGATCCCTTTTACCCTGTACAAAACTCCCACTTTACCACCACCAAAGCACCCCCAGACCATCACATTGCCTCCACCGTGCTTGACAGATGGCATCAAGCACTCCTCCAGCATCTTTTCATTTGGTCTGCGTCTCACAAATGTTCTTCTTTGTGATCTGAACCTCGAACTTCGATTAGTCTGTCCATAACACTTTTTTTCCAATCTTCCTTTGTCCAGTGTCTATGTTCTTATGCCCATCTTAATATTTCTTTTTATTGGCCAGTCTGAGATATGGCTTTTTCTTTGCAACTCTGCCTAGAAGGTCAGCATCCCAGAGTCGCCTCTTCACTGTTGACGTTGAGACTGGTGTTTTGCGGGTGCTATTTAATGAAGCTGCCAGTTGAGGACCTGTGAGGTGTCTGTTTCTCAAACTAGACACTAATGTATTTGTCCTCTTGCTCAGTTGTGCACCGGGGCCTCCCACTCCTCTTTCTATTCTGGTTAGAGCCAGTTTGCGCTGTTCTGTGAAGGGAGTAGTACACAGCGTTGTAAGAGATCTTCAGTTTCTTGGCAATTTCTCGCCTGGAATAGCCTTCATTTCTCAGAACAAGAATAGACTGACGAGTTTCAGAAGAAAGTTATTTGTTTCTGGCCATTTTGATCCAGTAATCGAACCCACAATTGCTGATGCTCCAGATACTCAACTAGTCTCAAGAAGGCCAGTTTTATTGCTTCTTTAATCAGCACAACAGTTTTCAGCTGTGCTAACATAATTGCAAAAGGGTTTTCTAATGATCAATTAGCCTTTTAAAATGATAAACTTGGATTAGCAAACTCAACGTGCCATTGGAACACAGGACAGAGGGTTGCTGATAATGGGCCTCTACGCCTATGTAGATATTCCATTAAAAAAATCAGCCGTTTCCAGCTACAATAGCCATTTACAACATTAACAATGTCTACACTGTATTTCTGATCAATTTGATGTTATTTTAATGGACAAAAAAATTGACCCAAAACTTTTGAACGGTAGTGTACCTAAATC
Source organism: Coregonus lavaretus (assembly GCF_964263955.1). Lineage (NCBI taxonomy): Eukaryota > Metazoa > Chordata > Actinopteri > Salmoniformes > Salmonidae > Coregonus > Coregonus lavaretus. The sequence goes on from NC_139993.1 coordinate 14,873,963, forward strand.
TTATCAACTGGAACAGCCATCTCAGTAACGGGTGCAACTACCTAACTACTAAAACATTAGATTAGTTTAGAAAAATGTATGTTATTTATGTTTGTGTAGGATAAGATTAATCAACCAATTCAAGTATATACATGCAAAACACAGGTATTGAAACAAACAATTCTGAAAATGAAGCTGCAAGAGCACATGCTGGGAAATATGATAATGATCGGCGTGGTGTTTAATTGTTTTGAACAAACATGAATTTGTAAGCTTGTTCAAATTCAGTTGACTTCGAGCAGAGTTTGTTGAGTAAACACATTTTAACACATAAGCTCAAATTCTTGTATTTTTTAAGTCCACTCAACTCACATAATAATGCTGATTAAGCAATTGGTTAAATTGGCTTTTTTATAGTGGGGCTTTAAATCTCTCAGTTGCACTTGAAAACACTCATCATTTACTGACTGCCTCGGACCACTCATAGAACAGCTAAGTGCGTCATTAGATGCTTTTTTTGCCACTTAATACACAGAAGATATCCACTAAACAGAGAATCAATATGTTTATCTGTATCTCTGTGACCGCCGATTACTTCAGAGTGAAGTTGAGAACTTATACAAAGTTGCCAGTCTTTGCAATGTTACTAACAAGCAAAGGATAAAAATATGATTAGAATGAAAACAGAGATGACTGAATTGAAATATAAATACAGTTTAGGCTACATAGGCCTTTATATTTCAATTGCATAATAGAGCTCAATCTATTAAGCTAATGTGTTAGGCTTTTTTGCCTCAATAGGTCTATTTCATGATGTGTAACAACATGTGCGCAATGATGTGCCAAATCTGTGCTTTAATGCATTATTATAGGGTAAGCATAAGAGTAAGCTGCCTCAGTATTTGCAGTCATATGTGATAATATCTCTCTAGGAGCTGATCCGTTGTCAGTATTGTGGAATAATTCTAATTGTAAGATTTAAATGAAGAAAGGTACCGCTGCTCTCAGATCAGCTTTCTTTCGATCCTATCAGTATCGACACATGCTCTAATAACTCAGTTAGTAAATGTTCTGTCTACGTGGTGTTTTGGGAAACACGTGACTTTTTCAGCTTTTGTAGGAATGATGCATCGTTAAAACACTCGTCAGCTTAAGTTCCATTGCTATCGGGAAAACCCTGTAGTCCCCTGTAGCTCAGTTGGTAGAGCATGGCGCTTGCAACGCCAGGGTTGTGGGTTCGTTTCCCACGGGGGGTCAGTATGCACTCACTAACTGTAAGTCGCTCTGGATAAGAGTGTCTGCTAAATGACTGAAATGTAAAATGAAACCGGGCTCTGGCTAGTGCACTCCCTTTATATTCTGTGTGCTAACCTTATGGCTTCTGTTAACCCTTTATTTTAGTTGCTCACTCTGTTCTGCTATGTAGACCTCAGTTATACATTTATCTAAGTTGAGGCTTTAGAACAGTTTACTCTATTTAATGCACCTTGTGGTTTGAATTCTCTTTGTCAATAACTTCAATTTTGGTAAAATAAAACCCCTAGTATTTGTACCCTACTCAGTTGTCTCTCGTTGCCTGCTTTGTCTGTCTGTCCCTTACATTGAACCAGCACTCAAAAGACAACTGTGCCAGATTAATTTGATTATCAGTCAAAGATAATTGTTTAAAAATAGTCCATTTAATAATGATTTTACACTTTTCTGATGCCCCAATCAAGAAGTGTATGTCAAATTTCCTGAAATAAACACAATAGACAAATTAATAATACAAATGTGTCTATGGTCTGTATGTGGGGGTTGAGCGCTAACGTGTCCAAAGGCTAACATTTAGGAACTTGGATAACAGTTACTTATTACCAAATCGTGACATAGTCCGCTATCAGTCTCTCAAACAGAACATGTCAACAAGGCCTTGGCTTGTACACATAATTCTTTCATAGACTGACATGACATATCTTGCTGAGGGTCATGATGATCCCTCAGCCTATTTCAAGGAAATGCAGCATGGTTATTCTCCTGCTAAAGTTGTGTTAACCCCTAAAAGTCTATGGAATTGTTTGAAGATGGTCATACCATGGATCATTTTGCTATTTGATTTTAAGACTCCTGTAGGTATAATTAAAACAAATGTATTAAACATTGAATTTGGCCTGACTGCTATTTGTTTTGAGAGAAAAAAGGAAGATCCAGATTTTTAAATTGATTTTGTACCCATATTTAACCTTTTATTGGGGCACTAAACTACTTCCATAATACTTCCATAATTTTTTTATAACTGGTACCGGGCTACATTCAGACCAGTCTTGTGAGGTTTGTGGGCTTCCTAGAGCAAAACAGTTGTAGCCCAAACGGTTTGGACACTACAGACGTTTTCTACAGAAGTTTTCATGAGAAGACCGATTTTCGGAATGTCTCCTGGTCTGACAAACACTGCTGTAGTCTGCCATCTTCCACCGCAGATGCGGAAGGCCGACATCAGCGGATTTTGATGGGGATGTTTTTATTTTGCTAATTAAACAGGGGCGCTGTTTTACCAATTACGGGCACCTCAAACCAGAAAGGCGTCATGAACCTAGAGTCAATCTTTCAAGGAGATTATCCACCAACTTTTTTTGGAGGCATCCATGGTAGACTTTGGTAAGCAAATTAAATTATTTTGTCATCGGTTAAAATGTGAGGGAGTAATGTGTGTAAATGTTCTTATACTGTTGTTTTAGAACAAATTTTATTGCAGAAATTGATTAGTGATGTGTTGCTACTTATCTTTCATTGCGTTGTAACGTGTAGCTAACTAGATAGATAGTTCATACAGCTAGCACTACTCCGGTGAGGCTTGCTAGCTTTTGCCATCCGTTACAACTCAATAGAGACGTGTGAAAACATGCTTTTATAGTTGTTTTAGTACACTTTATTGAAGACCACGCAAATCATTGTGTACACACAAACATAAACCGAACAGGGAAGGGCCGGGTGGGCATTCCTCCTCGGAGGCGGTTCCGGCTCCGGGCTTGACCACCACCCTCCGTAGCACCCCTGGTCCGGTCTGGCCCCGCTGGCTGGAGCTGGACTGGACATCGGTGGAGCGGAATGCTTAGGCACCGATGACCCAGGCACGGGCTGTGCCGGACTGATGACGCGCACCACAGGCTTGGTGCGGGGAGCAGGAACGAGCCGGACCGGACTGACGACGCGCACCACAGGCTTGGTGCGGGGAGCAGGAACGGGCCGGACCAGGCTGATGACGCGCACCCCTGGCTTGGTGCGGGGAGCAGGAACGGGCCGGACCGGGCTGACGATGCGCACCACAGGCTTGGTGCGGGGAGCAGGAACAAGCCGGGTCGGGCTGGCGACGCGCACCATTGGCTTGGTGCGGGGAGCAGGAACATGCCGGGCCGGGCTGGCGACGCGCACCATTGGCTTGGTGCGGGGAGCAGGAACAGGCCGGGCCGGCGACGCGCACCATTGGCTTGGTGTGGGGAGCAGGAACAGGCCGGGCCGGGCTGGCGACGTGCACCATTGGCTTGGTGCGGGGAGCAGGAACAGGCCGGGCCGGGCTGGCGACGCGCACCATAGGATTGGTGCGAGGGACAGGAACAGGCCGGACCGCACTGGGAACACACACAACTGGCCTTACCCGGGGATCAGGAACGGGCCGGACCGGACTGGCAACACACCTCAGTACCTCTCGCCGTGCCTCTACATTTTCCTTCCCTCTACTCGCCAATGGCTCCCGTAACCTGGTGGCCTTCTCTCCTCGTCCACTAACTCGCCCCTTATCTGCCTCCAGCAGCCCCGTCGTCCACGGTGTGAGCCCCCCCCCCTAAAAATGTCTTGGGTTCGTCTCTCCCCCGTGGCTATGGCCTCCATGGCTCTCGCCAGACTCTCCATCTTCTGCTCCCAAGTCCAACCTCTCTCCTCCTCACGCAGCTTGACCCAGTCGAGGTGGATATCCGCTAAAGTTACCTCTGGCGTTGGCTCCTGGACACGCTGCTTGACCCAGTCGAGGTGGATATCCATTAGATTCACCTCTGGCGTTGGCTCCTGGACACGCTGCTTGACCCAGTCGAGGTGGATATCCGCTAGAGTTACCTCTGGCGTTGGCTCCTGGACACGCTGCTTGGTCCAGTTTTGGTGGGATCTTCTGTCACGATCGTCGATAGAAGTGGACCAATGCGCAGCGTGATGAGTGAACATACTTTATTTTGATTCACCACACGAAACAAAACAACAAAACGATACGTGAAGTCCTAGGTATTAGACACAAACCATACACGGAACAAGATCCCACCAACACTGTGGCAAAACAGGCTGCCTAAGTATGGTTCCCAATCAGAGACAACAAGCAACAGCTGACACTTGTTGCCTCTGATTGAGAACCACCCCGGCCAACACAGAAACACATGAGCTAGATAAAGAACCTATAACCCAAACACATATAAACTACACACCCTGGCTCAACATAACAGAGTCCCAGAGCCAGGGCGTGACAATCCCAAACCATCTACATTTGTTGAGGTCGGGGGATTGTGGAGGCCAGGTCATCTGATGCAGTACTCCATCACTCTCCTTCTTGGTAAAATAGCCCTTACACAGCCTGGAGGTGTTTTGGGTCATTGTCCTGTTGAAAAACATATGATAGTCCCAATGATAGTCCCACTAAGCCCAATCCAGATGTGATGGCGTATCGCTGCAGAATGCTGTGGTAGCCATGCCTTGAATTCTAAATAAATCACAGACAGTGTCACCAGCAAAGCACCCCCACACCATAACACCTTCTACATGCAGAGATCATCCGTTCACCCACACCCCATCTCACAAAGACATGGAAACAAAAATCTCAAATTTGGACAAATTTCCACCGGTCTAATGTTCATTGCTCGTGTTTCTTGGCCGAAGCAAGTCTCTTCTTCTTATTGGTGTCCTTTAGTCGTGTTTTCTTTGCTGCATTTCGACCATGAAGGCCTGATTCACACAGTCTTCTCTGAACAGTTGATGTTGAGATGTGTCTGTTAATTGAAATATGTGAAGCATTTATTTGGGCTGCAATCTGACATACAGTTAACTCTAATGAACTTATCCTCTGCAGCAGAGGTAACTCTGGGTCTTCCTTTCCTGTGGCGGTCCTCATGAGAGCCAGTTTCATCATAGCGCTTGATGGTTTTTGCGACTGCACTTGAATAAACTTTAAAAGTTCTTGACATTTTCCCTATTGACTGACCTTCATGTCTTAAAGTAATGATGGACTGTCATTTCTCTTTGCTTATTTGAGCTGTTCTTGCCATAATATGGACTTTTACCAAATAGGGCTATCTTCTGTATACCCCCCTACCTTGTCACAATACAACTGATTGGCTGAAACGCATTAAGAAGGAAAGAAATTCCACAAATTATCTTTTAAGAAGGCACACCTGTTAATTGAAATGCATTCCAGGTGACTACCTCATGAAGTTGGTTGAGAGAATGCCAAGAGTGTGCAAAGCTGTCATCAAGGCAAAGGGTGGTTATTTGAAGAATCTCAAATATGAAATATGTTTTGATTAGTTTAACACTTTTTTGGTTACTACATGATTCCATATGTGTTATTTCATAGTTTTGATGTCTTCACTATTATTCTACAATGTAAAAACAAAGAAAAACCCTTCAATGAGTAGGTGTGTCCAAACTTTTTACTGGTAGTGTATGTCATAATAATTTAATGTAAAAAATAACCATTTATTGTGTAACTACTTTCCAAATTGAATTGAAGTGGATCCAAATATTTTTTGGGGTTGTGCATCAATTCAGTTGTGACTGTAGCCTGAGCAGAATTTAAAATGTACCTCCCCTTATGGATCCTGGAAAGTGGTCACCTGCAGAGTCAAGAACCCAAGGGTTTGTTTAGCATTAGCATCGTTGAGCAGGCTACATAACTGAGGGAATAGTAGGACCCCTGTTAGCATGCTCACATTTTGGTTGAACCATCCCTTCAACACTGTCTTCTGGTGGAGTGTTTAGGTGCTTAATGTGGTCTCCTGGTCGCATAAGGTGTAGAAATTCATGTTTGACATCACTTGAATAAGGACCATTGGCAATGCTTGACATGTCATGCAAACTATAGGCAACATTTTGCGCAACAATTTGCAGTGAACCATGAGCAAAATAGCCATAACATGTCAAATATACAGGAAGGTCTGGGAAGGTAGAGATCTGGGTGGGACTGATTTTATTCATCCCCCTCCTGCCAGCAGCTTTTCATACCGCACCCACCCACACCCTGACTTTCTGTCCGACTCCCACCTACTAGTGCAAGAACTGGTCGTGAACCCAACTGCAGTCCTGCAATATTATTTTTGGTGTATGTTAAGCTGCTCAAATGCCAGCCATGGTCCCAGCAATTTTACGCCATATAGGCAATATAAAAAATTACCTACTGTCGTGACGTGACTTACTTTAATCACTGATTTATCAAATCACCTAACTATGTTTCATTGTCACTCGATTAAAATAATCATTTAACAGTTAACTCATTAGGAATTTGGGGCACCACGGAAGAAGTTGTTTAACGAGTTACCATCTCCCGAATGAAACTTAGAAGATATGTTATATATCGATAAGTCACTTATCAAATAATTACCTCTTATCAGTCTCATTCTGAACATCGCGTAATCCTTGAACCTGCAAGAACCCTAACCTTATTGATGAATCAGTAATACACAAATTGGCTTAATTATTTATTTACTAACTAAATAAATAATAACACAATACAAACACACATAGGTTATTGATTACTAACGTAATACAATAAAAACAGGTCCATAATGGACTGGACTAACAATCGCATGACTGCTTGGGTAGAAGGAGGGTCACAGTGGAAGGGATAGACAGAGATTCAAACTATCGTGGTTACTTTGGAGACTATGCTCACAGTAATCATAATACTTATGCACCCTAATAACGCTCATTTGGATTAGAAATGCAACATGTATTTACATGTAGCTGTCCTCGATAGTTGAGTTGATGATGTAGGACTCTGGTTTGCCCACCAGAGATCCCAATGTCCTTGGTAGAGTTTCTGGTCGTAGTGCTGGTTAGATGGATACTTCAGATGTACCAGCGGTTGTCTGAGAGGGATTGTCCTACACACTTCGTGTTTTTAGTGAAAGATCTCTAGGCGACTATACATGCCAGCTGCAGACTGAAATGATAAGGTCTAGTGCATTTTCTTCTTCTTCACCTCATGTAGAGTTTGAGAGTTTCAGAATTTCTCCATTTCAAACGTGTAGACTAATGTGTCACGTTTTCTGGTCTTTCTGGTCTTGTAGAAATTCTACAATGTTATAATGTTTAGCTTACGCTTCACGCCTGCTGGTCTTCCTTTGGTAATGGAGTTTTAGTTTTAAACCATTTTGTAAATGTTTTGCTCATGCTTCATGCTTCTTGGTCTGTAGAGTTTCAACCATTTGCAACGTTTAGCTCACGCTTCACATCTGCTGGTCTAAAGGTTGATTAGTTTTTCAAGGCTTTTTATGCACTCGGGGTAAAAGGGGAATTCCATCATGTTTACACGATCTCTGATTCCACTCGGGGCGTGGCTAGTCACTGTGCATAGTTTATATGAAAAACTATTATCTCATTAGAAGACTAAAATCACATTCCTATCTTCACCAAAATACTCTCATACTTAATCATATATTTTATACAACATTTAGATGTAAACTTGATAGATAGAATATGTACGCTTTCAGAGATACTATATTACTTGATACCATCCTTAATGACACGCAAAATAATAAACAATATGACATGATTATTCTTTAGATCCCCACTGACCATTTCCCACATTCTTTTAAGTAGGAATATTGTTTCACTATCCACGTTTTGATGTTGGAGTCTTGGCGGGAAGACTTCCTTTGTCTCACAGGGAAATTATTTATTTATAGAGACCAAAAGGAGTACATTTCTGCAAGCTATTTATGACCGGCTGTTAAGTCATAAAACTGACCCCCAGGAAAAGGGGGTGTTCAAACCTTTGCCTAGCAGGAATGTTTGATCCTCAACCCATGAGGGCAAGTCATGACACTACGAAATAGGTTAAATTACCAGAGATACTCACATTCACGTGGCACATTATATCGCCTAAACTATAGCCTAATCATATTTAGGAAGTACATTTCCCTCGAAAGATAACTGCCCCGTGCTTCTCCGCCTACGCATATTTAATTGAGACTACACAAGCACCTGATCTTGTACATATGGCTACCGAATTTGAAGCTACAAGAATGATGAGAGTGGACACTTGCACTTTCTCTTGAGCTACATTTTGCATATAGAATATAGCCTACCTTTTAGGATAACTATTTGCAGGCTGAAACAAATAAATGGGTCAAATGAATAGGCGCAACGCCCGCTCACCATGGTAGCCTATGTGTGTGTTGCACCTTTTTATTTTCAATAGCTGGGTTTCCATCCAATTGGCGACAGATTTTCATGCAAATATTCTAAAATCTGAAAAAAGAAAATATGCGAATTGTCCCGCCAGAGATGTGTTTCAATCAAATTGACTTGTTGTGGATAAAAGTCTGTGCATGATGACATAGTGCACATAAAAATTTGTTTTGCGGTTAAATGGGTTTCCATCGCATTTTCAACTCTACTGATAGTTTTGTCACAAAAAATGTTGCGTTATATAGCAAATGTGCCCGCTATGGTATTGGCACTTGTGCTCTAGCCAACAGCTTGCAGATACAGTGCCGGTATAGCCTATATTATGAGATTATTATGGACAAAAGAGGAAGATAATTTTTATTTGTCAAAAGGCAGCCAAGCATCGATCATCATGTCACCAGAAGTAAGTCCCTCTATTTATTGAAAATGAGTATCAAGCTCATCACGTTGCACTTTCATCACCCTGTGAAGTTCATAATCATTTATTTCATCTGTAGCCTAATAAACTGCATGTCTTCCCGAGTCGTAGTGGGAGGACCACACAACATGTCATCGCAATATTTGCGCATAAAAGCGTTTCCATCGCCATTTCTAGCGTAATACATTTTAGTGCCACAAAAAGATCCCACCTTGTCGAGCGTATTTTGTTTTGTCGACATTTTGAAAGTTTACCGACAAATTAGCTGTTTCCATCAGGCCTGTCATTGCATTTTTTATCCAACATGTACTTTATGCTCATAAAATGTTGGATGGAAACCTGGTTAATGATGATCAAATGTTTTGATTGCACCTCGACTCACATTGGTTGAGCGTCCTCCACTTCTTTCCATTATCAATATTTATTTACAGACACTGTAGTAAACTATAGTATAATCATATTTAATTACATTTCATTGTAAAGATAACTGCCATGTGATTCTCTGCCTAGATTCTCCACCTATGAATAGGCAGCCTATTCTAATTCATTGAGACCACACATACTGTATACTGGGCACACTTGATCTCGCACGCCCAACTAGGAGGAGACTGAACTTGAAGCAGCGAATTCTCAGTGTGTGAATAATGTGACAAAGATGTGCTTTCAATACAATAGGTAGGCCTAGGCTAACGCATACAAAGCAGAAAGACAAACATTTAAATAATCTGAGGGACAACAAAACATTTTCATCCTGAAGTTGTCTGACCACTCGCTTCCAACCGCAGCATGAAAAATGTCAACTGCACTGCAATGATCTCTGTCAACTGTGCTACAATGATCTCTGTCAGGACTGCAGGTCCTGCAGCCATAGATACACACAGCGAGGAGTGTCTTATAATATAATAATAATAATATGCCATTTAGCAGACGCTTTTATCCAAAGCGACTTACAGTCATGCGTGCATACATTTTTTTGTGTATGGGTGGTCCCGGGGTTCAAACCCACTACCTTGGCGTTACAAGCGCCGTGCTCTACCAGCTGAGCTACAGAGGTCTTAACGTAACCACGCCCCCAAATAGGGTACAGATGTGGGGTACTCCCTTTACTCCCATGTTAAAGTGCCTACTTTACTCATCACCCAATAATGTCTGTATACCTTTTTTTTATATCATTTTATAAACATTTTGGATATGCTTGGTTGGTTGTTTTTAACATACTTCCATGTCGTCTTAATCAACAAACTACATCATACCTAAAAACACTTTGATTCCAAATGTAAAAATGTTAGCATGAACAGATAGACTGTCACATGGAATGTACGCCACCATTATCAGCCAAAGAGACGATTCCAATGGACTTTCTTCAGCTAGCTAATGTTAGCTAACTAACCCTGCTTTTATAGCTAAGGTGCTGAAAAGCTGAAGTAGGACAAAACACCACCAAAGGAGACAACACCACCAAATCAAGTTTCATCAACTGCCCAAGGACCAGGTTAGACGAACTGGTTTCAGGCTGTACGCCGCAAAGATTATGGAAATATGTGGGATCCGGTTACTCTAAGTAACGGTAAGTCGCTAGCTAACACTTGTTTGTATCTAACAAGCAACTGTATGTTTATTGCCTGTGTAAACCTGGAGATTCCACTGTAAATATATAAATAAATATATAAATATCGCCATAGGCTACTTTGGGCCATTTAGTAGGGTTGTTTGCACAGCTGGTCTCCGGCAAGTTCAAAGGACATATAGGCAAGCCAAAAAGAATAAACAATTCTAAATACCTAGACCGTTCAAGGGCCGGCAAAGACTGGAAGTAGTTATGCGGCATATCTAAGACTATTGAATTAGATAAAGATGAACTTCTCTTGCTAGCCAGCCAGCTAACTTCTGTTAACCGGCGAAAAAACTAGGGGTAAACAAACAGTGACATAAGTATAATGTGACAGCTTTACTAGTTTTACTGTCAGTGTTAGCAGGTCGGGTAACACAGAGTGACAGAATACATATGTCACGATCGTCTGAGGAAACGGACCAATACGCAGCGCGTGGAGTGAACATGATGACTTTATTTAATCAAGCAACCACGAAAACAAATAAACGAATGACGATAGTGAAGTCCACAGTGACAAATGACTGTACATGGAACAAAAACCCACCACCCCAAGGTGAAAACACACAGTATAAATATGGCTCCCAATCAGAGATAACGAGCCGACAGCTGACACTCGTTACCTCCGATTGGGAGTCATCGACCAAACATAGAAAACGACAACCTAGACACCCAACATAGAACAAAACCACATAGACTGCACACACCCTGGCTCAACATAATGAGTCCCAGAACCAGGGTGTGACAGTACCCCCCCCTAAAGGCGCGGACTGCGACCGCGCCTCAAAACCCCCAAACAGGGGAGGGCTGGGCGGGCATACCTCCTCGGTGGCGGTTCTGGCTCCGGCCTAGACCACCACCCCACCATAGTCACTACCCGCTTACGTAGGTTCCTCCAAATGACCACCACCGGTTTAAGGGGCAGCCCCGGACTAAGAGGCAGCACCGGACTAAGGGGCAGCACCGGACTAAGGGGCAGCACCGGACTAAGGGGCAGCACCGGACTAAGGGGCAGCACCGGACTAAGGGGCAGCACCAGGATAAGAGGCAGCACCTGACTCAATGGCGGATCCTGGCTGGCTGGCTCTGGCGGATCCTGGCTGGACGGCTCTGGCGGATCCTGGCTGAACGGCTCATGGCTGGCTGAAGGATCTGGCTGCTCATGGCTGGCTGACGGATCTGGCTGCTCATGGCTGGCTGACGGATCTGGCTGCTCATGGCTGGCCGACGGATCTGGCTGCTCATGGCTGGCCGACGGATCTGGCTGCTCATGGCTGGCCGACGGATCTGGCTGCTCATGGCTGGCTGACGGATCTGGCTGCTCATGGCTGGCCGACGGATCTGGCTGATCCTGTCTGGCCGAAGGCTCTGGCTGATCCTGTCTGGCGGAAGGCTCTGGCTGATCCGGTCTGGCGGAAGGCTCTGGCTGATCCTGTCTGGCCGAAGGCTCTGGCTGATCCTGTCTGGCGGAAGGCTCTGGCTGATCCTGTCTGGCGGAAGGCTCTGGCTGATCCGGTCTGGCGGAAGGCTCTGGCTGATCCTGTCTGGCGGAAGGCTCTGTCTGATCCTGTCTGGCGGAAGGCTTTAGCAGCTCCGGTCTGGCGGACGGCTCTGACGGCTCATGGCAGACGGGCGGCTTATGCAGCGCTTGGCAGACGGACAGTACAGACGGCGTTGGGCAGACAGGCAGTTCAGGCGCCGTTGGGCAGACGGGCAGTTCAAGCGCCGTTGGGCAGACGGGCAGTTCAGGCGCCGTTGAGCAGACGGGCAGTTCAGGCGCCGCTGGGCAGACGGGCAGTTCAGGCGCCGTTGGCCAGACGGGCAGTCCAGGCGCCGTTGGGCAGACGGGCAGTTCAGGCGCCGTTGGGCAGACGGCAGACTCTGGCCGGGCGACGCGCACCGTAGACTTGGTGCGGGTGGCAGGAACAGGCCGGACCGGGCTGGCGACGCGCACCGTAGACTTGGTGCGGGTGGCAGGAACAGGCCGGACCGGGCTGGCGACGCGCACCGTAGACTTGGTGCGGGTGGCAGGAACAGGCCGGACCGGGCTGGCGACGCACACCGTAGACTTGGTGCGGGTGGCAGGAACAGGCCGGACCGGGCTGTGGAGACGGATAGGAGGCCTGGAGCGAACAGCGGACACCACCCGTCCTGGCTGAATGCCTACCCTCACACACTCTGTGTGAGGCATCCGCACAGGACATACAGGGCGGTGTACCCCTGGCCTGGTGGCCTCCTGGATACTCCCCCTTTTCTCCTCCGTCAGCCCCGTCGTCCATGCCGTGTGCCCCCCCCTAAAAATTTTCTGGGGTTGACTCACGACCCTCCGACGATGGCCCTGCTGCCGCCGTTGCTCCTCTCTCGCCAGGGCCTTGATCCTTCCCCAAGGTCCCTTGCCTCCGAGCATGTCCTCCCAGGACCACGATGTGCCCACCTGGGCCATCGCCAGCCTCTCTATCTCCTTGCCCGGTGCCTCCTCCCATGTCCAGTCTCCTTGCTCCTGGACACGCTGCTTGGTCTTTCTTTGGTGGGTTTTTCTGTCACGATCGTCTGAGGAAACGGACCAATACGCAGCGCGTGGAGTGAACATGATGACTTTATTTAATCAAGCAACCACGAAAACAAATAAACGAATGACGATAGTGAAGTCCACAGTGACAAATGACTGTACATGGAACAAAAACCCACCACCCCAAGGTGAAAACACACAGTATAAATATGGCTCCCAATCAGAGATAACGAGCCGACAGCTGACACTCGTTACCTCCGATTGGGAGTCATCGACCAAACATAGAAAACGACAACCTAGACACCCAACATAGAACAAAACCACATAGACTGCACACACCCTGGCTCAACATAATGAGTCCCAGAACCAGGGTGTGACAACATATCATGCAAATAATTTGTTGTTGTGACAGCCAAGTATGTTAATAACGACATTTGACACTGCTGAAAACATTTATTGAAACAACAAAAAAGTGTCAGTAGTTTGCTTAGAATGACACCAAAGTTAGGCTAATTACATGGGAGTAATGGGAGTACCCTACGTCTGTACCCTACTCGGGGGCGTGGTCACGTTAAGCTACACCTCACCATGTGTGTATATCCTGCGGGAATGCAGCCCTCTAAGGGAAGGCACAATATTCAAGGCAGTTCCAAAGACTGCAACTTGTGTTTGCATTTATGCATCACACAGTTAACAAAACTCTGGTTAAGAAAGTGCCTCCTTATAACACCATTGCTGCTTATAACTCAAATTGTGCAGCAAATGATCCACTTTATGTAGCCTGGCAACAAGAGCACAGCCCATTTGTTGAAATTGTCTTTCAACTTCTGGCGCATTGACACACAGTGAGGAGATGTATTAAATATAAATGACACTGGTCAAAATAACTATTAAATAGAAGAATTTAAAAGAATTTGAAAGATACGTTCATTCTCTGTTCAGGAAAATGATTGAACAAATATAAACATTTCTTTAACTTTCCTCATCAGAGAATTTACATATCTTTCAAATTCTCTGCACTTTTATTTAATAGTTTTAAATGTAATTCAAATTTAAGGACATCTCCTCTCTGGGTTTGCTTAATTGTGTGGCAATGTGTACGAAGTTGAAAGACAAACTCGTTCAAAATGGCTCAGGTCAATTGGTAGGGCTACATAAGGTGAATACGTTTTATAGTATTTTTTATTTTATTTCTCTAATATAATTTGTTAACGCTGAGTGTCACAGTCAGAACAATTCCCAGTCTATTAGCCAAACCTCTCATCTTTCATATCTTTCAGTCGGGAGTCCCACCATTAAAGCCAGAGTCTGGGATCTGGGAATCTGTTCAATGGTCATTTTAATTCTTGATGAATATAAATGTCTCATGAGCTTAGCAAGCTTATTTTTCTATCATAACTCAAAATATACAGTGGGGAAAAAAAGTATTTAGTCAGCCACCAATTGTGCAAGTTCTCCCACTTAAAAAGATGAGAGAGGCCTGTAATTTTCAGCATAGGTACACGTCAACTATGACAGACAAAATGAGAAAAAAATATATCCAGAAAATCACATTGTAGGATTTTTTATGAATTTATTTGCAAATTATGGTGGAAAATAAGTATTTGGTCAATAACAAAAGTTGCTCAATACTTTGTTCTATACCATTTGTTGGCAATGACACAGGTCAAACGTTTTCTGTAAGTCTTCACAAGGTTTTCACACACTGTTGCTGGTAGTTTGGCCCATTCCTCCATGCAGATCTTCTCTAGAGCAGTGATGTTTTGGAGCTGTCGCTGGGCAACACAGACTTTCAACTCCCTCCAAAGATTTTCTATGGGGTTGAAATCTGGAGACTGGCTAGGCCACTCCAGGACCTTGAAATGCTTCTTACGAAGCCACTCCTTCGTTGCCCGGGCGGTGTGTTTGGGATCATTGTCATGCTGAAAGACCGAGCCACGTTTCATCTTCAATGCCCTTGCTGATGGAAGGAGGTTTTCACTCAAAATCTCACGATACATGGCCCCATTCATTCTTTCCTTTACACGGATCAGTCGTCCTGGTCCCTTTGCAGAAAAACAGCCCCAAAGCATGATGTTTCCACCCCCATGCTTCACAGTAGGTATGGTGTTCTTTGGATGCAACTCAGCATTCTTTGTCCTCCAAACACGACGAGTTGAGTTTTTACCAAAAAGTTCTATTTTGGTTTCATCTGACCATATGACATTCTCCCAATCCTCTTCTGGATCATCCAAATGCACTCTAGCAAACTTCAGACGGGCCTGGACATGTTCTGGCTTAAGCAGGGGGACACGTCTGGCACTGCAGGATTTGAGTCCCTGGCGGCGTAGTGTGTTACTGATGGTAGGCTTTGTTACTTTGGTCCCAGCTCTCTGCAGGTCATTCACTAGGTCCCCCGCGTGGTTCTGGGATTTTTGCTCACCATTCTTGTGATCATTTTGACCCCACGGGGTGAGATCTTGCGTGGAGCCCCAGATCGAGGGAGATTATCAGTGGTCTTGTATGTCTTCCATTTCCTAATAATTGCTCCCACAGTTGATTTCTTCAAACCAAGCTGCTTACCTATTGCAGATTCAGTCTTCCCAGCCTGGTGCAGGTCTACAATTTTGTTTCTGGTGTCCTTTGACAGCTCTTTGGTCTTGGCCATAGTGGAGTTTGGAATGTGACTGTTTGAAGTTGTGGACAGGTGTCTTTTATACTGATAACAAGTTCAAACAGGTGCCATTAATACAGGTAACGAGTGGAGGACAGAGGAGCCTCTTAAAAGAAGAAGTTACAGGTCTGTGAGAGCCAGAAATCTTGCTTGTTTGTAGGTGACCAAATACTTATTTTCCACCATAATTTGCAAATAAATTCATAAAAAATCCTACAATGTGATTTTCTGGATTTATTTTCCTCAATTTGTCTGTCATAGTTGATGTGTACCTATGATGAAAATTACAGGCCTCTCTCATTTTTTTAAGTGGGAGAACTTGCACAATTGGTGGCTGACTAAATACTTTTTTTCCCCACTGTAAGGTTTTAGTAATCAGTTGATTACAAACAACAAGAAAGTAAACAAACAATTTATAGCTTCAAATTTTCTGTAAACAGGGTTACATTTCCCTTGCACCATCCCTCAGCTGTATACCTCAGCTGTATGTTGTTTTTTAAATCCCAGAATGTCCCCTCACTAGAATGAGAGAATTGCCAGAGATTTCATCAGCACTGATGAACTCAATGGACAGTGAGGAAAGAAGTAACAGTGTGTTGAAAGTGTTCAACAGGGATGCTGGCCCATGTTGACTCCAATGCTTCCCACAGTTGTGTCAAGTTGGCTGGATGTCCTTTGGGTGGTAGACCATTCTTGAGCGTGAAAAACCTAGCAGCGTTGCAGTTCTTGACACAACTTGGTGCGCCTGGCACCTACTACCAAGAGAGAGAATGCCAAGAGTGTGCAAAGCTGTCATCAAGGCAAAGGGTGGCTGCTTTGAAGAACCTAAAATCTAAAATATATTTTGATTTGTTTAACACTTTTTTGGTTACTACATGAATCCATATGTGTTATTTCATAGTTTTGATGTCTTCACTATTATTCTACAATGTAAAAAATAGTAAAAATAAAGAAAAAGCCTTGAATGAGTAGGTGTGTCCAAACTTTTGACTGCTACTGTATTTAGCAGATGTTATTGCGGGTGTAGCGAAATGCTTGTGTTCCCAGCTCCAACAGTGCAGTACTATCTAACAATTTACAACAATACACACAAATCTAAAAGTAAAAGAATGAATAAATATTAGGATGAGCAATGTCGGAATGGCATTGCTCAGTGACTCGCTTAATAGTTTCAGAAGAAAGTTGTTTGTTTCTGGCCATTTTGAGCCTGTAATCGAACCCACAATTGCTGATGCTCCAGATACTCAACTAGTCTCAAGAAGGTCAGTTTTATTGCTTCTATAATCAGCACAACAGTTTTCAGCTGTGCTAACATAATTGCAAAAGGGTTTTCTAATGATCAATTAGCCTTTTAAAATGATCAACTTGGATTAGCAAACACAACGTGCCATTGGAACACAGGACTGATGGTTGCTGATAATGGGCCTCTGTACGACTATGTAGATATTCCATTAAAAATCAGCCGTTTCCAGCTACAATAGCCATTTACAACATTAACAATGTCTGCACTGTATTTCTGGTCATTTTGATGTTATTTGAATGGACTAAAAAATTGCTTTTCTTTCGAAAACAAGGACATTTCTATGTGACCCCAAACTTTTGAACAGGCGTGTACATGTTAAGCAGACCATCATAGTCCCTGTGCCCAAGAACACCAAGGTAACCTGCCTAAATTAATACCGACCCGTAGCATTCACGTATGTAGCCATGAAGTGCTTTGAAAGGCTGGTCATGGCTCACATCAACACCATCATCCAAGAAACCCTAGACCCACTCCAATTTGCATACTGCCCCAACATATCCACAGATGATGCAATCTCTATTTCACTCAACACTGCCCTTTCCCACCTGGACAAAAGGAACACCTATGTGAGAATGCTGTTCATTGACTACAGCTCAGCGTTCAATACCATAGTGCCCTCAAAGCTTTTCACTAAGCCTGGGACTAAACACCTCCCTCTGCAACTGGATCCTGGAATTTCTGACGGGCCGCCCCCAGGTGGTAAGGGTAGGCAACAACACATCTGCCATGCTGATCCTCAACACGGGGGCCCCTCAGGGGTGCGTGCTTAGTCCCATCCTGTACTCCCTGTTCACCCATGACTGCTTGGCCAAGCACAACTCCAATACCATCATTAAGTCTGCCGACAACACAACGGTGGTAGGCCTGATCACCGACAATGATGAGACCGCCTATAGGGAGGAGGTCAGAGACCTGGAAGAGTGGTGCCAGGAGAACAACATCTCTCTCAACATGATCAAGACAAAGGAGATGATCGTGGAGTACAGGAAAAGGAGGGCCAAGCACGCCCCCATTCTCATCGACGAGGCTATAGTGGAGCAGGTTGAGAGCTTCAAGTTCCTTGGTGTCCACATCACCAACAAACTTTCATGGTCCAAACATACCAAGACAGTCGTGAAGAACGCCTATTCCCCCTTAGGAGACTGAAAGGATTTGGCATTGGTCCTCAGATCCTCAAAAGGTTATACAGCTGCACCATCTAGAGCATCCTGACTGTTTGCATTACCGCCTGGTATGGCAACTGCTCAGCCTCCGACCGCAAGGCGCTACAGAGGGTAGTGTGTACGGCCCAGTACATCACTGGGGCCAAGCTTCCTGCCATCCAGGACCTCTATACTGGGCGGTGTCAGAGGAAGGCCCTAAAAATTGCCAAAGACTCCAGCCACCCTAGTCATAGACTGCTATCGCACGGCAAGCGGTACCGGAGCGCCAAGTCTAGGTCCAAAAGGCTTCTTAACAGCTTCTACCCCAAGCCATAAGACTGCTGAACAGCTAATCAAATGGCTACCCGGACTATTTGCATTGACTCCCCTCTGGGGGGGGGTGACTCTGCATAGTCACTTTAACCCTACCTACATGTACATATTACCTCAATTACCTCTACTAACCTGCACCCCCGCACAATGACTCGGTACTGGTACCCCCTGTATATAGCCTCGTTATTGTTATTTTAGTGTTGCTCTTTTATTCTTTACTTTAGTTTATTTAGTAAATATTTTTCTTAACTCTTATTTTTCTTAAAACTGCATTGTTGGTTAAGGGCTTGTAAGTAAACATTTCACGGTAAGGTCTACTACACCTGTTGTATTCGGTGCAAGTGACAAATATAATTTGATTTGATTTGATTGACTAAAATACATTAGAATACAGTATATACATATGAAATCAGTAAAGCAGTATGTAAACATTATTAAAGTGACTAGTGTTCCATTATTAAAGTGACCAGTGATTCCATGTCTATGTACAGTGGGGAAAAAAAGTATTTAGTCAGCCACCAATTGTGCAAGTTCTCCCACTTAAAAAGATGAGAGAGGCCTGTAATTTTCATCATAGGTACACGTCAACTATGACAGACAAAATGAGTAAAAAATATCCAGAAAATCACATTGTAGGATTTTTAATGAATTTATTTGCAAATTATGGTGGAAAATAAGTATTTGGTCAATAACAAAAGTTTCTCAATACTTTGTTGTATACCCTTTGTTGGCAATGACACAGGTCAAACGTTTTCTGTAAGTCTTCACAAGGTTTTCACACACTGTTGCTGGTAGTTTGGCCCATTCCTCCATGTAGATCTCCTCTAGAGCAGTGATGTTTTGGAGCTGTCGCTGGGCAACACAGACTTTCAACTCCCTCCAACGATTTTCTATGGGGTTGAAATTTGGAGACTGGCTAGGCCACTCCAGGACCTTGAAATGCTTCTTACGAAGCCACTCCTTCGTTGCCCGGGCGGTGTGTTTGGGATCATTGTCATGCCGAAAGACCCAGCCACGTTTCATCTTCAATGCCCTTGCTGATGGAACGAGGTTTTCACTCAAAATCTCACGATACATGGCCCCATTCATTCTTTCCTTTACACGGATCAGTCGTCCTGGTCCCTTTGCAGAAAAACAGCCCCAAAGCATGATGTTTCCACCCCCATGCTTCACAGTAGGTATGGTGTTCTTTGGATGCAACTAAGCATTCTTTGTCCTCCAAACACGACGAGTTGAGTTTTTACCAAAAAGTTCTATTTTGGTTTCATCTGACCATATGACATTCTCCCAATCCTCTTCTGGATCATCCAAATGCACTCTAGCAAACTTCAGACGGGCCTGGACATGTACTGGCTTCAGCAGGGGGACACGTCTGCACTGCAGGATTTGAGTCCCTGGTGGCGTAGTGTGTTACTGATGGTAGGCTTTGTTACTTTGGTCCCAGCTCTCTGCAGGTCATTCACTAGGTCCCCCCGTGTGGTTCTGGGATTTTTGCTCACCGTTCTTGTGATCATTTTGACCCCACGGGGTGAGATCTTGCGTGGAGCCCCAGATCGAGTGAGATTATCAGTGGTCTTGTATGTCTTCCATTTCCTAATAATTGCTCCCACAGTTTATTTCTTCAAACCAAGCTGCTTACCTATTGCAGATTCAGTCTTCCCAGCCTGGTGTAGGTCTACAATTGTGTTTCTGGTGTCCTTTGACAGCTCTTTGGTCTTGGCCATAGTGGAGTTTGGAGTGTGACTGTTTGAGGTTGTGGACAGGTGTCTTTTATACTGATAACAAGTTCAAACAGGTGCCATTAATACAGGTAACGAGTGGAGGACATAGGAGCCTCTTAAAAGAAGAAGTTACAGGTCTGTGAGAGCCAGAAATCTTGCTTGTTTGTAGGTGACCAAATACTTATTTTCCACAATAATTTGCAAATAAATTCATTAAAAATCCTACAATGTGATTTTCTGGATTTCTTTTTCTCAATTTGTCTGTCATAGTTGACGTGTACCTATGATGAACATTACAGGCCTCTCTCATCTTTTTAAGTGGGAGAACTTGCACAATTGGTGGCTGACTAAATACTTTTTTTTCCCCACTGTACATAGGGCAGCAGCCTCTAAGATGCAGGGTTGAGTAACCGGGTGGTAGCCGGCTAGTGATGGCTATGTAACAGTCTGATGGCCTTGAGATAGAAGCTGTTTTTCAGTCTCTCGGTCCCAGCTTTGATGTGCCTGTACTGACCTCGCCTTCTTGATGATTGCGCCGTGAACAGGCCGTGGCTCGGGTGGTTGATGTACTTGATGATCTTTTTGGCCTTCCTGTGAAATCGGGTGCTGTAAGTGTCCTGGAGGGCAGGCAGTGTGCCCCCGGTGATGCGTTGGAGAGCCCTGCAGTTAACCTCTACGGGATCGGTGTCCCGTATATGGGACGGTTGAGCTAACGTGCGCTAATGTGATTAGCATGACTGTTGTAAGTAACAGTAAACTTTCCAGGACATATGGGCAGAAAGCTTGAATTCTTTAAATCTAACTGCACTGTACAATTTACAGTAGCTATTAGTGAAAAAATACCATGCTATTGTTTGAGGAGAGTGCACAACAACAAAAACATTTATATATATTCATTTCCATGCCAGCTCTGTGACAGGAAGTGCCCTTGTCCGGAGCAAAGAACTCCAAAAAGTGTTTTAAATTTTAAAAACGGGCTAAAGTGAATATTAACTGAAAAAGTACTTTATTGCAATAGTCCTCTCTGACTTTCACAAATATTTCTCTCAAAACTGTGATTCCTCCGAAAAAAATCCAGAGTTTTGGTAAAATTGTGCAGGTTCAGCTACCATAGGAACCCCTTCTTCATCTCCTGATTACATGTAGTGCAACAAGACAATTCATGGTTGAGAGAATGCCAAGAGTGTGCAAAGCTGTCATCAAGGCAAAGGGTGGCTATTTGAAGAATCTTATATATAAAATATATTTAGATTTGTTTAACACTTTTTTGGTTACTACATGATTCCATATGTGTTATTTCATAGTTTTGATGTCTTCACTATTATTCTACAATGTAGAATATAGTAAAATGTCCAAACTTTTGGCTGGTACTCTATATATTGTGGCGTACAGCAGGTCAGCCACCAGGGGGAGACTCGTTGAGGCCTGGTAACAGATGGAGTATACATCATGAGGGGGTGGCTCCATCTGCTGGACGTGCCAGGTCTCGACGGGCTCCCCGGACAGGACTAATTGGGGCTGATTGGGAGCTGGTGAGTAATTAAGGGCGGATTGCTCACCAGCTGTGCAAGGCCCATAAAGCTGCCAGAAGGGCAGCACATGAGGTAGGACTGGAGGAAGTAAGGTAACTGCCGTGTAGTTGGAGATGGTATCCTGGAGAGGGTCTCATGGAAGAGACCTAACCTTTTCTTTTGATTATTTTATTAATAAACACCCTTGAAACCGAGCTGCTCACACTTTGTCCATGTCTGATCTGTGTAAACGTCTTGAATAAACCCCCTGATCTGCCACAAGTGGTGGAGAATGCGGGCATACTGATAATGTGGTCAGATCATGGTTAACATTTACACAGCATCAGCATGGACGAGTTGATAGCTCAGTTCGTCCGGGCCCAACAAGCACAACAGGCGGTTCAGGAACGAACGCTGGAGGAACAGCGACTACAAAACGTCCGCCTCGTGGAGGAAGTCAGGAAGCTGCAAGGAGGAGCGTCACCTGAATCCCATCCCAACCAGTTTTTTATCAAGCTAACGGAAGACGATGATATTGAAACATACCTCTGTACGTTTGAACGGACAGCGCTACGGGAAAGATGGCCAAGGCCGAAGTGGGCAAATCTGCTGGCCCTGTTCCTCTCTGGGAATGCCCAAAAGGCGTATTGGGACCTGAACGACGAACAGGCGGCTAACTACGACGGACTCAAACGGGAGATACTCAGCCACTACGGGTACAGCCTGGCCCATTGGGCTCAACAGTTCCACGACTGGAGGTTCGTACCCGACGCATCCCCCCCGAGCCCAGATGAGCGACCTTCTGCGCATCACCAGGGCATGGCTCCTAACCGACGTATCCACCCTCTCCCTCCTCTACAAAGTGGTCCTGGATCGCTTCGTACAGGCGCTACCCCACGACATGAAGAGGGCAGCGAGCATATGCGCGCCCCAGACCTTGAAGGGCCTCCTGGAAGCAGTGGAGACGCATCAGAACACTCAGGCCCTACTGAGGGGGAGCCGGGACGAGTCGGCGACCTGTGCGAGGGGATGGAAGGACAACCCCACCGCGGTGTACCCCAAACCGACAGTCAGCAGGGCCAAGGGGCCGCAAACCCGTGGAGAGACGGCTGGGGAAGGGCCGACCCGCCACCGACGACCCCAGGTAGATGGAGACCAACAGAGGTGTTTTGAGTGTGGTGCCCGGGGGCACATTGCCTGGAATTGCCCTGCTCAAGAGGAGTCGATGCCATCAGCTAGCACCGGAGGCCAGGTGGGTCACGCCGTGAACTATGTCACCTCCTGTTGGGCGCACCATGAATCAACTGCACCCATGGTCCCGGTGAAGGTTGACGGACATGACACGGAAGCATGGTTACGCTCGTAACCACGAGCCTGCTGAACCAGGAGACCGAACGGGGTAGGGAGATGTCCATTCCCTGTGTTCACGGTGACACAAAGCGGTATCCCGCCGTATGGACCAACATCGTGAAACCACAAGGGAGCTTCCAGATGATGGTGGGTGCAGTACCAGAGCTGCCGGTACCTATCCTAGTGGGACGGGATTGTCCGCTGTTCGCGGCCCTATGGGGGCATGAGTTGAAAAAAAAGATACGAGCCGGCCGAAGAAGAGAGCGGGGACGACCCCTCGCCTGTGCGGCCAGGACGCCACCGGTTAACCAACCTGACTCTACGGGTCCGGAGTCGGCGTCGGAGGGGGAGCTGGAACCCGAACCCCCTGGGGAACCACTGGAGGAGGAGCCCAGCCTTCCCCTTCTTGATTTCGAGGGGCCAGTTGAGACCCCCGGTGGGGGCCAACTGAGGGGACAATTCTGGACGGCCCAGTGGGAGGATCCGAATTTGAAAGCTGCCGCAGCCCAAGTGATAGCGGTGGATGGACAGCTACTTCCGGGGGTGAGTGACTGGCGATACCCCCATTTCCAAAATAAGAATAACCTTTTGTATTAAGTGTCGCGCCAACAGGGGGAACTTCGAGAGGTATTGTTGCTTCCCCGACGGTACGTAGGAACCGTTCTTCAGCTGGCCCACACCCACCTGTTGGGGGCGCACCTGGGAATGGAGAAGACCCGGGAATGGGTTGCCGCCCAGTTCCACTGGCCCGGGATGAGGAGGGCCATGGAAGACTACTGTCACAGCTGCCCGGAGTGTCAACTCACTGCCCCGAAAGCACACTTCCGAAACCCTCTGGTCCCCCTGCCGATCATCGGGGTGCCCTTTGAACGCATCGCCATGGACATAGTGGGACCCATGGTAAAGACTGCACGAGGACACAGGTACATCTTGGTAATAGTAGACTATGCCACCTGGTATCCCGAGGCCATTCCACTTCGGGCGGTGGTATCCAAGGGAATCGCCGGTGAGCTGTTGCACCTCTTTAGCCGGGTGGGCATCCCGAACGAGATCCTGACAGACCAAGGTACAGAGTTTATGTCCCGCCTCATGAAAGAGTTGTGTGCCCTCATGCAGATCAAGCAGATCCGAACCTCCGTTTTTCACCCGCAGACGGATGGACTCGTTGAGCGCTTTAACAAAACGCTCAAACAAATGCTGCGGAAGTTCAACGAGCAGGACGGGAAGAACTGGGAACAGCTGCTACCCCACCTAATGTTCTCAATCCGAGAAGTACCCCAATCCTCCACTGGGTTTTCCCCGTTTGAACTCCTCTACGCGAGGAGGCCACGTGGCCTACTGAACCTCGCCAAGGAGGTGTGGGAAGCCCAACCGATCCCATTACGCAGCGTGGTAGAGCACGTGGAGACAATGCGGGAGCGGATGACAGCCATATGGCCAGTCGTGAGTGAACATATGGAGAAGGCCCAACGCGCCCAAGCCCAGGTCTACAATCGGTGAGCCCAACCCCGAGAATTCCAGGTGGGAGACAGGGTGTTGGTGTTGATCCCCACGGCCGAAAGTAAGTTCCTGACAACATGGCACGGACCATACGAGGTGGTCGAGAAACTGGGACCTGTCAACTACCGCGTACGTAACCGGGGAGACGGAAACCTCAACAGATTTACCACGTGAACCTGTTAAAGAAGTGGCATGAGAGGACAGCCTCGGCCGTGTTATGGTCGGGACCCAGGACGCCAACGGTACCAGTGGTGGTCCCGAGCAGTGAGGACCTCAACCCGGCCCAGAAGCAAGAGCTCCGGGAGCTTGTCGATCGGAACACGGCGGTGTTCTCCGAGAAGCCGGACCGCACAACCCTCATTGAACACCACATCCGTACCCGGCCCGGTGAAACGGTAAGAAAGAGGCCGTAACGAATTCCGGAGGCCCGACGGAAGGCCGTGAAACAAGAAGTGGAGGCTATGCTGAGGATGGGGGTCGTTGAAGAGTCCCACAGTGCATGGTGCAGCCCCATTGTGTTGGTGCCCAAACCGGACGGTAGCCTACACTTCTGTAATGATTTCCGAGGTGTGAACGACATAAGCGTATTCGACGCCTACCCCAGGCCGAGGGTGGACGAGCTAATCGACCGATTGGGAAAGGCCCGGTACATCAGCACCCTTGACCTGACCAAAGGATATTGGCAGGTACCATTGGCAGCCTCCTCCCGGCAGAAGACGGCGTTCTCGACACCAGACGGTCTGTACCAGTACCGGGTGCTCCCGTTCGGTCTCCACGGAGCCCTGCTCAGCTGGTAGAGCACGGCGCTTGTAACGCCAAGGTAGTGGGTTCGATCCCCGGGACCACCCATACA
Source organism: Coregonus lavaretus (assembly GCF_964263955.1). Classification (NCBI taxonomy): domain Eukaryota; kingdom Metazoa; phylum Chordata; class Actinopteri; order Salmoniformes; family Salmonidae; genus Coregonus; species Coregonus lavaretus. Next base: position 14,899,268 of record NC_139993.1, read on the forward strand.
CAAAAATGTATGCACGCATGACTGTAAGTCGCTTTGGATAAAAGCGTCTGCTAAATGGCATATTATTATTATTATTATTCCAGTGACTGACGAACAGACGCGCTCAGACAAGCCGGGTTGACCGCAAACCCCAAGAAATGCAAGCTATCGTTCGAGGAGGTGGAGTACCTGGGGTATTTAATCGGACAGGGGAACATCAAGCCCCAGGAGAGGAAGGTTCACGCGGTACGTGACTGGCCCGTTCCACACACCAAGACACAGGTCAAGTCCTTCCTGGGACTGGCAGGATAATATAGCCGGTTTATTCCCAACTTTGCGTCTATAGCTTCCCTCCTTACCGATCTAACCAGGGCCCGCCTCCCGAAAACAGTTAAATGGACGGACGAGACAGAAGCGGCATTCAGCCGTCTGAAGGAAGCGCTGTGCTCCCATCCAATTCTCGTAACGCCCGATTTCCAGGTGCCGATGGTGTTCCAGACGGATGCATGTGATACGGGACTAGGGGCCATTCTGTCCCAGATACACGATGGGGAGGACTACCCCATCATGTACATCAGCCGAAAGCTGATACAGAGAGAAAAAATACTCAATTGCTGAGAAAGATTGTCTGGCGGTGAAGTGGGCGCTAGACACTCTCAAGTATTACCTTTTAGGTACCCACTTCACCCTGGTCACGGACCATGCTCCCCTGGTCTGGCTGGCCAGGGGTAAAGACACAAACGATCGGGTCACCAGGTGGTTCTTGTCCCTTCAACGCTTCTCTTTTTCTGTTGTGCACATGTCAGGGGAGACGCATGGAAACGCGGATGCACTATCAAGAAGGGAGACAGACGTTGCACTGATGACCGTCCCCTCCCCGACAGAGCTGGGGGGGGGGGGGGGGGGTAAAGCAGGTCAGCCTCCAGGGGGAGACTCGTCGAGGCCTGGTAACAGATGGAGTATACATCACGAGGCGGTGGCTCCATCTGCTGGACGTGCCACGTCTCGACGGCTCTCCGGACAGGACTAATTGGGGCTGATTGGGAGCTGGTGAGTAATTAAGGGCGGATTGCTCACCAGCTGTGCAAGGCCCATAAAACTGCCAGAAGGGCAGCACATGAGGGAGGACTGGGGGAAGTAAGGTAACTTCCGTGTAGTTGGAGACAGTATCCTGGAGAGGGTCTCATGGGGGAGACCTAACCTTTTCTTTTGATTATTTTATTAATAAACACCCTTGAAACCGAGCTACTCATACTCGGTCTTGACCCAACCCCCTGATCTGCCACTATATATACAATTTCCCTAAATGTAATTTTTAAGCTTAAATAATAATAATACAAACTTTCAAGAATCCCTGCATGTGATCAGTCTTGGGGAGTAGTGAAATACTACTCGTAGTGAAATACTACTCGTAAATACTACAACTAGTAATTTAGTTGCATTTCGCTTGGTGGTAGTTGAACTAAATTCAAATCTTAGTGTTTTCAGTACTTAATTACTTTTTTGCCATGTAGTGGTGTAGCTAACGACTGGAACTACACACTACTTTTCTTGCAAAAATAAGAGATAATATGGGTAAAGTAGGCAATAATTTCCTTTCTTTTGTCTGAATATTTGATTATTATTTGATTGATTTGTCTGAGTAAATGCATCAGCCTATTCTGTATTTGTGATGTTGATGATTGCTTCAGATAGAATGGTTGGTAATACACTGCTCAAAAAAATTAAGGGAACACTTAAACAACACAATGTAACTCCAAGTCAATCACACTTCTGTGAAATCAAACTGTCCACTTAGGAAGCAACACTGATTGACAATACATTTCACATGCTGTTGTGCAAATGGAATAGACAACAGGTGGAAATTATAGGCAATTAGCAAGACACCCCCAATAAAGGACTAGTTTTGCAGGTGGTGACCACAGACCACTTCTCAGTTCCTATGCTTCCTGGCTGATGTTTTGGTCACTTTTGAATGCTGGCGGTGCTTTCACTCTAGTGGTAGCATGAGATGGAGTCTACAACCCACACAAGTGGCTCAGGTAGTGCAGCTCATCCAGGATGGCACATCAATGCGAGCTGTGGCAAGAAGGTTTGCTGTGTCTGTCAGCGTAGTGTCCTGAGCATGGAGGCGCTACCAGGAGACAGGCCAGTACATCAGGAGACGTGGAGGAGGCCGTAGGAGGGCAACAACCCAGCAGCAGGACTGCTACCTCCGCCTTTGTGCAAGGAGGAGCAGGAGGAGCACTGCCAGAGCCCTGCAAAATGACCTCCAGCATGCCACAAATGTGCATGTGTCTGCTCAAACGGTCAGAAACAGACTCCATGAGGGTGGTATGAGGGCCCGACGTCCACAGGTGGGGGTTGTGCTTACAGCCCAACACCGTGCAGGACGTTTGGCATTTGCCAGAGAACACCAAGATTGGCAAATTCGCCACTGGCGCCCTGTGCTCTTCACAGATGAAAGCAGGTTCACACTGAGCACATATGACAGAGTCTGGAGACGCCGTGGAGAACGTTCTGCTGCCTGCAACATCCTCCAGCATTACCGGTTTGGCGGTGGGTCAGTCATGGTGTGGGGTGGCATTTATTTGGGGGGCCGCACAGCCCTCCATGTGCTCGCCAGAGGTAGCCTGACTGCTTTAGGTACCGAGATGAGATCCTCAGACCCCTTGTGAGACCATATGCTGGTGCGGTTGGCCCTGGGTTCCTCCTAATGCAAGACAATGCTAGACCTCATGTGGCTCGAGTGTGTCAGCAGTTCCTGCAAGAGGAAGGCATTGATGCTATGGACTGGCCCGCCATTCCCCAGACCTGAATCCAATTGAGCACATCTTGGACATCATGTCTCGCTCCATCCACCAACGCCACGTTGCACCACAGACTGTCCAGGAGTTGGCGGATGCTTTAGTCCAGGTCTGGGAGGAGATCCCTCAGGAGACCATCCGCCACCTCATCAGGAGCATGCCCAGGCGTTGTAGGGAGGTCATACAGGCACGTGGAGGCCACACACACTACTGAGCCTCATTTTGACTTGTTTTAAGGACATTACATCAAAGTTGGATCAGCCTGTAGTGTGGTTTTCCACTTTAATTTTGAGGGTGACTCCAAATCCAGACCTTCATGGGTTGATAAATTTGATTTACATTAATCATTTTTGTGTGATTTTGTTGTCAGCACATTCAACTATGTAAAGAAAAAAGTATTTAATAAGATTATTTCATTCATTCAGATCTAGGATGTGTTATTTTAGTGTTCCCTTTATTCTTTTGAGCAGTGTATATACTCAAACATAATTTGAAGCATATTAGTTGTCTATGCAAGTAATGGAAACCATTGCTACTCTAAAGAAAATAATACACCTTTCAGATATTTGCACATAGTTTTAATCTAAAATAATACAACAAAGTTTCAGGAGGTTGACAACAGCTCAAGATGGAATCACATCTTCTAGTTATATTTTGGGGTCTCATTTTTCTTGAAATTCACATTATCTGTGAATAATATAATTTCGGGATTGTTTACATATTCGTGAAACCGACATTCTTTCAAATGATGAATGTTCTATTTATTTTCTATGTGTTGAAGGGGATAATCAAAGAATTTCAACAATGCAGATTACCATTTTATTTCACATCAATGGGCAAACTGTCAAGTGAAAGAAGGTAGACTTTTCACAAGATTGATTTCAGATATGATATCCAAATGAAAGTTTAACACATCTTATTGTACAAATAAGACTTATGGTGGGTATGTAGGATGCCTTCTCCAGGTCTTCCCTTTTTAGAAATGGGAATGTCTGCCATTTGAATGATTGCTGATGAAGAGATGTACTGCATTGATGTCTGTTCCTTTCGTTGTCCTTCTGCAGTACACAATTGCAATGGTAAGACTAGTAAGACAATCAACATGATTCATCAACTTTTATGCTAAAAAACAAAGGCCCCTGATGTTTTGAGCTCAACACCTATGAAGTAAGATGGGGGAATAATGGGGCATTAAGAACAATCCAAATCAAATATATAAAATATCACCTGTACATTTATAAATTGAGCTCAGTACACATTTTTTTCAAACCAAAAACAATCTTGTAATTTACCTTATAGCTCTCTATGCATCCCCAATGTTGAGTTTCCCATGTACTGTTGACCATCCTCAAAATCGGTCACTTGGATTGGAATAGCGATCGCCTGATGATACACTGTCAACTGATGTAATGACAAAAACGTACTGTTAGAAAAGCACCAAAAACTGCTAGAAACACTTTATAACAAAGGTCATGAACAAGCATTAAAAAACTATTTATAAACTATTAATAAATAGTAAACATTTATTTTGTATTACAATTAGGGCAGCACAATATGGGCAAAAAGTGAAATTTTTTAACCAAATATTGTGATTTTACTTGCGATTATACACTGAACGAAAATATAAATGCAACATGCAACAATTTCAAAGATTTTACTGAGTTACAGGTCATATGAGGAAATCAGCCAATTTGAAATAGATTCATTAGGCCATAATCTATGATTTCACATTGGTTGGTTGGTTACAGATACCTTAAAAAAATGGGCCTCACAATGGGCGTCAAGATCTAGTCATGGTATTTTTGTGCAATCATATTGCTATTGATAAAATGCAATTTTGTTCATTGTCTGTAGCTTATGCCTGTCCATACCATAACCCCACTGCCACCATGGGGCACTCTGTTCACAACGAGAATTTGGCAGACATCAGCAAACCGCTCATCCAAATGATGCCATACACATGGTGTGCGGTTGTGAGGCCGGTTGGATTTATTGCCAAATGATCTAAAACAATGCTAGAGGCGGTTTATGGTAGAGAAATTAACATTAAATTCTCTAGCAACAGCTCTGGTGGACATTCCTGCAGTCAGCATGCCAATTGCAGGCGCCATAAGCTACGGACAACAAACACAATTGCATTTTATGGATAGCAATTTGAATGTACCAAAATATCGTGACGAGATCCTGAGGCACATTGTGAGGGCAATTTTTTAAAGGTATCTGTGACCAAAACTTTAAATATCTGTGGCATTGTGTTGTGTGACAAAACTGCACATTTTTGAGTGGCCTTTTTATTGTCCCCAGCACAAGGTTCACCTGTATAATGATCATGCTGTTTAATCAGCTTCTTGACATGCCACACTTGTCAGGTGGATTGATTATCTTGGCAAATGAGAAATGCTCACTAACAGGGATGTAAACAAATTTGTGCACAACATTTCAGAGAAATTAGCTTTTTGTGCATATAGAAAATTCTGGGACCTTTTATTTCAGCTCATGAAACATGAGACCAACACTTTACATGTTGTGTTTATATTTTTGTTCAGTGTAGATCAAAACACTTTGGTAAACTTTTGGAATCATAGAAATAGAATGATCATTCTAATTGTATTGTTGCAATACAGTGGGCACTTGGAATTCAGTTTTGTTTGGCATGACAACGGAAGTAAGGGAGGAGATGGTTGTGACATAGTAGGAACCAAAGTGTTGGCCAGTTTTTCCCAGGGGACCCTAATTAGGTTTAAATGTTTAAATTCAGACAAATATTATAGAATATTATTCTCTAGTTAAGAACAAGCTGTTGAACTAACAATGCTGATATATACAGCCCAGTACCAGGGGTGGAGTAAGAGCAAAAGTTTGCTAGCAAGATAGGGCAAATCTTTTTTTGGGGCACATTTGCAGCTTGCTAAGACCAACTAACTAGCGTTTTGCAAAGAGAAAGTTACACAAACGAATAGTATAATATAGAAAATGTGGATGTTATATTAAGAAGCAATGTGGTAAGCTTGTTTGGAAAACTCTGTTGACTGTATGCTGTTGTTTGGTCCATGCATGCAGTGTGAATTCCGAGCACGAGGAACTATCTGCTTGATTGACTGTGTAGGGTTTGGTGTGTGTGGGATTGGGAAGCGGCCAAAAGACGAGCAATATCATTTTTATTTTTTTTATGCGGCCATTACAGATGGCTAAGTGGCATTTCAAAATATCACAGCATCTTGCTATATGGATATTGCGCATGTCAACAATTGTATTAATCGTGCAGCCCTAATTACAATGGATAAGAATTACAATTGCATTTAATGGTTAACATTTACAACAATTCATTAAGCATTTATAAACTTATAATGGCTTTTAGAAAAACATAAAGTTTTTATAAAGTGAGGCTTAGAAATTATTGCTATGGATAAAAAACAGATTTATAACCAATGTCTTAATAGCTTAGTGTATTACCCACCTCAGGGAGCTTGATCGTCATAGCAATGCTGTCTGCTGTTGCTGCAACAACTGATGCAGAAACTTCATGTTTTGCATTTGTGTCATGTTTCTGGTAAAACCCCAAAAGGAATGCCATGCCTGGAATGTACTTCTTAATACTAAAGGAGAAAGAGATCATTTTGTTATTTGAGTTATTTCACCTTTATTTAAGCAGGAGGAAATTCCATTGAGACCAATGTCTCTTTTACAAGGGAGCCCTGCATTACAAAAGCAGCAAGGAGTTAGTGACATAATACATCAATTAAGGCGGGAGCACAGGAAACACACAAACACAAAACACAACAACAAAAAAATTTGCACATTACTCTGTGAAGAGGTCTTCCACCATTACTCTGAACTGCCCAAAAGGGCACTAATGCATCCAATTGTAGGGTATTTTGAAATCTGTTCCATGTGTGGTGCGTAAAAAGTATCTAAATCTGTAGTGAAGGAAGGCATTTTAAGAGTTAGCCATTGCTGTGAGCGGGTATGGTATCTCGTACTTCTGTAAGTTAGCAATGATGTAAGGTAACATGGGAGTTTTTGCATAAGAGTTTTATTAACAGGATGCAATGTTTCGATCTACGCGTCACTAATAACGGCCAGCTCACTTTCTGACCCGGAGAATGGCGCTGCATTGCATAGCAGACATTTTACAATCTCTTGACCAAATAACTTTTTTTGTACATAATGTTTCCGCCATCGTTTCCTATGACCGAAAAGAGCTTCTGGACATCAGAACAGCGATCACTAACCTAGATTTGATGAAGATTTCTACTTCAACGAGTCGGAGACGCAGGACATACTGCTCACCCCGGACCAGGCCCTAATCCTCGAACAGGGAGTACAGGAGAGGACTGAGCACTCATCCCTGAGGGGCCCCTGTGTTGAGGGTCAGTGTGGCGGATGTTTTGTTGCCTGTGTTTTGTCCAAGTGGGAAAGGGCAGTGTGGAGTGCAATAGAGATTGCGTCATCTGTGGATTTGTTGGGGCGGTATGTGAATTGGAGTGGTTCAGGGTGTCTGGGATGATGGTGTTGATGTGAGCCATGACCAGCATTTCATGGCTACGGATATGAATGCCACGGGGCGATAGTAATTTAGACAGGTTACCTTGGTGTTCTTGGGCACAGGGACTATGGTGGTCTGCTTGAAACATGTAGGTATTACAGACTGGGTCAGGGAGAGGTTGAAAATGTCTGTGAAGACACTTGCCAGCTGGTCAGCGCATGCTCTGTGTACGCATCCTGGTAATCCGTCTGGCCCTGCGGCCTTGTGAACGTTAACCTGTTTAAAGGTCTCACTCAAATCGGCTACAGAGAGCGTGATCACACAGTTGTCCGGAACAGCTGGTGCTCTCACGCATGGTTCAGTTTTGCTTGCCTTGAAGCGAGCATAGAAGGCATTTAGCTCATCTGGTAGGCTTGTGTCACTGGGCAGCTCGTGGCTGGATTTCCCTTTGTAATCCATGATAGTGTGCAAGCCCTGCCACATCCAACGAGCGCCAGTAGGATTCAATCTTAGTCCTGTATTGATGCTTTGCCTGTTTGTTGGTTCGTCAGAGGGCATAGCGGGATTTCTTATAAGGGTTAGTGTTCCATTTCTTGAAAGTGGCAGCTCTAGCCTTTAGCTCAGTGTGGATGTTGCCTGTAATCCACGGCTTCTGGTTGGGATATGTATGTACTGTCACTGTGGGGATGACGTCGTTGACACAATTTTTAATGTTGTTGGTGACTGATGTGGTAAATCTTCAATGTCATCAGATGAACCCCGGAACATATTCCAGTCTGTGCTAGCGAAACAGTCCTGTAGCTTAGCATCCGCTTCATTGGACCACTTCCAAATTGAGTGTGTCACTGGTATTTCCTGTTTGAGTGTTTCCTTGGAAGCAGGAGTAGGAGGATAGAGTTATGGTCAGATTTGCCAATGGAGGGCGAGGGAGAGCTTTGTATTCATCTCTGTGTGTGGAGTAAAGATGATCTAGCGTTTTTATCATTCTAGTTGCACAGGTCACATGCTGGGAAAAAAAATAGATCAAAAGAATTTCAGTTTTCCTGTATTAAAATGACCAGCCACTAGGAGTGCGGTCTTACTGCCACCATCAGTTTGTGGCGGTCTGTATACAGCAAAAAAAAAAAAAGGGTATGTTCTACAGCTTATCATGAGGTATTCTAACTTAGGCGATCAGAAACTCAATACTTAATTAATATTAGAGAATGCGCACCTGCTGTCCTCGTTCAGCCACGACTGACGCATAGGATATTACATTTATTCAGGTCCCGTTGAAAGGATATTCTGGAACGGAGCTCGTCTAGTTTGTTCTCCAGTAATTGTACATTTGCCAATAGAACGCCTCCATAGTTTTATCAGGCTGCCCCCACGTCGGCCTCTATATCACCATATTTTCCTCTTCCGAGTGTCTGGGATTATGGCCTGGTCCCAGGTGAGCAGTATTTATGTAATTTTTAATTTTACCTTTATTTAACTAGGCAAGTCAGTTAAGGACAAATTCTTATTTACAATGACGGCCTACACCGGGACGACGCTGGGCCAATTGTGCGCCGCCCTATGGGACTCCCAATCATGGCCGGTTGTGATACAGCCTGGAATCGAACCAGGGGGTCTGTAGTGATGCCTCAAGCACTGAGATGCAGTGCCTTAGACCGCTGCGCCACTCGGGAGCCCGAGTATGTCCTGCACAGCCGAGTCATTGAAGTAGAATTCTTCATCCAAATTGAGGTAGTGATTGCTGTTCTGATTTCCAGAAGCTGTTTTTCGTCATAGAAAATGATGGCGGAAAAATTATGTACAAAAAAAGTTACGATCAGTGCAAAACGGAGCTCGTAAAACGGCCGCTACACATGCCAGCACCATTTAGACTCCAACACCATCATTAAGTTTGATGATGACACGACGGTGGTAGGCCTGATCACCAGCGACGATAAGACAGCCTCTAGGGAGGAGGTCAGAGACCTGGCAGTGTGGTGCCAGAACAACAACCTCTCCCTCAATGTCAGCAAGACAAAGGAGCTGATCATGGACTACAGGAAGCGGAGGGCCAAGCATTCCCCCATTCACATCGACAGGGCTGTAGTGGAGTGGGTCGAGAGGTTCAAGTTCCTCTGTGTCCAAATCACTAAGGATCTATCATGGTCCACACACACCAAAACAGCCGTGAAGAGGGCACAACAACCCCTGTTCCCCCTCAGGATTCTGAAAAGATTTGGCATGGGCCCTCAGATCCTCAAAACGTTCTACAGCTGCACCATTGAGAGCATATTGACTGGCTGCATCCATGCTTGGTATGGCAACTGCTTGGCATCTGACCGCAAGACACTACAGAGGGTAGTGCATATAGCCCAGTACATCATTGAGACCGAGCTCCCTGCCATCCAGAACCTCTATACCAGCCGGTGTCAGAGGAAGGCCCTAAAAATGTTCAGACTCCAGCCACCCAAGTCATAGACTGTTCCCTCTGCCACCTCACGGCAAGCGATACCAATGCACCAAGTCTGAAACCAACAGGACCCTGAACAGCTTCTACCCCTAAAACATAAGACTACTAAATAGTTAGTTGAATAGTTAACCAAAGAGCTACCCGGACTATCTGTATTGACCCTTTTTGCACAAACTTTTTTGTCTCATCACACATGCTGCTACTGTTTATCATCTGTCACTTTTATTCCTAGTTATATGAACATACAGTGCCTTCGGAAAGTATTCAAACCCCTTGACTTTTTCCACATTTTTTGTGTTTTACAAAGTGGGATTAAAATGGATTTAATTGTCAGAGACCCACTAAAGCAGCTCCGCCCCTCAAGAGTGTGAGCCCGCCTGGCAGGGTTGGTCCAACAAAGCCAAAGCCCCCAGGTGAGTGAGCATAATATACAAGGAATTTCTGAAAGCTGATAATGAGAACCTTGACAACCTTTTACCTAGCCGATGGGAATTCTGGTGGAGACCCCCACCCAAATAGTGGCAGTGCTGGTAACACTAGCTGCTGTAACCCATGGGGAGGGGATAACACTTGGACAATCAGAGACTGACTGCTCAGAGATGCTTGGGGAAATGGTCACATCGGGGGACCATAGAGTGTTTCAGAGGAAAGGGGTGTATATGAGCTCAATCAGCTAGACTTGACATTGGTTTAGCAAATCTCCACATTCTTGCTAAATTTTGCATGCCTTCTCAAACAGCTACAACTGTATATGCATACACACATCAAGTCTTCTCAAGCATTGCAGAGCTGGTTATAATTTTATTCCCCTGAAAAGATAGAACAATATTACAAAAAATATTATTGCTGAACTCAGATGTGCTGGTTGATAAAATACCTGTATTTATGGAAAATACGTTTGAAAAGGGTATTTTGTTTTTGAATAATATTGAAAATTGGAATGGTAGAATTATGTCTTTCATGGAATTATCAGAATTGTATGGGAAGGTCTGCTCAATCCAAGATTACAACCAATTGATTACAGCATTACCCCAAAAATGGAGGAGGCAGGTGGCAGCGGGAGGAGATAGGGAACATTGCCTTCGGAAAGTATTCAGACCCCTTGACTTTTTCTACATTTTGTTAGGTTATAGCCTTATTCCAAAAAAATGTTTTTGCTCATCAATTTACACACACTAACCCATAATGACAAAGCAAAAACAGGTTTTTATACATTTTTGCAAATGTATAAAAAAAAAAAAATGGAAATATGACAGGCCTCCTGTAGCTCAGTTGGTAGAGCATGGTGCTTGCAACGCCAGGGTTGTGGGTTCGATTCCCACAGGGGGCCAGTATGAAAAATGTAAGCACTCACTAACTGTAAGTCGCTCTGGATAAGAGCATCTGCTAAATGACTAAAAATGTTTTTTTTTTTTATGTAAATGTACATAAGAATTCAGACCCTTTACTCAGTACTTTGTTGAAGGACCTTTGGCAGCGATTACAGCCTCGAATCTTCTAGGATATGATGCTACAAGCTTGGCACACCTGTATTTGTGGAGTTTCTCCCATTCTTCTCTGCAGATCCTCTCAAGCTCTGTCAGGTTGGATGGGGAGCGTCGCTGCACAGCTATTTTCAGGTCTCTCCAGAGATGATCGATTGGGTTCAAGTCCGGGCTCTGGCTGGGCCACTCAAGGACATTCAGAGACTTGTCCCGAAACCACTCCTGCGTTGTCTTGGCTGTGTGCTTAGGGTCGTTGTCCTGTTGGAAGGTGAAACTTTGCCCCAGTCTGGAGCGTTCTGGAGCAGGTTTTCATTAAGGATCTCTCTGTACTTTTCTCTGTTCATCTTTGCCTCGATCCTGACTGGTCTCCCAGTCCCTGCCGCTGAAAAGCATCCCCACAGCATGATGCTGCCACCACCATGATTCACCGTAGGGACGTGACGCTTGGCATTCAGGCCAAAGAGTTATGTCTTGGTTTCATCAGACCAGAGAATCTTGTTTCTCATGTTCTGAGAGTCTTTAGGTGTCTTTTGGCAAACTCCAAGCAGGCTGTCATGTGCCTTTTACTGAGGAGTGGCTTCCGTCTGGCCACTCTACCATAAAGGCCTGATTGGTGGAGTGCTGCAGAAATGGTTGTCCTTCTGGAAGGTTCTCCCATCTCCACAGAGGAACTCTAGAGCTCTGTCAGAGTGACCATCGGGTTCTTGGTCACCTCCCTGACCAAGACCCTTCTCCCCCGATTGCTCAGTTTGGCCGGGCGGCCAGCTCTGGGAAGAGTCTTGGTGGTTCCAAGCTTCTTCCATTTAAGAATGATGGAGGCCACTGTGTTCTTGTGGACCTTCAATGCTGCAGAAATGTTTTGGTACCCTTCCCCAGATCTGTGCCTCGACACAATCCTGTCTCTGAGTTCTATGGACAATTCCTTCGACCTCATGGCTTGGTTTTTACACCTTATATAGACAGGTGTGTGCCTTTCCAAATCATGTCCAATCAATTGAATGAAGTTGTAGAAACATCTCAAGGATGATCAATGGAAACAGGATGCACCTTAGCTCAATTTCGAGTCTCATAGCAAAGAGTCTGAATACCTATGTACATTTTTTAGCAAAAATCTCTAAAAACCTGTTTTCTCTTTGTCATTATGGGGTATTGTGTGTAGATTGCTGAGGATTTTATTTAATCCATTTTAGAATAAGGCTGTAACTTAACAAAATGTGGAAAAAGTCAAGGGGTCTGAATACTTTCCGAAGGCATTGTAAAGGATCAAAACTGGCGGAGGAATAAAAATAGCATAAATAGGAAAGTATACCAGTTTCATTTGAGGACCAGGATGTTGACAGCTGTGCCATACAGATTGCAAAATAGTTGGGAAGAGATTTGTGATGTACCGATTCCATGGTACAGGGTGTATGAGTTGATATATAAAACGACTCAAGATTCAAGACTTTGTGCTTTTCAGTTAAAATTATTATACAGCATTCTTGCCAGCAACCAAGTGTTGAATATTTGGGGTATACAATCATTGCAGATCTGCAGACTTTATTGTGAGGATACAGAAACAATAGACCATTTGTTTTGGTATTGCCCTCATGTAGCCTGTTTCTGGTCTCAGGTTCAGGAATGGCTGAAAAAGCATAACATGAATCTAAAATTGTCCCTAGAAATAGCATTGTTGGGAGATCTGGAGAGACCTGGTCAGTCAATTAGTAATATACTAATACTCTTAGTAAAATTATTTATCTCCAACTCAGAATCTGTGGACTCTGTTCGATTAGATAGATTAAAGTTGTTAACATCACAGCATTTTTGAAAGATATAAGGTGAGTAGAAATCCGAAGAGGGTGGCCAGCAGAGTTAGGTGGGATGGGCTGAGGGAAGCTGAGGGTTGGGATGTGGAATTGGAGACAAGTGGGAGTGGAGGTACTGGGCAAGGGGATAGAATGACGGTCAAACATAAAAGTTAAAAAAAATTGTCAAAATATGACAAAACAAAAAGTATGTTTGAATGACACAGGGGCAACATTGTTACATCTAATGCCTGTTTGCCTGCATATACACACACTCTCATTCAAACGCACACACGTGCACATACACGGACACACACACACACACATATACACATGTACAGTGGGGGAAAAAAGTTTTTAGTCAGCCACCAATTGTGCAAGTTCTCCCACTTAAAAAGATGAGAGAGGCCTGTAATTTTCATCATAGGTACACGTCAACTATGACAGACAAATTAAGATGTTTTTTCTCCAGAAAATCACATTGTAGGATTTTTAATGAATTTATTTGCAAATTATGGTGGAAAATAAGTATTTGGTCACCTACAAACAAGCAAGATTTCTGGCTCTCACAGACCTGTAACTTCTTCTTTAAGAGGCTCCTCTGTCCTCCACTCGTTACCTGTATTAATGGCACCTGTTTGAACTTGTTATCAGTATAAAAGACACCTGTCCACAACCTCAAACAGTCACACTCCAAACTCCACTATGGCCAAGATCAAAGAGCTGTAAAGAACACCAGAAACAAAATTGTAGACCTGTACCAGGCTGGGAAGACTGAATCTGCAATAGGTAAGCAGCTTGGTTTGAAGAAATCAACTGTGGGAGCAATTATTAGGAAATGGAAGACATACAAGACCACTGATAATCTCCCTCGATCTGGGGTTCCACGCAAGATCTCACCCCGTGGGGTCAAAATGATCACAAGAAAGGTGAGCAAAAATCCCAGAACCACACGGGGGGACCTAGTGAATGACCTGCAGAGAGCTGGGACCAAAGTAACAAAGCCTACCATCAGTAACACACTACACCGCCAGGGACTCAAATCCTGCAGTGCAAGACGTACATGCTTAAGCCAGTACATGTCCAGGCCCGTCTGAAGTTTGCTAGAGTGCATTTGGATGATCCAGAAGAGGATTGGGAGAATGTCATATGGTCAGATGAAACCAAAACAGAACTTTTTGGTAAAAACTCAACTCGTCGTGTTTGGAGGACAAAGAATGCTGAGTTGCATCCAAAGAACACCATACCTACTGTGAAGCATGGGGGTGGAAACATCATGCTTTGGGGCTGTTTTTCTGCAAAGGGACCAGGACGACTGATCCGTGTAAAGGAAAGAATGAATGGGGCCATGTATCGTGAGATTTTTTGTGAAAACCTCCTTCCATCAGCAAGGGCATTGAAGATTAAACGTGGCTGGGTATTTCAGCATGACAATGATCCCAAACACACCGCCCGGGCAACGAAGGAGTGGCTTCGTAAGAAGCATTTCAAGGTCCTGGAGTGGCCTAGCCAGTCTCCAGATCTCAACCCCATAGAAAATCTTTGGAGGGAGTTGAAAGTCCGTGTTGCCCAGCGACAGCCCCAAAACATCACTGCTCTAGAGGAGATCTGCATGGAGGAATGGGCCAAAATACCAGCAACAGTGTGTGAAAACCTTGTGAAGACTTACAGAAAACATTTGACCTGTGTCATTGCCAACAAAGGGTATATAAAAAAGTATTGAGAAACTTTTGTTATTGACCAAATACTTATTTTCCACCATAATTTGCAAATAAATTCATAAAAAATCCTACAATGTGATTTTCTGGATTTTTCTTTCTCATTTTGTCTGTCATAGTTGACGTGTACGTATGATGACAATTACAGGCCTCTCTCATCTTTTTAAGTGGGAGAACTTGCACAATTGGTGGCAACTAAATACTTTTCCCCCCCACTGTAAATCGTGCCATTAATGCACTCAAATGTATTCAGTTGGCCTTGCTGTTATGATTTGTGTTGTCCTTGATGTCTTTTGTTTTTCGCATTGTTGTTATCAGTTTTCCTTTCTCTTTCTCTTTTTTCTCTTTTGTAAATTTGTTTTGGTGGTTCGTGCATGGGGGGGTTCTTGGGGGTGGGGAATGTAATTATATTATATATTTATTTATTTTTGGGGGGGGGGGGGTCTCGGATGGTTGAGGGGCAGCTCTCAGGGAACTGTGGAGGGGGATCTTGGAGGGCTGGTGGCCTGGCGGTTGGGAGCTTGGGCCGGTGGCTGATAGGTCGCTGGTTCGCGTCCCCGTTTTGACCTTGTGGGAGATCTTTCGACGTGCCCTTGAGCAGGGCGTTGACCCTGGTTGTTTCTTTGGGTCGCACTGTATGGAAGTCTGTTAGATGACTGAATGTAATGTAAATGTTGAGCGGCTTCACTGCAAGTAGATTGTATGTTTTAATATTCAAAGGATTGTTCTTTTTTTTTGGTATTCTCTTGAGTTGGGCTCTAGGATGGAACAACTGGAACATCTAAGCTTGTGGTTGTTTGTGGGTGAAGGGTGGAGAGAGTATGTATGTGTCCCACATCTGTTGCTAAGGGGTAATGACGTTAGGGAGAGTATAGGATGATTAACAATAATTGTTTCCCAAAATAATAATTTATTGCCCCAAAAAATATTTTTTGCAATGTCAGTCCTAGTTATAGGTAACAATCCTTCGTATGAAGTGCCTACATTATTATGCATATTATTAGTTAATTGTGGAAATAAATTAAGATATGCAAGATTTGTTTAATATACAGTACCAGTCAAATGTTTGGACACACCTACTCATTCAAGGGTTTTTCTTTATTTTTACTATTTTCTACATTGTAGAATAATAGTGAAGACATCAAAACTATGAAACAACACATATAGAATAATATACTAACCAATAAAGTGTTAAACAAATCAAAATAGATTTTAGATTTTAGATTCTTCAAGGTAGCCACCCGTTGCCTTGATGACAGCTTTGCACACACTTGACATTCTCTCAACCAGCTTCACCTGGAATACTTTTACAACAGTCTTGAAGCAGTTCCCACATATGCTGAGCACTTGTTGGCTGCTTTTCCTTCACTCTGCGGTACAACTCATCCCAAACCATCTCAATTAGGTTCAGGTGATTTTGGAGGCCAGGTCATCTTCATCAAAAAGCCCTTACATAGCCTGGAGGTGTGTTTTGGGTCATTTTCCTGTTGAAAAACAAATTATAGTCCCACTAAGCGCAAACCAGATGGGATGGCGTATTGCTGCAGAAGGCTGTGATTTATTTAGAATTCAAGGCACACTTAACCAGCATGGCTACCACAGACAGTGTCACCAGCAAAGCACCCCAACACCATAACACCTCCTCCTCCTCCATGCTTTACGGTGGGAAATACACATGCAGAGATCATCCGTTCACCCACACAGTGTCTCACAAAGACACAGCGGTTGGAACCAAAAATATCAAATTTGGACTCATAGGACCAAAGGACAGATTTCCACCGGTCTAATGTCCATTGCTTGTATTTCTTGGCTCAAGCAAGTCTCTTCTTCTTATTGGTGTCCTTTAGTAGTGGTTTCTTTGCAGAAATTCGACCATGAAGGCCTGATTCACACAGTCTCCGCTGAACAGTTGATGTTGAGATGTGTCTGTTACTTGAACTCTTTGAAGCATTTATTTGGGCTGCAATTTCTGAGGCTGGTAACTCTAATGAACCTATCCTCTGCAGCAGAGGTAACTCTGGGTCTTCCATTCCTGTGGTGGTCCTCATGAGAGCCAGTTTCATCATAGCGCTTGATGGTTTTTGCGACTGCACTTTAAGAAACTTTCAAAGTTCTTGAAATGTTCCGGATTGACTGACCATCATGTCTTAAAGTAATTATTTGAGCTGTTCTTGACATAATATGGACTTGGTCTTTTACCAAATAGGGCTATCTTCTATATACCCCCCCTACCTTGTCACAACACAACTGATTGGCTCAAACACATTAAGAAGGAAAGAAATTCCACAAATTAACTTTTAACAAGGCACACCGATGACTACCTCATGAAGCTGGTTGAGAGAATGCCAGGAGTTTGCAAAGCTGTCATCAAGGCAAAGGGTGGCTACTTTGAAGAATCTCAAATATAAAATATATTTTACATTAACACTTCTTTGATTACTACATGATTCCATATGTGTTATTTCATAGTTTTGATGTCTTCACTATTATTCAACAATGTAAAAATAAAGAAAAACCCTTGAATGAGTAGATGTGTCCAACCTTTTGACTGGTAGTGTATGTAATAATCATTTAATGTAAAAAATAACAATTTATTGTGTAACTACTTTCCAAAATTGAATTGAAGTGGATCCAAATATTTTTTGGGGAGTGCATCAACTCACTTGTGACTGTAGCCTGAGCAGAATTTAAAATGTACCTCCCATCATTGGTCCTTTTGGGTTACTAGATGATTCCATATGTGTTGGAGACACTGAAAAACTGCTTCTATATCAAGGCCATCAGACTGTTGAATAGCCATCACTAGCTGGCTACCACCCGGTTACTCAACCCTGCACCTTAGAGGCTGCTGCCCTATGTACATAGACATGGAATCACTGGTCACTTTAAATGGAACACTAGTCACTTTAATAATGTTTACAGACTGTTTTACTAATTTCATATGTATATACTGTATTCTACTGTATTTTAGTCAATGCCGCTAGTCCTAATATTTATATATTTCTTATTTACATTATTTTACTTTTAGATTTGTGTGTATTGTTGTGAATTGTTAGACACTACTGCACTATTGGAGCTAGGAACACAAGCATTTTCCTACACCCGCAATAACATCTGCTAAATATGTGAGTCATTTCAGGAAACTAGGTGTATGACGTGCATCACTACTTCACAGGAGAGCCATTTGAACAAAAACTTTTTTTTAGCAAAATGCGTTTTTGGGCAGAAATGCCTTCTGGAACATGTGAACTTTCATGTGCCTTAACAACAAACTTGTATGCCATCTGTAAATACGAATACAATTGTAAAATTACGAGTCTAGTTGGTTTAGCCACAAAGACAGGAACCTTCCCGCTAGCCATGATTGGCTGAGATAATGAGTGGGCTGGACATGCCGAGAGATGAATTTGGATTGGTCTGCCATGTAGAACGCTTCTGTCTATAACATGAGCGGGTCAATATGTGTAGGTAATCCTTTCTAATGCAGATTTTTTGAAAGATATCACGTAGTAGAACTGCAAAAGTGTTGCTCTCCACTTTTTGGAGGACCGTGGACAGTGGAAGTAGAGCATGATAGCTAAGGAGATTAAGAGAATTCTGGCGTTTGATTGCAAATAACAGGACGAGTCGAAAAGAGAATACACAAGGCTGTTTTATAAAACACCTGTCTCCGGATTACATCTTCAAACTAAGGCAACCATGGCATCCATGACAGAGAGTTTGAAGCATCCATCCGTGTATACGGGTAAGATAGTCTAGCTAGCTACATTTTCAGATATTACACATTTCTAATTTTGTCAGAAAGTCATTTTCATTTCAAGTTAAAGCGTACTGTTAGCTTGCTTTCTAACATTAGCTGGCTTGCTCGCTAGCTAACGTTACGTGTATGATCTGTGTAGTAATATTATTCGTATCTCAGAGCCATTTGCATTGCTATTTATAGCCTAATGTTAGCTAGCTAGCTAACATTGAACCTGGTTGGTTAGTTACCTGCAGATTCATATAGGGTAGTAATGTTATGAGTTGGGATTATGGTTCCTTGTTTAGCTAGCTAGCTAGATACATGTCTGAACAAAAGACTCCACTATGCAAGGAACCATTTCAATAGAATGTTCATGGATGTCACTGTGACAACTGTCGATAGACATAGCTGGTAAATTCGCTCTGGCTATGATGTTGAGCACTTGTCTTAGTGTGCCATCGCGCAGAAATAATTGACAAATTTGAAACGCTCTGAATTTACGAACGGACAATCTGACAACGCTCTGAGTTTACAAATGCCCAGAGCGCACTCTGAGCACACTCTGACACTCCAGATTGAATTTACGAACAAACTATAGTCCACTCTGACACTCCAGATTGAATTTACGAACAAACTATAGTATAAACCATCCTTTAGTCTTGAAATCTTTGGTTGTTTAGTACATGGCCTCACATGTGAATCCTTAAAGAGCTGGGTGGGGCTAAAGCTTAAGAGTGTGTGAACGATGATGAATGGGTGTAGACAAAGAAGAGCTTTGTGGTCCTCTGTAGCTCAGCTGGTAGAGCACGGCGCTTGTAACGCCAAGGTAGTGGGTTCGATCCCCGGGACCACCCATACACAAAAAATGTATGCACGCGTGACTGTAAGTTGCTTTGGATAAAAGCGTCTGCTAAATGGCATATTATTATATTATTATTATAAGTGCTCTCCAGTAGGTGTACCAAAACATTCAAGGGCCATTTTCTCAAAAGTGAGGTTACAAGTTGATCAACTTTCAAAACAGAAATACTTTCCCATTGTTCCTCAACTGCAGTGGATTATATACAGTTGAAGACAGAAGTTTACATACACTTAGGTTGGAGTCATTAAAACTTGTTTTTCAACCACTCCACAAATTTCTTGTTAACAAAACTACAGTTTTGGCAAGTCGGTTAGGACATCTACTTTGTGCATGACACAAGTAATTTTTCCAACAATTGTTTACAGACAGATTATTTCACTTATAATTCACTGTATCACAATTCCAGTGGGTCAGAAGTTTACATACACTAAGTTGACTGTGCCTTTAAACAGCTTGGAAAATTCCAGAAAATGATGTCATGGCTTTAGAAGCGTCTGATAGGCTAATTGACATAATTTGAGTCAATTGGAGGTGTACCTGTGGATGTATTTCAAGGCCTACCTTCAAACTCAGTGCCTCTTTGCTTGACATAATGGGAAAATCAAAAGAAATCAGCCAAGACCTCAGAAAAATATTGTAGACCTCCACAAGTCTGGTTCATCCTTGGGAGCAATTTCCAAATGCCTGAAGGTACCACGTTCATCTGTACGAACAATAGTACGCAAGTATAAAGACCATGGAACCACGCAGCCATCACACCGCTCAGGAAGGAGACGCATTCTGTCTCCTAGAGATGAACGTACTTTGGTGCGAAAAGTGCAAATCAATCCCAGAACAACAGCAAAGGACCTTGTGAAGATGCTGGAGGGAACAGATACAAAAGTACCTACAGTGGGGAGAACAAGTATTTGATAAACTGCCGATTTTGCAGGTTTTCCTACTTACAAAGCATGTAGAGGTCTGTAATTTTTATCATAGGTACACTTCAACTGTGAGAGACGGAATCTAAAACAAAAATCCATTAAATCACATTGTATGATTTTTAAGTAATTAATTTGCATTTTATGGCATGACATAAGTATTTGATACATCGAAAAGCAGAACTTAATATTTGGTACAGAAACCTGTGTTTGCATTTACAGAGATCATACGTTGCTTGTAGGTCTTGGCCAGGTTTGCACACACTGCAGCAGGGATTTTGGCCCACTCCTCCATACAGACCTTCTCCAGATCCTTCAGGTTTCGGGGCTGTCGCTGGGCAATACGGACTTTCAGCTCCCTCCAAAGATTTTCTATTGGGTTCAGGTCTGGAGACTTGCTAGGCCACTCCAGGACCTTGAGATGCTTCTTATGGAGCCACTCCTTAGTTGCCCTGGCTGTGTGTTTCGGGTCGTTGTCATGCTGGAAGACCCAGCCATGACCCATCTTCAATGCTCTTACTGAGAGAAGGAGGTTGTTGGCCAAGATCTCGCGATACATGGCCCCATACGGTGCAGTCGTCCTGTCCCCTTTGCAGAAAAGCATCCCCAAAGAATGATGTTTCCACCTCCATGCTTCACGGTTGGGATGGTGTTCTTGGGGTTGTACTCATCCTTCTTCTTCCTCCAAACACGGCGAGTGGAGTTTAGACCAAAAAGCTGTATTTTTGTCTCATCAGACCACATGACCTTCTCCCATTCCTCCTCTGGATCATCCAGATGGTCATTGGCAAACTTCAGACGGGCCTGGACATGCGCTGGCTTGAGCAGGGGGACCTTGCGTGCGCTGCAGGATTTTAATGCATGACGGCGTAGTGTGTTACTAATGGTTTTCTTTGAGACTGTGGTCCCAGCTCTCTTCAGGTCATTGACCAGGTCCTGCCGCGTAGTTCTGGGCTGATCCCTGACCTTCCTCATGATCATTGATGCCCCACGAGATGAGATCTTGCATGGAGCCCCAGACCGAGGGTGATTGACCATCATCTTGAACTTCTTCCATTTTCTAATATTTGCGCCAACAGTTGTTGCATTCTCACCAAGCTGCTTGCCTATTGTCCTGTAGCCCATCCCAGCCTTGTGCAGGTCTACAATTTTATCCCTGATGTCCTTACACAACTCTCTGGTCTTGGCCATTGTGGAGAGGTTGGAGTCCGTTTGATTGAGTGTGTGGATAGGTGTCTTTTATACAGGTAACAAGTTCAAACAGGTGCAATTAATACAGGTAATGAGTGGAGAACAGGAGGGCTTCTTAAAGAAAAACTAACAGGTCTGTGAGAGACGTAATTCTTACTGGTTGGTAGGTGATCAAATACTTATGTCATGCAATAAAATGCAAATTAATTACTTAAAAATCATACAATGTGATTTTCTGGATTTTTGAAAATTACAGACCTCTACATGCTTTGTAAGTAGGAAAACCTGCAAAATCGGCAGTGTATTAAATACTTGTTCTCCCCACTGTATATCCACAGTAAAACGAGTCCTATATCGACATAACCTAAAAGGCCGCTCAGCAAGGAAGAAGCCACTGCTCCAAAACCGCCATAAAAAAGCCAGACTACGGTTTGCAACTGCACATGGGAACCAAGATCATACTTTTTGGAGAAATGTCCTCTGGTCTGATGAAACAAAAATATAACTATTTGCCCATAATGACCGTCGGTATGTTTGGAGGAAAAAGGGGGAGATTGCAAGCCGAAGAACACCATCCCAACAGTGAAGCAAGGGGTGGCAGCATCATGCTGTGGGGGTGCTTTGCTGCATGAAGGTTACCCGAAACGTTTGACCCAAGTTAACCAATTTAAAGGCAATGCTACCAAATACTAATTCAGTGTATGTAAACATCTGACCCACTGGGAATGTTATGAAATAAATAAAAGCTGAAATAAATCATTCTCTCTACTATTATTCTGACATTTCACATTCTTAAATAAAGTGGTGATCCTAACTGACATAAGACAGGGAATTTTTACTAGGATTAAATGTCAGGAATTATGAAAAACTGAGTTTAAATGTATTTGGCTAAGGTGTATGTAAACTTCCGACTTCAACTGTATAATTTTCTACTTTTATCCAATGTAAAAAACACCATTTCAAATGTTGCTACATAAGACCGAATCAAACCGGTCGGTCACATATGTATGTGACCAGTACTATTTTATTTTATTTATATTCAGAACCACATCCATTCCTGTAAAGCTTAGAGAGAATCTCATGTTAAATACTGTTGAAGTAATATGGCTACAGGTTCATCTGCCTCACCTAAAGCCCATTCTTGTGGGAAGCATCTGTAGACCACCAAGTGCTAACAGTCAGTATCTGGATAATATGTGTGAAATGCATGATAATGTATGTGATATCAACAGAGAGGTATATTTTCTGGGTGATTTTAAATATTGACTGGCTTTCATCAAGCGACCCATTCAAGAAAAAGCTTCAAACTATATCCAGTGCCTGCAACCTGGTTCAGGTTATCAGTCAACCAACCAGGGTAGTTACAAACAGCACATGAATGAAATCATCAACATGTATTGATCACATCTTTACTAATGCTGCAGAAATGTGCTTGAAAGCAGTATCCAGATACATTGGATGTAGTGATCACAATATAGTAGCCATATCTAGGAAAACCGAAGTTCCAACATAATCCAGGTAGAACCAGGAATTTACCAGGGCACCTGTTTAAGCCCCTTTTTTCAATCTTTACTAACAACATTCAATCTTTGAGGAAAGCCAGTGTGTCTATGTATGCAGATGACTCAACACTATACACGTCAGCTACTACAGCGACTGAAATTACTGCAACACATAACAAAGAGCTGCAGTTCGTTTCAGAATGGGTGGCAAGGAATAAGTTAGACCTAAATATTTAAAAAACTTAAAGCATTGTATTTGGGACAAATCATTCACTAAACCCTAAACTAAATGTTGTAATAAATAATGTGGAAATTGAGCAAGTTAAGGTGACTGGACCTGGACTACTGTTCAGTCGTGTGGTCAGGTGCCACAAAGAGGGACCTCGGAAAATTAGAATTGGCTCAGAACAGGGCAGCATGGCTGGCCCTTAAAAGTACACGGGGAGCTAACATTAGTGATATGCATGTCAATCTCTCATGGCTCAAAATAGAAGAGAGATTTACTTCATCACTACTTGTTTTTGTAAGAAGTGTTGACAAGCTGAATGTACAGAGCTGTCTGTTTAAACTACTAGCACACAGCTCGGACACCAATGCATACCCCACAAGACATGCCACCAGAGGTCTCTTCACAATCCCCAAGTCCAGAACAGACTATGGGAGGCGCACAGTACTACATAGAGCCATGATTACATGGAACTCTATTCCACATCAGGTAACTGATGGAAGCAGTAGAATCAGATTGAAAAAAAAAACAGGTAAAAATACACCTTATGGAACAGTGGGGACAGTGAAGAGACACACACAGGTACAGACACACGCATACGCACAGAAGCGCTAGAACACGCAATCTACACACACGTACATTGTAATATTGTTGTATGGTGGTATTGTACATTTTGTATTGTAGATATGTAGTGCTGTCATAATGTTATATGATGCACTGTTTTATCTTTTGTTTTATATGTAATGTAAGTGCCTTAATGTGTTTGGCAGCAGCTAATGGGGATCCCTAATAAATACAAATACCAATACAAATCATTAGATCATTTGTTTTTCTACTGTCCATATGTAGCTTATTTTTGGTTGCAGGTTAAGGAATGGCTGAAGAATTGCAACGTTTTCCTGCAATTAACTCTGCAAATAGCACTGCTGGGTGATCTGGAAAGTCATAGTCAATCGATCAATAATATAATAGCAAAAAAAAAATAGCAAAAATAGCAAAAATGTTTATCTTTCATTTACAACCTGTAGAAACTATGAGAATAGAAAGGTTCCGAACTTTAGTGAAACATCACAACACAGTTGAAAAATATACAGTACCAGTCAAAAGTTTGGACACACCTATTCATTCATGAGTTTTTCTTTGTTTGTACTATTTTCTACATTGTAGAATAATAGTGAAGACGTCAAAACTATGAAATAACACATGGAATCATGTAGTCACCAAAAAAGTGTTAAACAAATCTAAATGTATTTTATATTTTAGATTCTTCAAAGTAGCCACCCTGTGCCTTTGACAGCTTTGCACACTCTTGGCATTCCCTCAACCAGCTTTACCTGGAATGCTTTTCCAACAGTCTTGAATGAGTTCCAACATATTTTTATATTTTTATTTTTACCTTTATTTAACTAGGCAAGTCAGTTAAGAACAAATTCCTATTTACAATGATGGCCTACACCGGCCAAACCCGGACGAAGCTGGGCCAATTGTGCGCCGCTGAGCACTTGTTGGCTGTTTTTCAACTCATCCCAAACCATCTAAGTTGGGTTGAGGTTGGGTGATTGTGGAGGCCAGGTCATCTGATGCAGCACTTTATCATGCTCCCAGCCTGGAGGTGTGTTGGGTCATAGTCCCACTAAGTGCAAACCAGATGGGATGACGTATCGCTGCAGAATGTTGTGGTAGCCATGCTGGTTAAGTGTGCCTTGAATTCTAAATCAATCACAGACAGTGTCACCAGCAAAGCACCCCCACACCATCACACCTCCTCCTCCATGCTTCATGGTGGGAACCACACATGCGGAGATCATCCGTTCACCTACTCTGCACCTCACAAAGACAGAGAGGTTGGAACCAAAAATCTCAAATTTGGACTCATCAGACCAAAGGACAGATTTCCACCGGTCTAATGTCCATTGCTTGTGTTTCTTGGCCCAAGCAAGTCTCTTCTTCTTATTGGTGTCCTTTAGTAGTGGTGTCTTTGCAGCAATTCGATCATGAAGGCCTGATTCACGCAGTCTCCTCTGAACAGTTGATGTTGAGATGTGTCTGTTACTTGAACTCTGAAGCATTTATTTGGGCTGCAATCTGACGTACAGTTAACTCTAATGAACTTATCCTCTGCAGCAGAGGTAACTCTGGGTCTTCCTTTCCTGTGGCGGTCCTCATGAGAGCCAGTTTCATCATAGCGCTTGATGGTTTTTACGACTGTACTTGAAGAAACTTTCAAAGTTCTTGAAATGTTCCGTATTGACTGACCTTCATGTCTTAAAGTAATGATGGACTGTTGTTTCTCTTTGCTTATTTGAGCTGTTCTTGCCATAATATGGACTTGGTATTTTACCAAATAGGGCTATCTTCTGTATACCACCCATACCTTGTCACAACACAACTGATTGGCTCAAATGCATTAACAAATTAACTTTTAACAAGGCACACCTGTTAATTGAAATCCATTCCAGGTGACTACCTCATGAAGCTGGTTGAGAGAAAGCCAAGAGTGTGCAAAGCGGTCATCAAGGCAAAGGCTGGCTACTTTGAAGAATCTCAAATATAAAATATATTTTGATGTGTTTAACACTTTTTTGGTTACTGTGTTATTTCATAGTTTTGATGTCTTCACTATGTAGAAAATAGTAAAAATAAAGAAAAACCCTGGAATTAGTAGGTGTGTACAATCTTATGACTGGTACTGTATGGCAAATAGAAATAATAAATGATGGTGTTTTGAGATAGATGGGAGGGGTTGAGGGTTGCTGAAAGATAGGACTAAAAACAAACAAAAGATAACTAATGTAAAATATACTGTGTCCATAAAATGTACAGTGCATTTGGAAAGTACTCAGACCCCTTGACTTTTTCCAATTAATTTACATTATAGCCTTATTCTAAAATTGATTAAAAAAATAAAAATCCCCCCTCATCAATCTACACACAATACCCCATAATGACAAAGCAAAAACAGTTTTTTATTTTTTATTTGTGCAAATGTATAAAAAAAAAAAATCGGAAATTTGACATTTACATAAGTATTCAGACCCTTTACTGAGTACTTTGTTGAAGCACCTTTGGCAGCGGTTACAGCCGCGAGTCTTCTTGGCAATGACGCTACTATCTTGGCACATCTGTTTTTGGGGAGTTTCTCCCATTCCACTTTGCAGATCCTCTCAAGCTCTCTCAGGTTGGATGGGGTGCGTTGCTGCACAGCTATTTTCAGGTCTCTCCAGAGATGTTTGATCGGGTTAAAGTCCGGGCTCTGGCTGAGACTTGTCCCGAAGCCACTCCTGCGTTGTCTAGGCTGTGTGCTTAGGGTCGTTGTCCTGTTGGAAGGTGAACCTTCGCCCCAGTCTGAGGTCCTGAGCGCTATGGAGCAGGTTTTCATCAAGGATCTCGGTACTTTGCTCCGTTCATCTTTGTCTCAATTCTGACTAGTCTCCCTGTCGCTAAAAAACATCCCTACAGCATGATGCTCCCACCACCATTCTTCACCTTAGGGATGGTGCCAGGTTTCCTCTAGACGTGACGCTTGGCATTCAGGCCAAAGAGTTCAATCTTGGTTTCATCAGACCAGAGAATCTTGTTTCTCATGGTCTGAGAGTCCTTTAGGTGCCTTTTGGCAAACGAAGAAGGCTGTCATGTGCCTTTTACTGAGGAGTGGCTTCCGTCTGGCCACTCT
The DNA here is from genome assembly GCF_964263955.1 of Coregonus lavaretus. NCBI lineage: Eukaryota > Metazoa > Chordata > Actinopteri > Salmoniformes > Salmonidae > Coregonus > Coregonus lavaretus. The sequence goes on from NC_139993.1 coordinate 14,926,091, forward strand.
ACCATAAAGGCCTCATTGGTGGAGTGCTGCAGAGATGGTTGTCCTTCTGGAAGGTTCTCCTATCTCCACAGAGGAATTCTAGAGCTCCACCATTGGGTTGTAGAAACATCTCAAGGATGATCAATGGAAACAGGATGCACCTGAGCTCAATTTCGAGTCTCATAGCGAAGGGTCTGAATACTTATGTAAATAAGGTATTTCTGTTTTGTATTTGTAATACATTTGCAAAAATATTTGTCGTTATGGGGTATTGTGTGTACATTGCTTAGAAAAATAAATATTTCATCAATTTTAGAATAAGGCTGTAAAGTAACAAAATGTGGAAAAAGTCAAGGGGTCTGAATAATTTCCGAAGGCACTGTATATAGTATGTATAAGCTGGAAGTAGAAGCCTAAGTGTTGTTGTACATCAGTTTACTCCAATTAGGGGAGGGGTGGTAGGGTTAGGGGAAAATAATATATATTTATATATTTAAAATAATATATATATTAAAAAAAACATATATGGGGGATTGGAAATGATGCAGACAATTACAATGTTAGAAGCCACAATCCAGTTGCAATATTAAAGCTGATCCATCCCCTAATATTATTTTTTTAGGTGGGGTTGACTGTCTCGGCCAGTTCAGGAAATGGTGGAAGTATGTGTTTTGGGGGATGCTCAACATCGCTATTATCAATGCTTACATTGGCCCTGCAAAGGCCCCTTCCCAGAAACCGCAGGCGCGTGTCCCTGAAGGCATTCAAAATGCTATAGCTACGGTGGCAGGAAGCGGGGAGCTAAGAGTGTGGCACCAGGGAGTGTGGACCTAGTTGTAACTCATAATTTGAAAGCAGGCCACTCCTTGGTGAAGTTTGAAGGGCGCAAGAGAGGGTGTGTTGTGTGCATCCGGATTGGACGCAGAACAAAGAGTGGGAGATGTGTTGAAACCTCCTTTGGGTGGTCTACATGTTCTGTGTCACTTTGTAGGATGGGGCCATGCTTCAACAACTTCCATGACATGTTGTAGGCTACATGCAAACACTCAAGTGACAGTGTGACACATTAATGTGCCCTACAAATCTTATAGGCACATTGTGGATGTTTTAAAATAGTCTCTGAACAGTTGTGTTTTTTATCTTCTCTCTGTATCTGTCTCTATCTAATACTTGGTATATTAGATTTTTTTCTCTCTGAATCTTTCTCTATCTGATACTTGTTGCATTCACTAAATTGTTGTCAAAGTACTATTTCTACATTTTGTGTCAGGCCTGGTCTGTTCTAAATTGTATTGAGAAAGGTTATCTACATTTTGAAATAGTCTCTGAATAGTTGTTTGTATTTTTACATTGTAACAGAAGTAAGAATCTTTGCCAATCCAATAGCCTACTTTGTGTGGGTTTTGAAATAATTTGGTGAAATTTACAACAATTTAAAAACTCTAGAGTTTTTAGTTGTGTTGAGTGTTAATTGTTTTTTGATAGTGTCTTTACACAATGGGAGACAACAATTAGTGTTATTCCTATTGACATGAATGTGGTGTCATATTAAAACTAAGTTAAATTGTAATTGTCATTTGTTTTTTGTTCTTGAGCTATGTCTGTTTGTTTGAAATTTGTGAGAAAATTAGCTTCATCTTGAAAATCCTCAGTAATCTACAGCAGCATTCTAGAATTATATTGGGGTCCAAAGGGTTAAATCAGTGAAGTCAATGTTGTGGGCTCTCTAGAAAACAACTTTTTTCTAAATTCAGTACCAGTTTAATGTCAACAAGTGCTTTTTGTATGACATTACATGCAGTCTGCAGATCGGCTATAGCCTGGTTCACAGAGGAGTCAGTACAGCACAGTGTCATCAGCATAAAAATGAAGTTCACCGTTTTTCATTAAGGAACCAATAGCATTTATGTATAATGTGAATAGTCACACGACCTGCTAATACATGTCTCTGATTACAGTAGGATTGGGAAACTGAATATAATTTTCAGTGTACTGAATGTGTGCTTGTCTCACCTTTTACCAACCTCTGTCATGTACACTGAAACAGTCTTCCAGTGAATCTTTGCCTTCAGTGTGGGTTTGGACCCGGGCAGATGTGCAGTGGCAGTTCTCATAGACATCTCATATGACTGACACTCAGCTCCCCATCTTAGGTGCATCTAACATGCAAAAGAGAACACGTATGAAGCCATCACATTGAATAACAAGTCCTGTTTCTCCTATCCCTAGTTAGAGATATCTACACTATTAGAAAAAAGGGTTCCAAAAGGGTTCTTCGGCTGTCCTGATACGAGAAGCCTTTTTGGTTCCAGGTAGAACCCTTTTTGATTCTAGGTAGAACCCTTTTGGGTTCCATGTAGAACCTTCTGGGGAAAGGGTTCTACATGGAACCCAAAAGAGTTCTACCTGGAACCAAAAAATGGTTCTTCAAAGGGTTCTCATATGGGGACAGCCGAATAACCTTTTTAGGTTCTAGATAGCACCTTTTTTTCTAAGAGTGTACTGTATATTACCTTTAGCTCTTCCTGCCGGACCTTATCCACATTGGCATCTGTGCACAACTTCCAGTTGGCCTCCTCCCCAACCTGAGACACAATCAGCTGGGTGTTGTCCATCTGGGCAGCAGGGGTGTAGTAAGCAGCTGCTTCGTAACCCTCTGGCTTCGTGTTGCCACTCATGGCCAGAGCCTTGATGGTGAACAATGGTTCAGGAGTGGCATTCCAAGCCTGAGGAGGAGTACAAGAAGGCGCAAAAGTCCTTATACTGCCATCACTGTTTTGTATACACAACTAGGTTTCAGAGTGAAATACATAGTACCTTCGCCATATCCGAAAGAATGCAGTCAGTCTTTGCATATTGATTGATATGAATATACCCCGCCCCCTTAAAACAACAACAAAAAACAACAACCACAACAAAAAGGTACACTAGTCAATGGTGCACTTCAGCCATAGCTCTACCTCAGAAGCAGAAGCTTCTTTGGCTTTGAAGCTTGCGTGACGAGACATTCTGCTGCTTGAGGAATCAGAGGAGAGATCGAAATGCTTGGTTGCGTCCTGCAGACACAAAAACAGAGTAGAAATGGTCACATACTGTATGAACTTAGCAATGCATGTGTGCAGATGATGACAGTACAACCATGACCAAGTACCTTGGAATGCCTCCGCAGGGTGTCAAGCAGTTGGCGGACACTAACTGGGTACTTGGTTGGGCTGGCGTTCATCTCAATGTGAATCCTGTCAACAGGTTTGTTGGACTGGACTGATAATGAAAGAGAGGAATTACATTTCATAATCACGCATGTTACATGTATGAAATCTAAAGGCTTGGTTTATTTTATGGAATTTTATTTCCCTTTCAAATTGTGGTGCTTTCTTGTGAAAGAATGAAAGGGGAAGATAGATTAGAGGGAAGTATAGAATAGGTAAAGTTAAGTAAGGTGTAAGCAAGGACTGAACCCTGCCACTGGGCTGATGTACAGTCCAGGGTCGGCAGCACTACCGCTAGACCAATCCCTGGCACATCCAATAAGGCTCAATAAATGACAGTCCAAAACAATGTACAAGGAAAAAGCATATTTTGTCTATATTGTACTGTATACTTGTAGATGCTGTTACCTGGTTTAATTGTATATGCAAAGTTGGTGTATCCCAATAAGTAGTAAAGGGGGTATTCTTCAATGTAGTGTGATCTCGTTGCCTCAGACTCAACACAGAAAGCTGCCCCATAGATGTTAGCCTCTGCACACACTTTTACTTGTGGATGGTAAATGTCAAATTTTACAATCTATTTGACAAAAAAGAAAGCATATTAGGCATGCACACATCTCTCTTACGTTACATGTAATATTCTTTGCAATGGAGGGTGATTGTACCTTTCGTCCAGAAGCCAAATGTCTTTGCTTAGGTGGCTCTATATCCTCATTAGACTCAATAGAGTCAGGCATCATTGGGGTCATTTTAGCAAATGATGGTTCCTCAATATTCCTTGAGACCGCATATACATCAAACCTATTGTAACAAAAAGAAAAGTAGCATCTGTTAAGTTACTATCCATCGACACTTAAAATATTTTTTCGACAGGTGTAAGGAAATGTGAGAAACATACTTGACTGAGAATAGCTTAGTCTCCTTTTTGCAAGGAGGAAGGTCAAGTTCAAATGTATTTTGTTTGATGTTCATTTTCATGCTGAATTCCCATGGCATGGCAACTACTGTTTTACTCTTCAGTTCCGCACCACACTGGAAAATGTCTGTGTTTATCCCATGGAAGACAAATTGGTCCTTTGAGAAACTGCAATAAAATTACATATAGAATACAATCAGTTATGTTAGCATTAAATAATAATTGAGCCATGAAGACATTCTGTAATATGAAGCCACTGATATGGGAGGGTTCCTCATAGTCTTGTTCTTCTCATAATATGATGTAAAATACTGTACATGGTTGTCCATTAAATAAATACTTGATGTGGCCTGGGGTGGTCCAGCTGTTTAAGTCGCTGCCTCAGTGCCTCTAGATCACACTTACTTGGTAGTGCTGCAAGCGACCCACTATCTCTCTTGCAAGCGACCCACTATCTCTCTTTCTCACTATCCTTTACAAGAAACATACAAATATGCAAGGAGTTTGACTGCCCCTGCTACCAAAACATAAATAAATATTTTACCCAGCAAATCCATCAGTCACTAGTGAAACATCTGAGGTCAACAGTTGTCCCAGGCGATCAGTCAGGGGTGGGCTGATTGCAGCCTTAGCTACATAAGAGAAAATGTTTGCGTTTTATTGATTATTTATATTTTTAAACTCTATTCTGCTTTGGAATTCAAAGGGCCCTGGTATTCAATGTTTACCATTGACAGTAATGGTTGTTACTGTGTTATAATATTTGCTGATTTCCAGTGGGAGACCGAGGGAGGTGGCTTGGATGTAGCGGGTCTCAAACATAAGGAAGGGCTTGGTCCAGTGCCATGACATCCCCTTCTGAAGATGTTCAATCATTTTCCAGACTGGGCTCTCTTTGCCTGCAGATGGACTGACAGTCTGCATGGAGTAACCGTGGCAGAAGAGCACAGTGTGTAACAGCTTATGGAGACCACAGGAAATGTGTATCATAAGGTTTTGTTATTGCCCAGACTGGATAGAGCGGGACACAATGTTATACTGAGTAACATGCAATACTTGATTGACTGTTGAAATCTCACCTTGATAACACTCTGAATTAAGTCCTTGTTCAAATCCACGAAGAAGAACTCTTGACCAAAGATTCGTGTATAGGCAGACAAAAGAGGCTTATCCTCGGGCAATGTCTGCCAATCTTGCAGCTGAAAGAAGATGATTCAATAGAATAAAGTTGAGTTTGAAGGGATGGTACAGTACCATTGAGGGCTATTTTTGTGCCCGCAACTGTGCAGTATGCGTCTTGAAAAGTCATGAACTCACCACTTTGAATATGGCCTCAAAGTCAGTGTAGCTGAGATGGCCGTTAAAAACTTGAATGTTCTGTCTAAACAGTTCCTTGATTCCTTCAGCACGGAAACCAAGCTGTATGACACAAACAATAGTCCCCAAAAAAATATTTCAGCATGAAACAGGAGAACATGTACAAATCAATTAATATGAACATTACCGATTACCTCCACAAGTTGTAATATTTTGCCAATGAAATGGAATTTCCCTTTAGTCACTATTTCTGTTGGGATGTAGCTTGCAGCATTTTTCAGCATGAAGATCTCAGTGGCTGTACCAATCAAGAAGTCATCTGGATATTCAAGAGATATGTGGTTAGTCAACGTTTTTTACTGATGAGCGAAGAAAACAGTTTCCTCAGCCTTGCATATACTGTATGTTCTCAAAGTAAACCCATGCCCCTTACAGGTCCTTTGAACTTACCATTAAACCAATCGAGGTGCATAGCTTTGCTGTAGTGGTAACTGATACGACCAAATTTAGGGGCCAGGATTTTCACAGCGACATTGCAGGCTGTTGAGCTTTTACAAAGATAACAAAACAGCCACAGTTTTAATGCAAAATCAGAAGCATTGACACAAGAAATGTCACTGTGCCCTGACAGAAACACTCACAGGAAGTGGTTGTCCGGAGTGCTGGATTTGGCAATGCTCCAAATGAGAGAGTAAGAGAAGCTAGCCACATGCATGTCAGCCTCCTCCAATAGGAATGCAGTCACTGTTGACACCAAAGCCAAAGGTGGCTTAGTTTCAAACAGGATCATACAGGCCAGCATACGTATCTCTGTGGGAAGGTGCCTCTGCACAAACAGGCTCACTGTGATGTCCTGGACCTGAAAGCACACACGTAAGTCATACTGTAGCTAAAGTCATATTATCAAAGAGATTAGACTGGGACTAATACAACATCCAACTGTATGTCAACTGGTCATCATTTTATTTGATATAAAGTCAATTGAGTAAATCAATAGAAACTCAGTTGCAAATTTTTTTATGAGGTCTTTAATTAATTTTCATTTTGGGAAATGACTTGATATACAGTGGGGAAAAAAATTATTTAGTCAGCCACCAATTGTGCAAGTTCTCCCACTTAAAAAGATGAAAGAGGCCTGTAATTTTCATCATAGGTACACGTCAACTATGACAGACAAATTGAGATTTTTTTTCTCCAGAAAATCATATTGTAGGATTTTTTATGAATGTATTTGCAAATTATGGTGGAAAATAAGTATTTGGTCACCTACAAACAAGCAAGATGTCTGGCTCTCACAGACCTGTAACTTCTTCTTTAAGAGGCTCCTCTGTCCTCCACTCGTTACCTGTATTAATGGCACCTGTTTGAACTTGTTATCAGTATAAAAGACACCTGTCCACAACCTCAAACAGTCACACTCCAAACTCCACTATGGCCAAGACCAAAGAGCTGTCAAAGGACACCAGAAACAAAATTGTAGACCTGCACCAGGCTGGGAAGACTGAATCTGCAATAGGTAAGCAGCTTGGTTTGAAGAAATCAACTGTGGGAGCAATTATTAGGAAATGGAAGACATACAAGACCACTGATAATCTCCCTCGATCTGGGGCTCCACGCAAGATCTCACCCCGTGGGGTCAAAATGATCACAAGAACGGTGAGCAAAAATCCCAGAACCTCACGGGGGGACCTAGTGAATGACCTGCAGAGAGCTGGGACCAAAGTAACAAAGCCTACCATCAGTAACACACTAGGCCACCAGGGACTCAAATCCTGCAGTGCCAGACGTGTCCCCCTGCTTAAGCCAGTACATGTCCAGGCCCGTCTGAAGTTTGCTAGAGTGCATTTGGATGATCCAGAAGAGGATTGGGAGAATGTCATATGGTCAGATGAAACCAAAATATAACTTTTTGGTAAAAACTCAACTCGTCGTGTTTGGAGGACAAAGAATGCTGAGTTGCATCCAAAGAACACCATACCTACTGTGAAGCATGGGGGTGGAAACATCATGCTTTGGGGCTGTTTTTCTGCAAAGGGACCAGGACGACTGATCCGTGTAAAGGAAAGAATGAATGGGGCCATGTATCGTGAGATTTTGAGTGAAAACCTCCTTCCATCAGCAAGGGCATTGAAGATGAAACGAGGCTGGGTCTTTCAGCATGACAATGATCCCAAACTCACCGCCCGGGCAACGAAGGAGTGGCTTCGTAAGAAGCATTTCAAGGTCCTGGAGTGGCCTAGCCAGTCTCCAGATCTCAACCCCATAGAACATTTTTGGAGGGAGTTGAAAGTCTGTGTTGCCCAGCGACAGCCCCAAAACATCACTGCTCTAGAGGAGATCTGCATGGAGGAATGGGCCAAAATACCAGCAACAGTGTGTGAAAACCTTGTGAAGACTTACAGAAAACATTTGACCTGTGTCATTGCCAACAAAGGGTATATAACAAAGTATTGAGAAACTTTTGTTTTTGACCAAATACTTATTTTCCACCATAATTTGCAAATAAATTCATTAAAAATTCTACAATGTGATTTTCTGGATTTTTTTTCCTCATTTTGTCTGTCATAGTTGACGTGTACCTATGATGAAAATTACAGGCCTCTCTCATCTTTTTAAGTGGGAGAACTTGCACAATTGGTGGCTGACTAAATACTTTTTTTCCCCACTGTACTAATGTGACTGGGTCGAAATGGCATTGACACCAATTCAACTCTGACACCAGAACCACAATATCCATGACACCTTTTTTATTTTCTTGTTAGTATACTGGAATTTAGCTTTTAGTTGGGAATGTGTACACAATGAAATAAACCAAACTACTACTACTACTACTACTACTACTACTAAATTAGTACTGCTACTACTACTACTACTACTACTACTACTACTAACGCTGTGGGGTTCTCTGACAGCCAGGTGTCTCAGAGACTGCACGGCTGCACTTAGCACACGGGCTGGGAGGGTCACAGGGGCGGCAGACACTCCAGGGAGGAAGCGCATGATGGTCTTAATGCTGGAGGGGTGGCCTGCATTCCCAATGGCTTTCAGGGCTAGCACCATGTCCAACTCACTGTTTCTCTTCAGGCCATCGGTCACCAGGTCCAACAGGGGCTGTTTGAAACGGACGTGTCACATCTTGAATTCTCTAATCCGCAGTGATTTGCAGCTAATATCTATACAGAAAGAGTCTGTACAACAGCAAAGCTACACAATATTAACTTAGCAGTAGTCATAACATTCACACTACCATCTTCTGCCATATAACCAGAATAAACTTGAACATAGCCTATGCATTTGGTTTCTTTACCAGTAAGTAATGCAATGGTAATGTAGCTAATTACCTGAACAACTGCCACCGGGCAAGGCTGACCATATTCATAGGCACAGTACTTGTAGACCAGTGATCCATAGGACAGCACCACAGTGTTCCACAGCATTGGGTGGGACTTACTGAAGGGCATGGACAGGAACTCCTACAGAGGGACGATTGATAGATTATAAATCTCTCTGAGCACATCACATCGACCACATGATTTTGTCATCTAGTATGAAAATTATGTGCGAAATGGTCCACAAGCCTATGTAGGGACAATGTACTCTTTGTCTTTCTACTGTATAATAATAATAATACTTCCAACCAAGACAACTCACCTTGGCCATCTCCATCAAGTCAGTCTCCGTTGCTACATGATTAAATGCGATCAGAAGCATTTGTCCAGCCTCGTTGGCTGATACATCACCGGCTTTGAATCTGTTCTTCAGGAATTTGAGGACTCTTGCGTCTGCAACTTCAACAATCGTGTCCAAAAACCACCGTCTGACAAGGGATAAGGATGACAATAAAAAAACTCACATCGTAGCAAACAGTCCTTTCATATGTTACACTTCAAATAGAAATGTTTGCCATAGAAACCTTAGAATGTTTGAATGAATATAAAAATACATATAATTTATGAATATAAATTAAATAAACATGAATATGCACCTGTGTTCATCATTCCCTGAGAGCTGTTTCCACAGAACCTCGTGGTCTTCTAGCGATGTCACACGCAGGAGTTGGAACAGAACAACAACATCCTCACTTGTTGCACTGTCAGTCTGGTAGATGTTCGCTTGGGCCAAACGTTTGATCATCTCTGCAATCTGTGAACAACAATGTGTTTTTTTTGTGGCATATTACAAATAATCATGAGCCGTAAACATCTTCATGACAGGTTGAGGAAAAAACAATTTTAGAGCAAGTAGGTTTTGAGTATTGTTGATATACCCTGTTGTTTACCTTGGGCACTGGATCATCCAATTTCTTAATCAAAATGGGGATTTGGGCCAGCACCTTCACAAACTTGTAAACCAGATTTCCTCGGCTAATCACGGGACCAACAGCAGGGGTCACCACTGTGTCAGTTACACTGAGCAGCACAAGCTCTTTCCTAAAGAAGCGTCAACAAGAAGAGCACCTTACACATACAAACTCTGGCAGGTAATTGGTCATCATGGTTTGTTCCTCACTGTAGCCCCAAGACTGAGAACCTCTCAGTGAACCTCTTCGCTGCACTTCATCTAAGGCTGCGTTTACAGGCAGCCAAATTCTTATCATTTATTTTCAAGAATTTGTCTTTTGACCAATTAGATCATCTCATTTTCCAATAATTGGGCAAAAGAGCAGAATTGGGCTACCTGTGTAAATGCAGCCTTATAACTCATGTCTGAACCTCTCCTTCTGGACATTCCTTCACATAACCTAGTGTTAGGCTGTGTTTTCACTAAGGAAGCCCAATTCTGATTGTTTGCCCAATTATTGGCAAAAGATCTGATTGGTCAATTGGACTGTGTAAATGCAGCCTTAGTGTGTACATGGCAAATAAACCACTTTCACCTATTATTCTATATGTTGGTGTTTTTTTTACATTTTAGTCATTTAGCAGACGCTCTTATCCAGAGCGACTTACAGTTAGTGAGTGCATACATTATTTTTTTTATATCTTTTTTTTATACTGGCCCTCCGTGGAAATCGAACCCACAACCCTGGTGTTGCAAACGCCATGCTCTACCAACTGAGCTACATCCCTGCCGGCCATTCCCTCCCCTACCCTGGACGACGCTGGGCCAATTGTGCGTCGCTCCATGGGTCTCCCGGTCGAGGCCGGCTACGGCAGAGCCTGGATTCAAACCAGGATCTCTAGTGGCACAGCTAGCACTGCGATAGAGTGCCTTAGACCACTGCACCACTCGGGAGACAATTTTACTGCTGCTCTTTAATTATTTTATATTTTTATGTTTTATTTATCTATTTTTTTACTAAACTCCTGCTTAGTCATTACGCCTCTAACCCTGACATCTCTTTCCAGTCCAACTACATGTGGTTCTCATTTTCAGACACCCAATTTGATATAGTGAAATGAAAGAAAACAATGAGATTTGTCATACATGGCTTGCAGTTTGGAGTTGCCCCCTTTCACGTTGAATGGGGAGAAATGCTGGTGCTCCAAGGCATGAGCCTTCTTGATCAGGCCTCCGTCAACTGTTGGTTTCACTGTGTAGACATATCTCACTGTTGAAATGACAGAGTCACCTCTCTAGATGACGTAAAGGAATACAAAAAGGATTGAAAGTGAGTGACTGTTAAAATGTACTATTTACAGTTGAAGTCGGAAGTTTACATACATCTTAGTCAAATACATTTAAACTCAGTTTTTCTCAATTCCTGACATTTAATCCTAGTAAAAATTCCCTGTCTTAGGTCAGTTAGGATCACCACTTTATTTTAAGAATGTGAAATGTCAGAATAATTATTATTTATAATTATTTATTTCAGCTTTTATTTCTTTCATCACATTCCCAGTGGATCAGAAGTTTACATACACTCAATTAGTATTTGGTAGCATTGCCTTTAAATTGTTTAACTTGGGTCAAACGTTTCGGGTAGCCTTCCACAAGCTTCCCACAATAAGTTGGGTGAATTTTGGCCCATTCCTCCTGACAGAGCTGGAGTAACTGAGTCAGGTTTGTAGGCCTCCTTGCTCGCACATGCTTTTTCAGTTCTGCCCACACATTTATATAGGAATGAGGTCAGGGCTTTGTGATGGCCATTCCAATACCTTGATTTTGTTGTCGTTAAGCCATTTTGTCATAACTTTGGAAGTATGCTTGGGGTCATTGTCCATTTGGAAGACCCATTTGCGACCAAGCTTTAACTTCCTGACTAACGTCTTGAGATGTTGCTTCAATATATCCACCTAATTTTCCTTCCTCATGATGCCATCTATTTTGTGAAGTGCACCAGTCCCTCCTGCAGCAAAGCACCCCCACAGCATGATGCTGCCACTCTCGTGCTTCACAGTTGGGATGGTGTTCTTCGGCTTGCAAGCGTTCCCCTTTTTCCTACAAACATAACGATGGTCATTATGGCCAAACAGTTCTATTTTTCTTTAATCAGACCAGAGGACATTAATCCAAAAAGTATGATATTTGTCTCCATGTGCAGTTGCAAACCGTAGTCTGGCTTTTTTATGGCGGTTTTGTAGCAGTGGCTTCTTCCTTGATGAGCGGACTTTCAGGTTATGTCGATATAGGACTCTTTTTACTGTGGATATAGATAATTTTGTACATGTTTCCTCCAGCATCTTCACAAGGTCCTTTGCTGTTGTTCTGGGATTGATTTGCACTTTTCATACCAAAGTACGTTCATCTCTAGGAGACAGAACGCGTCTCCTTCCTTAGCAGTATGATGGCTGCATGGTCCCATGGTGTTTATAATTGCGTACTATTGTTTGTACAGATGAACTTGGTACCTTCAGGAATTTGCAAATTGCTCCCAAGGATGAACCAGATTTGTGGAGGTCTATAATAGTTTTTTCTGAGGTCTTGGCTGATTTCCTTAGATTTTCCCATGATGTCAAGCAAAGAGGCACTGAGTTTGAAATACATCCACAGGTACACCTCCAATTGACTCAAATTATGTCAATTAGCCTATCAGAAGCTTCTAAAGCCATGACATCATTTTCTGGAATTTTCCAAGCTGTTTAAAGGCACTGTCAACTTAGTGTATGTAAACTTCTGACCCACTGGAATTGTGATACAGTGATTTATAAGTGAAATAATCTGTCTGTAAACAATTGTTGGAAAAATTACTTGTGTCATGCACAAAGTAGATGTCCTAACCGACTTGCCAAAACTATAGTTTGTTAACAAGAAATTTGTGGAGTGGTTGAAAAACGAGTTTTAATGACTCCAACCTAAGTGTATGTAAACTTCCGACTTCAACTGTACTGTGATATTCTCTGTAGTCTTGGCACTGAATACTATTTTAAATAGAATTGTGCATGTTCACATATAGGTCTATGGATAGGAAAGACAAACCTCTTTGGAGAGTTTGTCGTCGACAGCTAGGGCCATTCCTCTGTAAATGGCTGCCTTTTCTTTGCAGTTATTAATGTCAACAATTTGGGTGACTGACAATTCTTGGGAGTTGGCATCCTCCTCAATGGCATAGGTACTCTGGCACAATCCATGGATCCCGAACTGGTAACAAATACGTAGAAAAACCTCACATTAACAATGCTCTCTGCAATTTCTTTACAGATGAAAATGCAATATTACATACTGTAAGTATTGTTTATGTAAAACCTGTTTTAGTTACCTCCTCAAGCTCATACACTCTTTGGGTGGTCTTGACTGTGACTTGGAAGAACCCAAGTATGCCTCTCACAATATTGACAATGGTGTCAGATATTTCAGCAGAGGTGCGAATGTCACCAACCCGTGCCTTGGCGTACTCGAACATGAAGGGTTTGCTGAGCTCGGCAGCAATCCGTTTGGTAAGCTTTGGTGAGGCATCAAATGCATTCTTCCCTGGAATGCCATTGAACTCCTCGAAGTTCAAGTTTGAAACCTTAAAACAAGAAAATATAATTGGATCACCAGGTAGAATTACTTGTTAGTTTATTTACGATTAATTGAAGTTTTTAAATTAGTTTAATCAAAACAAACTTAGATCCTTAAAATAACACATGCAGTATATTTCTGTTCTGAAATATGAGCTAAATGCCTATGAAGTACCTCGCATTGGTCATTTTAATTGAATGCATACCTGGAGAAGGTATGTTTGTGCAGACACACCAATGATCTTGACTTTGCACATGAGTCTCACACCAGACTCTGCAAGGTTTGGCATGCCACGCCCAATAGTCACCATTCCCTCATATTTGTACTCATAGGTTTTCTTAGGGTTCAAGCCAGGCTCTACAATACATCATTGATATACCATTATTTATGAATAAATGCTCATTTGAATGCAAGGTTAGGTTTAAATGACACATTTCAAATCGCTGGATAACAAACTCACCATAACTGATATTGTTACATGCTGAAATGAAAAAATGAATATATAATCAAAACCAGTGTCATAATTAGCTCAATCAAATATTTTCTATATTTTTGCTTCTCAGCTACACTTACCGGCCAAGGCCACAAGGAGACAAAGAACAAACCCCCACATGGTGAAATCCAGGAGTGGGATCCTGCAGCTCAACGTTTTATTTTATATGCAATGCTGTGTTCACAATGGCTAAACGAGTACATGACCCAGTGTCTGCACAGCACATATTTGGCAACAATGAGGGACATAAAGTAACAAGGGGGCAAAGGTGTGTCAGACGAGTGTAACCAGTGACCGGTGACAGTGGTCAGTCTGACATGCAAAAGGAGGGAATTCAGGAAAAATAAACAGTGATCTGAAATGGACAATAATAATATGTGCTTTATGAAACTCACATATTGTCTATTACAAAGAATTGTTTATATTTCAACAACTTTGACATTATTTGAATGCACAAATTGTGCTAAATGCACAAAGTACATACAGTGGGGAAAATAAGTATTTAGTCAGCCACCAATTGTGCAAGTTCTCCCACGTAAAAAGATGAGAGAGGCCTGTAATTTTCATCATAGGTACACATCAACTATGACAGACAAATTGAGAATTTTTTTCCCAGAAAATCACATTGTAGGATTTTTAATGAATTTATTTGCAAATTATGGTGGAAAATAAGTATTTGGTCACCTACAAACAAGCAAGATTTCTGGCTCTCACAGACCTGTAACTTCTTCTTTAAGAGGCTCCTCTGTCCTCCACTCGTTACCTGTATTAATGGCACCTGTTTGAACTTATCAGTATAAAAGACACCTGTCCACAACCTCAAACAGTCACACTCCAAACTCCACTATAGCCAAGAAAAAAAGAGCTGTCAAAGGACACCAGAAACAAAATTGTAGACCTGCACCAGGCTGGGAAGAATGAATCTGCAATAGGTAAGCAGCTTGGTTTGAAGAAATCAACTGTGGGAGCAATTATTAGGAAATGGAAGACATACAAGACCACTGATATCTCCCTCGATCTGGGGCTCCACGCAAGATCTCACCCCGTGGGGTCAAAATGATCACAAGAACGGTGAGCAAAAATCCCAGAACCACACGGGGGGACCTAGTGAATGACCTGCAGAGAGCTGGGACCAAAGTAACAAAGCCTACCATCAGTAACACACTACGCCGCCAGGGACTCAAATCCTGCAGTGCCAGACGTGCCCCCCTGCTTAAGCCAGTACATGTCCAGGCCCGTCTGAAGTTTGCTAGAGTGCATTTGGATGATCCAGAAGAGGATTGGGAGAATGTCATATGGTCAGATGAAACCAAAATATAACTTTTTGGTAAAAACTCAACTCGTCGTGTTTGGAGGACAAAGAATGCTGAGTTGCATCCAAAGAACACCATACCTACTGTGAAGCATGGGGGTGGAAACATCATGCTTTGGGGCTGTTTTTCTGCAAAGGGACCAGGACAACTGATCCGTGTAAAGGAAAGAATGAATGGGGCCATGTATCGTGAGATTTTGAGTGAAAACCTCCTTCCATCAGCAAGGGCATTGAAGATGAAACGTGGCTGGGTCTTTCAGCATGACAATGATCCCAAACACACCGCCCGGGCAACGAAGGAGTGGCTTCGTAAGAAGAATTTCAAGGTCCTTGAGTGGCCTAGCCAGTCTCCAGATCTCAACCCCATAGAAAATCTTTGGAGGGAGTTGAAAGTCTGTGTTGCCCAGCGACAGCCCCAAAACATCACTGCTCTAGAGGAGATCTGCATGGAGGAATGGGCCAAAATACCAGCAACAGTGTGTGAAAACCTTGTGAAGACTTACAGAAAACGTTTGACCTGTGTCATTGCCAACAAAGGGTATATAACAAAGTATTGTGAAACTTTTGTTATTGACCAAATACTTATTTTCCACCATAATTTGCAAATAAATTCATTAAAAATCCTACAATGTGATTTTCTGGAATTTTTTTCTCATTTTGTCTGTCATAGTTGACGTGTACCTATGATGAAAATTACAGTTCTCTCTCTCTTTTTAAGTGGGAGAACTTGCACAATTGGTAGCTGATTTTTTTTTCCCCCCACTGTATAATGGTTCCCCCCAAAATAACAACAACATTTGACTTGTTACTTTGATAGGATTCTTGTCACATGTAAATGCATCTGTTGCTGCTGACAATATGCCTTAATGTTGTCATAGTGATTGTTTTCCCTTTTATCTGGTCTCTTACCATTTTTGTTTCCCTCCTGTTTTTTTGGATTTAAATTGATACGATCTCCTCCTATGAAGACAGACAGCTTGGTTGTCATTGTTTGACGGACATCAAAAGTGTAGAGTTTCATTTCTGTACAGTGCCTTCAGAAAGCTTTCATACCCCTTGAATTATTCCACATTGTTGTGTTGCAGGCTGAATTCAAAATTAATTAAATATTTTATTTTTCTCACCCATTTACACACAATACACCATAATGACGAGGTGAACACGTTTTGAGAAATGTTTGTAAATGTATTGAAAATTAAATACAGAAATACTCATTTACATAAGTATTCACACCCGAGTCAATAATTTGTAGAAGCACTTTTGGCAGCGATTACATCATTGAGTCGTCTTGGTTATGTCTGTATCAGCTTTGCACATTTGGGGATTTTCTCCCATTCTTCCTTGCATATTTTCTCAAGCTCTGTTAAATTAGATGGGGAGTGGCATTCAAGTCTGGGCTTTGGCTGGGCCACTCAAGGACTTTCACATTCTTGTTCTGAAGCCATTCCAGTGTTGCTTTGGCTGTATGCTTGGAGTCATTGTCCTGTTGGAATGGAAATCTTCGCCCCAGTCTAAGGTTGTTTGCACTCTGAAGCAGGTTCTCATCAAGGATTTACCTGTATTTGGCTCCATTCATTGTTCCCTCTATCCTTATCAGTCTGCCAGTCCCTGTCACTAAAAAGCATCCCCATAGCACGATGATGCCACCAGCATGCTTCATGGTTGGGATGGTGTTAGACGGGTGATGAGCTGCGCCTGGTTTTCTTCAGAAATAGCACTTTGCATTCAGGCCAAAGAGTACAATTTTTGTCTCATCAGACACAGAATATTTTGCCTTATGATCTCAGTCTTTCATGTGCCTTTTTGCAAACTCCAGACATGCTGTTATGTGGCTTTCTCTCAGGAGGGGCTTCCATCTGGCCACTCTCCCATTCTCCCATAAAGTCCTGATTGGTGAAGTGCTGTAGAGACTGTTGTCCTTCTGGCAGTTTCTCCAATCTCAGCCAAGGAATTCTGTAGTTCTGGCAAAGTGGTTGTTGGGTTCTTGGTCACCTCCCTGACCAAGGTCAATTTGGTTGGACGGCCAGCTCTAGGCAGAGTCAATTTTTTCAATTTCCCAATGATGGAGACCACTGTGCTCTTGGAAACGTTCAACACTCTAGAAGTTGTTTTATACCCAGAGAAATGCCTCATCACAATTCTATCTTGGAGATCTATCGACAGTTCCTTGGACTTCATGGTATAGTTTCTGCTCTGACATGCATTGTCAACTGTGGGACCTTATATAAGCAGGTGTGTTTCTTTCTAAATCATGTTCAGACAATTGAATTGGCCACAGGTGGACTCCAATCAAGTTGTAGTGACAGCTCAAGGATGATCAAAGGAAACTGGATAAACCTGAGCTCAATTTGGAGTGTCATAGCAAAGAGGTGTGAAAACGTATGTAAATGAGATATTTCTGTATTTCATTTTCAATCAATGTTTAAAAAATGATGGGGTATTGTGGGTGAGAGAAAAAAAAATGTATAGAATCCATTTTGAATGCAGGCTGTAACACAACAAAATTTGGAATAAGTTAAGGGGAATTAATACTTTCTGAAGGCACTGTATGTGAAAGAACAGAAATTATTCAGTTGAGTGGAATAATAATAATTTGATTGATACAGCATCTGTGTCAATGAAGAACACATTTCCAAAAACCTAGATTACACTTTTCAGCATAAAACTAACTTTAACTCTCATAAAATGGTCTCAGATGGATTACATCTTCACTCATTGGATGGTTATAAAATGGAACGAGTCTCTACATACAAATACCTTGGTATTTGGATTGACAATGATTTATTGTTTAAAAAACAAACAAATGAGCTTGTTATGAAACTAAGATTTAAAGTGGGCTTTTTTTTACAGAAACAGATCTTGTCTCTCTGTAGTCAGCAGGAAGCAAATTGTGCAGTCAACCTTTCTACCTGTTCTTCATAGCGCCCTTCGTTTTATCACAGGAGACAGTTTTATTACTCATCACTATATTCTTTACCAAAAGGTTGGCTGAACCTCCTTGAAGTCACGTAGATCACATCGTTACACTCTTTTTGTTTACAAAGCCCTGCTCCACAAGCTTCCGACTTACCTAACTTCACTATTAAGATTTGAAATGACAAGTTACCAAAACCAGTTCACAGGTTTGGTTAACTCTGGAGACCTTTGGTGTCATCAGAGTTAGGTAAATCGAACTTTAGTTTTTGTTTGGAATAATCTCCCCAAAAACAGTACATATAGATGCCTTAGTGTCCCTGGGGCAGTTTAGAGAGTGGACAGAGGAATTTTATAATGAAGAATGTTTTTGTTTTTGTTGATTGTGTATTGTGTATATTGTGTATATTTATGTTTGTCTCTGCAATTTGTGTTGTGAGTATTTTACTTGTTTTATATTATATTAGATATTTTTATTCTATGAAATTGTATATGCAGGGCTCCCTTGAAAAAGATACACTGGTCTCAATGGTGACTCCCTGCTAAAATAAAGGTAAAAATAAAATACAAAAAATATATCTATATAGCATCATACCTTACAAAATCAATCATTGACCTTGTCTAACAATTAAGCATACAGGAATTATCTGCAGAACGTATTTTATACAATCAAAATGGCTAAGGTCAAAAGTGGGTGTTGAAAAGCTTTGGGTGTTGGAGTCAGATGTAAGAGACACGATTGTGGTCTTCTTACCAATTTCACTCTCTTTGATCTCAATCTCAGTTGTTATTTAATAATTCCTGGGCAAGGTCAGATTACTCTCCTCCACTGTGTGTAAGAGTTTGGTGATGGTGTAGCCCCAGTGCTCCTCTTTGATTCTGTTCCAAGCCAAAAACTCATCCTTCTCAACCAAATTGTTTACCACATTTAAAAATGACTGTGGAAACGAAAGGAAGAAAAGAAAATACATCTATGTCTTGACAGTGACCATCAGAGGGCAGTGTCCTCCTATAAATAATGTTATAAGTGGTACTACTTCCCTAGTTCATTTTTTGGTGTACCTACATATTCAAGTGTTCTGTTGACACTGTGTTATGCACACAATGTTGTCATGGTAATTTTTCTTGGGATGCTCTGGAAAACAATACTAATTTGACAGTCGACCAGAGTAACCTCAAAACTGCTGGTTTGTTTAACAGTATCTAAATATGTACAACTATGATATCATCAGGACATACCAAAATTGTTACATATTTAAGTTTTAAAGGGTAATTATGATAGCACTCCTCACAATTTGTTTATTAATTCTCAGCAAAGATTTTATATAATATGGTAACCTCAATAATTTGCATATTGTATCCTCCCATTTCCCTCAAAACCTTTATTTTCAAAACTTGCGCGAGGGTGAATTGATATTCCATGCAGATTTGCATCCAGATGCTTACTTTGACATATTATCCCATTCTCTTAGTGCCTGAAGTAGAGAGAAAATCTCTTTGGCAGGTGCAAAAGAAAGATCAATTTCTATTGTGGCAAATTGAGAATGGTCCACAGATTTGGCCGTTCTTGCATTTATCAATATCTGAAAGTAAAAAGCAAAACAGGGTGATTTTGGGAGGGGGGGGGGGGGGGTGAAAGACAAACAGCCTGGGTCTGGTAGTGTTCCAGTCCTCCCTGTCATAATTAGCAACAGAGGACATGGAAAGCATATTCTCTCCTCTAGTGCGGTTCATTTATGTTCCTCTAATTCCCCTGAATACCTCTGTAAATCCAGCAGCTGTCCATGTCAAGATAAAAAAAATAATGTTCTTAATATCTGTGCTTTTGCATGTACATTGAGTGATTGATTGATTAATCTTATGCTATACAAATATAAAAATATATATATATAAACTAATCCAATCATTTAGTTTGATTTTTTGCACCTGTTACTGAAATGGTTGTTCCAGTTTAAATGGCTTAGGCAGTCTCCTCACACTGTTCCTAACCCTGGCCTCATTATGGATGCAGGTTGTGGGTGAATAACAATTCCAACTGTTGGATATCCTGACTCTGGCTGGATTCCAACAGGAATATACATCACTTTGCAAGCCAGCATAATGTGACTTGAAGGCATGGTTGCAAAATTCTGGTAAATTTTCCAGGTTTTCTAGAAATCCCTGTTGGGAGATTCCTGGAAATCCTCCCAAAATCCTCCTTTTTTTTACCAATTAATTTTGGGGAAAATACTGTAATTGTGCAACCTTACTTGCAGGCCTGATGTGGCCTGTAATCCATTAGTTTCAGGCCACTGTATTAGTGTAAAGCTAGGCCTCAAAATAAGGCCTTATGAGGTATGTAATGCATTGTCATAAAGAGTTTAATTATAATATTTGCCTAGGAACTCACTTGGTGAAGGCCACAGGACTGAAAATTAATACATTCTGTTGGATTCTAGCTTGAAATATACTTATTCATGTTACCATACTAAAAGTTATTGATTACTTTACCTGTATAAGGAATGTAAATGATGGGGTCAATGAAGGGTAGATAGGGACTGGGTTTATGGAACGTTACTAAGTGCAGAAAGTTCATATTCTGTTCCATGTTTCTAAGGAGAGAGGCAAAGGGCACTCCTTAGTTGCCCTGGCTGTGTGTTTCGGGTCGATGTCATGCTGGAAGACCCAGCCACGACCCATCTTCAATGCTCTTACTGAGGGAAGGAGGTTGTTGGCCAAGATCTCGCGATACATGGCCCCGTCCATCCTCCCCTCAATACGGTGCAGTCGTCCTGTCCCCTTTGCAGAAAAGCATTCCCAAAGAATGATGTTTCCACCTCCATGCTTCACAGTTGGGATGGTGTTCTTGGGGTTTTACTCATCCTTCTTCTTCCTCCAAACACGGCGAGTGGAGTTTAGACCAAAAAGCTATATTTTTGTCTCATCAGACCACATGACCTTCTCCCATTCCTCCTCTGGATCATCCAGATGATCATTGGCAAACTTCAGACGGGCCTGGAGATGCGCTGGCTTGAGCAGGGGGACCTTGCGTGCGCTGCAGGATTTTAATCCATGACGGCGTAGTGTGTTACTAATGGTTTTCTTTGAGACTGTGGTCCCAGCTCTCTTCAGGTAATTGACCAGGTCCTGCCGTGTAGTTCTGGGCTGATCCCTCACCTTCCTCATGATCATTGATGCCCCACGAGGTGAGATCTTGCATGGAGCCCCAGACCGAGGGTGATTGACCGTCATCTTGAACTTCTTCTATTTTCTAATAATTGCACCAACAGTTGTTGCCTTCTCACCAAGCTGCTTGCCTATTGTCCTGTAGCCCATCCCAGCCTTTTGCAGGTCTACAATTGTATCCCTGATGTCCTAAACAGCTCTCTGGTCTTGGCCATTGTGGAGAGGTTGGACTCTGTTTGATTGAGTGTGTGGACAGGTGTCTTTTATACAGGTAACGAGTTCAAACAGGTGCAGTTAATACAGGTAATGAGTGGAGAACAGGAGGGCTTCTTAAAGAAAAACTAACAGGTCTGTGAGAGCCGGAATTCTTACTGGTTGGTAGGTGAGCAAATTAATTACTTAAAAATCATATAATGTGATTTTCTGGATTTTTGTTCAGGGACACATTATTATATTTCTGTTAGTCACATGTTCAGTTTATGTCTCAGTTGTTGAACCTTGTTTTGCTCATACAAATATTTACACATGTTAAGTTTGCTGAAAATAAACGCAGTTGACAGTGAGAGGACATTTCTTTTTTTGCTGAGTTTATGTATTAAAAGTGTACTAAGTGTAATAATAAGTGTAATATGAAAAGGTAGATATTTGACCAGGGCCATCCTTGAACTCTGCAGACTATGTACAGTGCCTTGCAAAAGTATTCAGCCCCCTTGGCGTTTTTCCTATTTTGTTGCATCATAACCTGTAATTTAAATTGATTTTTATTTGGATTTCATGTAATGGACATACACAAAATAGTCCAAATTGGTGAAGTGAAATGATAAAAATTACTTGTTTCAAAAAATTATAAAAAATAAATAACGGAAAAGTGCATATGTATTCACCCCCTTTGCTATGAAGCCCCTAAATAAGATCTGGTGCAACCAATTACCTCCAGAATTCACATCATTAGTTAAATAAAGTCCACCTGTGTGCAATCTAAGTGTCACATGATCTCAGTATATATACACCTGTTCTGAAATGCCCCAGAGTCTGTAACACCACTAAGCTAGGGGGCACCACCAAGCAAGTGGCACCATGAAGACCAAGGAGCTCTCCAAACAGGTCAGGGAAAAAGTTGTGGAGAAGTACAGATCAGGGTTGGGTTATAAAAAAATATCAGAAACTTTGAACATCCCACGGAGCACCATTAAATCCATTATTAAAACATTGAAAGAATATGGCACCACAACAAACCTGCCAGAGGGTCGCCCACCAAAACTCACGGACCAGGCAAGGAGGGCATTAATCAGAGACGCAAAAAAGAGACCAAAGATAACCCTGAAGGAACTGCAAAGCTCCACAGCGGAGATTGGATTATCTGTCCAGAGGACAGAGCTGGGCTTCACGGAAGAGTGGCCAGAAAAAAGCCATTGCTTAAAGAAAAAAATAAGCAAACACGTTTGGTGTTTGCCAAAAGGCATGTGGGAGATTCTCAAGTTCTGTTTTTTTGTCTTATTTCTTGTTTGTTTCACGATAAAAAATATTTTGCATCTTCAAAGTTGTAGGCATGTTGTGTAAATCAAATGATACAAACCCCCCAAAAATCAATTTTAATTCCAGGTTGTAAGGCAACAAAATAGGAAAAATGCCAAAGGGGGTGAATACATTCGCAAGCCACTGTATTTCATGCTGGAGATGGTTTTTTCTTGTTCAACATCACCTTTTGGCATTATGTGAACACTTATGGGCAAATCTCAGGTTTATATCATATGAACATTGCTATGCTGAATCCTTACAATCTGCAGGGCGGTCCCAATTAAACAGACCGACCTTCTGTGAGTCTCCCTATAAATATGAGGACTTACTAACCAGAAATCAAATCGGAACTTTGGGAGGTGTTGCCACCACCTTAGAGTTTCAATGATTCACCGCTTTAGAAACCTAACGCAGGTCTGACATTTACCATCCGACTCCAAGAGAAACAATCAGTGGTTTAGAGTACTTAAGTAAAAATACTTGAAAGTACTACTTACAGTAAGTCATTTTTTTGGGGTATCTGTACTTTTCTTTACTATTTACATTTTTGACAACTTTTACTTTTCCTTAAGAAAATGTAGTACTTTCTACTCCATACATTTTCCCTTACACCCAAAAGTACTCTTTACATTTTGAATGCTTAGCAGAACAGGAAAATGGTCTAATTCACACACTTATCAAGAGAACATCCCTGGTCATCCCTACTGCCTCTGATCTGGCGGACTCACTAAACACATGCTTCGTTTGTAAATTATGTTTAACTGTTGGAGCGTGCCCCTAGCTATCCGTAAATTTAAAAAAAAAACTAGAAAATGGTGCTGTCTGGTTTACTTAATATGAGGAATTTGAAATTATTTATACTTTAACTTTTGATACTAAGTATATTTTAGCAATAACATTTACTTTTGATACTTAAGTGTATTTAAAACCAAATACTTTTAGACTTTTACTCAAGTAGGATTTTACTGGGTGACTTTCACTTTTACTTGAGTCATTTTCTATTAAAAAGGTATCTTTACTTTTACTCAAGTACGACAATTGGGTACTTTTTCCACCACTGGAAACAATCACCTGAGAGGAACTTTGTTGAACAACACACTGATCAATCACGACGAACCATTGAGTTTCCTATTTCTCCCAGAAGGGACCCAAAAATTATATTAAACCCCAGTGTCTTAACAAACTTTATCGCTTCGGACTGAACAAATTGAGAACTGAACCGAGAAAGGATGTTGAGCATACGCATGAGCTCCTATGAAAAGGAAGCAGCTCCTTTGACTGAAAGCTCCAACACCAGGACCACTGGCCCGCTTTTCCCTGCTTACCACTCCGCCATCTATCCCCACTGAACCGGAGGAGACTCACATAAATACCTCACTGCATTGAATTTCTCCTTTGTGTGATGCTGTGTCTGTTTAAATGTGCTGGCAGTAACTGAATATATTAAGACTGTTAACCCTTTGACGCATACGATCACATATTTGTGATTATTGTTGAATGGTCCTTGCAGTGTACCATCGCAAATATGTGATTGGAACAGTAGCAACAGAACCTATGATGCAACAAACGCGTCAACAGCATGGTTGTCTGAAAAGCATCTCAATGTTTTGTACTGATGGAAAATAAAGGTCTTCACAACTTTATTCCTCAATTTCACCTTTTATTGTAAAAGATAAATGCAAACTTCATCATCCAAGCATCACACGGAACACATCCACAGCTAAACTCATTCCATAAACCAGTCTAAATAACAGGTTGCGTTGACAAAAAAACTAAACATAAGTTAGCGATCTTAACAGCTAGACTTGTTTACAATGTACCACATCTCTGGTGAGCACAAGGGAGAAATGTAATATTGTTTAGAAAAGAGATACGTGTCAACTAAGCTAATAGCGACTAAATTATTTGATGGCAGCTATGTTTGTTTATGTTTGACAAGCGAAAACTCCCTAATCCCAGAATGCCATTCACTATAAGACACAAATAAACAAAGTCAAAGTCAAAGATGGCTGCACCCAATGCCCGAATAAGATCAACTTAGTTTGGCCACTTTTCAGCATATTACAAATCTTCTATGTGCTTTTTACAGTGTATACAAGAACCAGAGCATATGACTTGACAAGTCATTTACAGTTTTTGACAAATCACAAAGCAAATGTTATCACCTCAAATACAAGCCTACTGCGTAGCCTAGCCATAGTGCGAAAGCTAAACAGGGTTGCCAGATTTGGGAGAAACCATTTTAGGGGGGTTTGTATTCAGTATTACTTGAAGTTCATACAAGTCTAACCACGTTTTGGAAGGAGATCGATAACTGGTCCAACCACGTAACATTCAGCCCATAGATGACGCCAAAGCATAAACCTAGATAATCCTGTCGAACTCCATAGTTTACGATAACCCATTATATCTACAACCTCGCCTCACTCATGCCACGGTCTCTGCAGTCAATATTGAACAGCTGATTACAAGCGCACACCATTCAATCTGATCATCCGTACAAACTTTGTCGCTTACATGACTTGATCCACCCTGTTCTCACTCTCCTCCGCCCCGACCAAGCTAAAACTTATCCAAGCCATAATAATTCATCAGAGTGCACAGCTGAACACTGTAAGCTGGAAACACTTTGACACTTGGTTGGTTTGTATGCTGGAAACACTTGGATGCTCGGTTTGTTGTTTTTGACTAAAAGTAACCAATCTAAGTTAAGTGTAAATACTGAACTTGTTTTTCAATGGATTCCGAGATGCGGTTAGCTTTTAACAGCTAGGACTGCTATTTCTTGTCCCAGAATCCCGCTTAGCAGACAAGTTGAAGCCTGCTTGACAGAGCCACTAAACTTAGCTAGCTAGCTAGCTAAGCTGCTAACCATCAAGCTAACGAAGTTAGTCCCAGATGAGTTTTGCAATGGAGCCCTTCTTGTCTGGAGAAGTAAATTAACGTTTACAGCGCTGTAGGAGCTGTATCTACTACGATTAGTTTCGGGACAAGCTAAATCACTTGGAGTTCCAATGCGGCAATTGTTTGCTTGATGAGGATTATAGGATTGAAGTGGCTTCCTTGATCAAGCAGGTCGCCAGTCTACGTAAGAAAATTTGAGTGGAATGTTTAACTTTTCTGCGCCGGTGGCTGGACGATGTTCGGGCTTGTTGGATGCATCTCCGCCTTGCCGTTTGTCATTGTCCGAAAGGCCGGTGTTGCCCGGAGTTCGTTCGCCAGGGGAGCAATCTCCTTAATCTCCTCCCCCATCTGATAGCGGAATCGAAGGAGCACAGCAAGAGGAGCATGCCAATCAACGAGCCGTGGAAGCCGAAGACAACGGCCTCCCTCAACGCAGGCTACACCCCAACGAGAGGCTGGGATTGGATACAAACAACAAATAGATTCGCCTCCCTGGAGCCTGATCTTCCTGCACCTTCATCGCTGGGGATACCTGTGTCTATGGCCGCTGTGCCTACTCCTTCGCCTACGATTTTGAAGTCGACGTCGGCAACCTTCCGTCCCTGCTCTAGAACGAGCGGGGTTTCGTCATCTGTCGGAGGCCTGCCCAGACATCGGGAGCTACAGGGCTCAAGATATTCTGCCTCTCGCCCGTCCTTAAAAGTTTCTCTGGATCCTGTGAAGCGTGGGAGTACGCGGATTTCCTTGTCCTTCTCCCCAGCCGTGATGTTGGGCAGCTCCATAGTAAGAACTGCTCCTGGTGCAAAAACATTGTGCTATCTTGCAGCTTTAGTAAATGACATTACTAAGCTGCTCCTGAATGTTCTACACCAGGACATGGAAATCTATTCTATCATAGTCCATGTGGGTTTTAATGACACTATGAACGGCAGCTCTGAACAGTCAAAACTGAATTTTAAAGAGCTTATTGATTCTCTGCTAGACGCTGATAAAAAGACCCATCATATCTGACCCTGTGCCCTCTCTGAATCGTGGCATTGATTATTTCTCTTTACAACTGGCTACGTGATTATTGCACAACAATGGGTGTAACTTTTGTTGACAATTTCAACACCTTTTGGAAACAAAACACGTTTTATGAGGAGGATGGGATCCACCCAAACAATTTGGGTTCCTGGATCCTTTCACAGCATTATAAGGCTGATTTGAGACAATTACTTATCAATGACCCAAGCCCAGCTCAGTTAATCCCTACCATTGTGTCGCTGAGTTGTCATAATGCTTCAGCAAATGTACATTATCCCAGGGGCATTGGCAGACACAATATAAATAACCTAATTTATGTCCCTCTAACTGCCCTGAATGCCTCTGCTGATCCTACAGCTATTGTATGCAGTTGTCATGTGCTTATGAACCAGAGTTATACTGTTAGCACTGAGGCGGAGTGCCCTAGTAGGAAGTCCACTGTGTGCAGCTCACCCTGCACTAACATAAATAAAATGAGCATGTCTACTCCTGCTAAGCTTCCCAGTAAAGCATCACAGAAAAGTGCTAAAAATAGCCCAGATTAACATTGGTAGCTTAAGAAACTGTCACACCCTGGCTCTGGGGACGCTATATGTTGAGCCAGGGTGTGGATATTCTATGTATTGTATTTCTGTGTTTGCCAGAGTGGTTCCCAATCAGAGGCAACAAGTGTCAGCTGTTGCTGGTTGTCTCTGATTGGGAGCCATATTTATAGAGGCTGTTTTCCCACAATAGTTGTGGGATCTTGTTCCTTTCGGTTTGTTCCTAGTTAGGTTTGTCCTTTGGATGTCACGTATAGTTTGTTGTTTTGTTTCGCTGTTCGTGTTTATCATTCGATTAATAAAGTATGTTTGCTTCCAACGCTGCGCCTTGGTCTACTCCGTCTAGCGATCGTAACAGAAGATCCCACCATACCAGGACCAAGCAGCGTGTCCAGGAGCAGGCGGCCTGGACATGGGAGGAAGCGCCGGGAAAGGAGCTGGAAAGGTTGGCGATGGCCCAGGTGGGCAAATCGTGGTCCTGGGAGGACATGCTCGGGGGCAAGGGGCCATGGGCTAAGATTAAGGCCCTGGCGAGAGAGGAGCAACGGCGTCAACAGTGTCGTCGTCGGACGGACGAGAGGCAACCCCAGAACATTTTTAGGGGGGGGCACATGGCATGGGCGACTGGGCAGCAGGAGGCTGCCACAGGGCGAAATGGGAGACGAGGAGAGAAGGCCACCGGGTTACGGGAGCCATTGGTGAGAGGAGGGAAGGAAGTTGTAGAGGCACGGCGAGAGGTACTGAGGTGTATTGCCAGCCCGGCCCGGCCTGTTCCCGCCACTCGCACCAAGCCTACGGTGCGCGTCGCCAGCCCGGCCCGGCCTGTTCCTGCCCCTCGCACCAAGCCTACGGTGCGAGTCGTCAGCCCGGCCCGGCCGGTTCCTGCTCCTCGCACCAAGCCTACGGTGTGCGTCGCCAGCCCGGCCCGGCCTGTTCCTGCTCCTCGCACCAAGCCTACGGTGCGCGTCGTCAGCCCGGCCCGGCCTATTCCTGCTCCTCGCACCAAGCCTACGGTGTGCGTCGCCAGCCCGGCCCGGCCTGTTCCTGCTCCACGCACCAAGCCTACGGTGCGCGTCGCCAGCCCGGCCCGGCCTGTTCCTGCTCCTCGCACCAAGCCTACGGTGCGCGTCGCCAGCCCGGCCCGGCCTGTTCCTGCTCCTCGCACCAAGCCTACGGTGTGCGTCGCCAGCCCGGCCCGGCCTGTTCCTTCTCCACGCACCAAGCCTACGGTGCGCGTTGCCAGCCCGGCCCGGCCTGTTCCTGCTCCTCGCACCAAGCCAGGGGTGCGTATCGTCAGTCCAGTACGGCCCGTTGCTGCTCCACGCACCAAGCCAGGGGTGCGCATCGTCAGCCCGGTACGGCCCGTTCCGGCTCCACGCACCAAGCCAGGGGTGCGCATCGTCAGCCCGATCCGGCCCGTAGCTGCTCCACGCACCAAGCCAGGGGTGCGCATCGTCAGCCCGGTCCGGCCCGTCACTGCTCCACGCACCAGGCCAGGGGTGTGCGTCGTCAGTCCGGCACAACCCGTGCCTGGGTCACCGGTGCCTGGTCAGGTACCGGTCAGCTGTTCCACACCGGAGCTGAAGCAATCCGCTTCTACGATGTCCAGTCCAGCTCCAGTCAGTGGGGCCAGACCGGACCAGGGGCGCCATGGGGGGAAGGTTGAAGGGTGGTGGTCAAGCCCGGAGCCGGAACCGCCTCCGAGGAGGAATGCCCACCCAGCCCTCCCCTGGTTTGTTGATGTTTAGGCGCGGTCGCAGTCCGCGCCTTTAGGGGGGGGTACTGTCACACCCTGGCTCTGGGGACGCTATATGTTGAGCCAGGGTGTGGAAATTCTATGTATTGTATTTCTGTGTTGGCCAGAGTGGTTCCCAATCAGAGGCAACGAGTGTCAGCTGTTGCTGGTTGTCTCTGATTGGGAGCCATATTTATAGAGGCTGTTTTCCCACAATAGTTGTGGGATCTTGTTCCTTTCGGTTTGTTCCTAGTTAGGTTTGTCCTTTGGATGTCACGTATCGTTTGTTGTTTTGTTTTTCGCTGTTCGTGTTTATCATTCGATTAATAAAGTATGTTTGCTTCCAACGCTGCGCCTTGGTCTACTCCGTCTAGCGATCGTGACAGAAACAAGTTTCATTAATTCAATAACTTGCTAGTAACAGATTATGTTCATATTCTGAGTATCTCTGAAACTCACTTAGATAATACATTTGATGATACAGTGGTAGCAATACATCAAATCAAAATTTATTTCTCACATGCACCAAATACAACAGGTTCACCTTACTGTGAAATGCTTACTTACAAGCCCTTAACCAACAATACAGATTTAAGAAAATAGAGTTAAGAAAATATTTACTAAATAAACTAAAGTAAAAAATAACACAATAAAATAACAATAATTATGCTATATACAGATGGTACCGGTACCGAGTCAATGTGTGGGGGTACAGGTTAGTCAAGGTAATTTTTACATGTAGGTAGGGGTAAAATGACTATGCATAGATAAAAAACAGCGAGTAAAAATTGTCAATGGACACTTCCGTTCAACACTTTGGGGTCACCTAGAAAACCAATTTTTTTGTCCATTAAAATAACATCAAATTGATCAGAAATACAATGTAGACATTGTTAATGTTGTAAATGGCTATTGTAGCTGGAAATGGCTGATTTTTAATGGAATATCTACAGAGACCCATTATCAGCAACCATCAGTCCTGTCTTCCAATGGCACATTGTGTTTGCTAATCCAAGTTTATAATTTTAAAAGCCTAATTGATCATTAGAAAACCCTTTTGCAATTATTAGCAAATTAGCACAGCTGAAAACTGTTGTGCTGATTAAAGAAGCAATAAGAGAGACTAGTTGAGTATCTGTTGCATCAGCAATTGTGGGTTCGATTACAGGCTCAAAATGGCCAGAAACAAATAACTTTCTTCTGAAACTCGTCAGTCTATTCTTGTTCTGAGAAATGAAGGCTATTCCATGCGAGAAATTGCCAAGAAGCTGAAGATCTCGTACAACGCTGTGTACTACTCCCTTCACAGAACAGCGCAAACTGGCTCTAACCAGAATAGAAAGAGGAGTGGGAGGCCCCGGTGCACAACTGAGCAAGAGGACAAATACATTAGTGTCTAGTTTGAGAAACAGACGCCTCACAGGTCCTCAACTGGCAGCTTAATTAAATAGTACCCGTAAAACACCAGTCTCAACGTCAACAGTGAAGAGGCGACTCTGGGATGCTGACCTTCTAGGCAGAGTTGCAAAGAAAAAGCCATATCTCAGAAAAAGGGATCTTGAAGAAGGAAGGCTATCATTCCAATTTGCAACGTCATGCCATACCCTGTGGACGGCGCTTGATTGGAGCCAATTTCCTACTACAACAGGAAAATGACCCAAAGCACAGCTCCAAACTTTGCAATAACATTTTAGGGAAGAAGCAGTCAGCTGGTATTCTGCCTATAATGGTGTGTCCAGCACATTCACTGGATCTCAACCCTATTGAGCTGTTGTGAGAGCAGCTTGACCGTATGGTACGTAAGAAGTGCCCATCAAGCCAATCCAACTTGTGGGAGGTGCTTCAGGACGCATGGGGTGAAATCTCTTCAGATTACATCAACAACTAGAATGCCAAAGGTCTGCAGGGCTGTAATTTCTGAAAATGGAGGATTCTTTGACGAAAGCAAAGTAATTAATAATTAACCTTGCAAATGACTACATTTCCTATTCATTTTGCTATATTTCCTATTCAAACTCATTTCATGTATGTTTTCATGGAAAACAAGGACATTTCTAAGTGACCCCAAAATGTTGAACGGTAGTGTAGATAGTCCAGATAGCCTTTTGGTCCTAGACTTGGCGCTCCGGTACCACTTGCCGTGCTGTAGCAGAGAGAACAGTCTATGACTTGGGTGACTGAAGTCTTTGACCATTTTTTGGGCCTTCCTCTGACATGCCTAGTATATAGGTCCTGGTTGGCAGGAAGCTTGGCCGCAGTGATGTACTGGGCCGTATGCACTACCCTTTGTAGCGCCTTACGGTCGAATGCCGAGCACTTGCCATTTCAGGCGTCGATGGTGCAGCTGTAGAACTTTTTGGGGATCTGCGGACCCATGCCAAATCTTTTCAGTCTCCTGAGGGGGAAAAGGCGTTGTTGTGCCCTCTTCATGACTTTCTTGGTGTGTTTGGATCATGATAGTTTGTTGGTGATGTGGACACCAAAGAACTTGAAACTCTCAACCCGCTCCACTACAGCCCCATCGATGTGAATGGGGGCGTGTTCGGCCCTCCTTTTCCTGTAGTCCACGATCATCTCCTTTGTCTTGCTCACGTTGAGGGCAAGGTTGTAGTCCTGGCACCACACTGCCTCATTGATGTCGGTGATCAGGCCTACCACTGTTGTGACGTCAACAAACTTAATGATGGAGTTGGTATTGTGCTTGCCACGAAGTCGTGGGTGAACAGGGAGTACAGGAGGGGGCCAAGCACACACCCTTGAGGGGCCCCCGTGTTGAGGATCAGCATGGCAGATGTGTTGTTGCCTACCCTTACCACCTGGGGATCCAGCTGCAGAGGGAGGTGTTTAGTCCCAGGGTCCTTAGCTTAGTGATGAGCTTTGTGGGCACAATGGTGTTGAACGCTGAGCTGTAGTCAATTAACATCATTCTCACGTAGGTGTTGCTTTTGTCCAGGTGGGAAAGGGCAGTGTGGAGTGCGATTGAGATTGCGTCATCTGTGGATCTGTTGGGGCGGTATGCGAATTGGAGTGGGTCGATGGTTTCCGGGATGATGGTGTTGATGTGAGCCATGACCAGCCTTTCTAAGCACTTCATGGCTACCGACATGAGTGCTACGGGGCGGTAGTCATTTAGGCAGGTTACCTTCGCTTTCTTGGGCACAGGGACTATGGTGGTCTGCTTGAAACATGTAGGTATTACAAACTCTGTCAGGGAGAGGTTGAAAATGTCAGTGAAGACACTTGCCAGTCGGTCCGTGCATGCTCTGAGTACACATCCTAGTAATCCGTATGGCCCATATTTAAAGATATTTCTCACATTGGCTACGTCACATTGGCTACGGAGAGCGTGATCACACAGTCGTCCGGAAGAGCTAGTGCTCTCATGCATGCTTCAATGTTGCTTGCCTCGAAGCCCTTCTGGTAGGCTCGCGTCACTGGGCAGCATCCGACGAGC
This sequence comes from Coregonus lavaretus, assembly GCF_964263955.1. Taxonomy (NCBI): domain Eukaryota; kingdom Metazoa; phylum Chordata; class Actinopteri; order Salmoniformes; family Salmonidae; genus Coregonus; species Coregonus lavaretus. Next base: position 14,958,458 of record NC_139993.1, read on the forward strand.
ATCAGAGCCAGTGTAGTAGGATTAAATCTTTGTCCTGTATTGACGCTTTGCCTGTTTGATGGTTTGTCTGAGGGAATAGCGGGATTTCTTACAAGCGTCTGGATTAGTGTCCCACTCCTTGAAAGTGCAGTTCTAGCCTTTAGCTCGGTGCGGATGTTATCTGTAATCCAAGGCTTCTGGTTGGGATATGTACATACGGTCACTGTGGGGATGACGTTGTCGATGCACTTACTGATGAAGCCGGTGACTGAGGCGGTATACTCCTCAATGCCATCGGAAGAATCCCGGAACATACAGTGGGGAGAACAAGTATTTGATACACTGCCGATTTTGCAGGTTTTCCTACTTACAAAGCATGTAGAGGTCTGTAATTTTTATCATAGGTACACTTCAACTGTGAGGGACGGAATCTAAAATCCAGAAAATCACATTGTGTGATTTTTAAGTAATTAATTTGCATTTTACTGCATGACATAAGTATTTGATCATCTACCAACCAGTAAGAATTCCGGCTCTCACAGACCTGTTAGTTTTTCTTTAAGAAGCCCTCCTGTTCTCCACTCATTACCTGTATTAACTTCACCTGTTTGAACTCGTTATCTGTATAAAAGACACCTGTCCACACACTCAATCAAACAGACTCCAACCTCTCCACAATGGCCAAGACCAGAGATCTGTGTAAGGACATCTAAGATACAATTGTAGACCTGCACAATGCTGGGATGGGCTACAGGACAATAGGCAAGCAGCTTGGTAAGAAGGCAACAACTGTTGGCCCAATTATTAGAAAATGGAAGAAGTTCAAGATGACGGTCAATCACCCTCGGTCTGGGGCTCCATGCAAGATCTCACCTCGTGGGGCATCAATGATCATGAGGAAGGTGAGGGATCAGCCCAGAACTACACGGCAGGACCTGGTCAATGACCTGAAGAGAGCTGGGACTACAGTCTCAAAAAAAAACATTAGTAACACACTACGCCGTCATGGATTAAAATCCTGCAGCGCATGCAAGGTCCCCCTGCTCAAGCCAGCGCATGTCCAGGCCCGTCTGAAGTTTGCCAATGACCATCTGGATGATCCAGAGGAGGAATAGGAGAAGGTTGTGTGGTCTGATGAGACAAAAATAGAGCTTTTTGGTCTAAATTCCACTCGCCGTTTTTGGAGGAAGAAGAAGGATGAGTACAACCCCAAGAACACCATCCCAACCGTGAAGCATGGAGGTGGAAACATCATTCTTTGGGGATGCTTTTCTGCAAAGGGGACAGGACGACTGCACCGTATTGAGGGGAGGATGGATGGGGCCATGTATCGCGAGATCTTGACCAACAACCTCCTTCCCTCAGTAAGAGCATTGAAGATGGGTCGTGGCTGGGTCTTCCAGCATGACAATGACCCGAAACACACAGCCAGGGCAACTAAGGAGTGGCTCCGTAAGAAGCATCTCAAGGTCCTGGAGTGGCCTAGCCAGTCTCCAGACCTGAACTCAATAGAAAATCTTTGGAGAAAGCTGAAAGTCCGTATTGCCCAGTGACAGCCCCGAAACCTGAAGGATCTGGAGAAGGTCTGTATGGAGGAGTGGGCCAAAATCCCTGCTGCAGTGTGTGCAAACCTGGTCAAGACCTACAGGAAATGTATGATCTCTGTAATTGCAAACAAAGGTTTCTGTACCAAATATTAAGTTCTGCTTTTCTGATGTATCAAATACTTATGTCATGCAATAACTTGCAAATGAATTACTTAAAAATCATACAATGTGATTTTCTGGATTTTTGTTTTAGATTCCGTCTCTCACAGTTGAAGTGTACCTATGATTAAAATGACAGACCTCTACATGCTTTGTAAGTAGAAAAACATGCAAAATCAGCAGTGTATCAAATACTTGTTCTCCCCACTGTATATTGATAAAGAGTTACCTGTCTAACAGAACACAGAGGGTGTTCTTTAATGGAAGTCTCTAACATAATTGAGGTAGAATCAGGAATTCCCCAGGGAAGCTGTCTAGGCCCCTTACTTTTTTCAATCTTTACTAATGACATGACACTGGCTTTGAGTAAAACCAGTGTGTCTATGTATGCGGATGACTCAACACTATCCACGTCAGCTACTTCAGCGAGTGAAATCACTGCAGATAGTTTCAGAATGGGTGGCAAGGAGTTAGTCTCAAATATTTCAAAAACTAAAAGCATTGTATTTGGGAAAAATCATTCACTAAACCCTAAACCTCAACTAAATCTTGATAAATAATGTGGAAATTGAGCAAGTTGAGGGGACTAAAATGCTTGGAGTTACCCTGGATTGTCATGGTCAAAACATGTTGATACAACATTAGCTAAGATGGGGAGAAGTCTGTCCATAATAAAGCGCTGCTGTGCCTTCTTAACAACATTATCAACAAGGCAGGTCCTACAGGCCATAGTTTTGTCGCACCTGGACTACTGTTCAGTCATGTGTTCAGGTACCACAAAGAGGGACCTCGGAATATTACAGTTGGCTCAGAACAGGGCAGCACGGCTGGCCCTTAAATGTACACGGAGAGCTAACATTAATAAATAATGTGCATGTAAATCTCTCATGGCTCAAAGTGGAGGAGAGATTGACTTCATCACTACTTGTTTTTGTAAGCAGTGTTGACATGCTGAATGCACCGAGGTGTCTGCTTAAAGTACTAGCACACAGCTCAGACACACATGCCCACCCCACAAGACATGCCACCAGAGGTCTCTTCACAAGTCAAGAACAGACTATGGGAGGTGCACAGTACTACATAAAGCCATGACTACACGGAACTCTATTCCACATCAGGTATGCAAGCAGTAGAATCAGATTTAAAAAACAGATAAAAATACACTTTATGGAACAGCGGGGACAGTGAAGAGATATACATACACACACAGGAACAGACACATGCATACGCACACACACACTCTACACACACCTATATTGTAATATTGTTTTAGGGTGGTATTATACATTTTGTACTTTAGATATGTAGTGGAGTAATAATGTTATATGATGTACTGTTTTATCTTTTGCTTTATGTGTGATGTAAGTAGCCTCCTGTAGCTCAGTTGGTAGAGCATGGCGCTTGCAATGCCAGGGTTGTGGGTTCGATTCCCACGGGGGGCCAGTAGGAAAAATTGATGCACTCACTAACTTTATGTCGCTCTGGATAAGACCATCTGCTAAATGACTAAAATGCAAAAAATGTAAGTGCCTTATTGTGTTTGGACCAATACTAATGGAATTGTTTTAAGAAGATCATGCCAAGGCTCATTTAGCTATTTGATTTAGAATTTAAAAACCCCTTGAAGTATCAAAAAAATATATAAAACAAGTATTTAATTAGATAAATGTTGGGGCCTTACTGCTATTAGCCTTTACAAACGTATTGAATAACAGATTCACTACATGGAACCACAGATAGTCCCCCCCAAAAAATCAAAAATAAGTTTGTTCTGAAGTGTCTGTCCTGTTCGGACGCTACAGACAGAAGTTAGCAAATTGGTTGTACCAACTTCAAATGAGTCCCATCGTGTTCGTGAGAGTCTCATCTTAACATAGAAAGTTTGTAGGCCAAACCATTCGGACGCTACAGACATTTTTGTTTGAAGACCAATTTTTGGGATGTCTCACCTTTCACCGCAGATACAGAAGTGCGACAAAGGCGGACGCGGTGGATTGAGACGCATCCAAAGCAAAAATAGATATCTCTTGCTTAAATTGATGGATTTTTATGGGTATTTTTTTATTATGCTAATTAGATTAGACATCGACTCTAGGGGGTTAATGGTATAACGATTAATAACTACTGATAAGAGTTAATTTGAGTGATAAAAAATAAATAAAAATAAAAATAAAAAATACTTAATGGTGCCCCTGCTTGATTCATTTGGATAGGATAACGAAATTACGATAAATAAGATAAATTAATATATCTCAAATATCCATAGCCAAAGTCACAACACACTGATGCAACACCTACTGAGGCTGAGAACTCCTACTGACTCAACTCCTGAGAATGACTTAACTTCTACTGACAATGATTAAACTATTACTGAGATCTACTTAATACCTACTGACACTGGCTCAACTCCTGCTGACTCATTTTTACTGACAAACTCAACTCTTACTGAGATTGACTCAACTCCCATTGACAATGACAACTCTTACTGAGATCAACATAACTCCAACTGACACTGCCTCAACTTCTGCTGGCTCAACTCGTACTGAGAATGATGCAATTCTTACTGAAACAGTGTCAATATGGACACCATACTTATAACCCATATGTTGGTTGTCAGTGACAGAAACTCTACAACAAAAGTGTTGTTTGAACACTCAAATATATGGGAACAGTAGAACTTCAGATTTGCCTGAGAACAGACAAACTAAAAGAAAAGCCCACACCAATTTAGGATAGTACCAACAGATTTGAAGAAAAAACTGGACAGTGGAAACCCCCTGATGAGGGCTTTGTTCAGCTCTCTAAAGTGGACTGGCTAAAGTGAGGTGTAGCTCTCGCCAACTGAGGCACTGGGCCAGCAGGTCTTAAATACCAGCTGGGCCTGCGCAGGTGAAACACATGCTGACTAATGAGATGACTCGTTGGGCCAGCACAGGTGAATCCGATCCTGAGTAACAAGGTGACTACACTCAGTGCCTACCACAACATGCTAATGTGCTAGGTTAGACATGCTAAAATGGAGAGAAAATTCAAAGCCCGTAACACGATGGCGGTGGTCAAGAGGAAACTAGGGAGGAAGATGGCGGAAGTGGATGCTGAGTTCGAATTAAGCAGCGTGTTGAGTAAATTTGGTGAAGACGAATGATCTGAACAGTAATATCAAAAACTGGGACAAAAAGGGAATTGTCTAAAATTGGAGTGGAGGATACGTGTGTAAATGTTAACGAATCGCTTCTTGTTGGGAAGCGTTTGTTGCATAAGGATGCGTATGTGGGAAACCCGTTTGAGGTGTCGGAAATGGTGAAGTATGCACTTGGAAAAGTGGAGTCTGTTAGAATGACCAGGAATGGTCTTATTTTGATTCATTGTATTTCTGAAGAGAAGAGTAGAGGAAGATTGCAGTGGGCCTCAAAAGAATCCGGACAACAGAAGTTTTGAACTTCGGAGTAGAGCATCCATCAAAAGGAGTCATCTCAGGGGTGACAACAAATGTTCAGGTTGAAGAGAATTCCTGGTGTGAAGAGAATTCCTGGTGTGGTTGGTGCCCGGCGTCTAACCCGCTGGGTGAATGGAGAAAAAGAAGAAAGTCTGTCGGTCCTGTTGTTTTTTGATAAAGAGCAGATACCTATGCATGTGAAGCTTGGTTATGTAAGATACGCCATAAGAGCTTTCGTCCCCAAACCACTGCAGTGTAAGAATTGTAAAGGATTTGGTCATGTTTCAAGTGTGTGCAGACAAAGTATACTGAAGAAAGGTGTGTAGAAGGACGACGGTGTTGCAATTGTGGTGGGGATCATGATCCTGAGTTCCCGGAGTGCCCTGTAAGGTTGAAGGAAATTGAGGTGCCAAAGGTTAGAGCAGTCAATCGAATCTCCTATGTGGAGGCGATTAAAATAATTGAGAAAATAAGTGACGCTAGTGAATTGATGGTAGTGGATACATCACAGCCTGTAGTAAATGTTTGCTGCCAGACAAAAAATACCCTGTGTGGTAAAAAGGTGGATTTTGTTGCGTTCATTGCCACAGTTATAAAGTCAAAGAAACTAGACATTATTGTGGCTGCAGCAGAAAAGTTTTTGGGACTCAAGGATTTTACATTGAAAGACTTGCAAGGGGTACTGGCGCCGGAAGACCACCCTCCCAGGTTCCCCTTGAGCCTGTGTAGGGATCAGACCCATTTTATAAAATTATTTTTAACAGAAAACTTGTTTTGATTCATTTTATTTATTTATTTTTTGGTAGTTCAGTTTTTTGGGGGAATCCTGTTTCCATCCCGCATAGTAGGTGGTGGGACGCACATTAAATTGTATGATCGCCAATATACCATTAGAAGAAGAAGAAGAATGGCGCTGGAGAAGATGGCTGCCGTTTTACAGCCCTGTAACCAATTGTACTATTATGTGTGTTTTTTCGCGTTATTTGTAATTTATTCTGTACGTAATGTTGCTGCCATCGTCTCTCATAACCAAAAAGAGCTTCTGGATATCAGGACAGCGATTACTTACCTCGTATTGGACGAAGATTCTTTCTTCAACGAGTCGGACGCGAAGGATATCCTACAGACACCCGACAAGGCCCAAAGAGACAGAGATATCATGGACGTAGGTCGGGGTGCCTTGTAAGGATCCGACGGCGAGCAAGTATACTGCCTCTTCCATCAATCCTATTAGCCAATGTTCAATCATTTGAAAACAAATTAGATGACCTACGATTACGGTTATCCTACCAATGGATCACCGAGTCGTGGCTGAACGACGACATGGACAACATACAGCTGACGGGATATATGCTACATCGGCAGGATATAACGGCTGACTCCAGTAAGACAAGGGGTATATTTGTAAACAACAGCTGGTGCACAAAATCAAATAGTAAGGAAGTCTCAAAGTTTTGCTCGCCTGAGGTAGAGTATCTTATGATAAGCTGTAGACCACACTATTTACCAAGAGAGTTTTCATCTATATTTTTCATAGCTGTCTATTTACCACCACAAACTAATGCTGGCATTAAGATTGCACTCAACGAGCTGTATAAGGCCATAAGTAAACAAGAAAATGCTCATGCAGAGGCAGTGCTCCTAGTGTCCGGGGACTTTAATGCAGGGAAACTTAAATCCGTTCTACCAAACTTCTACCAGCATGTTAAATGTGCAACCAGAGGAAAACAAACTCTAGACCACCTTTACTCCACACACAGAGACGCATACAAAGATCTTCCTCGCCCTCCATTTGGCTAATCTGACCATAATTCTATACTCCTGATTCCTGCTTATAAGCAAAAACTAAAGCATGAAGCAACAGTGACTCGGTTAATAAAAAAGTGGTCAGATGATGCAGATGCTAAGCTACAGGACTGTTTTGCTAGCACACACTGGAACATGTTCCAGGATTCTTCAGATAGCATTGAGGAGTACACCACATTAGTCACTGAATTCATCAATAAGTGCATCGATGACGTCTTCCCCACAGTGACCGTACGTACATACCCCAACTAGAAGCCATGGATTACAGGCAACATCCGCGCTGATCTAAAGGGTAGAGCTGCCGCTTTCAAGGAGCGGGACTCTAACCCGGACGCTTATAAGAAATCCCGCTATGCCCTCTGACGAACCATCAAACAGGCAAAGAGTCAATACAGGACTAAGATTGAATCGTACTACACCGGCTCTGACACTCGTCGGATGTGGCAGGGCTTGAAAACTATTACAGACTACAAAGGGAAGCACAGCCGCGAGCTGCCCAGTGACACAAGCCTACCAGACGAGCTAAACCACTTCTATGCTCACTTCGAGGCAAGCAACACTGAAGCATGTATGAGAGCACCAGCTGTTCCGGATGACTATGTGATTACGCTCTCTGTAGCCAATGTGAGTAAGACTTTTAAGCAGGTCAACATTCACAAGGCCGCAGGGCCAGACGGATTACCAGGACGTGTACTCCGAGCATGCGCTGACCAACTGGCAAGTGTCTTCACTGACATTTTCAAAATGTCCTTGACTGAGTCTGTAATACCAACATGTTTCAAGCAGACCACCATAGTCCCCGTGCCCAAGGACACTAAGATAACCTGCCTAAATGACTACCGACCCGTAGCACTGACGTCTGTAGCCATGAAGTGCTTTGAAAGGCTGGTCATGGCTCACATCAACACCATTATCCCATTATCCCAGAAACCCTAGACCCACTCCAATTTGCATACCACCCCAACAGATCCACAGATGATGCAATCTCAATTGCACTCCACACTGCCCTTTCCCACCTGGATAAGAGGAACACCTACGTGAGAATGCTATTCATTGACTACAGCTCAGAGTTCAACACCATAGTGCCCTCAAAGCTCATCACTAAGCTAAGGATCCTGGGACTAAACACCTCCCTCTGCAACTGGATCCTGGACTTCCTGACGAGCCGCCCCCAGATGGTAAGGGTAGGTAACAACACATTTGCCACGCTGATCCTCAACACGGGGGCCCCTCAGGGGTGCGTGCTCAGTCCCCTCCTGTACTCCCTGTTCAACCATGACTGCAACGCCCGGCACGACACCAACACCATCATTAAGTTTGCCGACGACACAACAGTGGTAGGCCTGATCACCGACAACGATGAGACAGCCTATATGGAGGAGGTCAGAGACCTGGCCGTGTGGTGCCAGGATAACAACCTCTCCCTCAACGTGACCAAGACAAAGGAGATGATTGTGGACTACAGGAAAAAAAAGAGGACTGAGCACGCCCCCATTCTCATCGACAGGGCTGTAGTGGAACAGGTTGAGAGCTTCAAGTTCCTTGGTGTCCACATCACCAACAAACTATCATGGTCCAAACACACCATGACAGTTGTGAAGAGGGTACGACAAAGCCTATTCCCCCTCAGGAGACTGAAAACATTTGGCATGGGTCCTCAGATCCTCAAAAAAAGTTATACAGCTGCACTATCTAGAGCATCCTGACTGGTTGCATCACAGCCTGGTATGACAACTGCTCGGCATCCGACCGCAAGGCACTACAGAGGGTAGAGCGTACGGCCCAGTACATCACTTGGGCCAAGCTTCCTGCCATCCAGGACCTCTATACCAGGCAGTGTCAGAGGAAGGCCCTTAAAATTGTCAAAGACTCCAGCCACCCTAGTCATAGACTGTTCTCTCTGCTACCGCACGGCAAGCGGTACCGGAGCGCCAAGTCTAGGTCCAAAAGGCTTCTCAACAGCTTCTACCCCCAAGCCATAAGACTCCTGAACAGCTAATCATGGCTACCCAGACTATTTGCACTCCCCCCCACCCCCACCCCATCTTTTTAAGCTGCTGCTACTCTGTTAATTATTTATGCATAGTCACTTTAACTCTACCCACATGTACATATTACCTCAACTACCTCAACTAGCCGGTGCCCCCGCACATTAACTTTGCACCGGTACCCCCCTGTATATAGCCTCCCTACTGTTATTTTATTTTACTTCTGCTCTTTAAGTCTCAACACTTTTGTTGTTGTTGTTTAATTATACTTTTTTATTAAAAAATAAATGCATTGTTGGTTATGGGCTGTAAGTAAGCATTTCACGGTAATGTCTACACCTGTTGTATTCGGCGCATGTGGCAAATAAAATTTGATTTGATTTGAGAAGAAGAAGAAGAAGAAGAAGCCTGTAACACATGACATCATTAACTGTTTCCTAAATAGTGAAGGTTAAGGTGAAGGTCCGTCAATTAAATATTATTTGATATGTGGGATGTTGATGGAACATATTCAGAATATATTATTCATATGTATGCATGTTGCGTAAAAATTAGTATGCCCCACTGGTGTGTTTCATTATGAACCGGTTTTTTGAACTGTTTCTTTACCAGCAGAGGATGCTCATGGCATTCCAGACTACAGGAGAAGAATCCCTCCCCTCTCCTTATTCCCTGACAGTTGAACCTCCACTGGGGAGACCCAGCTAATAGGATCCCTGGGCTCTCTCCAACCTGGTTTTATCTCCATTTAATGCAATGGAATATATAAACACTATAATTGTACATTTTGACATTTCAGCAGAAATACTAACAGTACAGTGTATACTCTCACATAGTGTTTAGTCAGGACAAAGGTACATTTGTATTGCTGAATAAAAAAGTGAGCATATATGTGTTCAGGAGAGGAAATTGCTATGTAGTGTTCGGGTCTACATAATATTTTTTAAGAACAAATATAAATTGCATTAAACTACTTGGTGAGGGTTGTGCCGTCACCTTATCATATTTCCACAGCTTAAACCTGAAATGGAAATGAAAGGGGCAGTTATAGGGTTTTGTCATATTTAATAATATTATTATTCTGTGAGCTTGGTATTCTTCCGATGCGAGAGCCTTGTTTGAGGTAGCCTTGTTGAAAGTCGCACAGGCTCTTTTTTTAAATTCTGCCTGAAAGGAGAACTTGTTTGGGGTATAACCTCTGCAGAGGGCTTTGTGTGTTCAACTCAGGTTTTTTTTAGCAGTGTCAGGGTTTGACTGTCCAGGCATGGTCACACTATCTGCCTGGTTGACACAGTGGGCTTTTATGGGCTTCGGTGTCATTTCTTTTGGGAAAACACAATCCAAAGTGAAAACACAATCCACTTTCCCCAAGAAGAACCAGCTGATAGCTGTCATTAATACGATGTCTCTCACAATGGGCACATCTCTCACAGTTAAATTAAATTGAAAAATAAGAGTACTTTCAGAGGACTGAACTATTGACTTCCAGTTGCTTTATTCAAATGTGGTCATTCAAAATAGTTCATCATTCTATATTTGGTTGGGGGGCCCCCCACCTCGCGGCAAAACATTTTATTGTTCCTCTTGACGGTGGAGAGAAATGTTTATTTTTTACGTTTATTTCCTGCAATTCTATGTTACGAAGGGGCGTAGAGAAATTGTTGGAGTTTAAAAGCAAGTTTTTTGCAATTCTACCTATTTTGCCATGTGGTGGAGAGATCTTTGCAGTTTTAAAGTTAATTTCCTGCAATTCTACACATTTTGTAATGACTTATGCCATGTTAATAGGATATCTGAGTGAGAAGGAATAACAATATCAATGGGGGGCCCCCTGGAGGTCAGGGCACCTGCCCTGCGTCCCCGTCCGATATTCGGCCATTATTACTACAAGTTTGGATAGCTGGCTAGACTAACTACCAATCTAAAACATTTTTACTGACATGGCTAATTGAGTGACTGTCAGTGACTGACATAACAAGAGAAAAACCACTGATGCACAACCAAATTTCGAAATTGCACCTGGTGTATTCTACTATTCTTACTCTTAGTGAGTTGAGAACTCGACTGGGGCCCTCTAGCGGCCGGGGGCCTAAAGCGACCGCTTATGTCGCTTATGGCTGAAACCGGCCCTGAGTATCAATGTTATTTGATCTTATGTGTACTTACTTAAATTAATTGTACGTATAATTTTTGTAAAGCCAAACTTAAATGTACCTTAAAAAACTATAAAATTATGTATTGTTATATTATAGTCTTCTTAATTACTACCTTGGTATTGAATTAGTAATATGGGCTACTCGGCTGATTCAAATACCACCACAATTATCATATTCCAAAGATTGAACACACAACTGTGACTTCTGTAGACATTAAATAAATAGTTATAAGGAACATGCTCTTTAGGTGCTCAAAGCCTCCAAACTGCTCCTGACAACACATCATCTTTAAAATGTTGTGAGTGATAGTTGTTGACATGTCTCTGGACTCGGTCAAGCCTCCTCCATACATGGATTGCTGTCCACATGCTTGTGAAGTTATCGCCTGCAGGAGATAAAAGGCAGTTAGTTCATTATTTATGCACTGCTGAAAGTTGACTCATTCAGTAGAGACAGTCAGAAGCAGCACAGTAAATCAAGCTAACCTTTATTCTGAAATAATGATTTATTTTGATATAGTTCTCTCCAAATTAAAATAGTGAAATTAAGAGGCTGCGACTTATGGCTATCCCTTTTATTTTAGCTAATTTAAATATTCCGTTTTGGAGGTTTCTTTCACAGTTAGGAAGTGATGCAATGGGTAATATTTGAATAACAACATTGTCAATTTAAGCCTTTATTGATAATCCAAATAAGCAAGTAAGACATTTAGAGCTGATTTGAGAAGACATTGTTTTTATACAAAAAAAATACTGAATACTGAAAACCAACTGGAATGGCCAAACTTTAAAATACCTCTCCCCACACATGGTACAGCCCAGGCCTCAGGAACTGCCCAGGCTTGTCCCAGAGCACATCCTTAAGGATTTGCTGAAGAAAGCCTGAAGTTACCCATTTGCTTCTCAATACTCCTAGGCCTAAGGCAACCACGTATCTCAGTAAGTCCTGACTCTTCTCACATTGTAAGTGTAGATATATTCTGCTTAATTAATTTGGTCTAACTTCCCGAGGCAGTTGTTTGATATGTGGCATTTTACTGAAGTTTGATAAGCTAAAGTTAATTGCAGAAAGTAGACTACAGATACTGCAGGTGTCACTTGGAAATTGAAGTTGAAATCTGGAGGATACTTTATGTACATATCCTTTTCTCCACAGTCAGTTAGCACGTAACTGCAAATAAAAAAACAAGGGAGGGCATGGATTTCTTGTAAAGAATGATGTGTATTCACAAATAAATCAGATGGCATACTATACAGAATCAAACCAGAGTTCCCCAAAACCAACTCAAAGGCTAAGTCTCTGAATCACAAATGCAAAATCAAGTCTCTGTTTTATTTAAGCATTTTTTAAGTCCTCCAATTAAAGTAAATATTCAATTCAGTTCAGTCCCAAAATCCAGCAAGAAGCCTATAATTAGGTCTTAGAATTAGCCTTTCACACTTTGGTTATTGGAAGTCGATAGTCCACACAAAGGAAACTTATCTTGATGATCAATACAAATATCCCTTACAAGTCTTTGAAAATGTTCTCACTTGTATGAGGTGAGAGAACTTTTAAAATATAAAGAGTTTCCTAATAAGCAATCATTTCTGACCACAACTTCCAGTCAGCCAAGATGGCTTCGCTTTTCTTGACACACCCACTCCCTATTTCACTCAAATCAAGAAGTGCAACCGGTATAAAAAAATGAAGCAAATAAAACAACTAAAATTTCATCTGAGAGAAATACAATGACTATGACTAGGCTATGCTATACAGCATCTGGCTAAACAACATGAAGAGCCTGAGGTTAGATTTGATAGTCGATACAAGTCTGAGGTCTGAAGGCTGATGGATATTATGCAAGGCGAAGCAACTATAGTACTATAATGAATTGGACAACTAACCTTTCGTCACAAGCTGTTTTATATTCAGATGAAAAACAGATTCTGCAGCAAAGTTGAAATCTGTATTAAATCATGAAATTGGATTGTGTTTGTGTGTTAGGTCACCCATTTGTCCTCTTGTTTTTTTCTCATATTTCCTCATTGTGCATCTTGTATGTTTGCAGAGATAAGTCTTATATCGATCGATCAGACTCGACTGCCCTGTCATACCTTCCAACACTGATAAAGCAGGAACCAATACTGAGTTACAATTCTTGTTCAATTTAGCACATTTTCCAGAAACTTGAATAAAAAGGAACGTTCTGAATTGCAACCTACCTAACAATAAGGTAATCTGAGAGGAACGAAGAAGGAAGAGGTGCTCTTAGACCCCTTTTTTGAAGGGCTAAGTGTTTTCCACTCAAATAGACCATAGGGAGACTGAAATGACTCAAAAGGCTATATCGCCAAGCACTTGTGGTTTGCTTTATTTATTTATTAATTTGAGGTCCGGCCACTGACACATCTGACTGCATCTGAATTGCTGTGAATTGACACCGGTTACTGTTCATAATGTGAGCTTGGGTGTCTTTCCTGACCACAGTTCATTCAGCCTCCTCTCACTGCAACTTAACTGCTCTTAAAATGTATTGACAGCAACACGGGAGCTGTGGGGCGAGACAGGATTATCAGTCTTTGTTGTGTGAGTGTGTCTATTATCCTGACCTCTATTCACAATGGGCCTTTAGGAGTGTCGCTTCCAGCCACATAGCAAAGTACCCATAGACAAACAACATGTGAACCAGAGATCTCCCTTTGTCCCAATGCACTAGACACTTATGGTCCAACTCTGAACAAAGCACTCAACTTCAGGTAAGGCTCTCCAACCAATATTGATTTCATAAAGATAAACTGAAGTGCACCCTTTAAGCTGTTATTGTTTTATCTCAAAGAAGATAATTCATTGTTTTCCGTGGATGTCAATGGTAATATTGTGTCATCTGTATGCTGCATATTCACAACCATAGAAAAAAAGTTCCTTATCTGTGGTTGGCCTTTTTGATTTGAAATGCATCCATGTGCTTTAGGGGGCACTTTCTGTCCTGTGTGAAATGTGTCCAGTACCGTGGCAGATGCATATGCTGTTGTACTGACCGTGGCAATGTGTGAGGGAGACAGCCTCTTATCAGCCCAAGGGACTGGGAGAGCAAGGTGTCTTTATCCCATGTGGTTACTAACGTAGAAGTAGTAAATTTCCTGCTTGCTGCGTAGCTAATTTATTCATTATAATCTCTGGTAATGCTTTCTTCTAGTATGTTATGATATATTTTTTATCACCCAGTGAGTTAATGCTTATTAAAACATTAGCTGTGTAACTTTTTATACTTAGTCTAAGTTGAGGATAAACTAATCCACTTTTTCTTTGGAAGCAACTTGATAAAACACATCCAGACTCATGTGGAGAGGAAGTCCTTTAGCCACAGTTATCTGAACTACTGTTATTATTTTCAAGTCCAGTAGTTTTATGACTCAAGCTCTAGAAATAAGGTGGAACATCTTTGAGAGTCTTTGCACTAAAGTTGTTCAGCCAGTTGAAATAATTGTAGCTATAATCTATTGCCTTTGATCTCACAATTATTAAAGTAAAATGAATAACATAATATAAGCATCAAGTGCACATTCTGCACAATTTGTCTAAAATAACATATGTTCTTATCCATAAAAGAGGTATTCACCCCCTTGGAATTTTTTCTGTAGAAATTGTAGATTCCAATTTTTTTGTGTGGAATTACAGTGTGGAATTAAAAGTGATATAATTTTTATTTTTTGTCACTAATCTACAACAAATACTTGACAATGTCAAAGTGAAAAAACTATTCAAAAAATGTTTGGAAATGAAAATGTTTGCAAAGTCACTGTCATCCTTAACCCTAACCCAAAATCTGAAAAGAGGAAAAGGACGATAACATGTAATGCAAACAATGATGGAAACATTAATTCGATAACTAAAATATGACAAAACAATCAGCTGACTGGGTAGAAATATATTTGTGCTGACAATTATTTGATATTTGGTATTCAGTAAGGTGACAAACTTCTTTTTAGTTTATTTGTCATTCTGTAGGTTATGAAGCAGGACCATGTATGCTCTTCAAAATTAATGTTTGAGTCCTTTACTGTATGTGTAGTTGCAGTATTCTCCAGCTTTTCATTTAATGTCAATAGTACAGGATCAATATTGAGGTCAAATATGCACATATTAAGTCCATATACTAAAAAAATCTAAGGTGATCTCCCAAAAAGACCGCCACAGCAAAAGTTTATGTTGCATAGGTGTTCTTTTATTTATTAAAAAGCTGTCATGTTTCGACCTCAATCAGGTCTTTGTTGTTGCTGTCTTTTTGGGCGATCCCATCACCTTGGAATATGACTTTGCTCAGATGCGCTCCCCCATTCGATAGAAGCCTTTAGTAGCACTAATTAAGTCCATATACTTTTGAGTAGCAAAATTCACGAAAAGCAAAGTCTTTTCATCATGTCGTTTGAGAGGTCAGAATTCCCATATTCCTTAAATCTATTGACGCACCCATGCGTCAATCAAATTAACATTATACAATAATCCCCATCACAATCCGTCAGTGTAAACTAGCTTTTTTGCATGGGCTGCGTCTCAATCCACCACATCCTCCTATGTCTGCTTTCCGCATCTGCGGTGGAAAGTGGCAGAGCTACAGCGCTGTTTGGCTGACCAAGACACATCCCGAAAATCTGACTTCTCACGAAAACTAATATGACCACTTTATGAAAAGATGAGACTCTCACAAACACGATTGTTTTGCTCTACGACCCCCACAAGTGTCATGTCTGAAGGTAAATTATGGAAGTATGGCATCGTTTTGGTAGGACTTTATCATAATTCCACACAATAAAGCATTTACAATCGATTAGTAAATAGTTTATTCATCATTAATATTTAATATACGTAGGTCCTTATAAACCATTTACTAATCATTAGTTAAGTATTTTTGCTTGGCCTCATCTAAAGTGTGGTCTGTTTATACTTTAGAAATACTTTAGAAATGTTATTTGTGACCAGTGTAATTTCTCACAAAAAGATGGACATGCCATTGGTAGACATTTCAGCAGTACAAAATCACCTAAAACTTATAAATGGTAAAGGAATAAGCACACATCACAGGATGCTAAAGGAAATATATTGAAAATGTTATTCACAAAAACTGTTGTGAGACAAGTGTTTCAAGAACTTGAGGAAGAATTGTAATGTGAATGTTTTGTTAATGCTGTCAACCTCGCAAACTAATAATAAAACAGGGAGATGTAGCCTACACACACAGCTGGCCGGACCAGTCAGTTGTTCTCTGGTGGATTTTTATTCCTTCATTACTACTGATATGTGGTTGAGGTAGAAATGTTACATGTATGATTTGCAGGTAGGAATGTTACATGTATAACCTTTAAATGCTTCCAATGCTTCAGCCTTTTACCTGCAGACTATTTTCACACATGGCTTTGTTTGGCGGCACCTTTGCTGGGCCTTTAAATGTAGTAACTCTTTAAACATAATGGAATAGTTCAGCGAAATAATGTATTCAGATATTTTTTTATTTACCTCATAAGCAGTCTATGGACTACTCTTAATCTCTCGTGGGCAGATTCTGCATGCAAACCAAAGAATCTGTCAAGATGGAATGAGTTGGGGAGTGGGGGAGTTTCCTTTTGCGAGGGTGGAGACTTCGGAAACCGGAACTCCCAATAGTGGTTGTCTGAAATTACACATCACACTATTTTGGAATAAAATGTTAAATATATTTTCTTAAACATTGTCTGTATTGTGTGCTTATTGTTTAACCATTAATATGTTCTAGGGGCTATTTTGAGACCTTAAGAGCATCAGGTACTGCTTCAATGTCTACCAATGGGATGTCCATCTTTTTGTGAGAAATTACACTCACTATATTAAACATCTTATGACTGATCTTAATTATTATTATTTCATGCTTTAAAAGTTGTTTATAAATGTGTAAATAACTACGATACTAACATTTACAAATGTGGGAGTAATGATTAATAAATGATGAATAAACTATTTACTAATCCATTATACATGTTTTATTACATGGGGTTATTATAAAGTGCTTACCAAGGTTTTACTCCAAAAAATGTCTCATGATTTCGGTTTACCTTTCACCACCAAACACGTTTGAACAATAGGAGGAAAACAAGTTAAAATCCTCATTCAGGCAGCTCCAAGAGGATGTTCGATTGAGAACCCTGGCAAGATTAAACAAACAGGCTTACTTAGTAAAATTATGAATTATTCTCAGCCCCATAAATAGTCCCATAGAAGCTTAACCAATGAATTCATCATATTTATTTTCAAAGAGCATGTCATGTAGCCTATAAATAAATATTATTTTATTCATACACTTGTCAAGATGCTGAACATTTTAGGAGGTTTGCTGGATATTTTAAGTAATGAATCTGACCTAAATCCTAAATACAACTTTGATGAATGATCAAGAGAGACAATGGAATTTTTCGGCGACACTTCATTTTAAGGGGTCCTTATTACAGTGCAGTTACATGTATAATTACACTGTAACAAGTATTGTAGTTAATTGTAATAACTCGTAGTAACACTGTAATAGAAACATGTAACTGGTGGTAATTGCATTCTGTAATCACAAAGGTGTAACAACAAATGCTTGTTACCATGCTTGTTGCAAACGGGCAAGTTTCCACTAAATTCACTAATTTAGTGTTTTGTTTCTTCTCAGTTGCATTGATTCAGTAACAACTGTTACAAGGTTGTAATCTCTTGAGGACAGACAGATGTGTAGGGTGTCCAAGATTAGAAAGGTTGGAGGCTCAATAGGCTCAAATTACCTACCGTGAATGCGCACTGGGTTAACTTGGTTGAGTTGACAAAAACAGATAGGTCAATTACTGGGGCCTACCATATGGGTGGCATCCCAGATTATCATGAAAAAATGTATGTATAATTCATGTGTAAGTTGCCCATTATGACAACCTGAACCTCCTTGCCATCCAAGTTGGAGGACATACACACTAGTTCAACACAGAGTACATGTAATATCTACCTAAGTACAATGTAATAACTAGGTGTTACACAGGATTTAGCTAGTTAAAATTAAGTGTATCTTGTTGGGTACTTACTTGTAATTATTGTGTACCTACATAGTATGCTACCTACATATATAGTTACCTATAAGCAATTACCATACACTTACTTACTAATCATTACCAAGTGAAAACAAACAAAATACGAGCTTCTACTTTAGTCAACTTTATTGCAACATGTAAAAAGACCCTACATTTCTTCAAAAATAATAAGAATCTTTATTGTTAGATTAATAATTAGATAATTTAGAATAAACAAAGATACAGGCCTACTCAATAACACCAAATTACTATTTGAATAGACGGGTTGGTTGTTTAGCAACAAACCGACCCATGCGCAACTATGGGGCAAAACAGACGGGGTTGACAACACGTCAACTATATTTAGTCTCAATGTTTATTGAAACATAAATACATTTGCACAATGAGCGCTTGTTGTCTCTCAAATTGAACGTTACAGTTGTTGGTTAGTTAGCTAGCAAATATTAGCCATATTAGCATTGACATGAAATCAGTCAAAACCCCTCAAAACAGGACATGGTATCAAGAACAAGATAAAAATAGCTGAAACGAGCCACCTAAGAGAACGAGATCAAGGAGCCCAGCTAGCTAGCTATTTGCCAGCTTTAGTTAGCTAGCTAGCTGTCAAGGCATGACAGTCTATTCTGTGGATGTTAACTAAGTTAGCTAGCTAGTTTTTAAGTATTCTGCTGGACGATTTAGCATAGGTAGCTAGTTGGATAACTAACTCAGCAAAAAAAGAAACGTCCCTTTTTCAGGACCCTGTCTTTCAAAGATAATTCGTAAAATTCAAAATAACTTCACAGATCTGCATTGTAAAGGGTTTAAACACTGTTTCCCATGCTTGTTCAATGAACCATAAACAATTAATGAACATGCACCTGTGGAACGGTCGTTAAGACACTAACAGCTTACAGAGGGTAGGCAATTAAGGTCACAGTTATGAAAATGTAGGACACTAAAGAGGCCTTTCTACTGACTCTGAAAAACACCAAAAGAAAGATGCCCAGGGTCCCTGCTCATCTGCGTGAACGTGCCTTAGGCATGCTGCAAGGAGGCATGAGGACTGCAGATGCGGCAAGGGCAATAAATTACAATGTCCATACTGTGAGACACCTAAGACAGCGCTACAGGGAGACAGGACGGACAGCTGATCATCCTCGCAGTGGCAGACCACGTGTAACAACAGCTGCACAGGATCGGTACATCCGAAAATCACACCTGCGGGACAGGTACAGGATGGCAACAACAGCTGCCCGAGTTACACCAGGAATGCACAATCCCTCCATCAGTGCTCAGACTGTCTGCAATAGGCTGAGAGAGGCTGGACTGAGGGCTTGTAGGCCTGTTGTAAGGCAGGTCCTCACCAGACATCACCGGCAACAACGTCGCCTATGGGCACAAATCCACTGTCGTTGGACCAGACAGGACTGGCAAAAAGTGCTCTTCACTGGCGAGTCACGGTTTTGTCTCACCAGGGGTGATGGTCGGATTCGCGTTTATCATTGAAGGAATGAGCGTTACACCAAGGCCTGTACTCTGGAGTTGGATCGATTTGGAGGTGGAGGGTCCATCATGGTCTGGGGCTGTGTGTCACAGCATCATCGGACTGAGCTTGTTGTCATTGCAGGCAATCTCAACAGGGAAGACATCCTCCTCCCTCATGTGGTACCCTTCCTGCAGGCTCATCCTGACATGACCCTCCAGCATGACAATGCCACAGCCACACTGGTCGTTCTGTGCGTGATTTCCTGCAAGACAGGAATGTCAGTGTTCTGTCATGGCCAGCGAAGAGCCCGGATCTCAATCCCATTGAGCACGTCTGGGACCTGTTGGATTGGAGGGTGAGGGCTAGGGCCATTCCTCCCAGAAATGTCCGGGAACTTGCAGGTGCCTTGATGGAAGAGTGGGGTAACATCTCACAGCAAGACCTGGCAAATCTGGTGCAGTCCATGAGGAGGAGATCCACTGAAGTACTTAATGCAGCTGGTGGCCACACCAGATACTGACTGTTACTTTTGATTTTGACCCCCCCTTTGTTCAGGGACACATTATTCAATTTATGTTAGTCACATGTCTGTGGAACTTGTTCAGTTTATGTCTCAGTTGTTGAATCTTGTTATGTTCATTCAAGTATTTACACGTTAAGTTTGCTGAAAATAAACGCAGTTGACAGTGAAAGGACGTTTCTTTTTTTGCTGAGTTTAGCTAGCATTTACCATCTAGCAAGCTATCGTTAGCTAGCTAGCCAACACCATGCTCGCTAGCTGGAAAACGCTAGGTAGCTAACTACCTTTGCTAAATCGTCCAGCACTATATCTGTATGGAAAAAGCAAAACACATTGCATAAAAAACCTTTCTCTCTCCTGTGTGGACGTTTTTGTCTCCTCTACAACACTTTGTTTCTTTCGTGGCAATCTCTTATGTCTGGATTGATCACAGTTCTTTGTGCACTGTCAAATTGTGGGAACGTTTGAGGTCGTCGTTATTTTGACAGTGTTGCGCAGATGGGCAGATCTTGATGTGATGCCTTAATTCCTGGGATAAATAAATAAGTGCACCAATGGATCCCATCCAAAAGTGAGAATGTTCTTCAACCGTGAAACCCTTGCAAGGTTACATGATGAAATAAGAGGTTGTCTTATGACCATTTTAAGTCAACCAAGCTTAATAGGCTCACAATTCAGCAAGCACTGAATGACTATACTCACAATTTTATGATTGATGCTTAAGAAAGTAATTCACCCATTGTCAAGTCCCACCCTCCTTACCTACTGTTGCTTTCCATGTCAAATGCACCGGTAAATTATTTAAAGGGACACTTCAGATTTTGGCAATGAGGCCCTTTATCTATAGTCAGATGAACTTGTGGATACCATTTTTTGCATGCAGTTTGAAGGAAGTTGCTAAGGGACTGTATGTTATTTATAATGAGGGATACCTGGAGAAAATCGGACCTCTCTGAAATGAAAATGGAACGCCCTCCCTTCAGTAAAATACATTTTTATCTGACCCTCCCTGAATGCAAAATAATAATTAAAACATTAAGTGGATAGCAGAGAACATGCCGTTTACCCTCACTCCTGTTCGTCATTTTGTAAGCATTACATGGCAAAGTACCCAGAAGGTTGTGGCTTCACAGACCACCACGGATAAGGGTATGGGTGAAAATATCTCCATTATAATAAAAGCACTGCATGAATCTATCATCTTATTTGTGATCCGGAAAAAATAACTTTTTTAAATGTATTTCATGCAATTCTACATCGTTTTAAAACATAAAGTGGATAGCAGAGAACATGCCGTTTACCCTCACTCCTGTTCATCGTTTTGTAAGCATTACATGGCAAAGTAGCCAGTAGGTTGTGGATACATAGACCACTGCGGACAAGGGTGGAGGTGAAAAGATCTCCATTATAACAAAAGCACTGCATGAATCTATCTTATTTGTGGTCCGAGAAATTTTTTGCCTTTTATAAACACATTTCATGTAATTCTAAGTCATTTTACATGACTGGAGACAAGTATAATCTTTTTAAATACCACAACAGAGCATGACAAAGAATGAGCGTATGCTGCAGCACCGGAGACGTTTTGATTTCTATTCCAGCTATTGTTAACAAAGAGGATAGTCTAAGTTTAGAACAGTGCTAAAGTTGTCTATCAACTGTAAAAATGGAGCGCAACAGAATCAGTTACAACTGAAGTCTCTGATCATCAATGAATTTGTGAAAAAGCCATTCATTTTTTAACACAGCAGCCGCATATTATCAGGTATGCACTTGTAACTTATTTTCATTTAGGAAACTATAACTTTCAAATGTATTCTATTTTATTACATTATATTGTTTTTACAAAATAGATTTTTGTTGACTGTGATTAGGGTATGGGAATATAAGAGCATCTGCTAAGCTAAATTGACAAACAAGGCATGCAAAGCTCACCAGATGATGCTCAAACCAAAGACTGGCCAAACTCGTGTTTCTAAAAGTGAACACAAAGGCACTATAGAATGACTGTATAGCCTAATAAGGCATTTTGTTTAATTATTATTTTATTCTAAGTAATTATACAGCTTAAATGCGAAATGTATAGGCATGCTGTTGAAGTGTTGATGTGTTGTGGAAATGCTGAGTGCTCCTGCCAGCCTGTAGTGTGTCACAAATGCTTCACAATGTATTTATTAAATGGCATGCTATAGCCTTGAAATAATAATAATAATAATATAGCCTAAATCATTCATTTTTGTACTTTCTTAGGCTATCTGGCTTGCTCCTGACTGATTTAGAGTTTCGCATGTTGTTTTAATAGCCTGTTGAAATGTTGACAGAATCACACATTACGTCCCAAGCAAAGTAATAGCGCAGCTTCTGAATGTCATAGAGACAAACCAAAGATATCCCAAATGCATTGGAGTCACGTCTTTCCCAGGCATTTTACAGCTTGTATCTACTGTAGCATAACGCATTGTGGACTAAAGCGTCTTTATAGATCGCTTCATATAATCAGGTCCATATTTTCTTTTCACAAGGGGAAGGCCTGTGCTTTTGCCCATTTTCTTTAACAAAAGCCACTATCTTCACATACCCCCTCAATTCGAGCCCTGGTTTTAACTGAACACACCAAGCCCTTCACTGACACTGAGATATTTAGGGAGTGCATGGTGACTGAAGTAATTGGGTGACAAAATCTATGGATAGTAGACCATAATTCCGTCTGTGAAGCAGGTAGGCCTACACTGTAAAACTTTTCCCTGTAAATTTACAGCATTATACTGTCACCACAGTGGCCAGTTTAATACTGTTATTTAGCTTTACAGCAGTGATGCTGTAATATAGTTTACAGTACTATTTTCCTTACTGTAAAACATATTACAGCATCCCTGCTGTAAATGTACAGAAGAGCACAGAGAGGGCAGCAGCAAAGTTGGACTCACTATCCAAAACACAGACCACTCTCCCCTCGATCGACACCATCCCTTTTGAGGAACCCAATAGAGTATTTCCTGAAATACACAAAAGTAAGGGTGTTAGTGTATACTTACTAGATATCTGTAGATAGGTACCACAATACTATATATTTCTGTTCCACCTTAAATCAAATAGTTGTATTACCAAGCATGATCAGCCTTGGTGTGTCTGGCAAAGGAATTTGGGCCTCGACATCAACCCGAGTTGCAGTGACCTAAAATCACAAAATCATGTGTGATAGTACAGTATAAACACCATTAATCATATATAAACTTTATAAGTATAAAAACACTATTCCTTACATCTGCCAAGAGGAACAGAGATTCGTCCTTCTCTTTGAAGTGGGTCATCAACAAAATAATGGCAGCTGTGGCTGTTAGATCGTTATTGCCTCTGATGTAACCGTCAATTTCATTCAGCAGGCACTGGATTTCTCTCCTCCACTTGGTCTTTTGGCTTTTAAAAAAGTTCACAATTTTCTTACCCTTGTTGAGGAGAGCTTGAGTCAGGCGACTGTCAATCTCGATGCCAGTGAGGGTATTGAAGTGGTGGCAGAGTCATAACTTGGTGAAAAGGAAAGGCCACTGTTCCTGGAGGTCACTGATGATTGGAGGAGGACAAGTGTTGATCATGTGGCATTGATAAGTGTATGTCAGCTTCATCAGGTAATCCACTTCCCTCTTGTCTGCACCGCAGGGCCCACACAGCTGAAAATGGTCACCATCGCCTGTCTCTTGTTTTCCAGGGAGTCTGGGGTTTCTTTCTCTGGAAGGTCCTGTGGTTGCCAGTTGATGCAGCTATAACTGTCGACCTTGGTTCTTGTTGTTTTCCCCAGCCTCTGATGTCCCTTCCTCTTCATTGCTCCTCTTGGGTCTACTGATTCTATTTAAAGTGCGGTTACGATTTGTATGCTCTACTCTGGTCTTAATCTTAGTGAACAGGGAGTGGTACCCACTGCCAAGTAGTTCTCCTTCCTCGGTCAGGCCTCCAAAAGTCTTTGGGTACTGCGTTACAATGGATTTAGCTATTTCACTGCATACAGCCTTGTTGGAATTGGGGCAGTGCTCACGTGTGGCGTCGACAGTCTCCCTCATCATCTGCCGCCTCTACCCTCTTTCCTTGGGCAATGACCTGCTTGAGGCTGACCCACAAAGTGCTCATGTTAATCATTGTTATTGTAGGCAAAGAAGAGGCCAGACTTGGAGGGGACAGCAGTTTGCTCACACCACTCACAAGGCAGAGGGGATAATGAGCGACCACAAGAATCTTTAAAGAAGTAAATATAGAACAATTTAGGTAAAAATTACAATGTGTAAGAAATACAGTCCTCACCAATGTTCCCTCAAATGTTTTTGGGCACTGAGCGCAAACTTGAACGTTGTGAACACTGTGAACATTGAGTCTGTACCCGCTTTAAGTTAGTTTTAACAGTGGCCAAGTAGGGAACTGTGGCTTTTTTATCATAATGTAGGCCTACCAGAGTGGCCTACCATCAAAAACAATGGAGAAAATGCATCCCATAACATTTTAACATGGAAATAGCTGTTCTATGATTCAGTCTACAGTAGCAGCCAATGTGTGGTGTTCAATATAGCCCTACATTCCATTAGACTTTTGAAAACATGCAGGGCTTGACATTAACCTGTTTATCCACTTCTCCTTCAGACAAGGAGGTTACTGAAAATGTTGTTGTGTTGTTTGATGCACAAAACCACTTAACAAAATAAAATGTATTATTATTCCCATATCATTATTATAGAGAATCAGACAAATGATGCTACCCTCTGGTACTTAGCTTATTCAAGCCTGTCTCAAAATACAACACTGCCCCTTTAAGACAAACAAAAGCTCTTTACATGACTGGCTTTTCAAAGATGTCTAGAAATGTACACATTTTGTGCTTTTGTGCTCTTGTAGGAAGCAAATCACTCCCCTATTGCTGACTACAAATGATCTATAACTGGGCTAATAACTCACTAACTAGCAAAAGATGTGCTCACTTGGCTACATGCAGCTCTCGCTTTGATCTCTAAACAAGCCCATCTACTCACAACCACAGCTGTAAACACAGTCCAGTTAAAAGTAAATGGCACAAATCCATTCATGCATATAGGCCTACTCAAGCTCTGATTGGTTATGCCGCACTGGTGTAGAGTATTGCTGAGTCCTGTGTGTCAATGCAATAGAATCCTACTGCGATGCGTTCTGCCTACAACAAAATCTCTTGCGTAGTTTGTTTTGTTTCCGTATGTTGCATTGAAAGTGGCTAATATTGCGTTAATTTGATCACAATTGCCACAGTAAAGGAAAACGTTGATAGTGTTAACCGAAAACTCCAGAAAGTTGAGTATAGTTCAATTTCGTGCTTCTCTTTGTGGGCTGATATTTATTCTGCGTGGCAGTTCCTGGGAGCTGCGCACGCATGCAGCTTAGAGGGAACATTGGTCCTCACCATATGTATTTGAACAGTGAAGAGTAGAACACTGGCTCTATTCTCCAGCATTTTGGTTTTGAGATCAGATGATGAATATGATGTGAAAGTACATGTCGCCTTTTATTTGAGGGTAAATATTAGAGTGCTATGTTCCTACTCATTCACACGTTGTTCAAAGGTAAGAAACGATAGCAACAGCTGAAAATGCAGATGATTGACTTAGTCCTATTCAATTATCAATGAAATAGCCTAAATAATAATGCATGGCAGGGCTCTACAGTGTGACCATTTTTCTCGCATACAGTGGGGAAAAAAAGTATTTAGTCAGCCACCAATTGTGCAAGTTCTCCCACTTAAAAAGATGAGAGAGGCCTGTAATTTTCATCATAGGTACACGTCAACTATGACAGACAAATTGAGAAAAAAAAATCCAGAAAATCACATTGTAGGATTTTTAATGAATTTATTTGCAAATTATGGTGGAAAATAAGTATTTGGTCACCTACAAACAAGCAAGATTTCTGGCTCTCACAGACCTGTAACTTCTTCTTTAAGAGGCTCCTCTGTCCTCCACTCGTTACCTGTATTAATGGCACCTGTTTGAACTTGTTATCAGTATAAAAGACACCTGTCCACAACCTCAAACAGTCACACTCCAAACTCCACTATGGCCAAGACCAAAGAGCTGTCAAAGGACACCAGAAACAAAATTGTAGACCTGCACCAGGCTGGGAAGACTGAATCTGCAATAGGTAAGCAGCTTGGTTTGAAGAAATCAACTGTGGGAGCAATTATTAGGAAATGGAAGACATACAAGACCACTGATAATCTCCCTCGATCTGGGGCTCCACGCAAGATCTCACCCTGTGGGGTCAAAATGATCACAAGAACGGTGAGCAAAAATCCCAGAACCACACGGGGGGACCTAGTGAATGACCTGCAGAGAGCTGGGACCAAAGTAACAAAGCCTACCATCAGTAACACACTACGCCGCCAGGGACTCAAATCCTGCAGTGCAAGACGTGTCCCCCTGCTTAAGCCAGTACATGTCCAGGCCCGTCTGAAGTTTGCTAGAGTGCATTTGGATGATCCAGAAGAGGATTGGGAGAATGTCATATGGTCAGATGAGACCAAAATATAACTTTTTGGTAAAAACTCAACTCGTCGTGTTTGGAGGACAAAGAATGCTGAGTTGCATCCAAAGAACACCATACCTACTGTGAAGCATGGGGGTGGAAACATCATGCTTTGGGGCTGTTTTTCTGCAAAGGGACCAGGACGACTGATCCGTGTAAAGGAAAGAATGAATGGGGCCATGTATCGTGAGATTCTGAGTGAAAACCTCCTTCCATCAGCAAGGGCATTGAAGATGAAATGTGGCTGTGTCTTTCAGCATGACAATGATCCCAAACACACCGCCCGGGCAACGAAAAAAAATGTAAAGGATTCTAGATTTAACACCTCATTTTTCATTGTGCTTCTAAATGTATTCATGCCTTTCAACGTAGGCGCACACGTACTCCTTGTAAAAAAGGTCAGCGTATAGCCCTGCATGGCTGGCTACTGCTGCCTGCATTATTTGCAGACACAGAAAGGTATTTGATTACCCCATATATTGTTTTCACTTCCGAGAGGAGTAAAACTTTTCTTCTCCTGACACTTATGCCACAACATTGTACAATCAAAATGAGCTAATAATCTTTCTTCATCTTTTCGCCGGCTACGCATGTTTGTCGAGGGACAGATCGCTAGAAAATACACTGACACACTGTCTGCGTGGGTGGACCATTTCAGTTTGTCAGTGATGTGTACGCCAAGGAACTTGAAGTGTCATGTATTGCAGGCTGGCTGGTAGCTGGAAGTATGTATACCGCCAGGATTTTGTGTTTTTTCTTACCTGAGCCTAGAGGAGATTAGCAAAAGCAGAGGAAAAAATTCAACTCACGCGGGAAAATGCCACGACCATCACCCTGAATAATGCTAGCGAGCTAACCACACAATCTGAAGAAAATAAAAATAAAATATAACTTTAATATCCTGCAGGGCAAAATATCAGTCTGTGCCTGTTGTTGCTGAAATAATGAATTTAATGGATTAATAAGGATAACAATAACATGGGGAATATTCCACTACATTTCTGCTAAGTCACACGCACCCCCAGACTGAATAGAGCTACAGTAACCATAGATATTTAGAGAAAGGTGTCCAATGGAGTTCCCCATCTCTGAGCTATAGCTAACATTAGCAAGCACCATTCCCCTTTCATCTAAGATGCCTCTCATTCCAACTACAGAATCCCCCAAAAATTATACATCCTAGGCAAAATGTCAGTCCGTGCCTGCTGACAAACTAAAGGTGCATTTGACCTAGCTAAACTCTTGCTCCCTCCCTAGACGGACAGTATTTTTGTCCGGTGTAGCCTACGACCACTTTGCCACCACTAATACCATAGCGTTAGCACCATGCCACCCATGTCATGCACCCACCGGTTAAGTAGCCTATCCTAAGAAACACACATATGGATTTCTGCACGTTGTTAATACAAAAATTATTTGCTCTACAATATCACTGATTATTTTACCAGCAAGAAAGATCAACGCAACAGACCGACATGTCAACCTGGCTAGCTAACAACTCAATCCAAACAAGCCAGCTAGCTAGTAGCTTAGTTAGAGAACCTGCAGTAGGTATATGGAAGTATGTAGTATATGGATTTAGTATATACCTAGCAGCTGCTCAAAAATATTTTGGCGACTTTTCCCCGAAATAAAATATAAAAAAGCTTGAGTAGAACAGAAAGCTTATTTTCTCATGTGTCTTCCCTCACAGACCGTTTGGCGCGGATCATCGCATTAGTGGAAATCAAGACTGTTCTCAGGGCAGGCCTGGTTTTAGATATGTTCGAGTCGCATCGGGGACAATTTTTGCATTTTAGCGTTCCCTAACCGTTAATTATCCTAACATGCTGCTTTAATTCTCTTAACCTGCTACGAAAAGTCACTGCTGCTAGTCAAAACCGGCAGACCTGCCCTGAGAACAGTCTTTGTTTCAACTATGCGATACAGCTCTTTCTCTCTCACACACACATCACAGTCTGTTTGGCGCCACAAAAACTACAGCAGCATTCGGGTACTACTGTAAAGAAATACAGTAAATTAGAGTAATTTTTATAGGAGACTTACAATTACAGTTAATAACAGTATTTTTCAGCATTTTACCCATAAAGCAGTGCAATCTACAGCATTAATGCTGTAAAACACATTTAAGGTATTTTACTGTGCATTCTACAGTGTTTTACTGTTGAAATTACAGAAAAGTCTTACAATGTACCTCTTATTTCTTGAATAGGAAGAAATATTCTCGAACACAAAGCCTTCTTGTTAGTAGCCTAATGTCAAATTAAAATGAAGACTGTTTAAATTAATTAGGCCTTCTCGAATTAGCCTACTTTCAGCACCCATGCTCTGTCCATCTCCGCGGCTGCCTCTTCATAGTAATGTATGTTATGTAAATTACTTTAATATGGCATATTGTGAGGTCAATAACTCTGATAAATAGCTTCATAGGGCAATGAAACATATTGTTTTTTATGCAAATCAATTACAGCAGACCTCCGGTCTTCCTTCTCATTTTCGGGCCCTCCCTCTCAAACTGAACAGGACATCAGTAGGCTTAGTCCGCGCGCACAGATATATATATATTTTTGTTGAAGAAGAAGCCTTTGACTCGCCTCCTGAAGTGCCACCGTTCACAGAACAGCCATTTGTTAGGCACCACAAAAGGGTTTACATCAGCAAGAGCATGGCAGGCCAGGGCTCATGATTGGGATAGCCTATCCACTGCAGTGTGTAATGTAGCACAACAACTCGGGAAGGAAGTACATTTTCTTAGAAATATAACTTTGCCCTGTGCTTCTCCGAGCATGCTCTTCATATAGCCTAGGCCTATAGCCTATAGCAGGGGTCTCCAAAATGTTCTAGCATTAGAGCTACTTGAAATACATGTTGCGAGCTACAATTCTTTTTTATAGCTTTCAAATAGGCACATTCTTCTCTTCTCTACCCTGCAACTCTTCCCCAGGACTTTGGTGTACAAAATATGTGTATCTGTCAATATACCTGGTAAATGAATGGTTAATAAACAACCCTGTATTTTCCTGAATTCTGTTTTCTGTTTTATTTGGGATAATTTTTTACTCTCAACAATAAAAATGTATGTTCTGAGTACACAATCGCATCAGAAGGCAATTTTTGAGGTCTGGAAAAATAAATGGACAAATTTGGATTTTTAAGTGTAATTTCCCATTTATTGCGCATCTAGAAAGAGAGGAATGTGTCTGTTTCTGCTGTTAGGCCTACTGCTGCAGCACATGTCATGGCAGAGTTTTCAAAACAATTGCCACCCAATTGACACAAATAATAATGAAATAGTTCTGTTAGGTAAGCCTACTTTGCAGTTAACATTTAGTTACGAAGGTTTTTGGGGAAAGTCTTTCTGTCTACCCACAGACGGTTATCATTAGCATCACTAACTGGCTACATAACGAGTGATAGACAAACGTGTGCACCAAACAAACAGACAGGAGCAATATTGCTGGAAATTAAATGGCTTTTTAAGCCAACATTGGCTAACCAGGTGTGGGATAATGTCAATGTGGATTTTATTGGATATTAGGCGGGAGCTTCATGTTTGACAGTTTGCAATGGAACACATAAAAAAAATGCATGTACATTCAGAATTGATTGGTGAGCTACTCATAGGTGGGCTGTGAGCTACTGGCAGCTCGTGATCTACCTGTTGGAGTATAGGCTATGGATCATTGGATTAAGACCACACTAGGTGCACTTGATATTCGACGCCCAGCAGAGAATCGGGAATGAGGGGCATCATCGGGCACCCATCGTGATATAATAAGCAACTAATTCTCAAACCCTAAGCATAATGAAACAAATTACATCACCCTCCCCTGGACTAGAAAACAAAATACTAAACCCTCTCCCTGACTGAAATTGAAACATTTCCTCTGTGTAACATTTGTTAACATTTCTACAGCTCCCTAACTAGTGCTAGTGCAATTGCTAACTAGCGTTAGCGCAATGACTGGAAGTATATGGTAGCATGCTAGCAGATACCCATAGACTTCCAGTCATTGCGCTAATGCTAGTTAGCATTGGCTCCCGAAACTACCTCTAACTTCATACTGGACACAGAAGCATAATAAATGGTATTCACGAGTTCATCTGACTCTGGGGAAGTAGATAAAGGGTCTCATTGCCAAAATCAAGAAGTATCCCTTTAACAATTTAAACTATTTGTTTTACTTAAACTCCCCATTTTTGGCATAGCGCTCATAAGCTTCCATGCATTTCAAATGAAAGGTGGACCTGGGCCTGGGCTAACACTTTGAATGCTGTTGAATGCTGTTGGAAACTTGAACATTTGTAAAAAAAAAAAACATGGTAACAAGCATTCACCACCTGGTACATGTTGTTAGTACAGTGTAAATATGAATTATTACAATTAATTACAATACTTGTTAGTGTATTTACATATGTAATTACACTGTAATAAGGGCCTCTTAAAATGAAGTGTTACATTTTTCGTATCCAAGTAAAGTCAATTGAAATGTTTATGCTGTCATTGGAAATTGAAACTGAGAAGGACATCCAAGTTCACTTCCTCACTCAATAAGCCTTTTCTATTACCAAATGTGTAGAGCTTTACTTTTCACATGTGGAGTTTGTTGCAGCTATTTATCAGTGAGGGTATATTTTCCCCTTGTCTTGATTACTCTCCACCATTGAGGGTGTGAATGAGATCTTATTTCTGTTTGTCCTGATTTACCACAAATTGCTTCAAGGGGCAATTGCTTCATATATATATTTTTTTACTTTTAAATTAATGATATGTATCCATTGACTCTTGAATAATATAACTTATAAATGCCTTGTGAGCTCAGTTCAACTGTCAAACCCTATTAGAAACCAAAATAAAATATAGTTTTACTCCTTTGTAAACAATATGATTGTAAACAAACACTGTATAGCCTCAAAACATGGTTAAAACTATAATTTTGATCTAATGGATGGTCGTCAGGCCTTGAATCCACAGCTCTGTCTATTAATTTAAGAGTGGTTACATTTCTTAACGTGACAATATGTAACTTTATGGGCGACCCAACCAAATTCACATAGAAATGTGAGTTATAGATCTATCATTCTAATTGAAAAGAAGTCTAAGAAGCAGTAAATATGTTCTATGTACGCCATTTCTATGTTTCCTGTGCTTAAGTTTTGTTTTTGCGTCTTTCACTTTTGGTTTTGTACACCAACTTCAAACAGCTGAAACAACAATATTGTTTTTTCCGAAACAGTGGCGGGGTGTTCGCTTTGTTGTTGTTGGAGATCTGCAGATTAATGGTTGGAAACTCACTCAGCCATTAGAGACTCCTTGTACAGAGATAATTTGAAGTGGGAAGTGACAGTGGATGTTTTGTACCTTATGTTTTCGTAACCTAAAAGCAATAAAATGGGTTTTCCTATGAGTACTGCATCTCTGCTCATATTTATTATACTATTGCAATTATTGGAGGGCAATTAAATCACTTCTCTGTACTGTTGAATAAGAATCTGTGTAAAATACAGCCACAAAGGTGATGCTGTTGTGTTGTGTTGCGTTGTGTTGTGTTGTTACATCTACAGATAGTCACTGTATATTATATATACAGGCATTGCAGGTTCCTTTTAGATCACGATCCATTATCCCATGTATACAATGGAGTGAATGCATACAATTTTGAATATGTTATTTCACATCAAGGAATTTCTACAGCAACCTTTATTTGTAATTAAATTGGTCAGGACATCAAATCAATACAGCTTTTCAACTAAACCTGTCATCA
The DNA here is from genome assembly GCF_964263955.1 of Coregonus lavaretus. Taxonomy (NCBI): domain Eukaryota; kingdom Metazoa; phylum Chordata; class Actinopteri; order Salmoniformes; family Salmonidae; genus Coregonus; species Coregonus lavaretus. The sequence goes on from NC_139993.1 coordinate 14,990,883, forward strand.
AAACATCTATTTTAATTACAATTCCACTTACATTGGGTAAAATCGATTTAAATCCTGTGTCTGGACTCAAATGAGAAGTGACAATGATGTGGCAGCCAGTGGTTATAGTGAATCAGACCATTACTCCCATTAGATGGATAGTTTGTACAGAGGTTATCTAAAACTTGTCCTGCTGTCAGATTGTGCCTGCCATAAGCCCAGAAGAGACTCCATGATCCTCCCTCTACCCACTACATCAAATGGAGAATGATTGCAGACTTGAAATCAATGAAACCACAAGCCTCCCTGATAATATTCCCACTTGGGATGCAATGGAGGATACAGTCAAAGTACTATTTAAAAGTATCCTCAGCTGGCATTTGGTGGCTGAAATCTGGGGGTATTGTACTAAACAGATGTCATGGAATCTTGGTATATTTACCATTATAAATTGTGTGAGGAAAATGTTGATAATTTATCAAATGCATCATAAAGGTGATCATTTATCAAAATGTACAATTTCATTGAGAATTTATCAAAATGTATAATCGAGAATTCAAAATGTATGATAAAAGTGAGAATTTATTAACTGTGTCAAAATCATCATGGGACATTGGACGACTCAGAGGTGGTTTGTTAGTCACATATGAACATTATGGAGATGTGATCATGGGTTCCCCATTTTTATTTTCATTGATCTTTTATTGTCCTTGAGAATCGTAAGGAAATGCACTCATGCGCTAGATGATGGCAAGACACTTTCAAGAGTTTGGGGTTTATTGTGAGCTCCACTGCCCCTTGAGAAATGTTCCAAACTCTTATAATGGACTGATTGGGCAATATTGGACAGAAAGTATCTCAAGCTCCCAATCAATCATTTCTCTCCAAGCGTACAGAGCATTATTCCCCGAACAATACAAAGACAATACCAGATTGATACATTGTCTGTTTGGGGATTCAGCTTTAGCCTTGCAGGGTGGAAACGTCCTCTTGTCTGAAGTCACTAAGCAATTAGGAGGACTTGGTTGAAAGAGCACAGTAGGCCCGGAGATGTCTCTGTATCCGAGGTCACTGGTGTAAAGCCAAATTATCTAAAGCCACAGTTTGCGTTGATTCCGCCCGCCTCAGAGTGATAGACAGAGATTAGTGGCGCGTTCATCCGCTGTGACCTCTAGGAGCTAGAGAGGTGCTGCCTTCCCATGTTGCATCACGTCACACTATGCTGTCAACTCAATACCATGCCCTACTGCCGGATCCCTTTGATGCACAGCAGAATGGTGGCCGTGCATGGAGATCAGGCACTCCCTGATGTAATTCAGATCACAGGCAGGCATATCATCCTCTACCCTTGGTATCAGTGATTAGAAGGCCCTATGCTGCCCTGTGGTGACATCACAGGTGGTGGTGACATTACTTTCTATTGGGTTCAGGTCTGGAGACTGGCTAGGCCACTCCAGGACCTTGAGATGCTTCTTACGGAGCCACTCCTTAGTTGCCCTGGCTGTGTGTTTCGGGCCGTTGTCATGCTGGAAGACCCAGCCACGACCCATCTTCAATGCTCTTACTGAGGGAAGGAGGTTGTTGGCCAAGATCTCGCGATACATGGCCCCATCCATCCTCCCCTCAATACGGTGCAGTCATCCTGTCCCCTTTGCAGAAAAGCATCCCCAAAGAATGATGTTTCCACCTCCATGCTTCACGGTTGGGATGGTGTTCTTGGGGTTGTACTCATCCTTCTTCTTCCTCCAAACACGGCGAGTGGAGTTTAGACCAAAAAGCTCTATTTTTGTCTCATCAGACCACATGACCTTCTCCCATTCCTCCTCTGGATCATCCAGATGGTCATTGGCAAACTTCAGACGGGCCTGGACATGCGCTGGCTTGAGCAGGGGGACCTTGCGTGCGCTGCAGGATTTTAATCCATGACGGCGTAGTGTGTTACTAATGGTTTTCTTTGAGACTGTGGTCCCAGCTCTCTTCAGGTCATTGACCAGGTCCTGCCGTGTAGTTCTGGGCTGATCCCTCACCTTCCTCATGATCATTGATGCCCCACGAGGTGAGATCTTGCATGGAACCCCAGACCGAGGGTGATTGACCGTCATCTTGAACTTCTTCCATTTTCTAATAATTGCGCCAACAGTTGTTGCCTTCTCACCAAGCTGCTTGCCTATTGTCCTGTAGCCCATCCCAACCTTGTGCAGGTCTACAATTTTATCCCTGATGTCCTTACACAGCTCTCTGGTCTTGGCCATTGTGGAGAGGTTGGAGTCTGTTTGATTGAGTGTGTGGACAGGTGTCTTTTATGCAGGTAACGAGTTCAAACAGGTGCAGTTAATACAGGTAATGAGTGGAGAACAGGAGGGCTTCTTAAAGAAAAACTGACAGGTCTGTGAGAGCCGGAATTCTTACTGGTTGGTAGGTGATCAAATACTTATGTCATGCAATAAAATGCACATTAATTACTTAAAAATCATACAATGTGATTTTCTGGATTTTTGTTTTAGATTCCGTCTCTCATGAGTTGATGTGTACCTATGATAAAAATTACAGACCTCTACATGGTTTGTAAGTAGGAAAACCTGCAAAATCGGCAGTGTATCAAATACTTGTTCTCCCCACTGTAGCTATTGCCTGACGATTGCATTTCCTTACTTAAAAGTACTATACAAGGTTAGACCTTCTGACCCTATTAGTTTAGCAGAATGTTGATTGACAGGCGTGTCAAAATGTCAAATGGACTGTCTCCACAAACCAATAGAATATCAACAAATGTCTGTATCAAATCTCTCCAAGGCTTCCGTATTCCCTGGCCAAAATCACAAAGCTCAATACAGCCAGGAAACTGGCAGAAATAGCACTTTAAGACATCTGACATTCCTATATATCTAAGGCTGTCAGGTTTTCTTACAGTTCTGCTACTTTCTGAAGTACACTACATGACACAAAGTATGTAGAGACCTGCTCGTCGACCATCTCATTCCAAAATCATGGGCATTAATATGGAGTTGGTCCCCCCTTTGCTGCTATAACAGCCTCCACTCGTCTGGGAAGGCTTTCCACTAGATGTTGGAACATTGCTGCGGGGACTTGCTTTACATTCAGCCACGAGCATTAGTGAGGTTGGGCACTTATGTTGGGCGATTAGGCCTGGCTCGCAGTCAGCGTTCCAATTCATCCCAAAGGTGTTCGATGGTGTTGAGGTCAGGGCTCTGTGCAAGCCAGTTCTTCCACACTGATCTCGACAAACCATTTATGTATGGACTTCGCTTTGTGCACTGGTTTATTGTCATGCTGAAACAGGAAAGGGCCTTCCATTTGGGCAGGTAGTGTTCTCCTGGCATCCACCAAACCCAGATTCGTCCGTTGGACTGCCAGATGGTGAAGCGTGATTCATCACTCCAGAGAACGCGTTTCCACTGCTCCAGAGTCCAATGGCAGTGAGCTTTACACCACTCCAGCCGGTGCATGGTAATCTTAGGCTTGTTCGGCCATGGAAACCCATTTCATGAAGCTCCCGACGAACAGTTATTGTGCTGACGTTGCTTCCAGAGGCAGTTTGGAACTCGGTAGTGAGTGTTGCAACCGAGGACAGACGATTTTTATACGCTACGCACTTCAGCACTCAGTGGTCCCATTCTGTGGCCTTGTGTGGCCTACCACTTCGCGGCTGAGCCGTTGTTGCTCTTAGACGTTTCCACTTCACAATAACAGCAGGGCAAAAATCTGACAAACTGACTTGTTGGAAAGGTGGCATCCTATGACAGTGCCACATTGAAAGTCACTGAGCTCTTTAATAAGGCTACTGTCATTGTTTGTCTATGGAGATTGCATGGCTGTGTGTTCGATTTTATACACCTAGCAGCCACGGGTGTGGCTGAAATAGCCAAATCCACTCATTTGAAGGGGTGTCCACACACATTTTTATATATAGTGTATAAATAGTTTCCAAAAGAGTTTAGAGCCACTTCTAATATATTTTTATTTTATTTTTATTTTACCTTTATTTAACTAGGCAAGTTAGTTAAGAACAAATTCTTATTTACAATGACGGCCTACATCATAGGTTCCTCTCGGTATTTAAGGCAAATAGTCAGCATACCAAGAAGCACTTTGCATGGTATTACATCATGAGATCAGCCCAGATCCACATAGGTAGAAATTACTGATCAAATGTTAGCATATGTAACAAAATTGAACAGTGTCTAGAAATGTCAGAATCTGGCTCACAGTAGAGACACTTGTACCAAGTAGTTAGACCACATAAACACTTTCCCACAGCTTGTGTAAGCTAATGTTGTGTGGAGAGAGACCCATACTGCATGGAAAATGCTCATTTTGCAGAAAGCAATGGAACTTTGCACAGATTAATGGGTTACACTGCGCAGTGAAGGTCTTCTAATAGTATGATTCACAAAAAAAAAATCAGGTCATCAATCATTTTGAGTTTAGATTGGAATACTTAAAAATGTTAGGAATTACAAAACAATGTGGTATTATTTAGAGAGTACATGGAGCACTTGAGGATGGAAAACTGGACTGAGGGTGCTGCATATGAAATATATCCATAAGTTCCACTTCATTGATATTGGATTTTAGTATCTATGTCTGGTTTGGTTATACAGAAAGCAGTGCATTACTTTAATTGGCAGTGCTTTATGTGTCAGTGTTGTTTCCCATTCAAATGCTATGCCTACGGTACTGTATTTCCCCTGCGATTCAGAGACATAACGGGAGTATAAGAAACGAATGAGACACAATAACATAACTTGCATGCACCTATTCCAATGAAAGATAATGAATTTAACACTAACAAATGGCACATCTAAAGTATTTACCAGCATGATAATCCTTGATGGCAGTGTACCACATTTGACATTATATTGTAAGAAAATGTTTGAATCCGGTGGAGTGCTTTATAATTTAATCACAGATAGTAGGCTACTTGGCTATTTTCAATTTGTTTACATTTTAGTCATTTAGCAGATGCTCTTATCCAGAGCGACTTACAGTTAGTGAGTGCATACATATTTTTTTTTCTTTCATACTATGGAATCTGTTGAACTGAAGCAGGTGTGCTTCGGACGTGATGGGTCAGGTTTTGTTTGGAGCTGTCAGCAGGTCCCCATAGCCAGACCATGCCGGCAATAACCATGTAATTCAAGTAGTCAGCTCCTTTCCATGTCCCAACCTGACACAACATAGAATATAACTGTCAGTCTGCTTCAGTGGCTTGCATTCCAAAATGGTGCAATTCATTTGTGGAATGGTGTTAATAATCTGTGTGATAAAATTCTATTTTTTCATTGTTCATCATTGCCTCAGTTGTTCAGTGCTCTTATAAAACACTGTGTCTACTAAAATGTACACCGTACTGGCAATGATATGGATTTTCCTCAGTGAGGGCAGAAATGTGTGCCAGCTAGGCCAGTCAATCAGGAGGGATGACTATTGGAAGGATCAGGCATTATCTGCTTAGTGCTCATCTTGAAGAGCACTATATCTCATTTTCTACCTGAGCCTTGGGCATAATCTCTGTTTGTAGAAAGATATAACCCCTGCTGAGTGTTCCCTGCAGATAGCGAGGCACAAAAGAGCCATGACCAAAAGGGTTATAATGGAATCAGTGACATTTGATGCGTTTACTTAATACCCCTACTTTGGAACTCTCATTTTTTAGTTATCTATTCATTTATTTTGTGGATTTACTGTCTTGATTAAGAGAGCATTTGAATTTCCAGCTCCGGGGACATAATTCAACATATTTAGTTGATTGTATCATTCGTGTAGGACTGTTGTGATGCTATGTCATTAACTGTTTTGGGAAAAACTTTGATTCAATCACAGTGCGTTACTTCCACTAATTTTGTTTGATAAAAAATACCAAGATGTCCGACAAAAGTTTAATAAGCACTCCATATCTGAATGTGCTTACTAATTATTACATTATTAAACTGTAGTTACTCTGAAATAAGGCCTACGTAAATGAAAGTAGGGCCCTTTAACTCTGTCACTGCGATCAGGACAAGGAACAACCAGCCCTTTACAGTGATAATACCTAAAAGGCCCAATATTTTCAGTGAGGTGAGCTATTGAGTAATCAAATAAAATCAAATTCTATTTGAATAGTGTTTTTGAGAAAGCCATTTCTCACAGGAACGCTTGAAAGAACCTCAAAGATAAATTAATCGAGGTAAAACATTTACAGAATGCTATACAATTACAAACACTGCACGTAGGACAAGGAAAAAGGAAAAAATACTGCAAAGATCCTAGTCAGACATCAACTAAGCTTAATATGGGACTACAGATATAATCAGCTCCTACGAATTAGTTTGTTATTTGAACATAACTCTAAGACAAGATTTCTATGCAGGATGGCGATCTTCCTTGAATCGACTTCAGAGCATGCGGTTTTCAGATCCCAGTCCAAGTAGTACTATGTTCCATGTTTAATTCAGAAGTAATATATGTTAATGTATGTTAATCTGTGTCACTGATATGCTAATAGATACCAACCTCCCATAATCCAACTTGTCACTGGTGGCAACACGCTTATTAAGGAGGTCACCATGTTGGAAAACCTTTGCTTACCCAGGACTACGTCATACTTGATCTTTAATATGACATAACTTGGTAAATTAAACTACATGTTTACCTTGTTTTGTAAATATTTCAAGCATTTATTCAAGTCCTCATTGTTATGCTTGGTAACACTTAAATACCCTCTTTATAATGCATTTATAATGCCTTATGATAGCAATGCACTATAATGCATGACATAGATGCTTTATAGTTTTTCATAAACATTATGAGCAGGCATAATGCCTTGTGAAGCAAAATGTTATAATGCTCTTTATAAACTGGGTGGTTCGAGCATTGAATGCTGATTGGCTGACATCAATATACCACGGGTATGACAAAACATTTATTTTTACTGCTCTAATTACATTGTTAACCAGTTTATAATAGCAATAAGGCACCTCGGGGGTTTGTGATATATGGCCAATATACCATGGCTAAGGGCTGTATCCAGGCACTCCGCGTTGCGTCGTGCGTAACATCAGCCTTTAGCTATGGTATATTAGCCATATACCACACCCCCTCGGGCCTTATTGCTTAAATATAACATGATCATTGGGAAATCGTGTCAAGGGGTTATGAGCAGTCATAGTGCCCTGTGAAGCCAAATGTTATAATGTTCTATGAAATGCTCATTAGGAAATTGTGAAGGATGTAGTGTGATGTTGTTATATACATAATTTAATTTGAGCAATGTGAATTTTATTAACAGTAGATGGCACTAAATCATTATTTTTTATAATTGAATTCAGTGCCTTCTCTCACTCTGCAGAATTGAGTTACAATACTGTAATAGAGTCAATACGTTATTCTATCTTAACCTGCTCACTGATATCATTTTAATGCAGTTTAGGTAAATGCTCCATTTAGGAAAACTCATCAATTGAAAGTAATGTGCTAAATGGTGAACAGAAGAATAGGATGATGCTAATAGAAGATATTTACACTTCATGGCCAAAAGTATGTGGATATCTGCTCGTCGAACATCTCATTCCAAAATCATGGGCATTAATATGGAGTTGTTCCCCCTTTTCCTGCTATAATAGTGTCCACTCTTCTGGGAAGGCTTTAAACTAGATGTTGGAACATTGCTGCAGGGACTTGCTTCCATTCAGCCACAAGAACATTAGTGAGGTTGGGCACTGATGTTGGGTGATTAGGCCTGGCTCGCAGTCGGCGTTCCAATTCATCCCAAAGGTGTTCGATGGGGTTGAGGTCAGGGCTCTGTGCAGGCCAGTCAAGTTCTTCCACACCGATCTCGACAAACCATTTCTGTATGGAACTCGCTTTGTGCATGGGGGCATTGTCATGCTGAAACAGGAAAGGGCCTTCCGCAAACTGTTGCCACAAAGTTGGATGCACAGAATCGTCTAGAATGTCATTGTATGCTGTAGCGTTAAGATTTCCCTTCACTGGAACTAAGGGGCCTAGCCTGAAACATGAAAAACTGCCCCAGAACAGTATTCCTACTCCACCAAACTTTACATTTGGCACTATGCATTGGGGCAGGTAGTGTTCACACTGACAGATGGTGAAGCTTGATTCATCACTCCAGAGAACGCGTTTCCACTGCTCCAGAGTCCAATGGTGGCAAGCTTTACACCACTCCAGACGATTCTTGGCATTGCGCATGGTGATTTTAGGCTTAAAATCCAATCAAATAAAATGTTATTGGTCACATACACATATTTAGCAGATGTTATTGTGGGTGTAGCGAAATGCTTGTGTTCCTAGCCCCAACAGTACAGTAGTATCTAACAATTCACATGAATACACACAAATCTAAAAGTAAAATAATGGAATTTAAGAACATATAAATATTATGACGAGAAATGTCGGAGTGGCATTGACTAGAATACAGTATTTGAAATGAAATTAGTAAAACAGTATCTAAACATTATTAAAGTGACCAGTGTTTTGTAAGGTTGTGTGCGGCTTCTCGGCCATGGAAACCCATTTCATGAACAGTTCTTGTGCTGACCTTGCTTCCAGAGGCAGTTTGGAACTCGCTAGTGAGTTTTACAACAGGGGACAGATTATTTTTTACGCGCTTTAGCACTCGGCGGTCCTGTTCTGTGAGCTTATTTGGCCTACCACTTTGCGGCTGAGCAGTTGTTGCTTCTAGACGTTTCCACTTCACAATAACAGTACTTACAGTTGACCGGGGCAGCTCTAGCAGGGCAGAAATATGACGAACTGACTTGTTGTTGGAAAGTTAGAATTCTATGACGGTGCCACGTTGAAAGTCACTGAGCTCTTCATTAAGGCCATTCTACTGCCAATGTTTGTCTATAGAGATTGCATGGCTGTGTGCTCGATTTTATACACCTGTCAGCAACGTGTGTGGCTGAAATAGTAGAATCCACTCATTTGAAAGGGTGTCCACATACTTTTGGTGTATTTTGTGTATTTTGAGCTTCACTGACTTTTTGAAGTCTTGAAATTATCAGCTATTTCAGTTGAGAATGTTTCAATCAACTTTTTACTTATGTATTTAGAACATACATTTAGTTTCAGAATGTCTTTCAATATGTTAGTTTATATGACAGAATCAGTTGCCTTATGTGTTTGCAAGTGTTTACAAACAATGGAGTAGAACAGCCTTATATGATCAATTATATTAGGGTAAGACACAAGCATACTAAGACACTAAGATAATTTGGCATTTATACGATACTGTATATACTAATCAATGGGTATATGTCATTCATTAAAATGACCATTGAACAGCTACAAACGTTTTAGATTGTACCTTTAAGAGTCCATAACTAATATATGCTATATAACACAACATACATTTTTCAAGAAAATGTGATAGACTGTACTATTACTACTACATTGATTCTTATACAATATAACTTATAAATGCTTTGCATCCATACCTCCATCTATGAACTTTAGAGTGGTTAAATTTCTCCAGCCCCATTCCTCAGCTTCATAGCAAATATGTGGCGGTGCTATTTTGGGCTGAAATATATATTTTGGCTTTAAAGGAGAGGGGTTTTGTAGGTGTTTCCATGGCAATGCTCTTCGAACTGTTCTTGGGGTACAGTTGAATTATAGGATTTGGGAGTCCCTGCCATGTCGGTGAAACACCAGTATTCATTTGCTAAAGCTTCCAGATGTCTTAGGGCGTTTTTACACATAGTTCTGAGCTATAGTTCGAATTAGAGTTACATTATTAGTTTTTTTTCATTGGGTCCGATTGGTTTCACATTGCCAAATGTCAAACGATCTAAAATGCCTAAACAAAACCAAGTGTTCATGCAAGTCATTTGCTTGTGTTAAATCCATCTATAATTATCAAGAAGCATAACTTGTGTGTTCCAAACTGAAATTGGGATCCTCTGCTCCAGACAAGGGATTTTCTGGACATAGAGCCGACCGACAGACATGGAATTAAATAATATTAAAAATATTTCGAAAATTCCAAAAGCAAATCCCTTATACAAATGTTAAGTTCAAATAATGCAACAAAATCCTTCTTTTTTATTTTTACTATAAACATTAAGTTTCCCTGCCAGACAAGGATTGTCCTGACTTTCAAGAATACCTGAATCATATTATAATTCTTGCATGAATATCATGCTGGAATATACACTGAGTGTACAAAACATTTAGGACACCTTCCTAATATTGAGTTGCACCCCACCATTTGCCCTCAGAACAGCCTCAATTCATCTGGGCATTGCCTCCACAAGGTGTCGAAAGCATTCCATAGGGATGCTGGCCCATGTTGACTCAAATGCTTCCCACAGTTGTTTCAAGTTGGCTGGAGGTCCTTTGGGTGGTGGACCATTCTTGTTACACACAGGAAACTGTTGAGCATGAAAAACCCTGCAACATTGCAGTTCTTGACACAAACCGGTGTGCCTGGAACCAACTACCATGCCCCGTTCAAAGGCAAGTAAATATTTTGTCTTGCCCATTCACCCTCTGAATGGCACACATACACAATCCATGTCTCAATTGTCTCAAGGCTTAACAATCCTTCTTTAACCTGTCTCCTCCCCTTCATCTACACTGATTGAGGTGGATTAAAAAAGTTACATCAATAAGGGATTATAGCTTTCAAATCAAATCAAATCAAATTGTATTTGTCACATGCACTGAATACAAAAGGTGTAGACTTTACTGTGAAATGCTTACTTACAAGCCCTTAACCAACAATGCAGTAAAAAAAATAAAAAATAAAAAGAGATCACACAAAAAAATTAAAAATAAAATAATACGAAATAAAAGTAACAAATAACAATAGCAAGGCTACAGTGGGGGAAAAAAGTATTTAGTCAGCCACCAATTGTGCAAGTTCTCCCACTTAAAAAGATGAGAGAGGCCTGTAATTTTCATCATAGGTACACGTCAACTATGACAGACAAAATGAGAAAAAAAGATACATAAAATCACATTGTAGGATTTTTAATGAATGTATTTGCAAATTATGGTGGAAAATAAGTATTTGGTCAATAACAAAAGTTTCTCAATACTTTGTTATATATCCTTTGTTGGCAATGACACAGGTCAAACGTTTTCTGTAAGTCTTAACAAGGTTTTCACACACTGTTGCTGGTATTTTGGCCCATTCCTCCATGCAGATCTCCTCTAGAGCAGTGATGTTTTGGGGCTGTCGCTGGGCAACACGGACTTTCAACTCCCTCCAAAGATGTTCTATGGGGTTGAGATCTGGAGACTGGCTAGGCCACTCCAGGACCTTGAAATGCTTCTTACGAAGCCACTCCTTCGTTGCCCGGGCGGTGTGTTTGGGATCATTGTCATGCTGAAAGACCCAGCCACGTTTCATCTTCAATGCCCTTGCTGATGGAAGGAGGTTTTCACTCAAAATCTCACGATACATGGCCCCATTCATTCTTTCCTTTACACGGATCAGTCGTCCTGGTCCCTTTGCAGAAAAACAGCCCCAAAGCATGATGTTTCCACCCCCATGCTTCACAGTAGGTATGGTGTTCTTTGGATGCAACTCAGCATTCTTTGTCCTCCAAACACGACGAGTTGAGTTTTTACCAAAAAGTTATATTTTGGTTTCATCTGACCATATGACATTCTCCCAATCCTCTTCTGGATCATCCAAATGCACTCTAGCAAACTTCAGACGGGCCTGGACATGTACTGGCTTAAGCAGGGGGACACGTCTGGCACTGCAGGATTTGAGTCCCTGGCGGCGTAGTGTGTTACTGATGGTAGGCTTTGTTACTTTGGTCCCAGCTCTCTGCAGGGCATTCACTAGGTCCCCCCGTGTGGTTCTGGGATTTTTGCTCACCGTTCTTGTGATCATTTTGACCCCACGGGGTGAGATCTTGCGTGGAGCCCCAGATCGAGGGAGATTATCAGTGGTCTTGTATGTCTTCCATTTCCTAATAATTGCTCCCACAGTTGATTTCTTCAAACCAAGCTACTTATCTATTGCAGATTCAGTCTTCCCAGCCTGGTGCAGGTCTACAATTTTGTTTCTGGTGTCCTTTGACAGCTCTTTGGTCTTGGCCATAGTGGAGTTTGGAGTGTGACTGTTTGAGGTTGTGGATAGGTGTCTTTTATACTGAAAACAAGTTCAAACAGGTGCCATTAATATAGGTAACGAGTGGAGGACAGAGGAGCCTCTTAAAGAAGAAGTTACAGGTCTGTGAGAGCCAGAAATCTTGCTTGTTTGTAGGTGACCAAATACTTATTTTCCACCATAATTTGCAAATAAATTCATTAAAAATCCTACAATGTGATTTTCTGGATTTTTCTTTCTCAATTTGTCTGTCATAGTTGACGTGTACCTATGATGAAAATTACAGGCCTCTCTCATCTTTTTAAGTGGGAGAACTTGCACAATTGGTGGCTGACTAAATACTTTTTTTCCCCACTGTATAAACAGGGGGTACCGGTACTGAGTCAATGTGCGGGGGCACCGGTTAGTCGAGGTAATTGAGGTAATATGTACATGTAGGTAGAGTTATTAAAGTGACTATGCATAGATAATAAACAGAGAGTAGCAGCAGCGTAAAAGAGGGGTGGGGGGCAATGCAAATAGTCTGGGTAGCCATTTGATTAGAAGTTCAGGAGTCTTATGGCTTGGGGGTAGAAGCTGTTTAGAAGCCTCTTGGACCTAGACTTGGCGCTCTGGTACGGCTTGCCGTGCGGTAGCAGAGAGAACAGTCTATGACTAGGGTGGCTGGAGTCTTTGACCATTTTTAGGGCCTTCCACCTGGTGTAGAGGTCCTGGATGGCAGGAAGCTTGGCCTCAGTGATGTACTAGGCCGTACGCACTACCCTCTGTAGTGCCTTGCAGTCGGAGGCCGAGCATTTGCCATACCAGGCAGTCATGCAACCAGTCAGGATGCTCTCGATGGTGCAGCTGTAGAACCTTTTAAGGATCTGAGGACCCATGCCAAATCTTTTCAGTCTCCTGAGGGAGAATATGTTTTGTTGTGCCCTCTTCACGACTGTCTTGGTGTGCTTGGACCATGTTAGTTTGTTGGTGATGTGGACACCAAGGAACTTGAAGCTCTCAACCTGTTCCACTACAGCCCCGTCAATGAGAATGGAGGCGTGCTCGGTCCTCTTCTTTTTCCTGTAGTCCACAATCATCTCCTTTGTCTTGATCACGTTGAGGGAAAGGTTGTTGTCCTGGCACCACACGGCCAGGTCTCTGACCTCCTCCTTATAGACTGTCTCGTCGTTGTCGGTGATCAGACCTACCACTGTTGTGTCATCGGCAAACTTAATAATGGTGTTGGAGTCGTGCCTGGCCATGCAGTCATGAGTGAACAGGGAGTACAGGAGGGGACTGAGCACGCACCCCTGAGGGGCCCCTGTGTTGAGGAGCAGCATGGCGGATGTGTTGTTAACTACCCTTACCACCTGGGGGCGGCCCGTCAGGAAGTCCAGGATCCAGTTGCAGAGGGAGGTGTTTAGTCCCAGGGTCCTTAGCTTAGTGATGAGCTTTGAGGGCACTATAGTGTTGAACGCTGAGCTGTAGTCAATGAATAGCATTCTCACGTAGGTGTTCCTCTTGTCCAGGTGGGAAAGGGCAGTGTGGAGTGAAATAGAGATTGCATCATCTGTGGATTTGTTGGGGCAGTATGCAAATTGGAGTGGGTCTAGGGTTTCTGGGATAATGGTGTTGATGTGAGCCATGCACTTCATGGCTACGGGTCAGTAGTCATTTAGGCAGGTTACCTTAATGTTCTTGGGCACAGGGACTATGGTGGTCTGCTTGAAACATGTTTGCATTACAGACTCAGACAGGGAGAGGTTGAAAATGTCAGTGAAGACACTTGCCAGTTGGTCAGCGCATGCTCAGAGTACACGTCCTGGTAATCCATCTGACCCTACTGCCTTGTGAATGTTGACCTGTTTAACGGTCTTACTCACATCGGCTACGGAGAGCGTGATCACACAGTCGTCCGGAAAAGCTGATGCTCTCATGCATGCTTCAGTGTTGCTTGCCTCGAAGCGAGCATAGAAGTGATTTAGCTCGTCTAGTAGGTTTTGTGTCACTGGGCAGCTTGCAGCTGTGCTTCCCTTTGTAATCTGTAATAGTTTGCAAGCCCTGCCATATCCGAGCGTCGGAGCCGGTGTAGTACGATTCGATCTTAGTCCTGTATTGACTCTTTGCCTGTTTGATGGTTCGTCGGAGGGCATAGCGGCTCCTTGAAAGCGGCAGCTCTACCCTTTAGCTCAGTGCGGATGTGGCCTGTAATCCATGGCTTCTGGTTGGGGTATGTACGTACAGTCACTGTGGGGACGACGTCATCGATGCAGTTGTTGATGAAGCCAGTGACTGATGTGGTGTACTCCTCAATGCCATTGGAAGAATCCCAGAACATATCCCAGTCTGTGCTAGCAAAGCCGTCCTGTAGCTTAGCATCTGCTTCATCTGACCACTTTTTTATTGACCGAGCCACTGGTGCTTCCTGCTTTAGTTTTTACTTGTAAGCAGGAATCAGGAGGATATAATTATGGTCAGATTTGCCAAATGGAGGGCGAGAGAGAGCTTTGCACGCGTCTCTGTGTGTGGAGAAAAGGTGGTTTAGAGTGTTTTTCCCTCTGGTTGCACTTTTAACATGCTGGTAGAAATGAGTTAAAACGGATTTAAGTTTCCCTGCATTAAAGTCCCCGGCCACTAGGAGCGCCGCCTCTGGATGAGCATTTTCCTGTTTGCTTATGGCCGTATTCAGTTTATTGAGTGCGGTCTTAGTGCCAGCATCGATTTGTGGTGGTAAATAGACGGCTACGAAGAATATAGATGAAAACTCTCTTGGTAGATAGTGTGGTCTACAGCTTATCATGAGATACTCTACCTCAGGTGAGCAAAACTTCGAGACTTCCTTAGATATTGTGCACCAGCTGTTGTTTACAAATATACATAGACTGCCACCACTTGTCTTACCTGAGGCTGCTGTTCTATCCTGCCGATACAGTGTATAACCCGCCAGCTGTATGTTATTCATGTCTTCGTTCAGCCACGACTCTGTGAAACATATGATATTACAGTTTTAATGTCCCGTTGGTAGGATATACAGTATCTCACAAAAGTGAGTACACCCCTCACATTTTTGTAAATATTTGAGTATATCTTTTCATGTGACAACACTGAAGAAATGACACTTTGCTACAATGTAAAGTAGTGAGTGTACAGTTTGTATAACAGTGTAAATTTGCTGTCCCCTCAAAATAACTCAACACACAGCCATTAATGTCTAAACCGCTGGCAACAAAAGTGAGTACAGCCCTAAGTGAAAATGTCCAAATTGGGCCCAATTAGCCATTTTCCCTCCCCGGTGTCATGTGACTCGTTAGTGTTACAAGGTCTCAGGTGTGAATGGGGAGCAGGTGTGTTAAATTTGGTGTCATCGCTCTCACACTCCCTCATACTGGTCACTGGAAGTTCAACATGGCACCTCATGGCAAAGAACTCTCTGAGGATCTGAAAAAAAGAATTGTTGCTCTACATAAATATGGCCTGGGCTATAAGAAGATTGCCAAGACCCTGAAACTGAGCTGCAGCACGGTGGCCAAGACCATACAGCGGTTTAACAGGACAGGTTCCACTCAGAACAGGCCTCGCCATGGTCGACCAAAGAAGTTGAGTGTACGTGCTCAGCGTCATATCCAGAGGTTGTCTTTGGGAAATAGACGTATGAGTGCTGCCAGCATTGCTGCAGAGGTTGAAGGGGTGGGGGGTCAGCCTGTCAGTGCTCAGTCCATACGCCGCACACTGCATCAAATTGGTCTGCATGGCTGTCGTCCCAGAAGAAAGCCTCTTCTAAAGATGATGCACAAGAAAGCCCGCAAACAGTTTGCTGAAGACAAGCGGACTAAGGACATGGATTACTGGAACCATGTCCTGTGGTCTGATGAGACCAAGATAAACTTATTTGGTTCAGATGGTGTCAAGCGTGTGTGGCGGCAACCAGGTGAGGAGTACAAAGACAAGTGTGTCTTGCCTACAGTCAAGCATGGTAGTGGGAGTGTCATGGTCTGGGGCTGCATGAGTGCTGCCGGCACTGGGGAGCTACAGTTCATTGAGGGAACCATGAATGCCAACATGTACTGTGACATACTGAAGCAGAGCATGATCCCCTCCCTTCGGAGACTGGGCCGCAGGGCAGTATTCCAACATGATAACGACCCCAAACACACCTCCAAGATGACCACTGCCTTGCTAAAGAAGCTGAGGGTAAAGTTGATGGACTGGCCAAGCATGTCTCCAGACCTAAACCCTATTGAGCATCTTTGGGGCATCCTCAAACGGAAGGTGGAGGAGTGCAAGATCTCTAACATCCACCAGCTCCGTGATGTCATCATGGAGGAATGAAAGAGGTCTCCAGTGGCAACCTGTGAAGCTCTGGTGAACTCCATGCCCAAGAGGGTTAAGGCAGTGCTGGAAAATGATGGTGGCCACACAAAATATTGACACTTTGGGCCCAATTTGGACATTTTCACTTAGGGGTGTACTCACTTTTGTTGCAAGCGGTTTAGACATTAATGGCTGTGTGTTGTGTTATTGAGGGGACAGCAAATGTACACTGTTATACAAGCTGTACACTCACTACTTTACATTGTAGAAAGTGTAATTTCTTCAGTGTTGTCACATGAAAATATATACTCAAATATTTACAAAAATGTGAGGGGTGTACTCACTTTTGTGAGATACTGTATGTGCTTGTAGTTCGTCCACTTTATTATCAAGCGATTGTAAATTGGCCAATAATATCGATGGCAAAGGCAGATTAGCCACTCGTCGCCGGCTCCTTACCAGGCACCCCAATCTCCTTCCGCGTTATCTCCTTTTCTTTCTACTGCGAATGACGGGGATGAGGGCCCTGTCGGATGTCTGGAGCAAATCCCTCTCGTCCGACTCATTAAAGAAAAACTCTTCGTCCAGTTCAAGGTGAGTAATCGCTGTTCTGATGTCCATAAGCTCTTTTCGGTCATAAGAGACAGTAGCAGCAACATTATGTACAAAATAAGTTACATACAAAATAGCACGGTTGGTTAATGGTCCATAAAACGGCAGCAATCCCCTCCGGCACCATTGTACTGTATCACCTGGTCAGTCTATGTAATGTAAAGAGCAGGTGTCCTTAATGTTCCGAAAGTATTCACACCCCTTGACTTTTTCCACATTTTGTTGTGTTACAGCCTCTATTAAATTGAGCTTTTTTGTCACTGGCCTACACACAATACCTCATTAATGTCAAAGTGGAATTACATTTTTTTGAAATGTGTACAAATTAATTATAAATGAAAAGCTGAAATGTATTGAGTTAATAAGTATTCAACACCTTTGTAATGGGAAGCCTAAATAAATTCAGGAGTAAAAAAATCTTAACGAGTCACATAATAAGTTACATGGACTCACTCTGTGTGCAATAATAATGTTTAACATGATTTTTGAATGACTACCTCATCTCTGTACCCCACACATACAATTGTCTGTGAAGTCCCTCAGTCGAGCAGTGAATTTCAAACACAGATTCAACCACAAAGACCAGGGAGTTTTTCCAATGCCTCGCAAAGGGCACCTATTGGTAGATGGGTAAAAAAAAAAAAAAAGCAGACATTGAATATCCCTTTGAGCATGGTGACGTTATTAATTACACTTTGGATGGTGTATCAATACACCCAGTCACTACAAAGATACAGGTGTCCTTCCTAACTTAGTTGCTGGAGAGGAAAGAAACCGCTCAGGGATTTCACCATGAGGCTAATTGTGACTTTAAAACAGTTACACAGTTTAATGGCTGTGATAGGAGAAAACTGAGGATGGATCAACAACATTGTAGTTACTCCACAATACTAACATAAATTACAGCGTGAAAAGAAGGATGCCTGTACATAATTTAAATATTCCAAAACATGCATCCTGTTTGCAACAAGACACTAAAGTAATACTGCACAAAATGTGGCAAAATCAATTCACTTTTTGTCCTGAATACAAAATGTTATGTTTGAGGCATATTCAATACAACACGTTACTGAGTACCTTCATATTTCCAAGCATAGTGGTGGCTGCATCATGTTATGTGTATGCTTGTAATCATTAAGGACTGGGAATTTTTCAGGATAAAAAGAAACGGAATGGAGCTCAGCACAGGCAAAATCTTAGAGGAAACAAGGTTCAGTCTGCTTTCCACCAGATACTGTGAGATGAATTCACCTTTCAGCAGGACAATAACCTAAAACACAAGGCCAAATCTACACTGGAGTTGCTTACCAAGAAGACAGTGAATGTTCCTGAGTCGACGAGTTACAGTTTTGACTTAAATCTACTTCAAAATATATGGCAAATCTTGAAAATGGCTGTCTAGCAATGATCAACAACGATCTTGACAGAGCTTGAAGAATTTTGAAAATAATAATGGGTAAATGTAGCATAATTCAGGTGTGGAAAGCGCTTAGAGACTTACCCAGAAAGACTGACAGCTGTAATCGCTGCCAAAGGTGTTTCTACAAAGTATTGACTCAGGGGTGTGAATATGTATGTAAATTAGATATTTCTGTATTTCATTTTCAATACATTTGCCAACATTTCTAAAAACATGTTTTCACATTTTCATTATGGGGTATTGTGTGTAGATGGGTGAGGGAAAAAATGGATGTAATATATTTTGAATTCAGGCTGTAACACAACAAAATGTGGAATAAGTCAACGGGTAAAAAACTAAAGAATTACATGCTAACGAATGCTAACAATAAGTTACTGTGTCTGATGCTAGTTAGCTTAATCCGAAATAAGTGTTTGCAACAATAACAGCCAAGTTTAATCTTAGCGACTGTGTTAAACAACAGTCTAAAGAACATGTAGGCCTGCTGTAAGAAAACAACATTTATTATGAAATGAACAGGCAAATCACTACGGAATCCTAGTGATTGTGGTAACATTAGCAATGCTAGCTAGCTAAATAGCTAACGCTGCATCTGAAATAAAGTGTTTTAAAAAATAACGGCCAAATACAGCCGTAGTGACTGTCCAAGCAAACATCCAACAATAGAGTAGGCCTATTGGAACTAATAAAAAGTATGAAGTTTACAAGTAATTCACTATGAAAATATAGGCTATTTGGAAAGGGCACGATGGTGTCACGACTTCCTCCGAAGCTGCCTCCCCTCCTTGTTCGGGCAGGCTTCGCGTTCGTCGTCACCGGCCTTCTAGCCACTGCCGCTCCATATCTCATCATTCCATTTGTCTTGTCTTGTCAATTACACACACCTGGTTCATATTCCCCTCATTAGAACGTGTTTAAGTGTACCCCCTGCCCCCTTGTCCTTGTGGGTGATTGTTCATTGTGAGGATTAGTAGCTCGGTTGATCTCAGTATTTTGTATTGCCGGGATATTTTCCCCGTGTGCATGTTTGTTCCAGTGCGACTGTTATGCGCACTGGACTGGTTACGCTGGATTACGGAATAAACTCTGCATACTGTGATTTACCCTCCTGCGCCTGACTCCTTCAAATAACTCATCACAGATGGCTGCCGGAGCTGCAACTTCAACAGTGATGGTGGGAGTGGTTTTGCCTAATGGAATCATGGGAGTTTGAGCCTTGAACAACAGAAAAATATTGGAGTAAGCTGTCTAGAAATATCATTCAATTGGTTTTTGAGCATCTATTTAAAATATTTACAGATGTTATTAGATAGAAGACAACAAGAGCATCATACTACAGGGAGTTCCAATATGATCAGAAAACTACAGACAGGTTATATAGATAGCTGTAAATGACATTCCATAATTTATTTTATTAGTCATCTCAGGGTTCCTATTTGAAAATGTCACAGAGAAGCTATTTCCAGTTTTGCTAATCACTAAACAGTCAATAGACATGAAAACATAAAACTACACTAAATCTAAATGGTCAAATAGGAGGTGATTATATTGATCTTATTTCACACATGTACAAATGTGTAACCTGTACAAGGTCTGGTGTGAAATGGAAATGTGTTTTTTGCATATCCCACTCCCCCTAAGATACGCTCGGAGAGTGGGGTCACGGCCAGGGATCAGCCATTATTGACGGTGACACTGGAGCAATTAGGGTTAAGTGACTTGCTCAAGGGCAGATCGACAGATTTTTCATCTAGTCGGGTCCGGGATTCGAACTAGCAACCTTTTGGTTACTTGCCCAACGCTCTAACCGCTCTAACACCCTTCATAATAACAACCCAAATGTTCAAAGTTGTGGAGTTGCCCTTCAGTGTTTGACCTTCCCTGTATGAGGACACAGCTGATCGTACCAAAAGTGACATTGGAATTAATTTCCTGTTAGAAAGGCAATATTAATGTTAATATTTTATGATCTTTCTCTCGCTCTATTTATCCTGATATGAGACAATCAAGTCATTGAGAGAACCATCAATTATTCAAAATCTGTTCAACAAGGGTCACCAAGGATGACAAGGTTTACCAAGGATGCATTGTCATACAGGTCCTGTATATTAGGGCAGCACACAATTGGCCCAGTGTCGTCCGGGTTTGGCCGGTGTAGGCCGTCATTGTAAATAAGAATTTGTTCTTAACTGACTTGCCTAGTTAAATAAAGGTTGAATTGAAAAAAATATAATATATATATATATACAGTGGGGGAAAAAAGTATTTAGTCAGCCACCAATTGTGCAAGTTCTCCCACTTAAAAAGATGAGAGAGGCCTGTAATTTTCATCATAGGTACATGTCAACTATGACAGACAAAATGAGAAAAAAATTCCAGAAAATCACATTGTAGGATTTTTAATGAATTTATTTGCAAATTATGGTGGAAAATAAGTATTTGGTCAATAACAAAAGTTTCTCAATACTTTGTTATATACCCTTTGTTGGCAATGACACAGGTCAAACGTTTTCTGTAAATCTTCACAAGGTTTTCACACACTGTTGCTGGTATTTTGGCCCATTCCTCCATGCAGATCTCCTCTAGAGCAGTGATGTTTTGGGGCTGTCGCTGGGCAACACGGACTTTCAACTCCCTCCAAAGATGTTCTATGGGGTTGAGATCTGGAGACTGGCTAGGCCACTCCAGGACCTTGAAATGCTTCTTACGAAGCCACTCCTTCGTTTCCCGGGCGGTGTGTTTGGGATCATTGTCATGCTGAAAGACCCAGCCACGTTTCATCTTCAATGCCCTTGCTGATGGAAGGAGGTTTTCACTCAAAATCTCACGATACATGGCCCCATTCATTCTTTCCTTTACACGGATCAGTCGTCCTGGTCCCTTTGCAGAAAAACAGCCCCAAAGCATGATGTTTCCACCCCCATGCTTCACAGTAGGTATGGTGTTCTTTGGATGCAACTCAGCATTCTTTGTCCTCCAAACACGACGAGTTGAGTTTTTACCAAAAAGTTCTATTTTGGTTTCATCTGACCATATGACATTCTCCCAATCCTCTTCTGGATCATCCAAATGCACTCTAGCAAACTTCAGACGGGCCTGGACATGTACTGGCTTAAGCAGGGGGACACGTCTGGCACTGCAGGATTTGAGTCCCTGGCGGCGTAGTGCGTTACTGATGGTAGGCTTTGTTATTTTGGTCCCAGCTCTCTGCAGGTCATTCACTAGGTCCCCCCATGTGGTTCTGGGATTTTTGCTCACCGTTCTTGTGATCATTTTGACCCCACGGGGTGAGATCTTGCGTGGAGCCCCAGATCGAGGGAGATTATCAGTGGTCTTGTATGTCTTCCATTTCCTAATAATTGCTCCCACAGTTGTTTTCTTCAAACCAAGCTGCTTACCTATTGCAGATTCAGTCTTTCCAATCTGGTGCAGGTCTACAATTTTGTTTCTGGTGTCCTTTGACAGCTCTTTGGTGTTGGCCATAGTGGAGTTTGGAGTGTGACTGTTTGAGGTTGTGGACAGGTGTCTTTTATACTGATAACAAGT
This sequence comes from Coregonus lavaretus, assembly GCF_964263955.1. Taxonomy (NCBI): domain Eukaryota; kingdom Metazoa; phylum Chordata; class Actinopteri; order Salmoniformes; family Salmonidae; genus Coregonus; species Coregonus lavaretus. The sequence goes on from NC_139993.1 coordinate 15,012,824, forward strand.
TCAAACAGGTGCCATTAATACAGGTAACGAGTGGAGGACAGAGGAGCCTCTTAAAGAAGAAGTTACAGGTCTGTGAGAGCCAGAAATATTGCTTGTTTGTAGGTGACCAAATACTTATTTTCCACCATAATTTGCAAATAAATTCATTAAAAATCCTACAATGTGATTTTCTGGATTTATTTTTCTCAATTTGTCTGTCATAGTTGACGTGTACCTATGATGAAAATTACAGGCCTCTCTCATCTTTTTAAGTGGGAGAACTTGCACAATTGGTGGCTGACAAAATACTTTTTTTCCCCACTGTATATAGTATCTACTGTTAGACATCAAAAAGGAATGATTCAAGTAGGTTTACATAACACTGTGGGACCAATAGTAAATATCAAGATGATCAAACTTTGTTCCACATCTTATTTATTTTAATCAAAGTAATGATGTATATATATATATATATATATATATAAACTACCATTCAAAAGTTTGGGGGTCACTTAGAAATGCCCTTGTTTTCGAAAGAAAAGCAATGTTCTTGTCCATTAAAATAACATTAAATTGATCAGAAATACAGTGTAGACATTGTTAATGTTGTAAATGGCTATTGTAGCTGGAAACGGCTAATTTTGAATGGAATATCTACATAGGCGTACAGAGGCCCATTATCAGCAACCATCAGTCCTGTGTTCCAATGGCACGTTGTGTTTGCTAATCCAAGTTTATCATTTTAAAAGGCTAATTGATCATTAGAAAACACTTTTGCAATTATGATAGCACAGCTGAAAACTGTTGTGCTGATTAAAGAAGCAATAAAACTGGCCTTCTTGAGACTAGTTGAGTATCTGGAGCATCAGCAATTGTGGGTTTGATTACAGGCTCAAAATGGCCAGAAACAAATAACTTTCTTCTGAAACTCGTCAGTCTATTCTTGTTCTGAGAAATGAAGGCTATTCCATGCGAGAAACTGCCAAGAAACTGAAGATCTCGTACAACGCTGTGTACTACTCCCTTCACAGAACAGCGCAAACTGTCTCTAACCAGAATAGAAAGAGGAGTGGGAGGCCCCGGTGCACAACTGAGCAAGAGGACAAATACATTAGAGTGTCAGGCACATTTGAGAAACAGGCACCTCACAGGTCCTCAACTGGCAGCCTCATTATATAGTACCCGCAAAACACCAGTCTCAACGTCAACAGTGAAGAGGCGACTCCGGAATGCTGACCTTCTAGGCAGAGTTGCAAAGAAAAAGCCATATCTCAGACTGGCCAATAAAATAAAATATTAAGTTTGGCAAAATAACACAGACACAGGACAGAGGAAGATTGGAAAAAAGTGTTATGGACAGACGAATCGAAGTTTGAGGTGTTCGGATCACAAAGAATAATATTTGTGAGACGCAGACCAAATGAAAATATGCTGGAGGAGTGCTTGATGCCATCTGTCAAGCATGGTGGAGGCAATGTGATGGTCTGGGGGTGCTTTGGTAGTGGTAAAGTGGGAGATTTGTACAGGGTAAAAGGGATCTTGAAGAAGGAAGGCTATCACTCCATTTTGCAACGACATGCCATACCCTGTGGACGGTGCTTGATTGGGGCCAATTTCCTCCTACAACAGGACAACGACCCAAAGCACAGCTCCAAACTATGCAAGAACTATTTAGGGAAGAAGCAGTCAGCTGGTATTCTGTCTATAATGGAGTGGCCAGCACAGTCACCGGATCTCAACCCTATTGAGCTGTTGTGGGAGCAGCTTGACCGTATGGTATGTAAGAAGTGTCCATCAAGTCAATCCAACTTGTGGGACGTGCTTCAGGAAGCATGGGATGAAATCTCTTCAGATTACCTCAACAAATTGACAACTAGAATGCCAATGGTCTGCAAGGCCATTATTTCTAACCTTGTCAATGACTACATTTCCTAGGCATTTTACTATATTTCCTATTCAAACTAATTTAATGTATGTTTTCATGGAAAACAAGGACATTTCTAAGTGACCCCAAACTTTTAAACGGTAGTGTGTATATGTAGATATATATACTACCAGTCAAAAGTTTGGACACACCTACTCATTCAAGGATTTTTCTTTATTTTTACTACGTTTTACATTGTAGAATAATGGTGAAGACATCAAAACTATGAAATAACACATATGGAATCATGTTGTAACCAAATAAGTGTTAAACAAATAAGAATATATTTTAAGAAGGCACACCTGTTAATTGAAATGTATTCATGAAGCTGGTTGAGAGAATGCCAAGAGTGTGCAAACCTGTCATCAAGGCAAAGGGTGGCTATTTGAAGAATCTCAAATATAAAATATATTTGGATTTGTTTAACACTTTTTTGGTTACTACATGATTCCATATTTGTTATTTCATAGTTTTGATGTCTTCACTATTATTCTACAGCTGCAATAGGATTGTGAGTTTTCTCAACATTTGGGCATATAGCTGAACCAACATACACCCTCAAGTTGAACTGTATGTTCATTCAACTGTGTGTTCACTCAATTTTAGGTTGAGTGAACATACAGTACAATTCCACTTGAAAATGTATTCAACCATATTTGCATATTTCCCAGAGTGCCTTGTCTTTTGAGTGAATTGTAGTTACCATCCATTACTTTATTTGTTAGTGACAGAGACATGGTTGTCGTATTCAAGGGTTTTAAGTACTGTAGCCTTCACCAAGTTAGTGTCTAAGTGAATATGTTATCTTTAAAATGTAACTCTTTATGACAATACATTACATACTGTATATCATAAGGCCTTTCTTTGAGGGCCTAGTTACACCCTAACACACTGGTCTGAAACTCCTGGTTTACAGGCCACATCAAGCCTGCAAGTCACATTACGCTGGCTTGCAAAGTTATGTTTAATTCCTATTGGAATCCAGCCAAGCCAGAGTGAGGATATCCAACAATTTGAACTTTTTGTCACTTGTAACCTGCATCCATAATGACTGCCGGGGTAGAGAAGACTGATTATTGAGACTACCTAAATCATAGAAACTCGAATAGCCATCTCAGTAACGGGTGCAATAAATCCAACTACTAAAAGATTAGATTCGTTTATAAAAATGCTATTCATGTTTTTGTAGGATAAGATTAATCAACGAATCAAAGTACATGCAAAAACATGTTCTGAAAATTAACCTGCAAGAAAGCATGCTGGGAAATGATCGGTGTGGTTTTGAGTTGTTTTGAGCAAACATTAATTTGTAATTTTACTCAACGAGCTTGTTCAAATTCAGCTGACTTTGAGCAGAGTTTGTTGAGTAAACACACTAACACATTAGCTCAAAGCACACTGACACCAAATATGCCTACCGCACTGTTTAACCACAGATGCTAATCACAGCAAGCTGATAAGAACCACTCTTCAATCTCTCAATACATGGTTTCACGACCGGAATGGTATCCCACCAAACTCCCTCCGACCCAGAAGACGGCAAGCACAGCAGTTCACCCTTGCATTTCATTGTGGATGCTCAGCACTTCCCCTGCCAGAGAGCATTATTACTAATGACTCGTAAACCTATCATACATTTTGGTCTGACCATCTGCTCGCTGCCCTTTACACATTATAGGTTCATGTAATTATCATTACATTTATGTAGATATAGTGAACCAAGAGTCAATAGCGTTGATCGGGAGCCATGTCTCACTGTCCCCCTCGTGAGAGTAGTCTTGTCTCCAGTTATTCACCGTTCCCTGATAGTCAGCTGAATTGCTTCCACGCAGTACTACTGTGGGACATTTTGGTCAAAAGCAGTGATAGGAACTGCCCTCTACTGAGAGCAATATATATATTTTTGTGCGGTATGACATTTGGGTGTTGTTTTGTAATTGAGAAAGAGAATGTGCATTACCAAGTATATTCTTATAGGGATAGTTCACCCAAATTACAAAATTACATATTGTTTTCCTTACTCTATTAGCAGTCTATGGACACGGTATGACAGCAATCCATGCTTTGGTTTTGTTTACCTGGCAACTGTCTCCAAATGTTTGTCACGGATGCCGCCGAGGCTGCTCCTCCTCCTTGCTCGGGCAGGTTTCGGCGTTCGTCGTCCCCGGAGTACTAGCTACTACCGTTTGATGTTTTCGATGTTTGTTTTGTCATGTCTACTGAGTGCACCTGTTTCGTATTCTGTATTGATTATGTCACCTATAAGTTCCCCTATGTTATGTTTGTATTTTGTGTGTTATTGTCCGCCTGTCATGAATGTATAGGTTCGGTACCTTGGCATTCCGTGTGATTTTACGCACTCGCGTATTTGTTTCGCCTCTTGTGTTTTTGACGTTGTTTATTTGTGTGTACCTATAGAGGTGATTAGTAAAGTCGTCTTGACTTATTCCTCTGTGTCCTGCGCTTGACTTCACCACCGCATCCACATCAGCACCTGACAATGTTTTTGTCCAAAAACCAAAAACAGTTAGCATTTTTCATGTTTCATTATATGAGTGAGATCACTTTATGGGAAGTCGCCTAGCGGATTCACTACAGGAAGAACCAATCACACAACATCTGTCGGAGACCGCCCACTGGTTATTCTCAAGCATGTCTTTCTTCCTTGCATTCTGCGAGGAGGGAAATGCGGTAATACATCTCACTCATATTATCAAAGAACCGGGGTTACGATATTAACCTTGAGTTCTCTTTTAACTACTTGTTTCGATGTATCACTTTATGGGATATGGCCAACTTCCGTATTGCAGACATACTCTCCGAAGCCAGGGTAGTCTTCCAACAGTACCATCCCTCAGAGGCTCTGATGCTGAGGATAGTATGCGCCAATGAAGGTGAAGTGACATCCAGCCGGTAAAACCTCATAAAAGTATGAGGTGTAGCCCAACATGCCGCATCACAACTCTCTTTTAAAGAGGTGAGATTGAGGAGAGGTAAGATTTTTTGGAGGAGAGATTGACTGCATCACTGCTTATCTTTGTGAGAGGTATTGACATGTTGAAATCACAAGCTGCCTGTTTAAGTGACTAGCACACAGCTCAGACACTCATGCCTAATGAGGTTCCAAAATAAAATAAAATACACAGATAAATAACCTTAGCGAGCAGTTGCTTATCAACAGATAGTTATGATAGTATGACCATCTGTAGAGCATCTACAGATTAACTTTCCGGACTATCCAAATAAAGTGTGACCGCCAAGCCTCAGGGGCCTATAAGCCAATATGATAGCCTCCACTATCCAATTGCATAGTTGTTGACAAGAGAGGGGCCAACCTTGTAGGGGGCACCCAAGAAACAATGAGTTGTTACTCTTGCGTAAAGCTCTCGTTCTATCCAAGTAAATGCTCAACGTGCGTACTGGACACCAACAATGGAGATGCTGTTCTTCTGTAGAAGTGTAGGATGGAGGGTGAAAAAGCCACAAGCTCTAAAGGCGGGGTTAGGTAACAAAGTACTGTACCTTCGATAACCCTGGGGAAAACTGTAGGCATGAATAGTGGACTGCCTGCAGCTCACTCACTCGCTTTTCAGGGTAAGGGCAATCAGTAAAGCAGTTTTAAAGGAGAGATGTTTCATTTCTACGCTTTCCTGTGGCTCAAAATGAAAAAGCCTCAAGCACAATAGACAGGTCCCAGGACGAGCTAAAGGCTTGGAGACTGGACGTAAGCAGCACGCACCCTTCATAGATGTGCTCTGCTCAACAGAATATTCTGGACAACTAGTCTGTGTAGATGCAGCGAGCGAGTGCCACCCTGGCGGTTGATGTATGCCATCACAGTCGTATTGTCTGGGAGTAGAATCCGAGATGTCTCTCTGACGCTGGTATTGCTTTGATTGCCCCTTTGCTCAATAGAGAGGATATTTCCTGCTCTAGTATGTGAGCTGAGTCACCACTCGCTACTGAAGCAAAAATTCAGTTGAAAACGGGTGGCTTCATTGCCAACTGCATTCTGTACCCCTTTGTAACTGTGGTCAAGACCCAGGGCTGGACTGCGCATGCATGCCAGTTCTGTGCTCTTGCGGCGAGTCGCCCACAAATCAGATGACTCCTGCTCACCCGTGGTGCCAGGTAGCTTAGTGGTTAAGAGCGTTGTGCCAGTAACCGAAAGGTCACTGGTTCTAATCCCCGAGCTAACTATGTGAAACATCTGTCGATGTGCCCTTGAGCAAGACACTTAACCCTAATTGCTCCTGTAAGTCGCTCTGGATAAGAGCGTCTGCTAAATGACTAAAATGTAAAAATGTAAATGTGCCGAAGCGCCCTCTAGTGGTGTAAAAACAAGTTGCCCTTTTGTTGTATTTTTGCAGTGTGCCATTTACAACACGCCTGGATGCGACAAATACATTTTTATTAAAAGGGTAGTGTGAAAACACTGGGTTTCAGTGCTTGGTGACGACTGAAAATGTGTCTTTCTGCATCGGCTAATGGAAAAAGAGCAGAAAGGAGAGCTGTGGCACAGAGGGAACTTGGGGGTCGAGTGAGCCCCCTCCGCCTGTGAGCGGACGCATAGGAATGTGTCACTGCATGAGGGGCATGACGTGAACTGTTGGCTGTCCCTCTCTGCTGCTGGGGACGTACCCTAGGTCGAACGCCCCTTCTTCCCTCCAGGGGAGTCAGCTGGTCGGGACCGCATCCCCCACTGTCGGCCTCTGTTGGGAGACCCGTACTTCTGATTCGTTGCCTGCTGCGTCGCTGGGGGTTTCACATTGTGGAAAACCCTGGTGCCAGCGTGTTGCCGTGAAGTCTTGGCTTGTGGAGGGGTGGCCCAGGTTGCCACGGTACCCGGGTCTGTGGAGTAGGCAGAAATTGAAGGCTTCGCCCTCCTCCTTTTGAAGTTCACACTTCTGCCGCATGGCAGTGACAGCTGGCCCAAACAGTTCCTTCGGCTCGATAGGAGCGTCACGGAAATCTGCTTTGAGCCATAGGGCTCTCTCTCCTACCACAGCAAGGCTCATGGAGTGTCCACAGCCTTGTATGGCACCTCTACAGGCCAGAAGGTTGAGGTCTGCCACAAAGCAGATTTCGTCCCAGAGGTCTGGGTTGGCTATGCCTTTGGCTAAGAGATTGCCCACCTCTAGCAACAAATCGGCCTGGTTTAGTTGATTAGGATCCCCATTAGCGGTTGCACATGCAGCAGCTACTCTTCCTGGGGTCCACATAAAACATAAAATACATGACAGAGCACAGAACAGGTATAGACAACAACAACATAAAATATTATTACATTAAAATAAAAAGTAATATTGTCAATGCACCAAGAAACAACAACAAAAATATTCATATACTGTACTTATATACAGTACAGCTAATATACTGTATAGTAGAAAGAGGAGAAACAAGGTATTATATTATACAGTACCGGTCAAAATTTTAGAACACCTATTCATTCAAGGGTTTTTCTTTATTTTTACTATTTTCTACATTGTAGAATAATAATGATGACATCAAAACTATGAAATAACACATATGGAATCATGTAGTAACCAAAAAAGTGTTAAACAATTCCAAATATATTTTATATTTGAGATTCTTCAAAAAGCCACCCTTTGCCTTGATGACAGTTTTGCACACTCTTGGCATTCATGATTCTACCTGGATTATGTTGGAAAAGCTTCCATTACAGAACACCCTCTGTGTTCTGTTAGACATGTAACTCTTTATCCACAATATAGCAGGGGGTGTAAACCCATAATACATACGCTACCAGCCAAAAGTTTTAGAACACCTATTCATTCAAGGGTTTTTCTTTATTTTTACTATTTTCTACATTGTAGAATAATAATGATGACATCAAAACTATGAAATAACACATATGGAATCATGTAGTAACCAAAAAAGTGTTAAACAATTCCAAATATATTTTATATTTGAGATTCTTCAAAAAGCCACCCTTTGCCTTGATGACAGTTTTGCACACTCTTGGCATTCATGATTCTACCTGGATTATGTTGGAAAAGCTTCCATTACAGAACACCCTCTGTGTTCTGTTAGACATGTAACTCTTTATCCACAATATAGCAGGGGGTGTAAACCCATAATACATACGCTACCAGCCAAAAGTTTTAGAACACCCCATTTTTCCATTTTTATTTATTTATTTAAGCAGTTCAAGTCCAGTGAATAACCTGAAATGGTACAAAGGTAAGCGGTAAACTGCCAAAGGTTAAAAAAAAATGTAGGTTACCAAAAACTGAAAAAATAATGTACATTTCAGAGTTATAAAAAATTGCTTTTTTTCGGGGAACAAGTAATTGGTTAAAAACTTACAGCTGTTCTGCAGCAATGGATGTAAATTAAGCCTTGAAAGTTGATGCTAACAATTCCTACAGGTGTCCCAATTTTTGGTGATTACTTATAAACCCTCTGTCTGTATAAAAGCAGTGTTGGAACAGACTGTGTTACTACACCCTCTTAAGCATTATTTGTACAGTATTGTACTGCAGGAAGTAGTATATTGCTATCATAATGGCGAGAAACAGGCAATTAACAAAGGAAGACAGACAGACCATTATAACCATTCAAAGTGTAAGTCTTCCCTTTAGAGAAATTGCAAAGAAAGCCAAGGTGTCAGTAGGTACAGTTTCCTACACCATCAACAGGCACTTGGAAACTGGAGGAAACTCTGACAGGAAGAGGTCTGGCAGATCCAAAGCCACAACAGAATCAGAAGACAAGTTTCTGAGAGTCAACAGCTTGCGTGATAGGCCAACAACTTCAAGCACAGCTTAACACTGGTCGAAGTAAGCAAGTCTCAGTTTCAACTGTGAAGAGAAGAATTTGACCTGCAGGTTTTGACAGGTGGAGTGGCAGTAAGAAAGCCATTGCTAAGATGGCAAAATAAGGAAAATAGTCTTCCCTGGGCCATGAAGCACTGCCAGTGGACTACTGAAGACTGGGAGAATATTTGATTTCCATTGTAGAAAGAATGCCACAAGTGTTTTCGGCTGTTATGTCTGCAAAAGTTGGCTACTTTCATGAGTCAAAAATTGAGATTAGATTTTGTTAAACAAAACGATTCCATGATTTATTTTTTGTCTCTAATTGTTTATTTGTTCTATGCTTTAATTTCAGAGTACATTAAGACATTAAACTTTGTGAATTTCAATATAACTGGAAAAATGTAGGTGTTCTAAAACCTTTGACCGGTAGTGTACGTTTTTCCAGCAGCAGACTATGATCGATAATGTCAAAAGCCGCACTGAAGTCTAACAAAACCGCTCCCACAATCTTTTTATCATCAATTTCTCTCAACCAATCATCAGTTACTTGTGTAAGTGCATGCGTGTTGAATGTCCTTACCTATAAGCATGCTAAAAGTATGTTGTCAGTTTGTTTGCTGTAAAATAGCATTGTTTCTGGTCAAACACAATTATTTCCAAAAGTTTACTCTGGGTTGGTAATACATTGATTGGTTGGCTATTTGGGCCAGGAAAGGGGGCTTTACTATTCTTGGGTAGCGGAATGAGTTTTGCTTCCCTCCAGGTTGGCAGGCACACTTTCTTGTAGGTTTAGATTGAAGATATGGCAAATAGGAGGGGCAATTTCGTCCACTACTATCCTCAGTAATTTTCCATCCAAGTTGTCAGACCCAGGTGGATTGTCATTATTGATAGACAACAATCATTTTTTCACCTTTTTTTTACCACTCACTTTTCAGAAAACAAAATTACAATGCTTGTCTTTGATAATTTGGTCAGTTATACTTGGATGTGTAGTGTCGGCATTTGTCGCCAGCATGACATGCCTAACTTTGCTAATCTTGCCGATGAAAAAATAATTATTGTAGTTGGCAATATCAGTGGGTTTTGTTATGAATGAGCCATCTCATTCAATGAATGATGGAGCTGAGTTTGCCTTTTTTTATATAATTTATCTCTGTTTCATAGTATAGTTTCTTCTTCTTTTTATTCAGTTTAGTCAAATGATTACTCCGTTTGCAGTACGTTTGCCAATCGGTGTTGCAGCTATTCCTTTTGCCTAATCCCAATCAACCATGCATTTCTTTCAAATTCTCATCAATCCACAGGGATTTAACAGTTTTTACAGTCATTTTATTAATGGGTGAATGCTTATTAGTAACTGGAAAAAACAATTTCACAAATGTGTCAAGTACAGTGTCTGGTTGCTCCTCATTACACACCACAGACCCACAAATATTATTTACATCATCAACATAGGAATCACTGCAAAATGTATTGTATGACCGCTTATACACTGTATTAGGCCCAGCCTTTGAAACTTTGGTTTTCCTAGATATGGCTACTATTTTGAGATCACTACAGTTGGATACAGCTTTAAAGCAGATTTCTGCAGCATTAGTAAAGATGTGATCAATACTGTGCCTTGCAAAAGTATTCATCCCCCTTGGCATTTTTCCTATTTTGTTGCATTACCACCTGTAATTTAAATGGATTTTGATTTTGATTTCATGTAATGGACATACACAAAATAGTCCAAATTGGTGAAGTGAAATGAAAAAAATCACTTCTTTCAAAAAATTCGAAAAAATTAATAACGGAAAACTGGTGTGTGCATATTTATTCACCCCCTTTGCTATGACGCCCCTAAATAAGATCTGGTGAAACCATTTACCTTCAGAAGTCACATAATTAGTTAAATAAAGTCCACCTGTGTGCAATCTAAGTGTCACATGATCTGTCACATGATCTCAGTATATAAACACCTGTTCTGAAAGGCCCCAGAGTCTGTAACACCACCAAGCAAGGGGCACCACCAAGCAAGCGGCACCATGAAGACCAAGGAGCTCTCCAAACAGGTCAGGGACAAAGTTGTGGAGAAGTACAATTCAGGGTTGGGTTATAAAAAAAGATCAGAAACTTTGAACATCCCACGGAGCACCATTAAATCCATTATAAAAAAATGGAAAGAATATGGCACCACAACAAACCTGCCAAGAGAGGGCCGCCCACCAAAACTCATGGACCAGGCAAGGTGGGCAAAAATCAGAGAGGCAACAAAGAGACCAAAGATAACCCTGAAGGAGCTGCAAAGCTCCACAGCGGAGATTGGAGTTGCTGTCCATAGGACCACTTTAAGCCATACACACCACAGAGCTGGACTTTACGGAACAGTGGCAAGAAAAAAGCCATTGCTTAAAGAAAAAAATAAGCAAACACGTTTGGTGTTCGCCAAAAGGCATGTGGGAGACTCCCGAAACATATGGAAGAAGGTACTCTGGTCAGATGAGAATAAAATTGAGCTTTTTGGCCATCAAGGAAAACGCTATGTCTGGCGCAAACCCAACACCTCTCATCACCCCGAGAACACCATCCCCACATTGAAGCATGGTTGTGGCAGCATCATGCTGTGGGGATGTTTTTTATAGGCAGGGACTGGGAAACTGGTCAGAATTGAAGGAATGATAGATGGCGCTATAAACAGGGAAATTCATGAGGGAAACCTGTTTCAGTCTTCCAGTGATTTAAGACTGGGATGGAGGTTCACCTTCCAGCAGGACAATGACCCTAAGCATACCGCTAAAGCAACACTCGAGTGGTTTAAGGGGAAACATTTAAAATGTCTTGGAATGGCCTAGTCAAAGCCCAGACCTCAATCCAATTGCGAATCTGTGGTATGACTTAAAGATTGCTGTACACCAGCTGAACCCATCCAACTTGAAGGAGATGGAGCAGTTTTTTGGGGGGGTGAATAGTTTTCAGTTTGTCTTATTTCTTGTTTGTTTCACAATAAAACATATTTTGCATCTACAATGTGGTAGGCATGTTATGTAAATCAAATGATACAAACCCCCCCAAAATCTATTTTAATTCCAGGTTGTAAGGCAACAAAGTAGGAAAAATGCCAAGGGGGGTGAATACTTTCACAAGCCACTGTACATGTTGATGATTTCATTGCTGTGCTGTTTGTAACTATCCTGGTAGGTTGCAGTGGCGGCTCCTGAAAAAATTCTCAGGAGGGGCAATTTTTCTGATGATTTAGGTGACCTACACACATTTTAAAAAAGATATGTCCAGCAACAACATGAAGACAGGGGCAGCATATAAGTCAATACCAGAAGCATTTATTGACTGATCTCAAAAGTGTTGGCTTACAAAATCAAAATAAGTTATCACAGTAAAAATAATCAAGGGTGTTCTTTCACATTCCTCAACACTGCATAAACAATATGCATTTCCATAAACAAATGAAATAAGAATGAAAACAGAATTTGAAAGTAATTTCTAGAAAAGGTAAACACAGCTATCTGTATGGCTTTGTAAAAATGAACAACCATATTCTGGCCAATTGTATAGATTTGTAAATATGAACAACCATATTCTGGCCAATTGTATAGATTTGTAAAAATGAACATGAACAGATTTTTATTTTTATTACTTTTTTTAAAATGAAAAAAAACTATTTTAAACAACATCAACTGTGAACTGATTTGGGCGTGTGTGTGTTAAAGAGACAGACAGGGAGGGACAAAGAGAGAGAGAGGCTACATTACTTGTACTGAAACTGTTCTCTTCTCTGTTTCAATACAGCAAAGCGTTCAATGACTTTCTCATTGAAATCAGGCATGCTGAGGACTAGTTCCCTCTCCATGGAAAGCATGGCCAGTGCATTCAGACGTTCCTGGCCCATTGAATTTCGCAGGAATGTCTTAACTCGTGTCAAAGTTGAGAAACATCTCTCAGCTTCAGCTGTTGTCATGGGAGTAGTTATGAGGATGTTCAACAGAGTCACAGTCTCAGAGAACGTCTCCTGGAGGTTGTAGCTCATGAGAACCTGGTACAGTGCCAGTGCACCACAGCCTCCCTTGAATTCAGGATTCTCATAGATCAGAGATAGTTCTGTCTTGAGCTTTGCCTTGCTCAGCATGGGGTATGCATTCACAGTGGCATTCAGAGCCTCATCAGGAAATGAATGGCAGTACCTTTCAAACATGTCTGCTTGCAGTAAGGTAGCACTCACAAGGTGGCCAGAGAAAGAGAACCTTTCTTTGGTGTGATCCAGGATGGTGTTGCAGACTTCTTCAGACAGCCTCTGCTTCTCCTCTTCTCTCAAAGCTGTTCTGGGTCTTTTGGCTCCTGTTGCTTCTTGCAGCTGCTGTTGAGAGGAGTCCCTGAAGGCAAACAGACCAATGTGTTTGTTGGCTTTGTACAGTATTGTTGTCTATGTGATGCACAGGTATATGCAATGTATCCATGTATAGTACAAATACTTAAGTTCCACTTAAAATGGGCAGGGATGCATAAAGTCTTTAGTGTTTAAGTTAGCCTTTGTGTCTCACATAGCCTGGATGTTCAGCACAGTATACAGTGGTGCTCATAAGCTTATGATCCCATGCTAAAGTTGACTAAAAAGAGGAATAAAAAAGAAAAGAAAATTGGTGTCCTTAAAGGTTGGATTTTCCAACTTTTTTAATTAAGTCATTAAGATCAATTTCCAAAAGATGATTTTTTTTATTTTTGTATTCCTCTTTTTAGTCAACTTTAGCATGGGATCATAAGCTTATGAGCACCACTGCACAGTACACATAGTATACAAAATAAGATAGATTACACCACTGGCCATATATAATGAGAATAATGTGATTTCAAACACAAATGCAGTCTCCTTTCATGCACACATTTTCAAATAAAGCTCTGCTTTGAGAAAGATCGAATGATATTGTTTAATCTTACCTTATGGCCTGCACACTGCTTGTGAAGCTGTCGAGGGCACGTTTGATAAAGACAGCATCGATGTCCTTCTTCTGTAGCTTCTGGTACAGAATGTCGACGTGGGGCATGATTTTGTGAAAAAGCCGCAGGAAAAAAATAAAATCTTCATCATGTAGCATCCTCACGTAACCAGATGCCTCTCTCACAGTAAGCTGGTCAAATGAACCCAATGAACCCGTCCGGATGGCTTCAAAACATTCTATGAGGTCGTCTCGATTCTCGTAGACAGTGTTCACGACTCTGCTGTTGAAGTTCCACCGTGTGGATGAAGGTCTGGGCAGTCTTCGTGCAACAGTCTGGTCAAGAATGCTGGTGCGTTTGGGTGACCGGGAAAAAAACGTTGTAATCCCGCTCAGATCGGAAAAGAAAATGTTCACTTTTTTGATGCGAGAAGTAGCTTGATGCATGATCAAATTCAGCTGATGCGCATAGCAATGCACGTAATGGGCATTCTTGAAATGCTCACGCACCTTCTGCTGCACACCTGCCTTCTCTCCCCTCATCACACTGGCTCCATCGTAAGCTTGCGCAATGAGTTTGACTTTCTCGTCATCGGCAAAAAGACCGTTCAGTCTCTCCAAAAGTACACTGGCGATTGAGGCTGAGGTTGATTCCGAGATGGGAAGGAACTCAAAAAAGCGCTCCTGCACTTTGTGCTTGCTATCTATGTACCTCAGCACAAGCACCAACTGTGTCTGCGTAGAAACATCCGTGGTCTCGTCAGCTTGGATAGCTACGAAGTTCGCAGACTTCACCTCCTCCACAATATGTTCCCTCGTGACCGCTAGCATACACTCCAGTAGCTCGTTTTGAATGGTCTTTGATGTGCCCTTGAAAACTTTAGCATTTTTAAGATGGTCATCAAACACCTCATCTAATTGTGCCACAAAGTTGACAAGTCCAAGAAAAATACCAGGGTTGGTGGAGCCCTCAGTTTCATCTTTGCCTCGCAAAGCTAACTCAAACACTCCGCAAAACTTAACACACTGGATTAGCCGGCTGAGGATATGGCGGTTCTTGCTAACCTCATCGTTGTGGCGGCGGACAGCTAGCCTGTATCCCTCATCCAGTTGAGTGGCAATATTCACTCTTCCCAAAGATGACAATCTCAAACAGCTATCCATGTGGGTCTTTGACAGCTCATGTTTCTTTATCTTTTCTGAAAGATGGTGCATGTCGGTTACACCAGTCGCTGTCCAAGCGGTGCTGTCTGCTGTGCCGCCTTCAGGGTGGAAGAGTAAGCAGGGGTAGCAAAAAACTGCATTAGCTACATCGCAGCCTGCTAGCCAGGTTTTCCGTTCATACCAATTTTTGGAAAATCCTCGGGTGTAGGACTTCCCCCCTTTAGTAGACACCTGTTGAATTATTAAATTTGGTCTGGGAGGTCCTAATTGTTTCGTTGCCAATTTATCTTCATTTGTTCGCCGACAAAAAGGAACTTCTTTCAAAGACACAATCGAGTTGGACTGAAGCCTAGCCATTTTGATAGTAGTAGTGAATTGATTGAGGCTGCTACCTGGTCTTTTCTTAGTTACGTTCATTCGTGGTTACGTTATGTATGACGAAAGCGCGTAAGTGCATGCCCACAGACACCCATAGAGAATGTATTGAAAGCTTTGAAATGTGAAAAAAATAGATTTTACATGACAGGCTATGAGAGACTTCTGGGCGATTTTCAACCTGACTGAAATCGCCCAAAAAACGGGCGGGGCCATTTGAAGCACGACTTTAGCCTGATTTGACATTTAGTGGCTGGCAGATCAGACGTGAACACTGATAACTGCTGTTGCCGTGATATAATTTTTTATAAATTTATTTAAAAAAATTATACTTTTTTATTTATTTTATTTTTTAAATAATTGATTAGAAAAAAAATCCCTTCCTTTTCCCGTTTGGCAGTGCGTCGCCCATATCGCCCTATTGAACAAGCCGTCCCTGGTAGGTTGACTGATAACCTGAACCAGGTTGCAGGCATTGGTTACATTTTGAAGATTTCTCTTGAGTGGGCAGCTTGATGAAAGCCAGTCAATATTAAGGTCACCCAGAAAATATACCACTCTGTTGATATCACATACATTATCAAGGATTTCAAACATATTATCCAGATACTGACTGTTAGCACTTGGTGGTCTATAGCAGCTTCCCACAAGAATGGGCTTTAGGTGAGGCATGTGAACCTGTAGACATATTACTTCAACAATATATAACATGACATCCAGCTTTACAGGAATGCGGCTCTGTATATAGGCCACAACAACGCCCCCATTGGCATTTCTGTCTTCTCTGTAGATGTTATAGCCATGTATGGCTACAACTGTATCATCAAAGGTATTCTCTAAGTGAGCTTCAGAGAGAGTCAGAATATGAATGTCATCTGTTACTAGCAAGTTATTTATTTAATGAACCTTGTTTCTTAGGTCTGGGATGCTTGATTGTTTTTATTGCTTTACTGGGAAGTAGACATGATAATGTTATTTATGTTTGAGCTTATAGTTCAGGGTGAGCTGCACATAATGGACTTCCTACTAGGGCACACCACCTCTGTGCTAACAGTTTAACTCTGGTTCATAGGCATATGATTACTGTATACATTTGCTGCAGGAATCGACAGAGGCATTCAGTGGAGTTAGAGGGACATAAATTAGGTTACTTACATTGTGACTGCCAACGCCCCTGTGATAATGTACATTTGCTGCAGCATTACTACAACTCAGCGACACAATGGTAGGGATTATCTGGGCTTGGGTCATTGACAAGTCATTGTCTCAACACAGCCTTGAAATGTGTGGACAGAGACCAGGAGTCAAGATGATTTGGATGGACTCTGTCATTCCTGTAGAGCATCTTCTGTTTAAAGATGGTGTCAAAGTTATCTATAAAAGTTATTCCAACAGAGCTACAGTAATCGTTTAGCCAGATGTGTAATGCCAGTAGCCTGCTGAGTCTTTCACACACGTGGCCCAACGATGGTACTGGACCTGAAATAATTGGCCGTTCTTTAAAATCAATATTCAGCAGTTCCGAGCAAGTCCTCCAATATAGTAGTTCTCGGGCAAAGCTAGCTACCATTCGCAACGTGGGCTAGTTAGCACAATTCTAGCTGGAGAAAGCGTGAGCTTTGTTTGTCTCTCGATGAACAAAGTGTTTCTCTCAGCTGTCGAGCTGTGAAGCTTAGAAAGGTCAGTCTAGTCAAGACGACACAAGAGGACGTGGGTCGAATCTAAACGAGAGAGGAGAGCTAGCAATTCTACCATCTGGCCAGGTAGAAATGCTTGTTTGGTGGTCTAGCAAGCCTTCCGGCGAGAGCTACCCAAGTCTCAGTAGCTAGCTACCACAGGAGACGTAGTGAGTAGAAAATGCAAAAGAGTGAATTCTACATGAAGCAAAAAACATTCCTTTCGGTTAGTTGTTCAACGCAAAGAGACGAGAGCTGAAGTCCTACGTTTGACAGCGTTAACCTCATGGTTCGCTTGAGAACAGTTAAAGGCCCAGTGCAGTCAAAAGCGTGATTTTCCTGTGTTTTATATACACTGAACAAAAATATAAAAGCAACATGTAAAGTATTGGTCCCATGTTTCATGAGCTGAAATAAAATATCCCAGAAATGTTCAATTCGCAAAAAAAACTTTTTTCTCTCAAATTCTGTGCACACATTTATTTACATCCCCGTTAGTGAGCATTTCTCCTTTACCAAGACAATCCATCCACCTGAAAAGTGTGGCATATCAAGCTGATTAAACAGCATGTAAATATAATAGCGCCGGAGAAGATGGCTGCCGTTTTACAGCCCTCTAACCAATTGTACTATTATGTGTGTTTTTCCGCGTTATTTGTAATTTATTTTGTACATAATGTTTCTGCCATCGTCTCTTATAACCAAAAAGAGCTTCTGGATATCAGGACAGCGATTACTCACCTCGTATTGGACGAAGATTTTTTCTTCAACGAGGCGGCCGCGAAGGATATCATACAGACACCCGACAAGGCCCAAATCCCCGTCATTCGCGTGAAGAAGAGACGGAGATATCGTGGACGCAGATCGGGGTGCCTTGTAAGGATCCGATGGCGAGCGAGTAAACTGCCTCTTCCATCAATCCTATTAGCCAACGTTCAATCTTTTGAAAATAAAATGGACGATTTAAGATTACGGTTATCCTACCAACGGGACATTAAAAACTGTAATATCTTATGTTTCACCGAGTCGTGGCTGAACGACGACAATGATAACATTCAGCTAGCAGGCTATACGCTACATCGGCAGGACAGAACGGCTGACTCCGGTAAGACAAGGGGCGGCGGTCTGTGTATATTTGTAAACAACAGCTGGTGCACAAAACCAAATACTAAGGAAGTCTCGAGGTTTTGCTCGCCTGAGGTAGAGTATCTTATGATAAGCTGTAGACCACACTATTTACCAAGAGAGTTTTCATCTATATTTTTCATAGCTGTCTATTTACCACCACAAACCAATGCTGGCATTAAGATTGCACTGAATGAGTTGTACAAGGCCATTAATCAACAGGAAAACGCTCATCCAGATGCAGCGCTCCTAGTGGCCGGGGACTTTAATGCAGGGAAACTTAAATCCGTTCTACCTAATTTCTACCAGCATGTTAAATTTGCAACCAGAGGGAAAAAAACTCTAGACCACCTTTACTCCACACACAGAGACGCATACAAAGCTCTCCCTCGCCCTCCATTTGGCAAATCTGACCATAACTCTATCCTCCTGATTCCTGCTTATAAGCAAAAACTAAAGCAGGAAGCACCAGTGACTCGGTTAATAAAAAAGTGGTCAGATGACGCAGATGCTAAGCTACAGGACTGTTTTGCTAGCACAGACTGGAACATGTTCCGGGATTCTTCAGACAGCATTGAGGAGTACACCACATCAGTCACTGGCTTCATCAATAAGTGCATCGATGATGTCGTCCCCACAGTGACCGTACGTACATACCCCAACCAGAAGCCATGGATTACAGGAAACATCCGCACTGAGCTAAAGGGTAGAGCTGCCACTTTCAAGGAACGGGACTCTAACCCGGACGCTTATAAGAAATCCCGCTATGACCTCCGACGAACCATCAAACAGGCAAAGAGTCAATACAGGTCTAAGATTGAATCGTAATACACTGGCTCTGACGCTCGTCGGATGTGGCAGGGCTTGAAAACTATTACAGACTACAAAGGGAAGCACAGCCGCGAGCTGTCCAGTGAAACAAGCCTACCAGACGAGCTAAACCACTTCTATGCTCGCTTCGAGGCAAGCAACACTGAAGCATGCATGAGAGCACCAGCTGTTCCGGATGACTATGTGATCACGCTCTCCGTAGCCGATGTGAGTAAGACTTTTAAGCAGGTCAACATTCACAAGGCCGCAGGGCCAGACGGATTACCAGGACGTGTACTCCGAGCATGTGCTGACCAACTGGCAAGTGTCTTCACTGACATTTTCAACATGTCCCTGACTGAGTCTGTAATACCAACATGTTTCAAACAGACCACCATAGTCCCCGTGCCCAAGGACTCTAAGATAACCTGCCTAAATGACTACCGACCCGTAGCACTGACGTCTGTAGCCATGAAGTGCTTTGAAAGGCTGGTCATGGCTCACATCAACAGCATTATCCCAGAAACCCTAGACCCACTCCAATTTGCATACCGCCCCAACAGATCCACAGATGATGCAATCTCTATTGCACTCCACACTGCCCTTTCCCACCTGGACAAGAGGAACACCTACGTGAGAATGCTATTCATTGACTACAGCTCAGCATTCAACACCATAGTGCCCTCTAAGCTCATCACTAAGCTAAGGATCCTGGGACTAAACACCTCCCTCTGCAACTGGATCCTGGACTTCCTGACGGGCCGCCCCCAGGTGATAAGGGTAGGTAACAACACATTTGCCACACTGATCCTCAACACGGGGGCCCCTCAGGGGTGCGTGCTCAGTCCCCTCCTGTACTCTCTGTTCACCCATGACTGCATGGCCAGGCATGACTCCAACACCATCATTAAGTTTGCCGACGACACAACAGTGGTAGGCCTGATCACCGACAACGATGAGACAGCCTATAGGGAGGAGGTCAGAGATCTGGCCGTGTGGTGCCAGGACAACAACCTCTCCCTCAACGTGACCAAGCCAAAGGAGATAAAAAATAAAAAATCCTACAATGTGATTTTCGGGATTTTTTTTCCTCATTTTGTCTGTCATAGTTGACGTGTACCTATGATGAAAATTACAGGCCTCTCTCATCTTTTTAAGTGGGAGAACTTGCACAATTGGTGGCTGATGTCCACATCACCAACAAACTATCATTGTCCAAACACACCAAGACAGTCGTGAAGAGGGCACGACAAACCCTATTCCCCCTCAGGAGACTAAAAAGATTTGGCACGGGTCCTCAGATCCTCAAAACATTCTACAGCTGCACCATCGAGAGCATCCTGACTGGTTGCATCACCGCCTGGTATGGCAAATGCTTGGCCTCCGACCGCAAGGCACTACAGAGGGTAGTGCGTACGGCCCAGTACATCACTGGGGCAAAGCTTCCTGCCATCCAGGACCTCTATACCAGGCGGTGTCAGAGGAAGGCCCTCAAAATTGTCAAAGACTCCAGCCACCCTAGTCATAGACTGTTCTCTCTGCTACCGCACGGCAAGCGGTACCAGAGTGCCAAGTCTAGGTCCAAAAGACTTCTCAACAGCTTCTACCCCCAAGCCATAAGACTCCTGAACAGCTAATCATGGCTACCCGGACTATTTGCACTGCCCCCCCACCCCATCCTTTTTACGCTGCTGCTACTCTGTTAAGTATTTATGCATAGTCACTTTAACTCTACCCACATGTACATATTACCTCAACTACCTCAACTAGCCGGTGCCCCCGCACATTGACTCTGCAACGGTACCCCCCTGTATATATAGCCTCCCTACTGTCACTTTATTTTACTTCTGCTCTTTTTTTTCTCAACACTTTTTTTGTTGTTGTTTTATTTTTACTATTTTTTTTTAAATAAATGCACTGTTAGTTAAGGGCTGTAAGTAAGCATTTCACTGTAATGTCTGCACCTGTTGTATTCGGCGCATGTGACCAATAAAATTTGATTTGATTTGATTTGACTAAATACTTTTTTTCCCTACTGTAAATGCCTACAGACAGCTGTCAGCGGGGCTTTCCATGTTACCGGTACACCCTCGCGCTAGTCTTCTCATAAGACTAGTGAATAGCCTTCTCTCCAAAAATACTTTTTTTCTCTCTATATAGTTTTATTGGTTTTATCATAAAAATCAAAAATTAACACTTTTTTGTTTAAAATAAATGCACTGTTGGTTAAGGGCTGTAAGTAAGCATTTCACTGTAATGTCTGCACCTGTTGTATTCGGCGCATGTGACCAATACAATTTGATTTGATTTGATTTGATTTGATTTGATCATTACACAGGTACCTTGTGCTGGGGACAATAAAAGGCCACTCTAAAATTTGTAATTTTGTCAGACAACACAATGTCACCGATGTCTCAACTTTTGATGGCACATGCAATTGGCATGCTGACTACAGGAATGTCCACCAGAGCTGTTGCTAGAGAATTTAATGTTCATTTCTCTACCACACACCGCTTCCAACGTCATTTTAGAGAATTTGGCAGTACGTCCAACCGGCTTCACAACCACAGACCACATGTATGGCGTTGTGTGGGCGAGCGGTTTGCTGATGTCAATGTTGTGAACAGAGCGCCCCATGGTTACAGTATGGGCAGGCATAAGCTACGAACAATAAACACAATTGCATATTATCAATGGCAATTTGAATGCACAGAGATATCATGGACGAGATCCTGAGGCCCATTGTCGTGCCAATCATTTTTCAGCATGATAATGCACAGCCCATGTCGCAAGGATCTTTGTACGCAATTCCTGGAAGCTGGAAATGTCCCAATTCTTCCATGGCCTGCATACTCACCAGACATGTCACCCATTGAGCATTTTTGTGATGCTCTGGATTGACGTGTACAACAGCGTGTTCCATTTCCCGCCAATATCCAGCAACTTCGCACAGAGAAGAGGAGAGGGACAACATTCCACAGGCCATAATCAACAGCCTGAACTCTATGCGAAGGAGATGTGTCCCACTGCATGAGGCAAATGGTGGTCACACCCGCTACTGACTGGTTTTCTGATCCACACCCCTACCTTTTTTTAAAGGTATCTGTGACCAACAGATGCATATCTGTATTCCCAGTCATGTGAAATAGATATATTAGGGCCGAATACATTTATTTCAATTGACTGATTTCCTTATATATAACTCAGTAAAATCTTTGAAATTGTTTCATGTTGTGTTTATATTTTTGTTCAGTATATATTTCCACACAATGAGGTTGGAATAATACTGTGAAATTGTGAAAATTATGATAATGCCCTTTTAGTGTAAGAGCTGTTTTGAAAAGAACGCCTGAAATTTCAGCCTGTTTTTGTGGGATGGAGTTTTGTCCTGCCTGGTGACATCACTAGGAGGTAAATTAGTTAATAGACCAATAAGAAAGAGAGTTCCAAACCTCTGCCAACAACAGCTAGTTTTCAGCTTCCCCCTCCCAACTCAGACCACTCCCAGACAGTCCTAGCAAAATTCTTGCTTGACATATTGCCCTTAGCTAAGAATATATTTTTGTTAGTTTTTTACTATTTTAATTTAAAACAATTAACACAGTAAGGTACTTAATTGTTATCCATTAAGATTTGATATTGAGATAAAAATGGCTGCATTGGACCTTTAAGCAAAACCGTGCTGAGGAGAGCTTCAGGAGTGTAGTGATTCTTTGCAAGGAAAAGTGCGAGAATAACCAGTGCACTGTCAACCCTGATAATTAAACAGTACTTCATGTTTTTTAGGAAATGTGTTGCCTCAATCAAATTAAGTTAATTAACTTAGTTGGTTAAGTTATATGTACTTTGAGCATATAAATTGAGTAGACTTGACCATTTAAGTTCAATGAACTTAAAATCCTTTATTCAGACAAAATAATTTTGTTTAGTTAAAACAACTGTAAATGAACTGTGTTATTTTACGCTTGTAGTACTAAAATAAGGAAATTCTTTGCCTCAAATTCTTTGAGTCAATTCTTAGATAAACAAATACCAACCTAAATGTTAAAATAATGAGTGAGCAAAACTCCCACAAGCCAGATACATACAAATAGAAACAACTTAAGGTAATTTTTTATTTCAAAGGTATTGAACGGTCATCCTGAATTCCATTGAAATCACATCAGACTAGCTTACAATAACTCCTATCAAACCAGAGAAAATATGTTTTTTTTTTAGGCCCCGTACACAGTCAGGTTGTACAACTGATGTACAACACATTTGACACAATGGTTGTGATACCAGACTACTTGAACAGTACAGCTCACATTAATAATATGTTGCTCTTCCATTTCAAAGTTTTGCAAAATAACCATACTGTCAACAAACTTGCTAACTGCTAAGCGGCCTGACTTTAGTGGGAGGAATATTCAACTGCAGAACTAACTTTTTTAAAAGCCTTTTTTAGTTTGACAAGACTGGCTAGGATGTTAAACCCCAAAATATAGAAAATCTACTCTGAACTCAATTTCCAAACTTGAATGAGGCTGATTTGGCATGCTAAAGCAGAAATACAGTAGAAAACGCTGGAAACCATGGTCCAATATTTAAAGGTCCTGGCAAGTAAAAACCTATTTTTTTGTATGTGTAACATGCTTAGCCCACAAATTAGTCCATAAGCGCAAAACTGAACATCCTTCTTTAGAGCATGATGTTTTACTTGGTAGGTAACATTATGAAATTGCTTATCCCAGTTACTAATAAGCATGCACCCATTAAGAAAATGACTGTAAAAACTGTTAATCCCCGTGGATTGATGAGGATTTTTAAAAAAATTATGTTTGAGAGGGATGAGGCAAAAGAGATGGCAAATAGGTCTGGCTGTACAACTGATAGGCAAATGTACTGCAAATTCAGAAATCATGTGACTAAACTGAATAAAAAGAAGAAGAAACTTCACAATGAAACAAAGATAAATGACATAAAGAATGATAGTAAAAAGCTTTGGAGCACCTTAAATGACATTTTGGGCAAAAAGGCAAACTCCGCTTCAACACTCATTGAATCAGATGGCTCATTCATCACAAAACCCACTGACATTGCCAACTAATTTAATGATTTTTTCAATGGCAATATTAGCAAACTTAGGCATGACATGCCAGCAACAAACGCTGACACTACACATCCAAATATATCTGACCAAATTATGAAAGACAAGAATTGTAATTTAGAATTTAGTAAAGTAAGTGTGGGAGAGGTGAAAAAAGTATTATTGTCAACAATGACAAGTCACCGGGGTCTGACAACTTGGATGGAAAATTACTGAGGACAATAGCGGATGATATTGCCACTCCTATTTGCCATATCTTCAATTTAAGCCTACTAGAAAGTGAATACCCTCAGGCCTGGAGGGAAGCAAAAGTTATTCCCCTAAATAAGAATAGTAAAGCCCCCTTAACTGGCTCAAATAGCAGACCAATCAACCTGTTACCAACCCTTAGTAAACTTTTGGAAAGAATTGTGTTTGACCAGATAAAATGCTATTTTACAGTAAACAAATTGACAACAGACTTTCAGCACGCTTATAGGGAAGGACATTCATCAAACACAGCACTTACACAAATGACTGATTGGCTGAGAGAAATTGATGATACAAAGATTATGGGGGCTGTTTTGACATTATTAATCATAGTCTGCTGCTGGAAAAACGTATGTGTTATGGGTTTACACCCCCTGCTATATTGTGGATAAAAAGTTACATGTCTAACAGAACACAGTGGATGTTCTTTAATGGAAGCCTCTCCAATATAATCCAGGTAGAATCGGGAATTCTCCAGGGCAGCTGTCTAGGCCCCTTACTTTTTTCAATCTTTACTAATGACATACCACTGGCTTTGAGTAAAGCCAGTGTGTCTATGTATGCGGATGACTCAACACCATACACGTCAGCTACTACACTCACTGAAATGACTGCAACACTTACAAAGAGCTGCAGGTAGTTTCAGAATGGGTGGCAAGGAATAAGTTAGTCCTAAATATTTCAAAAACTAAAAGCATTGTATTTGGGACAAATCATTCACTAAACCCTATACCTCAACTAAATCTTGGAATGAATAATGTGGAAATTGAGCAAGTTGACGTGACTAAATTGCTTGGAGTAACCCTGGATTGTAAACTGTCATGGTCAAAACATACTAATACAGCAGTAGCTAAGAGTAGCTAAGAGTCTATCCATAATAAGGCGCTGCTCTGCCTTCTTAACAGCACTATAAACAAGGCAGGTCTTACAGGCCCTAGTTTTATCACACCTGGACTACTGTTCAGTTGTCTGGTCAGGTGACACAAAGAGGGACTTAGGAAAATTGCAATTGGCTCAGAACAGGGCAGCACGGCTGGCCCTTGGATGTACACAGAGAGCTAACATTAATAATATGCATTCAATCTCTCCTGGCTCAAAGTGGAGGAGAGATTGACAACATCACTACTTGTATTTGTGAGAGGTACTGACATGTTGAATGAACCGACACCCATGCATACCCCACAAGACATGCTACCAGAGGTCTCTTCACAGTCCCCAAGTCAATAACAGACTATGGGAGGCGCACAGTACTACATAGAGCCATGACTACATGGAACTCTATTCCATATCAAGTAACTCATGGATTTTGTGTTATATATACAGTTGAAGTCGGAAGTTTACATACACTTTAGCCAAATACATTTAAACTCAGTTTTTCACAATTCCTGACTTTTAATCCTAGTCAAAATTCCCGGTCTCAGCCAGGGCATTGAAAATGGATCATGGATGGGTATTCCAGCATGACAATGACCCAAAACACACGGCCAAGGCAACAAAGGAGTGGCTCAAGAAGAAGCACATTAAGGTCCTGGAGTGGCCTAGCCAGTTTCAGACCTTAATCCCATAGAACATTACATTTACATTTACATCATTTAGCAGACGCTCTTATCCAGAGCGACTTACAAATTGGAGGGAGCTGAAGGTTCGAGTTGCCAAACGTCAGCCTCGAAACCTTAATGACTTGGCAAAGATCTGCAAAGAGGAGTGGAACAAAATCCCTCACCAAACCTGGTGGCCAACTACAAGAAACGTCTGACCTCTGTGATTGCTAACAAGGGTTTTGCCACCAAGTACTAAGTCATGTTTTGCAGAGGGGTCAAATACTTATTTCCATCATTAAAATGCAAATCAATTTATAACATGTTTGACATTCTGTCTCTCACTGTTCAAATAAACCTACCATTAAAATTATAGACTGATCATGTCTTTGTCAGTGGGCAAACGTACAAAATCAGCAGGGGATCAAATACTTTTTTCCCTCACTGTAACTGGTGTATTTTACACCAATAAACCCATCCATTTAAAAATTAATTTAGTATATGTAAATCTAGCAAACCAGGCAACTAAAAGCAACTTTCTAAACAATATGTTGGTTAGTTTCTAGCTTCTTAGCTAGCTAGCTAATGTTACGTTAGCTGGGTAGCCAGTCAAAATAATGACCACATCATATAGCTGACAACGTCTTAACTTGAGCTAATTTGTATTAATTATTACATGAAAATAAACTCACTACAAGATCTTTATTTACAAGTTAATGGCAAGCTAATTACAGAAAATACCTTATAGTTGTGAGTGTGACGAAATAAAAGCAGGGTATTCTACTGGAGAATTTTAGAACTTGGACATTGTCTCGTTGGCCTAACGTTATATCCTAATTTGACTTTGGTGCAGGTCATGTTGTTCTTTACATTACCGTCTCTGGTAAACACACGATATATCAAATAACATAAAAGTTGATTTGTCACATGCACAGGATACAGAAGGTGTAAATGGTACAAACTGTTTTTCCCTTGTTAAATAGTTTGCCCAACAGCCAATTCTGTCTAATCAAAATAATTTGCAAAAAAACAATCAGATTTTGACAAAAATATGGCTGACGTTGCAAAATAAATGTACACATATATGTTATTCAATCATTGCACCGACACTACTCGCGCTCATCAATGAGCGTCTGCGTGGTCAGGCACTAAAATAGAACTTGTTTCTATTTGTGACACTCAACGTGCTGCAAGTCCTGCCTCTCCCATTGTTTTTTAGGAGTATTTACCCATGTGGGTGATTGAAAGATGAACTGAGGTCTACGCTCTAGTCCAGTTGGTTGTGGTAATGCACCATAAAGTTGGTTGCCAACCGCCGTATAAGGGCCAAAAAAAAAGAAGAAGCATGAAGGAGATCACTAGAAAACAAACTTTTACCGTTTTATCTGTGGATTAATTATCAGAGTGGAGGACCTTGTTTATTTCAGGTAAAATAACAACCCAATGTTTATATCCCAGGACAAATTAGCTAGCAACAGCAAGCTAGCTAGCTAAATTGCAATACATGTTTAATGCTTTTCGACCTGTCCCCAAATTAATATAATTGGATCAGAGTTTATTTTAATATTTCAACCTGCGTGTCCTGATCGCGTCTGGTGTGGGGGGACAAAATCAACTTGCACGCGATGGCGCGGATGCACGCGCGCATGCAGTCTGGGTAGCATGTGAGATGCAAAGAAAATTCAAGGAGAGGGGTACAAAAATGGTCAGATGAATACTGAGAAAATCCAAAACAAATCTCTTTCAAGGACAGTCTCGAAAAAAGAAGCATTCTTGCATTCTTACTACCCGCTATTCAAAGTGCTCTGAACAAATTAAGGGAATCGTTCACAAACATTGGCACATTCTCAGATCCAATGACAGAATCGGTAATGTGTTTTCGGACCCTCCCTTGGTCGTATTCTCGCAGGGCAGAAATCTCCGAGATCAATTGGTAAACTCTGACTTACCACCCCAAAATACCCCTGCACCACGTCTATTTGCGCCTCTACCGGATGGAAACTGCAAGTGTAATGGCTGCGCTCAATGCGATGGCGCTTTTTATTAAGGCACATGAAAGTTCACATGTTTCAGAAGGCATTTCTGCCAAAGAACACATTAAAAATATATATATAATGTTTACGTTCAAATGCCTCTCCTATGAAGTAGTGACGTGCGACATATGCCTAGTTTCCTGAAACGTGTCACTAATATGACCGCCTGTGTTAGGTCAATCTTTCCTCAGTTAGTGCTAGAACTAATGTAGCCTACATTTTCCGGTTTGGATGATTGTGTTATGCTGTCGCCACTTCTGTGAATGTCTGAACATTGCATCCAAAAATAAACTGGTCACATTCAGGACATAACGTTGTAAGGACTGTGTTTGTGCAAAATGTTTCTGTGAAAAAAAAAAAGTGTTGCCAGCTCAAACGCTGACTGTTGTGTCAATCAAAACAGGACGTTCTAAACAAGCATTCTAATCACACCGGTTTGAGCGTGCGCTGCAGGGACCACTGTAGAATGATCACACCTGTGTGCTGGTTGGCGTCAAAGGGCTAAAGAAAAAGGCAGATTTTTTTTATGGAATGGCTTATTTCTAGTATTAAACGCCATGCTGTAGAAGGCTGCCAAGTTTCTCAAAACCGGACCAAATAACTTAAAAAGTATCTGCACCGTTCTATAGCATGGCATTAATACTAGAAATAGGGCTTTACATTAAAGAGTCCAGCATTATCCTTTAACTGTTAGCCTGGTATACCAGCTTGATCTCGTAAACTCACATTCTGTTTCACTTCGCGGGATCAGTCTGGCCTCCCATCCTATCAGCCTCCTCTGATGTATTATGGAGGTGGTTTATTTGATGATGATAGTGAATTTAAGATGTAGCAGATACCCTTGTCATAGTCTATATTCAACATCAACATAGAAAAATCTGGCCACTGATTTGGTCTTTCCTGAAATTGAGTAGGTGTTGGAGAGAATCTCTGTATCTGCTGTGCTGGATGTGTCGCTGAGTCTTTCAGTTGATGCATAGACAGGTTTCAGGTCAAGCTAAGCACAGGGATGACTAACGGTTGCTTTTTCAAAAATGTCTGCCATGTCGGTCAAGTTACATAGTGCATTATTGAAGTCTGGATCTTCAAACTGTAACTGAAGTTGTAATCAAGTCCTATTGCTCCTTTAATCTGGCTAAACAAATCCTCAACTTAATCTGGCTTCGCAGTCAATGTTACCTTCCTTATGTCACCTTCCTTATGTCATCCTCTGTGAATAACTCTCATGACCATCTTGTGATGTGTAGGCATCTTGGGGATAAAAACAGAAAAAAGTAATGGTTAATGACTTGTTAAGCACAGAATATAATGCTTAAGAGTTGTCGTGGAAATTTTACACAGAGACACTCGAAGTCAATCTTAAATTAAGAATTATTTATAATCAGCACGCTGGAGAGGTTCCAA
Source organism: Coregonus lavaretus (assembly GCF_964263955.1). Lineage (NCBI taxonomy): Eukaryota > Metazoa > Chordata > Actinopteri > Salmoniformes > Salmonidae > Coregonus > Coregonus lavaretus. The sequence continues at coordinate 15,041,903 of NC_139993.1, forward strand.
CCAACTCAATACACATGTCGATCAGGAGCTCTCACTGGGCAGTCCCGTTAGATCCCTTATATACTGCTTACAGACGCATTACATAGGCATAGTTCATAGGGTTGGTTCCGGCATGTGTCTGGCACCGTCTCCTATCTTAATTTATAGAACATATTCTGGGCGTTCTGCCAGATGGTCCTTTACCAAGCACAGGCAGGAACCAAGGATTATATATGACACTAAGACAAGATGAACATTTTCAAGGCTGTCTCTTCACAAGATAAAATGTTCCATCACATTCTATCCTCTTATCACTTGTGTGATAATAATCATACCATTTTAAGGTGCACATTAGATTTTAGCTTCTATATCAAAATACATCATTATAATAAAGGTTATACTTAAATTAACATGATTGTAAATAATCTAATTTCATTATCATCAATTTTACGTCATTTAGCAGACGCTCTTATCCAGAGCAACTAGGGTTAAGTGCCTTGCTCAAGGGCACGTCAACAGATTCTTCACCTAGTCAGCTCGGGGATTAGAACCAGCAACCTTTTGATTACTGGCACAACGCTCTTAACCACTAAGCTACCTGCCACACAATCAAAGTGTTAAGTAAAAAAATCAACACATAAATCAACAGACACTGTCAAACCCTTCATTCGGGTTGTACAATCAAACTTGCAAAACCATGGCTTAAGACCTTTGCGTAATACAGTTACACATATGCTTCATTACACAATTTAATTTATGGATTCTGGCAATGACATTTCAGCTGGAGCTTTTGTCGTGAGTGGTATGTTATTGACAGATCGGTATCTCAGTGCATTTCTGGTCTAAAGTACTATACATTTCGCAGTGTGCAGACCTCCACAATAAACCTGATACCCCAAATAAACAATTTTGGATAAGCCTAAATTAATTACGGGCATGGTTGACCACCCCCCTCCCTCCCAGCACTCATTCTTCTGGCGTTTCAGTTCGTCCTTCCAATGGCACATGTTCAAAGTGGATGGCCTTTGATAATGTCCCGATTTCTATCACCCGAGCCGCCACTGTCCTTTACAGTCCATTATGTCTTGTCCATTTTCCTACCAGTACACCAGCAGCATGTGAGACGTTTGGACGGGATCTCTTTCCATGCTCACTCCACGTGGACTCATGTCACACTCCTGAGAGAAAAGGCATGAGAGAAAAGGCAGTTGATAGCTTCGACTGGATGCTGTGTACAGGTTGCTGGCTCGGACTCAGGTCTCACGGTAGAAGTGGTGAAGGACCATAATGAACACCATTGTTGCCATTAATTCAGCCGGTTAGGGGGGGTGAGGTTCACACTGTTCACGGCCAAATTATCCCTTCCATGCATCTAGATACCATCTGTGGTCACCTTCGCCATAAGCTTGAGAGAGGCCAGAACAGAACAACAGTTTAGTTTAGGGCATTTCTTGTTCAGGAAATCCAGATAAATTATGTACTGTATGACACATTATTACTACTACCAATATTGTTAATACAGATTTCTAAGACAAAAGTCAAAGAGAATAACCACACACAGTTGGAACCATTTTTTTTTCTCCAAATTGGCTTACACTCCCCTATCATCTTGGTGATCTCACCGCAGAGTTACAGGGTCAGGGAGTCAGAGGCCTAATCCTTAGGGAGAAATCCCAACCATCCAGCAGACCCAATCTGGTGAGATTTGTATTGAAGCAAGACAAAAACAAACAAACAACACAACAACAACAATACACTTCTTCATATAAAACTATATGCATATTTACCAAAGGGCCCCAGGGACTGGTAATTCCCCCTTTGGACACATGACTCATATCTTGTCTGTTAAGTAAAAAATAAATGAATTAGAATAACAAATCAAATTAGATTTAGAACTCTTGATAACTCCATAAGTAAATAATTGTATCCCATAAGGTAATGGTAAAATGCTAATATGTCATTTAGCAGACGCTTTTATCCAAAGCGTCTTACAGTCATGCGTGCATACATTTTTTGTGTATGGGTGGTCCCGGGGATCGAACCCACTACCTTGGCATTACAAGCACCGTGCTCTACCAGCTGAGCTACAGAGGACTAGAGACAGGTGTCCCTCATTCAGGGGCAGCGCTCTCTCTCTCTCCTTCTCTTGTTTCGAATCACACATAGGACTGTTGATAAATTATAAACTTCTTCCTAATTATCTAGTGTTTACATAGTCCATTTAAATCTCACCCAATGTCTCTAGTCTTTCTAGAGAGGGTGATCAGACCTCACCAGAAAGTCAGAACAGAGGTCAGAGGTCATTGAACCCCATGAAGTGAGTTTTCTTTCCCTGTACCTCAGACATAATTTAAAGCTATTTTAAACATTCCAAATGTTTTGTGTATCAGGTTTACATTGGGTTTTTCAGTACATTCCTTATCAAGAGAATTTACATGTGTAAAACTCTGACAATAGATACTTTAGAACATGTCATTTGTATGCCCTTTAAGGTACATCCTTTCTAACCTGTGAAAAACCCACTAAAACCTAAATGAAAAGACCCCACACAATAAATTAGTATTAACACCACTAACAAATATTCAATAACAGGTTAAAGCAAACAAAATGGCCAGGACAAATTTAATTTGGGGCTCCTTTAACAGCCGGATTCGGGTACCTTTATATTAACTCCCAAAGCACCTGCCTCAGAAAGCATTTCAAAGGGAGAGATACAGAATCACTGATAAACATGTATTAAAAAACTTGGTAGCGGACATTCCATCAGTCCAGGAAGAAAGAAAATAAACATATACTTAGTATTCACTATGCTACATTTTAATCAGTCATAAAAATTCTTAATCATTAATCGGGTTTACTGCATCTTGGGCAGAAAGTATACAGAATTATACTTCAGACACATCAGATGATATGGTGTCCCGTAAAACTGAATAGTCAACTTCTAAAGTAAACAATCCCAGAGCCCCTTTACATTTACGTCATTTAGCAGACACTCTTATCCAGAGCAACTTACAGTTAGTGCATACATTATTTTTATTTTTTCATACCCCCTGTGGGAATCGAACCCACAACCCTGGCGTTGCAAACGCCATGCTCTATCAACTGAGCTATATCCCTCTTTTTGACCTGTTGCATTGACATACAGTTCTGTACTAACCGTACCTGCGACATAAACTAGTCAAAATATGAAACCTGTTGTTTAACAAATCTGCTAGGACCCTCAAAAAGTTGGTGCTGGTTTATCAGCTAAATATTTGGTACGAAAACTTCAATTCTGGACACAGTTCCACGTAATGGAAACAGATGATTGTTTTAGATGACATTACTTTCTTACTTAAATCACCGGACACAGTTCCACGTAATGGAAACAGATGATTGTTTTAGATGACATTACCTTCTTACTTAAATCATGTGCTAACCAAACTATAGAATTGATTAATAATAATTATAAATTGTCAAAAATGTGTCTTATTCAATTATTCATACCTCTGTACCAAATTTCCCCACTGTGTCCCTTACAGAATGTTTGAGTTCAGTTAGTATTGGCTGCTATCTATTGTTCCACACGAAACTTATCTCTAACCCAAACACCAGATGGCGGCCTCTAATTTAATATCACAATGCTCAATCACTCTGTGTGTCATGTGACCTTGTATTGAAACATTTACTTCAAATTACTAAGATATTGCATTATTAGAGCGCTATCTGAAAGCCACTAATATTACCATTCACTTTGTTACTTTCACTAGTCTCCGTTTCTCTTTCCTTCAACTAGGAGTCTCAAGACCCTCCCAATCACTACTGCTAATAAACTCGGATCACTCTCAAACAATGTTCTGCTTTTCCCCCTATTGCAAGGTTTAAAAACAAAACAAACATAATTACTTTCTCCATATTGGAAGGCATTTTTTACATTGTAGTCTACCCTAACAATGTTACCTCTTAATATTTATTACCAATTTCTGTTGGATATTCACTTTCTGCTTCACACTTATTAAATGTCCATTATTTTAAGATTAACTTGTAATGCGCTGAATTTAAAAAATACATTGGCCATTTCAGAAGGGAAGAGATCAACTTTAGAGGGAGCTTCCTTTTTTTTTAGGTAGCTCTCGAGCCTAGAGTCTCTTTCTAGGATCAACTTTCACAATAGCTGGGCTGGCACTGTCTATCAGTCCCCTATAGATGGCGAGCTCTGTCCATAATAAGTCTGGCACATGAGACAACAGAGGCAGTTTCCATTTTGCCTACTCACAAATTGGTTTAGAACGTCATCATTTGGGATATCAACGAAAACTCCATCGGGAGTACAATGAATTGTAGCCTTAAGTTTAGATAACAGAAATTCATGTTCAACACTCATTGTTCTATTTATAGTTTTGTAGGTTAGGTGCACGTCAAGTCCCGTACCTTTACCAAAAGTGGATATACGCCAATCTTTTTCTAAGACTCTTATTTCACCAGACCTGTTAGACAGTCATACAATGCTTTAAAGGGACCACTCTGAACATTTATCAGAATACTTTTTACACCACTTACATACGTCTACGTGTGGGTGTGCAAGTTCTATATTATTATTATTATTATTATTATTATTATTATTATTATTATTATTATTATTATTATTATTATTATTATTGTTATTATTATCTCTATCCTTACTTCATCAAATCTCTAGTAGCCAATTATATTCTTAATATGTTACTTTATCTCTAATAACCCATTATACTTCCTTTACACTAATGATCTCTAGTAACAGCATATTCAGGAATAGTACTTACTCCTTTCATATCTCCACATACACTAACAGTCAAAAGTTTGGACACACCTACTCATTCAAGAGTTTTTCTTAATTTAAATTTTTTTTTACATTGTAGAATAATAGTGAAGACATCAAAACTATGAAAGAACACATATGGAATCATGTAGTAACCAAAAAAGTGTTAAACAAATCAAAATATATTTGAGATTCTTCAAGTAGCCACCCTTTGCCTTGATGACAGCTTTGCACACTCTTGGCATTCTCTCTACCAGGTTCATAAGAGTAACCTGGAATGCATTTAAATTAATAGGTGTGCCTTGTTAAAAGTTAATTTGTGGAATTTCTTTCCTTCTTTATGCGTTTGAGCCAATCAGTTGTGTCGTGACAAGGCAGGGGGGGTATACAGAAGATAGCCCTATTTGGTAAAAGACCAAGTCCATATTATGGCAAGAACAGCTCAAATAAGCAAAGAGAAATGACAGTCCATCATTACTTTAAGACATGAAGGTCAGTCAATACGGAACATTTCAAGAGGTTTGAACGTTTCTTCAAGTGCAGTCGCAAAAACCATCAAGCGCTGTGATGAAACTGGCTCTCATGAGGACCGCCACAGGAATGGAAGACCCAGAGTTACCTCTGCTGCAGACGATAAGTTAATTAGAGTTCCCAGCCTCAGAAATCGCAGCCCAAATAAATGCTTCACAGAGTTCAAGTAACAGACACATCTCAACATCAACTGTTCAGAGGGGACTGTGTGAATCAGGCCTCCATGGTCGAATTGATGCAAAGAAACCACTACTAAAGGACACCAACAAGAAGAAGAGACTTGCTTGGGCCAAGAAACACGAGCAGTGGACATTAGACCGGTGGAAATTTGTCCTTTGGTCTAGAGTCCAAATTGGAGATTTTTGGTTCCAACCGCCTTGTCTTTGTGAGATGAGGTGTGGGTGAAAGGATGATCTCTGCATGTGTATTTCCCACCATAAAGCACGGAGGAGGAGGTGTTATGGTGTCGGGGTGCATTATTTTGAATTCAAGGCACACTTAACCAGCTTGGCTACCACAGTATTCCGCAGTGAGAAGCCATCCCATCTGGTTTGGGCTTAGTGGGACTATCATTTGTTTTTCAACAGGACAATGACCCAACACACCTCCAAGCTGTGTAAGGTCCATTTGACCAAGAAGAAGTGTGATGAAGTGCTGTATCAGATGACCTGGCCTCCAAAATCCCCTGACCTCAACCCAATTGAGATGGTTTGGATGAGTCGGACGGCAGAGTGAAGGAAAAGCAGCCAACAAGTGCTCAGCATATGTGGGAACTCCTTCAAGACTGTTGGAAAAGCATTCCAGGTGAAGCTGGTTGAGAGAATGCCAAGAGTGTGCAAAGCTGTCAACAAGGCAAAGGGTGGCTATTTGAAGAATCTCAAATATCTAATATATTTTGATTTGTTTAACACTCTTTTGGTTACTACATGATTCCATATGTGTTATTACATGTTATCCTTGTTACTATTAAAACGTGTTACCATGTTATCATGTTATCCTCGTTACTAATGAGACATGTTATCCTCTGAGACATGTTACCCTCGATTGAGATCCTGAGACATGTTATCCTCTACCTGTATATCCGACGGGCGGAGGTGGACTTAGGTATTTACATCCACACCCCCCCATGTGCATCTTTAATGATTCTAAATGCCTACAATAACAATAACACTCATGCTATTATCAGTGGTTCAGACCACGTAGACTTTTCTATTGTTAAATCCAATGCACCATATGTATATTCAACGGTTCTCTTTCCGCTACTTCCTATACATATTTAAAAAAACGTGCTCAATAACACTTGCGCTAGTAGTCCCAGACTACGATGGGCGGTGGTGGACGGAACCCTTAGATAACCGTAGATAATGTTATACATCGAAAAATTCAGCTCACACCGAACTGGATAACTCAGCTCACACAGAACTGGTTGGGGTATTCATTCACCTCTTTCACACGTTAGCTAGTCCCCTGACAGCTGTCATTCACTCAGTACTTAATAGCTAAATTTCAATCCTCTTATTATCCAAATTTCAATCAGCTTATTATCCAAATGTCAAACCTTTTGTTATCCAAATTTCAATCAGCTTAACACATCCTTTCCACACTCACACAACATTCACATACATATATAATAACACCATGTGCTATTAGTAGTGGTGACAGACAACGTAGACACTTCTCTTATACAGTGGGGGAAAAAAGTATTTAGTCAGCCACCAATTGTGCAAGTTCTCCCACTTAAAAAGATGAGAGAGGCCTGTAAGTTTCATCATAGCTACACATCAATTATGACAGACAAATTGAGGAAAAAAAATCCAGAAAATCACATTGTAGGATTTTTTATGAATTTATTTGCAAATGATGGTGGAAAATAAGTATTTGGTCACCTACAAACAAGCAAGATTGCTGGCTCTCACAGACCTGTAACTTCTTCTTTAAGAGGCTCCTCTGTCCTCCACTCGTTACCTGTATTAATGGCATCTGTTTGAACTTGTTATCAGTATAAAAGACACCTGTCCACAACCTCAAACAGTCACACTCCAAACTCCACTATGGCCAAGACCAAAGAGCTGTCAAAGGACACCAGAAACAAAATTGTAGACCTGCACCAGATTGGAAAGACTGAATCTGCAATAGGTAAGCAGCTTGGTTTGAAGAAATCAACTGTGGGAGCAATTATTAGGAAATGGAAGACATACAAGACCACTGATAATCTCCCTCGATCTGGGGCTCCACGCAAGATCTCACCCCGTGGGGTCAAAATGATCACAAGAACGGTGAGCAAAAATCCCAGAACCACACCGGGAGACCTAGTGAATGACCTGCAGAGAGCTGGGACCAAAGTAACAGAGCCTACCATCAGTAACACACTACGCCGCGAGGGACTCAAATCCTGCAGTGCCAGACGTGTCCCCCTGCTTAAGCCAGTACATGTCCAGGCCCGTCTGAAGTTTGCTAGAGTGCATTTGGATGATCCAGAAGAGGATTGGGAGAATGTCATATGTTCAGATTAAACCAAAATATTACTTTTTGGTAAAAACTCAACTCGTCGTGTTTGGAGGACAAAGAATGCTGAGTTGCATCCAAAGAACACCATACCTACTGTGAAGCATGGGGGTGGAAACATCATGCTTTGGGGCTGTTTTTCTGCAAAGGGACCAGGACGACTGATCCGTGTAAAGGAAATAATGAACGGGGCCATGTATCGTGACATTTTGAGTGAAAACCTCCTTCCATCAGCAAGGGCATTGAAGATGAAACGTGGCTGGGTCTTTCAGCATGACAATGATCCCAAACACACCGCCCGGGCAACGAAGGAGTGGCTTCGTAAGAAGCATTTCAAGGTCCTGGAGTGGCCTAGCCAGTCTCCAGATCTCAACCCCATAGAAAATCTTTGGAGAGAGTTGAAAGTCCGTGTTTTCCAGCGACAGCCCCAAAACATCACTGCTCTAGAGGAGATCTGCATGGAGGAACGGGCCAAAATACCAGCAACAGTGTGTGAAAACCTTGTGAAGACTTACAGAAAACGTTTGACCTGTGTCATTGCCAACAAAGGGTATATAACAAAGTATTGAGAAACTTTTGTTATTGACCAAATACTTGTTTTCCACCATAATTTGCAAATAAATTCATAAAAAATCCTACAATGTGATTTTCGGGATTTTTTTTCCTCATTTTGTCTGTCATAGTTGACGTGTACCTATGATGAAAATTACAGGCCTCTCTCATCTTTTTAAGTGGGAGAACTTGCACAATTGGTGGCTGATGTCCACATCACCAACAAACTATCATGGTCCAAACACACCAAGACAGTCGTGAAGAGGGCACGACAAAGCCTATTCCCCCTCAGGAGACTAAAAAGATTTGGCATGGGTCCTCAGATCCTCAAAAAATTCTACAGCTGCACCATCGAGAGCATCCTGACTGGTTGCATCACCGCCTGGTATGGCAACTGCTTGGCCTCCGACCGCAAGGCACGACAGAGGGTAGTGCGTACGGCCCAGTACATCACTGGGGCAAAGCTTCCTGCCATCCAGGACCTCTATACCAGGCGGTGTCAGAGGAAGGCCCTCAAAATTGTCAAAGACTCCAGCCACCCTAGTCATAGACTGTTCTCTCTGCTACCGCACGGCAAGCGGTACCGGAGTGCCAAGTCTAGGTCCAAAAGACTTCTCAACAGCTTCTACCCCCAAGCCATAAGACTCCTGAACAGCTAATCATGGCTACCCGGACTATTTGCACTGCCCCCCCCCCACCCCATCCTTTTTACGCTGCTGCTACTCTGTTAAGTATTTATGCATAGTCACTTTAACTCTACCCACATGTACATATGTACACACTTTATTTTACTTCTGCTCTTTTTTTTCTCTCAACACTTTTTTTGTTGTTGTTTTATTTTTACTTTTTTTGTTTAAAATAAATGCACTGTTAGTTAAGGGCTGTAAGTAAGCATTTCACTGTAATGTCTGCACCTGTTGTATTCGGCGCATGTGACCAATACAATTTGATTTGATTTGATTTGATTTGACTAAATACTTTTTTTCCCTACTGTAAATGCCTACAGACAGCTGTCAGCGGGGCTTTCCATGTTACCGGTACACCCTCGCGCTAGTCTTCTCATAAGACTAGTGAATAGCCTTCTCTCCAAAAATACTTTTTTTCTCTCTATATAGTTTTATTGGTTTTATCATAAAAATCAAAAATTAACATTTAAATTGACTTACTGAAATCAGTTGCCGTCCCTCAATTGTTTGCGGATGATGTGTGTCCTCCTGGGCAGCTCACAATAAGGGTCTGGGCGGGTCTCATCCTCTTTCGGTCAGACGGGAATTTCCCTCACGCTTCATAAAATGCTCCACCGGTTTTCCTCGCAGACCCCCACTGGAAAGCTCCGCAGGCAGAATCAATCATCCTGTTCGTTGACGCCAAATTGTCATGGACATTCTACACAGGGACACGCAAAGTCAATGTTAAATGAATCATTCTTTATTATCAGCGCACTGGAGAGTTTCCAACCAACTCAATGCACTAAGTACACATGTCGATCAGGAGCTCTCACGGGGCAGTCCTGTTAGATCCCTTATATACTGCTTACACACACGTTACATAGGCGTAGTTCATAGGGTTGGTTCCGGCATGTGTCTGGCACCATCTCCTATCTTAACTTACAGAACATATTCTGGGCGTTCTGCCAGATGGTCCTAAGGAGGGGGTCATGTTGCCCCCCCCCCCCCCCATATCTTTACCAAGCACAGGCAGGAACCAAGGATTATTTATGACACTAAGACAAGATTAACATTTTCAAGGCTGTCTCTTCACAAGATAACATTTTCCATCACAGAGTAACCATTCATTTGCCACCAATTCTGTAAACTGAAAGAGGGAAAACATCATTAAGGTCTGACAGCTGAATCCCACACAGAGGGGACAGTATTTCTGCAGAGTTCATAAGATCTAAGATGCTCATTGTACCCTGCTGTCATCTCTTTGCGTACGAACAGTAACTCTGTGTTAATAGCAACAATATGTTGGAAGGCCTGAGCATAAACCAGCAGAGCGTATCATACCTGCACTGTATTTGATCCCATTTACACAGGCAGATGATGCAGCAATAACTGTTGTTAGCTGTGGATCTCTATGACAAAAGACTTGCTGAACGTTCTCGGGATAAGATGTGACTAATGCTGTAGTAACCTTGTCCAACACACAACATGAAAATGTATCAGATTGTCAGTCAAAGGACATCCTCCTTTCACACCGAACTGTTTAGTCAAGGTAGGGTCCTACCTCACCTAATGCACCAGCCTGTCATGAGTCTCTTTGGTTCGACATTCAAAGACCCCTGAACGTGCTTCGTTTTGTTGAACTTCACTTCTTGTCGCAATGCAGAATGTACAGAATCTGTCCACTATAAAGCTCTCCTGAAATCCTACAAGAGAATGGGCACCCAAATGATCTAAATAAATAAATAAATTAGGCTTAACTGAATGATAAGGAGGGTGAAGAGGTTGCTGCTCCAATGAAACAAGATCTTGAATAAGTAGATGTAGAGTCTTTGCATAGCCATACTCTTTCACATTTGAAACATTACACAGGAGAGCAAACTGGATGGAGTGGAGTGTGGACCTATACTTTGCTGCACATTAGCAATCACCCAGTAAACTGCACACATTATGTGATTTTTCTTTTATGTTCCCAATGGATTGGCTACTTCAAAGTCATCAATGTAAAGGTCAAGAGCAATACTGAACTCTTCATCATTAAGAAGGCTATTTTCTTTAATATATGAACCATGTAGATAAGTGTTGTACTCATGTGGAGGACGTTCTTTTACTGACAGCTGTGTTTGTCAGACCATGAGACATCCTGAAAATCGGTCTTCTCATGGAAACGGTTCGAAAACGAATTTGAACCGTGTGGGCTACAAACTAATATGACCCCCTTGTGGAAAGGGGAGATTCTCACGAACACGATGGTGTTCTTCGTTTGTTCTCTGTTTGCTCTACGACCCCCACAAGTGTCACGGAACTCGTCTGAAGGTAACCGGTACCGATGGAAAAAATGAATGGAAGTATGGAAGTAGTTTTTTGCCTACCCCAAAAAAAGGGGTTAAATATGTGTAAAAAAAAAAACTACAATATTTCCTGAGCTTTCTTATATCTCCTGGATATAGTAAAGACACTTTTGCCATGTATGAATGTGTTATTCAATGCATTTTTATGGGATTTCGTAATAAAGGCCAAATTCAACATTTTATCAAATATTATTTATATATATATTTTTTTATATACCTAAAGGGGTCCTAAAGTTCAAAATCAAATAGCTACAGTAAATAATTAATGGTATGACACCACTATCCATATGTCTATATGATTAATGTTTACAGTTTTGTCTAACTGTTAGCTAACAAACTAGCTAGCTAGTTCAAGTCAACATACCTACTTCAAAACATGGAAAAATCACATGCATCAACTGGTGGTGGAGACAATCTAGAAAATGCTAGCATAGCAAAGATATTAAATGACCACCCTCTTTGATGTTAACTAGCTAGCTATGAATTTAGATCCTTCTATTGAATTATAAATCTAGCATGTATTCAAAAGTCAACGTCTGAGTGCAATGGATGAATTTTACACTGAGGAAAAAGTTACCACACAAGCGACCACTGACACTTTATCTGAGCTGACCTAGCTAACACATGACATGATACATTTCACTTTGAGGGAAACATTGTCAGATGAACAAGTGACACTTTTACCTAAGCTAACAGATGCAATCAACTTGCTAGCTAACAAAAATATTGCTAACTACATACATTTGTGAACAACTGTCAAATTAATATTTTCTAGATTTTACTAACCGACTTTGTGTAACCGTCTGAAGTCATTCAGTGTGGTCTTCTGTTCTTGCTATGGCAGTAAATTAGCTAATCCACAAGTTGTGCTTTATCAAAGTTCGTGAACGGCAGCTCAGCACCGATCGCGACGCACCAATCAGCACACAGTACTCACGGTTGTCAGGCAGCATTTACAGTTACATGTTAGCGTCACCATTCGGCAACGGGAAAGCTTTTTTGTGAGGACCTACGATTTTACATTTATGACAGTTATGAATGCATCTGCAAGCTACAATGATGCATAAGTATTTACTGGTAAGTCTACAAATAAAATCACCTTTATGTGTTGAGTGCACACAGTTCTTTACCTCAACTCCTATCAACAATCCTGCACCACAGGTGAAAATAAAGTAGGCTACAATAGTTGGCTATGAGGTACCACAGTATGAATCATAATACCCATAAAACCTGGCGGAAAATTCCGGAAATGGTTCCAATCATTTTTCCACCATTGATATTTCCGTAGGGAATATTGGAAGGTCTGTGTTTCGTGTAGTCTTACCCTGGCATGACGATAACCACGCAAATCTCTCTCAGACAAGGTAACTTCTATCAATATATTCACCTGTAATTACCCCCCAAAAATGAAATGCTAATTAGATGCTATTGTGGCTGTCATACAGAACTACACATCCTGTCGCAAGCTCTGACATAATCACTCAAGGTGCAGGGTGGGAAAAATCTCCTATTTTCTCCATACAATTTAGCAGACGCTCTTATCCAGAGCGACTTACAGTTAGAGAGTACATTCATTATTTTTATCATACTGGTCCCCCGTGTGAAACAAACCCACAACCCTGGCGTTGCAAACGCCATGCTCTACCAACTGAGCTACACAGGACATACAAACTCTCATCTACAAGTAGCAAGTAACCTAGCAAGTAGATATTATAGCCTTTTTAATGTTTCGTGTAAATAATTGATATTGTGTATTTCTTGTGTGAATTCTTGTTTAGCATTTTTCAAATTACCTAGGTAGCTACCTTAGCATTTCTTAATTAATATAATTTGTTTAATTACCCTGGCCTTTGTAGCTAACTAGCTAACCTTAAGTCTCTCCGTCGATCAGAAGCAGGGATGGTTCTGTGCTATGTACCGGATTGTAACCACTACTCTGATAAGCACACGTGCATTTTATCGTTTTCCGATCTCTGTAAGCAAGAGGCCTCGCTGGAGCTGTGTGATAAGGTAAGCCCTGTTTGCTAGCTGCTAACAAGCTAGTTTGGTTAGGTCAAATATCTGTGGTTAGCTAGATGCTTATGAAAATTAGCCAGAGAACCAACGACTGTAGTCACATGTCCAACGCACGTTACCTTCCTTACAAGTAAAAATAAAACCAGCACAGGCTAGCATAATGACTGTTGTGACATTTTATTATTGACAAGTCCTTTGTGAGCTAGCCAGCTAGTTAACATTAGCTCACAGTTTGTGTAGTCATACTTTTTCACGTGGTGACATGCTAGCTAACGTTAGCCCATCAGGGCAGGGAAATAGCTAGCTAAATATCACCTGGTGGGCTAGCTAGTTACGCACCTTGGTTGGCTAGTGGGCTACATTAGCTAATATTAGCTAGCTAATGTTACACCGTATCTCACCGTGGTGTAGTTGGACTTTCCCAACAGGCGGTGACTTGCTAGCGAATGTGCCTCACGTTAGCAATTAGCGCTAACTAGCTAACATTCAATATCCCTGGCCTGGTAGACTTGCTAGCATGTCACCACCATTGGGGGGTCTGGGAAATAATATGACTACACTAACAATGAGCTAACATAACTAGCTAGCTAAACGTTCGCTAAATATCCCTGCCCTGGTAGACTAACATTAGCTAGCATGTCACCAAGTGGAAAAGTGTGACTACACGAACGGTGAGCTACCGTTAACTAGCTGGCTATCTGGGCACAATGTTTTCCCATACAAAACACAAACGGTTTTGTTCCACGAGTGCATCTGTTGTACATGACTAATCAAATGACCTTTGAAGTCAGTTATATGTCAGCAGGGATGGAAATTAAGCTAGCCCGAGGCTAGTACTTTTCAGACTGGGCTAGTAGACAATGTGCCAAACTAGCCTGACACAGCAGTGAAATGTTGCCTTTACAAACATCGCATGCCTCAGATTTAGGACTTGAATGTTACCTGGGTTAGTAGAAATCGTGGTCTGCTGGCCATTGCCCAAAATCCTTATGTTCCATCCCTGCATGTCAGTCCTTTTCAGAAGATCCCCCTATCACTGTTGGTCCTCCTCAGTGACCTCACGGCTGAGGGTTTTAACTTTCCTCTTGAGAATCAGAAATACAGTCATATCGCAATACTTCACCTCTTCGGGCAAATAGTACCCTAGACTGTCCTGATCATCTAGTTGAGTATTCCAGATAACTCCTCCATCCCAGCAGAAATGTCCCATCCACATACTAGGATTTTAGATGTGCAGATAGACCAAAGCCCAGTCTATTTTAACGTTACTATAGTCAAATGTAGTAATTTAGCAGACACTCTTATCCAGAGCGACTTACATGTGAGTGCATACATAATTTTTTTGGTACACCTACTGGGGATCTCTTCTTTGTCTACACCCATTCAGCATCGTTCACACCTTCTTAAGCCTTAGCCCCACCCATCTTTAATGATTCATGTGAGGCCATGTGCTAAACAGAGTGAATAGTGTAGTAAACAATCAAAGATTTCAAGACTAAAAGTTGTAAAAGTAGTAGCCTGGAGGCGAAATAAACGCACACCTGTTTAGGCGAGGTGCTGGCTAGCGGAATAGAACACTAGAAAAAGAAAAGGAGAGGAGAGCTGCACACTAGGAGCTCAGATGCAATATTTTAATAACCTAATACCCTGATGAAGACAGCTTGTCTGTCGAAACGTTGGTTATTAGTGTCAGCTTCCTGCCTCCTGTTTGTCTCCGGGCCTCTAGAGGTCATCTGTGTTCCCCTCTGCCTTAGTTATTCCTCGTGTGTCCTTATTAGCTTGATCCAGGTCACCTGTGCCTTGTTTCCCCTAGAGTATTTTAGCTGTGTGTTTTCCCCTTGTTTCTCACTTGGTTTTTGAGTCCTGGCTATGTGTCTCCTGCTTTGTTCCACCGTGTCTTTCCAAGTAAGGTTTTCTAAGTTATCTTTAGTTAGTTTTTCTCCCCTCGTGGAGTTATTTTGTTTTGCCTCCTGTTTTGTTACTCTACCTCTGTTAATATACCTCTTTCTGAGAAGAACTTTTGTTGGACTATTTTTGAAGTGCGAAGAACCTTTGTTTTTACATTAAATCTACTTGCCTGGAGTATTGCCTTGGGTGTTTCATTTGGGTCCAACTATACCTCCTCTGTGGCTAAGGGGTAGAACCCCCAGCTCTCCACATCTGAGACCGGAGTCCAAGCCCAGCTTGTGACAGAAAAACCAAGTCAATCATGGACCCAGAAACACTCAGTTCCCAGGACCTGTTGGCGGTGATCACTCGACATGAGGCTTCTTTCCAGCGCCATGAAGCCGTTCTCAGCCGACAAGAAGAGCTGATGGCTAGTCATTCTCAACTCCTGGCCGAAATGATGAGTTCCCTCCGCCAGCTCTTTGAACGCCTCCCTGGTCCTCTCCCTTCCCCCAGGTCACCCCCCAGTGACGACAGGCCTTCTCTAGTGGCGGAGCCCCGACTACCACCTCCCAAGCCCTTTTCTGGGGATCCAAGCTCTTGCCAGGGTTTCCTCACCCAATGCTCCCTCACCTTCGAGCTCCAACCCTCAAGTTTTCCCACAGACCGTTCCAAGATTGCCTACATCATTACCCTTCTTTCAGACAAGGCGCTCGCCTGGGCCTCTGCGGTGTGGCAGTCCCAGGAGGCCTGTTGTGACTCCCACGCTGCATTTGTAGAAGAGTTCAAGCGGGTGTTCGATCATCCTGTCAGTGGGCGGGAGGCTTCCAAGCGCCTACTGTCTCTCCGTCAGGGGCCCCGAAGCACGGCAGATTTTGCCATTGATTTCCGGACCATAGCAGCAAGGAGCGGATGGAATGATGAAGCGCTGAGGGTCTGTTTTCAGGGAGGGTTATCTGAGCCCCTTCAAGATGAGTTAGCCACCCGAGAACCAGCTGGAGATCTCGAGTCCCTCATAGCCTTGGCCATCCGCCTGGACAATCGTCTAAGAGAGCGGAGAACGGCTCGCCGCCAGGTGTCTCAGTCCCAAGTTCCTCTGAGCAGCTCTGTTTCTCCTGTTTGGACTCCGTCATTCAGAGCTTCCCCGGCTCCTGAACTGCTCCAGGATTCCCCGGAGAGCATGCAGTTAGGCCGTTCCAGGCTTTCTCCCAACGAAAGGGAATGTCGCATGAGGGAGCGTCGGTGCCTCTACTGCGGGGTTGCCGGCCACTTCCGCTCCACTTGCCCCGAGCTTTCGGGAAACGCCTGTCCCCGCCCAGCTACAGGAGGGCTGTGATGGGGAGAATTAGAGCTCCTCCTACTAACGCTGTCCTGGCTATTCCAGCCACTCTGTCCTGGGAGGGCCACCAGCATCGGGTCCAGGCTATGATCGATTCCGGTGCCGCAGGTGATTTCCTGGATGTAACCTTGGCTAAGGAACTTAAGATCCCTACCCAACTACTTCCTCAACCCCAGGCAGTTACAGCCTTAGATGGCAGACCTCTGGAACCAGGAAAGGTTACAGAGGCGACTCAGTCCCTGCGACTTACCATCTCTCAACACCAGCAGGAGGAGACCTTCTATCTCATTGACTCTCCCGAGTATCCTATTATCCTGGGTCACCCTTGGCTATGCAGACATAATCCCCAGATCGACTGGCCTACTGGCACCATTCTAAGCTGGGGTCCCACTTGCCAACTCACCTGCATGCTTCAGAGTCCCTCAGCCCCTAGTACCCAGTTTCAAGAGTCTGTTGACGTCTCCCGAGTCCCCAGTGTTTACCATCGGTTCAAGGCAGTGTTCAGCAAGGCCCGGGCTACTTCCTTACCGCCTCATCGCACGTATGACTGTGCCATTGATCTACTCCCTGGGTGCTGCCCTCCTAGAGGTCGGATCTTTTCCTTGTCCTCCCCCGAGCACGCAGCTATGGACACCTACATTAAGGAGTCCTTGGCAGCCGGCCTCATCTATGCCTCTACTTCCCCGGCTGGGGCGGGCTTCTTTTTTGTTGAAAAGAAAGACGGGGGTCTTAGGCCTTGTATTGATTACCGGGGACTCAACAAGATCACGGTTCGGAATCGATACCCCCTTCCTCTCATGGCCACTGCTTTTGAGCTGCTTCAAGGGGCTTCCATTTTTACTAAACTGGATCTCCGCAATGCTTACCATCTCGTGCGGATCCGGCAAGGAGACGAATGGAAGACGGCGTTCAACACGCCCACGGGGCACTATGAATATCGGGTGATGCCGTTCGGGCTCACCAATGCCCCCGCAGTATTCCAAGCCCTGATTAATGATGTTCTCCGGGATATGCTTAATCTGTTCGTCTTCGTGTACCTGGACGATATCCTCATCTTCTCGAGGTCACAGAAGGAGCATGAGGGGCATGTTATCAGGGTTCTCCAGAGGCTCCTTGACAATCACCTCTACGTTAAACCTGAGAAGTGTGAATTTCATGTTTCTCAGACTCAGTTTCTCGGGTTTATTGTCACTCCCGGGCACCTAGAGATGGATCCCAAGAAGGTCAAAGCGGTCCACTGCTGGCCCACACCTGCCACGGTCAAGGAGGTTCAACGGTTCATTGGCTTTTCTAACTTCTATCGGAAGTTCATTAAGAATTTCAGCTCGGTGGTAGCCCCCTTGACGACGCTTACCAAGGGAGGAGGGACCAAGATTCACTGGGGTCCGGAAGCAGCAGGGGCCTTCGAGGATCTCAAGCGCCGCTTCACTTCTGCTCCGATTCTGGTGATCCCTGACCCAGAAAGACCTTTCGTGGTGGAGGTGGACGCCTCAGAGGTGGGGGTGGGAGCCGTCCTGTCACAGAGGGGTGAGGATGGGAGATTACACCCTTGTGCCTTCATGTCTCGCCGCCTGTCTGAGGCCGAGCGCAACTACCACGTGGGGGATCGAGAGTTGCTTGCGGTAAAACTGGCCTTGGAAGAGTGGCGCCATTGGCTTGAGGGGGCTCAGCACCCTTTCCAGGTTCTCACAGACCACAAGAACCTGGAATATCTCCAACAGGCTAAGCGGATGAACCCTCGGCAAGCACGATGGTCCCTTTTCTTTAATCGATTCCAGTTCCTCCTGTCTTACCGACCTGGCACCAAGAACGTCAAGCCGGATGCCCTGTCTCGAGCCTATTCTTCCGAGGTACAAGAGAAGCCCTTGGCATCGATTATTCCGAGGTCTAGGATCGTCGCACCTCTTCAGTGGGAACTAGAAAGAGGGGTACGAGAAGCCCTTGTCCATGAGCCCGATCCAGGCGGTGGTCCTGCCGGTCGCCTGTACGTTCCTCTCTCTGTTCGGGCCCGCGTCTTGCAGTGGGGTCATGAGTCGCCCTTGACATGCCATCCAGGCAGTGCTCGCACACTGGAATTCCTCCGACGGCGGTTTTGGTGGCCGTCCATCAAGAAGGACGTGCAGGTCTATGTTGAGGCCTGCCCTGTGTGCAACCAGGGAAAGTCGACACGCCAGCGACCCCAGGGACTGCTCCATCCCTTACCTGTTCCTCGAAGGCCATGGTCACACCTTTCTCTGGACTTTGTTACGGGACTTCCTCCATCCCAGGGCAACACCGTCATCCTAGTGGTGGTAGACCGGTTCTCTAAGGCTGCCCGGTTTATTCCCCTGCCCAAGCTGCCCTCGGCTAAGGAGACTGCTGAGCTCCTCATGAACCATGTCTTCCGGATATTTGGTATTCCCCTGGACGTGGTCTCCGACCGAGGTCCCCATTTCTCGTCCCGGTTTTGGGGGGCCTTCTGCAGGCTTATTGGGGCCACAGCCAGCCTATCGTCGGGGTTCCATCCAGAGTCTAATGGCCAAACGGAACGGATTAATCAGGATCTGGAGACCACCCTGCGGTGTATGGCGGCCAGTAATCCCACGTCTTGGGCCACCTATATCATTTGGGCTGAATATGCCCACAACACCCTCCAGTCCTCAGCCACCGGATTGTCCCCCTTCGAATGCCAGTTCGGTTACAACCCTCCATTATTTCCAGAGGAAGAGGCGCAAGTTGGTGTTCCCTCGGCCCAGCGCTTTGTCCAACGCTGTAGGCGGACCTGGAAGAAGGCCAGGTGTACCCTCCTTCGGACCTCCCAGAGATACCAAAGTCAGGCTAATCGCCACCGCCGGACGGCCCCTAGTTTCCGAGCTGGTCAGAGAGTTTGGTTGGCCACTAAGAACCTGCCCCTCCGGGTCGAATCCAAGAAGCTTTCCCAGAGATACATTGGCCCTTTCCGCATAGCTAGAAAAGTTAACCCTGTTTCTTATCGTTTGGTTCTCCCTCGCTCCCTTAGAATTAACCCCACTTTCCATGTTTCACTACTTAAACCTGTCTTGTCTTCTCCCTTTGCCCCCCCACGCAGACCCCCGCCACCTCCCAGGATCATTGACGGCCAGCCAGCCTACACAGTCCGCCGGATACTGGACTCCCGGAGGGTCCAGAACTCTCTGCAGTATCTGGTGGACTGGGAGGGCTACGGGCCAGAGGAGCGCTCCTGGGTTCCAGCCAGGGACATCCTGGACCCAGGTTTGATCCGAGATTTTCGCACCCTGAGGCCAGGGTGTTCTGGAAGGAACGTCAGGAGTCGTTCCTAGAGGAGGGGGTCCTGTCAGCTTCCTGCCTCCTGTTTGTCTCCGGGCCTCTAGAGGTCATCTGTGTTCCCCTCTGCCTTAGTTCTTCCTCGTGTGTCCTTATTAGCTTGATCCAGGTCACCTGTGCCTTGTTTCCCCTAGAGTATTTTAGCTGTGTGTTTTCCCCTTGTTTCTCACTTGGTTTTTGAGTCCTGGCTATGTGTCTCCTGCTTTGTTCCACCGTGTCTTTCCAAGTAAGGTTTTCTAAGTTATCTTTAGTTTGTTTTTCTCCCCTCGTGGAGTTATTTTGTTTTGTTACTCTACCTCTGTTAATATACCTCTTTCTGACAAGAACTTTTGTTGGACTATTTTTGAAGTGCGAAGAACCTTTGTTTTTACATTAAATCTACTTGCCTGGAGTATTGCCTTGGGTGTTTCATTTGGGTCCAACTATACCTCCTCTGTGGCTAAGGGGTAGAACCCCCAGCTCTCCACATCTGAGACCGGAGTCCAAGCCCAGCTTGTGACAATTAGGTTATTAAATTATTGCATCTGAGCTCCTAGAGTGTGCGTCTCTCCTTTTCTTTTTCAAAAGAAGTAGCCTACAATAAGGAAAAACTCCAGGTAAAAATTAACTTTATCTAGTCCTTGGCTTATATCCTAATCTGACTTTGGTGCAGGTCATGTTGTTCTTCACATTACCGTCTCTGGTAAACACACACTATATCAAATAAATCAAAGTTTATTTGTCACATGCACAGGATACAGAAGATGTCAACGGTACAGTGAAATGGTTACTTACATATTTGCATAGTAGCAATAACAAAAACAGAAAGTGTCCAGATTAAAATAATTTATAAATATATGATGACGCATACCAAGACACACTTGTCTAAATTGATGGGTGATGTGAAAGAAATGCTATAACCCCCAGCCACATTTTGCTAAGTGGATGGGTCTCTACAGAAGGTGCAAACGGTACAGTGAAATGGTTACTTGCAATATCAAAAATAGAAAGTGTCAATATAAAAAAAAGAACAAAGTGTCAATGACAGTAGAGAAAGCACAAAATAAAATACAGGATGTACAAGAACAATATCAATAACAAAATCATTGATACTGGTGATAGACAAGGTAGTTATATGCATACAATAATGAGTAAAGTGGCCGAGCAGCAGGATTTAAAAAATGTATTGTAGCAGCAACGTATGGCTTGTGTGTGTGTGTTAGGAGAGAGTAATGTGAATGTGCATAGAGGCACTGCAGATAGTCCGGATGACTGGTAACTCAATCAATCAATCAAATGTATTTATAAAGCCCCTTTTACATCGTCAGATCTGCTATTCAAAGTGCTATACAGAAACCAATCAATCAATCAATTTTATTTTATATAGCCCTTCTTACATCAGCTAATATCTCGAAGTGCTGTACAGAAACCCAGCCTAAAACCCCAAACAGCTAGTAATGCAGGTGTAGAAGCACGGTGGCTAGGAAAAACTCCCTAGAAAGGCAAAACCTAGGAAGAAACCTAGAGAGGAACCAGGCTATGAGGGGTGGCCAGTCCTCTTCTGGCTGTGCCGGGTGGAGATTATAACAGAACCATGCCAAGATGTTCAAAAATGTTCATAAGTGACAAGCATGGTCAAATAATAATCAGGAATAAATCTCAGTTGGCTTTTCATAGCCGATCATTAGAGTTTAAAACAGCAGGTCTGGGACAGGTAGGGGTTCCATAACCGCAGGCAGAACAGTTTAAACTGGAATAGCAGCAAGGCCAGGCGGACTGGGGATAGCAAGGAGTCACCACGGCCGGTAGTCCCGACGTATGGTCCTAGGGCTCAGGTCTCTCAGTTGGCTTTTCATAGCCGATCATTTAGAGTTGAAAACAGCAGGTCTGGGACAGGTAGGGGTTTCGTAGCATTTATGAAACCCAGCCTAAAACCCCAAACAGCCCTCAGTGATGAACTGGTCCGTCCGCAGCACGCATGAACCATGCATGAACAGGGGAATCTATATTCGGATAGCCTGTTTCTGTCCTGCCCTTGACTTTGGTGCAGGGCATGTGATGTCTGCTAAAATGTAAATGTAATGTCCATGGCCTCTTCGTCGCAAAACTCCCTGATCTGCTCAAAAAGATAAGTTTGGCTAGATGTGTCCAGTCCAGGTGGTTCTTCTACAGGCAGACCATCCTTGGCGACACCAGGCTCCAGAGCATCGAAGCTGTAAAACAGGAAAATGTACACATAAATGCATAACATAAATTCACCTCCCAAGATTAGATAAGAAGAATAACCTCATACAA
This sequence comes from Coregonus lavaretus, assembly GCF_964263955.1. Taxonomy (NCBI): domain Eukaryota; kingdom Metazoa; phylum Chordata; class Actinopteri; order Salmoniformes; family Salmonidae; genus Coregonus; species Coregonus lavaretus. The sequence continues at coordinate 15,064,082 of NC_139993.1, forward strand.
TGCAATGAAAATTATATTCACCTGAAGTGCTGGTACTGCATGATCTATGGCAGCGGCCTGAAGTACGGAGTCAGGTGTTGTTGCCAGCCATAGTTTCCACCAGCACCGTACCATCCTCCAGTCTAAACAGCTGTGGGATGTTGACCCCTGTCACAGTGCTGTCCTTCACTACACCAGCAATCTATCAACAGATTACTGAAGGAAGACAGCCCGACTACACGTACCTCTGAAAAATACACAAATAATGTGAGATCAATAAAGGTAGTGCCAATCATGTTGGAGGTAAATGAAATAATCAAAAGATGTGTTGTTTATGCTTTACATACCAAGTGTTGTCATCGATTCCTTGTAGAGACGCCACACCGCTGCTTTTGTCACATGAGATTCCAACAAAGTGTTTGTGTCCTGGGTGGCGTCCTGGTAATACTATTGCATTTAAAAAAACTAACACTTTAGTCATTTAGCAGACGCTCTTATCCAGAGCGACTTACAGTTAGTGAGTGAATGCATTTTTCATACTGGCTAACTGGATTCGAACCCACAACCCTGGCGTTGCAAGCACAATGCTCTACCAACTGAGCTACAGGAGGCCTGTATCCTCTGCATAGTTGTTGATGAAGTTCACAACTCGCTACAAGTCCTCATGCTTCAGGTGTAACCTGTGCTTGCTTGTGCCGGCTCTCTTTTTGATGGGAGGTATTAGACCATTCTCCTTGTATGACTGGTGGAGGAGTGTGGTCAGGTGTGGTCTACTGATGCTGAAAGACAAATTCCAGATACAAATATTTTAGCATTATTATACAATAGATGGCCGTAGTCACTGCCAGACACACCTGGCTAACTTGATGGGTCATGTAATCATCTGACGAAGTGGAGTCTTTTGTTTAGACTAGCTAACTAGCTAAACAATGAACCATAATCCCAATCCATAGAGTACCAGCAATACAAACCGATTGTAGCTAGCTAAAGCTAACCAACTAGGTTCAATGTTAGTTAGCCAGCTAACATTAGGCTATAACTAGCAATGCAAATGGCTTTCTGAGATAATATTACTACACAGATCATAGACGTAATGTTAGCTAGTAAGCCAGCCAGCTATTGTTAGTTAGCTAGCTAACAGTACGCTTTAACTTGCAATGAAAACAACTTTCTGACCAAATTAGAAATGTATAATATCTGATAAATGTAGCTAGACTCTTATACCTATACATGGATGAACGCTGCATGGCAGACTGCAACCCCTTTTATTAAATAAGACGTCCTGTGTCGTTTCCGTTTTGTTTGTACAGCTTGCTTGGCCCATTGTGTCAAGTCACTCTGGTTCACCACTCTGGTTCACAGTGACCATGTGCAATGCCACAAGGATCATCAGATCTTTCTCCCTCTCTGTCACGGATGCCATGGTTGCCCTTAGTTTGAAAATGTAATCTGAAGAAAAACGTATGCAGTTCTCCCTGATATCGTTCAAAAAAGCTGCAGTAGAAAGGATTATCTACACATACCGAGCAGCTCATGATATAGACAAATCCAAACTCATCTCTAGGGCATTTCCAGCCCATTCACTATCTCAGCCAATCATGGCTAGTGGGAAGGTTCCTGTCTTTTTCCGTGGCTAAACCAACTATGTTCATAATTTAACAATTGTATTCGTATTTACAGATAGCATACACGTTTGTTATTAAGGCACATGAAAATTCACGTTCCAGAAGGCATTTCTGCCAAAAAACGCAATAAAATAAAAAGTTAAAACGCCTCTCCTGTGAAGTAGTGACGTGCGACATGAGCCTAGTTTCCTGAAACGAGTCACAAATGTCTCTGTTTTCCAGTCCGACAGGAGTGCATCCCTCAGGCCATCCGGTGAAAAGCCATAAAACATATGTTTTCTCAACATCAGGTCATGGTCAATAATATCAAAGGCTGCACTGAAATCTTAAAAGTACAGATCCTACAATGTTCTTATTTTCAATTTCTTTCAACCAATCATCAGTCATTCGTGTCAGTGCAGTATATGTTGAGTGTCTTTCTCTATAAGCATGCTGAAAGTCTGTTGTTAATTTGTTTACAGAAAAATAGCGATGTACAGCGGCTTGCGAAAGTATTCTTGGCATTTTTCCTATTTTGTTGCCTTACAACCTGGAATCAAAATTGATTTTTGGGGGGTTTGTTTCATTTGATTTACACTACATGCCTACCACTTTGAAGATGCAACATATTTTTTATTGTGAAACAAACAAGAAAAAATACAAAAAAACAGACAACTTGAGCGTACATAACTACATAACAGTTTCCCAGTCCCTGCCGATGAAAAACATCCCCACAGCATGATGCTGCCACCATGGTGTTCTCGGGTGATGAGAGGTGTTGGGTGTGCGCCAGATATAGCATTTTCTTGATTGCCAAAAAGCTCAATTTTAGTCTAATCTGACCAGAGAACCTTCTTCCATATGTTTGGGGAGTCTCCCACATGCCTTTTGGCAAACACCAAACGTGTTTGCTTATTTTTTTCTTTAAGCAATGGCTTTTTTCTGGCCCCTCTTCCATTAGGCCTATGGGCTCCCGAGTGGCGCAGCGGTCTAAGGCACTGCATCGCAGTGCTTGAGGCGTCACTACAGATCCCCTGGTTTGATTCCAGGCTGTGATTGGGAGTCCCATAGGGTGGCGCACAATTGGCCTGGGTTTGGCCGGTGTAGTCTGTCATTGTAAATAATAATTTTTTCTCAACTGACTTGCCTAGTAAAAAAAAAAAGCCCAGCTCTGTGGAGTGTATGGCTTAAAGTGGTCCTACGGACAGATACTCCAATCTCTAATGTGGAGCTTTGCAGCTCCTTCAGGGTTATATTTGTTGCCTCTCTGATTAATGCCCTCCTTGCCTGGTTCGTGAGTTTTGGTGGGCAGCCCTCTCTTGGCAGGTTTGTTGTGGTGCCATATTCTTTCCATTTTTTTATAATGGATTTAAGGGTGCTCCGTGGGATGTTCAAAGTATCTGATATTTTTTTATAACCCAACCCTGTTCTGTACTTCTCCACAACTTTGTCCCTGACCTGTTTGGAGAGCTCCTTGGTCTTCATGGTGCCGCTTGCTTGGTGGTGCCCCTTGCTTAGTGGTGTTGCAGACTCTGGGGCCTTTCAGAACAGGTGTATATACAGTGGGGAGAACAAGTATTTGATACAATGCCGATTTTGCAGGTTTTCCTACTTACAAAGCATGTAGAGGTCTGTAATTTTTTATCATAGGTACACTTCAACTGTGAGAGACGGAATCTAAAACAAAAATCCAGAAAATCACAATGTATGATTTTTAAGTAATTAATTTGCATTTTATTGCGTGACATAAGTATTTGATCACCTACCAACCAGTAAGAATTCCGGCTCTCACAGACCTGTTAGTTTTTCTTTAAGAAGCCCTCCTGTTCTCCACTCATTACCTGTATTAACTGAACCTGTTTGAACTTGTTACCTGTATAAAAGACACCTGTCCACACACTCAATCAAACAGACTCCAACCTCTCCACAATGGCCAAGACCAGAGAGCTGTGTAAGGATCAGGGATAAAATTGTAGACCTGCACAAGGCTGGGATGGGCTACAGGACAATAGGCAAGCAGCTTGGTGAGAAGGCAACAACTGTTGGCGCAATTATTAGAAAATGGAAGAAGTTCAAGATGACGGTCAATCACCCTCGGTCTGGGGCTCCATGCAAGATCTCACCTTGTGGGGCATTAATGACCATGAGGAAGGTGAGGGATCAGCCCAGAACTACACGGCAGGACCTGGTCAATGACCTGAAGAGAGCTGGGACCACAGTCTCAAAGAAAACCATTAGTAACACACTACGCCAACATGGATTAAAATCCTGCAGCGCACGCAAGGTCCCCCTCCTCAAGCCAGCGCATGTCCAGGCCCGTCTGAAGTTTGCCAATGACCATCTGGATTATCCAGAGGAGGAATGGGAGAAGGTCATGTGGTATGATGATACATAAATAGAGCTTTTTGGTCTAAACTCCACTCGCCGTGTTTGGAGGAAGAAGAAGGATGAGTACAACCCCAAGGACACCATCCCAACCGTGAAGCATGGAGGTGGAAACATCATTCTTTGAGGATGCTTTTCTGCAAAGGGGTAAGAAGCATCTCAAGGTCCTGGAGTGGCCTAGCCAGTCTCCAGACCTGAACCCAATAGAACATCTTTGGAGGGAGCTGAAAGTCCGTATTGCCCAGCGACAGCCCCGAAACCTGAAGGATCTAGAGAAGGTCTGTATGGAGGAGTGGGCCAAAATCCCTGCTGCAGTGTGTGCAAACCTGGTCAAGACCTACAGGAAACGTATGATCTCTGTAATTGAAAATAAAGGTTTCTGTACCAAATATTAAGTTCTGCTTTTCTGATGTATCAAAAACTTATGTCATGCAATAAAAAGCAAATTAATTACTTAAAAATCATACAATGTGATTTTCGGGACTTTTGTTTTCGATTTTCGATTCCGTCTCTCACAGTTGAAGTGTACCTATGATAAAAATTACAGACCTCTACATGCTTTGTAAGTAGGAAAACCTGCAAAATCGTCAGTGTATCAAATACTTGTTTCCCCCACTGTATATTCCTTGTCTATGGATTTGAAAGTGGTTACATTTCCCCAGCCCCATCCCTCAGCTATGTACCAAAACAGTGTTGGAGTGGCCGCTTTGTTATTGTTGACCTGCAGATTGCCCCTTTAAAGGCCAAGTGAAGTCAAAATTCTGTTTTTCCTGTGTTTTGTATCATACAGTACAACAGCTGATGAAAGTAACACTGTGAAAGTGTGATTTTTTATCAGTGTTATTTCCTGAGAGTTGCTGATTGAAAGTACAATCTACACAGTACCTTCTAATCAGCAGGTTTCATGGGTGTGTGTTTCAACTTGCATGGTGACATCACCAGACTGTAAATTGGTTAATAGACCAATAACAAAGAGAGTTCCAAACCTATCAGCTACTTTTCAGTTTCCCCCACTTAGGCCACCCCGAGACAGTCCTAGCAAACATCTTGCTTGTGAAATATTTTTTGGCTTAAAAGCTATTTTTGTAAATTTTAATGGAAAACTATTACAGTAAGACACTTAATTGTTACGCAGAAATTATTTGATATTGATATAAAAACGTCTGCATTGGGCCTTTAATATTCCTCCAATTATGTAATTTTTTATCATTGGAGAATATGTTATTTCCTTTAATTTACCTGATCTCAGTTAACTAATTCCATTCTTCCTAAAATAAGTCTGATGAAGGTTTATTAAACCTCTTAAGGATCGGACCCTTTTTTTCAATTTTCGCCTAAAATGACATACCCATATTTAACTGCCTGTAGCTCAAGACCTGAAGCAAGGATATTATGGATACCATTTGAAAGGAAACACTTTGAAGTTTGTGGAAATGTGAAATTAATGTAGGAGAATATAACACATTAGATCTGGTAAAAGATAATACAATCAAAAAACATGTGTTTTCTATAAAAACAATTTGTTCCATCATCTTTGAAATGCACGAGAAAGGCCACAATATAATATTGCAGTTTAGGCGTAATTTAGATCTTGGCCACTAGATGGCAGCAGTGTGTGTGCAAAGTTTCAGATTGATCCAGTGAAGCTTTGCAATACTGGACTATATTGTATCGTTTGCCCAAATGTGCCAAATTGGTCAATTGATACATTTTCAAGTACATAACTATAGAGACATGGTAATACAAAATGTAAGTTTACACACTCCCAGGAATGTCATACATGATGGCTCATTAGCTTATACACTTACTTTCACACATCTAGATGGCCGGGCAGGGTGGGTGTGGAGCCAGAGACAGCAGGGGTTCAAACTGTAGAACCCAGTACCTACATTTGAACATAAAAATTGATTTTATCAAACAAAACTATGCTACATTTTATCTCTGGGACCCTTAGGATGACAAATCAGAGCAAGATTACTGAATGTAAGTACATTATTTACCTTCAGAGGTGAATGTATCAAACCAGTAGCCGTGATACGTTTTTGTTGTTGTGCACTCTCCTCAAACAATAGCATGGTATTGTTTCACTGTAATAGCTACTGTAAATTGGACAGTGCAGTTAGATTAACAAGAATGTAAGCTTTCTGCCAATATAAGACATGTCTATGTCCTGGAAGGTTTGCTGTTACTTACAACAGTCATGCTAATCACATTAGCGCAAGTTAGCTCAACCGTCCCATATACGGGACACCGATCCCGTAGAGGTTAACCAATTTTCTTCCTCAATCTCACACTTTCACAAAACTAAAATCAGACAGCATCCTACGCATTTCAGTCTCAGCTGATTTCTAAAAGTAGGCCACAGTTTTAAACCCTTCCTCTCTTCACTGCTGTGTTCCTGTACAGTGTATATTGGGCTGAGATGTGACAAGTATATAAATCTACTCAGAGACATTTGCTGTGAGATTGACAGTTGATTGTCTTCAGGTGTTTTGTTGCATCCTCGCCTAAGCGGATTTGAAGGAGTGATCTAAGTTGTTGAGGGAAATCTCTTCCGGCAGGTCAGAATTTCGTCCTAAAAACATTTTTCTCCCATTGTTTTTGGTTTGTGCTGATGGTAGAACCCATAGCACATTGTGTCATCAGCACAATGTGAGCCCTTGCAGAGTAGGGAACAATAGTCACACTTTTGTAGCTGCGTAATGATACATTTTTTAAAAACTTTCAGCTGCAAAATCAGATATTTTGTTTTTTACACCAGGGGATTGGGGTCAATTATTTTCTGATCATTATGTGTAAAACCAATACTAGTACAAGTATTCTAACTTTCTTGAGGCCCACTAAACTCTAGAGACTTCCTCTCCTTACGTGGATTTTGTTGAATATATATACCCACTTCAAATCAAATGTCAGGTACACAGTTTACAGCATGTATAAAAGGTGCAGTGAAATGCTTGTGTGCTAGCGCCCTCAATATTGCAGTACAATAATCAATAGCAATAATAAAAAAGTCTAATAAAAAATAACAAGTAATTAGAAGGTACCATGCAAAGTAATAAACACTTAATTCAACTCAGTTGCAAAGGTTGAGATTTTCCAATTCAATATACAGTATATGATTTTCTCATTAATTCAACTAACCAACTTCAATTAATTGAATTGACCCCAATCCAGGTTTTGCAGAGTACACTTTGGCATGTAGCCCCTTGTTCAGAATATGCCTTCAACTACTGTTCCGTGCACAACAGCCCTTGAGAATGTTTAGAATCAATATAGTTTCATGCCGCTTTACCCACGTGTGTTCTGGCTCTGGCCCAACCCATCAGTTTCTGGGACCAATCAGAATGGTTAGAATGTGTTTGCGATCTAGAAATTGTCGGGGAGGTACTCCGATCTAGACTCATTGCGGAGAAGGCACTAACGTCCATGGGCATGGCGTAGCGTTTGGTCGGAGCAAGGAGTTTAGATAGCCAAGCAAATGCTGTTTTACTCTGAAAAAATGTTTAAAAGGCTGACATCTGTGTCGACATCTGATCTTAAAAGCCTTGACACTGTATATCTGTCAAAATTCATTAAGTCATTTAGTCGTAACATTTTTCTTGTACAGACCAAAAATTATGTAAGATACAGTTGAAGTCTGAAGTTTACATACACTTAGGTTGGAGTAATTACAACTTTTATTTAAACCACTCCACAAATTTCTTGTTAACAAACTATAGTTTTGGCAAGTCGGTTAAGACATTACATTTACATTTACGTCATTTAGCAGACGCTCTTATCCAGAGCAACTTACAGTTTAGTGCATACATTATTATTTTTCATACCCCCTGTGGGAATCAAACCCACAACCCTGGCGTTGCAAACGCCATGCTCTACCAACTGAGCTACATCCCTGCCGGCCATTCCCTCCCCTACCCTGGGCCAATTGCGCACCACCCCATGGGTCTCCCGGTCGCGGCCGCCTACGACAGAGCCTGGATTCGAACCAGGATCTCTAGTGGCACAGCTAGCACTGCGATGCAGTGCCTTAGACCACTGCGCCACTCGGGAGACTCAGGACATCTACTTTGTGCATGACACAAGTAATTTTTCCAACAATTGTTTACAGACAGATTATTTCACTTATAATTCACTGTATCACAATTTCAGTGGGTCAGACGTTTACATACACTAAGTTGACTTTAAACAGCTTGAAAAATTCCAGAAAATGATGTCATGGCTTTAGAAGCTTCTGATAGGCTAATTGACATAATTTTAGTCAATTGGAGGTGTACCTGTGGATGTATTTCAAGGCCTACTTTCAAACTCAGTGCCTCTTTGCTTGACATCATGGGAAAATCAAAAGAAATCAGCCAAGACCTCAGAAAAAGAATTGTAGACCTCCTCAAGTCTGGTTCATCCTTGGGAGCAATTTCCAAATGCCTGAAGGTACCACGTTCATCAGTACAAACAATAGTACGCAAGTTTAAACACCATGGGACCACGCAGCCGTCATACCGCTCAGGAAGGAGACGCATTCTAACTCCTAGAGATGAACGTACTTTGGTGCGAAAAGTGCAAATCAATCCCAGAACAACAGCAAAGGACCTTGTGAAGATGCTGGAGGAAACAGGTACAAAATGATCTATATCCACACTAAAACGAGTCCTATATCGACATAACCTCAAAGGCCGCTCAGCAAGGAAGAAGCCACTGCTCCAAAACCGCCATAAAAAAGGCAGACTATGGTTTGCAACTGCACATGGGGACAAAGATCATACTTTTTGGAGAAATGTCCTCTGGTCTGATGAAACAAAAATAGAACTGTTTGGCCATAATGACCATCGTTATATTTGGAGGAAAAAGGGGGTTGCTTGCAAGCCGAAGAACACCATCCCAACTTTGAAGCATGGGGGTGGCAGCCTCATCCTGTGGGGGTGCTTTGCTGCAGGACGGACAGGTGCACTTCACAAAATAGATGGCATCATGAGGAAGGAAAATTATGTGGATATATTAAAGCAACATCTCAACACATCAGTCAGGAAGTTAAAGCTTTGTCGCAAATGGGTCTTCAAAATTGACAATGACCCCAAGCATACTTCCAAAGTTGTGGCAAAATGGCTTAAGGACAACAAAGTCAAGGTATTGGAGTGGCCATCACAAAGCCCTGACCTCAATCCTATAGAAAATGTGTGGGCAGAACTGAAAAAGCGTGTGGGAGCAAGGAGGCCTACAAACCTGACTCAGTTACACCAGTTCTGTCAGGAGGAATGGGCCAAAATTCACCCAACTTATTGTGGGAAGCTTTTGGAAGGCTACCCAAAATGTTTGACCCAAGTTAAACAATTTAAAGGCAATGCTACCAAATACTAATTGAGTGTATGTAAACTTTTGACCCACTAGGAATGTGATGAAAGAAATAAAAGCTGAAATAAATAATTATCTCTACTATTATTCTGACATTTCACATTCTCAAAATAAAGTGGTGATCCTAACTGACATAAGACAGGGAATTTTTACTAGGATTAAATGTCAGGAATTGTGAAAAACTGAGTTTAAATGTATTTGGCTAAGGTGTATGCAAACTTCCGACTTCAACTGTAAATACTATATGAGACAACAGATAGACAACTCAATACTCCATACGTGTTTTTCATTTAACACCATATTTCTATACTTAATCATTTCTGATTCACCAATTATCTAAATATCCATTTTTAAAATCTTCAAACTTTTATGTGTCATTTATCAAGTAATTTCTCTGCTCAATGCTCCAAAATGAATAATATTTTGTTTACCCAGAACCATTGGAATTCACACCTCACAGTATTTATTTATGCTTCAGTGCCATGGTATATCATGCAACGTCCATAGCCAGAATCCATTCACTTTTTTTTCTGGCATGATTAGAGAGCTCTGGGTTTGTGTGATGTTGTTCACCAGTACCTACTGGAAATCATGTGTTAATTTCTCCAATGAATTACATGACTTTGTGGCCATAATGTTTTATAATAAACAAATCAAATCAAATTGTATATGTCACATGCGCCGAATACAACAGGTGTAGTAGACCTTACAGTGAAATGCTTACTTACAAGCCCTTAACCAACAATGCAGTTTTAAGAAAGAATACCAAAAAAAAAACATTAAAGAGCAGCAGTAAAAATAACAATAGCGAGGCTATATACAGAGGGTACCGGTACCGAGTCAATGTGCGGGGTCACCGGTTAGTCGAGGTAATTGGGGTAATATATACATGTAGGTAGAGTTATTAAAGTGACTATGCATAGATAATAAACAGAGAGTAGCAGCAGCATAAAAGAGGGGTGGGGGGCCAATGCCAATAGTCTGGGTAGCCATTTGATTAGATGTTCAGGAGTCTTATGGCTTGGGGTAGAAGCTGTTTCGAAGCCTCTTGGACACACTCTCACATATTCTGTACTTTTCCACAGGATTAGGAAAGAATGCATGCTAAAGTCAGCTAATTAATAATGGCAAATGTTCACACAAACAATCTATCATCAGACAAGTTCACAGCTAATAAAGTGTGTCTCAATGCGTCCTAACCTCCCCAAGAACAGGAACTTGCAACACTATCCCTCTCCATTAAATGGATAACTAAAGATGAACAACACCTCAGATGGAACTTGAATGTATTTTGACAGTCAGCAGAGGATCTGTGTTGTCTCATGTTTTCTCTAGCCTGCAAAAATGTGACCTGGACATGTTTTAATCTGGTCGTTGGGTAGAGTATACCGTTCTGTCTCTGGTATACAGTACATTCAAGAGCGAATATTAAATGTTTCTAAAGGCAATACATTTAAAGAGTTATGCATTTAGACCCCTATTCATTCAATTGCAGGTAAAGGAGAACTGCACTGGAGGTTCATTGAGAATGTTATGCTGTTTCTGAGGTTATAAACATTTTGTGTATCAGACTATTTGCAGCTAAATGTGATATGTCATTACATTAAAGTTCATGGCTAACTTTGCCATGAAATCAGTTGCATATTATTGATCTCAGTGTCCTTTTGGTTATTGTCTGCCTTGAGATTGGAAGGTTAGGGTCATACCAAAGGTCGAGTCATACTAAAGGATCAACAAATGGGAACTGCTGCCTCTCTTCTTGGTATCCAGCATTAAGGAGAGGGACAGACTAGTGTCCTGTATTTGTACATCAAGCTGCCTCACACTACAGAAGCAGGAGATAGTTTGGCAACACTTTACATTAAGTTTCCCTTATTACTATGTAACTACACAGGTGTTACCTATGTGTTACTATGTAAATACATGATACTAGGGTTGTAGCGGTATCAGTTATTACACAGTTGGAGTAAGGACTGTGTAATTACACATCCACTTGCTAAATACCTTTATTTTATCAGGGAGTCATACTGAGACCAAGGTCTCTTTTACAGATGAGCCCTGAATTACGTAAATTGCAGAAAATACACACACCGAATATAAATACAAAATGCAAGCAGAAAGAAAAACACGGTCAATACTAATCTTTAAAACGAAAGCAATTTAGGTCAAAATAGTTCATATTAACAAAGGAAATAGAGGGACTAACAGTACAGATAGATAGCAATAAAAACTGTACCCGAGAGGCACAAAATAGCGATATTTTGGAGATTATTATGTTTTTCAAATATCCGAGTGGGTGAGTGAGAGGTCGTAATCTGAATAAATGGAAAGAGGCTATTATTTCACACCGGGTGAGCCATTCTTACTAATGTGCTAGAGAACCAGTTTGGATTTAAGTATAACTGTTGTATGACTGAAGCCTTTAGTGAGAGGTTCAATGCTTTAATATTTAATTATTTTAGCCCTTCGAATTCATATTCATGATATAAATAGGCCCGTTAAATTTTCTCAGGCTTGCCGTTCCAAAGTGGAATCTTTTTTACTCATATAATTTACAAAAACTAGTTGTTCGGTTTAGGCAGGGCCATTAGTAAATAAGTAAACTGGGATATGACTAAAGAATTAATCAGGGTGATTTTTCCACAAATAGTATTTACCTTTCCATGGTAGCAAGACCATATATATTTTTGCTAACTTTCTATTAAAATGTATTGTAGTGAGATCATTTATTTATTTCGGGATTTGAATACACAGTATGTCCACTTCACCGTCAGACCATTTTATTGTTAAACTACATGGTAATGTAAAAGTTGTCTTTTTTAGCGATCCAATACATATACTTATCTTAGTTCAGTTGTAATCCAGAGGTTAAAGAAATTATCTAGATACTCTATGAGGCTGTGCAGGGATCCAAATTGCGGATTTAAAACAATAAAATGAGTCTTCAGCGTACAATGACACCTTATACATTATAATAAAATATAATACAAATTTTAAACATTAAAATACATTTTACAACAGATTTCACAATACATTAAGTGTGTGCCCTCCGGCCTCTACTCTACTACAGCACACAATCCAGGTGTACGTGTGTGTATAGTGTGTATGTTATGTGAGTTTGTATGTGTGTTACTCTTCACAGGCCTCGCTGTTCCATAAAGTGGATTTTTATCTGTTTTTAAAATCTGAAATGTACTGCTTGCGTGAGTTACTTGATGTAGAATTAAGTCCCAAATAGCCATGTAGATTTCTAGCCCATTGTTATTATTGTTAGATCTTTTCGATTGGCCATAATGTCGACAGTGGACAACCCTGTTTTACTCATCTTGACAGTTAAATACTTTCTGAGAAGTAGCCATTATTTGCTATTTTACACCTGGGGCTACACAGGTGTAAAATAGTCAAGGCATTTATATATATATTCTAGTGATACTTTACCAAAGCCTTTTCAAAATAAGCTATGAATACCAGGCCTGGTTTCCCAGATTTTTCATAGTGTTCTATTGTTTCCAGTACTTGTCTTATATTATCTCCAATGTATTGTCCATGTAAAAAACCTTAGGATGAATAATATCCGACAATACCGTTTTAATTCTATGCAATCTATGTATTTTGCTAGAATTTGTGTAAGGGTCCTCCAGTTTTTCAGGTGGACTGGATCTTTATATTTACCACCTAGGTCCAGTTTTAGTAATAGTGAAATCAGACCTTCTTACTGAGTATCTGACAGTCTACAATTTTTATAGCAGTGGTTAAAACATTCTAATAACAGACCTCTGAGTACATCGAAAAAGGTTTGATATACCTCAACTGGTATGCCATCCAGACCTGGAGTCTTACCGGACTTAAAGTCTTTAATTACATCAAGAAGTTCCTCTCTAATTTGGCCTTCGCATTTAGTTTTTCTATACAGCTGTTCATTTTACACTATTAATAGAAAAAAAAAAAATTTGGTGCATTTTCCCCATATTCCATCCAGTTCGCTTTATTTATTTTATTTTATATATTACACTTGATCTTTCTTGAATAAGTTCGTCCAGTTCTTTTTGTTTTTCCTCTAACTTATTCTGTGCCTCTGTCGTACCATTTTTATTGCTATCTTTCTGTACTGTTAGTTCCTCTATTTCCTTTGTTAATATCAACTCTTTTGACCTAAATATTTTTTTATGAAATATGAGTTGCATGACCTCTAAATACACATTTGAAAGTGTTCCATACAATAAGGGGATCTGCTGTACCTGTGTTATGTAGGAAAAAGTAAGTTAGAAAATATTATGTCTTGGTTGAAAATAAGTTGTCATCCAGGAGGCTTTGATTACATTTCCAATATCTCCACCCACGTGGAAATTCCGTAATGTGTAATGTGTATGCCAATTATTTGATGGTCCAACCGCATTCTGTCCCCTATCAACACTTTTTAAACTTTTGGTGCCAGCAAGAATGACATAAGAAAGTAGTGAAGACAACTAGCTTGACTGAGCCTCCGCCATGTATATCTCACTAGGTCAGGATATTTAAGCCTCCATATCGTTTATTCGTGATTTCCTTAAGTGCATGAGGGTGATAGTTTGTAGTGTGATTTGCTTTACGGTCCATTGAGGTACTTAAAACCGTATTATAGTCTCCCACCATAATAATAGAGTCGTATATTGCTTGTAAACTCAATAAATTATTATATGTATTTTCAAAGAAGCGTGGATCATCATTATTTGGACCCTGTCCTTTTTCTTCATCTAAAAATGTTGAAAATGTTTCCTGAAAACAATAGATATTATATTCCTTTTCTTTTAGCCAGGTAAAGACTGATCATCTTTTCTCATTATCTGCTAAACCATTACAATTATAACTAGCTATACTTATTTCACCACTTACCATAATGATATACAAGTTTTGATTATACTTACCATAATATATGTTTGTAAACTTACCATTAAAAAGTAACATGATGATTGATTGTCCATACAGCGTTACCATCATATTTGCACTGTTAAGCACACTGTAGCTGCGACTGAGTAAACCTCCATTTGACCTCCAGTATTCCATACACTGAAACCTCCCCCGATCCCAAGTTTGGTTGTCCTCCCTGTGACTGGCAGTCCACCCCTGTACACATGGATCCTAGGGCCTTTGAGAGATTGAGACCCATCTTTGAAAAGAGCACATAGTGCCACCTACAGAACAGAACCAGATTAGCGGTCAGAGCATTTCTAACGCTTTCGTCTCGGTTGTACTGACTGTATAGAGTTATTTAAAATATATACACAGTACCAGTCAAAAGTTTGGAAACACCTACTCATTCAAGGGTTTTTCTTTCTTTTTTACTATTTTCTATTTTGTAGAATAATAGTGAAGACATCAAAACTATGAAAGAACACATATTGAATCATGTAGTAACCAAAAAAGTTAAACAAATCAAAATAGATTTTAGATTTTAGATTCTTAGCCACCCTTTGCCTTGTGTCACGATCGTTGACACATGATGAAGCGGACCAAGGCGCAGCGTTGAAGGTGAACATACTATTTATTTAGAATGATCACACGATCAAAACAACAACGATAACGTGACGTCTACGGTATAACACAAACCAAATCAGAACAAGATCCCACAAAGAATAGCTGAAAACAGCCTACCTAAGTATGGCTCCCAATCAGAGACAACGAGCAACAGCTGCCTCTGATTGGGAACCACCCTGACCAACATAGATCTATATGATCTAGAACAAAACCCAAAACATAGAAAACACAACATAGAAGCTACCCCGTGAAACTAAACATAGAAAATCCACACCCTGGCTCAACATTTCAGAGTCCCCAGAGCCAGGGCGTGACAGTACCCCCCCCCCCCAAAGGCGCGGACTCCGACCGCGCCAACAGAACACCACAGGGGAGGGACCGGGTGGGCACTCCGCCTTGGCGGCGGATCCGGCTCTGGGCATGATCCCCACTCCCTCTCTAACCCCCCACAGTACCCCTGGTCCGGTCTGGCCCTGCTGGCCGGAGCTGGACTGAACACTGGTGGAGCGGATTGCTCTAGCTCCGACGTGAAGCATCTGACCGGTGCCGGACCAGCCACCGGTGGAACAGGCACGGGCCGTGCCGGACTGACGACGCACACCACTGGCTTGGTGTGGGGAACAGGAGCGGGCCGAGCCGGGCTGTCGAAGCGCACCCCTGACTTGGTGCGGGGAGCAGGAACGGGCCGAGCCGGACTGACGACGCACACCACTGGCTTGGTGTGGGGAGCAGGAGCGGGCCGAGCCGGGCTGTCGAAGCGCACCCCTGACTTGGTGCGGGGAGCAGGAACGGGCCGAGCCGGGCTGACGAAGCGCACCACTGACTTGGTGCGGGGAGCAGGAACGGGCCGAGCCGGGCTGACGAAGCGCACCACTGACTTGGTGCGGGGAGCAGGAACGGGCCGAGCCGGGCTGACGAAACGCACCACTGACTTGGTGCGGGGAGCAGGAGCGGGCCGGACCGGGCTGACGAAGCGCACCACTGACTTGGTGCGGGGAGCAGGAACGGGCCGCGCCGGGCTGACGAAACGCACCACTGACTTGGTGCGAGTGGCAGGAACAGGCCGGACCGTACTGGGAACACACACCACTGGCCCTACGTGGGGATCAGGAACAGGCCGGACCGGACTGGCAACACACGCCAGTACCTCTCGCCGTGCCTCTACAACCTCCTTCCCCCTGGTGACCAGTGACTCCCGTAACCTGGCGTCCTCCTGCTGCCCCGTCGTCCACGGCGTTAGCCCCCCCCTAAAAAATGTATGGGCTTCACTCCTACCCGTGGCCAAGGCCTCCATCCCTCTTGCCAGACTCGCACTCATCTCCTCCCACGTCCATCCTCTCTCCTCGTCACGCTGCTTGATCCAGTCAAGGTGGGATCTTCTGTCACGATCGTTGACACATGATGAAGCGGACCAAGGCGCAGCGTT
Source organism: Coregonus lavaretus (assembly GCF_964263955.1). Taxonomy (NCBI): domain Eukaryota; kingdom Metazoa; phylum Chordata; class Actinopteri; order Salmoniformes; family Salmonidae; genus Coregonus; species Coregonus lavaretus. The sequence goes on from NC_139993.1 coordinate 15,080,336, forward strand.
GAAGGTGAACATATTATTTATTTAGAATGATCACACGATCAAAACAACAACGATAACGTGACGTCTACGGTATAACACAAACCAAATCAGAACAAGATCCCACAAAGAATAGCTGAAAACAGCCTACCTAAGTATGGCTCCCAATCAGAGACAACGAGCAACAGCTGCCTCTGATTGGGAACCACCCTGACCAACATAGATCTATATGATCTAGAACAAAACCCAAAACATAGAAAACACAACATAGAAGCTACCCCGTGAAACTAAACATAGAAAATCCACACCCTGGCTCAACATTTCAGAGTCCCCAGAGCCAGGGCGTGACACCTTGATGACAGCTTTGCACACACTTGGCATTCTCTCAACCAGGTTCACCTGGAATGCTTTTCCAACAGTCTTGAAGGAGTTCCCACATATGCTGAGCACTTGTTGGCTGCTTTTCCTTCACTCTGCGGTCCAACTCATCCCAAACCATCTCAATTGAGTTGAGGTTGGGGGATTGTGGAGGCCAGGTCATCTGATGCAGCACTCCATCACTATCCTTCTTGGTCAAATAGCCATTACACAGCCTGGAGTTGTGTTGGGTCATTGTCCAGTTTACAAAACAAATTATAGGCCCACTAAGCGCAAACCAGATGGGATGGCATATCGCTGCAGAAGGCTGTGGTAGCCATGCTGGTTAAGTGTGCCTTGAATTCTAAATAAATCACAGACAGTGTCACCAGCAAAGCACCCCCACACCATCACACCTCCTCCTACATGCTTTACGGTGGGAAATACACATGTGAAGATCATCTGTTCACCTACTCTGCGTCTCACAAAGACACTGCAGTTGGAACCAAAAATCTCACATTCGTACTCATCAGACCAAAGGACAGATTTCCACTGGACTAATGTTCATTGCTCGTGTTTCTTGGCCCAAGCAGGTCTCTTATTCTTATTGGTGTTCTTTAGTAATGGTTTCTTTGCAGAAAATCGACCATGAAGGCCTGATTCACGCAATGTCCTCTGAACAGTTGATGTTGAGATGTGTCTGTTACTTGAACTCTGTGAAGCATTTATTTGGGCTGCAATCTGAGGTGCAGTTAATTGCCGATTTCTGAAGCTGGTAACTATAATGAACTTATCCTCTGCAGCAGAGGTAACTCTGGGTTTTCCTATCCTGTGGCGGTCCTCATGAGAGCCAGTTTCATCATTGCACTTGATGGTTTTTGTGACTGCACTTGAAGAAACTTTCAAAGTTCTTGAAATGTTTCCGGATTGACTGACCTTCATGTCTTAAAGAAATGATGGATTGTCATTTCTCTTTGCTCATTTGAGCTGTTTTTGCTCAAATGGACTTGGTATTTTACCAAATAGGGCTATCTTCTGTATACCACCCCTACCTTGTCACAACACAACTGATTGGCTCAAACTCATTATGAAGGAAAGAAATTCCACAAAGGCACACCTGTTAATTGAAATGCATTCCAGGTGACTACCTCATGAAGCTGGTTGAGAGAATGCCAAGAGTGTGCAAAGATGTCATCAAGGCAAAGGGTGGCTACTTGTAAGAATCTCAAAACTCAAATATATTTTGATTTGTTTAACACTTATTTTGTTACTACATCATTCCATATGTGTTATTTCATAGTTTTGATGTCTTCTGTCACATCTGCTCCTGCAACGCCCTCTACTGCTCATCCTGTTTCTCCTTAACCTGCCGCCACTCCCCCAGTACTCTCTCCCTCTCCCTCTCTCTGTGTGTGTGTGTGTGTGTGTGTGTGTGATTGTGTGGGCGGAGACAGGTGTGCTGGAGTCAGAGAAGATCCCCACCAGCTGCAACCTGTTCCATAATCAAGACCTCTACATATACTCAGTCCTGCCACTTCCACACTGCCAGATCGTAATCTCTGCTCAGTCAGTTTACGGTTCTAGCCGTTTGTTACTATTCAGATCCTGTTATCCTGTTGTGCCTGTTTTCCTTGCCTGACGCTGGTTTCCTCTCCGCTACAGTTCTGCCGCTCCGACTCTGGTCCCTGTCTCTAGTCCCACGCCTCGTCATCCTGCTACTCTGTCCTGGATTCTCCACTCTACTACTCCCTTGGATTCCCCTCTGGACCTGCTCACCCTGTCACAACCCCCCTCGCTCCAGCCTCAGCCTAAACACATGGTTTACCAGCAGTTTCCCCTGACATGCACTCCATCTTCCCCCTGTGTTTCAATAAATACCTTGATTACTTCATTCCAATCTCCTCGTCTGTGTCTTCTCTTGGGTTCCCCTGTTCCACTCCGCGTAACAGTACGATCTGGCCCAAGAGATTAACCCAGCAGACTCTGCTACTCCCCACTCGGCCAAGGCACCCTGCTCGAGCAACATGACCAAGCCCTGAAGTCCCTTCTGGAGCACATCAAGGAATTTTCACAGGGCCGACCCTTCGCCCAGAGCTCACAACCAGTACCATGTCCTTCTTCCCCACTCAGGGAGACGTTTGTTCTGACTCCCGAGCGTTACAATGGCAACATCGGAGCTTGCAGAGCCTTTTTGGTACAATTTTCACTAGTATTTAAACAACAGCCCTACTCTTATGCTAGTGAACGGACCTTGATTTCCTTTCTGAATGGCTGCCTCCGTGGAGCAGTGCTGTCCTGGGCCATGGCGGTGGGAGAGAGTCAGTTCCCCATCTGCTTCTCCTACTCCAGATTCACGGAGGAGATAAAAAAAGTATTCGACCACCCTGGCTGCGGTAAGGATGCTACTAAACGACACCTGTCCCTCCATCAAGGCTCCCATAGTGTTGCAGAGATGGCATGTGAGATCCGCACCCTCGCCGCTGAGAGTGGCTGGAATGAGGAGGCCCTTCAGGGAGCATTCCGGAATGCGCTCACTGAGACCCTCAAGGACGAGTTGGTGTCCAGGGATGAGGCTGATGGTCTTGATGAACTCATCTCTCTCGCTAACCACGTCGACAACCATCTCTGTGAGCGTCGGAGGGAGAGGGTAGGTAGGGTTGCATGTCCCATAACACCGGCTTCAGTGCCTTGTCCTCCTTCTCCGACTGCATCCCATCCCCAGGCTCGTCCTGATCCTGAACCCATGCAGCTCGGCCGGGCCCGTCTCTTTCCTGAGGAGAGGCAACGACGAATCGGCACTAGGAGCTGCCTATACTGTGGCCAGGTTGGTCACATTGTCTCCACTTGTTCCCTGCGTCCAGCAAAAGAGGGGGCTTGGCAGTAGTGGGGGATATACTGTTGAGCCAAATCGCCTGCCCATCTTCCCCCAGACCCCTGCTTGAAAGAAACCTTGTGTGGCAGAGCCAGGCTTTTCCTCTGTCTGCTCTCATCGATTCGGGCACGGACAAGAGCTTCCTGGACCGAGGTCTCGTTACCCAGTTAGGCCTAGACACTGTTCCACTCGATTCACCCCTCGATGCCAACGCTCTCAATAGACCGTTTCTCACCCGTGTCTGTGAGAGAACCGTCCCTGTCATCCCGCGTCTCTCTGGAAATCACCTGGAAAAGATCAGTTTCCACAAAATCGACTGTTCTTACTCTCCCCTGGTTCTTGGCCATCCATGGTTAAAGCTTCACAACCCACAGCTTGACTGGACCACAGGAAAGGTAAACACTTCTAATTGTTTACATTCTGCCCTTCCCCCTGCCTTGTCTGTGTCCCAGTTCATTCCAGTACCTACGGACCTGTCATCAGTTCCTCCCGAGTATCATGATCTAGCTCCTGTGTTCAGCAAGCACCACGCCCTGTCGCTGCCGCCTCATCGGTCGTACGACTGTGCCATTGACATCCAGCCTGCAGCTCCTCTCCCCAGTAGCCGGTTGTTTACCCTCTCTCGTCCCGAGCAAGAGGCTATGGAGAGGTACATCCAGGATTCTCTGGCTGCAGGACTTATCAAGCCATCTTCTTCCCCGGTGGGTGATGGGTCACTGAGGCCGTGCATAGACTTCCGTAGTCTGAATAATATCACTGTTAAGAACAAGGACCCCTTGCCACTCATCAGCTCTCTTTTGTTCCCCTCCATGGTGCCACGGTATTTACCAAACTCGACCTCTGGAATGCCTACCACCTTGTCCGCATAAGAGAGGGAGACGAGTGGAAGACTGCGTTCAACACACCACTTGGTCACTTTGAGTATTTGGTCATGCCTTTTGGTTTTACTAACGCCCCTGCTGTTTTCCAGAACCTAGTCAATGACGTGCTGAGGGATGTGATTGGACGCTTCGTTTTTGTCTATTTAGATGACATCCTGATTCTTTTCCAAGGACCCTGAGGCTCACCAGCAACACATTCGCCAACGGCTGTTGGAGAATAAGCTTTTTGTTAAAGCTGACAAATGTGAGTTCCATGCTGCCACAGTGTCTTTCCTGGGTTATATTATTGCACAGGGACAGTTACGTATGGACCCCGCCAAGGTCATGGCAGTCACAGAGTGGCCTGCGCCCTCCAACCTTAAGCAGCTACAGCGTTTCCTGGGGTTTGCACATTTTTACAGACATTTCTTCCGCAACTACAGCCGTCTGGCAGCACCTCTCACCTCCACCTCCACTCCGTTCCACTGGACTCCAGAGGCAGAGGCAGCATTCCTGGAACTCAAGCGTCGCTTCACCTCCGGTCCTTACTCAGCCTGACCCAGAACTCCAGTTCATCGTGGAGGTGGACGCCTCTGACACTGGGGTAGGTGCTGTTCTGTCTCAACGTAACCCCTCTGATCAGAAGGGCCACCAATGTGCATTCTTTTCCCGTAAGCTCTCACCTGCAGAGAGGAATTTTAACATTGGAAACCGGGAACTCCTGGCAGCTAAGCTGGCTCTGGAGGAATGGCGTCACTGGCCGGAGGGCTCTGTAACACCCTTCATCGTGTGGACTGACCATAACCTGTCCTACATCCAGACCGCCAAACGTCTGAACTTCCGACAAGCCAGGTGGGCATTGTTCTTCGGTAGATTCAATTTCACACTCCCTTATCGCCCCGGTTCGAAGAATACCAAGCCTGATGCCCTCTCTCGCCAGTTCACCAAAGACAACATGGGTACCGAGCCAGAAGCCATTGTGCCATCCACCTGCATCGTTACCGCCGTCACCTGGGAGATCGAGTCCCGGCTCAGCAGAACCAGCCGGATCCGGGTAATGGTCCTAGTAATGCTCTGTTTGTCCCAGATTGTGTTTGCTCTGATGTTCTTCAGTGGGGCCATTCTACCCACCTCACCTGTCACCCTGGTATGAACTGGACCCTTGCCTTCCTGCGTCAGTGCTTTTGGTGGCCCACTATGGAGAGAGATGTCCGGGAGTTTGTATCAACCTGTTCGGTTTGTGCCTGGAACAAAACCTCCACTAAACCCACTTCCGGTCTCTCCAAGCTCCCTTCCTCCAGAGAGACTGCGGACCTGTTAGTATCCCATGTGTTTCGTCTGCATGGCATCCTCACTGACATCATTTCCGACAGAGGATCCCTGTTTAACTCCCAGGTATGGAGATCCTTCTGTCCAGGTATGGAGATCCTTCTGTCCGGCTCTTGGTATCAATGTCAATCTTTCTTCTGGATATCTCCCCCAGACCAACGGCCAGACGGAACGGGCCAACCAAGAGATGGAGACTACCCTACGCTGCGTGATTTCTTCTAACCATTCCTCCTGGAGCGCTCAGCTACCCAGGGTTGAATATGCCCACAACACCCTCACCAACGCCTCGTCAGGTATGTCACCCTTCGAGTGTGCTCTGGGTTACCAACCCCCCCCTTGTTCCCCGCCCAAGAGGTTGCGGTTCCCTCTGTCCAGGTCCATCTGCACTGTTGTCACCATACCTGGAGGAAGGCCCGGGCAGCCCTTCTTCGTGCCTCCGACAGGACCCAGTCCCAAGCAAACCGTCGCCGGACCTCAGCTCCAGTCTACACCCCGGGTCAAAAGGTATGGCTCTCATCGAAGGACCTGCCATTGAAGGTGGCATCGAAGAAACGTTCCCCCCGATTAATTGGTCATTTGCTGGTCAAGGGCAGTCAAGTCTGGGGTGAACCAGGGGCTATATCTGTTCTTAGTTCTACATTTTTTGAATGGGGCATGCTTATTTAAGATGGAGAGGAAAGCACTTTTAAAGAACAACCAGGCATCCCCTACTGACAGAATGAGGTCAATATCCATCCAGGATACCCGGGCCAGGTCAATTAGAAAGGCCTGCTCGCTGAAGTGTTTTAGGGAGCGTTTGACAGTGTTGAGGGGTGGTCGTTTGACAGTGGACCCATTACTGATGCAGGCAATGAGGCAGTGATTGCTGAGATCCTGGTTAAAGACAGCAGAGGTGTATTTAGAGGGTAAATTATTCAGGATGATATTTTTTTATGTTTTTTTATTTCACCTTTATTTAACCAGGTAAGCCAGTTGAGAACAAGTTCTCATTTACAACTGCGACCTGGTCAAGATAAAGCATAGCAGTGCGATAAAAACAACAACACAGAGTTACATATGGGGTAAAAAAACATAAAGTCAAAAAATACAACAGAAAATATATATACAGTGTGTGCAAATGTAGCAAGTTATGGAGGTAAGGCAATAAATAGGCTATAGTGCAAAATAATTACAATTAGTATTAACACTGAAATGCTAGATGTGCAAGAGATTATGTGCAAATAGAGATACTGGTGTGCAAAAGAGCAAAATAAATAACAATATAGGGATGAGGTAGTTGGGTGGGCTAATTTCAGATGGGCTGTGTACAGGTGCAGTGATCGGTAAGGTGCTCTGACAACTGATGCTTAAAGTTAGTGAGGGAGATAAAAGTCTCCAGCTTCAGAGATTTTTGCAATTCGTTCTAGTCATTGGCAGCAGAGAACTGGAAGGAATGGCGGCCAAAGGAGGTGTTGGCTTTGGGAATGACCAGTGAGATATACCTGCTGGAGCGCAGACTACGGGTGGGTGCTGCTATGGTGACCAATGAGCTAAGATAAGGCGGGGATTTGCCTAGCAGTGATTTATAGATGGCCTGGAGCCAGTGTGTTTGACGACGAACATGTAGTGAGGACCAGCCAACAAGAGCGTACAGGTCACAGTGGTGGGTAGTGTATGGGGCTTTGGAGACAAAACGGATGGCACTGTGATAGACTTCATCCAATTTGCTGAGTAGAGTGTTGGAGGCTATTTTGTAAATGACATCGCCGAAGTCAAGGATCGGTAGGATAGTCAGTTTTACGAGGGCATGTTTGGCAGCATTAGTGAAGGAGGCTTTGTTGCGAAATAGGAAGCCAATTCTAGATTTAACTTTGGATTGGAGATTCTTAATGTGAGTCTGGAAGGAGAGTTTACAGTCTAACCAGACACCTAGGTATTTGTAGTTGTCCACATACTCTAGGTCAGACCCGTCGAGAGTGGTGATTCTAGTCGGGTGGGCGGGTGCCAGCAGCGTTCGATTGAAGAGCATGCATTTAGTTTTACTAGTGTTTAAGAGCAGTTGGAGGCTACTGAAGGAGTGTTGTATGGCATTGAAGCTCGTTTGGAGGTTTGTTAACACAGTGTCCAATGAAGGGCCAGATGTATACAAAATGATGTCGTCTGCGTAGAGGTGGATCTGAGAGTCACCAGCAGCAAGAGCGACATCATTGATATACACGGAGAAAAGAGTCGGCCCAAGAATTGAACCCTGTGGCACCCCCATAGAGACTGCCATAGGTCCAGACAACAGGCCCTCCGATTTGACACACTGAACTCTATCTGAGAAGTAGTTGGTGAACCAGGCGAGGCAGTCATTTGAGAAACCAAGGCTATTTAGTCTGCCAATAAGAATGCGGTGGTTGACAGAGTCGAAAGCCTTGGCCAGGTCGATGAAGACGGCTGCACAGTACTGTCTATTATCGATCGCAGTTATAATATCGTTTAGGACCTTGAGCGTGGCTGAAGTGCACCCATGACCAGCTCGGAAATCGGATTGCATAGCGGAGAAGGTACGGTGGTATTCGAAATGGTCGGTGATCTGTTTGTTAACTTGGCTTTCAAATACTTTCGAAAGGCAGGGCAGGATGGATATAGGTCTGTTTGGATCAAGAGTGTCACCCCCTTTGAAGAGGGGGATGACCGCGGCAGCTTTCCAATCTCTGGGGATCTCAGACGTTACGAAAGAGAGGTTGAACAGACTAGTAATAGGGGTTGCGACAATTTCGGCGGCTAGTTTTAGAAAGAAAGGGTCCAGATTGTCTAGCCCATCTGATTTGTAGGGGTCCAGATTTAGCAGCTCTTTCAGAACATCAGCTGTCTGAATTTGTGTTAAGGAGAAGGGGTGGGGGGGGGGGGGGGGGCATGGGCAAGTTGCAGCGGAGGGTGCAGAGCTGGTGGCCGGGGTAGTGGTAGCCAGGTGGAAAGCATGGCCAGCCGTAGCAAAATGCTTGTTGAAATTCTCGATTATTGTAGATTTATCGGTGGTGATAGTGTTTCCTAGCCTCAGTGCAGTGGGCAGCTGGGAGGAAGTGCTCTTATTCTCCATGGACTTTACAGTGTCCCAAAACTTTTTGGAGTTCGTGCTTTTCGTGCTACAGGATGCAAATTTCTGTTTGAAAAAGTTAGCCTTTGCTTTCCTGACTGCTTGTGTATATTGGTTCCTAACTTCCCTGAAAAGTTGCATATCGCAGGGGCTATTTGATGCTAATGCAGTACGCCACAGGATGTTTTTGTGCTGGTCAAGGGCAATCAAGTCTGAGGAGAACCAGGGGCTATATCTGTTCTTAGTTCTGTATTTTTTGAATGGGGCATGTTTATTTAAGATTGAGAGGAAATTACTTTTAAAGAACAACCAGGCATCCTCTACTGACGGAATGAGATCTATATCCATCCAGGATACCTGGGCCAGGTCAATTAGGAAGGCCTGCTCGCTAAAGTGTTTTAGGGAGCGTTTGACAGTGATGAGAGGTGGTCGTTTGACCGCGGACCCGTTACGGACGCAGGCAATAAGGCAGTGATCGCTGAGATCCTGGTTGAAGACAGCGGAGGTGTATTTAGAGGGTAAGTTAGTCAGGATGATATCTATGAGGGTACCCATGTTTACGGATTTAGGGTTGTACCTGGTAGGTTCGTTGATAATTTGCGTGAGATTGAGGGCATCTAGTTTGGATTGTAGGATGGCCGGGGTATTAAGCATATCCCAATTTAGGTCACCAAGCAGTACGAACTCTGAGGATAAATGGGGGGCAATCAATTCACATATGGTGTCCAGGGCACAGCTGGGGGCTGAGGGGGGTCTGTAGCAAGCAGCAACAGTGAGAGACTTATTTCTGGAAAGGTGGATTTTTAGAAGTAGAAGCTCAAATTGTTTGGGCATTGACCTGGATAGTATGATAGAGCTCTGCAGGCTATCTCTACAGTAGATTGCAACTCCACCCCCTTTGGCAGTTCTATCTAGACGGAAAATGTTATAGTTGGTGATGGAAATTTCAGAATTTTTGGTGGCCTTCCTAAGCCAGGATTCAGACACTGCTAGAACATCAGGGTTGGCGGAGTGTGCTAACGCAGTGAATAACTCAAACTTAGGAAGTAGACTTCTGATATTTACATGCAGGAAACCAAGGCTTTTGCGATTACAGAAGTCAGCAAATGATAGCGCCTGGGGAGTAGGAGTGATACTGAGGGCTGTGGTCCTCTGTAGCTCAGCTGGTAGAGCACGGCGCTTGTAACGCAAAGGTAGTGGGTTCGATCCCCGGGACCACCCATACACAAAAATGTATGCACGCATGACTGTAAGTCGCTTTGGATAAAAGCGTCTGCTAAATGGCATATTATATTATATATTATTGCAAGGCCTGGGTTAGCCTCTACATCACCGGAGGAACAGAGGAGGACTAGAATAAGGATACGGCTAAAGGCTTTAAGAACTGGTCTTCTAGTGCGTTGGGTACATAGAATAAAGGGGGCAGATTTCCGGGCGTTGTAGAAAAGATTCAGGGCATTATGTACAGACAACGATATGGAAGGATGTGAGTAAAGTGGAGGTAAACCTAAGCATTGGGTAACAATGAAAGAGATAGCATCACTGGAGGCACCAATTGAGTCAGTCTCCGCGTGTATGGGGGGTGGGACAAAGGAGCTATCTAAGGCAGGTTTAGCTGGGCTGGGGGATCTACAGTGAAATAGTACAATTAGAAATAACCGAAACAACAATAAGCTAACCATATTGAGATGGGAGAGAGGCATAAAGCAATCACAGGTGTAATTTGAGAGAGCTAAGGCAACAGCTGGTAATGACGACACAGTTTGGGCTGAGGCTAAACATAAACAGGATGCGGTACCGTAAAAAGGAACAGTCCAGCAGACATCAGCTGTATAGCTGAGTTATCATAAGGTCCGGTGAACAGCAGTAGGATAGTTCGGAGGTAGTTCGGGGGCTGCTAAAGCACTAGTGAGCAAGAGGCCACGGCGAGCGTGTGCTAGCGGGCCGGGGCTAGCAGATGGAATCTTCGTGGTCGACGTCGTAACGGGAAGCCTGTTGTAACCACATCAGACGATTTCGTCGGCAGACCAGTCGTGTAGGATCGGCGGGGCTCCGTGTCAACACTAGGTGGTCCCGTCCGGTTGACAGAGAGGTAGATAGCCGGGAGATGGGCCTAGCTCAGGATGATTAGCCAGACCACAACGTCCATTTTGTTGCAGCTAGCTGGTAGCGATGAATCCGGAGTTAAAGGTCCAGTGATTCAGTGATTCCGGCAGAAAAACTGATATGTTCTGGGTCGATAACGCGCTGTGCAGACAGTGCAGACTGGCCGAATAATAGTCCAGACTAGAGCTGGCTGGTGGGTGGTGCAGGCCACGGACAATGGTGAAAAACCACTAACGGTAGCTGATAGCATGTAACTAGTTAGCTGGCTACTCCCGTCCGGTAGACCTAGAGGTAGATATGAGCCTGGCTCTAGGCTAGCTCGGGGCTAACTGGTGCTTGCATCGGGGGCAGTGGTGATTATACAGACAGCAACATCCATTCGTTTGCGGCTAGCTAGTTGAGATCCGGTGATTAATGTCCAGTGATTAAATTATTCCCGCAGAAAAATACAATGTTCTGGGTGAAATACCGCTAACTGTGGCTAATAGCAAGTAGCTAGTTAGCTGGCTAGCTAGTTTCAACTGGAGATTCTAGATAAAAGGTAAGTCAATAATAGAATCCGTTCCACATTGAGTGAGGCAGGTTGCAGGAAAGTATATTTTGTAGAAGGATGAAAAGTCTGATAGGGAAATATGTACGAAAAATAGAATAAAAAACAGGGTATTTACAGGCTATTTACAGACACACGACAAAAACAGGACTGCACTACTACGCCATCTTGGATCTATGAGGATGCCCATGTTAACGGATTTAGGGTTGTACCTGGTTGGTTCCTTGATGATTTGTGTGAGATTGAGGGCATCTAGTTGAGATTGTAGGACAGCCGGGGTGTTAAGCATATCCCAGTTTAGGTCACCAAGCAATACAATCTGAAGATAGATGGGGGCAATCAATTCACATATGGTGTCCAGGGCACAGCTGGGGGCTGAGGGGGGGCTGTAGCATGCGACAACAGTGAGAGACTTATTTCTGGAGAGGTGGATTTTGTTGGGACACAGACCTGGATAATATTTTCGGGTGTTGACTTTTGTGATTGTACGCTCCCCTATCAGACTATGTTCAATGCTCCTCTCCCAGTTTCATTAATTAGTCCCTCAATTGCAAATATGGAACAAACTTCAGCTAACAACCTTTCTGCAATTCCTAGATTATTGTCCAATCACCATATTGCGAATACTACTTACATGCAGAGAGGTATTGTTAGTAGTAATCTTGTCCCCATAAAATTGAGCTCTGTCAATAGCCCGAAAATGGTTTATTGCTCATTCAGTGCAGCTTCAGGTGCTACCTTGGATACTCCATCTGATATGAATTCCCGTAGCAATGGCATTGGAATAATTCATTTGAATGCTAGAAGCCTGATCCAAAAGTTGGACTTTATTTACATTTTGGTCTCACAATCAAATGTTGACGTACTGATTGTATCTGAATCGTGGCTGTGTGATTCTGTGCCTGATTCAGATGTTCAGTTGATTGGGTACAATATTTATAGAGCTGATAGAGTTGGTAGAGGTGGTGGTATCGCGATTTATGTAAAATGCTGCTTAAATGTTTCTGTGTCCATATCAACCTCTGTCCCAAAGCAATATGAATGTCTAGTTTTAAATGTGGTACTTGGTAATAATGCTCATTTAACTATAGCAGGGGTATATCGCCCCCCCCCTCAGCTCCTCCTTGTACTCTATGCAAATTATCTGATATACTGTCTAACTATGCACACTCTGAATAACTGATTTTGGGAGATTTTAACCTGGATTGGCTTTCACCAGTATCCGATAAATTAAAATATATTTGTACTGAGCTAAATCTAACTCAGCTGATAACTAAACCAACCCGTCCCAACTTTAAGAATCCAGTAAAATCTACTCTACTAGACATTATTCTAACAAATACCCCCCATAAATACACAGCCAGTGTTTTTTTTTTCAAATGATATCAGTGACCACTGCTCTATTGCTTGTATTAGAGATACCAGGCTGAAACACTCTGATCCCTGTATAATCTCTAAGAGAAATTATAAACATTTCTCACAGCAAGCTTTTATCCTTGACTTATATCACTCTGAGCATTTATCCACTTGCTGCTTTATGGACCCGGTTTTAGCCCTTGCTTTTTTCTCTTCTATTGTTACCTCTATGTCTGATAAACATGCCCCGCTTAAGAATCACAGAGAAAGAAACCGAACCAGTTCTTGGTTCTCTCCTGAATTGTCAGGTCTTTTTCTGCAAAATAATTGGGCCTGGGCCTTGGCGAGGAAAACAGGTACTCCAGCTGATTGGCTGTTTTTTAGGCAATTGAGAAATAAATGTACTGCAGCTGTCAAAAAGGCAAAATCAAATTACTTCCTTAATGCTATGACAGATTCTGCAAGAGATCCTGCAAAATTCTGGAAAACCGTAAATTCACTGAAACGGGGGAATTCTGCTGTTTCTCTTCCTAAGCAAATTATCTCAGACTCCTGTATTCTAAGTGAAAAAATTATATTTGTGATGCTTTTAATAAGCATTTAATCTCTGCTGGTTTTTATTTGAAAAGAAAAGTGGCCATTGTGGTACTGGCCAGTTAGTTGATTTTTCGTCTTGCTTTTCAACTGTTACTCTGAAAAATGGTAACCCTGTTTTTAGTTTCCAGAAAATAACTGAAGCAGAGGTTCTAGCTGCCCTGTGTGCCATTGATACTAAGAAATCCTTAGGCGCTGACAATTTAGACCCGTACTTACTTAAGTGTGCTGCACCTATCATTGCTGGTTCAGTGACACACATTTTAAATCTAACATTAAGCACAGGAAATATCCCTAAATTGTGGAAAGCAGTTTTTTGTTCTGCCATTACATAAGGGAGGTGACGGTAGTGATTTGGATAACTATCGCCCCATCTATAGGCTCCCTTGTCTGGCAAAGATCCTAGAATCTATAGTCAACAAACAGTTACAATCTTTTCTTTCTGTTAACAGTATTTTTAGCCCCAATCAATCTGGTTTTAGATCTAAACACAGTACCACATCGGCCACTATGCTTGTTGTAAATGATATTGCAAATGCCTTAGATCAGGGGTGTCAAACTCAAACGTCCGGCCCACGGGCCGGATCAGGCCCGCAAACGGGTTTAATCCGGCCCGCGAGATGATAAAAAAAAATAAAAAAATAAAAAATAATAATAATAATAATAATTTTGTCAAGTATAAAAATGCGCTGCAATTTTTCAATAAAATAAACTGCTGTTCCAATTGCGTCCACTGGATGGCGCAATAGCAATTGTGTTAAGCAAGCAATCTGTTTATACCGGGGCAGAGCAAGTAGGTCAAGCACGTGCAGCCAATGAGCTACTTTGTTTTGCCCGCGATATTTATTACGGCTTCTACTTTTAACATTATGTGCTTTGGCACCCTCATTGCCCCAATATGTCTCTGTCAAAAAAGAGAAAAGTGGACACAGAGTGCAGAGTGTTCCAAGAAAAATTGTCATCCTTCTATTTATTCACGGAATTGAATGGGAAAGCTGTATGTTTGGTGTGTTCAGAGCATGTTGCAGTGCTGAAAGAATATAACCTTCGTCGCCACTATGTGAGTCTTCATGCCGACAAATATGACAACTTTCAAGGACAGCGGAGATGAGAGAAGGTGAATGAACTGTTGGCGGGTCTGAAGAAACAGCAGTCTGTGTTTACTCACAGCCGAGACATCATTGACGCTGCAGTGAAAGCTAGCTACCTCATTGCTAATGAAATCGCAGTGGCTTCAAAACCATTTAGTGAGGGTGAATTTGTAAAAACATGCATGATGAAGGCAGCGGAGATTGTGTACCCTGAAAAGCGGCAGGCTTTTGCAAATATCAGCCTGACAAGAAACACAGTTGCAGACAGGATTTCCGATCTTTCAGTGGATTTGGACAGCCAGTTGAAGCAAAAAGTAAAGTCATTTATTGCGTTTTCGGTTGCAATTGATGAAAGCACGGACATTACAGATGTTGCACAACTGGCCATTTTCATCCGCGGAGTTGATGACACATTGACCATCACCGAGGAGTTCGTGGAGTTGGTGCCGATGACAGATACAACGACAGCAGCTGATATTTTTACCGCACTCGTCGGCGCGCTGGACAGGGTCGGAGTGGACTGGTCCCGCGCTGTCAGCCTGGCTACAGATGGTGCGCCCTCAATGATCGGGAAAAAAGCAGGCGTTGTGACAAAGTTCAGAGAGAAAGTGCAATCTGCAAATGGAGGACGTGATTTTTTGACTTTTCACTGTATTTTGCACCAGGAGGCTTTGTGTTGCAAGTCATTAAAGATGGATAACGTCATGAAGGTGGTCATCCAAACTGTTAATTTCATCCGATCCAGAAGCTTGAATCACCGTCAGTTTGACAGCCTTCTCAGAGAGAAAGACCACATCTATGGCCTGCCATACCACACTGAGGTAAGATGGTTAAGCCAAGGTGCTGTGCTGAGGCGTTTCTTTGATTTACGAGAAGAAATTGAACAGTTCATTGAAGAAAAGGGCAAACCAGTGTTAGAATTTCATTCCGCAGAATGGATGCAGGACCTTGCATTTATGGTGGATGTTACAGAGCACCTGAATAACTTGAACAAACAGCTGCAAGGGCGCAACAAAGTTGTCACGCAGTATTATGACAGCATACGTTCTTTCAAGTTGAAGCTGTCATTGTGGGAGACGCAACTTGCCGGTGGTGATGCAGCTCACTTCCCCTGTCTGAAAAATGTGTGCGCGACCCAACATGTGGCAGACATTAAGCCGTTCAAAGATAAAATAACGGGACTGTTACGGGAGTTTGAGCAACGCTTTCAGATTTATGTTTATATGTTTTTATGTTGATGTGCTATTGTTTTTAATTGATTTTATTTTATTTTATTGGCGTTGCAAGCGCTTACTCTACCAACTGAGCTACAGGGGACTATTTGTTGGATGTATTTGCTCTTTTGTTTTGGTTGTGTTTCAGATTATTTTGTGCACAATAGAAAAGAATGGTAAATTATGTATTGTGTCATTTTGGAGTCACTTGTATTGTAAATAAGAATATCACATGTTTCTAAACACTTCTACATTAATGTGGATGCTACCATGATTAAGGATAATCCTGAATGAATCGTGAATAATGATGAGTGAGAAAGTTACGGTTAGCATGTCTTTGGGGTATGATATTTGTGCGTCCATAATTTTCTCACTCATCATTATTCACGATTCATTCAGGATTATCTGTAATCATGGATAAGCGAATTTCTCCCAATACTTTTGGTTCCCTAATGGGGTGACTATGTACAGTACATAAAGTGTTGTAATTTCTAAACGGTTCACCCGATAAGGATGAACATACCCTCAAATTAAAGCTGACAGTCTGCACTTTAACCTCATAGTCATTGCATCATTACATATCCAAAGTGTTGGAGTACAGAGCAAAAACAACAAAACATTTGTCACTGTCCCAATACTTTTGGAGCTCACTGTATGTGAATGAAAAGGACCACAATTGTAGTTTTCTCCTCTATGTTCCAACATTAATGTTTCTATGAAGTCCTGTCATAAACACAAACTATGGCCTTTGGATATTATTGTTCCCAAAGGTGTATTTTTCACAATATATTCTCACAAAAATGCTTAAGAATGAATGTGAACGTACGGAACAATACCAAATGACATGGCTTTCAATGTGCTTCTAATAACAGCAGGCGGAATAGTAATTATCTGTATAATTCTTGAGGCTGAACTAATTAAGGTTGTAGTAATGCCCATGTCTGAAGTGAATATCTCTGATAAAGTGTCTGTTTAAAGTGTCCGAAGTCATTCATAGTTTGCTGGAATCGTCACCCTATTGGGTGCCGACTGCACATTGCCATACATTATATTATGAATAGCATACTAAATACAATCCATTACAAAGCCCTATAACAAAGCCCAGGCATTCGTCATAACCTTTTGAGAGCAGATGTGTATATGATTTAATGGTCTTAATTGGTAATGTAGACATTACCATGATGGATCAATTTAATAACACCATATGGGTATTACTACCCAGTAAATTGGGGGTTCCTTATATTTATAAGACTAATGTGTTACAAAAAGGTCTAACGTTTTCCCATTCACCTCAATAAGAGGATGAAAAAAATGAATGGAAAATGTCATATATTTTAACTACCACTGAAATTCTGACTGGTGTTCCAGCACTGGGTGGCATGAGAGCTATTTCGACATTTGACGCCGTGCACCTTGTTTGAATTAGTTCAGCCTTGCCCCCATTCCTGTAATTACTGCACCCTCTATGAATGGACTTAGCAGGCTAGTGTAAAGAAGGCCCCAGCGTGTGTCTTTTCAGCCCTGTATATTCAGGACTGCCATTAAAAAAAAAAATATTACCCCCTTGGAGCCCTCATAAATGTCATGCCATTCTCTCCCGGGTCGGAGGGGTCTCAACTATGGTGGTGGTCAAAGAGCCTGTGCCTTCAAATACCAACGGGAGGGCCAGACATAAAAATTAAAAAAAAGGTGTAAATGAACAACTAATGCCTCTGCTCATCGATATATCTGATCATATTTAGAAAGGGAGAAAGGACCAGGGTTTGTACAGTGCCAGTCAAACGTTTGGACACACCTCCTCATTCAAGGGTTTTTCTTTATTTTTAATATTTTCTACATTGTAGAATAATAGTGAAGACATCAAAACTATGAAATAACACATATGGAATCATGTCTTTACTATTATTGTGCAATGTAGAAAACAGTATAAATAAAGAAAAACCTTTGAATTATTAGGTGTGTCCAAACTTTTGACTGGTATTGTATATAAAATTACGCTACCGTGAGCTGTTCTTTCCTTCATCTTTTAAAGAATCGATGGAATACAGATCCATAGTCACAATTCCAAAGCTCGGCTGTACGTTATCTAAGCAACCTGATGGATGTTCAAATACTTACATCTTTAAACTCAATGATCCCCCCCCCCACCGAGGTGTAGCGCTTATAGTGCAGGGATTTGTGAAAGTCGGGACGATCCTTGTCCGGCAGAGAAACGTTATTTGTATGTATTTTTTGTTGCATTATTTGATCTTAAAAATTACATTTAGGGGAATTTTATAAGGAGAAATATTTGTTTTGGGAATTTTCTAAATATTTTAAATATAATTTTCATGTCGGCTCTATGCCCAGAAATGCCCTTGTCCGGAGCAAAGGATTTCAATTTCAAACTCTCCAAAAAAGCATTAATGAATATTAACTGAAAAATGATATTATCTAGTTCCTTGCAATAGCCCTCTCTGACTATATACAGTGGGGGGAAAAAAGTATTTAGTCAGCCACCAATTCTGCAAGTTCTCCCACTTAAAAAGATGAGAGAGGCCTGTAATTTTCATCATAGGTACACGTCAACTATGACAGACAAAATGAGGAAAAAAAATCCAGAAAATCACATTGTAGGATTTTTTATGAATTTATTTGCAAATTATGGTGGAAAATAAGTATTTGGTCAATAACGAAAGTTTCTCAATACTTTGTTATATACCCTTTGTTGGCAATGACACAGGTCAAACGTTTTCTGTAAGTCTTCACAAGGTTTTCACACACTGTTGCTGGTATTATGGCCCATTCCTCCATGCAGATCTCCTCTAGAGCAGTGATGTTTTGGGGCTGTCGCTGGGCAACACAGACTTTCAACTCCCTCCAATGATTTTCTATGGGGTTGAGATCTGGAGACTGGCTAGGCCACTCCAGGACCTTGAAATGCTTCTTACGAAGCCACTCCTTCGTTGCCCGGGCCGTGTGTTTGGGATCATTGTCATGCTGAAAGACCCAGCCACATTTCATCTTCAATGCCCTTGCTGATGGAAGGAGGTTTTCACTCAAAATCTCACGATACATGGCCCCATTCATTCTTTCCTTTACACGGATCAGTCGTCCTGGTCCCTTTGCAGAAAAACAGTCCCAAAGCATGATGTTTCCACCCCCATGCTTCACAGTAGGTATGGTGTTCTTTGGATGCAACTCAGCATTCTTTGCCCTCCAAACACGACGAGTTGGGTTTTTACCAAAAAGTTATATTTTGGTTTCATCTGACCATATGACATTCTCCCAATCCTCTTTTGGATCATCCAAATGCACTCTAGCAAACTTCAGACGGGCCTGGACATGTACTGGCTTAAGCAGGGGAACACGTCTGGCACTGCATGATTTGAGTCCCTGGCGGCGTAGTGTGTTACTGATGGTAGGCTTTGTTACTTTGGTCCCAGCTCTCTGCAGGTCATTCACTAGGTCCCCCCGTGTGGTTCTGGGATTTTTGCTCACCGTTCTTGTGATCATTTTGACCCCACGGGGTGAGATCTTGCATGGAGCCCCAGATCGAGGGAGATTATCAGTGGTCTTGTATGTCTTCCATTTCCTAATAATTGCTCCCACAGTTGATTTCTTCAAACCAAGCTGCTTACCTATTGCAGATTCAGTCTTCCCAGCCTGGTGCAGGTCTACAATTTAGTTTCTGGTGTCCTTTGACAGCTCTTTCGTCTTGGCCATAGTGGAGTTTGGAGTGTGACTGTTTGAGGTTGTGGACAGGTGTCTTTTATACTGATAACAAGTTCAAACAGGTGCCATTAATACAGGTAACGATTGGAGGACAGAGAAGCCTCTTAAAAAAGAAGTTACAGGTCTGTGAGAGCCAGAAATCTTGCTTGTTTGTAGGTGACCAAATACTTATTTTCCACCATCATTTGCAAATAAATTCATAAAAAATCCTACAATGTGATTTTCTGGATTTTTTTTCCTCAATTTGTCTGTCATAGTTGACATGTACCTATGATGAAAATTACAGGCCTCTCTCATCTTTTTAAGTGGGAGAACTTGCACAATTGGTGGCTGACTAAATACTTTTTTTCCCCACTGTATACCACTTGAATAATAAAGAAAAATGACAATTTTGGCAACACTGTAAAACATCAACTCCGTCAGATTTTTGTCTAACGTCAACTCTGTCTTGCTGTAAGATCTGATCGAATTCTTATGTTGTTATTTGGGATTTTCAAATTAATTATTTTCTATATTTTACAAATGTTTGTATTGATCTTTCATTTTTACAGGCAAAAAAATGTATTTTATGAGTGTTTGTTGTCGACTCCATCAGTGGTTTAGCCCTTACTTTTAGCACAGCAAATACCTCAATAGTATGTTACAGAAAATATATTTTCAGAATATTGTCAAAACAATCTACCTTAAGGGGGTTAGCCATCAGTGCTTACCCCCTTAAGATCAATTTTTTTTTTAACAATATTCTGAAAAAACATTTGTATCACTGTTCTGTAACATATGCTTAAACTATTGAAGTATTTGCTGTGCTAGATCAAAGGGATAATGTTTTCTTTATAAATGTTACAGTGCCTTCAGAAAGTATTCACACCCCTTGACTTTTTCGACATTTTGTTGTATTACAAAGTGGGATTAAAAATGATTTAATTGTCATTTTTTGTCAACGATCTACACAAAATAATGTCAAAGCGGAAGAAACATCCGGCCACTGAGGAACATTCACTGTCTTCTTGGTAAGCAACTCCAGTGTAGATTTCAAATTCCTTATATTAAGCAAACCAGACGCCACCATTTTCTTGTGTTTGCAATATACGGATCGCCAGAGGCACACACCAACACTCAGACATAACTTACAAACGAAGCATTTGTGTTTGTGAGTCTGGCAGATCAGAGGCAGTAGGGCTTACCAAGGATGTTCTCTTGATAAGTGAGTGAATTGGACCAGTTTCCTGTCCTGCTAAGCATTCAAAATGTAGTGAGTACTTTTGGGTGTTAGGGAAAATGTATGGAATAAAAAGTACATTATTTTCTTTAGGAATGTAGTGAAATAAAAGTAAAAGTAGTCAAAAATATGAATAGTAAAGTAAAGTACAGATACCCCAAACAACTACTTGAGTAGGACTTTAAAGTATTTTTACTTAAGTACTTTACACCAATGCCATTGGCCTCATGGTAAAATCCCTTCTTTGTGAGGCATTGGAAAACCTCCCTGGTCTTTGTGGTTGAATCTGTGTTTGAAATTCACTGCTCGACTGAGGGACCTTACAGTGTGGGGTACAGAGATGAAGTAGTCATAAAAAAATCATGTTAAAAACTATTATTGCACACAGAGTGAGTCTATACTTATTATATTACTTGTTAAGCACATTTTTACTCCTGAAGTTATTTAGGCTTGCCATAACAAAGGGGTTGAATACTTATTGACTCAAGACATATCAGTTTTTCATTTTTAGTTAATAAAAAAATTATAATAATGAAAAACATAATTCCGCTTTGCCAGTGACAAAAAAATCGAAATTTAATCTATTTTAAATTCAGGCTGTAACACAACCAAATGTGGAAAAGTCAAAGGTGTGAATACTGTCTGAAGGCACTGTATGTTCTGAATCTAGAAAAAAATGAAAAAAATGTATCCCTGGAGTATTATATAGTGCTTTAAAACAAAAATAATTGTGGAGATTTTAATTACATATTTGAATAAATTAATGTTAGAAATAAACAATCACGTCCTTTAAACACCGGTTTATCGCAGTTGAAAAAAACACGTTATGGCTTTTCAACCTCCATATTGTGGATTCAGAGCTATCTATTAGAACACAGAGTTTTCTTTAATAGAAGCTTCTCTAATGTTAACCATGTAAAGTGTGGTGTATCGCCAGGCCGCTCTCTTGGCCCTCTCCTCTTTGGTTATTATTTTTATTTTTATTTTTTTATAATGACCTGCCACTGTCATTAAACAAAGCCTGTGTGTCCATGTACAGTCCATTCGGAAAGTATTCAGACCAGTTGAATTTTTCGTTACAGCCTTATTCTAAAATGGATTTAAAAAATGTTTCCTCATCAATCTACACACAATAGTCCATAACTAAAAAGCAAAAACAGGTTTTTAGAACTTTCTGCAAATGTATGAAAATAAATAAACTGAAATATCACTTTTACATACACTGCCGGTCAAAAGTTTTGGAACACCTACTTATTCAAGGGTTTTTCTTTACTTTTCATATTTTCTACATTGTAGAATAATAGTGAAGACATCAAAACTATGAAATAACACATATGGAATCATGTAGTAGCCAAAAAAGTGTTAAACAAATCAAAATATATTTTATATTTGAGATTCTTCAAATAGCCACCCTTCGCCTTGATGACAGCTTTGCACACTCTTGGCATTCTCTCAACCAGCTTCGTGAGGTAGTTTAAATAAAGAAAACCCTTGAATAAGTAGGTGTTCTAAAACTTTTGATTGGTAGTGTAAGTATTCAGACCCTTTACTCAGTGATTACAGCCTTGAGTCTTCTTGGGTATGACGCTACAAGCTTGGCACAACTGTATTTGGAGAGATCCTTTCAAGCTCTGTCAGGTTGAATGGGGAGCACAGATATTTTCAGGTCTCTCCAGAGATGTTCGATCGGGTTCAAGTCCGGGCTCTGAATGGGCCACTCAAGGACATTCAGAGACTTGTCCTGAAGCCACTCCTGCGTTGTCTTGGCTTTGTGCTTAGGGTTGTTGTCCTGTTGGAAGGTGAACCTTCGCCCCAGTCTGAGGTCCTCAGCGCTCTGGAGCAGGTTTTTATCAAGACTCTCTCTGTACGTTGCTCCATTCATCTTTCCCTTGATCTGGACTAGCTCCCAGTCCCTGCCTCTGAAAAACATCCCACAGCATGATGCTGCCACCACCATGCTTCACCGTAGGGATGGTGCCAGGTTTCCTCCAGATGTGACACTTGGTATTCAGGCCAAAGAGTTCAATCTTGGTTTTATCAGACCAGAGAATCTTGTTTCTCATGGTCTGAGAGTGCCTTTTGGAAAACTCCAAGCAGGCTGTCATGTGCTTTTTACTGTGGAGTGGCTTCCGTCTGGCCACTCTACCATAAAGGCCCGATTGGTGGAGTGCTGCAGAGATGGTTGTCCTCCTGGAATGTTCTCCCATCTCCACAGAGGAACTCTGGAGCTCTGTCAGAGTGACCATCGGGTTCTTGCTCACCTCCCTGACCAAGGCCCTTCTCCCCTAATTGCTCAGTTTGGCCGGGCACCCAGCTCTAGGAAGATTCTTGGTGGTTCCAAACTTCTTCCATTTAAGAATGATGGAGGCCACTGTGTTCTTGGGGACCTTCAATGCTGCAGAAATGTTTTGGTACCCTTCCCCAGATCTGTACATCATCACAATCTTGTCTCGGCGCTCTACGGACAATTTGTTCGACCTCATTGCTTGGTTTTTGCTCTGACATGCA
Organism: Coregonus lavaretus; assembly: GCF_964263955.1. Lineage (NCBI taxonomy): Eukaryota > Metazoa > Chordata > Actinopteri > Salmoniformes > Salmonidae > Coregonus > Coregonus lavaretus. The sequence continues at coordinate 15,103,143 of NC_139993.1, forward strand.
CTGTCAACTGTGGGACCTTACATAGACAGGTGTGTCCAATCAATTGAATTTTCCCCAGGTGGACTCCAATCAAGTTGTAGAAACTTCTCAAGGATTATTAATGGAAACAGGATGCACCTGAGCTCAATTTCGAGTCTCATAGCAAAGCATCTGAATATTTATGTAAATAAGGTATTTATTGTTTTATCAGTAATACATTTGCTAAATTTTAGAGAAACCTGTTTTCACTTTGTCAATATGGGGTATTGTGTGTAGATTGATGAAGAAAAATGCCAGTCTCTCTTTGCTAAGAGTTAAGGAAAGACAGACTGCATCGTTTCTTGTTTGTATAAGAAACATGAATGTGTTGCAAATTCCAAATTGTTTGCATAGTACAGCACTGACACACACACACTTACCCCACCAGACTTGCCACCAGGGGTCTTTTCACAGTCCCCAGGTCCAGACTAATTTCAAGGAAATGATTGCATGGAACTCCCATCTCATATAGCGCAAGTGAACAGCAAACCTGGTTTCAAAAAACAAATAAAGCAACACCTCACACCTCACGGCACAATGCCTCTCCCCATTACCTACTTTTGTGTATATGTCCTTACATACAAAAAAGTTTGGGGTCACTTAGAAATGTCCTTGTTTTCGAAAGAAAAGCAATTTTTTTGTCCATTAAAATAACATAAAAAAATTGATCAGAAATACAGTGTAGACATTGTTAATGTTGTAAATAGCTATTGTAGCTGGAAACAGCTGATTTTTTATGGAATATCTACGTAGGCGTACAGAGGCCCATTGTCAGCAACCATCAGTCCTTTGTTCCAATGGCACGTTGTGTTTGCTAATCCAAGTTTATTATTTTAAAAGGCTAATTGATCATTAGAAAACCCTTTTGCAATTATGTTAGCACAGCTGAAAACTGTTGTGCTGATTAAAGAAGCCTCCTTGAGACTAGTTGAGTATCTGGAGCATCAGCTATTGTGGGTTCAATTACAGGCTCAAAATGGCCAGAAACAAATAACTTTCTTCAGAAACTCGTCAGTCTATTCTTGTTCTGAGAAATGAAGGCTATTCCATGCGAGAAATTGCCAAGAAAGATCTCGTACAACGCTGTGTACTACTCCCTTCACAGAAGAGGAGTGGGAGGCCCCGGTGCACAACTTAGCAAGAGGACAAATACATTAGAGTGTCTAGTTTGAGAAACAGACGCCTCACAGGTCCTCAACTGGCAGCTTCATTAAATAGTACCCGCAAAACACCAGTCTCAACGTCAACAGTGAAGAGGCGACTCCGGGTTGCTGACCTTCTAGGCAGAGTTGCAAAGAAAAAGCCATATCTCAGAATGGCCAATAAAAATAAAAGATTAAGAAGGGAAAAAAGAACACAGACACTGGACAGGGGAAGATTGGAAAAAGGTTTTATGGACAGACGAATCGAAGTTTGGGTGTTCGGATCACAAAGAAGAACATTTGTGAGACGCAGACCTAATGAAAAGATACTGGAGGAGTGCTTGATGCCATCTGTCAAGCATGGTGGAGGCAATGTGATGGTCTGGGGGTGCTTTGGTGGTGGGAAAGTGGGATTTTTGTACAGGGTAAAAGGGATCTTGAAGAAGGAAGGCTATCACTCCTTTTTGCAACGCCATGCCATACCCTGTGGACGGCGCTTGATTGGAGCCAATTTCGTCCTACAACAGGACAATGACCCAAAGCACAGCTCCAAACTATGCAATAACTATTTAGGGAAGAAGCAGTCAGCTGGTATTCTGTCTATAATGGAGTGGCCAGCACAGTCACTGGATCTCAACCCTATTGAGCAGTTGTGGGAGCAGCTTGACCGTATGGTATGTAAGAAGTGCCCATCAAGCCAATCCAATTTGTGGGAGGTGCTTCAGGAAGCATGGGGTGAAATCTCTTCAGATTACCTCAACAAATTGACAACTAGAATGCCAAAGGTCTGCAAGGCTGTAATTGCTGCAAATGGAGGGTTCTTTGACGAAAGCAAAGTTTGAAGGACACAATTATTAGTTCAATAAAAAATCGTGGCCTTTCTCTTGCATTTCAAAGATGATGGATAAAAAACAAAATAGAAAACGCATGTTTATTCGTTTGTTTGTATTATCTTTTAACGGATCAAATGTGTTATATTCCCCTATATTATTTTCACATTTCCACAAACTTCAAAGTGTTTCCTTTCAAATTGTATCAAGAATATGCATATCCTTGCTTCAGGTCCTGAGCTACAGGCAGTTCGATTTAGGTATGTCATTTTAGGCGAGAATTGAAAAAAGGGTTAGATCCTTAAGAGGTTATTAATTGTATGTAACTTGTATGTCAAAAGTATTTTGTCTATAATGTATTTTTCGTTATGTGTCAGACCCCAGTAAGACTAGCTGTGGTCATTGGCGTCGGCCAATGGGGATCCTAATAAAAGTATATATTAATGTGCATTTATAGACTACACTAAAAGTTTGTCCAGACCGTGTTGCACAGATTAGCATTGTCTTACTACTCAGTGCATAGTCTTGATGCCAGTCAGAACCTGAATGACATTTTTAGCAGTTGTCCTCAGCGATTACTGGATATGGCTTGAAAATGTGTATTGTGTTGATGTTTTTTGCATCATTACAATGAAACAGAATATCCTGTGTAGGTAGTAAACCTGCTGTACGTCAGGTAGCATAAAACCACTGAAAATTCTTAACCCCATTTCCATCATATGCATTTGGTCATATGACTGTGTTTGGAATGATGCAACATTTAGATTTGTTGCATTGCCTCCGCTTTGAGCAGTGGCAGTACTGTAAACCCAGTCACCGTGGTGCAGTCTGGTTCAGAGAGCTTGAAGACATGGAGCTAATGGAGAGAGAGTGCGTCTCTGTTTCAGTAGTCATGTACACAGGGAGGGTGAAATAGAGGTTATGGAGGCTCTTTAATATTTTACAGGGGAACCCCTCCCAGGCCATAATTAGACAGATGACCTGTTAGCCATGCTTCTCTGTACTGAAATGTTTTAAAACTGGTCTATCCTCGAGGCAAATGGAAAGGCAAGTCAAAAAGAATTACACGCTGTCCGGGCAATGGTGAATCTTCTATTAATGGCCACGGCAAAAATGAAACCTTCTCATGTGGAGTAGCGATAAAAAATTTATCCGTTTGAGTACAAAAGGTTTGGTTAAATATTTAGAGGCCTTATGGCTGTCAGTGGCATTCAGATGTCCAGATGAGTTCAATCACTCAAACGCTGAGTTGTTTGGGGTAATTCTACTGTAGACACATGAAATCGACCAAAAAACAGTTGGTGTTAAAATATTTTCTCTATTTTGAAAAATAAATAAACAATATTGGTATTAGGGTTCTAGTATCTAAAATATTTGTCCTAATTTTGATGCCATTCAATTTGGCTTTAAATTTAATTTCTTAATTTACTCAAATACATTTTGAAAGAGGTGTACTTTACAGTGTCTATGCTGTTTATGATGCATAACATTATGTAAATAGTATATGTATGTTATAACTGCAGAACTTAAACCCACACCCTAGGCGTTGATAGTGCCACAACAGACACATTTTATAGAAATTATATGTAATATTTCCTGTTTATAGATTCAAAGTGTACATGTATTGGCTTTTCGAACATGTGTTAACCAGGTCAGTCTTAAATCATACATGAAACATGCCCAGTGAATCAACAGTGTAAAGCATAACTCCATGAGTTAGTTTGCACACTTTTAGACCTTTACCAATGTCTGGGTTTCAGATTTCGGCAAGGTAATATACGTAATGACTTCATATAGCACAAGATGAAGTGATGTGGTAGAAAGGGTGCTGCACTGAGAGGCTACTCCTTACAAACAGCGGATATCAAGCAGACATGCCAACATATTTATTTTACTGAAGAGAGCCATGCTTGGGAACTGTGGTGAAACCCTGGTGGACTGTCTGTGTCCAAAGTGATAGAGAATCTGTTTTTCTGTCCTCCACAACTGCTGATTACTGATCTGACTGATGAAAGCAATTGGGGGTGCAGGGGCGTCATGCACCCCAAAAATCTGAGGGGTCACAAAGTATGTGAGGATTGCTGCTTGGTAGTCCGGAGAGGGGCCACCCATCCGTAAATTGGAAAATTTAGAATTCTTCTATCATCTGAAAAAGCTTTTTCCTGCAATCTAGAGCAAAAAATGCATACCTATTGAGCTGTCTGTATACTGCAAGGCACCCGACAGCAAGGCTCTACAGAGGGTGGTGAGTACGGCCCAGTTGACTACCTGCATTGACCCTTCTTTGCACACACACTGGACTCTACCCACACACTCACACATTCTTATACTGACACCCCAACACACACACATACACACACATACACTTTTTTGCACTAACTCTCCTGCACTGACTCTATGCACACACACTGGACTCTACCCACATACTTACACTGACACCCCAACACACACACACTTTCACCACATACATTGCTGCTACTGTCTTATCTATCCTGTTGCCTAGTCACTTTACCCCTACCTACACTCAGTGTACAAAACATTAGGAACACCTGCTCTTTCCATGACATCCACTGGCCAGGTGAATCCTGGTGAACGCTATGTTCCCTTATTAATGTCACTTGTTAAATGCAAGTAAATCGGCTTGATGAAGGGGAGGAGACAGGTTAAAGAAGGATTTTCAAGCCTTGAGACATGGATTGTTTATGTGTGCCATTCAGAGCAAGACATCCTTGAGGAATGACACCTTGTAGAGTCCATTCCCCAATTAATTGAGGCTGTTCTGAGGGAATGTTTTGTACTCCCAGTGTATATGTACATACAGTGAGAGAAAAAAGTATTTGATCCCCTGTTGATTTTGTACGTTTGCCCACTGACAAAGAAATGATCAGTCTATAATTTTAATGGTAGGTTTATTTGAACAGTGAGAGACAGAATAACAACAAAAAAGTCCAGAAAAACGCATGAAATTTTTTTTATTAATTGATTTGCATTTTAATGAGGGAAATAAGTATTTGACCCCCTCTCAATCAGAAAGATTTTTTGGCTCCCAGGTGTCTTTTATACAGGTAACGAACTGAGATTAGGTGCACACTCTTAAAGGGAGTGCTCCTAATCTCAGCTTGTTACCTGTATAAAAGACACCTGTCCACAGAAGCAATCAAACAATCAGATTCCAAATTCTCCACCATGGCCAAGACCAAAGAGCTCTCCAAGGATGTCAGGGACAAGATTGTAGACCTACACAAGGCTGGAATGGGCTACAAGACCATCACCAAGCAGATTGGTGAGAAGGTGACAACAGTTGGTGCGATTATTCGCAAATGGAAGAAACACAAAATAACTGTCAATCTCCCTCGGCCTGGGGCTCCATGCAAGATCTCACCTTGTGGAGTTGCAATGATCATGAGAACGGTGAGGAATCAGCCCAGAACTACACGGGAGGATCTTGTCAATGATCTCAAGGCAGCTGGGACCATAGTCACCAAGAAAACAATTGGTAACACACTACGCCGTGAAGGAATGAAATCCTGCAGCGCCCGCAAGGTCCCCCTGCTCAACAAAGCACATATACAGGGCCGTCTGAAGTTTGCCAATGAACACCTGAATGATTCAGAGGAGAACTGGGTGAAAGTGTTGTGGTCAGATGAGACCAGAATCGAGCTCTTTGGCATCAACTCAACTCGGCGTGTTTGGAGGAGGAGGAATGCTGCCTATGACCCGAAGATCACCATCCCCACCGTCAAACATGGACTTGGAAACATTATGCTTTGGGGGTGTTTTTCTGCTAAGGGGACAGGACAACTTCACCGCATCAAAGTGACGATGGACGGGCTCATGTACCGTCAAATCTTGGGTGAGAACCTCCTTCCCTCAGCCAGGGCATTGAAAATGGGTCGTGGATGGGTTTTCCAGCACGACAATGACCCAAAACACACGGCCAAGGCAACAAAGGAGTGGCTCAAGAAGAAGCACATTAAGGTCTTGGAGTGGCCTAGCCAGTCTCCAGACCATAATCCCATAGAAAATCTGTGGAGGGAGCTGAAGGTTCGAGTTGCCAAACGTCAGCCTCGAAACCTTAATGACTTGGAGAAGATCTGCAAAGAGGAGTGGGACAAAATCCCTCCTGAGATGTGTGCAAACCTGGTGGCCAACAACAAGAAATGTCTGACCTCTGTGATTGCCAACAAGGCTTTTGCCACCAAGTACTAAGTCATGTTTTGCAGAGGGGTCAAATACTTATTTACCTCATTAAAATGCAAATCAATTTATAACATTTTTGACATGCGTTTTTCTGGATTTTTTTGTTGTGATTCTGTCTCTTACTGTTGAAATAAACCTACCATTAAAATTATAGACTGATCATGTCTTTGTCAGCGGGCAAACGTACAAAATCAGCATGGGATCAAATACTTTTTTCCCTCACTGTAGCTACCTCAATTACTTTGTACCCCTGCACATCTACTCGATACTGGTACTCCCTGTATATAGCCATGTTATTTTTTACTTGTTATTGTGTTTGTTATTCAATGTGTATTCATTATTTGTGTCACTATTTCTATTATTTTCTACTATTATATATATACAGTGCCTTCAGAAAATATTCACACACCTGACTTTTTCCACATTTTGTTGTGTTACAAGGTAGGATTAAAATTGATTTAATTGTCATTTGTCAACGATCTACATTAAATACTATGGAATGTCAAAGTGGATTTTTTTAAATGAAAAGTAAAACACTAATGTGTAAGTATTCAACCCCCTGAGGCAATACATGTTGGAATCACCTATGACAGCGATTACAGCTGTGAGTCTTTCTGGGTAAGTCTCTAAGAGCTTTGCACACCTGGATTGTACAATATTTGCACATTATTCATTTAAAAATTCTTCAAGCTCTGTCAAGTTGGTTGTTGATCATTGCTAGACAGCCATTTTCAGGTCTTGCCATATATTTTCAAGCCAATTTTAGTCAAGACTTTAACAAGGCCATTCAGGAACATTCAATGTCATCTTGCTAAGCAACTCCAGTGTACATTTGAGTTTTAGATTATTGTCCTGCTGAAAGGTGAATGTGTCTCCCAGTAGCTAGGTTACCACCCAATTGGCGACAGGTTTTCATATGAATATACTAAAATATGCATAAATAAAATATGCACATTGTCACACCAGAGTCAAAAGTTTGGACACACCTACTCATCCAAGGGTTTTCTTTATTTTTACTAGTTACTACATTGTAGAATAATAGTGAAGACATCAAAACTATGAAATAACACATATGAAATCATGTAGTAACCCAAAAAGTGTTAAACATATCAAAATATATTTTATATTTGAGATTCTTCAAAATAGCCACCCATTGTCTTGATGACAGCTTTGCACACTCTTGGCATTCTCTCAACCAGCTTCATGAGGAATGCTTTTCCAACAGTCTTGAAGGAGTTCCCACATATGCTGAGCACTTGTTGGCTGCTTTTCCTTCACTTTGCAGGTCCAACTCATCCCAAACCATCTCAAATGGGTTGAGGTCGGGGGATTGTGAAGGCCAGGTCATCTGATGGAGCACTCCATCACTCTCCTTGGTCAAATAGCCCTTACACAGCCTGGAGGTGTGTTTTGGGTCATTGTCCTGTTGAAAAATAAATGATAGTCCCACTAAGCGCAAACCAAATGGGATGGCGTATCGCTGCAGAATACTGTGGTAGCCATGTGCCTTGAATTCTAAATAAATCACAGACAGTGTCAACAGCAAAGCACCCCCACCTCCTCCTCCATGCTTCACGGTGGGAACCACACATGCAAAGATCATCCGTTCACCTACTCTGCGTCTCACAAAGACATGGCGGTTGGAACCAAAAATCTCACATTTGGACTCATCACACCAAAGGACAGATTTCCACCGCTCTAATGTCAATTGCTCGTGTTTCTTGGCCCAAGCAAGTCTCTTCTTCTTATTGGTGTCCTTTAGTAGTGATTTCTTTGCAGCAATTCGACCATGAAGACCTGATTCACGCAGTCTCCTCTGAACAGTTGATGTTGAGATGTGTCTGTTACTTGAAGCATTTATTTGGGCTGCAATCTGAGGTGCAGTTAACGTTAATGAATTTATCTTCTGCAGCAGAGGTAACTCTGGGTCTTCCTTTCCTGTGGCGGTCCTCATGAGAGCCAGTTTCATCATAGCGCTTGATGGTTTTTGCAACTGCACTTGAAGAAACTTTCAAAGTTCTTGAACATTTCAGAATTGTCTTAAAGTAATGATGGACTGTCATTTCTATTTGCTTATATGAGCTGTTCTTGCCATAATATGGACTTGGTCTTTTACCAAATAGGGCTATCTTCTGGATACCACCCCTACCTTGTCACAACACAACTGATTGGCTCAAACACATTAAGAAGGAAATAAATTTCACAAATTAACTTTTAACAAGGCACACCTGATAATTAAAATGCATTCCAGGTGACTACCTCATGAAGTTGGTTGAGATAATGCCAAGATTGTACAAAGCTGTCATCAAGGCAATGGGTGGCTATTTTGAAGAATCTCAAATATAAAATATATTTTGATTTGTTTAACACTTTTTTGGTTACTACATAATTCCATATGTGTTATTTCATAGTTTTGATGTCTTCACTATTATTCTACAATATAGAAAATAGTAAAAATAAAGAAAAACCCTTGAATGAGTAGGTGTGTCCAAACTTTTGACTGGTACTGTATGTTTCCATCAAATTGACTTGTTGTGGATAAAAGTCTGTGCGGTTAAATTCCCATATACCGAATACAAAATGCAAGTTAAATGGGTTTCCATAGCATTTTCAACTCTACTGATGGTTTTGTCACAAAAAATGTTGCGTTATATAGCGAATGTGTCCATTCTGGTATTGGCACGTTCATTCTAGCCAGCAGCTCGCAGATACAGTGTGGGTATGGCCTACATGATGAGATTATTATGGACAAAATAGCGAGATTATTTTAATTCGTCAAACGGCAGCCAAGCATTGATCATCATGAATAAGACCCTTGATATCTATTGGAAAGGAGCATCAATCACATCACCTTGCACTTTCAACACCCTTTGAAGTTCATCATAATTTATTTAATCTGTAGCAGAATAAACTGCATTGTTTCCCGAGTCGTAGTGGGAGGACCACACACCATATCATCGCCTGACTCCAAGTTTATTTCGATATAATGGTTATTCTATCAATATTTGCGCTTAAAGGTGTTTCCACCGTCGTTTCTGGCATAATTCATTTTACCTACACAAAAAGATGCCACCATGTCAAACGAACAGATTGTCTGTCGGCATTTGTAAAATTGTACTGAAACTTCCTGTTTCCATCACAGCGGTTGTGATTTATTTTATACGGTATTACTTTACTCGCTTAAAAACTTTGGATGGAAACGGGGTTAGTGTCTGTTGGAAAGCAGACTGAACCAGGTTTTCCTCTAGGATTCAAATGTTTAATTAATTTGTAAACATTTCAAAAAACATAATTCCACTTTGACATTATGGGGTATTGTATGTAGGCCAGTGACAAAACAATCTAAATGTAATCTCGGACAACAAACTGTGGAAAAAGGGGTGTGAATACTTTCTGAAGGCACTGTATACATATCTTTTTTTATCTTTGTCATGACTGTCCCTGGGTGAGGATCAAAGGCCTCACATCAGCCTGGCAAATGGCCGACAACAACCAGACCCTGGTTGTGCCGGTTTTGATACCTTAACACTGCAAGGAGAGGAGGAGAATCTATCTCTGGCCCTCTAGTATAGTGAAAGGAATGCTTTTGTTTCAGATACTTTTTGCCAGCCAAAAACTTCAACATCCAACAACGAACATTGGGACAATATATTTCAACATACAAATGTTGGGAATGATGAGCAATGGAATATGGAAAATGAATGTCTATTTTGTGATGTCATTAAAAATGGTATAAAGGCGTTATAACGAAAACATTGTGGATATCAGGTTTACATCCTTTACGTTGTGTAGAAAATATCAAGGAGGAAGACAATGTTTTCGTGATGATAGGAATGTGATTTTAGCTTTCTAACAAAATCATAGTGATGAGAATAGTTTTGCCTCGTAACTAGCCATGCCCGAGCGAGCTCAGAGAGCGTGTCAGTATAACAGAAACGCCCCTCTTTACCAGAGTGCATAAAAGATTGAGTTAAGAATTATCAGATCAGACTAGACGGACCTCAGAATGAGACTGTTATGAGGTAAATTATTAATAAATGACTGTTAAATGACAAGAGCTATCTAGATATCTTTAGGGTTCATTCGGGAAATGGTATCTCGTTAAACAACTTTTCCCGTGGTGCCCCAAATTCCTATTGAGTTAATTGTTACATGATTAATGTAATCTAGTAACAATTAAACATAGTAGGTAATTATGCGATAAATAATAGTCTTCACAATAATGAAAGTGACGTCACGACATATTGGAGCCCCCGTGCGAGGAGGCTAAAATAGAACCAGGCCTTACTGTTGATTTCAGTCTATAGGAATTGTGGAGCAAGATATGTTGTACACCAATAGCACTGTAGACAGGATGGTTGTTGAGAGTGGCGTGTGTGATCCCTTTTCATCCAGATACTAGTAGGGAGAGATTGACTCCGGTGTTGTACAGTTGAAGTCGGAAGTTTATATACACTTAGGTTGGAGTCATTAAAACTCGTTTTTCAACCACTCCACAAATTTCTTGTTAACAAACTATAAGTCGGTTAGGACATCTACTTTGTGCATGACACAAGTAATTTTTCCAACAATTGTTTACAGACAGGTTATTTCACTTATAATTCACTGTATCACAATTCCAGTGGGTCAGAAGTTTACATACACTAAGTTGACTGTGCCTTTAAATAGCAATGATGTCATGGCTTTAGAAGCTTCTGATAGGCTAATTGACATACTTTGAGTCAATTGGAGGTGTACCTGTGGATGTATTTCAAGGCCTACCTTCAAACTCAGTGCCTCTTTGCTTGACATCATGGGAAAATGAAAAGAAATCAGCCAAGACCTCAGACATTTTTTTTAGACCTCCACAAGTCTGGTTCATCCTTGGGAGCAATTTCCAAACGCCTGAAGGCACCATGTTCATCTGTACAAACAATAATACGCAAGTATAAACACCATGGGACCACGCAGCCGTCATACCGCTCAGGAAGGAGACGCGTTCTGTCTCCTAGAGATTAACGTACTTTGGTGCGAAAAGTGCAAGTCAATCCCAGAATAATAGCAAAGGACCTTGTGAAGATGCTGGAGGAAACAGGTACAAAAGTATATACAGTGGGGAGAACAAGTTTTTGATACACTGCCGATTTTGCAGGTTTTCCTACTTAATTCACATTGTATGATTTTTAAGTAATTAATTTGCATTATATTGCATGACATAATTATTTGATCACCTACCAACCAGTAAGAATTCCGGCTCTCACAGACCTGTTTTTTTTTTTAAGAAGCCCTCCTGTTCTCCACTCATTACCTGTATTAACTGAACCTGTTTGAACTCGTTACCTGTATAAAAGTCACCTGTCCACACACTCAATCAAACAGACTCCAACCTCTCCACAATGGCCAAGACCAGAGAGCTGTGTAAGGACATCAGGAATCAAATTGTAGACCTGCACAAGGCTGGGATGGGCTACAGGACAATAGGCAAGCAGCTTGGTGAGAAGGCAACAACTTTTGGCGCAATTATTAGAAAATTGAAGAAGTTCAAGATGACGGTCAATCACCCTCGGTCTGGGGCTCCATGCAAGATCTCATCTCGTGGGGCATCAATGATCATGAGGAAGGTGAGGGATCAACCCAGAACTACACGGCAGGACCTGGTCAATGACCTGAAGAGAGCTGGGACCACAGTCTCAAAGAAAACCATTAGTAACACACTACGCCGTCATGGATTAAAATCCTGCAACGCACGCAAGGTCCCCCTGCTCAAGCCAGCGCATGTCCAGGCCCGTCTGAAGTTTGCCAATGACCATCTGGATGATCCAGAGGAGGAATGGGAGAAGGTCATGTGGTCTAATGAGACAAATATTGAGCTTTTTGGTCTAAACTCCACTCGCCGTGTTTGGAGGAAGAAGAATGATGAGTACAACCCCAAGAACACCATCCCAACCGTGAAGCATGGAGGTGGAAACATCATTCTTCGGGGATGCTTTTCTGCAAAGGGGACAGGACGACTGCACCGTATTGAGGGGAGGATGGATGGGGCCATGTATCGCGAGATCTTGGCCAACAACCTCCTTCCCTCAGTAAGAGCATTGAAGATGGGTCGTGGCTGGGTCTTCCAGCATGACAACGACCCGAAACACACAGCCAGGGCAACTAAGGAGTGGCTCCGTAAGAAGCATCTCAAGGTCCTGGAGTGGCCTAGCCAGTCTCCAGACCTGAACCCAATAGAAAATCTTTGGAGGGAGCTGAAAGTCCGTATTGCCCAGCGACAGCCCCGAAACCTGAAGGATCTGGAGAAGGTCAGTATGAAGGAGTGGGCCAAAATCCCTGCTGCAGTGTGTGCAAACCTGGTCAAGACCTACAGGAAACATATGATCTCTGTAATTGCAAACAAAGGTTTCTGTACCAAATATTAAGTTCTGCTTTTCTGATGTATCAAATACTTATGTCATGCAATAAAATGCAAATTAATTACTTAAAAATCATACAATGTGATTTTCTGGATTTTTGTTTTAGATTCCGTCTCTCACAGTTGAAGTGTACCTATGGTAAATATTACAGACCTCTACAGTCTTTGTAAGTAGGAAAACCTGCAAAGTCGGCAGTTTATCAAATACTTCTATATATATCCACAGTAAAACAAGTCCTATATTGACATAACCTGAAAGGCTGCTCAGCAAGGAAGAAGCCACTGCTCCAAAACCGCCATAAAAAAGCCAGACTACGGTTGCAACTGCACATGGGGACAAAGATCGTACTTTTTTGAGAAATGTCCTCTGGTCTGATGAAACAAATATAGAACTGTTTGGCCATAATGACCATTGTTATGTTTGGAGGAAAAAGGGGGTTGAATGCAAGCCGAAGAACACCATCCCAACCGTGAAGCACGAGGGTGGTAGCATCATGCTGTGGGGGTGCTTTGCTGCAGGAGGGACTGGTGCACTTCACAAAATAGATGGCATCATGAGGATGGAAAATTATGTGGATATATTGAAGCAACATCTCAAGACATCATTCAGGAAGTTAAAGCTTGGTCGCAAATTGGTCTTCCAAATGGACAATGACCCCAAGCATACTTCCAAAGTTGTGGCAAAATGGCTTAAGTACAACAAAGTCAAGGTATTGGAGTGGCCATCACAAAGCCCTGACCTCAATCCTATAGAAAATGTGTGTGTGAGCAAGGAGGCCTACAAACCTGACTCAGTTACACCAGCTCTGTCAGGAGGAATGGGCCAAAATTCACCCAACTTATTGTGGGAAGCTTGTGGAAGGCTACCCGACACGTTTGACCAAAGTTAAACAATTTAAAGGCAATGCTACCAAATACTAATTGAGTGTATGTAAATTTCTGACACACTGGGAATGTGATGAAATAAATAAAAGCTGAAATAAATAATTCCCTCTAGTATTATTCTGACATTTCACTTTCTTAAAATAAAGTGGTGATCCTAACTGACCTAAGACAGGGAATTTGTACTAGGATTAAATGTCAGGAATTGTGAAAAACTGAGTTTAAATGTATTTGGCTAAGGTGTATGTAAACTTCCGACTTCAACTGTATATCTGACGAAAAGTCCGTGTGTAGGTGATTTACTGAATGCTACGAGCCAGGACATATGGGCCGGCCGATTTAGCTATTCTGAGGCATATACTCGTTGCCCGAAACGTGTACTATTTCTGTCTTTCGCGTTTCAGGAGCGAGTACTCCTGCGTGTGTGTGGAAATTAGATTCCCTGTACAAGTAGGGTAGCTTTGCACTAGATGCTAAGCTAACGAAGGGAGAGCAGCCATTTTTTTCCCCCTATGTTCCAACGGAAGTTCCGCCCCTCGGGACTCCCGTTTGATTTCAGCTTTCTGCGACCAGCAACCTCTTGTGGTGAAGAATCGCCAGTAATTGTTTTTGAAACAATTCATGTGAGGGCACACTCTTAACCCACTGTTACAACGGGTTACACTGTATGATATCTATCCAATCTCAACTGGTTGGATATCATTGTATCCTTCGAATTAACCGGAAAGGTGAATCGCCAAACAAACCTTTTTCAGGGTTGGTAGTTTGGATAAGGTCCAAATGTATTTGTTCAAACCAATGAGACATTTTAAACTTTCTCCACATTAACCTACATACAGCAACACTTTTCAGGTTAATTCAAGTTTAATTCCCAGATAGCCTATACAGGTATGATTGATCATTGTCATTTATTTGAACTACTGGTTACACTTAGGATATACAGCAAATCTCAAATGATTGGATATCATTGTCTCATTCAATTTAATACATTAAATTGCCAAACATTTCAGGTTGATCATTTAGATAAGATCCAGATTGATTTGGTTCAACAAAGGAGACAATTTAAATGTTTCCATATTAACCTAGATACAACAGTGCTATCAGGTTAATTAAAGTTTAATTCCCAGATAGCCTATACAGGTATGAATAATCAATAACATTGATTAATCAATTGAAATTGCTTTTGCAAGTTCGTTAAAAGCCAACTCCCACATTACTGATCCAATATTGACGTCTGTAAGCTGATAAAATCATTTTTGCAGCTTCCAAGACTCAAAACCCAAAATGTTACATAAGTTCAAACAACTAATAATAATCAAGATGAGCAAGCTATCAGAGGGGGTGCCATCCATTCCCCCGCTAATAAGTGAACCCTCACCCACAGAAAGATTGGTCGCTGACCTCAGCAGCGATGCAAATCCAAACTATGCCGAAGGGTTGAGAATGTTAGATCACAATGCCATAAGCGAAACTACTGCAGAAATCGCGACTGACGCCCTCCAAAATAGGCCGGCAGGCACAGGCCTTGTGAAGGTTCTCGCCAGTTTAGCCCTGAACTATGCCCACAAGCAGAGATGGACATTGGTCCAATACCACTGTGCTCAGCATAACCACGAGCAAGAAACTGTTGAGATGAAGGGACAGGTGGAGAGAACCAGGAAGCTAATGACAAAAGCCGACAAAGACAAGATGCTGCTAGCCGAGGAGCTGCATTTGAGAACGGATCAAATAACAGAATGAACGATGAGAGAACCCAGGTGAGGAAGTTGGAAAACTTGACCTCTAAGCAAGCGGAGGACATCTCATCACTGAATCTCTCACTCCGCACTCGAGACCTCTCCCTGCAAACCATGACAGATAAGTGAGGCCGGACGGAGCAACTGTGACACTCACGTGTCTAAAATAAATGCCCTCAGCTCCCAAGTGGACTCTGCGATGGAGCAGAACACCACCCTTAGGTACCATCTGGAGGAACTACAGATCAGCCATGCGCTACCGCGTGACTACCCAACCTCGCAACCAACCTCGCAACCGGAGCCTGGGTGTAGACGACAGGAGGTTTCAGACTTCACCTCTCTTAGGGGTCCCTCAGTCTTTTCATCTTGTTCATTCGGCCCAGAGTAACATGGCGCCTCTTTGCCAACAACATTTCTATTTGGCTTTTCCTCTTGGCCCTTCGGTCAAAAATTCCCGACAGAAGGAAGCAGATACTCCCTGCACACTTGGCGCGAAACGCCTTGACAAAATCGTCAAAAAGCATCTTTGACCCAGTTCCAGGTAAGCCAAATGACACTGAGACGTTCTTAGCAGACATAGCGGGCGCCTTGGATGGCTACCCAAACACTACGAATACTGACAAGCTTTACCTGTTGAAGCGAACGTCCAACAGACACGTGACAAGGTTTATCCGTCTACAACAGCAACACGTGCAAAACGACTACACTAAACTTGCCACAGCTTTGAAAATAGAATTTAGTGGTTCTGCAACTTGCAAACACGACAGCTCGCTGGCTAACACTGTCAAACTAGCTCGGAATGAACACCCACAAGCCTACTATCATAGGCTTCGTTCAGTTTACTTTGGCATGCTCATTGAAACAGGAATGGAAGAGCTATTTCCATTCAAACAAATGTTTCTGTCAAACATCCCAACTTCATTAACTACTTGGGCCCTACTGCCCACCTTGGTTTGCCAATCTCGGCACTCCGAGAGCTTGCGAGCACAGCTTTTGATGCAACCAAAGCGGGCCGGGCTAAGAGCCCGGACACCTCGGTTTTCAAGATTGGGGGGGTGCAATCACTCCAGTTGGAGGGTGCGGCATCAGGGACAGGAGCGGAAAAAGATGACGCACCAGGTGTACGGCTACCACGTACATACCCCACCGATGACCACCGCAGTAACGATAGCTACAAAGAACGTCCCCAACCAAACAGGCCCCGCAGAGGTCGATCTGGCCGCTACATTCCTGCATCTAACCCTCACAAATGGTCAGGGACCAAGGGTAACAAGCGTAACAAGAGTAACAAAGGGTTCGATGCCGACCAAAACATAACCCAAAGCTCTCTAGAAGCTCTGATAAGAGATGTACTGCAGCGAAAACATTTTGAGAAAGGGGGAAAAGATAAGTCACCATGACTAGGCGCGAAATTGCCGGAGAATGGGTCCCCCGAAATGAAAACCATTTGCGAGGTCGGAAACGTTCACCTTAACCCCAGCCTCACTCAAATCCCAGTCCAGGGCCGGCTCGATCTAGACACAAGCCCATGGGATTTGTCTAGAGACCATGATACAGATGTTGCGATGCACAAGGTAAGCAGCGTTGCAACAGCTGATTCCTCTCCCATTCCGATAGAGGACCCACTGGGTCACGAAGTACAGCAATCAGTCTTAAAAATCGACACAGATAACTCACCACTCCGTTCTGCCAACCCACTTTGTTGGCGACATGACAAGAAAAACCCACTCGAACAGGCCATACTTCAAAGCTGTCTTAGAGGACTGTTTGACCTGTGATGCACTGATAGATTCGGGATCAACTATTTCCCTCATATCTCAAACTTTGCTGGATGAACTCAAAAGGGCAGTGGACACAGTTGGTTAAAAAACGGAACGATGCGACACTAAACTTTGAGGTTTCACTCAGGCTACCTCTTACCAAGCGTATCCTACTAAAACTGAACTTCGAAAGCGTGTCACTTGTCCACCCTGTGTACGTGACTAGCATTGACACCGAGCAGATGCCGATTGGGATGGATTTAATATACTGTTTGGTACCACTGATGGATTGGAAATCTAACCAAATCTGGTCACAAATCGCAAAAACTCTGCTGACACCACTGCCTTCATCGAAGGCTGCATGCAATACGTTATGCGACGACGACGGTAATGAGTCCGCCATTTGTGGCAGATGACAGGGTGACTAGCTCAACTCGGTAACTAACCGAACATGAGCTTTTCCTATGTAGTTTGGGTGAATCACCAGCCGATACATACCGCCCTCCACTGATAGGCGGCGTGTGCCTAAACTGTACAATAATTGAGGATGCCATACTGGCAACCTGGTCCAAAAAATCTGCTATCAGTTTGGAAATGTTCAACAACATTTCAAAAGCGGCTAATTGCCACCCCCTTGTTCCGAAAACGTTCAGATTCCCACTGGGAACGACTCCCCAGACAACACTTTCCACTTTAGGGGTATGTGCACTATCGATCCACATTGGAAACAAGGAAGTATTTCACTACTTACTGGTTATCGCGAACCTCCCGCATACAGTCTATGTGCGGGCGGACATTTTGGTGAGATTGGGGGTTAAACTCGATACCATACACCAGGGTTCTTCAATTCCGGTCCTGGAGGGCCGAAACACTTCTGTTTTTTATTTCTACCTGGTAGTTAATTGCACTAACCTGGTGTCCCAGGTCTGAATTATCCCCTGATTAGAAGGAGAGGATGAAAAACAGAGGTGTTTCGGCCCTCCAGGACCGGAATTGAGGAACCCTGCCATACACCAAGTTCTTTGGTCTTTGGCCAGCCAGATCAACATGCCTTGTCTTTCGACCCTGTGCGAATGGCATCCGGGCAGACTATTCCTGAAAATTGCAATGTGATAACTGAGTCTGCCGTGGTGATACCGGCAAGAACCACAGAGGTTTCTATAAGACTGAACCTGGTGCCCGGCTACGGGATGGAAGGCACCACTGCGTTCTTCCAACCCTCGCCGCAATTATTTGAATTGGGGCTAACTATCAATGGTAACCCGCTGTTGGAGCTAAACGCTAGATCCACTCACCTCTTGGTGCAGAATCTGACTCAAGCGGATATCTCCATTCCTCAGCACACTCAGCTAGGAACATTGATTGATTACTCATTCCATGATTTTGAACTTATTGTTCCCGTGATTGGGCCTCTTCCTTTCTCCCTAGACCTATGTTGTGAGGAAGGGACGCTTTTTACTTGTCCGTCAAAGGCAATCGCAATAACTCCCGTATTGCCACTGGACGACACATCAACGTTAAGGCTGGATGTCGATTCTGACAACGACCTGTTGATATACTCCATCGTCACGGAGGATGATACCGCATCCTCTTCTGCACGTCAAGTACACACTGATGACGTAACAGCTCATGATTCCCCCACCATTGACAAGCCGTCACCACCTGATGAAGACCTGTACAATGCTGCTGAACCATATCCTGGTTTCATTGCACAGGTACTACAGCTACTGACGGAGGCAGACACACTTGTCAATGACACTGAAAGACATCAGTTGCAGGACTTATTTAACAAACAGAGAGATCTGGTTGACAGACTTGCTGGATTGCGGGGTTACGGGTATTCTGGTGGTAAACACACACTCTACTCTCCTGAACAAAACCCTCCTGTCGGTAGGCAAGCTAGTAGAGGTCATGAACCATGACTATGCCCATGCCCAATATGTTCAATTGTTGTTGGAGGATTTTCTCTGTGAAGTTAGCTCTTCTATGGACCACTTGGCCATGAATATAATCCCCTCATATCTAGTGCCCCTCTCAATGGTGCACAACATATTGACCTCAGCTACCACAACCATGATAAAGCCATTACAGTCACACCTGGCCTATAGTCTGGGGTCTGCAATTGCAATACACATTGATGTTAATCGAAATGAAGTGGGTTTTTTACTGATGCTGCCGGTTGTTGAACTGGAGAATATCTATAGGTTGAAAGCAGTTCTAAACGTAGGATTTTGGCGCGACAACACCCATTTGAACATCATCACACCTCCAGTCAGAGCTTAACAGGATAGACACAAATATTGAAATGCCTGATGCTTTTGCTAAACGTTCCCTTGAGGTACCACCAGCTATTCAAAACCAAATTCAGTACGAGGGTCCGTTGACTGTTGATTTTAGCGTACAGAATGAGGCACTTTTACTTGACCCTATTGGCTATAAGCCAAAAGATTGGTCTGTCACCCGCAGTCAGCACAAAGAAAACAGGAGCACTGCCTCTGCTATTACAGCACCACTTCAACTTAAACATTTAAACATAATTAAATCAACTAGGCTATATGCTTAGTCTAATACAGTGAAAACAAACTTAAAGATAAAAAACGATATTGCTAAATAACATGTGGCTGTCCATGGTACTGATTTCTGTGTGTGTGTGTGTGTGTGTGTGTGTTTGTGTTTGTGTGTGCATGCGCAAGTAGAAAAAACATGTTGACTCACCCTACTTGTAGACTATGCCATCCTCCTCTCTTTCATGTTGGTAAATGAGTCTATGACTCTGTGATACAGTAGTACACACTTTTAGTTTTTGTTGTCATAGGCTACCTGGCTAAAATGCTTGCTAGCCTAACTTCCTCATATGGGTAACAATGAACTAGCTAAGTTAGCTAGCTAGTTAACATGAGCCTACTAGGCTACATCTAGACTACATAATTAACTTAAATCGTATCAGGCTAGTGTCACAATATATGAATTTATGGTTAGATTAGAATCTCCTTATAATCATTGGCCTGTATGGAAAATTAAGTCAAAACCACAAGTTATGGCTTAGGAAAGGTCCGAATTAGCTAGCTAGCTACTGCAGGACAACACAAGCAGACCAGAAACAGACATGTTTTGACTCAGAGTCAATTCAGACTCTGAGTACAACATACAACGTTCACAACGGCAAGCAGAACGAAACAAATGGACGCACTGACAGCATTGCAAATGCTGCAGAATTTAGATGAGTTGTAGTCAGATGGAGGATCGGATATTGAGCTTGAAATCGACTTTGCTACTGAAGAGTCTTCATCTGATTCTGATGTGAACTTCGAGCCTCCGCCTCCAATACCTGAGCCTCGATGCAGAAAAACCAGAACAGAGCCAACTGAGACGGTGATCCCAACTGCCACGGTGAGACAGGAGTCTGGGAGGGATGGCACGGTTTGGGTAGAAAAGAGTGAAGAGAGCGCAACAGGAAGGCGGCCTTCCTATAATATTTTCACAGACAGAGCAGGCCGTACAACTCAGTGCCAGCGCACTCAACAGTTTTCTTTGTTTATGTGACATGCAGATGTTGCAGCACATCAGAGATTTACTGCCGCTAATGCGCACAGAAAAGGAAACAGTACGTGGGACATGTCTATGGATGAAGTCAAAGCATTTATTGCACTCTTGTATGTCCTCTGAGCATTTGGCGGAGAGAGCATGGATGTGGAGTCATTTTGGTCTGATAGGTATGGGGTGGACTTTTTCAGAGACCATGCCACGCAATCGCTTCAGAGAGGTTATGCGACACCTGTGTTTTGATGACAATTAGACAAGACCAATACGCGTGCAGACAGACACGTTTGCCGCCGTCTCAGACACCTAAAAGAGTTTTGTAAATAATTGCATTGCTTGTTACAAGCCAGCAGAGAACGTAACTGTTGATGAGCAACTGTTCCCAACAAAAGCTCGGTGCCGTTTTACCCAATATATAGCCAACAAACCAGACAAATTTGGAATTAAGTTTTGATTAGCCGCCGATGTCGAAACCAAGTACTTGCTCAATGGCTTTCCATATCTGGGGAAAGATTAAACCAGGCCAGTGGGTGAGCAACTGTCTGACACTGTGGTTTTGAGACTCGTGGAGTCTTACATGGGAAAAGGCAGAAATGTGACCATAGACAACTTCTTCACATCAATTTCCCTGGCAGACAAGTTGATTGCAAAGAAGACTAGCCTGCTCGGAACAGTGAACAAACAAAGGCGGGAGCTGCCCACCTCTGCGCAAAACAACATACCAGCTGAGCTGTACTCCACATCAGTGATGGAGAGTGGTAAAGCAACTCTCATGGTGTACAGATGTAAAATAAATAAGAGTTTGCATCCTCAGCACCTTGCATCCCACTCTTGCCATCGGCAGTGACCAGAAGACGAAACCGGAGACGATGACAGACTACAATCGCACAAAGGTATATATCTCTGCCATATAGAGGTAGCCTTTCCACTTGCCAAACACCAAATATGATCTCATTTTATTATATTACATTAATATTGTTATTACTATTAGTATTATTATTATTCTATATAATTCAAAAATTTTCTATTCTATTTTATTTGATGCAGTAGGTTGGTGTGGATGCATTCGACCAGATGGCAAGACTGTACTCTGTATAAGGAGGTACTTGCCGCTGGCTTGTTGCAGTGCTCTACAACGTGTTCGACATGGCTGCTATCAACGCGCATGTGTTGTACAAGCAATGACTTGACAAGAGAGTCAGCAGGAGAGATTCCATCATGGATCTGGCATGTGAGCTTTGTGAGAACATGAAATCCAAGCAAGAAGCTACAGCTGCCAAGCAGGCCACCAAGGCTGCAGCAGGGTCTGCTCTCCCTCTTCCCCAAGCACCACAGCTACCACTCGGGAAAAACAAGATACAATGTCAAGTCGGCAGGTGCACACGAAACAAGACCAATGAAAACTGTGTGCATTGCAGCCGATTCAAATGTTTGGACACACCTACTCATTCAAGGGTTTTTCTTTATTTTTACTATTTTCTACATTGTAGAATAATAGTGAAGACATCAAAACTATTAAATAACTCATGTGGAATCATGTAGTAACCAAAAAAGTGTTAAACAAATCAAAATATATTTTATATTTGAGATTCTTCAAAGTAGCCACCCTTTGTCTTAATGACAGCTTTGCACAATCTTGGCATTCTCTCAACCAGCTTCATGAGGTAGTCACCTGGAATGCATTTCAATTAACAGGTGTGCCTTCTTAAAAGTTAATTTGTGGAATTTCTTTCCTTCTTAATGCGTTTGAGCCAATCAGTTGTGTTGTGACAAGTACATATTATGGCAAGAACAGCTCAAATAAGCAAAGAGAAATGACAGTTCATCATTACTTTAAGACATGAAGGACAGTCAATCCAGAAAATGTCAAGAACTTTGAAAGTTTCTTCAAGTGCAGTCACAAAAGCCATCAAGCGCTATGATGAAACTGGCTCTCATGAGGACCACCACAGGAATGGAAGACCCAGAGTTATCTATGCTGCAGAGGATAAGTTCATTAGAGTTACCAGCCTCAGAAATTGCAGCCCAAATAAATGCTTCACAGAGTTCAAGTCACAGACACATCTCAACATCAACTGTTCAGAGGGGACTGTGTGAATCAGGCCTTCATGCTAAAATTGCTGCAAAGAAACCACTACTAAAGGACACCAATAATAATAAGAGACCTCTTGGGCCAAGAAACACGAGCAATGGACATTGGACCGGTGGAAATGTGTCCTTTGGTGTGGAGTCCAAATTTGAGATTCATGGTTCCAACCGCCGTGTCTTTGTGAGACGCAGTGTGGGTGAAAGGATGATCTCCGCATGTGTAGTTCCCACCGTAAAGCATGGAGGAGGAGGTGTTTTGGTGTGGGGGTGCTTTGCTGGTGACACTGCCTGTGATTTATATAGAATTCAAGCCACACTTAACCAGCATGGCTACCACAGCATTCTGCAGCGATACGCCATCCCATCTGGTTTGGGCTTAGTGGGACTATGATTTGTTTGTCAACAGGACAATGACCCAACACACCTCCAGAATGTATAAGGGCTATTTTATCAAGAAGGAGAGTGATGGAGTGCTTCATCAGATGACCTGGCCTCCACAATCCCCCGACCTCAACCAAATTGAGATGGTTTGGGATGAATCGGATGGCAGAGTGAAGGAAAAGCAGCTAACAAGTTTTCAGCATATGTGGGAACTCCTTCAAGACTGCTGGAAAAGCATTCCAGGTGAAGCTGGTTGAGAGAATGCCAAGAGTGTGCAAAGGTGTCATCAAGGCAAAGGGTGGATATTTGAAGAATCTCAAATATAAAATATATATTTTGATTTGTTTAACACTTTTTTGGTTACTACATGATTCCATATGTGTTATTTCATAGTTATGATGTCTTCACTATTATTCGACAATGTAGAAAATAGTAAAAATAAAGAAAAACCCTTGAATGGGTAGGTGTGTCCAAACTTTTGACTGGTACTGTAAGTATTCAGACCCTTTGCTATGAAACTCGAAATTGAGCTCAGGTATATCATGTTTCCATCGATCATCCTTGAGATATTTCTACAACTGGATTGGAGTCCACCTGTGGTAAATTCAATTGATTGGACATGATTTGGAAAGGCACACATGTCTATATAAGGTCCCACAGTTGAAAGAGCATGTCAGAGCAAATACCAATCATGAGGTTGAAGGAATTGTCCGTAGAGCTCCGACACAGGATTGTGTCGAGGCACAGGACTGGGGAAGGGTACTAAAACATTTCTGCAGCATTGAATGTCCCCAAGAACACAGTGGCCTCCATCATTCATGAATGGAAGAAGTTTGGAACCACCAAGACTCTTCCTAGAGCTGGCCGCCTGGCCAAACTGAGCAATCGGGGGAGAAGGGCCTTGGTCAGGGAATTGACCAAGAACCCGATGGTCACTCTGAATGAGCTGAAATACAGGTGTGCCAAGCTGGTAGCGTCATACACAAGAAGACTCGAGGCTGTAATCACTGCCAAAGGTGCATCAACAAAGTACTGAGTAAAGGGTCTGAATACTTATGTAATTGTGATATTTCCGTTTTTTATTTTAATACATTTGCAATTATATTAATTATTTTACTGTTTTTTTCTTTTTCATTATGGGGTATTGTGTGTAGATTGATGAGGAAAAATAACAATTTTAGAATAAGGCTGTAACATAACAAAATGTGGAAAAAGTCAAGGGGTCTGAATACTTTCCGAATGCACTATATATTATTATTATTATTATTATCATCTTTTTCGTTTCTACTTTGTCAAAATAAGCTGTAACTGGACTTTATTAATTACTATAACTCTATTACTAATCAAATCTACAAAAAAGTTGATCAAACGGATTACACATTAATTGTATTATTGTAAGGGAAACTAAAATAAACTTTAGGCCTACATTTTTTCTAGGACTTTGTAGAATTATACAAAACATATCCTTGACTCTATCTAAACAATTAACTATTGTTTTTTATTTATATATTTCCACAAATATTTATTCATGCAATTAATCCTTTACAATAGGTTATGCAGTATTGATCAAGTGTGGGTGCTTATGTTTGCACACCTTGCGGGTTGATATGCATCTGATGCATATGCTCAAGGGATGCCCGGCAACATTCTCTTGTATGCTGAAAGGCCAGGCGGTTTTAGTGTTAAGGATTCACATGTGAGGCCATGTGCTAAACGAAGTGAGTATGGTAGTGTAGTAAACAACCAAAGATTTCAAGACTAAAAGTGGTGAAAGTAGTAGCCTACAATAAGGAAAAACCCCAGGTAATAATACACTTTATCTACTCCTTGTCCTATATCCTAATCTGACTTTGGAGCAGGTCATGTTGTTATTCACATTACCGTCTCTGGTAAACACACACTATATCAAATAAAATCAAAGTTTATTTGTCACATGCACAGAATGCAGAAGGTGAAAACGGTACAGTGAAATGGTTACTTATTTTAAATTTTAGTTTATTTAGTAAACATTTTCTTAACTCTATGTTCTTAAAACTGCATTGATGGTTAAGGGCTTGTAAGTAAGCATTTCACGGTAAGGTCTACAGCTGTTGTATTCGGCGCATGTGACAAATAACATTTGATTAGAATTTTTGATTTTATGTGGTGGAAAGCAAAAAAAAAAAAAAAAAGAAGCAATATCTGGAATAAAACACATTTTGATAAAACAAATGTTTTACTTTCAAATGCCTCTCCTGTGAAGTAGTGACATGTGTCATATTCCTAGCTTCCTGAAATGGGGCACATTTATCAAGGGACGCCAAATGCTTGCTGGCATCAATCAACCAAAGGCTATGGAGGCAAAATGTCATACTCTTTTTATCCAGACAGCATCAAATACATGGGCTACACATACTGAGCGCTGTTTCCCTCGCTCTGGTGATTTCTCCTGTGTGATAGATTCGGCGAATTGAAGGACAATTATGAAAATGCAGAGAGACAAAATATAATAAAAATACAAAAATAATGATAAAATTTTTGGGGAAGCCTGGCCTCCCTTGGCATCCATGAGTAAATGTCACTGACCTTAAGTAATTGCTTGCTTTTCTAAAGTCTACCAACATCGCCAGCAGGCCTGCCAGCTAAGATAGTTAGACAAGTTAGCTACTCTAACTTCACTGATAGCCTAAAATTGCTTCTTGGTAGCTAGTTATGAGGTTGGGAGATTGGGAACTTATCTGGGCCAGCTGAAGCCAGCTTCATAAAATTGCAAGGTGACTAGGACCAAGTCACTATTAGAGTCACGAGCAAGTCTCATGTCATTAATTTTTTTACATTTCTTTTTTGACATATAGTCATGCTGATACCAAGGTCTCTTTTACAGATGAGCCCCGGAATTACAAAAAAATATACACATCAATCCACTATGAAAAGCAAAACAAATAGAAAACACAATTATAGAAAACAAACACATTCTTCAGTGAAAATTGCCCTACAGGCACCAAATCATAAAATGTTAGAGAATTTGCTAGATTATTCCACATGTAAGGTGCAAAATAACTAACTTCATTATTGATGAAACCCCCTGGTTACGTTTAGCTTTTTCTAGCACGGACTGTATTATTCACTGGGTTGCATGGGGAACATATTTTGGAGATGGACCGGTTTCTAGGCAACAGTCCGACACAAGAGAGTTGAGGAGAAGGGACGGGACCGTTGGAACTAGCTAGCTACTTTGCTAGCCATTATAAAATGGGTTGTTTGAATCCTGGATGCTGATTGGTTGATAGCAGGGAGTTAGAAACTAAGGTAAAGCAAATGAAAATGCAAATAGTTTGCTGTCATTTCAACCGCTCGATGTGGTTGTGTGTTGCTTTAGTTGATTAGCTAGCTAGCTAGCAAAGGAGAAGTAACCTTAGCCTAGCTATCCTTAATAACTATCTTATTGACTCGACAATCAGTTGCCTATTCATAAAAAATATTTAAAAAAATATTTGCTGAAGTTTTTGTGGCATATTTATTAAATCATTGTTTATTGAAGATCTTGTCTCTTGTCACCATTGGACATCTGCTAGGTACATGCAAATGATTTGTTTAGCATAGCAACGTGGAATTTATATAACCAATGACTGGGTCAAAACATCCCAATTGAATTAGTGACTAACCTGTTTGGTCAGAACAGTCAGACTACAGTGCATTCAGAAAGTATCAGACCCCTTGACATTTTCCACATTTTGTTACTGTCACGATCGTCTAAGGAAGCGGACCAAGGCGCAGCGTGTTGAGCGAACATGTTGACTTTATTTAATTAAAGCAACCACGAAAACAACAAAACAAATAACGATAGTGAAGTCCACAGTGACAATGACTGAACATGGAACAAAAACCCACAACCACAAGGTGAAAACACACAGTTTAAATATGGCTCCCAATCAGAGATAACGAGCCGACAGCTGACACTCGTTACCTCCGATTGGGAGTCATTGACCAAACCAAGACAACACAACCAAAGACAACCAACCAAAACACAACAAAACGAGCACACCCTGGCTCAACATACAAAGTCCCGGAGCCAGAGCGTGACAGTTACGTTACAGCCTTATTCTAAAATGGATTAAATTAAAATGTTCCTCATCAATCCACACACAATACCGCATAATGACAAAGCGAAAATAGGTTTATTACAAATAAAAACAGAAATATCTTATTTACATAAATATTCAGACACTTTGCTCTGAGACTCGAAATTGAGCTCGGGTGCATCCTGTTTCCATTGATCATCCTTGAGATGTGTCTACAACTTCATTGGAGTCCACTTGTGGTAAATTCAATTGATTGGACATGATTTGGAAAGGCACACACCTGTCTATATAAAGGTCCCACAGTTGACAGTGCATGTCAAAGTAAAAACCAAGCCATGAGGTCGAAGGAATTGTCCGTAGAGCTCCGAGACAGGATTGTGTCGAGGCACAGATTTGGGGAAGGTTACCTAAAAATGTCTGCAGCATTGAAGGTCCCCAAGAACAAAGTGGCCTCCATCATTCTTAAATGGAAGAAGTTTGAAACCACCAAGACTCTTCCTAGACCTGGCCGCCCTGCCAAACTGAACAATCGGGGGAGAAGGGCCTTGGTCAGGGATGTGACCAAGAACCCGATGGTCACTCTGACAGAGCTCCAGAGTTCCTCTGTGGAGATGGGAGAACCTTCCACAAGCACAACCATCTCTGCAGTACTCCACCAATCAGGCCTTTACGGTAGAGTGGCCAGACGGAAGCCACTCGTCAGTAAAAGGCAAATGACAGCCCGCATGGAGTTTGCCAAAAAGGCACCTAAAGGACTCTCAGACCATGAGAAACAAGATTCTGTGGTCTGATGAATCCAAGATTGAAGTCTTTGGCCTGAATGCCAAGAGTCACATCTGGAGGAGACCTGGCACCATCCCTACGGTGAAGTATGGTGGTGGCAGCATCATGCTGTGAGGATTTTTTTCAGCGGCAGTGACTGGGAGACTAGTCAGGATTGAGGGAAAGATGAATGGAGCAAAGTACAGAGAGGTCCTTGATGGAAACTTGCTCCAGAGCGCTCAGGACCTCAGATTGGGGTGAAGGTACACCTTCCAACAGGACAACGACCCTAAGCACAAAGCACACAGCAGTGCAGGAGAAGCACAGTTCCCGCTCAGCCCAGTCAAAGCTATTCGCTGCTCTGGCACCCCAATGGTGGAACAAGCTCCCCCACGACGCCAGGACAGCAGAGTCACTGACCACCTTCCGGAGACACTTGAAACCCTACCACTTTAAGGAATACCTGGAATAGTATAAAAGTAATCTACCCCCCCTCCCCCACCCCCCCATAAAATAAGAAAAGTGGTTGTCCCACTGGCTATCATAAGTTGAATGCACCAATTTGTAAGTCGCTCTGGATAAGAGCGTCTGCTAAATAACGTAAACGTAAACGTAAGTCTCTGAATGTCCTTGAGTATCCCAGCCAGAGCCTGGACTTGAACCCGATCAAAAATCTCTGGAGAGACCTGAAAAAAGCTCCCCATCCAACCTGACAGAGCTTGAGAGGATCTGCAGAGAAGAATGGGAAAAACTCGCCAAATACAGGTGTGTCAAGCTATTAGCGTCATACCCAAGAAGACTCGAGGCTGTAATCGCTGCCGAAAGTGCTTCAACAAAGTACTGAGAAAAGGGTCTGAATACCTATGTAAATGTGATATTTCAATTTTTTATGTGTATACATTTGCACAAATTTCTAAACATGTTTTAGCTTTGTCATTATGGTGTATTGTGTGTAGATTGATGTGGGGGAAAAAACTATTAATTCCATTTTAGAATAAGGCTGTAATGTAATAAAATGTGGAAAAAGTCAAGGGTTTAAGAATGTATTAATACTAATTTACTAAAAAAATTCATGAAAAAATGTTAATATTTTTTATACACCATATATACAAAAAGTATGGTGACACCCCTTCAAATTAGTGGATTCGGCTATTTCAGCCACACCCGTTGCTGACAGGTGTATAAAATTGAGCACAGAGCCATGCAATCTCCATAGACAATTATTGGCAGTAGAATGGCCTTACTGAAGAGCTCAGTGAGTTTCAACGTGGCACAGTAATAGGATGCCACCTTTCCAACAAGTCAGTTCATCAAATTCCTGCCCTGCTAGCTGCTCCGGTCAAATGTAAGTGCTGTTATTGTGAAGTGGAAATGTCTAGGAGCAACAATGGCTCAGCCGCGACGTGGTATGCCACACAAGCTCACAGAACGGGACCGCTGAAGCTTGTAGCACGTATAAATCGTCAGTCCTCAGTTGCAACACTCACTACTGACTTCCAAACTGCCTCTGGAAGCAACGTCAGCGCAATAACTGTTCGCTGAGAGCTTCATGAAATTGGTTTCCATGGCAAGCAGCTGTACACAAGCCTAAGATCACCGTCTGGCAGTCCGACGGACAAATCTGGATTTGGCGGATGCCAGGAGAACGCTACCTGCCCGAATGCATAGTGCCAACTGTAAGGTTTGGTGGAGGAGCAATAATGGTCTGGGGCTGTTTTTAATGGTTCGGGCTAGGCCCCTTAACACTACAGCATACAATGTAATTCTAGACGATTCTGTGCTTCCAACTTTGTGGCAACAGTTTTGGGAAGACCCTTTACTGTTTCAGCATGACAATGCCTTCGTGCACAAAGTGAGGTCCATACAGAAATGGTTTGTCGAGATCGGTGTGGAAGAACTTGACTGGCCTGCACAGAGTCCTGACCTCAACCCCATCTAACACCTTTGGGATGAATTGGAACCCCGACTGCGAGCCAAGCCTAGTCGCCAAACATCAGTGCCCAACCTCACTAATGCTCTTGTGGCTGAATGGAAGCAAGTCCCCGCAGCAATGTTCCAACATCTAGTGGAAAGCCTTCCCTGAAGAGTGGAGTCTGTTATAGCAGCAAAGGGGGGACCAATTCCATATTAAAGCCCATTATTTTGGAATGAGATGTACATTCTTTTGGTCATGTAGTGTATGTTGGCAACCTTTTTATAAAAGCAATAAGGCCCTCTAACCGGTGAATTATTGTGTAATCACATGATAATCCCCGGGATCTAAATTTGCCAATTTGTGTACTGAAAATAAGAACTGCTAGCCACGGGACCACGATCATTGTGACCATCATCTTGTGTTTGTTTCTCTGTCTGAGAAAGCAACTCTGTCAAGAGACTGGTTCATTTTCTTTGCACTGCCGCTCAGTCAGGGTCAGAGGCGGGAGAAAGACTGTGAGAGAATCTGAATGTCTTCATCTTGTGAGTGACCTAACCATTCGTTGTGGTGAAGGAACTGGCACCATTTCTTTGAAGACAGTGTCAAAGATACTGATTGTCATTAGTTTTTTTAAAGGAGGAACTTTGTATCTGTTTTTATTGTCAGTCACTATGCGATTGGATTTGCCATAGGACCTTTCAGTTTGCACGCCTCTCACAGGAGCCCTTGGTCATACGCTGATTTTTTCTTGCTCCTTTTATTTTGTTGAAGGGCATCCCGATTTAAAGTATCAATGAGCGTTCTTAGGGCTGTTGCAGTCATATCATTTTGTCAGTCGGTGATTGTCATGCAAATAACTGCCGGTCTTACGGTAATTGACCGTTAATTAACATAAACACGTTTAGCATCTCCGGGCTTCCACTGACATCTACATTTAAAAAAAGTATAATAAATCAATTTAATATAGCCTACACCATCACAATAAATCCATGATGTATTTTAGGCAGGTCTAAAAAAACATTCTCATGTAAATGTAGCCTATTTAAGAAGAACAGAATGGCATATTCAGAGTCGTCCTTGTAAGGCCCTGATCTGGCTATGCCATATGGCTGTGGGCTACACTAGTTAATTTAGCAGACAAGATTTACTTATAATTCCCTTGGCATTATTTTATATTAAGAAGAATACAATTGAACATAGCTGAATAAAATATAAAGGATATTTTTCCCAAACAATTTCGGAGGGAGTGCGCACATGTGGCTATTCTGTGTTGAAGAAACACGTCCTTCTATATACTTAATTTAGAGTTATTTATGCAACTTTAGTTGTCATACAAATGTTATATGTTTTGAAACATTCTAAGGCTGCAAGATGCTTTGAAAAAATGTCGCTGGAAAGGCATGCGCTCTGCTCTGTTTCTTGTGCAGGCTGCACACACTTCATCAGTTTCTCATTCACAATTTGACAAGCACTTGACAATATTGTCACCCATCAGACAATTCTCAATTTAATCTGGTATATAGTTTGGCATATACAGTGGGGAAAAAAGTATTTAGTCAGCCACCAATTGTGCAAGTTCTCCCACTTAAAAAGATGAGAGAGGCCTGTAATTTTCATCATAGGTACACGTCAACTATGACAGACAAATTGAGAATTTTTTTCTTCCAGAAAATCACAATGTAGGATTTTTAATGAATTTATTTGCAAATTATGGTGGAAAATAAGTATTTGGTCACCTACAAACAAGCAAGATTTCTGGCTCTCACAGACCTGTAACTTCTTCTTTAAGAGGCTCCTCTGTCCTCCACTCGTTACCTGTATTAATGGCACCTGTTTGAACTTGTTATCAGTATAAAAGACACCTGTCCACAACCTCAAACAGTCACACTCCAAACTCCACTATGGCCAAGACCAAAGAGCTGTCAAAGGACACCAGAAACAAAATTGTAGACCTGCACCAGGCTGGGAAGACTGAATCTGCAATAGGTAAGCAGCTTGGTTTGAAGAAATCAACTGTGGGAGCAATTATTAGGAAATGGAAGACATACAAGACCACTGATAATCTCCCTCGATCTGGGGCTCCACGCAAGATCTCACCCCGTGGGGTCAAAATGATCACAAGAACGGTGAGCAAAAATCCCAGAACCACACGGGGGGACCTAGTGAATGACCTGCAGAGAGCTGGGACCAAAGTAACAAAGCCTACCATCAGTAACACACTACGCCGCCAGGGACTCAAATCCTGCAGTGCCAGACGTGTCCCCCTGCTTAAGCCAGTACATGTCCAGGCCCGTCTGAAGTTTGCTAGAGTGCATTTGGATGATCCAGAAGAGGATTGGGAGAATGTCATATGGTCAGATGAAACCAAAATATAACTTTTTGGTAAAATCTCAACTCGTCGTGTTTGGAGGACAAAGAACACCATACCTACTGTGAAGCATGGGGGTGGAAACATCATGCTTTGGGGCTGTTTTTCTGCAAAGGGACCAGGACGACTGATCCGTGTAAAGGAAAGAATGAATGGGGCCATGTATCGTGAGATTGAGTGAAAACCTCCTTCCGTCAGCAAGGGCATTGAAGATGAAACGTGGCTGGGTCTTTCAGCATGACAATGATCCCAAACACACTGCCCGGGCAACAAAGGAGTGGCTTCGTAAGAAGCATTTCAAGGTCCTGGAGTGGCCTAGCCAGTCTCCAGATCTCAACCCCATAGAAAATCTTTGGAGGGAGTTGAAAGTACGTGTTGCCCAGCGACAGCCCCAAAACATCACTGCTCTAGAGGAGATCTGCATGGAGGAATGGGCCAAAATACCAGCAACAGTGTGTGAAAACCTTGTGAAGACTTACAGAAAACGATTGACCTGTGTCATTGCCAACAAAGGGTATATAACAAAGTATTGAGAAACTTTTGTTATTGACCAAATACTTATTTTCCACCATAATTTGCAAATAAATTCATTAAAAATCCTACAATGTGATTTTCTGGAGAAAAAAAATCTTATTTTGTCTGTCATAGTTGACGTGTACCTATGATGAACATTACAGACCTCTCTAATCTTTTTAAGTGGGAGAACTTGCACAATTGGTGGCTGACTAAATACTTTTTTTCCACACGGTAGTTTACTAATATACAGTGGGGAGAACAAGTATTTGATACACTGCCGATTTTGCAGGTTTTCCTACTTACAAATTATGTAGAGGTCTGTCATTTTTATCATAGGTACACTTCAACTGTGAGAGATGGAATCTAAAACAAAAATCCAGAAAATCACATTGTATGATTTTTAAGTAATTAATTTGCATTTTATTGCATGACATAAGTATTTGATACATCAGAAAAGCAGAACTTAATATTTGGTATAGAAACCTTTGTTTGCAATTACAGAGATCATACGTTTCCTGTAGGTCTTGACCAGGTTTGCACACACTGCAGCAGGGATTTTGTCCCACTCCTCCATACAGACCTTCTCCAGATCCTTCAAGTTTCGGGGCTGTTGCTGGGCAATACGGACTTTCAGCTCCCTCCAAAGATGTTCTATTGGGTTCAGGTCTGGAGACTGGCTAGGCCACTACAGGACCTTGAGATGCTTCTTAGTTGCCCTGGCTGTGTTTTTCGGGTCGTTGTCATGCTGGAAGACCCAGCCACGACCCATCTTCAATGCTCTTACTGAGGGAAGGAGGTTTTTGGCCAATATCTCACGATACATGGCCCCATCCATCCTCCCCTCAATACGGTGCAGTCGTCCTGTCCCCTTTGCAGAAAAGCATCCCCAAAGAATGTTGTTTCCACCTCCATGCTTCACGGTTGGGATGGTGTTCTTGGGGTTGTACTCATCCTTCTTCTTCCTCCAAACACGGCGAGTGGAGTTTAGACCAAAAAGCTCTATATTTGTCTCATCAGACCACATGACCTTCTCCCATTCCTCCTCTGGATCATCCAGATGGTCATTGGCAAACTTCAGACGGGCCTGGGCATGCGCTGGCTTGAGCAGGGGTACCTTGCATGCGCTGCAGGATTTTAATCCATGACGGCGTAGTGTGTTACTAATGGTTTTCTTTGAGACTGTGGTCCCAGCTCTCTTCAGGTCATTGACCAGGTCCTGCCGTGTAGTTCTGGGCTGATCCCTCACCTTCCTCATGATCATTGATGCCCCATGAGGTGAGATCTTGCATGGAGCCCCAGACTGAGGGTGATTGACCGTCATCTTGAACTTCTTCCATTTTCTAATTATTGCGCCAAAAGTTGTTGCCTTCTCACCAAGCTGCTTGCCTATTGTCCTGTAGCCCATCCCAGCCTTGTGCAGGTCTACAATTTTATCCCTGATGTCCTTACACAGCTCTCTGGTCTTGTCCATTGTGGAGAGGTTGGAGTCTGTTTGATTGAGTGTGTGGACAGGTGTCTTTTATACAGATAACGAGTTCAAACAGGTGCAGTTAATACAGGTAATGAGTGGATGAATAGTGATCAAATACTTATGTCATGCAATAAAATGCAAATTAATTACTTTAAAATCATACAATGTGATTTTCTGGATTTTTGTTTTAGATTCCGTCTCTCACATTTGAAGTGTACCTATGATAAAAAATTACAGACCTCTACATGCTTTGTAAGTAGGAAAACCTGCAAAATCGGCAGTGTATCAAATACTTGTTCTCCCCACTGTATGTGTGGAATAATGTTTAATTTAGATTTGCCCACAAAAAAAAAGTAATCTCTAGCCTGCATTCAAATTGCAAATGGAGGTAATAGCTACACCGGATGTAAAGCGGATTAATGTGCTTATTTTTAAAAGAATTTAGCAAAAAATATAGCAGCACAAAAAGCTGGGATCGTCTTTTAAATGGTTGCCATTAAAACTCTGTTTTTCCACGCGATTGCGCAATGACTGGGCTCATAAGAACATGTTTCAATAGGCTCTGTATGCTAAGGGCTCTCCAACACTGTTCCAGGAATACTAGACCTATGGGCTACATTCAGAGTTATTTGGCCATTTTAGTTGTGATACAAACCATATAAAAAAACATAGGCCTATGGGCTAGGCTACATGAGCATGGCATTTTTTTTGCCTAATTCAGTTTTTTTCCCCAAATTCATGAGAGACAGTTTTATCATTGCGCTTGATAGTTTGTGCGACTGCACTTGAAGAAACTTTCAAAGTTCTTGACATTTTCCGGATTGACTGACCTTCATGTCTTAAAGTAATGATGGACTGTCATTTCTCTTTGCTTATTTGAGCTGTTCTTGCCATAATATGGACTTGTTCTTTTACCAAATAGGGCTATCTTCTGTATACCACCCCTATCTTGTCACAACATAACTGATTGGATCAAACGCATTAAGAAGGAAAGAAATTCCACAAATTAACTTTTAAGAAGGCACACGTTAATTGAAATGCATTCCAGGTGATTACCTCATGAAGCTGGTTGAGAGAATGCCAAGAGTGTGCAAAGCTGTCATCAAGGCAAAGGGTGGCTACTTTGAAGAATCTCAAATATAAAAATATATTTTGATTTGTTTAACACTTTTTTGGTTACTACATTATTCCATATGTGTTACGTCATAATAATATAATAATAATAATATGCCATTTAGCAGACACTTTTATCCAAAGCGACTTACAGTCATGTGTGCATAAATGTTTATGTATGGGTGGTCCCGGGGATCGAACCCACTACCCTGGCGTTACAAGCGCCATGCTCTACCAATTGAGCTGCAGAGGACCACCATCATAGTTTTGATGTCTTCACTATTATTCTACAATGTAGAAAATAGTAAAAATGAAGAAAAACCCTTGAATGAGTAGGTGTGTCCAAACGTTTGACTGGTACTGTATAAGCCTGTGATATCAACCATTCAAAGTTGGCCTAGGTGGGAGTAATTTCATAAAAAAAGAAAACAAATGCCCTTTTTTACAAGTCCATACAAGTCTTGCTCTACACTGTCGGAGGCAAAGTGATCATTGTAACGTATCCTCCCTCTGCCCTCTTGTCCAGACCTGCGGCTCATTAACCGTTTTACGGTTCTGCGCCCCCTGACTTCACCGGGGCCCTCCGATTAGGCCCTCCTCTGCTCCCCCTGTCCTTCCCACTCCACCTCAGCACCCAGCACAAGCTCCTCTTGATCTGGTCGTGGGTTACTGAACTGGCCATCCCTTTGATCAGCCCCCATAGCAAGTCCCACAGGCTCTTGTCGTCTTTCAGTGATGGTTGTGATCCGTCAAAATTTTGGAAAACAGATAATGCACTGAAGCGTGGAAATTCCTCTCCTTCCCTGCCTAAGCAAGTTGTGTAGGACTGGCATCATTACTGAGAAAAATGAGATAAGGGATGCTTTTAATCAGCATTATATCTCAGCAGGCTTTTTATTTGAAAGAAATGGTGGATTAATTGACCCTGGTCAGCCAGTCGACTGCCTGCCCCTCTCCCATCCTCTAGTTGGCTCAATGGAAGTTCTGTCAACTTCTAGTGAATCTTTGTTTTCATTTCAATCATTTTTTACTTGTGATGTGCTAAACAGCTTGCGCAAGATTATGTAAAACAATTGGTAACACTTTATTTGGATATTCCATCTGTAGATGCTCATGACCTACAGACAGTAACATTTCAACTAACTATCTACTAACCCTAGCCCTAAACTTAACCCTTATCCTAACCCTAAACTTAACCCTTACCCTTATTCTAAACCTTACCCTAACCATAACCGTAATCTTAGCAAGCAGTTGCTTATCAACAGATAGTTTGTTGATAGTATGAACCCTATCAAAATAAAGTGTGACCAGAAAATCCACTGGATCATGCCTTTTGATTCTTTCTTGCTGCAGCTTTCTGCTCCTCTGATTGCAGAATCTTTAACACATATTTTTTACCTTACAATTATTTCTCAAATCAATCAAATTGTTTTTGTCACATGCTTCGTAACCAAAAGGTGTAGACTAACAGTGAAATGCTTACTTGCGGGCCCTTCCCAACAATGCAGATAGAAACATTTAAAAATAAGAACACAATGACAAATACACAATGAGCAACAATAACTTGACTATATACATGTTGTACCACTACCAAGTCGATGTGCAGGGGTACGAGGTAATTGAGGTAGATATGTACATATAAGTAGGGATAAAGTGACTAGGCAACAGGATAGATAAACAGTAGCAGCATCGTGTGTGATGAGTCAAAAGAGTTAGTGCAAAAAGGGTTAATGCAGACAGTCCGGGTAGCTATTGGTTAACTATATAACTACAGTGGCTTGTGAAAGTATTCACCCCCTTGGCATTTTTCCTATTTTGTTGCCTTACAACCTGGAATTAAAAGGGATTTTTTGGAGGTTTGTATGATTTGATTTACACAAGATGCCAACCACTTTGAAGATGCAAAATACTTTTTTTTGTGAAACAAACAAGAAATAAGACAGAAAAACAGAAAACCTGAGCGTCCATAACTATTCACCCCCCAAAGTCAATATGTTGTAGAGCCACCTTTTGCAGCAATTACAGCTGCAAGTCTCTTGGGGTATGTCTCTATAAGCTTGGCAAATCTAGCCACTGGGACTTTTGCCCATTCTTCAAGGCAAAACTGCTCCAGCTCCTTCAAGTTGAATGGGTTCCGCTGGTGTACAGCAATCTTTAAGTCATACCACAGATTGACTAGGCCATTCCAAGACATTTAAATGTTTCCCCTTAAACCACTCGATTGTTCCTTTAGCAGTATGCTTAGGGTCATTGTCCTGCTGGAAGGTGAACCTCCATCCCAATCTCAAATCTCTGGAAGACTGAAACAGGTTTCCGTAAAGAATTTCCCTGTATTTAGCGCCATCCATCATTCCTTCAATTCTGACCAGTTTCCCAGTCCCTGCGGATGAAAAACATGATGCTGCCACCACCATGCTTCACTGTGGGGATGGTGTTCTCAGGGTGAAGAGAGGTGTTGGGTTTGTGCCAGACAGTTTTCCTTGATGGCCAGAAAGCTCGATTTTAGTCTCATCTGACCAGAGTACCTTCTTCCATATGTTTGGGGAGTCTTCCTCATGCCTTTTGGTGAACACCAAATGTGTTTGCTTATTTTTTTCTTCAAGCAATGGCTTTTTTCTTTTCTGGCAACTCTTCTGTAAAGCCCAGCTCTGTGGAGTGTAACGCTTAATGTGGTCCTATGGACAGATACTCCAATCTCCGCTGTGGAGATTTACAGCTCCTTCAGGGTTATCTTTGGTCTCTTTGTTGCCTCTCTGATGAATGCCCTCCTTGTCTGGTCCATGAGTTTTGGTGGGCGGCCCTCTCTTGGCAGGTTTGTTGTGGTGCCATATTCTTTCCATTTTTTAATAATGGATTTAATGGATGTTCAAAGTTTCTGATATTTTTAATAACCCAACATTGATCTGTACTTCTCCACAACTTTGTCCCTGACCTATTTCGAGAGCTCCTTGGTCTTCATGGTGCCGCTTGCTTGATGGTGCCCCATGCTTAGTGGTGTTGCAGACTCTGGGGCCTTTCAGAACAGGTGTATACAGTGAGGGAAAAAAGTATTTGATCCCCTGCTGATTTTGTACGTTTGCCCACTGACAAAGACATGATCAGTCTATAATTTTAATGGTAGGTTTATTTGAACAGTGAGAGACAGAATAACAACAAAAAAATCCAGAAAAACACGTCAAAAATGTAATAAATTGATTTGCATTTTAATTAGGGAAATAAGTATTTGACCCTCTGCAAAACATGACTTAGTACGTGGTGGCAAAACCCTTGTTGGCAATCACAGAGGTCAGACGTTTCTTGTAGTTGGCCACCAGGTTTGCACACATCTCAGTAGGGATTTTGTTACATTCCTCTTTGCAGATCTTCTCCAAGTCATTAAGGTTTCGAGGCTGACGTTTGGTAACTTGAACCTTCAGCTCCCTCCACAGATTTTCTATGGGATTAAGGTCTGGAGACAGGCTAGGCCACTCCCGTACCTTAATGTGCTTACATTTACATTTTAGTCATTTAGCAGACGCTCTTATCCAGAGTGACTTACAGTTAGTGAATACATATATTTTTTTTTATTTTTTTTTACTGGCCCCCCGTGGGAAACGAACCCACACCCCTGGCGTTGCAAACGCCATGCTCTATCAACTGAGCTACATCCCTGCCGGCCATTCCCTCCCCTACCCTGGACGACGCTGGGCCAATTGTGCGCCGCCCATGAGTCTCCCGGTCACTGCCGGCTGCGACAGAGCCTGGATTCGAACCAGGATCTCTAGTGGCACAGTTAGCACTGCGATGCAGTGCCTTAGACCACTGCGCCACTCAGGAGTACAGTGCTTCTTCTTGAGCCACTCCTTTGTTGCCTTGGCCATGTATTTTAGGTCATTGTCATGCTGGAATACCCATCCACGACCCATTTTCAATGCCCTGGCTGAGGGAAGGAGGTTCTCACCCAAGATTTGACGGTACATTGCCCCGTCCATCGTCCCTTTGATGCGGTGAAGTTGTCCTGTCCCCTAAGCAGAAAAACACCCCCAAAGCATAATGTTTCCACCTCCATGATTGACGGTGGGGATGGTGTTCTTGGGATCATAGGCAGCATTCCTCCTTCAAACACAGCGAGTTGAGTTGATGCCAAAGAGCTCGATTTTGGTCTCATCTGACCACAACGCTTTCACCCAGTTCTCCTCTGAATCATTCAAATGTTCATTGGCAAACTTCAGACGGCCCTGTTTATGTGCTTTTTTGAGCAGGGGGACCTTGCGGGCACTGCAGGATTTCAGTCCTTCACGGCGTAGTGTGTTACCAATTGTTTTCTTGGTGACTATGGTCCCAGCTGCCTTGAGATCATTGACAAGATCCTCCCGTGTAGTTCTGGGCTGATTCCTCACCGTTCTCATGATCATTGCAACTCCATGAGGTGAGATCTTGCATGGAGCCCCAGGCCCAGGGAGATTGACAGATCTTTTGTGTTTCTTCCATTTGCGAATAATCGCACCAACTGTTGTCACCTTCTCACCAAGCTGCTTGGCGATGGTCTTGTAGCCTATTCCAGCCTTGTGTAGGTCTACAATCTTGTCCCTGACATCCTTGGAGAGCTCTTTGGTCTTGGCCATGGTGGAGAGTTTGGAATCTGATTGATTGATTGCTTCTGTGGACAGGTGTCTTTTATACTGTGGACAGGTGTCTTTTTACCTGTATAAAAGACACCTGGGAGCCAGAAATCTTTCTGTTTGAGAGGGGGTCAAATACTTATTTCCCTCATTAAAATGCAAATCAATTAATACCATTTTGACATGCGTTTTTCTGGATTTTTTTGTTGTTAATCTGTCTCTCACTGTTCAAATAAACCTACCATTAAAATTATAGACTGGTCATTTCTTTGTCCGTGGGCAAACGTACAAAATCAGCAGGGGATCAAATACTTTTTTCACTCACTGTATATATGTATGTATGTATGTATGTATATATATATATATATATATATATATATATATATATATATATATATATATATATATATATATATATATATGTGTGTGTGTGTGTATGTATGTATGTGTATATGTGTATGTTTATATATATATATATATATATACACTGCTCAAAAAAATAAAGGGCACACTTAAACAACACAATGAACTCCAAGTCAATCACAAACTGGAAGCAACACTGATTGACAATAAATTTCACAGGCTGTTGTGCAAATGGAATAGACAACAGGTGGAAATTATAGGCAATTAGCAAGACAACCCCAATAAAGGACTGGTTTTGCAGGTGGTGACCACAGACCACTTTTCAGTTCCTATGCTTCCGGGCTGATGTTTTGGTCACTTTTGAATGCTGGCGGTGCTTTCACTCTAGTGGTAGCATGAGACGGAGTCTACAACCCACACAAGTGGCTCAGGTAATGCAGCTCATCCAGGATGGCACATCAATGCGAGCTGTGGCAAGAAGGTTTGCTGTGTCTGTCAGCGTAGTGTCCAGAGCATGGAGGCGCTACCAGGAGACAGGCCAGTACATCAGGAGACGTGGAGGAGGCCGTAGGAGGGCAACAACCCAGTAGCAGGACTGCTACCTCCGCCTTTGTGCAAGGAGGAGCAGGAGGAGCACTGCCAGAGCCCTGCAAAATGACCTCCAGCAGGCCACAAATGTGCATGTGTCTGCTCAAACGGTCAGAAACAGACTCCATGAGGGCCCGACGTCCACAGGTGGGGGTTGTGCTTACAGCCCAACACCGTGCAGGACGTTTGGCATTTGCCAGAGAACACCAAGATTGGCAAATTCGCCACTGGCGCCCTGTGCTCTTCACAGATGAAAGCAGGTTCACACTGAGCACATGTGACAGATGTGACAGAGTCTGGAGACGCTGTGGAGAACGTTCAGCTGCCTGCAACATCCTACAGCATGACCGGTTTGGCGGTGGGTCAGTCATGGTGTGGGGTGGCATTTCTTTGGGGGGCCGCACAGCCCTCCATGTGCTCGCCAGAGGTAGCCTGACTGCCATTAGGTACCGAGATGAGATCCTCAGACCCCTTGTGAGACCATATGCTGGTGCGGTTGGCCCTGGGTTCCTCCTAATGCAAGACAATGCTAGACCTCATGTGGCTGGAGTGTGTCAGCAGTTCCTGCAAGAGGAAGGCATTGATGCTATGGACTGGCCCGCCCGTTCCCCAGACCTGAATCCAATTGAGCACATCTGGGACATCATGTCTCGCTCCATCCACCAACGCCACGTTGCACCACAGACTGTCCAGGAGTTGGCGGATGCTTTAGTCCAGGTCTGGGAGGAGATCCCTCAGGAGACCATCCGCCACCTCATCAGGAGCACGCCCAGGCATTGTAGGGAGGTCATACAGGCACATGGAGGCCACACACACTACTGAGCCTCATTTTGACTTGTTTTAAGGACATTACATCAAAGTTGGATCAGCTTGTAGTGTGGTTTTCCACTTTAATTTTGAGGGTGACTCCAAATCCAGGTTGATAAATTTGTTTTCCATTGATAATTTTTGTGTGATTTTGTTGTCAGCACATTCAACTATGTAAAGAAAAAAAGTATTTAATAAGATTATTTCTGTCACACCCTGGCTCTGGGACTCATTATGTTGAGCCAGGGTGTGTTCATTCTATGTTTGTATTTCTATGTTGGCCTGAGTGACTCCCAATCAGAGGCAACGAGTGTCAGCTGGTGCTGGGTGTCTCTGATTGGGAGCCATATTTAAACTGTGTCTTTCCCTTTGTGGTTGTGGGTTTTTGTTCGTATTTGGTTTGTGTGAAACCGTTAGACATCACGCTATCGTCTGTTGTTTTGATCGTGTGATCATTCGTTTAATAAATATGTTCACCCTCAACGCTGCGCTTTGGTCCTCCTCCTTAGACGATCATGACAGAAAAACGCACCAGAACTGGACCAAGCAGCCTAGTGAGGAGCAGAAAGGGTGGACTTGGGAGCAATGGAGGAAGAGCTTCGACTGGGTCAAGCCTATTGAGGAGCTGAATAGCGGGAGTTGGAGGCAGAAGAGCGAGAGTTGGGCGAGGACTATAGAGGCCTGGCCCACGGGGAGGAGAGACCCCCAGAAAATTTTTAGGGGGGGGGCTCACGACGTCGGGGCAGCAGGAGGCCGCGATAGAGCGGTCCAGCGGGTTGGCAGAGGAGGCCGCCAGGTTACGGGAGTCACTGGTCACCAGGGGGAAGGAGGATGTAGAGGCACGGCGAGAGGTACTGGCGTGTGTTGCCAGTCCGGTCCGGCCTGTTCCTGATCCCCACGTAGGGCCAGTGGTGTGTGTTCCCAGTACGGTCCGGCCTGTTCCTGCTCCCCGCACCAAGCCTACGGGGTGCGTCGCCAGCCCAGCCCGGCCTGTCCCTGCTCCACGCACCAAGCCTACGGCGTGCGTCGTCAGCCTGGTAAGGCCCGTTCCTCCTCCACGCACCAAGCCAGGGGTGCATTTCGTCAGCCCGGCGCGGCCCGTTCCTGCTCCCCGCACCAAGTCAGGGGTGCGCGTCGTCAGCCCGGTCCGGCCCATTCCTGCTCCCCGCACCAAGCCTACGGGGTGCGTCGCCAGCCCAGCCCGGCCTGACCCTGCTCCACGCACCAAGCCTACGGCGTGCGTCGTCAGCCTGGTAAGGCCCGTTCCTCCTCCACGCACTAAGCCAGGGGTGCGAGTCGTCAGCCTGGTAAGGCCCGTTCCTCCTCCACGCACCAAGCCAGGGGTGCGCGTCGTCAGCCTGGTAAGGCCCGTTCCTCCTCCACGCACCAAGCCAGGGGTGCGCGTCGTCAGTCCAGCACAACCCGTGCCTGGGTCACCGGTGCCTGGTAAGGTCCCGGTCAACTGCTCCACTACGGAGCTGAAGCTATCCGCTCCACCAGTGTGCAGTCCAGCTCCGGTCAGCAGGGCCAGACCGGACCAGGGGTACTTTGGGGGTTTAGAGAAGGAGTGGGGATCAGGCCCGGAGCCGGATCCGCCGCCAAGGCGGAGTGCCCACCCGGTCCCTCCCCTGTTTTGTTTAGTTGAGGCGCGGTCGCAGTCCGCGCCTTTAGGGGGGGGTACTGTCACACCCTGGCTCTGGGACTCATTATGTTGAGCCAGGGTGTGTTCATTCTATGTTTGTATTTCT
Organism: Coregonus lavaretus; assembly: GCF_964263955.1. Lineage (NCBI taxonomy): Eukaryota > Metazoa > Chordata > Actinopteri > Salmoniformes > Salmonidae > Coregonus > Coregonus lavaretus. The sequence continues at coordinate 15,146,424 of NC_139993.1, forward strand.
ATGTTGGCCTGAGTGACTCCCAATCAGAGGCAACGAGTGTCAGCTGGTGCTGGGTGTCTCTGATTGGGAGCCATATTTAAACTGTGTCTTTCCCTTTGTGGTTGTGGGTTTTTGTTCGTATTTGGTTTGTGTGAAACCGTTAAACATCACGTTATCGTCTGTTGTTTTGATCGTGTGATCATTCGTTTAATAAATATGTTCACCCTCAACGCTGCGCTTTGGTCCTCCTCCTTAGACGATCATGACAATTTCATTCATTCAGATCTAGGATGTGTTTTTTTAGTGTTCCCTTAATTTTTTTGAGCAGTATATATATATATATATATTTGCGAGAAAAAAAACATATTGGGGATTGGAAGTGATGCAGACAATTACATTGATGGAAGTTACAATCTATCTGAAATATTCAAGCTGATCTACCCCCCATGTGCAGTTGCAAACCATAGTCTGGCTTTTTTATGGCGGTTTTGGAGCAGTGGCCCCACAAAAAAAAAAAATATATAGTTTTAAAAATAAAAAGATGCCACTGCTCCAAAACCGCCATAAAAAAGCCAGACTACGGTTTGCAACTGCACATGGGGACAAATATCGTACTTTTTGGAGAAATGTCCTCTGGTCTGATTAAACTAAAATATACCTCTTTGGCCATAATGACCATCGTTATGTTTGGAGGAAAAATGGGCTAACTTGCAAGCTGAAGAATACCATCTCAACTGTGAAACACGGGGGTGGCAGCATCATGCTGTGGGGTTGATTTGCTGCAGGAGTGACTGGTGCACTTCACAAAATAGATGGCATCATGAGGAAGGAAAATTATGTGGATATATTGAAGCAACATCTCAAGATATCAGTCAGGAAGTTAAAGCTTGGTTGCAAATGGCTCTTCCAAATGGACAATGACCCCAAGCATACTTCCAAAGTTGTGGCAAAATGGCGGTTACGCCTCACAGTTCCAGACAGGGCAGGTCGCAGGGAAGATTGGAAACAACAACAACAAACAGCAGGGTTCTAGACAGCCACAAGCCCGGGACAATCCGCGGTCCCAGCCACAATGGCTAACCGCGTTGCGGGCTGCGTTCAAGCCCTCAAGAAAACCTACTACCTACTACGCCAAGCAGCTCCTCAGACCCGGCCTTGGTCGGCAGGATCACTGCACAGATAGTAGCTGTCCCAGCAACTGATGCCAACCGCATCACGGGATCCAAACTCAAAAGGTAGCTATCTATTAAACAAACTTTCCAAAACAACAAACCGAGCTCTCCCTTATTCCCAGTTCTAAACTTTGCGAGGCACGTCACTTTGCCCATCTCGTCGCATAGCCCACCACATGCACTGTTTTCTTAACCACAACTGAATGGATCCATAAAGAATTACTGTGGTAATAAATATCACTGATTGACGTAGATATTGTAATAAAGTAGACTAATGCAATTGAAGGCATCAAATTGTTGCTTTCTGAAACTCCCAAAGTCAATCCGATTGTTATAATACATTTGAAGCAATAGCCTACCTGTGTGTGTTCAACTATTTCAGCTTCGCTTCATGCTGCTTTGAGACAAGCGTGGGGACACGTCTTGATAAACCAATCAATGTACCAGCTGTGTGAGAAGCACCAGCTGTGAGAGACCTGATTACTGTGGAGTTACTGACCTCTCTCTCTTTCTCTCTCACTCACACACTCACACTCACACTCACACTCATACACACACTCACACACACACTCACACTCACACACACACAGAGCTGGTACATCCACCCTCCACGTTTCCACCACACACAGTTTGCACAGACTCACCAATGCCGAGTACTTCGGTTTGTGGTCTGACAATTCTGGCTTGCTGAGTCAGTGGCTAGAGGGTTGGGGTGAGGACTACAGAAAGTCATGTACAAGGGCTGTGGTTCATCTGACTGCTCATCCTAGGATGCAAGAGGTGGCAGGGAGAGGCTCACGCTGGCTGTCCTTCTTTTATGAAAGGTACGACAATCTGCCAGCCAATACAAATAATATAAAATATATACCCAATACACAGTGTTCCCACTTCTGCAATCAATGAGTCCAGCTCAAAACAATTCAGTCATTAGCAGGATCTCTGTGAGCAATTTACAATAAAGTGCATTTAATCAAAGTATACTGAACAAAAATATAAACGCAACATATACAGTGTTGGTCCTATGTTTCATGAGCTGAAATAAAAGATAGCACAAACATTTATCTCACTGAACAAAAATATAAACGCAACATTCAACAATTTTTATGATTTTACTGAGTTAGGAAATCAGTCAATTGAAATAAATTCAGTCTATGGATTTCACATGATTGGGAATGAAGATATGCATACGTTGGTCACAGATACCTTAAAGAAAAGGTAGGGGCGTGGGATGAGAAAACCAGTCAGTGTCTGGTGTGACCACATTTTGCCTCATGCAGCGTGAAACATCTCCTTCGCATAGAGTTGATCAGGCTGTTGATTCTGGCCAGTAAAATGTTGTCCCTCACCTCTTCAATGGATGTGCGAAGTTGCTGGATATTGGCGGGAACTGGAACATGCTGTCGTACACTTTGATCCAAAGTATCCCAAACATGCTCAATGGGTGCATATGCAAGCCACTGAAGAACTGGGACATTATCAGCTTCCAGGAATTGTGTACAGATCATTGCGACATGGGCCATGCATTATCATGCTGAAACATGAGGTGATGGCGGCGGATGAATGGCACAACAATGGGCCTCAGGATCTCGTCACGGTATCTCTGTGCATTCAAATTGCCATTGACAAAATGTAATTGTGTTTGTTGTCCGTAGCTTATGCCTGCCCATACCATAACCCCACCGCCACTATAGGGCACTCTGTTCACAACATTGACATCAGCAAACCGCTCGCCCACACAACACCATTTGCCCAGTACAGTTGAAACCAGGATTCATCCGTGAAGATCACACCTCTCCAACGTGCCAGTGGCCATCGAATGTGAGAATTTTCCCACTGATGTCGTTTACGACGCCAAACTGCATTCAGGTCAAGACCCTGGTGAGGACAACGAGAATGCAAATGAGCTTCCCTGAGACGCTTTCTGACAGTTTGTGCAGAAATTATTCGGTTGTGCAAACCCACAGTTTCATCAGCTGTCCGTGTGGCTGGTCTCAGACGATCCCGCAGGTGAAGAAGCCAAATGTGGAGGTCCTGGGCAGGCGTGGTTACACGTGGTCTGCGGTTGTGAGGCTGGTTGGACGTACTGCCAAAATCTCTAAAACAACATTGGTAGAGAAATGAACATTACATTCTCTGGCAACAGCTCTGGTGGACATTCCAGCAGTCATTCTAGACGATTCTGTGCTTCCAACTTTGTGGCAACAGTTTGGGGAAGGCCCTTTCCTGTTTCAGCATGACAATGCCCCCATGCACAAAGCGAGGTCCATACAGAAATGGTTTGTCGAGATTGGTGTGGAAGAACTTGACTGGCCTGCAACAACCCCATCGAACACCTTTGGGATGAATTAGAATGCCAACTGCGAGCCAGGCCTAATTGCCCAACCTCAGTGCCCGACCTCACTAATGCTCTTGTGGCTGAATAGAACAAAGCCCCATCAGCAATGTTCCAACATCTAGTGGAAAGCCTTCCCAGAAAAGTGGAGGCTGTTATAGCAGCAAAGGGGATTTTGGAATCAAATCAAATCAAATTGTTTTGGTCACATACACGTGTTTAGCAGATGTTCGACAAGCAGGTGTCCATATACTTTTGGTCATGTAGTGTACATTAAAGATACAATAGCAATGCATTCAATGTAAGATTATTCACATAAGGTGGACATGGATGGTGTTATTTAAACTCAACATAATGACAATAGACTGAAAATCTGCAAAGAATGGTAGATCATGTGACATACTGTTCTTCCATTAAAAGAAGTTGTCATTAGAGATATACTGTTTTTTCCACATTCCAAATTTTAAGGAAGCATTAAAAATGTAAAAACATTTTTTTTAAATGATTGATTATCTGAAAATGCAAGGGCTCAATTGGTCTTTTGACCAATCACATGAGATTGTTTCACATCAGATCTTTTTCAGAGCTGATGTGAATGGTCAAAAGAGCAATTATATCAGAATTGGGCTGCCTAAGTTGTTCTGATGATGAGGGCGGACATATCTTGAAAAACTTTGGTAGCAAGCAGGACTAAGGTAACACCGACATCAGCTTTTATGGAGCGGTAACGAGGTGACCAATAATGGTTGCAATTGAGATCAGCTGTGCAGGTGAATATAGGGCATATTGATGTTTTAACAAAAGATCAGCTTGCGATATTCTGGTGGCCATCAATGGTTGCAATTGGACCTTGGGTTTTTGGTTGCAAGCAAGTTTGTTTTAAAAGGACAATCAGTAGTTGAAACAATAACAAGCTTTTTCCCCGCCACTGTTTCGGTAAAAAGCTGAGGGATGGGGCTGAATAAATGTAATAACTCAAATTCATAGACAGAGCTATGGATGCAAGGACTGACCATCCATGATATAAAAAGTATAGTTTTAACTCTGTTTTGAGGCTATACAGTATTTGTTTACATCTACAGTTACACTAGATTATATTAGCTTTTATTGTCCTCCAAGGTGGAAATTGATATCCACATGCTCTCACAGACATAGAGACCACCAACAAACCCAAACACCCAGTCATAGCATTTACAATACCCAACCAAACTTCCCTACATCCAAGACAGAAGATAAAACAGACAGAAGACTATGAAAGCACATAAACAATGGAATATAGTACATTAGCTGTTGAGGGTGTTTAAGGATTTGGGGATGAAGCTCTTGCTGAACCGGGCCTTCTGACAGCAAAGGCACCGGTACCTGCGGTGGTCAGGGTCAGAGGCCATGGTGGTTGCTTTGCATTGGATTGCCTTGTTGTTGAGGTCAGAGATGTTTGGTGTGGGTAATCCTATTATTTTGGAGGCAGTGTGGGTGGGTGATTTTCAAAAGTTTGTTTCTGTTGGTGCCTGTGAGCATGGACATGTAGCAGAAGCTGTCTTAGAGTAGGATTGGTTCCAGAATGCTGTGGTACAGTAGGAGTAATGATGTATCCTAATGCATGTTCTTAAAGCGATACTTCAGGATTTTGGCAATGAAGCCCTTTATCTACTTCCCCAGAGTCCGATGAACTCATTGATACCACTTTTGTATTTCTGCATCCATAGCCGTGGGAAGAAAGGTTGCTGGAGGTGCTGACTTAACTTTTTCCACATTGTGTTAAGTTACAGCCTTATTCTCAAATTGATTAAATAAATGTATTTCCTAATCAATCTACACACAATACCCCATAATGACAAAGCAAAAACAGGTTTTTAGATTTTTTTGCAAATGTAATAAAAATTGAAAACAGAAATAACTTATTTACCTACACTACCAGTGAAAAGTTGGGACACATCTAATCATTCAAGGGTTTTTCTTTATTTGTACAATTTTTTACATTGTAGAATAATAGTGAAGACATCAAAACTATGAAATAACACATATGGAATCATGTAGTAAACAATAAAGTATTAAATAAATCAAAATATATTTTATATTTGAGATTCTTCAAATAGCTACCCTTTGCCTTGATGACAGTTTTGCACACTCTTGGCATTGTGTCGAGGCACAGATCTAGGGAAGGGTACCAAAAAATTTCTGCAGCATTGAAGGTCCCGAAGGAGACAGTGGCCTCCATCATTCTTAAATGGAAGAAGTTTGGAACCACCAAGACTCTTCCTAGAGCTGGCCGCCCGGCCAAACTGAGCATTCGGGGGAGAAGAGCCTTGGTCAGGGAGGTGACCAAGAACCCCATGGTCACTCTAACAGAGCTCCAGAGTTCCTCTGTGGAGTTGGGAGAACCTTCCAAAAGGACAACCATCTCTGCAGCACTCCACCAATCAGGCCTTTATGGTAAAGTGGCCAGACGGATGCCACTCCTCAGTAAAAGGCACATGACAGCCCACTTGGAGTTTACCAAAAGGCACCTAAAGTACTCTCAGACCAAGATTCTCTGGTCTGATGAAACCTAGATTAAACTCTTTGGCCTGCATGCCAAGCGTCACGTCTGGAGGAAACCTGGCACCATCCCTACAGTGAAGCATGGTGGTAGCAGCAACATGTTGTGGGGATGTTTTTCAGCGGCAGGGACTGGAAGACTAGTCAGGATCAAGGGAAAGATGAACAGAGAGTACAGAGAGATCCTTGATGAAAACCTGCTCCAGAGCGCTCAGGAGCTCAGACTGGGGCGAGGGTTCACCTTCCAACAGGACAACAACCCTAAGCATACAGCCAAGACAATGCAGGAGTGGCTTCGGGACAAGTCTCTGAATGTCCATGAGTGGCCCAGCCAGAGCCCTGGACTTGAACCCGATCGAACATCTCTGGAGAGACCTGAAAATAGCTGTGAAGCGACGCTCCCCATCCAACCTGACCAAGCTTGAGAGGATCTGCATAGAAGAATGGGAGAAACTCCCCAAATACAGGTGTCCCAAGCTTGTAGTGTCATACCCAAGAAAACTCGAGGCTGTAATCAATGCCAAAGGTGCTTCAACAAAGTACTGAGTAAAGGGTCTGAATACTTATGTCAATGGAATATTTCTTCTTTTTTTTTACATATAAATCTGCACACATTTCTAAACACCTGTTTTTGTGTTGTCATTATGGGTTATTGTGTGTAGATTGATGATGGGGAAAAAAAGCGATTTAATCCATTTCAGAATAAGGCAGTAACTTAACAAAATATGGAAAAAGTCAAGTGGTCTGAATACTTTCGAATGCACTGTACATTACATTCATTCATCTAGCAGACACTCCCATCCATCTCCTATAGTCAACCCTTAAAACAATGCCCAAGATGCTGCCATACCCCTGGTGGAGTGGTCGCGTACACTGCTAGGTAACTCTTTCCCCTTGCTGCTCTATACCATTGAGATATCCTCCACAATCCAGTGGGAGAGACGCTGCTTAGAGACCGTCCTGCCATGAGCTGGATTAGTAAAACAGACCAAAAGTAGGTCACATAACCGGATATCCTGGGTCCGTTTAATGTACGTGCGTAAAGCTAGCACTGGTAACAGGGCATGTAACCTTTATTGATCTTCAGAAGCAAAGGGAGGAGGTGAAAAGGGAAATAGCTTAAAAGCTAAGGACCTACAAGACATAGCCATGACTTTCGGGGCGAAGGCCGTATTTGGACACAACGTCACCTTAGTCACCCGGGGCAAACTGAGTACAGGAAGGGTGTACGGATAACGCAGAGGTCCTCAACTTATTTAGTCAAGGCCAAAGCCATGAGCAGGGAGGTTTTGTAGGAGAGGATCTTCAGATCCACCGACTCCAGAGGCTCAAAGGGGGCCGCACACAGTGCCTCCAAAACCAGTGCCAAGTCCCATCTGGGCAAAACAGGTTAATAGACCGGTCTGAGATGACGTACATCACGTGTCAAACTCATTCCACGGAGGGACGAATGTCTGCGGGTTTTCACTTCTTCCTTGTACTTGATTGATGTAAGGAACTCCCCTCACCTGGTTGTCTAGGTCTTAATTGAAAGAAAAAAACAAAATCCAGCATACACTAGGCCATCCATGGAATTAGTTCGACACCCCTGATGTACAACTGTTGTGATGCTACATTTTTGCTGAACAAGTGACGTCATCAGAGTGCACAGCTGAACACTGTGTGCTGGAAACACTTGGTTTGTTATGTTTGACTAAAACATAACCAATTGTCACGCCCTGGCTCTGGGGACTCTTATATGTTGAGCCAGGGTGTGGATGTTCTATGTGTTATTATCTATGTTTTGGTTCTAGTTCGTGTATTTCTATGTTGGCCAGGGTGGTTCCCAATCAGAGGCAGCTGTAGCTTGTTGTCTCTGATTGGGGACCATACTTAGGCAGCCTGTTGGCATATGTTTATTGGGGGATCTTGTTCTGTATAGGTTTGTGTTGGTGAACCTTTAGACTTCACTTATCGTTTTGTTGTTTTGTTGTTGGAGTAAAGTACTCATTAAAAGATGTATGCCTATCACGCTGCGCCTTGGTCTGCCTCTTACAACGATGGTGACAGAAGATCCCACTGTAATAGGACCAAGCAGCGTGTGCAGGAGCAAACGCCGGGTATGGAACAGGAGGTTACTCTGGTAGATGTCCTCCTCGGTTGGGGGAGAATCACAGAGGAGGAGGCCGTCCGCTACTGGAGGGCGATGAGGGAGGATGCCCAGGCAGGAGAGGAGAAGCAGCGCCAACCGGGTCGTCGTCGGACAGGCGAGAGGCAACCCAAAGACATTTTTTGGGGGGGGGCGCACGGCATGGACGACGGGGATGCTTGAGGCAGCTACAGGACGTATCGGCGGATTAGGAGAGGAGGCCACCAGGTTTGGGGGGCTGAAAGGGAGGTTGGCGGAGCCTAGAGATAGAGCAGAGCCAACTCCCCGTACTCAGGCTAGGCAGCGTGAGACTGGGCAGGTTCCGAGTTATGTGGAGCTGCGTTCTGTGCCGCGAGTGGTCCGGCACAGTCCTGTACGTCCTGTGCTAGCACCAAGCACGTGTCGTGCTAAGGTGGGCATGCAGCCAGGACGGAGTGTGCCGGCTCAACGCTCGTGGCCTCCAGTACCCCTCCTCGGTCCCGGATATCCTGCACCAGTGCCATGTGCTGTAGTGCCAGTACGAGTGCACAGCCCTGTACGTCCTGTGCTGATGCCTCACACAGAGTGTGTAGAAATAGGCATTCAGCCAGGACGGGTTGTGTCAGCTCTTCGCTCCAGACCTCCAGTCCGTCTCCACAGCCCGGTCCGGCCTGTTCCTGCTCCACGCACCAAGCCAGTGGTGCGCTTCGTCAGCCCGGTCCGGCCCGTTCCTGCTCCCCGCACCAAGCCTGTGGTGCGCGTCGCCAGCCCGGTCCGGCCCGTTCCTGCTCCCCGCACCAAGCCTGTGGTGCGCGTCGCCAGCCCGTTTCGGCCTGTTCCTGCTCCCCGCACCAAGCCAGTGGTGCGCGTCGCCAGCCCGGTCCGGCCCGTTCCTGCTCCCCGCACCAAGCCAGTGGTGCGCGTCGTCAGCCCAGTCCGGCCCGTTCCTGCTCCCCGCACCAAGCCATTGGTGCGCGTCGTCACTCCGGCACGGTCCGTGCCCGTTCCACCGGTGCCTAAAGCTGCTTCAAATCGGAGCCAGAGCAATCCGCTCCACCGATGTCCAGTCCAGCTCCGGCCAGCGGGGCCAGACCAGACCAGGGGCGCTACGTGGGGGTAGATAGAGAGTGGTGGTTACGCCCGGAGCCGGATCCGCCTCCGAGGCGGAATGCCCATCCGGCCCCTACCCTCTTGTGTTTGGTTGGCGCGGTCGCAGTCCGCCTATGGGGGGGTACTGTCACGCCCTGGCTCTGGGGACTCTTATATGTTGAGCCAGTGTGTGGATGTTCTATGTGTTATTTTCTATGTTTTGGTTCTAGTTCGTGTATTTCTATGTTGGCCAGGGTGGTTCCCAATCGAGGCAGCTGTAGCTTGTTGTCTCTGTTTGGGGACCATACTTAGGCAGCCAGTTGGCACATGTTTATTGTGGGATCTTGTTCTGTATAGGTTTGTGTTGGTGAACCTTTAGACTTCACGTATCGTTTTGTTGTTTTGTTGTTTATGTAAAGTACTCATTAAAAGATGTACGCCTATCACGCTGATGTACGCCGGATCACTCAGAGTTTCAATGTGACAATTCTTTGCTTGCCGAGGATTATAGGCTTGAGGTGGCTTCCTTGATCACGCAGATCGCCAGCCTACGTAAGAAACTGGGGAAAACGCAGAGTGAAATGTTCACCTTTCCTACACCGATGGCTGTATGGTGTTCGCGCTTGTTGGATGCATCTCCGCCTTGTCGTTTGTTGTTATCCGACTGGCCGGTGTTGCCCGGAGCTCCCCCATCTGATAGTGGAGTCGAAGGGGTACAGCAAGAGGAGCATGGCAATCCACAATGGTCACATGTCACGAGCCGTGGAAGCCGAAGATAGCGGCCTCCCGGAAAGTAGTCTATACTCCAAACGAGAGACCCGGAGCGGATACAAACAACAAATAGTTTAGCCGTCCTGGAGCCTGATCTTCCTGCACCTTCGTCGCTGGGGGTACCTGTGTCTGTGGCCGCAGTGCTTACTCCTATGATTTTTAAGTCGACGTCAGCAACCTTCCGTCCCTGCTCTGGATCGAGCGGGGCTTCTCCATCTGTCAGAGGCCTGCACCAGGCCCCGGGAGCAACAGGCTCAAGTTATCCTGCCTCTCACTCATCCATAAAGGGTTCTCAGAATCCTGTGAAGCGTGGGAGTGGGCGGATTTCCTTGTCCTTCTCGCCAGCCGTGATTTTGGGCAGCTCCATGGTAAGAAATGTGACCGTTCCTGTTGCAAAAACTATGTCCTATCCCGGAGCTCGAGTAAGTGGCATTACTCAGCTGCTCCCGAATGTACTATGTCAGGACATAGAAATCGATTCCATCGTAGTCCATGTGGGTTTTAATGACATTATGAAGGGCAGCTCTGAACAGTTGAAACTGGATTTTAAAGAGCTGATTGACTCTCTGCTAGACACTAATAAAAGATCCATCATATCTGGCCCTGTGCCCTCTCTAAATCGTGGCATTGAACGCTTTAGCAGGATTCTTTCTCTTCACAACTGGCTACGTGATTATTGTAGCTCAATGGGTGTAAGTTTTGTTGACAATTTCGATAAGTTTTGGAAATAAAACACGTTTAAAAAGGAGGATGTGATCCACCCAAATAATTTGGGTTGCTGGATCCTTTCACAGCATTTTAAGGCTGCGTTGAGACAATGACTTATCAATGACCTAAGCCCAGCTCAGTTAATCCCTACCATTGTGACGCTGAGTTGTCATAATGCTTCAGCAAATTACATTATACCAGGGGTGTTGGTAGACACAATGTAAGTAACCTAATTTATGTCCCTCTAACTGCCACGAATGCCTCTGTTGATCCTATAGCTATTGTATGCAGCAATCATGTGCCTATGAACTAGATTTATACTGTTAGCACTGAGGCGGTGTGCCCTAGTAGGAAGTCCACTGTGTGCAGCTCACCTGCACTAACATAAATAACATGATAATATTTACTTCTGCTAAGCTTCCCAGTAAAGCAATGAAAACTGTTCCAAAAGGTGTATTTTAATCTGTTTTTTTAATCTAATTTTACTGCTGGCATGGGTTACTTGATGTGAATAGAGTTCCATGTAGTCATGGCTCTATGTAGTACTATGCGCCTAACATAGTCTGTCCTTGACTTGGGGACTGTGAAGAGACCTCTAGTGGCATGTCTTGTGGGGTATGCATGGGTATGCATGGGTGTCATTCAACATGTCAATACCTCTCACAAATACAATTAGTGATGAAGTCAATCTCTCCTCTACTTTGAGCCAGGAGAGATTAACATGCATATTATTAATGTTAGCTCTCTGTGTACATCCAAGGGCCAGCCGTGCTACCCTGTTCTGAGCCAATTGCTTTACTCAAAGCCAGTGGCATGTCGTTAGTAAAGATTGAAAAAAGTAAGGGGCCTAGACAGCTGCCCTGGGGAATTCCTGATTCTACCTGGATTAAGTTTGAGAGGCTTCCATTAAAGAACACCCTCTGTTAGAAAGTAACTCTTTATCCACATTATAACATTATGGGTGTAAAGCCATAACACATACGTTTTTTAAGCAGCAGACTATGATTGACTTATCGAAAACATAATGTTAACTTTCACTGCTATGCGGATGACACACAGCTGTACATTTCAATGAAGCATGGTGAAGCCCCAAAATTGCCCTCGCTAGAAGCCTGTGTTTCAGACATAAGGAAGTGGATGGCTGAAAACTTTTTACTTTTAAACTCGGACAAAACAGAGATGCTTGTTCTAGGTCCCAAGAAACAAAGAGATCTTCTGTTAAATCTGACAATTCATCTTGATGGTTGTAAAGTCGTCTCAAATAAAACTGTGAAGGACCTAGGCGTTACTCTTGACCCTGATCTCTCTTTTGACGAACATATCAAGACTGTTTCAAGGACAGCTTTTTTCCATCTACGTAACATTGCAAAAATCAGAAATTTTCTGTCCAAAAATGATGCAGAAAAATTAATCCATGCATTTGTTACTTCTAGATTAGACTACTGCAATGCTCTATTTTCCGGCTACCCGGATAAAGCACTAAATAAACTTCAGTTAGTGCTAAATACGGCTGCTAGAATCCTGACTAGAACCAAGAAATTTGATCATATTACTCCAGTGCTAGCTTCCCTACACTGGCTTCCTGTTAAGGCAAGGGCTGATTTCAAGGTTTTACTGTTAACCTATAAAGCGTTACATGGGCTTGCTCCTACCTATCTTTCCGAGTTGGTCCTGCCGTACATACCAATACGTACGCTACGGTCACAAGACGCAGGCCTCCTAATTGTCCCTAGAATTTCTAAGCAAACAGCGGGAGGCAGGGCTTTCTCCTATAGATCTCCATTTTTATGGAACAGTCTGCCTACCCATGTGAGAGACGCAGACTCGGTCTCAACCTTTAAGTCTTTACTGAAGACTTATCTCTTCAGTAGGTCATATGATTGAGTGTAGTCTGGCCCAGGAGTGTGAAGGTGAACGGAAAGGCTGGAGCAACGAACAGCCCTTGCTGTCTCTGCCAGGCCGGTTCCCCTCTCCACTGGGGTTCTCTGCCTCTAACCCTGTTGCAGGGGCTGAGTCACTGGCCTGCTGGTGCTCTTTCATGCCGTCCCTGGGAGGGGTGCGTCACTTGAGTGGGTTGAGTTACTGACGTGATCTTCCTGTCTGGGTTGGCGCCCCCCCCCCCCTTGGTTTGTGCTGTGGTGGAGACCTCTGTGGGCTATACTCGGCCTTGTCTCAGGATTGTAAGTTGGTGGTTGGGGATATCCCTCTAGTGGTGCGGGGGCTGTGCTTTGGCGGAGTGGGTGGGGTTATATCCTTCCTGTTTGGCCCTGTCCGGGGGTTTCTTCGGATGGGGCCACAGTGTCTCCGGACCGCTCCTGTCTCAGCCTCCAGTATTTATGCTGCAGTAGTTTATGTGTCGGGGGGCTGGGGTTAGTTGGTTATACCTGGAGTACTTCTCCTGTCTTATCCAGTGTCCTGTGTGAATTTAAGTATGCTCTCTCTAATTCTCTCGTTCTCTCTTTCTCTCTGAGAACCTGAGCCCTAGGACCATACGTCAGGACTACCGGGCATGATGACACCCTGCTGCCCCCAGTCCGCCTGGCCTTGCTGCTATTCCAGTTTCAACTGTTCTGCCTGCGGCTACGAAACCCCTACCTGTCCCAGACCTGCTGTTTTCAACTCTAAATGATCGGCTATGAAAAGCCAACTGAGAGACCTGAGCCCTAGGACCATACGTCGGGACTACCGGCCGTGGTGACTCCTTGCTATCCCCAGTCCGCCTGGCCTTGCTGCTATTCCAGTTTAAACTGTTCTGCCTGCGGTTATGGAACCCCTACCTGTCCCAGACCTGCTGTTTTAAACTCTAATGATCGGCTATGAAAAGCCAACTGAGATTTATTCCTGATTATTATTTGACCATGCTTGTCACTTATGAACATTTTTGAACATCTTGGCATGGTTCTGTTATAATCTCCACCCGGCACAGCCAGAAGAGGACTGGCCACCCCTCATAGCCTGGTTCCTCTCTAGGTTTCTTCCTAGGTTTTGCCTTTCTAGGGAGTTTTTCCTAGCCACCGTGCTTCTACACCTGCATTACTAGCTGTTTGGGGTTTTAGGCTGGGTTTCTGTACAGCACTTCGAGATATTAGCTGATGTAAGAAGGGCTATATAAAATAAAATTGATTGATTGATTGATTGATAATGTCAAAAGCCACACTGAAGTCTAACAAAACAGCCCCCACAATCTTTTTATCATCAATTTCCCTCAACCAATCATTACTCATTTGTGTAAGTGCTGTGCTTGTTGAGTGTCCTTCCCTACAAGCGTGCTGAAAGTCTGTTGTCAATTTGTTTACTGTAAAATAGAATTGTATCTGGTCAAACACAATTTTTTTCAAAAGTTTAATAAGGGTTGGTAACAGGCTGATTGGTCGGCTATTTTAGCCAGTAAAGGGGGCTTTACTATTCTTAGGTAGCGGAATTACTCTTTCTTCCCTCCAGGCCTTGTGGCACACACTTTCTAGTAGGCTTAAATTGAAGATATCGCAAATAGGATTGGCAATATCGTTCGCTATAATCCTCAATAATTTTCCATCCAAGTTGTCAGACCCCGGTGGCTTATCATTGTTGACAATCATAATGTTTTCACCTCTTCCACACTTACTTTATGGAATTCAAAATTACAATGCTTGTCTTTCATAATTTGGTCAGATATACTTCGATGTGTAGTGTTAGCGTTTTCTAATCTAAGGTATTGACATGTTGAATACACCGGCTGTCTGAACTACTGGCGCACAGCTCGGACACCCATGCATACCCCACAAGACATGCCACAAGAGGTCTGTTTACAGTCTCCAAGTCCAGAACAGACTGTGGGAGGTGCAAAGTACAACATAGAGCCATGACTACATGGAACTCTATTCCACATCAAATAACTGATGCAAGCAGTAAAATTAGATTTAAAAAACAGATAAAAATACACCTTATGGAACAGCGGGGACTGTGAAGCAACACATACAGTGGGGAAAAAAAGTATTTAGTCAGCCACCAATTGTGCAAGTTCTCCCACTTAAAAAGATGAGAGAGGCCTGTAATTTTCATCATAGGTACACGTCAACTATGACAGACAAATTGAGAATTTTTTTCTCCAGAAAATCACATTGTAGGATTTTTAATGAGTTTATTTGCAAATTATGGTGGAAAATAAGTATTTGGTCACCTACAAACAAGCAAGATTTCTGGCTCTCACAGACCTGTAACTTCTTCTTTAAGAGGCTCCTCTGTGCTCCACTCGTTACCTGTATTAATGGCACCTGTTTGAACTTGTTATCAGTATAAAAGACACCTGTCCACAACCTCAAACAGTCACACTCCAAACTCCACTATGGCCAAGACCAAAGAGCTGTCAAAGGACACCAGAAACAAAATTGTAGACCTGCACCAGGCTGGGAAGACTGAATCTGCAATAGGTAAGTAGCTTGATTTGAAGAAATCAACTGTGGGAGCAATTATTAGGAAATGGAAGACATACAAGACCACTGATAATCTCCCTCGATCTGGGGCTCCACGCAAGATCTCACCCCGTGGGGTCAAAATGATCACAAGAACGGTGAGCAAAAATCCCAGAACCACACGGGGGGACCTAGTGAAGGACCTGCAGAGAGCTGGGACCAAAGTCACAAAGCCTACCATCAGTAACGCACTACGCCGCCAGGGACTCAAATCCTGCAGTGCCAGGCGTGTCCCCCTGCTTAAGCCAGTACATGTCCAGGCCTGTCTGAAGTTTGCTAGAGTGCATTTGGATGATCCAGAAGAGGATTGGGAGAATGTCATATGGTCAGATGAAACCAAAATAGAACTTTTTGGTAAAAACTCAACTCGTCGTGTTTGGAGGACAAAGAATGCTGCGTTGCATCCAAAGAACACCATACCTACTGTGAAGCATGGGGGTGGAAACATCATGCTTTGGGGCTGTTTTTTCTGTAAAGGGACCAGGACGACTGATCCGTGTAAAGGAAATAATGAATGGGGCCATGTATCGTGAGATTTTGAGTGAAAACCTCCTTCCATCAGCAAGGGCATTGAAGATTAAACGTGGCTGGGTCTTTCAGCATGACAATGATCCCAAACACACCGTCCGGGCAACGAAGGAGTGGCTTCGTAAGAAGCATTTCAAGGTCCTGGAGTGGCCTAGCCAGTCTCCAGATCTCAACCCCATAGAAAATCTTTGGAGGGAGTTGAAAGTCCGTGTTGCCCAGCGACAGCCCCAAAACATCACTGCTCTAGAGGAGATCTGCATGGAGGAATGGGCCAAAATACCAGCAACAGTGTGTGAAAACCTTGTGAAGACTTACAGAAAACGTTTGACCTGTGTCATTGCCAACAAAGGGTATATAACAAAGTATTGAGAAACTTTTGTTATTGACCAAATACTTATTTTCCACCATAATTTGCAAATAAATTCATAAAAAATCCTACAATGTGATTTTCTGGAATTTTTTTCCTCATTTTGTCTGTCATAGATGACGTGTACCTATGATGAAAATGACAGGCCTCTCTCATCTTTTTAAGTGTGAGAACTTGCACAATTGGTGGCTGACTAAATACGTTTTTCCCCCACTGTACATAGGCACAGACACATGCATACACTCACGTACACTTGGATTTTGTATTGTAGATATATGGTAGTGGTGGAGTATGGGCCTGAGGGCACACAGTGTGTTGTGAATGTATTGTAATGTTTAAAAAAATGTATTACTGTCTTAATTTTGCTGGACCCCAGGAAGAGTAGCTGCTGCCTTGGCAGGTGCTAATGGGGATCCATAATAAATACAAATATACCTTTCAGGAACTGCACCACCAGGAGGTGAGCCCCCGGTGAGTTTCAGTCAATTCCCACATGACACGCTAAGACAGTGGCCATGTACACTTTTAAAGTGGAGAATGCTTCAAATGCTGCTGTAGGTTCATAAAGATTTCCCTCACAGAGCACTGAAAAGGAACATGTCCTTTATTTTGGCACCAGAGCTCAAACGCTTGCCAGATATACGTCCTTGCAGACTGAATGGTATCAATAACATTTGGAGGTAAACCTCTAGCCAACAGATTGGTCCTCTTAGGAACCAGGGCCATAAGAACCAAATCTATGGCCTCGCTTGCCAAACCTGCCCTGGCACCTGGGACAACAGGTCCCTGCGCAATGGGAGTTTCCACGGGTCCCCGCCTAAAAGGCAAATGATCTACATGAACCAAGGCTGCCTGGGCCAACGAGGAGCCACAAGAATCCACGGTAAGCCCTCTCGACACACTCACTCCAATGTGGGCTGAATCAGACCCACTGGCGGAAACGCGTTAAGGAGGGTCTGAAGCCACTGGTGCGCCAGAGCGTCCATTCCCAACGGGGCACTCAAGTCCCTCATCGAGATAAATCGACGACACTGCGCATTTTCTCGCTATGTGTAAAGATTTATGTCGGCCCTGATGAAAATATCCCATACCTGCCACCTGGATAAAAGATCTGCACCCAATTTGAGGTAACCGGGGACATGTTAGGAGGGAGAGAGACAGTCTCTCCCCATCTGTTGATGCACGCCACCACTGACATATTGTCGGTTCTGACCAGCACAAACCGGCCCGACAAAAACAGGGGGAAGCACCTGAGCGAAAGATACTTTGGGTAATTGACATGCATTGCGCTCTGCACCAGTGTCCGTATTCCCCAAATCGAGTTGCCTTTGTACAGCACACCCACCATCGGGGGAATGCGTCTGTCGTGATCACCTTGTGGGATACAACTCAGCCCATGGGAGGCCCCTGAAAATAGCAGAGGGTCCCACCACTGCGCCATGGCCCGTAGGCCTGACAGGGACATCCAATGCGAATGTCTTAGGCTTCGAGATGCATCCAGGTGAGTGGCTAGCACTCAGCGCCAGTAGGGCCATATCAACTATCACAGAAGCCATCATCCCCAGTATGCATAGGCACTGGTGAAAACGCACTGTGTGACGCAGCCGAAATTTGGCTGAGCAGAGCCAAAACCCAGACACCCTCCGTGGGGTTAGAAAAGAGTGATACGCGAGTGAGTCTAGCTCGAGACCCAGAAACCGAATGCGTTGAGATGGAGTCAGACAGCTCTTTTTCTGGTTTCTTATGAAGCCTAAAGACTGAATACGGGACAGTAGCATGGATATGTGTAACACTGCTTGCCCCCTCAACTCCGCCGCCACCAGCCAATCGGTGTAATAGCCGGCGGCTCTTACAGAGGGCACATAAATCTAGAATGGACGCAAAGTCCCATCCCTTTTCGTAACCAGGAATACCGGCTGTACCAGCAGTCCCGGATCTTTGACATAGGAACCACTTGGAGGAGATGGGAGGATATTTCCTCCCTCAAAACGTGCACTGAGCCCTCGGGAACAGTCGACTTGATGAAGCGTGGGGGACGCACAACAAATTTCTACCTTTATCCTGACATCACTGTTCGCATGATCCAGGGTGTTCCATTGGTCGGAGCAGACAGCGAGACTCCTGTGAAGTGCCATCTGAAGGGGTGGGACGCTACCTTGTGGACTGGGAGAGATTGGTTCTCCTTCCATTTCCACCACTCTTGACAACCGTGTGTCTGAACATTGTTCATCGAACTCACATACAGGAGACAACACTTTTAACACCCGTGAACACGGTGGAACTCAGTTGAAAAAAACAATGTTTATCTGTGAAGTTTTGCCTAAAGCCTGACCCACTCTGGGTACACAGGCTCAGGCGATCAGTGACGTACCCCGATTGGCCATGCCACTTGGGGATACTGTCGTCACAACAAGCCTCACTCGGTTTACGCGGTAAGACGCGTTCCGGTAACCGGCTGGCAATTAGTGCTGGACCGCATGTATTACAAATAGACCCAGGGAAAAAACATTATCATGGAGGTTACCCTACCGAACAGTCATAGGTACTGGCGACAAAGTGCCTTGTAACCTAGCTGGGAATGGGACAGACAGCTCTGAAAAACAGACCCCTTCTGTTGTAACAGACAGGGGCGATTCGTAATTGAATCTAATTCCCAGGAATGAAAAGAGTTGAGCTGGAGACAGACAGCTCATTTGGGGGTCTCATGTGAACCACAGAGACTGCGTGTGGGATAATAGCATGGTCGTGTCCAACCCTGCTCGTTCCCTCGATAACTAATCGCCTATAGAACCCATAACCTGTATTAATAGACACCTCATAGGGACTATTGCATACATTTTTACATATTGGAGGTCACGGGGATCGAACCCACTACCCTGGCGTTACAAGCACCATGCTCTACCAACTGAGCTACAGAGGACCATTGATAAACAGGTCAATATCAACAAGAACATGCATGATTTGTAACTACTTGTCATTTTAAAGTGTTTTTCATGGTTTGCAAAGGCAAGTGATGCAAATGCCACCGCAATTCAAGAACGACCTACTTACATTTCAGAGGAGTGGCTGCTATAAGTCTTAGATCACTGAGGTTTCACTTTTTATATTTGTAGATTTTGTTTTTTAATTTAGCTCATACTGTATCTTATTACTTGGCCAAGCTCTGTATTCATTAAATACATTTAATTACCCCTGTGTGATGGAAGATAGTGATTTGACTCATAACTCCTGTTAGTTACATCAGTATTATATATAATGTTTATAATAATAGGCCATTTAGCAGACGCTTTTATCCAAAGCAACTTACAGTCATGTGTGCATTTTTTTTACGTATGGGTGGATCCGGGGATCGAACCCACTACCCTGGCATTACAAGCACCATGCTCTACCAATTGATTTACAGAGGACACACACACCTTCCATCACTACATGGTACTGCTGGGTTGCTAGGGTTGAATTCATAATTGACACTTAATCATTACATTTTGTATTTCCAAAGGCTGAGGTTATTTAATCATCAAACAGTATTTTTGTGTTATACTTGATCCATCATGTGCTGGAAATGCCCTGCCCATGTTCATTTAATTTAGTGTAGGTCGGTTGGATGGAAATAAGGAATATTTAAAATGCAAGGACATGAGTGAAATCCTGATGCAATCGTTCATGTTATCAGGGCAGATAATGCCTAATGAAAAGTGTGTCAATGTGCATACTGTAGAGCTCAATGGGTTTCACGCCCCCACACTGTATGCAACGGATCCGATGAGAGGCTCTAAAATAAAACCTTATGGGACTTCATGATAGGGCTTGAGGATGCCCAGATAACTTTCACACATTTGAACTAAACTCCTGTCTCATCATTCAGGATTGGGATTTGAAAAGATGGTTAGAGAGATGTCAGCTATGGAGGGAATGTGATGCTTATAACTAACGGGTGATCTAGAGTCAACCCTCTGCTCTATCTGTCATATGCAGCAGCCTGTTTCGAGTCAAGGAACACACACACACACACACACACACACACACAGAGAACGCTCTTTGCTGTATTATGGAGACCCCATTAGAGGAGTCCACTGGTTGATACATACTCCTTATTAGTCTTGCGGAGTGGCTTAATCATCGGACACGGTGTGTGTACCAAGTGCAGTGTAACCCTGCACTGGACTGATATGGAATGCTTTCAAGAGCAAATCAAGTGAATAGATTAGGTAACCCTTGTCAAATGCAATCATGGCTTGGGGGACAGCTTTCAGAAACAGTCATGTCGTGCTGTGGCTTAAAAAATATATCACCAAAGAAGTATCACAATATTGCAATCTGCCATTAACCGATGCTCTAAAAAGGTGAACCCCAAATAATGCGACCAACAGTTTCAAATAATCGATCATAATGTTAATTAGCATGTCAAGATTCATATCTTATGCTGTGGTAACTTACTTTGGCTGAAGTTAACTTTGGAGAGTCTCTGTTATTTGCGCACTCAGCTTCAGTATCTCCTCAGGGATCAAGTGAAGGGCAGATAAGCTACTGTAATACACCAAGCATTATGTTTAAAAAATATCTACATAATGAACAGATATTTTACGAGCTCAGCTCAGAGAAGACGCATACAGACGTAGCAATGGAGCATTTTGCTAGTTAGACGCAAGCTCATTCCTTTGTGTGTTGGATGGAAGGGAAAAGGTAATTTGTGAAGAGACCTTCCTGCCAAGATGATGGAGAGTACTCCTTTGTTGATTTTCCCTTAAGTGTCTCACAGTTAGGAGTCTAAAGAGAGCAAAGCTCACAGTGACACCTTGACTGGCAATTGGAAGAAAAAGTCCACTCGTATAATATAATTATGTTCTGTGTGGAATGCTCTGTCATTTGCACAGTACATTTTTCTTATCCTGGTGACATTATTTCCTGTTGGTTTTCTGTATGACAATATTTGTAAACAGTTTACATTTCCTCCAGGAATCCCTAACTTGTTCAATAACCAAGGCAATGCTTTCTTGCTGCAGTATGTGAGGTGTACAATGTTCATATTAGGACAGCTTGTAATATAGCTGCTGGTTGATAAAAACAAAGGTTTTAAAAAATCTTAAGTTGTTTTCCAGGACTTTCTGAAGGGTACATTTCTTTAGAAATAGTACTACGGGCTGTGGCACATCTTTTTTCTAGGGCAATCGCATGTACTATGTCCCCCGTCTCTGTGTACCATGCGTGTACAAAATTGTACTGATTTGCTAGAGCTGAAAATGGTTAATGAGCAGTTGTGAGTTTGATACAATTACAGTATGATGTAGATTGTTGATGTTGATGAAAAAGTGCACAGTGTCATGAAGAAGTTTGGTCCTCAGGCACAACTATTGCTGTGCACTAGTTTTACTAAGCATATGAACCTGTGACATATTGCAACAATAGGCCTTTTTTCATTTGGTATGTGGCTTTATATTGAAGTTGAGGGACTCCCCCTTTGAAGAGCTCTTTCAATCTATGTTGCAAGGATCAAACACAGATAATTGTGTTTGTCACTTTATAACTTAGCTGGTAGCACTTTGCATTACAGTTAAGTGATAATGCCTGAGAAGCCGGTGTTTGGAGGATATATTGGCAAAGGGGTTGTTAGGCCCGAGACGAAGTCGACGGCCGGCAAACCGTGCCAATATATCCTCCAAACACCGGCTTCGAGGTAATTATCACTTTTATACAACGGGTTACCATATTCAAATAATGATTGTCATACAGTATTTTCATAAAAAAGTTATTTTTAGGAATTTATTTGTACTATTTCATCCTTCCACAAGATATAGTCCTGACACAAATCTAGGGTTGCTAGAGACGCAACCCAGTCGTTCAGTCTTTTTGTTCTGTATCTATGGGCGCAACCCAGTCGTTCATTCTAAATGATCCATTGCCATACTGGCTGGCAACGTTCTTATCCCTTGCTTGCTAGCTAGCCAACTACGGCTAACTTACAGTCACATCCAAGCGTGCAGCCAGAATAACAACAAAGTAGCTCTTTTCTAATTTGATTTATTTGGATACATCCATAACAGTGAGCTAATGATGCGCGATTTTGCCTGGCAGAGAAAATGTGTTCTCTTGTCAGGACACTGTTCAGACAAAAGAAAGACAATCCATTTGATCTGATTTGAATAAATTAAACCATACATTCTCTTTGTTATCCACCACAGCTGAGATAGCTATAGCTACTTATTGTATGTCACATTTATCTGTGCATTCCCCTGGATGGTGCATTGGTTTAAATATCTGTCGGAGTCTGTGCTACTACTTCTGCTGCCTTGCTTCAGCCTTTTGGGTGTTGATGGTGCTGCAGTGTTCCCTTTGTTTTTGGACAGGATGCTGCTCCAGCGTTTTCTGTCTGTCAGTGAGTGACGCCAGTAGCTATGCATGGAACCTTTGCACCAATGCCCACTCACTGACATAATCTCCCTCGATTCTAAACCAGCATTGGCCAGTTTCTGGACTTTCGTGGTCCTGATGCTGTGATTTGTGTATGTCGTTTTTCCCGCTGCCCTGCAGATCTTGGGTAGAAGTGCTGCCAGATAGTTCATGCCCATCGGCTCTGACGTGTACCAGATCGAGTCCCCGATACACTCTCCTCTCCTTGGGTGGAGATAAAATGCAAGGGCTTTCTCCAGCCATTTCGATAGATATTTCTCCAGTGATGCCAACGGGCAAAGTGGGTTCCCTGGCTGCTCGAACATGAATCCCCTCTTGGACTTCCTGCCCCTCTCCCTTGGGTCCAGATGATTCTATGTGGCCTCGTTATATGCGAGAATGGCGTATCTGATAGAGAATGCATTGTTATAATATTGTTTTCCAGTAGCCTAATTACGAGTGCAACTTAGAAATAACACAAACAGCCTATGAACAACATACATTAGACCGTTCTTGTCTGTTTTTACGAGGAATGAGTTGGACTTTAGTTGTCTGTTCCCCTCTTTTCCTCTTCGACCCAGATGTAACTGGAGGTAGAACCACACTTTCTGGACCAGACCCCTTGGTGTACCGGGATTCAGAGCCTGGGAGTATTGGAGCTGGGCCATGTCCTTATCGGTGATGGGAGGGTGACTGTTTGTGATATATTTTCCTTGCATTCTTAGCTGTTTGATGTTGCCCAGATTTGTATTTGTATTTGTATTTATTATGGATCCCCATTAGCTGCTGACAAGGCAGCAGCTACTCTTCCTGGGGTCCAGCAGAATTAAGGCAGTTATACATTACAATACATTCATAGCAGATTTCGCAACACTCTAAGTGTGTGCCCTCAGGCCCCTACTCCACTTCCACATATCTACAACACAAAATCCATGTCTACGTTTGTGTATATTGCGTATGTTATCATGTGTGTGTGTATGCATGTGTCTGTGCCTATGTTTGTGTTGCTTCACAGTCCCCGCTGTTCCATAAGGTGTATTTGTATCTGTTTTTTATATCTGATTCCACTGCTTGCATCAGTTACCTGATGTGGAATAGAGTTCCATGTAGTCATGGCTCTATGTAGTATTGTGCGCCTCCCACAGTCTGTTCTGGACTTGGGGACTGTGAAGAGACCTCTGGTGTCATGTCTTGTGGGGTATGCATGGTGGTAAATTCAGTGTCCTTCATAAGGCACCAGCTGCGACCGATGGGTGGATCATTTAGAAACCGTCCACTCCGGAGTACCAGGTACAGTGAGGAAAAAAAGTATTTGATCCCCAGCTGATTTTGTACGTTTGCCCACTGACAAAGACATGATCAGTCTATAATTTTAATGGTAGGTTTATTTGAACAGTGAGAGACAGAATCACAACAAAATAATCCAGAAAAACGCATGTCAAAAATGTTATAAATTGATTTGCATTTTAATGAGGTAAATAAGTATTTGACCCATCTGCAAAACATGACTTAGTTCTTGGTGGCAAAACCCTTGTTGGCAATCACAGAGGTCAGACGTTTATTGTAGTTGGCCACCAGGTTTGCACACATCTCAGGAGGGATTTTGTCCCACTCCTCTTTGCAGATCTTCTCCAAGTCATTAAGGTTTCGAGGCTGACGTTTGGCAACTCGAACATTCAGCTCCCTCCACAGATTTTCTAAGGGATTAAGGTCTGGAGACTGGCTAGGCCACTCCAGGACCTTAATGTGCTTCTTCTTGAGCCACTCCTTTGTTGCCTTGGCCGTGTGTTTTGGGTCATTGTCATGCTGTAATAGCCATCCGCGACCCATTTTCAATGCCCTGGCTGAGGGAAGGAGGTTCTCACCCAAGATTTGACGGTACATGGCGCCGTCCATCGTCCCTTTGATGCGATGAAGTTGTCCTGTCCCCTTAGCAGAAAAACACCCCCAAAGCATAATGTTTCCACCTCCATGTTTGACGGTGGGGATGGTGTTCTTGGGGTCATAGGCAGCATTCCTCCTCCTCCAAACACGGCGAGTTGAGTTGATGCCAAAGAGCTCGATTTTGGTCTCATCTGACCACAACACTTTCACCCAATTATTTTTTTTTTCACCTTTATTTAACCAGGTAAGCCAGTTGAGAACAAGTTCTCATTTACAACTGCGACCTGGCCAACTTAAAGCAAAGCAGTGCGATAAAAACAACAACACAGAGTTACATATGCGTTAAAACAAAACATAAAGTCAAAAAAATACAACAGAAAATATATTTACAGTGTGTGCAAATGTAGCAAGTTATGGAGGTAAGGCAATAAATAGGCTATAGTGCAAAATAATTACAATTAGTATTAACACTGGAATGATAGAGAGTGATGTGCAAATAGAGATACTGGGGTGCAAATGAGCAAAATAAATAACAATATGGGGATGAGGTAGTTGGGTGGGCTAATTTCAGATGGGCTGTGTACATGTGCAGTGATCGGTAAGGTGCTCTGACAACTGATGCTTAACGTTAGTGAGGGAGATAAGAGTCTCCAGCTTCAGAGATTTTGTTCCAGTCATTGGCAGCAGAGAACTGGAAGGAATGGCGGCCAAAGGAGGTGTTGGCTTTGGGGATGACCAGTGAGATATACCTGCTGGAGCGCATACTACGGGTGGGTGTAGCTATGGTGACCAATGAGCTAAGATAAGCCGGGGATTTGCCTAGCAGTGATTTATAGATGGCCTGGTGCCAGTGGGTTTGGCGACGAATATGTAGTGAGGACCAGCCAACAAGAGCGTACAGGTCACAGTGGTGGGTAGTATATGGGGCTTTGGAGACAAAACGGATGGCACTGTGATAGACTACATCCAATTGGCTGAGTAGAGTGTTGGAGGCTATTTTGTAAATGACATCGCTGAAGTCAAGGATCGGTAGGATAGTCAGTTTTACGAGGGCATGTTTGGCAGCATGAGTGAAGGAGGCTTTGTTGCGAAATAGGAAACCAATTCTAGATTTAACTTTGGATTGGAGAGTCTTAATGTGAGTCTGGAAGGAGAGTTTACAGTCGAACCAGACACCTAGGTATTTGTAGTTGTCCACATACTCTAGGTCAGACCCGTCGAGAGTAGTGATTCTAGTCGGGTGGGCGGGTGCAAGCAGCGTTCGATTGAAGAACATGCATTTAGTTTTACTAGTGTTTAAGAGCAGTTGGAGGCTACTGTAGTGTTGTATGGCATTGAAGCTCGTTTGGAGGTTTGTTAACACAGTGTCCAATGAAGGGCCAGATGTATACAAAATGGTGTCGTCTGCGTAGAGGTGGATCTGAGAGTCACCAGCAACAAGAGCGACATCATTGATGGAGAAAAGAGTCGGCCCAAGAATTGAACCCTGTGGCACCCCCATAGAGACTGCCATAGGTCCAGACAACAGGCCCTCCGATTTGACACATTGAACTCTATCTGAGAAGTAGTTGGTGAACCAGGCGAGGCAGTCATTTGAGAATCAAGGCTATTTAGTCTGCCAATAAGAATGTGGTGGTTGACAGAGTCGAAAGCCTTGGCCAGGTCGATGAAGACGGCTGCACAGTACTGTCTATTATCGATCGTGGTTATAATATCGTTTAGGACCTTGAGCGTGGCTGAAGTGCACCCATGACCAGCTCGGAAACTGGATTGCATAGCGGAGAATGTACGGTGGGATTCGAAATGGTCGGTGATCTGTTTGTTAACTTGGCTTTCAAAAACTTTCAAAAGGCAGGGCAGGATGGATATAGGTCTGTAACAGTTTGGATCTAGAGTGTCACCCCCTTTGAAGAGGGGGATGACCGCGGCAGCTTTCCAATCTCTGGGGATCTCAGACGTTATGAAAGAGAGGTTGAACAGGCTAGTAATAGGGGTTGCGACAATTTCGGCGGCTAGTTTTAGAAAGAAAGGGTCCAGATTGTCTAGCCCAGATGATTTGGTGGGGTCCAGATTTTGCAGCTCTTTCAGAACATCAGCTGTTTGAATTTGTGTGAAGGAGAAGCGGGGGGGGGGGGGGGGGGGGGGGGGCATGGGCAATTTGCAGCGGAGGGTGCAGAGCTGGTGGCTGGGGTAGTGGTAGACAGGTGGAAAGCATGGCCAGCTGTAGCAAAATGCTTGTTAAAATTCTCGATTATTGTAGATTTATCGGTGGTGATAGTGTTTCCTAGCCTCAGTGCAGTGGGCAGCTGGGAGGAAGTGCTCTTATTCTCCATCGACTTTACAGTGTCCCAAAACGTTTTGGAGTTAGTGCTACAGGATGCAAATTTCTGTTTTAAAAAGTTAGCTTTTGCTTTCCTAACTACTTGTGTATATTGGTTGCTAACTTCCCTGAAAAGTTGCATATCGCAGGGGCTATTTGATGCTAATGCAGTACGCCACAGGATGTTTTTGTGCTGGTCAAGGGCAGTCAAGTCTGAGGAGAACCAGGGGCTATATCTGTTCTTAATTCTGTATTTTTTGAATGGGGCATGCTTATTTAAGATTGAGAGGAAAGCACTTTTAAAGAACAACCAGGTATCCTCTACTGACGGAATGAGATCTATATCCATCCAGGATACCTGGGCCAGGTCAATTAGGAAGGCCTGCTCGCTGAAGTGTTTTAGGGAGCGTTTGACAGTGATGAGGGGTGGTCGTTTGACCGCGGACCCGTTACGGACGCAGGCAATAAGGCAGTGATCGCTGAGATCCTGGTTGAAGACAGCAGAGGTGTATTTAGAGGGTAAATTAGTCAGGATGATATCTATGAGGGTACCCATGTTTACGGATTTAGGGTTGTACCTGGTTGGTTCCTTGATAATTTGTGTGAGATTGAGGGCATCTAGTTTGGATTGTAGGATGGCCAGGGTGTTAAGCATATCCCAATTTAGGTCACCAAGCAGTACGAACTCTGAGGATAAATGGGGGGGAATCAGTTCACATATGGTATCCAGGGCACAGCTGGGGGCTGAGGGGGGTCTGTAGCAAGCGGCAACAGTGAGAGACTTATTTCTGGAAAGGTGGATTTTTTGAAGTAGAAGCTCAAACTGTTTGGGCACAGACCTGGATAGTAGATTGCAACTCCACCCCCTTTGGCAGTTCTATCTAGACGGAAAATGTTATAGTTGGGGATGGAAATTTCAGAAATGTTGGTGGCCTTCCTAAGCCAGGAGTCAGACACTGCTAGAACATCAGGGTTGGCGGAGTGTGCTAACGCAGTGAATAACTCAAACTTAGGAAGGAGGCTTCTGATATTTACGTGCAGAAAACCAAGGCTTTTACGGTTACAGAAGTCAACAAATGATAGCTCCTGGGGAGTAGGAGTGATACTGGGGGCTGCAGGGCCTGGGTTAACCTCTACATCACCAGAGGAACAGAGGAGGAGTAGAATAAGGATACGACTAAAGGCTTTAAGAACTGGTCTTCTAGTGTGTTGGGTACAGAGAATAAAGGGGGCAGATATCCGGGCGTTGTAGAAAAGATTCAGGGCATTATGTACAGAAAAGGATATGGAAGGATATGAGTACAATTGAGGTAAACCTAAGCGTTGGGTAACAATGAAAGAGATAGCATCACTGGAGGCACCGATTGAGCCGGTCTCTGCGTGTATGTGGGGTGGAACAAAGGAACTATATGAGGCAGTTTGAGAGGGACTTGGGGTTCTACAGTGAAATTGTATAATAAGAACTAACCCAAAAAGAAATAGGCAAGGCATATTGACATGGGAGAGAGGCATAAAGCAATCACAGGTGTTATTAGAGAGAGCTAAGACAACAACTGGTAATGGCGATAAAGTTTGAGCTGAGGCTAAACAGAATAAACAGGACAGGGTACCGTGTAAAGGAACAGTCCAGCAGGCATCAGCTGTGCAGCTGAGCGATCATAATGTCCAGTGAACAGCAATATGTGAGTCCGAGAGCAGTTCAAATTGGGCAGGAAGCACAGTTGTAGTTTGTGTGTGCTAGAGGGCCGGGGCTAGCAGATGGATCTTCGTGGTCGACGTCGTAACGGGAAGCCCGTTGAAACCACATCAGACGATTTCGTCGGCAAACCATCGGCGGGGCTCAGTGTCAACATTAGGAGGTCCCGTCCGGTTGAAAGAGAGGTAGATAGCCGGGAGATGGGCCTGGCTCGAGGCTAGCTCAAGGCTAAATGGTGCTGCTAAGGGGCAATAGTAATTAGCCAACAACAGTTTGCAGCTAGCTGGTTGCGATGATCCGGCGCTAGGGTCCAGTGATTCCGGCAGAAAGTCCGATTTGCTCTGGGTCGATAACACGCTGTGCAGACTGGCCGACGAATTGTCCAGGCCAGAGCTAGAGCTGGCTGGTGGGTAGTGCCACGGACAATGGTGAAGACGCTAAAGGTGGCTAATAGCAAGTAGCCATTCAGTTGCAGCTAGACTAGTTTCAGCTTAAGATTCTTGATAAAAGTTATAAATAAATAATAGAATCCTTTCCACGTTGGTTGAGGCGGGTTGCAGGAAAGTATATTTAGTTAAAGAATGAAAAGTAAAATTGAGAAATATATACAAAATAGACAGAAAACAAGAAACTGGCTATTTACACTAGGACACAGAAAAAGAAACACGACCGCACTTCTACGCCATCTTGGTTCTCCTCTGAATCATTCAGATATTCATTGGCAAACTTCAGACGGGCCAGTATATGTGCTTTCTTGAGCAGGGGGACCTTGCGGGCACTGCAGGATTTCAGTCCTTCGCGGCGTAGTGTGTTACCAATTGTTTTCTTGGTGACTATGGTCCCAGCTGCCTTGAGATCATTGACAAGATCCTCCCGTGTAGTTCTGGGCTGATTCCTCACCGTTCTCATGATCATTGCAACTCCACGAGGTGATATCTTGCATGGAGCCCTAGGCCGAGGGAGATTGACAGTTTTTTTGTGTTTCTTCCATTTGCGAATAATCGCACCAACTGTTGTCACCTTCTCACCAAGCTGCTTGGCGATGGTCTTGTAGCCCATTCCAGCCTTGTATAGGTCTACAATCTTGTCCCTGATATCCTTGGAGAGCTCTTTGGTCTTGGCCATGGTGGAGAGTTTGGAATCTGATTGATTGATTGCTTCTGTGGACAGGTGTCTTTTATACAGGTAACAAGCTGAGATTAGGAACACTCCCTTTAAGAGTGTGCTCCTAATCTCAGCTCGTTACCTGTATAAAAGACACTTGGGAGCCAGAAATCTTTCTGATTGAGAGGGGGTCAAATACTTATTTCCCTCATTAAAATGAAAATAAATGTATAACATTTTTGACATGCGTTTTTCTGGATTTTTTTGTTGTTATTCTGTCTCTCACTGTTCAAATAAACCTACCATTAAAATAATAGACTGATCATTTCTTTGTCAGTGGGCAAACATACAAAATCAGCAGGGGATCAAATACTTTTTTCCCTCACTGTAGCTACTTATGCTGTACTGCTCCCCCTTCCCATTTCGTACATTTCCATAAAACTGTTGGAGAAAGATGTTAAACTCTTCCTTAGTGACAGTTTTGAAGTCAACAACTTACTTTCTTCTCTGTTAGCCAGCCCTCTAAGCACCACACTGCCCAGTTTGTATTCTTAACTGTGTTTTCTTCATTGCGGCTTTTCTCTAGGTCATTCAATGCAGTATCCCCCATATCTGCATGCCTGGGTCTTATTGCCATCTCTTTTTCCCATTCATCCATAGTCATGCCGCCGAAAAGATAAAAAGAAATGTTCCACTCATCCATTTTAGTATTGATTTAGCCAGTCAATTGAAAAAAGTATTGTATGTTGCTATGACAACCAGCTCAATTTGCTGTCTGTCTCATTCTGACACATTCACTTTATATGGTACAGTGGAGATCGCAATTCAATATTGAAACAATATTGAAAAGCTCTGAGAGACCGACAGCAAGGTTTATACAAATCTCTGCTGTTGAAAACCAAATGCTAGTCTAAAGGAAATGTCTAGATTATTTTTATAGTGGATATAAAGTTTATACATTTCCTGGCAGGGTTGATGAGACAGTGGATTGCGCAGTGAGATGGAACAGAGTAAATAGGCATTTCAACGTCATAGATTTAGCCGGTGGCAACTTGTGAAATAGACACCGGCTGGAATGTGGTTTAAACCAATCAGCATTCAGGATTAGACCCACCCATTGTCTAATAACAGTAGTTACACATAATGAAAATATAAGTTCCCTGTAACTTTTTTGTTTATTAATGTTTCAGAATAATAACCCACATGGGGGTTGTTCCCACAGGGGTAATAATACAAAAACAATATAACTTACGCTGGAAGTTGAGGATGAGGGTTGGAAAAGGAGATCCATATTACCATATTCTTATTGTATTGATATCCCTCTATACTATGGCAACGTATTATGTGTATTTCCCAGAAAAAATAATATAATCATACGCGCGCTGCTGGTATGAACTGCTAAAACCAAAACCAACATATTCTGTTGGCTTTCGGGTATAGCTTTCACTAAACAGAAGCAGGAGTTGGTTGGGCTTGACGCACCGGACAGCTTGTACTCGACCCAAAGCCTGTTGGTCTTACATGGTATGAGACTGTAATCCATCACTAGGAAGACAAAAGGCTAGGGGAGAAGACTAACAAATCAACTCCAAAATCTCCCGAAACCAGAAATGGTGGACAGTTGGACAGGGCGCTAGCAACCCCATCCCGTAGAAACTCCACCCATGTTGTTAACCCTCCCGTTGTCCTGTCCGGGTCAAAATGACCCAGGCTACGTGTTAGAGTGAGTGGCTGTATAACCCCTAGCGTTGTCCTGTCCTGGCCGGGGTCAAAACGACCCAGGCTACGTGTTAGAGCGAGTGGCTGTATAGCCCCTAGCGTTGTCCTGTCCTGGCCGGGGTGAAAACGACCCAGGCTACGTGTCAGTGCCTACGTTTTAGAGTGAGTGGCTGTATAACCCCAAGCGTTGTCCTGTCCTGGCCGGGGTCAAAATGACCCAGGCTACGTGTCAGTGCCTATGTGTTAGAGCGAGTGGCTGTATAACCCCTAGCGTTGTCCTGTCCTGGCTGGGGTCAAAATGACCCAGGCTACGTGTCAGTGCCTACGTGTTAGAGCGAGTGGCTGTATAACCCCTAGCGTTGTCCTGTCCAGGTCAAAAAGACCCAGGCTACGTGTCAGAGCCTACGTGTTAGAGCGAGTGGCTGTATAACCCCTAGCGTTGTCCTGTCCTGTCCTGGCTGGGGTCAAAACAACCCAGGCTACGTGTCAGAGCCTACGTGTTAGAGCGAGTGGCTGTATATCCCCTCCCGCTGTCCTGTCCGGGTCAAAAAGACCCAGGCTACCTGTTAGAGTGTTAGAGCGAGTGGCTGTATAACCCCTAGCATTGTCCTGTCCTGTCCGGGGTCAAAATGACCCAGGCTACATGTTAGATTGTTAGAGCGAGTGGCTGTATAACCCCTAGCGTTGTCCTGTCCGGGGTCAAAATGACCCAGGCTACGTGTTAGAGCGAGTGGCTGTATAACCCCTAGCGTTATCCTGTCCTGTCCGGGTCAAAAAGACCCAGGCTACGTATTAGAGTGTTAGAGCGAGTGGCTGTATAAGCGTTGTCCTGTCCTGTCCTGGCTGGGGTCAAAACGACCCAGGCTACGTGTCAGTGCCTACGTGTTAGAGCTAGTGGCTGTATATCCCCTCCCGCTGTCCTGTCCGGGTCAAAAAGACCAAGGCTACGTGTTAGAGTGTTAGAGCGAGTGGCTGTATAACCCCTAGCGTTGTCCTGTCCTGTCCTGGCTGGGGTCAAAACGGCCCAGGCTACGTGTCAGAGTGTTAGAGCGAGTGGTTGTATAACCCCTAGCGTTGTCCTGTCCTGGCTGGGGTCAAAATGACCCAGGCTACGCGTTAGAGGCATAAGCTCTGAGCCAGAGGTAGTAGGTAAGCCGTAAACAAACACCAACACCAAGAACTACTACTACTACTACTACTACTACTACTACTACTACTACTACTACTACTAATACTACTACTACTAATAATAATATTTCCTCGGTGGCATGTCCGGACACGTCCCGAAGAGAGGTCTTGGGGACTTCCCCAGCCTGGGTGCCGAAGCTATTATGAGTGCTGTGCGTTTCACGGCCAAACAGGTCCTAGAACATATATTTTCCAATGACTCTGACTGCGACGAGGAAGTGGAGGAGGAGGCGTCCGAAGAAGAAGACGGGGAGGAACACAACCCAGAGGACGAGGAGACAGCCGCCGCCGCCGACGACAAGGACGACGCCCAAGTAGAAGAAGGCCAAGGCGTAGAAGACGAACGAGACGATGATGACGACGACAACGATGACGACCAAGAAGATGAAGAAGGAGAAGAAGAACAAGGGGAAGGTGAAGGTGAAGGAGAGCGAGGAGACCACCGCCACCGCCGCCGCCACCGCCGCCGCCGCCTCAGCCCCCGACCACAACACGATATCCCTCGAGTGGAAAGAGAGACATTCGTGTCGAGAAACTGCCAAATCCAATGGTGCTTGGTGCCCTGTGACAACAATCGGGGCGTCGGAGGGGCCGCCGCAGCGGCGAAAAGTAACAGGCCGGTTGCTGAGGTGCCGGAGGACATGAGGCCCGGGCCTACTAGGCAGGCCGTAGGCCAAGCCCGCGACATCCTCTCCACGTTCCGCCTGTTTTTCACACCGGAGATAGAAGACATCATCCTGGAGATGACCAATCTGGAGGGTGTTCGAAAATACGGAGCCCGAGGCGACGGCGACGGCTGTGGCGACGACGACCACCGCCACTACGCCGACGACCACGAAGACCACGACCGCGACCGCCGCGGCCGCTGGAAAGCGATGGACTCCACCGACCTGCGAGACTACGTAGGGCTGCTCATCCTAGCCGGCGTGTACAGATCCCGAGGCGAGGCAACCGCTAGTCTCTGGGACGCCGAGAGCGGGAGGACCATTTTCCGCGCAACCATGCCGCTCAAAGTCTTTCACTCTTACTCGAGACTCCTTCGCTTCGACGACCGCCAGACCAGAGCCGAGAGACGCGCAGCAGGCGGCAGTGACAAACTTGCAGCCGTGAGAGAGGTCTGGGACAAGTGGGTCGAGAGGCTGCCGCTCCTCTACAACCCCGGGCCCGACGTGACGATGGACGAGCAACTGGTCCCTTTCAGAGGTGGACCGGGCCAACAACACCGTACAAGAGCACAACAACACCGTACACAACACAACACGCTAAAGCTAATCGCTTCTCTTTCCTTCCTCTCCTCTCCTCTCTCTTTTCCTCTCTCTTTTCCTTTCTGTCTCTCTCTCTCTCTCTCTCTCTCTCTC
This sequence comes from Coregonus lavaretus, assembly GCF_964263955.1. Lineage (NCBI taxonomy): Eukaryota > Metazoa > Chordata > Actinopteri > Salmoniformes > Salmonidae > Coregonus > Coregonus lavaretus. Next base: position 15,180,122 of record NC_139993.1, read on the forward strand.
TCTCTCTCTCTCTCTCTCTCTCTCTCTCTCTCTCTCTCTCTCTCTCTCTATCCTCCAGGCCGATGTCCTTTCCGCCAGTATATTCCAAGCAAGCCGGCCAAATACGGCATCAAGACCTGGGTGACCTGCGACTCCAAATCCAGCTACGCCTGGAAGATGCAGGTCTACACTGGGAAGGCCACTTGCGGAGGCCCCGAGAAGAACCAGGGGATGAGGGTCGTGCTCGATTTGACGCAGGGACTCAGGGGTCACAACGTCACCTGCGACAATTTCTTCACCTCATACGAGCTCGCGCGCCAGCTCCTGAGGAGGAACGTCACCGTGGTCGGCACAGTCAGAAAGAACAAGCCAGAGCTCCCACCGGCGCTGCTCGCCTCAAAGGACAGGCTCCTCTTCTCCTCCAAGTTCGCCTTCACGCCCACCATCGCTCTAGTGTCCTACCTGCCAAAGAAAAACAAGAACGTCTTACTCCTGAGCACGCTGCACACCGAGGCTCACGTTAGCCGTCGCCAGGACAAGAAGCCGGCCATCGTCCTAGACTACAACAGCAACAAGGGAGGTGTGGACAACCTAGACAAGGTGATTGGAACCTACAGCTGCAGGAGGATGACCGCCCGCTGGCCCCTGGTCATCTTCCACAACATCCTTGACGTGTCCTCCTACAACGCTTTTGTCATATGGCGAGAGCTCAACCCTACTTGGATGCCTGGTAAGCGAAACAAGAGGAGGGTGTTCCTCGAGCAGCTGGGAAAGGCACTAGTGACTCCGTTCATAAAAAGAAGGGCCCGTCTCCCTCGCACCGAAGCCTCTGCGGCACTCGTCAAAGCTGTTCAGAGGGCTACGTATCCCGATCAGCCCCGGGATCACGCCCCCGCCGCACCGGCCCACGCACCGGCCCAAGCACCCGACCCCGGACAACCCAGTAAGAGGAAGAGGTGTCAGGTCAGCCCCACAAAGAATGACTGTAAAACACACACTGTGTGCACCAGGTGTAACAAATACATCTGCAAAGGCTGTTCGCACGCATACTGTCCCACATGTTCCAATTGGGCCTTTTGTGAGAGGGGGACAGTTCGACCCGGAGGGCACGGCGTGTGTACAGAATACCAGGACAACGGGAGGGTTAATATCATAAAACAGTTCTACAGCAACTTTTCATGCACTGTGGGAACGAACAACACAAGCTTTGCTGTGAAGTCTGGAGTTTGTCAACGTTGTGTGATGTCAGCCTTACTCTTCAAGCTGGCAACAGAAGATCAGGCAAGAGGAATACGATGGACCTTGTATTCTACTCTAGAAGACTTCACTGATGACCTGGCACTTTTATCACACACACACACCAACATCTGCAAGACAAAACAGACAGAGTTCAGTCCTTTGGTCAGCAAGTCAGCCTGGTTATCAACTGCAGCAAGACAAAGGTCATACCCATCAACATAACACAGCAAAAGCAATCAAAATCAAGGAACAAGACCTGAAGTTAACCCACAGTTTTACTTACCTTGGGAGCACCATAAGCCATGATGCAGGCACCAGCAAAGACATCTGCACCAGAATCAATAAAGCAATAGCAAGTTCAATAAAATCTTAAAATCTGGACAATATAGCACAAACTCAAAACTCAAAACTATACCAGAGCTGTATACTCACTTGTGTTTGTTGTGTGGAAGTTTGTGTGGAAGAGGTGGAAAAACAATTGTTATCCATCAATAATGATAAGCCACCAGGTATAGACAACCTCGATGGGAAACTATTAAGAATGGTAGCAGACTGTATTTCCAACCATATTTGCCATGTCTTTAACCAAAGCCTAAAGGAGTGTGTGTGTTCACAGTCGTGGAAGGAAGCTAAAGTAATTCCACTACCAAAAAAAGTAAAGCACCGTTTGCTGGCTCTAACAGCCGACCAATCAGTTTGCTGCCTGTTCTTAATGAACAGATGGTGAAAATTGTGTTTGAACAAATACAATGTTATTTTTCAAAGAACAAGTTAACTTCTGACTTTCAGCATGCATATAAGGAAAGGCATCTTGTACTGAACTGACTCTGATGATTGGCTAAATAAAATGGATAATAGGATGATAGTTGGAGATTTCAGTGCAGCCTTTGATGTTATTGATAATAATTTGTTATTTACAAAACTCACTTCTTATTGTTTTACATCACCTGCCATCACATGGTTGGAGAGTTACTTATTCAATAGAACCCAGAGTATTTTTCAATGGAAGCTTCCTAACATCAGACATGTACAGTGCGGTATCCCTCAGGGCAGTTGCCTTGGCCGTAACTCTTCTCTATTTTTACAAAATATTTGCCACTTACAAGAAGCTCAAATGACTATGTATGCTGATGATTGACCACTCTACACATCAGCAGCTACAGCCAGTGAGCTCCCTGAGGCTCTTAGCAATGGGTAATTAATTGCATTTGGTTCAAAATATTATCTTAGACCTAAACCTCAACTGGAGTTGTGCATCAAGGGTGTGACCATTGAGCAAGTTGAGAAAGCTACACTTCTAGGACTAACATTGGATGGTCAGTTACCATGGTCAAGTCATATTGACAAGGTTGTTGTGAAGATGGGGAGAGGTACTATATGTCTGTTATACACAAAAATCAACTGTACTAGTTGTCAGACTCTGATCTTGTCCCATCTTGATTACTGTCCAGTAATATGGTCAAGTGCCCCAAGGAAAGACCTAGCAAAGCTGCAGCTGGCTCAAAACAAAGCAGCATGCTTTGCCCTTAAAGGTGCAATATGCAGAAATCGCTCTGCAAATTCCTCGTCACAACTAGACAAACTTATCTTTTTGAGAAGATCAGGGAGATTTGCAACAAAGAGGCCATGGATATCACATGCCCTGCACCAAAGTTTAGTGCAGGACAGAAACAGGCTCTTTGAATAAAGGTTCCCTTGAATGAAAAACAGCCTCTATCTCAAGGCCATCAGACTGTTAAATAGCCATCACTAGCACATTAGAGACTGCTGCTGCCTATTGAAATCACTGGCCACTTTAGGAAATGGAACACTAGTCACTTTAATAATGTTTACATATCTTGCACTACTCATCTCATATACTGTATTCTATTCTATAATATTCTACTGTATCTTAGTCCATGATGCTCTGTCATTGCTTGTCCATATATGTATATATTCTTAAATTCCATTCCTTACTAGATTTGTGTGTATTGGGTTTATGTTGTGAGATTGTTAGATATTACTTGTTCGATATCACTGCACTGTTGGAGCTAGAAGCACAAGCATTTCGCTACACCCACAATAACATCTGCTAAACACGTGTATGTGACAAATAAAATGTGATTTATTTGATTTGATTTGATTTATTTGACAATCACAAAGACAGGTGAAACAGATCAGGGTGTGACACTAAACAATACATTAATTGCACTATAACGGTGACAAACGGTTCCCACAAACTGTTAGGGCCTACATAAAGCTGTCCGAACATCAGAGTCCCAACAGCAGTCCCAACACCTTACCACTGCTACACCTGGCTATCAGCGGAGCCTTGTCTGGCAGCGAAACAGTTTATTCAACCTAATTTACTGCCTTTTTAAAAAACATAGATGATATGGCTGACTTGCTTAAACAAATGGGGTTTCTACTGACAATTGAGATGTACAAACTATGGCATAAGGGGACGACATGCTGATAAGAGGCATTCCGTTATTTCGATTAAAACAATGTATGAGCTAGGACGGATGTAGTCAATATAACTATTTGTTCAGCACTTTTGAAATGTACAGCGACAGAATTCAGAACATGGGCCATTCTTACAGTGTTCTCCCTGTACACCAAGTCAGAACCGTAGGATAAATAAAGGGGGCGAATAAGCAGACAATGAAAGCTCTTACAATATTAGATGATTACATTTCTCTAAAACAGGTTATAGGTTACATGTGCACCACCAAGTCAGAACAGTAGGCGAAATTAAGAGGGGAAAATAGATCTCATTATTAGGGTGATGCATATGGGCTACTAACAGTTTACTACACAACATACACTTAGTATTACTTTCTTAGCTACAGTATACATATCTCCCTAGCAAATTACATCATTTATGCAGCAGCATACAATATATTTTTGTACTCACCTTGTTGTGCTGTGCTCACTTGAACAGGAAGGTGGCACGGCGGTCCTTCGTGGGCAAATTTTGTCATCAAATTTTGTCATCAAAGTCTGCCATTCTCTGGATTTATGGTGCTTTCAGGACAACTGGGAACTCTGAAAAAAACAAGGTCGAATCATGATGATGTCAGGGAACTTCAGGTCGTAGCTCTAGAAAGAGGCCAGAGATCCCAACTTACAATTCTGAGTTGGATGACCTTTCAAAACGTATTTTCCCAGTCTGAGCTAGTTTTTTCCTGAGTTTCCAGTTGTCTTGAACTCACTGAAGTCAGATTTCCCAGTTCTGAGTTAACAGTTGTTTTGAGCGCAGCAGAAATCATGCTGGATTGACAGCATGGCCAATGTTGAAGGTTAATAATTTTAAGCTTGGAAAAGAGACCCTTAAAGTGAGAATTGGGACCACACACCCACTCCACTGAATAGCAGGCTAGTGATTGCTTTGCAATGCTTGCAGTTAGCCACTGATTCCTTCCAAACCGCTCATTGTTGAATTTGCGATTTCCAACTTGTTGTGTAATGTGTATGTCCAATGGCCGATGAGCAGCGATTAGTTTTATCTATAATTTCTCTTCATTATTTATCTTCATATGACAAGGATTAAAAAGGATTTTCCAGTAGATTGTCGACTTGATTCATGATGATGACTGCTAGCTAAGATTTTGAAAGTATGATGTTGACATGATCAGTCCAATCAAAGCTACTGTAGATGTAACGTGATTTGACATCATTTTATCTGTGGCCAATGACCTTGAGCCTTCTTGGATGGGCACTTCTAATGTAACTCTATGGCAGCACCCAAGGGGCTTGAATGTTCGAGCTCTACCCTTAGAATTGGCAGTGACGTAGTGTCCCCATGAGTGACAGAACACTGAGCCAATCACGGCGCAACTAGAGAACATTACCAACCCCTACATATTTTCCGCTGTCTGCCCCACCACCACAGAAAGCACTGAGCTTGGCTAAAACACCTGCATTTTGGAGCTGCCTTACTCAAGAAAGCAAAAAAGAGACCATGTTTGTGTGGAGGCTTTATATATGTTTTTTTATATTGTTTGCAAACTGATATGTGACACGTATTATTGCCAAAATAACATGCAGAACAGGCATGTGGGGCTCAAAACAGTTGTAGGGTTATTGAGGTTGGTCGCGGATGGGGGGGGGGGGGGGGTTGGAAGAGATTTTGGGGATGGGTGAGGGTTTGTTAGAAGTGAGTAGGGCTCTTTTTAAATTTTCTTAATAGTATAGGATTAGGTAGAAGGGTTTAGTTTTACTTAATGTTTTTTCTTTATTCATTTAGTCTGTAACCTGTGATTAACTACACACTCCAGTACAGTAGGTGGCGGCAATTCGAGAAGTGGAATTGTTTAGATTTTTTGTGTATCCGTCTCCCAGAGGAAGCGGACACTTCGAGTCATGCGGCTCGGGGCTCAACCTGTGGTGCGCTTTGCTCTCTGGAGCGGGGTGCCTCTAAAAGGGGTGATCAGTGGGGCTACGTTGAGTGTAGAGGTGGATCAAATGAAAATAAATATTTCTAGTGTTTGTGACACCCGCTGTTTAGTGAGACGTAGACCTGGTGGTAATGGTGAGACTGAGAATACTCTGTCTGTCTTGTTGAGCTTTGACACAGAGTTTTTACCTGATCAGGTTAGGTTATATTTGCTATTCTGTGAGGGCCTATGTTGCGAAACCGCTTCGGTGCTTTAGTAGGTGCCAAGGAATCAGACACATTGCAGCATTGTGTAGAAGGGAGATCCGACAATGCGAGAAATGTGCAGGAGGGCATAGTCATATAGTGAGGGAAAAAAGTATTTGATCCCCTGCTGATTTTGTACGTTTGCCCACTGACAAAGACATGATCAGTCTATAATTATAATGGTAGGTTTATTTGAACAGTGAGAGACAGAATAACAACAAAAAAATCCAGAAAAACGCATGTCAAAAATGTTATAAATTGATTTGCATTTTAATGAGGGAAATAAGTATTTGACCCCTCTGCAAAACATGACTTAGTACTTGGTGGCAAAACCCTTGTTGGCAATCACAGAGGTCAGACGTTTCTTGTAGTTGGCCACCAGGTTTGCACACATCTCAGGAGGGATTTTTTCCCACTCCTCTTTGCAGATCTTCTCCAAGTCATTAAGGTTTCGAGGCTGACGTTTGGCAACTCGAACCTTCAGCTCCCTCCACAGATTTTCTATGGGATTAAGGTCTGGAGACTGGCTAGGCCACTCCAGGACCTTAATGTGCTTCTTCTTGACCCACTCCTTTGTTGCCTTGGCCGTGTGTTTTGGGTCATTGTCATGCTGGAATACCCATCCACGACCTATTTTCAATGCCCTGGCTGAGGGAAGGAGGTTCTCACCCAAGATTTGACGGTACATTGCCCCGTCCATCGTCCCTTTGATGCGGTGAAGTTGTCCTGTCCCCTTAGCAGAAAAACACCCCCAAAGCATAATGTTTCCACCTCCATGTTTGACGGTGGGGATGGTGTTCTTGGGGTCATAGGTAGCATTCCTCCTCCTCCAAACACGGCGAGTTGAGTTGATGCCAAAGAGCTCGATTTTGGTCTCATCTGACCACAACACTTTCACCCAATTCTCCAGTTCTCCTCTGAATCATTCATATGTTTATTGGCAAACTTCAGACGGGCCTGTATATGTGCTTTCTTGAGCAGGGGGACCATGCGGGCGCTGCAGGATTTCAGTCCTTCACGGCGTAGTGTGTTACCAATTGTTTTCTTGGTGACTATGGTCCCAGCTGCCTTGAGATCATTGACAAGATCCTCCCGTGTAGTTCTGGGCTGATTCCTCACCGTTCTCATGATCATTGCAACTCCACGAGGTGAGATCTTGCATGGAGCCCCAGGCCGAGGGAGATTGACAGTTATTTTGTGTTTCTTCCATTTGCGAATAATCGCACCAACTGTTGTCACCTTCTCACCAAGCTACTTGGCGATGGTCTTGTAGCCCATTCCAGCCTTGTGTAGGTCTACAATCTTGTCCCTGACATCCTTGGAGAGCTCTTTGGTCTTGGCCATGGTGGAGAGTTTGGAATCTGATTGATTGCTTCTGTGAACAGGTGTCTTATATACAGGTAACAAGCTGAGATTAGGAGCACTCCCTTTAAGAGTGTGCTCCTAATCTCAGCTCGTTACCTGTATAAAAGACACCTGGGAGCCAGAAATCTTTCTGATTGAGAGTGGTTCAAATACTTATTTCCCTCATTAAAATGCAAATCAATTAATAACATTTTTGACATTCGTTTTTCTGGATTTTTTTATTGTTATTCTGTCTCTCATTGTTCAAATATACCTACCATTAAAATTATAGACTGATTATTTCATTGTCAAAATCAGCAGGGGATAAAATACTTTTTCCCCTCACTGTAAGTAGTGTACAGTTGGGATAGAGAAAGCACTGTGTGTCAACTGTGGGGGTGCCTATGCAGCTGGGGATCCGAAGTGCCCTGTGTGAGAGAGACAGGTTGAGATTGCCAGAGTTCAAGTGGGGATGAGGCAGTGAAGAGAGTAGAGGATATCCCAAGGGTGAGTGAGTCGACTGGGAGGCCCCCAGTGTGTAGGCCTGAAGAGAGAGAGAGCCAGAGTGGATGACTTTTTTAAAACATTTTTACATTTACATTTTAGTCATTTAGCAGATGCTCTTATCCAGAGCGATTTATAGGAGCAATTAGGGTTGGAAATCACAGAAAAATAGATGTGGTCGTTGCAGCAGCAGAGAAATATTTGGGTGTGAGAGATTTTAGTGCAGAAGATCTACAGGAAGATTTGAGAGAAGGGGTTCCATCATCCCAGGCCGATGGCCTGGTGTAGGATCGTTCAGGGCCAAGAAGTGGGATGGGTTGGTGGGTTTTGGGGGATAGTATATAGGTGCAGGGTTAGATGGTGGTGCAATTAAAGTTTTTCCCATTCCCTTTTCCCTTTTTTTGGTGACCGAAATGCAGCATTATGCAACAAAGTGTCTAATCTGCCGGAAAGCCACATGAAGAAGAAGAAGGCACACTGCTTTGAAGTTAGCTGCTTAGCGATTTCGATTCATGCCTCGGAGCTCCGGTATCAAACGTAACATCACCATTAACTAGCTATTATGTTAAGGTAAGAATTATCTAAGGTAAAAAGTTGTTGCTTTGTTTGTTGACACTGTCTCTGGGCAGTGACGGTTGTTAACATTAGCTAGCTAACATTAGCTTGCTAGTTAGCTAACATTAGTTAAAACAGACCAAAGGGGGTGTCACGCCCTGGCTCTGGGGACTCTCGTATGTTGAGCCAGGGTGTTAGTTTCTATGTTTTTGTGTTCTAGGTTGTGTTGCTTCTAGTTTGGTATTTCTATGTTGGCCAGGGTGGTTCCCAATCAGAGACGGCTGTAGCTCGTTGTCTCTGATTGGGAGCCATACTTAGGTAGCCGTTTGGCATTTGTTTAATGTGGTATCTTGTTCCGTTTGGTTTGTGTAACCGTAGGACTTCACGTTTTGTATCGTTTGTTGTTTTGTTCGTTGTGTGTACACTGAAATAAATATGTACGCATATCACGCTGCGCCTTGGCCCGCTTCTTCTCAAGACGATCGTGACAGAAGATACCTGAGTGGCGCAGTGGTCTAAGGCACTGCATCGCAGTGCTAACTGTGCCACTAGAGATCCTGGTTCGAATCCAGGCTCTGTCGCAGCCGGCCGCGACCGGGAGACTCATGGGCGACGCACAATTGGCCCAGCGTTGTCCAGGGTAGGGGAGGGAATGGCCGGCAGGGATGTAGCTCAGTTGATAGAGCATGGCGTTTGCAACGCCAGGGTTGTGGGTTTGATTCCCACGGGGGGCCAGTATAAAAAAATAAAATATATGTATTCACTAACTGTAAGTCGCTCTGGATAAGAGCGTCTGCTAAATGACTAAAATGTAATGTAATGTAATGTAATACCACCACGACTGGGTCAAGCAGCGGGATGAGGAGAGAGGTTGGAATTGGGAGCAGTGGAGTGAGAGTTGGGCGAGAACCGTGGAGGCCTGGTCCACGGGGGAGAGACACGCCCAGAACATTTTTAGGGGGGGGCTCACGCCGTGGACGACGGGGCAGCAGGAGTACGGGATAGAGTGGTTCAGAGGGTTGGCAGAGGAGGCCGCTAGGTTACGGGAGTTACTGGACACAAGGGGGAAGGAGAATGTAGAGGCACGGCGAGAGGTACTGGGGTGTGTTGCCAGTCCGGTCCGGCCCGTTCCTGATCCCCGCGTAGGGCCAGTGGCGTGTGTCCCCAGTACGGTCCGGCCTGTTCCTGTCTCTCACACCGAGCCTGTGGTGCGCGTCGCCAGCCCGGTCCGGCCTGTTCCTGCCTCTCGCACCGAGCCTGTGGTGCGCGTCGCCAGCCCGGTCCGGTCTGTTCCTGTCCCTCGCACCAAACCAGTGGTGCGCGTCGCCAGCCCGGTTCGGTCTGTTCCTGCCCCTCGCACCAAGCCAGTGGTGCGCGTCGCCAGCCCAGTTCGGCCTGTTCCTGCCCCTCGCACCAAGCCAGTGGTGCGCGTCACCAGCCCGGTCCGGCCCGTTCCTGCTCCCCGCACCAACCCTGTGGTGCGCGTCGCCAGCCCGGTCCGGCCTGTTCCTGCCCCTCGCACCAAACCAGTGGTGCGCGTCGCCAGCCCGGTTCGGTCTGTTCCTTCCCCTCGCACCAAGCCAGTGGTGCGCGTCGCCAGCCCGGTCCGGCAAGTTCCTGCTCCCCGCACTAAACCTGTGGTGCGCGTCATCAGCCCGGTCTGGCCCGTTCCTGCTCCCCGCACCAAGCCAGTGGTGCGCGTCGTCAGCCCGGCCCGGCCTGTTCCTGATCCCCGCACCAAGCCAGTGGTGCGCGTCGCCAGCCCGGTCCGGCCTGTTCCTGATCCCAGCACCAAGCCAGTGGTGCGCGTCGTCTGTCCGGCACAGCCCGTGCCTGTTCCACCGGTGCCTGGTCCGGCACCGGTCAGCGGCTCCACTCCGGAGCTAGAGCAATCCGCTCCACCAGTATTCAGTCCAGCTCCGGCCAGCAGGGCCAGACCGGACCAGGGGCGCTTTGGGGGGTTAGAGAGGGAGTGGGGGTCATGCCCGGAACCGGATCCGCCGCCGAGGCGGAGTGCCCACCCGGTCCCTCCCCTTTTGTGTTTGGTTGGCGCGGTCGGAGTCCGCGCCTTTGGGGCGGGGTACTGTCACGCCCTGGCTCTGGGGACTCTCGTATGTTGAGCCAGGGTGTTAGTTTCTATGTTTTTGTGTTCTAGGTTGTGTTGCTTCTAGTTTGGTATTTCTATGTTGGCCAGGGTGGTTCCCAATCAGAGACGGCTGTAGCTCGTTGTCTCTGATTGGGAGCCATACTTAGGTAGCCGTTTGGCATTTGTTTAATGTGGTATCTTGTTCCGTTTGGTTTGTGTAACCGTAGGACTTCACGTTTTGTATCGTTTGTTGTTTTGTTCGTTGTGTGTACACTGAAATAAATATGTACGCATATCACGCTGCGCCTTGGCCCGCTTCTTCTCAAGACGATCGTGACAGAAGATACCTGAGTGGCGCAGTGGTCTAAGGCACTGCATCGCAGTGCTAACTGTGCCACTAGAGATCCTGGTTCGAATCCAGGCTCTGTCGCAGCCGGCCGCGACCGGGAGACTCATGGGCGACGCACAATTGGCCCAGCGTTGTCCAGGGTAGGGGAGGGAATGGCCGGCAGGGATGTAGCTCAGTTGATAGAGCATGGCGTTTGCAACGCCAGGGTTGTGGGTTTGATTCCCACGGGGGGCCAGTATAAAAAAATAAAATATATGTATTCACTAACTGTAAGTCGCTCTGGATAAGAGCGTCTGCTAAATGACTAAAATGTAATGTAATGTAATGTAATACCACCACGACTGGGTCAAGCAGCGGGATGAGGAGAGAGGTTGGAATTGGGAGCAGTGGAGTGAGAGTTGGGCGAGAACCATGGAGGCCTGGTCCACGGGGGAGAGACACGCCCAGAACATTTTTAGGGGGGGGCTCACGCCGTGGACGACGGGGCAGCAGGAGTACGGGATAGAGTGGTTCAGAGGGTTGGCAGAGGAGGCCGCTAGGTTACGGGAGTTACTGGACACAAGGGGGAAGGAGAATGTAGAGGCACGGCGAGAGGTACTGGGGTGTGTTGCCAGTCCGGTCCGGCCCGTTCCTGATCCCCGCGTAGGGCCAGTGGCGTGTGTCCCCAGTACGGTCCGGCCTGTTCCTGTCTCTCACACCGAGCCTGTGGTGCGCGTCGCCAGCCCGGTCCGGCCTGTTCCTGCCTCTCGCACCGAGCCTGTGGTGCGCGTCGCCAGCCCGGTCCGGTCTGTTCCTGTCCCTCGCACCAAACCAGTGGTGCGCGTCGCCAGCCCGGTTCGGTCTGTTCCTGCCCCTCGCACCAAGCCAGTGGTGCGCGTCGCCAGCCCAGTTCGGCCTGTTCCTGCCCCTCGCACCAAGCCAGTGGTGCGCGTCACCAGCCCGGTCCGGCCCGTTCCTGCTCCCCGCACCAACCCTGTGGTGCGCGTCGCCAGCCCGGTCCGGCCTGTTCCTGCCCCTCGCACCAAACCAGTGGTGCGCGTCGCCAGCCCGGTTCGGTCTGTTCCTTCCCCTCGCACCAAGCCAGTGGTGCGCGTCGCCAGCCCGGTCCGGCAAGTTCCTGCTCCCCGCACTAAACCTGTGGTGCGCGTCATCAGCCCGGTCTGGCCCGTTCCTGCTCCCCGCACCAAGCCAGTGGTGCGCGTCGTCAGCCCGGCCCGGCCTGTTCCTGATCCCCGCACCAAGCCAGTGGTGCGCGTCGCCAGCCCGGTCCGGCCTGTTCCTGATCCCAGCACCAAGCCAGTGGTGCGCGTCGTCTGTCCGGCACAGCCCGTGCCTGTTCCACCGGTGCCTGGTCCGGCACCGGTCAGCGGCTCCACTCCGGAGCTAGAGCAATCCGCTCCACCAGTATTCAGTCCAGCTCCGGCCAGCAGGGCCAGACCGGACCAGGGGCGCTTTGGGGGGTTAGAGAGGGAGTGGGGGTCATGCCCGGAACCGGATCCGCCGCCGAGGCGGAGTGCCCACCCGGTCCCTCCCCTTTTGTGTTTGGTTGGCGCGGTCGGAGTCCGCGCCTTTGGGGCGGGGTACTGTCACGCCCTGGCTCTGGGGACTCTCGTATGTTGAGCCAGGGTGTTAGTTTCTATGTTTTTGTGTTCTAGGTTGTGTTGCTTCTAGTTTGGTATTTCTATGTTGGCCAGGGTGGTTCCCAATCAGAGACGGCTGTAGCTCGTTGTCTCTGATTGGGAGCCATACTTAGGTAGCCGTTTGGCATTTGTTTAATGTGGTATCTTGTTCCGTTTGGTTTGTGTAACCGTAGGACTTCACGTTTCGTATCGTTTGTTGTTTTGTTCGTTGTGTGTACACTGAAATAAATATGTACGCATATCACGCTGCGCCTTGGCCCGCTTCTTCTCAAGACGATCGTGACAGGGGGTTAGATAATAGACCTTGCTTGGTTGCCTTCTTGTGCAGATCATTCTATGCATCATTCTGTTTGTGTCTAGCTAACAACGTTAAATGTTGAACATAGCGCTACTAGTTAGCTACGTTAGCTAGCTAGGTTAGGTAACAGTTGAACATTGATAACTAGCTAGCTTGTGAACTGTTTCATTACATTTACATTTTAGTCATTTAGCAGACGCTCTTATCCAGAGCGACTTACAGTTAGTGATTACATATATTTTTTTATACTGGCCCCCCGTGGGAATCGAAACCACAACCCTGGAGTTGCAAACGCCATGCTCTATCAACTGAGCTACATCCCTGCCGGCCATTCCCTCCCCTACCCTAGACGACGCTGGGCCAATTGTGCGCCGCCCATGAGTCTCCCGGTCGCGGCCGGCTGCGACAGAGCCTGGATTCGAACCAGGATCTCTAGTGGCACAGTTAGCATAAGACATAACTATTACCCCCTCCACATAAGATACACAGCTAGCTAGTTTGACAGGGCCTTCTTTCACTGTAACCAAATAAGTCATTGTATTCCCTTTTTTAAATCTACGTTAACGTTGTAGCTAGATAGGCAACATTAGCTAGTTAAGTTAGCGAATGGTGCCATTGTATCGCCGATATTAACAGACACTACCTATAGCTAGTTAGCTAAGGCCATTAAATCTATATCTAATTAGCTAGCGTTAGGTCACAGACAACCAAACTAGCCAAGTTATCACACTACCTGGTTAGCTAGCTAGCTACAGGCTTGCTTGTTAGCATTACATTCCTCCTGCTAGTAGCCTCTTCACTCCAGGAGACCTGTACACATTGGATACACCCATGTGTAGCAGGTCACCCGGAGCGAAGAGGCTATCCTGTTAGCTGATGTTACCAACAATAGTTTTTCCTGTCAGCGAACACGTCTAGGTCCTAAAATGTATAACGTTAGCTACCTAGCCAGTTATTTAGCTAGCTAGCTAGCTAGCTATTTATGACTATGCCAGACATACTAATATCTGGTTATACATTGCTTTGATCTAGCTAGTTAATGCTGTAAACCAAAGAAACATTCAAGTCTTAGCTACCATTTCTAGCTAGTTGTCTAATGCTGGTTGTAAACAGCCGAGTTGACTTCATTTTTTAAAAAGGCCATGATGAGTAGAATAACTAGCTAGCTAGCTAATTAACGTTAGTATTTGAAACCATCCAGTCCTATTCTTAAATATCTATAATTTACAAAGCATTATTTGTTTCAGTGTAGACCTGATATTGGGTTTGTACCACATTTTCTAGATCAAGGATATATCCACCTGTAATCCGCCAACACATTTGAAAGTACAGTACAACCACAATCAAAGTAAGTACATAATAACATATTTTTTTGTACATGCACCCTTTTCTCAATATAGTGATATTGTATGTTCTACTGGAGCCCAGCCAACAGCGAGTTGCAGTAATCCAGACGGGAGATGACAAGTGCCTGGATTAGGACCTGTGCCGCTTTCTGTGTAAGGTAGGGTCGTACTCTGCGAATGTTGTAGCGATGGGACAGCGATGGGTCTCCTCATACCCTACAAATAAGGTTTGAGGGGTTAGCGAGGGAACTTTGGTCAACTCTGTGTTCAACTTTGCCTGGAAACCCGACGTTGAATTGCATTGAATTCTACGTCGAGCAGAAATAAGCGTTTGAATCAGGATGTATTTTTATCTTGTGCGCATGTAATTATACTTTTATACTTTCCTTTGGATAAATTGTCTCACATTCCTACCTCAGAAAGAACCAACAGCACGGACAGCTTGAAAAGTATGTTAAAATATAATTGTATTCAACTTTCTGGCTTGAAGAGGTCGTGAGAGGAAACATTCCTTATTCAAATGCTCATTTCTGCCCTATGTAGAATTCAATACAATTCAAAGTTGGGTTTCCAGGCAAGTTTCAACTCAGGATAACTGGTACCATGATAGTGGCTCGCCTTTTAGCTAGGTACATTTCTATGGCAACGAATCTTTCAGAACTAACCTGCTCCGGGGCAGGCTTACTAAGGGCTAACTCCATTTATCTTGAATGAAGTGTCTGGGCCACGAGTTGAGGATCAATTAAATCAGAAATTCTCCCTCTCGCAAAGATTTTCATCACCCCTTCATTTGAGGAAGACGACTGATTCAATATTTTATTAATCAAATGTTTTTTTGTGTGAACAATTTTAATGTTAAAATACCAATCACATTACACATTTAGTAAGTACAGCATTTGCTTTCCAAACTTTACGTTTTTTGCACAATTGTATTTTGAAATTTGCAAAAGGCAAACTGACAGCCGCAACCAACCATAGACATAAAATCCATAGATGGCCGTTCCCATTCAATTCAAGACTGGCAGCCATTACTAGTGTACCCATGAGTTTAACAGTCAAATTGCCAGGGTTAGAGGTTCCAAAACACTTTTATGGATTATTATCTATGGCCACAATGCAACAAGCTGTTCCACAGATAGAAGGAGTGATAGGAGTGTAAAAATTGTGCTAGTGCATTGATTAGCACACCAAAGATGGCATTAACAATAAATAATAGACGGCACTACACAAAAAGCCTATTTCACACCATAGCCTGCTGAATTTGCAAGATAACTTTTCTTTCATTTTGATTTTGTCACAAATGAAAATGTAGCACTGACTCGCCCATGGATTGATATTTCAGCATTGTCTGAATGAAGAGTTCAGCATTCGACTAGCTATGTGCGACATGTACACACAGTTACAAGCCTGCGTTTGCGGAAGGCGGGCGAGCAATATCCACCGTCGTAGTACTGATGAAGCCTGACCTGGAATGTGAAGCTAACTGAAGCTGGCTAGCTTTATAAAAGCCTGAGTAATATACCACTCTGGTGACACACAGAGAGACACACACACTAACCACCATTCCCTTGTATGTCTCTGTTAGTCTAATGGCTGGGATGCCAGTGAGATAGATGTTCAACTAGGAGACGTAAGGAGTCAACTCCACCTATGTCTTCCTCTCCATGTACACGTGAGTATCCTCCCCTCAGCTCCTCAATGGCTCCTCAATGTTACGCGGAGTGGAACAGGGGAACCCAAGAGCAGACTCAGACGAGGAGACTGGGATGAAGTAACCCAAGGTATTTATTGAAACACAGGGGGGAGATGAAGTGCAAGTCAGGGGAAACTGCTGGAAACCAGGTGCGGTGGCTGAGGCTGGAGCGAGGCGGGTTGAGACAGGGTGAGCAGGTCCAGAGGGGAATCCAAGGGAGTAGTAGAGTGGGGAATCCAGGACAGAGTAGCAGGATGACGAGACGTGGGACTGGAGACAGGGACCAGAGTCAGGGCGGGCAGAACTGTAGCGGAGAGGAAAACAGCATCAGGCAAGGAAAACAGGCACAACAGAATCACAGGATCTGAATAGTAACAAACGGCTAGAACCGTAGACTGACTGAGCAGAGATTATGATCTGGCAGTGTGGAAGTGGCAGGACTGAGTTTTAGAGGTCTTGATTATGGAACATGTTGCAGCTGGTGGGGATCTGCTCTGACTCCAGCACACCTGTCTCCGCCCACACAATCACACACACACACACACAGAGAGAGAGAGAGGGAGCGGGAGAGTGTACTGGGGGAGTGGTGGCAGGTCAAGGACATTTGACATTTTAGTCATTTAGCAGAAGCTCGTATCCAGAGCGACTTACAGTTAATGAGTGCACAGGATGAGCAGTAGAGGGCGTTGCAGGAGCAGATGTGACAGTACCCCCCCCCTCCCCTCAACGGGCACCACCTTGCACCCGACCAGGCTTATCTGGGTGTGAGGTATAGAAATCCCGTAAGAGGGAGGGGTCCAGAATGTGACGGCGGGGCACCCAGGGCGCTCCTCAGGCCCGTATCCCTCCCAGTCCACCAGGTACTGCCAGCCACGACCCCGACGGCGCACATCCAGAAGCCGCCGGATGGTAAATGCAGGATGGTCATCGATGAGCCGAGGGGGTGGAGGAGCTGCTGCAGGAGGAGATAGGGGACTGGAGCAGACAGGTTTAATCAGGAATATGTGCAAGGTAGGATGGATCCTGAGAGAGGCTGGGAATTTCAGGCACACTGCAGAGGGGTTAATGACACGGTCAATTTCAACGGTACCAATGAAACTGGGGGAACGTTTCTTCGATGCCACCTTCAATGGCAGGTCCTTCGATGAGAGCCATACCTTTTGACCCGGGGTGTAGACTGGAGCTGAAGCCCGGCGACGGTTGGCTTGGGACTGGGTCCTGTCGCAGGCATGAAGAAGGGCATCCCGGGCCTTCCTCCAGGTACGGTGACAATGGCGCTGATGGTCCTGGACAGAGGGAACCGCAACCTCAACCTCTTGGGCGGGGAACAAGGGGGGTTGGTAACCCAGAGCACACTTGAAGGGTGACATACCTGACGAGGCGTTGAGAGGGTGTTGTGGGCATATTCAACCCAGAGTAGCTGGGCGCTCCAGGAGGAAGGGTTAGCAGAAGTCACGCAGCGTAGGGCAGTCTCCATCTCTTGGTTGGCCCGTTCGGTCTGGCCGTTGGTATGGGGTTGATATCCAGAAGAAAGACTGACATTGATACCAAGAGCTGAACAGACGGATCTCCATACCTGGGAGGTAAATTGGATTCCTCTGTCGGAAACGATGTCAGTGGGGATGCCATGCAGACGAAACACGTGGGATACTAACAGGTCCGCAGTCTCCCTGGAGGACGGGAGCTTGGAGAGGGGAATGAAGTGAGCCATTTTGAAAAACCTGTCAATAATGGTGAGGATGACGGAGTTACTGTTAGATGGGGGAAGGACAGTGACGAAGTCCAGAGCTATGTGTGCCAAGGGGCGACTGGGTATGGGAAGAGGGCGGAGCAGAACGGAAGTGGGTTTAGTGGAGGTTTTGTTCTGGGCACAAACCGAACAGGCTGAGACAAACTCCCGGACATCTCTCTCCATGGTGGGCCACCAAAAGCGCTGACGCAGGAAGGTGAGGGTCCGGTTCATACCAGGGTGACAGGTGAGGTGGGTAGAATGGCCCCACTGAAGAACATCAGAGCGAACACAATCTGGGACAAACAGAGCATTACTAGTACCGTTACCCGGGTCAGGCTGGTTCTGCTCAGCCTGGCGGATACGGGTCTCGATCTCCCAGGTGACGGCGGCAACAATGCAGGTGGATGACAATGGCTTCTGGCTCGATACCCGTGTTGTCGGTGGTGAACTGGCGAGAGAGGGCATCAGGCTTGGTATTCTTCGAACCAGGGTGATAAGGGAGTGTGAAATTGAATCTACAGAAGAACAAGGCCCACCTGGCTTGCTGGGAGTTCAGACATTTGGCGGTCTGGATGTATGACAGGTTTTTATGGTCAGTCCACACGATGAAGGGGGTTACAGAGCCCTCCAGCCAGTGATGCCATTCCTCCAGAGCCAGTTTAACTGCCAGGAGTTCCCGATTTCCGATTTCTAAATTCCTCTCTGCAGGTGAGAGCTTACGGGAAAAGAATGCACATGGGTGGACCTTCTGAACAGAGGGGGAACGTTGAGACAGAACAGCACCTACCCCGGTGTCAGAGGCATCCACCTCCACGATGAACTGGAGTTCTGGGTCGGGCTGAGTAAGGACCGGAGGTGAAGCGACGCTTGAATTCCAGGAATGCTGCCTCTGCTTCAGGAGTCCAGTGGAACGGAGTGGAGGTGGAGGTGAGAGTGGTGAGAGGTGCTGCCAGACGACTGTACTTTCGGATGAAACGTCTGTAAAAATTTGCAAACCCCAGGAAACGCTGTAGCTGCTTCAGGTTGGAGGGTGCAGGCCACTCTGTGACTGCCATGACCTTGGCGGGGTCCATGCGTAACTGGCCCTGTGCAATAATATAACCCAGGAAAGACACTGTGGCAGCATGTAACTCACATTTTTCCTCTTGAACAAAAAGCTTATTCTCCAACAGCCGTTGAAGAACTTGACGAACATGTTGCTGGTGAGCCTCAGGGTCCTTGGAAAAAAATCAGGATTTCATCTAAATAGACATAAATGAAGCGTCCAATCACATCCCTCAGCATATCATTTACTAGGTTCTGGAAAACAGCAGGGGCGTTTGTAAGACCAAAAGGCATGACCAAATACTCAAAGTGACCAAGTGGTGTGTTGAACGCGGTCTTCCACTCGTCCCCCTCTCTTATGCGGACAAGGTGGTAGGCATTCCGTAGGTCGAGTTTGGTAAACACCATGGCACCATAGAGGTGCGCAAAAGCAGAGCTGATGAGTGGCAAGGGGTACTTGTTCTTAACAGTGATATTATTCAGACCACGAAAGTCTATGCACGGCTTCAGTGACCCATCCTTCCTCTTCACAAAGAAAAACCCAACCCCCCCGGGGAGGAAGATGGCTTGATATGTCCTGCAGCCAGAGAATCCTGGATGTACCTCTCCATAGCCTCTTGCTCGGGACGAGAGAGGGTAAACAACCGGCTACTGGGGAGAGGAGCTGCAGGCTGGAGGTCAATGGCACAGTCGTACGACTGATGAGGCGGCAGCGAAAGGGCGTGGTGCTTGCTGAACACAGGAGCTAGATCATGATACTCGGGAGGAACTGATGACAGGTCCGTAGGTTCTGAAATGAACTGGGACACAGACAAGGCAGGGGGAAGGGCAGAATGTAAACAATTAGAGTGACAAAATGAACTCCAAGTGTTTACCTTTCCTGTGGTCCAGTAAATATGTGGGTTGTGTAGCTTTAACCATGGATGGCCAAGAACCAGGGGAGAGTAAGGACAGTCGATTTTGTGGAAATTGATATTTTCCTGGTGATTTCCAGAGAGACGCGGGATGACAGGGACGGTTCTCTCACAGACACGGGTGAGAAACTGTCTATTGAGAGCGTTGGCATCGAGGGGTGAATCGAGTGGGACAGTGTCTATGCCCAACTGGGTAACGACACCTCGGTCCAGGAAGCTCTCATCTGCGCCCGAATCGATGAGAGCAGACAGAGGAGAAGCATGGCTCTACCACACAAGGTTGCCTTCAAGCAGGGGTCTGGGGAAAGATGGGCAGGCGATTTGGCTCAACAGTATATCCCCCACTACTGCCGAGCCCCCTCTTTTGTTGGACCCAGGGAACAAGTGGAGACAATGTGACCAACCTGGCCACAGTATTGGCAGCTCCTAGTGCCGATTCGCCGTTGCCTCTCCTCAGGAGAGAGACGGGCCCGGCCGAGCTGCATGGGTTCAGGATCAGGACGAGCCTGAGGATGGGATGCAGTCGGAGAAGGAGGACAAGTCACTGAAGTCGATGTTATGGGACAGGCAACCCTACCTATCCTCTCCCTCCAACGCTCACGGAGACGGTTGTCGACGTGGTTAGCGAGAGAGATGAGTTCATCAAGTCCATCAGGCTCATCCCTGGACACCAACTCGTCCTTGAGGGTCTCAGTGAGCGCGTTCCGGAATGCTCCCTGAAGGGTCTCCTCATTCCAGCCGCTCTCAGCGGCAAGAGTGCGGAACTCACATGCCATCACAGCAACACTATGAGGGCCTTGACGGAGGGACACAGTGGGGAGATGGAGTGCAAGTCAGGTGAAACTGATGGAAACCAGGTGCTGAGGCTGAGGCTGGAGCGAGGAGGGTTCAGACAGGGTGAGCAGGTCCAGAGGGGAATCCAAGGGAGTAGTAGAGTGGGGAATCCAGGACAGAGTAGCAGGATGACGAGACGTGGGACTGGAGACAGGGACCAGAGTCAGAGCAGGCAGAACTGTAGCGGAGATGAAAACAGCGTCAGGCAAGGAAACCAGGCACAACAGGATCTGAATCGTAACAAACAATTAGAACCGTAGACTGACTGAGCAGAGATTACGATCTGACAGTGTGGAAGTGACAGGACTGAGTATTTGTAGAGGTCTTGATTTTGGAACAGTTTGCAGGTGGTGGGGATCTGCTTTGATTCCAACACACCTGTCTCCGCCCACGCAATCACACACACACAGAGAGAGAGAGAGGGAGAGGGAGAGAGGCGGCAAGTCAAGGAGATGCAGGATGAGCAGTAGAGGGCGTTGCAGGAGCAGATGTGACTCTCAATGTATTTTTAGAAGTTTTAGTAATGCATTATTTGCCTCAACAAGCACCCCGTTTCCAACCAGAATACCTGTATTTATACTGGTATACCTTACTGATAAGACCATATCAGTATTCTCTCCTTCCCATCTATCCCTCTCTCCCCCCTCAGTGTTCCTCTAGAGAGGCCTGCCTCATATGAATGAGACCGAGGGCAAACTCCAATGCCACCACCACGTCTAACTGAAGAACAATGAAGGCAAGACTGAGGATAAAATTACAGAACCATGGTCTAAGAGAGAGAGAGGCGACATGAATGAGTAGTGCTGAGAGCAGGTGGGTCACCAGAGGAATCACAGACATACACTAATACATGATCACATACAAACGTGTAACAGAGTTAAGAACATGCCGTAAGCTCACTCCGCACCTAGCTTGAAATGTTGCGGATGGAGCCATCCAATTGGTACCTTTTGGGTAGCTCAAACCGTTCATACGTTTTCAAGGAGGACAGTCACGTGTGTTTGCGAGCAGAGGATAACTGGTTCGAGCCCAGTGTGGGACAGGGACAGTAGGGGAAGATATACTGTTTTTGCTTTAGCACTACACACCTGATTCAAATCAGCAACACTTGATGATAAGTTGATCTTTTGAATCGGCTGTGTAAGGTTAGAGCAAAAACTAAAATATGCACCCCTTTGGGTCCCCAGGACCAGGATTAAGAAACACAGTTCTATTTAGACTAATCACATTCACACAAATGAAAATATAGCACTGACTCGCCCATGGATTGATATTTCAGCACTGTCTGAATGAAGAGTTCAGCATTCGACTAGCCATGTGCGACAAGTACACACAGTTACAAGCCTGTGTTTGTGGAAGGCGGGCGAGCAATATCCATCGTCGTAGTACTGATGAAGCCTGACCTGGAATGTGAAGCTAACTGAAGCTGGCTAGCTTTATAAAAGCCTGAGTAATATACCACTCTGGTGACACATTCCCCACCTCACCTCTCCCTGGCTGTAGACCAACTCCGTGAACACATTGACTATACTTCTATGAATGTTTGTTACGTGTTCCTGTTTGCTTTCTTTGCCGACCACAAGCATGTAGGTTAGATAAGAGAGCATTGCTTGATTCTTAAAAAGTAATTGTGACACTATTTATGTTTTTCAGGTGATTCTCTAGAGGAATTTAGTCCTTGGAATGCAATTAGTTTAATCACGTGTGTTAGGTAGGGCTGGGGGAAAAGTACAGTGGGGAAAAAAATTATTTAGTCAGCCACCAATTGTGCAAGTTCTCCCACTTAAAAAGATGAGAGAGGCCTGTAATTTTCATCATAGGTACACGTCAACTATGACAGACAAATTGAGAAAAAAAATCCAGAAAATCACATTGTAGGATTTTTAATGAATTTATTTGCAAATTAGGGTGGAAAATAAGTATTTGGTCACCTACAAACAAGCAAGATTTCTGGCTCTCACAGACCTGTAACTTCTTCTTCAAGAGGCTCCTCTGTCCTCCACTCGTTACCTGTATTAATGGCACCTGTTTGAACTTGTTATCAGTATAAAAGACACCTGTCCACAACCTCAAACAGTCACACTCCAAACTCCACTATGGCCAAGACCAAAGAGCTGTCAAAGGACACCAGAAACAAAATTGTAGACCTGCACAATCTGGGAAGACTGAATATGCAATAGGTAAGCAGCTTGGTTTGAAGAAATCAACTGTGGGAGCAATTATTAGGAAATGGAAGACATACAAGACCACTGATAATCTCCCTCGATCTGGGGCTCCACGCAAGATCTCACCCCGTGGGGTCAAAATGATCACAAGAACGGTGAGCAAAAATCCCAGAACCACACGGGGGGACCTAGTGAATGACCTGCAGAGAGCTGGGACCAAAGTAACAAAGCCTACCATCAGTAACACACTACGCCGCCAGGGACTCAAATCCTGCAGTGCCAGACGTGTCCCCCTGCTTAAGCCAGTACATGTCCAGGCCCGTCTGAAGTTTGCTAGAGTGCATTTGGATGATCCAGAAGAGGATTGGGAGAATGTCATATGGTCAGATGAAACCAAAATAGAACTTCTTGATAAAACTCAACTCGTCGTGTTTGGAGGACAAAGAATGCTGAGTTGCATCCAAAGAACACCATACCTACTGTGAAGCATGGGGGTGGAAACATCATGCTTTGGGGCTGTTTTTCTGCAAAGGGACCAGGACGACTGATCCGTGTAAAGGAAATAATGAATGGGGCCATGTATCGTGAGATTTTGAGTGAAAACCTCCTTCCATCAGCAAGGGCATTGAAGATGAAACGTGGCTGGGTCTTTCAGCATGACAATGATCCAAAACACACCGCCCGGGCAACGAAGGAGTGGCTTTGTAAGAAGCATTTCAAGGTCCTGGAGTGGCCTAGCCAGTCTCCAGATCTCAACCCCATAGAAAATCTTTGGAGGGAGTTGAAAGTCTGTGTTGCCCAGCGACAGCCCCAAAACATCACTGCTCTAGAGGAGATCTGCATGGAGGAATGGGCCAAAATACCAGCAACAATGTGTGAAAACCTTGTGAAGACTTATAGAAAACGTTTGACCTGTGTCATTGCCAACAAAGGGTATATAACAAAGTATTGAGAAACTTTTGTTATTGACCAAATACTTATTTTCCACCATAATTTGCAAATAAAATCATTAAAAATCCTACAATGTGATTTTCAGGATTTTTTTTCCTCATTTTGTCTGTCATAGTTGACGTGTACCTGTGATGAAAAATACAGGCCTCTCTCATCTTTTTAAGTGGGAGAACTTGCACAATTGGTGGCTGACTAAATACTTTTTTTCCCCCACTGTATGTCACCAATCAGGCCCCCGAGTGCTGGAGTACCACGATGAGGATGACAAGATTGAGATGGAATCAACAGACTCGACGCAAGATCCAGCTTGATCTGATACAGGGCTCTCCTGGAGAGTTACCATCTTGTAGGTTTTCTCCAACCCTAATCTAGTGCACCTGATTCTAATAACTAGCGGGTTGATAAGCTACAGGAGGCTAACTCCATGAGATCTGAACCTCCACCTAGTCCCCCCACATTTTTCTCTTGTAATTTAACTCCCTCTACTATAGCCGTCATTGGTGATTGGACTGAGAGTGATGTAAACACGGACAGTTTGCAGCTTCCATATTTAACAATGTGTGATTCATTCATCATCATTTAAAATAAAGGGAATAATCTTTGTTCCATATGCTTGTTTGTGTTAAGGAGGTCCAGTAGGTTAATATGAATAGTACTGATTATTGTATTACAATCATGTTGGTAAGGTTGACTTGAGTGAAATATTATGTTTTGGTATTGTAATACAGCTGTTGCTTGCATTTCAATAGCTAAGTTGTTTATGAATTACACACAGGGGCGGCTCTAGCCTTTTGGGCTAAGATGCTGCAACATCAGTCAACAGACATCTTTGTGCGGAACAACATTCCCTGGACACTTACTGTATACAGTGCATTCGGAAAGTATTCAGACCACTTGACTTTTTCCATATATTGTTACGTTACAGCCTTATTCTAAAATGGATTAAATAAAAAATGTTCCTCATCAATCTACACACAATACCCCATAATGACGAAGTGAAAACAGGTTTTTAGAAATGTTTGCAAATTTATTAAAAATAACAAACAGAAATACCTTATTTACATAAGTATTCAGACCCGTTGCTCTGAGACTCGAATTAGCGCTCAGGTGCATCCTGTTTCCATTGATCATCCTTGAGATGTTTCTACAACTTGATTAGAGTCCACCTGTGGTAAATTCAATTGATTGGACATTATTTGGAAAGGCACACACCTGTCTATATAAGGTCATAACAGTTAACAGTGCATGTCAGAGCAAAAACCAAGCAATGAGGTCGAAGGAATTCTTCCTCCAAGACAGGATTGTGTCGAGGCACAGATCAGGGGGAGGGTACCAAAACATTTATCCAGCATTGAAGGTCACCAAGAACAAAGTGGCCTCCATCATTCTTAAATGGAAGAAGTTTGGAACCACCAAAACTCTTCCTGGAGCTAGCCGCCAGGCCAAACTGAGCAATCGGGGGAGAAGGGCCTTGGTCAGAGAGGTGACCAAGAACCCGATGGTCACTCTGACAGAGCTCCAGAGTTCCTCTGTGGAAAAGGGAGAACCTTCCAGAAGGACAACCATCTCTGCAGCACTCCACCAATCAGGCCTTTACGGTAGAGTGGCCAGGCAGAAGCCACTCCTCAGTAAAAGGCACATGACAGCCCGCTTGGAGTTTGCCAAAAGGTACCTTAAGGACTCTCAGACAATGAGAAACAAGATTTTCTGGCCTGCATGCCAAGCGTCACGTCTGGAGGAAACCTGGCACCATCCCTACTGTGAAGCATGGTGGTGGCAGCATCATGCTGTGGGGATGTTTTTCAGCGGCAGGGACTGGTAGACTAGTCAGGATCGAGGGAAAGATGAACGGAGCAAAGTACACAGAGATCCTTGATGAAAATCTGCTCCAGAGCGCTTAAGACCTCAGACTGGGGTGAAGGTTCACCTTCCAACAGGACAATGACCTTAAGCACACAGCCAAGAAAATGCAGGAGTGGCTTCGGGACAAGTCTCTGAATGTCCTTGAGTGGCCCAGCCAGAGCCCGGATTTGAACCCGATCGAACATCTCTGGAGAGACCTGGAAATAGCTGTGCAGCGACGCTCCCCATCCAACCTGAAAGAGCTTGAGAGGATCTGCAGAGAAGAATGGGAAAAACTCCCCAAATACAGGTGTGCCAAGCATGTAGCGTCATACCATTTTTACATTTCCATTTTTAGTCATTTAGCAGACGCTCTTATCCAGAGCGACTTACAGTTAGTGAGTGCATACATTATTTATTTATATTTTTCATACCCCCCGTGGGAATCGAACCCACAACCCTGGCATTGCAAACGCCATGCTCTACCAACTGAGCTACATCCCTGCCAGCCATTCCCTCCCCTACCTTGGACGACACTTGGCCAATTTTGCGTCGCCCCATTGGTCTCCCGGTCGCGGCCGGCTATACCCAAGAAGACTTGAGGCTGTAATCGCTGCGAAAGGTGCTTCAACAAGGTACTGAGTACAGGGTCTGAATACTTATGTAAATGTGATATTTCCGTTTTTTATTTTTAATAAATGTGAAACAATTTCTAAAAACCAGTTTTTGCTTTGTCATTACGGGGTATTGTGTGTAGATTAATGAGGGGGAAAAAACAATTTAATCAATTTTAGAATAAGGCTGTAATGTAACAAAATGTGGAAAAAGTGAAGGGGTCTGAATACTTTCCGAATGCACTGTATGTATGATTTTGTTATGAGACTCCAGATAATATTGGAGATATGGCCAAAGAGTAGCTAATACGATCATGGTAAGAATAGACATACAGTTGAAGTCGGAAGTTTACATACACTTAGGTTGGAGTCATTAAAACTAGTTTTTCAACCACTCCACAAGTTTCTTGTTAACAAACTATAGTTTTGGCAAGTCGGTTAGGACATCTACTTTGTGCATGACACAAGTAATTTTTCCAACAATTGTGTACAGACAGGTTATTTCACTTAAAATTCACAGTATCACAATTCCAGTGGGTCAGAAGTTTATATACACTAAGTTGACTGTGCCTTTAAACAGCTTGGAAAATTCCAGAAAATGATGTCATGGCATTAGAAGCTTCTGATAGGCTAATTGACATAATTTGAGTCAATTGGAGGTGTACCTGTGGATGTATTTCAAGGCCTACCTTCAAACTCAGTGCCTCTTTGCTTGACATCATGGGAAAATCAAAAGAAATCAGCCAAGACCTCAAAGAAAATTGTAGACCTCCACAAATCTGGTTCATCCTTGGGAGCAATTTCCAAACGCCTGAAGGTACCACGTTCATCTGTACAAACAATAGTGTGCAAGTATTAACACCATGCGACCACGCATCCGTCATACCGCTCAGGAAGGAGACGCGTTCTGTCTCCTAGAGATGAACGTACTTTGGTGCGAAAAGTGCAAATCAATCCCAGAACAACAGCAAAGGACCTTGTGAAGATGCTGGAGGAAACAGGTACAAAAGTATCTATATCCACAGTAAAACGAGTCCTATATCGACATAACCTGAAAGGCCCCTCAGCAAGGAGGAAGCCACTGCTCCAAAACCGCTATAAAAAACCAAACAACAGTTTGCTACTGCACATGGGGACAAAGATCATACTTTTTGGAGAAATGTCCTCTGGTCTGATGAAACAAAAATATAACTGTTTGGCCATAATGCCCATCATTATGTTAGGAGGAAAAAGGGGTTCGCTTGCAAGCCGAAGAACACCATCCCAACTGTGAAGCACGGGGGTGGCAGCCTCATGCTGTGGGGGTGCTTTGCTGCAGGAGGGACTGGTGCACTTCACAAAATAGATGGCATCATGAGGAAGGAAAATGATGTGGATATATTGAAGCAACATCTCAAGACATCAGTCAGGAAGTTAAAGCTTGGTCGCAAATGGGTCTTCAAAATGGACAATGACCCCAAGCATTCTTCCAAAGTTGTGGCAAAATGGCTTAAGGACAACAAAGTCAAGGTATTGGAGTGACCATCACAAAGCCCTGACCTCAATCCTATAGAACATTTGTGGGCAGAACTGAAAAAGTTTGTGCGAGCAAGGAGGCTTTCAAACCTGACTCAGTTACACCAGCTCTGTCAGGAGGAATGGGCTAAAATTCACCCAATGTATTGTGGTAAACTTGTGGAAGGCTACCCGAAACGTTTGACCCAAGTTAAACAATTTAAAGGCAATGCTACCAAATACTGATTGAGTGTATGTAAAATTCTCACCCACTGGGAATGTGATGAAATAAATAAAAGCTGAAATAAAGCATTCTCTCTCTCAGGGAATTTTTACTAGGATTAAATGTCAGGAATTGTGAAAAACTGAGTTTAAATGTATTTGGCTAAGGTGTATGTAAACTTCCGACTTCAACTGTAGCTATAATATTCTACTTACGTTTTATGAAACTGTTGTGGCATTATGCTATTATGTCATTTAGGCGCATTGGGCCTCATTCACCAATATCTACCTAAGAATTTTCTAAACTTTGTTCTTAATAAACTCCCTAAGAAAAGTCTACGTCGGATTCATGACATGTTCTTAAACAACAGAATTGCTCGCACCTGTGTTTTTAGGTTTGATGAATCCCACGTC
Source organism: Coregonus lavaretus (assembly GCF_964263955.1). Classification (NCBI taxonomy): domain Eukaryota; kingdom Metazoa; phylum Chordata; class Actinopteri; order Salmoniformes; family Salmonidae; genus Coregonus; species Coregonus lavaretus. The sequence goes on from NC_139993.1 coordinate 15,208,005, forward strand.
TTCGTAATTGAAAGTGTGTGCCAGTTGTTCCTAATTAGCATAAGAAAACACCCCGCAAATTCCCATATAAGGACATGACACTTCAGGGCGGTGTGCAAGAAAAGTTGGAGAATGTCCAAACGACGCACAGACGATGGTGGTCCACCGATCACCAAACGAAAAAGGAACTTCAGTAATTCTGAAATATAAATTCTACTGCAACAGATAAATGCCAAACGAGGCATAATATTTAGTAGTTTCCAGTGGTTTTAAAGCCACCAACAAAACGGAGGCATGGAAGGAGATCACGGATTCCGTGAACTCTGTTTCTGGACAACGTCGCTCAATTGAAGATGTAAAAAAGAAACGATTTGACTTAAAATCAGTGACCAAAAAATCCATTACCAAACATAAGAGACATATTCTGACCACTGGAGGGGGGCATGCAGGCCCTGAGTTATCTGAGATTGACCAGCGCATTGGGGCCATTATTGGTGAGACGGCACTCTCAGGTGTGCAATCAGCGGAGCAACTGGACACTGACCAGGGCTCTATATCAACAGCTTCATATCCTCCAAGGCCATCTCCCACCAGTGAATCAGCAAGTCTTTCTGAATTTATACAATTTCATGCCATAATTTAACTGAAAGCAACGATGAAACAATGGAAAGGAATTTTACACCAGTTTGTCAAACCAAATGTGGGCCTATGTGACTGGGAATGAGTCCTCACCTGAATTCCTAGTTTATTCAGTTTGAAATCCTATCGCTTTTACAGTAGGCCTATATTGAACAAACTGAAAATCAAAAAAGAAATCCAATCCAGGCAACCCCTCTGTGAAGAGGAACCTGACACCATTCCCCTTCCTGCAGTAGGCCTGCCTCTGTACGTGCCCCAAGGTCCCGTCCAACTGCACGTGTCATCTCCGATACGGTCTTGGATAACCAGGAGCGGATTGCGCAAAGTCTCTGTGAAATCGCTTATACTCTGGCCACAATATCAAAAACACTCAAAGACATAAACACACATTTAAAAATATAAAGAACGCGCACTGAAACCTGTGTCATTTCATGTTTTTAATTAGTGGTATTTAAAGGACAAAACAAATAAAAACCGATAAATTATTTGTTGTCTGACTTCCACGCCAAGTCGGTTGTCTGGTCCCAGCAATGGGTCAGGACGCACATCCTGGTGTGGTGGCTAAAGTGGAAGTGGAACACCACGCTTCATAGCGATGTTGTGTAACACACAACAGGCCATGATTATTCTGCAAACCTAAAAACGGTATAAAGATGATCAAAAGCTAGAAAAACTAAATAAAATGAATTGTTGGAATTAGATTATTCTACAACATGTTCTCCATTTTCCAAACCTGAAAAAAACAAGTAGTCCTACTCACCTTCTCTGGCTTGTAAACCAGCTTACCACCTGCTGTGTCCAAACACATCCAGCGTCCCTTCAGAATACCAATGGTTCGCTCAATGGTGGAGCGTGTGCGTGCGTGCCTCTGGTTATAAGAGGCCTCTTGGTGCGTCTGAGGGTTTGTTAGTAGCGTCATTAGCCAGGGCGCAAGGGCATACCCCCGATCTCCTAATGAAACAAGTCATTAATGAAGAAACCCACTTTTTGAAACCAACAATTGGAATTTGAAATTACTGAACGATGCTTACCAATGAGCCATGCGTCTCCAGCAGCTCCTTGTTCCAGGCGCATTCCCACAGAACTGTTCTGCAAAATATAAGAGTCATGTGCACCTCCTGGGAAGCGGGAGACCACGTTCAAGAGATGGTTGTCGGAGTCGCAGATGACTTGTACATTGAGTGATATTGCTTGCGGTTGAGGTATGGGAATGAGTCTGGTGAGGGTGCCTTAATGCGCATGTGAGTGCAGTCTATTGCCCCGATTATGTTGTGCAGACCCGCAATAGAGTAGAACCCTCTCTTGACCGGCAGCTGTTGTTGCGCTGTGTAGGGGAAGAAAATATATTGTGTGGTCAGTTGATTTATTCCATCCACAACTCGTGGGAGAGCGCGGCTGATGAATGGCTGTGAAATGCCCACCCGGTCTGCTAACTCCCGCTGAAATGTCCCAGTGTCTAAAAATCCCAAGGTGGAGAGTATCTGCACATGAGGTGGTACGGGATTGGACCGTTGGGTATGGCTTCGCAGCGCTGGCTCCAAAGTATCACACAGCTCCATTAAAACGTGTCTTGGAAGCCTAAACCGTCCGATCAAGTACTCGTCAGTCTCTGCAAACAAATCAACGTGATCCTCAAAGATACGTTCCCTTCTCAGAGCACGCTCGGCAATGTCGTCAAGCAGCAATAGATGTGCCATTTTGATAGCATGCCAGATGTGCAGAAACAGGCCAATTTTGGCCCTATAAATAGCGCGATCAATCACCACATGATGCAGGATTTAATCAGCTTAATTGCTGATGTAAATTGCAGTTTTAGTGTTTCTTTGCATACTATGATTATTTTTTCAACAAATGATCAGAAATACATTACAGTAAAATACTATCATTATAAACGACTGTAGAATTAAATGAAATGTAGTAATCAATTATTTGGAGCAAACTGTCATCACTCAAATGTGCATAAGAATGCTCTTGAGTGTGTGTGGATTTTGTTCTTAGCTAAGAACAAATCCAAGATGAGAAAACATTAGTGAATGTCAGAATCTTCGTAAAAAGTGCGTAAGTGGGGTTTAAGAACACATTACTTTGTAAGAACGGTTGGTGAATGAGGCCCATTGTTTTGATTAGCTAATGTAGCTAACTAACTAGCTATGTACGGTGGAGAGGTTGGTTAGATTCAACAATATGAACGTTTGTAGCCGATCTGAGCTCAGGCTTGTTAGACAGTTAATCTGCCTTCAATTTAATTGTGACAATGGCTGAGATAATATAACTAAAAATAAGTATGTTTATGGTCAATTTTGTCAAGTTACAACAAGTAAGCTTGCCAGCTAGCATACTTGTGCCATAAGTGGGCTGCTCAGATGAGACGTGAACCTGGGAGCCTGGCTAGCAAGCTAGCTAGCAACTGGCGTTACAACATTGACTAACAAAACAGATACAATTTCAATAATGTAGATTATCTGGATTTAATTCAATTTTGAATATGGCTTAGATGTGCCTGAGAAAAAATACATATTAAGCGTCAATGATGTTGCGATATCAATTTAGCTAGCTAGCTAAACCCTTGTGTAGCTAGGTACTGTTGCTAGGAGAGGAGAGTGGCTAGGTTTCAGTTTTGCGTCACAGCTCGGTATATAGAACATATAGATTTCCAGTGAGTGCATGCTGCATTTCTCACTTTGAATTAGACTGTATGATCTGTCATTCTAATTCTAATTCTGTGTATCTTTTTTTGTTTCTCCTTCAACAAAAATTTAATATTAGCATGTTAGTCCACATGTAATTTAGTTAATTATTTAGTTTACCTTCATTCTTTGCTAGAAAATGTGGTTTTTAATTACACTACAGGTTAAACGTTTTAGAACCCCTACTCATTCAAGGGTTTTTCTTTATTTTTACTATCATCTACATTGTAGAATATAGTGAAGACATCAAAACTATGAAATAACACTTATGGAATCATGCAGCAACCAAAAAAGTGTTCAATCAAAATATATTTCAAATAGCCACCCTTTGCCTTGATGACAGCTTTGCACACTCTTGGCATTATCTCAACCAGCTTCATAAGGTTGTCACCTGGAATGCATTTCAATTAACAGGTGTGCCTTCATAAAAGGTAATTTGTGGAACTTCTTTCCTTCTTAAAGCGTTTGAGCCAATCAGTTGTGTTGTGACACGGTATACAGAAGATAGCCCTATTTGGTAAAAGACCAAGTCCATATTATGGCAAAAACTGCTCAAATATGCAAAGAGAAACGACAGTCCAGCAATACTTTAAGACATGAAGGTCAGTCAATATGGAACATTTCAAGAACTTTGAAAGTTTCTTCAAGTGCCGTCGCAAAAACCATCAAGCGGTATGATGAAACTGGCTCTCATGAGGACCGCCACAGGAATGGATGACCCAGAGTTACCTCTGCTGCAGATGATAAGTTCATTAGAGTTACCTGCCTCAGAAATTGCAGCCCAAATAAATGCTTCACAGAGTTCAAGTAACAGACACATCTCAACATCAACTGTTCAGAGAAGACTGTGTGAATCAGGCCTTCATGGTTTAATTGCTGCAAAGAAACCACTACTAAAGGACACGAGCAATGGACATTAGACCGGTGGAAATCTGTCCTTTGGTCTGGAGTCCAAATTGGAGATTTTTGGTTCCAACCGCCATGTCTTTGTGAGAAACGGTGTGGGTGAATGGATGATCTCCGCATGTGTATTTCCCACCGTAAAGCATGGAGGAGGAGGTGTGATGGTGTGGGGGTGCTTTGCTGGTGACACTGTCTGTGATTTACTTAGAATTCAAGGCTCACTTAACCAGCATGGCTACCACAGCATTTTACAGCGATATGCCATCTCATCTGGTTTGGGCTTAGTGGGACTATCATTTTTCTTTCAACAGGACAACGACCCAACACACCTCCAGGCTGTGTAAGGGCTATTTTACCAAGAATGAGAGTGATGGAGTGCTGCATCAGATGATCTGGCCTCCACAATCCCCCGACCTCAACCAAAATGAGATGGTTTGGGATGAGTCGGACCGCAGAGTGAAGGAAAAGCAGTCAACACGTGCTCAGCATATATGGGAACTCCTTCAATTCTGTTGGAAAAGCATTACAGGTGAAGCTGGTTGAGAGAATGCCAAGAGTGTTCAAAGTTGTCGTCAAGGCAAAGGGTGGCTATTTGAAGAATCTCAAATTTCAAATATATTTTGACTTGTTTAACACTTTTTTGGTTACTACATGATTCCATATGTGTAATTTCATAGTTTTGATGTCTTCACTATTATTATACAATGTAGACAATAGTAAAAAGAAAGAAAAACCCTTGAATGAGAAGGTATTCTAACAAGAACACCTTTCGCGGATATTCAAACGGAAGGCACTTTCTCGGTCATTCGAGTGTCACTGTTGACAATTTTGTGGAATTTCTTAAATGTCTTCTTAGAGAATCCCTTCCGGAGAATGCTGAAATTCTATACATCTTTCCAGCAAGAAAACGAGCAAGTGGATCGCAGCGCCATCTGTTGACCATTTAGCGAATTGAGTTCTCAACCGGTGTGCCAAATTTTGTTCCGTAATATGAAGTATTGACTGAAAATGACTAGGAGAAAAACTCACTTTAACATGCATTGCTGGTTCAAAACCAAGACGATCAAATGGCAGCGTCGCGAGCGAAGCAAAAATGTTGTCGCCTCCACTAAACTCTAATTTTCTTGCCTGACAGACAGCTATATAGTTACCTAATGTTAGCTGATTAGTTACAAAACTGGGACAGTTTCCAAATGAATAGCACCGTTAGAAAGAGGGCAAAACAAACAACTTGTTAGCTGGCTATGTAAACAAATATCACTGCAACTCAAAATCACTTGAGCTCCAATGCGCAGCCTTCTACCTTAACACGACGGCTAAGCAAGCTGTCAAATAATAGGAAAACAAGGCAATGTATAGCCTATGAATATCTGTAACTAGCAAACGTGACAAACTATAATGTAAGTCCAACAGATAAACACAAATTACTCTAATATCTATTTTGTGGCTAGTTGGCTAGTTGTCTTTATGGCGAACTTAGGTAGTGCAAGTGACAGCTTGACGCTTCGCTTGACAAACCTGACAGCTATATCAAGCAGCTTGTGTCGTTTCCATATTAATTACTTTGGTAGAAGCAAGACAAATAACAAACTAGTCAGCTGACTATATAGGGCCTACAGCTAAACACTGCTCTACCGCTGATGTCCTCATCTGTATCAACCCGGTGATCATGATGGCAGGACTTCCTTACTGAAAAAACAGGCTTCTGGCAAACAGTTGCGACATACCGTTCACAAATTTGCAGCAAGTTCATATTTTCACATGCAAATTAGTTTTGTGACGAACTGTTTTGGTAAATTTGCGGCAACTTGTGAACTTCTGACAATTCTGGGAAACTTGTGGCAAACTTTCTGTTTGCTGCAAACTCAGAATGAATATTCTAATTAGATCAGGTCTTTTGTTATCATGTGTTAACAACATTTAAATGTATCTACAGTGGGGAGAACAAGTATTTGATACACTGCCGATTTTGTAGGTTTTCCTACTTACGAAGCATGTAGAGGTCTGTAATTTTTATCATAGGTACACTTCAACTGTGAGAGACGGAATCTAAAACAAAAATCCAGAAAATCACATTGTAATTAATTTGCATTTTATTGCATGACATAAGTATTTGATACATCAGAAAAGCAGAACTTAATATTTGGTACAGAAACCTTTGTTTGCAATCACAGAGATCATACGTTTCCTGTAGGTCTTGACCAGGTTTGCACAAACTGCAGCAGGGATTTTGTCCCACTCCTTCATACAGACCTTCTCCAGATCCTTCAGGTTTCGGGCTGTCGCTGGGCAATACAGACTTTCAGCTCCCTCCAAAGATTTTCTATTGGGTTCAGGTCTGGAGACTGGCTAGGACACTCCAGGACCTTGAGATGCTTCTTACGGAGCCACTCCTTAGTTGCCCTGGCTGTGTGTTTCGGGTTGTTGTCATGCTGGAAGACCCAGCCATGACCCATCTTCAATGCTCTTACTGAGGGAAGGAGGTTTTTGGTCAAGATCTCGCGATACATGGCCCCATCCATCCTCCCCTCAATACGGTGCAGTCGTCCTGTCCCCTTTGCAGAAAAGAATCCCCAAAGAATGATGTTTCCACCTCCATGCTTCACGGTTGGGATGGTGTTCTTGGGGTTGTACTCATCCTTCTTCTTACTCCAAACACGGCGAGTGGAGTTTAGACTAAAAAGCTCTATTTTTGTCTCATCAGACCACATCACCTTCTCCCATTCCTCCTCTGGATCATCCAGATGGTCATTGGCAAACTTCAGACGGGCCTGGACATGCGCTGGCTTGAGCAGGGGGACCTTGTGTGTGCTGCAGGATTTTAATCCATGACGACGTAGTGTGTTACTAATGGTTTTCTTTGAGACTGTGGTCCCAGCTCTCTTCAGGTCATTGACCAGGTCCTGCTGTGTAGTTCTTGGCTGATCCCTCACCTTCCTCATGATCATTGATGCCCCACGAGGTGAGATCTTGCATGGAGCCCCAGACCGAGGGTGATTGACCGTCATCTTGAACTTCTTCCATTTTCTAATAATTGCGCCAAGAGTTGTTGCCTTCTCACCAAGCTGCTTGCCTATTGTCCTGTAGCCCATCCCAGCCTTGTGCAGGTCTACAATAATTTTATCCCTGATGTCCTTACACAGCTCTCTGGTCTTGGCCATTGTGGAGAGGTTGGAGTCTGTTTGATTGAGTGTGTGGACAGGTGTCTTTTATACAGGTAACAGGTTCAAACAGGTGCAGTTAATACAGGTAATGAGTGGAGAACAGGAGGGCTTCTTAAAGAAAAACTAACAGGTCTGTGAGACCTGGAATTCTTACTGGTTGGTAGGTGATCAAATACTTATGTCATACAATAAAATGCAAATTAATTACTTAAAAATCATACAATGTGATTTTCTGGATTTTTGTTTTAGATTCCGTCTCTCACAGTTGAAGTGTACCTATGATAAAAATTTGAGACTTCTGTATGTGTGAGCTGTTGGCTAGAGTGCATGTGACAAGACCACAGTGGGTACATAACGCAACAGGTTTTGTGACAAAACCATCAGTAGATTTGAAAATGCGATGGAAACCCATTTAACATGTATTTTTGTATTCGGTACATGGAAATGTTACTGCAAAAGTTATTTATATGTGCACTACGTCATCACGCACAGCCTTTTATCCTCAAAAAGTATGTTTGATGGAAACACATCTCCGGTGGGAAAATGCGCATATATTGTTTCATGCAGATTTTAGAATATTCACATGAAAATCTGTCGCAAATTCTAATGTCTTGGAGTCTGCAGTTATGCGTAACAGATTTTGGAATGCTGTTCCTTTCATTCAAGGTTTACAAAATACCATAATCTAATTTCCCCATCAATATCCCTATGCCTATCCACTATTTAAACATACAGGTTGAAAGTCAATGAAGGACTTTCTGGTCTCATTGAAGCTGGGTTGGAATGTCTTCCTTCCTATCTTGTAGACTGGTGTTGGGAGGACCACTGGCAGAAGTCTTAAAGCGATGTCACCTTGTGTATCTGGAGAGAAGAATGTTTAGTGAATAACTTGATTGTTTCAGGCTTAAAATGAATGAGCATCTGAGATACCACAAGCAGGGTCATTTCAAACTATACCTGCACTTCGAAGAGAAGATCTTGGGCTTGCTTCTCTCGGCTGGCGAAGCAACATTATTTGTCCTTGAAGACCGTGATCCAGTTATCAGTGTTTCCCCAAGCAGATGGATGGTAGCAGTTTGTGTGCAAAGTTTCAGATTGATCCAGTGACTATTTCGTATCAAGTCTGCCCAAATGTGCTGAATTGGTCAATTGATATATATTCAAGTACACACAAAAATGTAGAGAACACACAAAAATGTTATGGAAATACAAAATTTAAGTTTACACACTCCCAGGAATGTCATACATGATGGATCATTAGCTTATACACTAACTTTCACACATCTAGATGGCCGGGCGGGGTGGGTGTGGAGCCAGAGACAGCAGGGGTTCAAACTGTAGAACCCAGTTCCTACATTTGAATATAAAAATTTATTTTATCAAACAAAACTATGCTACATTTTATCTCTGGGACACAGGATGACAAATCAGAGTAAGATTACTGAATGTAAGTATATTATTTACCTTCAGAGGTGAATGTATTAAACCAGTTGCCGTGATACGTTTTTTGTTGTTGTGCACTCTCCTCAAACAATAGCATGGTATTTTTTCACTGTAATTGCTACTGTAAATTGGACAGTTCAGTTAGATTAACAATAATTTAAGCTTTCTGCCCATATAAGACATGTCTATGTCCTGGAAAGTTTGCTGTTACTTACAACAGTCATGCTAATCACATTAGCGCACGTTAGCTCAACCGTTCCGTATACGGGACACCGATCCCGTAGAGGTTAAAATATAGAAGTCCTGAGCAATCTAGTAAAGCAGACAAACAATAACTGTTTTTGTAATATTTAGCTTTTAGTTTTTTAGTTTTTTTGACAATAAACAAAAACATACATTGACAAAAATAATAGACAACTTAACATTTACATACATACATTTCCACAAACATTAATTGACATCACACTTGCTCAGATCCATACGTTCCCACAGTTTCCACACCTAATGCTGTTTCTAATGCTTGTGAGATTTCAAATTGGGTTATGTTGTAGCCAGACAAATAATTACTTTGCCATTGCAGTAAATCACTAGTCTGGCTAACACCAGCTACTTTGATGTTGTCGGCACGTGTCGATAATGAAGGGGGCTGTTCTTTTACTGGTTGGCTCTCCTCTGTGTCTTTCTCACTCAGCCACACACAGCCCCATTCTATTACAATAGTTGGATTTTCAAATTCAAACAATGAGAGGTCTCAACCCCAAGGAATTTTTTTTTTATCAAATCCTGTCTCACATTTTATGAGTGAATATTGCATTAACAAACAGCCTCCTTTCAAGACCAGTGTGGTCCCAGCTCTCCCTGCGCTGTGAGTCACATGGGTCGCGTCAGCCAGGCTAGTTAATCACAGCAAACAGAATCAAATTCAAGTGTCATGTTTTTGTACGAAAATTTAACCCACCATGCCTGGAGTATGCAGCAGATGCGGATATTCTCGGACTATCTCGACTGTCTTGGCCCCATTCTGTCTGGTCCACTGAGCCCTCTGGATCGCGGTCTCCTTCATGTACTTCAGATGTTGTTCAGCCACTTGGTCATCTGGGCTGCCCTCTCACATTTGACTCTGATGTGAGCACAAAGTATTCAATGAGTTATAAATTCCTTTTAACAATCAGTTTTCAAAATACACAACATCTTTTATCATGTACAGTGGGGAAAAAAAGTATTTAGTCATCCACCAATTGTGCAAGTTCTCCCACTTAAAAAGATGAGAGAGGCCTGCAATTTTCATCATAGGTACACGTCAACTATGACAGACAAAATGAGGAAAAAAAATCCTGAAAATCACATTGTAGGATTTTTAATGAATTTATTTGCAAATTATGGTGGAAAATAAGTATTTGGTCAATAACAAAAGTTTCTCAATACTTTGTTATATACCCTTTGTTGGCAATGACACAGGTCAAATGTTTTCTGTAAGTCTTCACAAGGTTTTCACACACTGTTGCTGGTATTTTGGCCCATACCTCCATGCAGATCTCCTCTAGATCAGTGATGTTTTGGGGCTGTCGCTGGGCAACACGGACTTTCAACTCCCTCCAAAGATTTTCTATGGGGTTGAGATCTGGAGACTGGCTAGGCCACTCCAGGACCTTGAAATGCTTCTTACGAAGCCACTCCTTCGTTGCCCGGGCGGTGTGTTTGGGATCATTGTCATACTGAAAGACCCAGCCACGTTTCATCTTCAATGCCCTTGCTGATGGAAGGAGGTTTTCACTCAAAATCTCACGATACATGGACCCATTCATTCTTTCCTTTACACGGATCAGTCGTCCTGGTCCCTTTGCAGAAAAACAGCCCCTAAGCATGATGTTTCCACCCCCATGCTTCACAGTAGGTATGGTGTTCTTTGGATGCAACTCAGCATTCTTTGTCCTCCAAACACGACGAGTTGAGTTTTTACCAAAAAGTTATATTTTTGTTTCATCTGACCATATGACATTCTCCCAATCCTCTTCTGGATCATCCAAATGCACTCTAGCAAACTTCAGACGGGCCTGGACATGTACTGGCTTAAGCAGGGGGACACGTCTGGCACTGCAGGATTTGAGTCCCTGGCGGCGTAGTGTGTTACTGATGGTAGGCTTTGTTAATTTGGTCCCAGCTCTCTGCAGGTCATTCACTAGGTCCCCCCGTGTGGTTCTGGGTCTTTTGCTCACCGTTCTTGTGATCATTTTGACCCCACGGGGTGAGATCTTGCGTGGAGCCCCAGATCGAGGGAGATTATCAGTGGTCTTGTATGTCTTCCATTTCCTAATAATTGCTCCCACAATTGATTTCTTCAAACCAAGCTGCTTACCTATTGCAGATTCAGTCTTCCCAGCCTGGTGCAGGTCTACAATTTTGTTTCTGGTGTCCTTTGACAGCTCTTTGGTCTTGGCCATAGTGGAGTTTGGATTGTGACTGTTTGAGGTTGTGGACAGGTGTCTTTTATACTGATAACAAGTTCAAACAGGTGCCATTAATACAGGTAACGAGTGGAGGACAGAGGAGCCTCTTAAAGAAGAAGTTACAGGTCTGTGAGAGCCAGAAATATTGCTTGTTTGTAGGTGACCAAATACTTATTTTCCACCATAACTTGCAAATAAATTCATTAAAAATCCTACAATGTGATTTTCTGGATTTTTTTCTCTCAATTTGTCTGTCATAGTTGACGTGTACCTATGATGAAAATTACAGGCCTCTCTCATCTTTTTAAGTGGGAGAACTTGCACAATTGGTGGCTGACTAAATACATTTTTTCCCCACTGTACATGGCAAGACCCGGCTACTGCTCAAGCTTGGTGTGTCGCTTGGTGTGTCCACAGTCCTATGTATTCACATGTGTGTCCCAAGGATCTCCCCTCATGTATAAAATAGGTGGCGTTTACAGAATACTTTCTGCATGTAAAGCTTTTATGTTCTTCTTTAAATTCAGGCTATAGTCGAGTCGTCCATAAGCAAGAGCGTTTCCTGGTCCATCTCCTCCGCTGCAAAAGAGAGGGTAAAAGGGAAAGTGGGTACCTAATCATAGCACAACTAAATGCATTAAACCGAAATGTGTCTTCCGCATTTAACCCAACCCATCTGAATCAAGGCGGTGCTGGGGGCTGCCTTAATCGACATCCACATCTTCGGTGCCCGGGGAGCAGTTGTTGTTGGAGGTTAATTGCCTTTCTCAAGGGCAGAACGGCAGATTTGTCCACCTTGCTGGTTCAGGGATTTGAACCAGCGACCTTTCAGTTACTGACCTAATGCTCTTAACCGCTAGGCTTAACTGCTAGGGGGGAGATTTTAATGGATAATTTCACCAACATTTCTAAATTAAATACTTTGAGGGAAGGGTTGATAAGCCATGTAAAATGGTTACCAGCTACAATATCTCTGTAAACTATCAACTCCTCTTGTGCCCATGAGATGATCCCAGCCTGTAATGTGTGTGTTGTGTGTCAGGTTGGTCACTGTTACAGAATATATGTGCAAATGACCAATAAAGCAAGTATGGTCAAATGAAGGCCACACTATCTATGGTAGCTGTGCATGTTTATTTTATTTTTATTTCACCTTTATTTAACCAGGTAAGCCAGTTGAGAACAGGTTCTCATTTACAACTGTGACCTGGCCAAGATAAAGCATAGTAGTGCAATAAAACAACAACACAGAGTTACATATGGGGTAAAAAACATAAAGTCAGAAATACAACAGAAAATATATATACAGTGTGTGCAAATGTAGCAAGTTATGGAGGTAAGGCAATAAATAGGCTATAGTGCAGAATAATTACAATAGTATTAACACTGGAATGCTAGATGTGCAAGAGATGATGTGCAAATAGAGATACTGGGGTGCAAATGAGCAAAATAAATAACAATATAGGGATGAGGTAGTTGGGTGGGCTAATTTCAGATGGGCTGTGTACAGGTGCAGTGATCGGTAAGGTGCTCTGACAACTGATGCTTAAAGTTATTGAGGGAGATAAGAGTCTCCAGCTTCAGAGATTTTTGCAATTCGTTCCAGTCATTGGCAGCAGAGAACTGGAAGGAATGGCGGCCAAAGGAGGTGTTGGCTTTGGGAATGACCAGTGAGATATACCTGCTGGAGCGCGGACTACGGGTGGGTGCTGCTATGGTGACCAATGAGCTAAGATAAGGCGGGGATTTGCCTAGCAGTGATTTATAGATGGCCTGGAGCCAGTGGGTTTGACGACGAACATGTAGTGAGGACCAGCCAACAAGAGCGTACAGGTCACAGTGGTGGGTAGTGTATGGGGCTTTGGAGACAAAACGGATGGCACTGTGATAGACTACATCCAATTTGCTGAGTAGAGTGTTGGAGGCTATTTTGTAAATGACATCGCCGAAGTCAAGGATCGGTAGGATAGTCAGTTTTACGAGGGCATGTTTGGCAGCATGAGTGAAGGAGGCTTTGTTGCGAAATAGGAAGCCGATTCTAGATTTAACTTTGGATTGGAGATTCTTTATGTGAGTCTGGAAGTTGAGTTTACAGTCTAACCAGACACATAGGTATTTGTAGTTGTCCACATACTCTAGGTCAGACCCGTCGAGAGTGGTGATTCTAGTCGGGTGGGCGGGTGCCAGCAGCGTTCGATTGAAAAGCATGCATTTAGTTTTACTAGTGTTTAAGAGCAGTTGGAGGCTACTGAAGGATTGTTGTATGGCATTGAAGCTCGTTTGGAGGTTTGTTAACACAGTGTCCAATGAAGGGCCAGATGTATACAAAATGGTGTCGTCTGCGTAGAGGTGGATCTGAGAGTCACCAGCAGCAAGAGCGACATCATTGATATACACGGAGAAAAGTGTCGGCCCAAGAATTGAACCCTGTGGCACCCCCATAGAGACTGCCATAGGTCCAGACAACAGGCCCTCCGATTTGACACACTGAACTCTATCTGAGAAGTAGTTGGTGAACCAGGCGAGGCAGTCATTTGAGAAACCAAGGCTATTTAGTCTGCCAATAAGAATGCGGTGGTTGACAGAGTCGAAAGCCTTGGCCAGGTCGATGAAGACGGCTGCACAGTACTGTCTATTATCAATCGCGGTTATAATATCGTTTAGGACCTTGAGCGTGGCTGAAGTGCACAAGTGACCAGCTCGGAAACCGGATTGCATAGCGGAGAAGGTTCGGTGGTATTCGAAATGGTCAATTATCTGTTTGTTAACTTGGCTTTCGAATACTTTCGAAAGGCAGGGCAGGATGGATATAGGTCTGTAGCAATTTGGATCTAGAGTGTCACCCCCTTTGAAGAGGGGGATGACCGCGGCAGCTTTCCAATCTCTGGGGATCTCAGACGTTATGAAAGAGAGGTTGAACAGACTAGTAATAGGGGTAGCGACAATTTCGGCGGCTAGTTTTAGAAAGAAAGGGTCCAGATTGTCTAGCCCAGATGATTTGTAGGGGTCCAGATTTTGCAGCGCTTTCAAAACATCAGCTGTCTGAATTTGTGTGAAGGAGAAGCGGGGGGGGCATGGGCAAGTTGCAGCAGAGGGTGCAGAGTTGGTGGCCGGGTTAGTGGTAGCCAGATGGAAAGCATGGCCAGCTGTAGCAAAATGCTTGTTGAAATTCTCGATTATTGTAGATTTATCGGTGGTGATAGTGTTTCCTAGCCTCAGTGCAGTGGGCAGCTGGGAGGAAGTGCTCTTATTCTCCATGGACTTTACAGTGTCCCAAAACTTTTTGGAGTTAGTGCTACAGGATGCAAATTTCTGTTTGAAAAAGTTAGCCTTTGCTTTCCTGACTGCTTGTGTATATTGGTTCCTAACTTCCCTGAAAAGTTGCATATCGCGGGGGCTATTTGATGCTAATGCTGTACGCCACAGGATGTTTTTGTGCTGGTCAAGGGCAGTCAAGTCTGAGGAGAAACAGGGGCTATATCGGTTCTTAGTTCTGTATTTTTTGAATGGGGCATGTTTATTTAAGATTGAGGAAATTACTTTTAAGGAACAACCAGGCATCCTCTACTGACGGAATGAGATCTATATCCATCCAGGATACCTGGGCCAGGTCAATTAGGAAGGCCTCCTCGCTAAAGTGTTTTAGGGAGCGTTTGACAGTGATGAGGGGTGGTCGTTTGACCGCGGACCCGTTACGGACGCAGGCAATAAGGCAGTGATCGCTGAGATCCTGGTTGAAGACAGCTGAGGTGTATTTAGAGGGTATGTTAGTCAGGATGATATCTATGAGGGTACCCATGTTTACGGATTTAGGGTTGTACCTGGTAGGTTCGTTGATAATTTGCGTGAGGTTGAGGGCATCTAGCTTGGATTGTAGGATGGCTGGGGTATTAAGCATATCCCAATTTAGGTCACCAAGCAGTACAAACTCTGAGGATAAATGGGGGGCAATCAATTCACATATGGTGTCCAGGGCACAGCTGGGGGCTGAGGGGGGTCTGTAGCAAGCGGCAAATGTATCTAGTCCCAAAGTGGCTGCATGGTTTTAAGAGGCTCTGGTGAAGTTAAGTCTTTCAAGTTTTTATTAAGGTTGTACTTGTCACGCCCTGGCTCTGGGGACTCTTAAAAGTTGAGCCAGGGTGTGTAGTGTTTATGTTGTAGTTTCTATGTTTTTGTTCTAGTTCGTGTTTTCTATGTTGGCCAGGGTGGTTCCCAATCAGAGGCAGCTGATTCTCGTTGTCTCTGATTGGGAACCATACTTAGGCAGCCTGTTGGCACTAGTTAATTGTGGGATCTTGTTCTGTATAGGTTTGTGTTGGTGAACCTTTAGACTTCACGTTTCGTTTTGTTGTTTTGTTGATATTGTGCAAAGTACTCATTAAAAGATGTACGCCTATCACGCTGCGCCTTGGTCCGGTTCCTATAACGATCGTGACAGTACTATTGGTTATCGGTGACAATGTGGAAGACGTAGATGCTGTTTTACACAGGGTCAATGAAAATCTGTGTTTTTCCCCAAAAAAAACTCTGTCCCCACTTTCAAAAAGGAATTTCTCAGTTTTACTCAGTTTCCACTCATTCAGTGTATCCTTTACAAAGCTGTTCATTCATTGGCCTTGACCTCTGCATTTAAGTACAGAAATAAATAATTGTTAGAAACATACCTAGCTAGCTATACTAACTTGGCTACATCAAATCTCCTGAGTGGCGCAGTGGTCTAAGGCACTGCAGTGCAGTGCTAGCTGTGCCACTAGAGATCCTGGTTCGAATCCAGGCTCTGTCGTAGCCGGCCGCGACCGGGAGACCCCATGGGGCGGTGCACAATTGGCCCAGCGTCGTCCAGAGTAGGGGAGGGAATGGCTGGCAGGGATGTAGCTCAGTTGGTAGAGCATGGCGTTTGCAACGCCAGGGTTGTGGATTCGATTCCAACAGGGGGTATGAAAAAATAAAATGTATGCACTCAAAACTGTATGTTGCTCTGGATAAGAGCGTCTGCTAAAAATAAATAAATAATCTAAGGTAAACTCTAACGTTAGCTAGTGAACAGAATTTGCGTCCATCCTCATCAACTTTCCAACTAAAGCTGCCACTGTTAGAAACCATTGAAAACCAGTACAGTAACGCTAGCTAACTAAATCAATCACCATGCAAGCATGAGATAAGCCTGCCAAACAGCTTGGTTAAAGGAACCCAGATGGAGAATACGTAAAATCTAGCTATGGTAACTGTTTCTGAGACAGTCCAGAAAAAGTGTCAGATTTAGCTAGTTAGTAGCTAACTTTAACTAGCTACCATTACAGACACTGACATAGTTAGCTAGCTAGCTAGCCAAACATCAACAAACCATACATTTAGTTATATTATGCAACAAGACTTCAGTAAACTAGCGTCACGAGCATGGTCGTGAGGCAAACGATAGCTAGCTAGTGGTTTCTAGCTAATTATGATAGGACAACTTATTTAACGATTGTTCATTACCGCTTTTACGGTTTTCAGTCAGCCACAACACCCTTAGTCTGTTGAAGTAACGTTAGCCGTTTTCTACTCAATCTCAATAGAACTAGAAGACTTGCAAGTTGCCACGTCTCGACACTTGGTCACGTTCTGGTGGACTTCACGCGCTGGTATTAACCCATTGGCTGGGTCAAATATCCATAACCCAGCATTAATAACCCAGCAGCAACAACCCAACCTTGCTGTTTTTACAGAAATCCACCCAAGTACTGACCCAACATCTGCAACCCAGCAATTGGGTCATCCAAACAACCCAGCATTTCTTAGAGTATAACTTATATCTCAAAGCCATGCATGCAAGAAACCTTGACCTGTCTGAGGCACACATATTTCTCTGTCAGTTTGATTGAAGGCCTCAATCTGTATTTTTGCAAAAACAGGCATAATTTAGTTAATACAATTTTACAATTTATTAGGAAGTTGAATTAATAAGTTAGACACACCGGACAACTTTGGTAGGTAGCTAGATAGCTTGGTTTCCATTTTCCAAACATATTTTTCTCATTCCCCTGATTGGTCATCCATGGTTACTGGTCTTGGAACTCGTGTTCACCAGAAACAGCTTCTGGTAAACTGTTTGCCACTATTGGCAATAAATGCTGTTGCCACAGATTCAAATAGAATCTTCAGAGAATTGTCTGCTAGAAAAAACTGTTTGCCAGTAGTGGCAATACATATTATTGTTGACAAAGATTTGCAGCAGATTCACCACTAGTGGCAAACTTCTGGCAACATTTTGTGGCACAAATTTGCCTCATAGTTGCGGGACGTTTGCTGCAACAAATTTATTTTTGTAAGGGTTTCTCATTTGAGCGCTATTCCCCAAGTTTCACACCATCAAACATTGACAACACCAAACATATACAGTGCTATGAAAAAGTATTTGCCCCCTTTCTAATAATCTCTACTTTTGCATATTTGTGATACTGAATGTTATCATATCTTCAACCAAACCTAATATTAGATAAAGGGAACATAAGTGAACAAATAACACAACAATTACATATTTATTTCATTTATTTCATAAACAAAGTTATGCAACACCCAATTCCCCTGTGTGAAAAAAACGATTTTATCACTTTTAGAATAAGGCTGTAATGTAACAAAACGTGGAAAAACAATAACCAATAACAATAAGATATTAAAGATATTCCAATCATCTCTGACATGCTGTAAATACCCAAACTACACTGCTCAAAAAAATAAAGGGAACACTTAAACAACACATCCTAGATCTGAATGAATGAAATAATCTTATTAAATACTTTTTTCTTTACATAGTTGAATGTGCTGACAACAAAATCACACAAAAAATGATCAATGGAAATCAAATTTATCAACCCATGGAGGTCTGGATTTGGAGTCACCCTCAAAATTAAAGTGGAAAACCACACTACAGGCTGATCCAACTTTGATGTAATGTCCTTAAAACAAGTCAAAATGAGGCTCAGTAGTGTGTGTGTGGCCTCCATGTGCCTGTATGACCTCCCTACAACGCCTGGGCATGCTCCTGATGAGGTGGCGGATGGTCTCCTGAGGGATCTCCTCCCAGACCTGGACTAAAGCATCCGCCAACTCCTGGACAGTCTGTGGTGCAAAGTGGCGTTGGTGGATGGAGCGAGACATGATGTCCCAGATGTGCTCAATTGGATTCAGGTCTGGGGAACGGGGGGGCCAGTCCATAGCATAATGCCTTCCTCTTGCAGGAACTGCTGACACACTCCAGCCACATGAGGTCTAGCATTGTCTTACATTAGGAGGAACACAGGGCCAACCGCACCAGCATATGGTCTCACAAGGGGTCTGAGGATCTCATCTCGGTACCTAATGGCAGTCAGGCTACCTCTGGCGAGCACATGGAGGGCTTTGCGGCCCCCCAAAGAAATGCCACCCCACACCATGACTGACCCACCGCCAAACCGGTCATGCTGGAGGATGTTGCAGGCAGCAGAACGTTCTCCACGGCGTCTCCAGACTCTGTCACGTCTGTCACATGTGCTCAGTGTGAACCTGCTTTCATCTGTGAAGAGCACAGGGCACCAGTGGCGAATTTGCCAATCTTGGTGTTCTCTGGCAAATGCCAAACGTCCTGCACGGTGTTGGGCTGTAAGCACAACCCCCACCTGTGGACGTCGGGCCCTCATACCACCCTCATGGAGTCTGTTTCTGACCGTTTGAGCAGACACATGCACATTTGTGGCCTGCTGGAGGTCATTTTGCAGGGCTCTGGCAGTGCTCCTCCTGCTCCTCCTTGCACAAAGGCGGAGGTAGCGGCCCTGCTGCTGGGTTGTTGCCCTCCTACGGCCTCCTCCACGTCTCCTGATGTACTGGCCTGTCTCCTGGTAGCGCCTCCATGCTCTGGACACTACGCTGACAGACACAGCAAACCTTCTTGCCACAGCTCGCATTGATGTGCCATCCTGGATGAGCTGCACTACCTGAGCCACTTGTGTGGTTGTAGACTCCGTCTCATGCTACCACTAGAGTGAAAGCCCCGCCAGCATTCAAAAGTGACCAAAACATCAGCCAGGAAGCATAGGAACTGAGAAGTAGTCTGTGGTCACCACCTGCAGAACCACTTCTTTATTGGGGGTGTCTTGCTAATTGCCTATAATTTCCACCTGTTGTCTATTCCATTTGCACAACAGCATGTGACATTTATTGTCAATCAGTGTTGCTTCCTAAGTCGACAGTTTGATTTCACAGAAGTGTGATTGACTTGGAGTTACATTGTGTTGTTTAAGTGTTCCCTTTATTTTTTGAGCAGTGTATAAGACATGAATACTCACAATAACCTACATAATACATATTAAGATACGTATCCCAAAAAACTACTGAACAATTTGGTTTTTGTTGGGTTTTGAGTGGAAGATTGCTTTAAAGACAAAGACAGTATAAATTATGTGACCTAGATATGCTTCCACTAACACATTAACGTACTTCTGCACTACTTAGAATATGACTGGTGAATGTAACTTTAAAGTCCTGATTGAAAGTGCACTTCAGTCCAGCAAAAGGTATTATCTGAGTCTTTGAAATCAGCGCTGAATGTTTTCAGCTCATGGTTTCATGACTTTGATTTTCATTAACCAACTATCATTATTAACAAACAGTTCTATTGTATTGCATTACTAGTACAATCTCTAAGTCCAATACAATATAACTCACCTGTTACATCCCCCCAGTTTACAGTGACTTTAAGTAAGGAGCTGCTCATAAATAAACCATGGGAGTTACAGTGAGGGAAAAAAAGTATTTGATCCCCTGTTGATTTTGTAAGTTTTCCCACTGACAAATAAATGATCAGTCTATAATTGTAATGGTAGGTTTATTTGAACAGTGAGAGACAGAATAACAACAAAAAAGTCCAGAAAAACACATGTAAAATGTTTGTATTAATTTATTTGCATTTTAATGAGGGAAATAAGTATTTGACCCCCCTCAATCAGAAAGATTTCTGGCTCCCAGGTGTCTTTTATACAGGTAACAAACTGAAATTAGGAGCACACTCTTAAAGGGAATGCTCCTAATCTCAGCTTGTTACCTGTATAAAAGACACCTGTCCACATAAGCAATCAAACAATCAGATTCCAAACTCTCCACCATGGCCAAGACCAAAGAGCTCTCCAAGGATGTCAGGGACAAGATTGTAGACCTACACAAGGCTGGAATGGGCTACAAGACCATCGCCAAGCAGCTTGGTGAGAAGGTGACAACAGTTGGTGCAATTATTCGCAAATGGAAGAAACACAAAATAACTGTCAATCTCCCTCGGCCTGGGGCTCCATACAAGATCTCACCTCGTGGAGTTGCAATGATCATGAGAACGGTGAGGAATCGGCCCAGAACTACACGGGAGGATCTTGTCAATGATCTCAAGGCAGCTGAGACCATAGTCACCAAGAAAACAATTGGTAACACACTACGCCGTGAAGGACTGAAATCCTACAGCGCCCGCAAGGTCCCCCTGCTCAAGAAAGCACATATACAGAGCCGTCTGAAGTTTGCTAACAACACCTGAATGATTCAGAGGAGAACTGGGTGAAAGTGTTGTGGTCAGATGAGACCAAAATTGAGCTCTTTGGCATCAACTCAACTCGCCGTGTTTGGAGGAGGAGGAATGCTGCCGTCAAACATGGAGGTGGAAACATTATGCTTTGGGGGTGTTTTTCTGCTAAGGGGACAGGACAACTTCACCGCATCAAAGGGACGATGGACGGGGCCATGTACCGTCACATCTTGGGTGAGAACCTCCTTCCATCAGCCAGGGCATTGAAAATGGGTCGTGGATGGGTATTCCAGCATGACAATGACCCAAAACAAACGGCCAAGGCAACAAAGGAGTGGCTCAAGAAGAAGCACATTAAGGTTCTAGAGTGGCCTAGCCAGTCTCCAGACCATAATCCCATAGAAAATCTGTGGAGGGAGCTGAAGGTTCGAGTTGCCAAACGTCAGCCTCGAAAACTTAATGACTTGGAGAAGATCTGCAAAGAGGAGTGGGACAAAATCCCTCCTGAGATGTGTGCAAACCTGGTGGCCAACTACAAGAAATGTCTGACCTCTGTGATTGCCAACAAGGGTTTTGCCACCAAGTACTAAGTCATGTTTTGCAGAGGGGTCAAATACTTATTTACGTCATTAAAATGCAAATAAATTTATAACATTTTTGACATGCGTTTTTCTGGATTTTTTTGTTGTTATTCTGTCTCTCACTGTTGAAATAAACCTACCATTAAAATTATAGACTGATCATGTCTTTGTCAGCGGGCAAACGTACAAAATCAGCAGGGGATCAAATACTTTTTTCCCTCACTGTATGTAAAATGCACTATGAGTTCATATCTTGAAATTGACAAATTTTCACAAAGAGATAAATAATGGCTGGAATGGAGTTAATTGAATGGTATCCAACACATGTGTTGGATACCATTCCATTAACTCCATTCCAGCCATTAAACGTCACTCCAGCCATTATTATGAACCGTCCCCCCCTCAGCAGCCTCCACTGCTCTACAATAGTACTGGGATATGCAGGGTCAGACTTAGTGTAAAGTCCTGGATCCTTGGAGAGAGTACAGGTGCTCTATAGTGAACGTTATAGACAGGGGAATTGTTGTGAAGAGAAAAAATTTGACTGGACATTTCAACATTAAGAGAGGTTAGACTTTTATGTATTATTTGGGGGTCTTCGAATCACAGTTACATTTGGTTATCAACTAAAATCAGCCTGCATTTCAAATCTACAGTTAATAAGAGAGCAACAATAAGCAAAACACACAAACAACCTGTGGTGAGCAAACAGGCATTTATTCTGAGATAAATAAGAGATATAGGGATCCAAATTAGATGGGTAAACGGTTTCAGATACTGTAGTTGTCTCCTATTTAGCTTTCAAACATGATTTACTATACAGTTTAAAAGTGGTTTGTTATACAAAGGGGTGGCTGGCAACATAACATATACAGGTGTTCGAAATTGCTATCTTCATTAGCAAGAGGGACTAGCATTAGCATAATCACCAACTAATTGACAAATTACTAACAATGTTATTATTGTAGGCCTATGTTTAGTTCAAGAGCTTTTGAAGACCTAAATCCAAATAGTATTTGGCTCTTTACATGATGTGAAAGTGACTTTAGTAAGAGTTGACATAGAAACACTTTTTTTATGAGTACATTTATACAGAGCAAAGAGTAAAACCAGAGATGTGAAGCTGATGAGAACGTCCAGAAACCCAATACGAGCTTTGTCATTGTCTGAAAAGAGAGGAGAAGGATGTTACAAGGACCACATGGTAAAGTGGCATGATGTCAGAAATGAATGCTGTACTGGAGGTTGGTCTAGTGGTCAACACAGTCGCCTCCAGATTACACATGCCCCCCAACAGTGGGTTCACATAAAGTTTGTATTAATTCAAAAGCTTATCATTGTGATCATTCTCTAACTTGAGATTTGCGTTCACATCTTTGCATTCACATTGCTATGTTTAGAAAGGAACCAAGATCTTTTGCCAAGCCATTCCATCAGAACGTGTTATCGGACAGCTAATAGATTGCATTTAGTTAAAAGAGGACACATTATCATTGTAATCAGAAGATAATATTAACATGTAAATATTATTGGTAACAGAATAAATAGCAG
Organism: Coregonus lavaretus; assembly: GCF_964263955.1. Taxonomy (NCBI): domain Eukaryota; kingdom Metazoa; phylum Chordata; class Actinopteri; order Salmoniformes; family Salmonidae; genus Coregonus; species Coregonus lavaretus. Next base: position 15,230,922 of record NC_139993.1, read on the forward strand.
AAGAATAACTTCAGATTAAATAATACTGTCATTGAAAATTGTAAACCCAATTTAGGCTACAGCCCCTTTAAGAGCTAGCATTGATTTTGTACCAAATACACTATATATACAAAAGTATGTGGACACCCCTTCAAATTAGTGGATTCGGCTATTTCAGCCACACCCGTTGCTGACAAGTGTATAAAATCGAGCACACTGCCATGCAATCTCCATAGACAAACATTGGTAGTATCAGGATCACAGTGTCACAGAGGTATCAGGAGATTTTCAAGATTTTGCCTATGGATAGACTTAGCGCTATAGGATGAAAGGAAATGAAAACATTTATACTAAAGTGTGGCAGCCATAAAGGTAAGGCGAGTAAGGGGAAACAGTACTGTTTTTGCCGATATGTAAGCTTATTGCATGGAGAAATGTGAGTTGTGTATCTGAGCAGAAAGTTTGGCAATGATGTGGAAACTGTTTATTTGCAATATTATTTTTCTTCCTTTGTAATGTTTTTGTTGTTATTATTATTGTAGGTTACTAGATGCCTATGGTTTCTGATTATCATCATTGTTTCTTTCTTTGTTGATGTCCCTCCTATAGCTCAGTGGGTAGAGCATGGTGCTTGCAACGCCAGGGTTGTGGGTTCGATTTCCACGGGGTTCCAGTATGAAAAATGTATGCACTCACTAACTGTAAGTTGCTCTGGATAAGAGCGTCTGCTAAATGACTCAAATGTAAAGAGTTTGCTGTTCTGAATATGGGAGAATTGTATCTTCATATTTAAATATGTGTTTGGGTTCTTGGGGATCAAATTAAAGATAGCTGTGTGGAGAGTGATGGTTGAGCATGGTCAGGAGTTGTTTATCTTATTTATCAGGATCTTATTCACTCACTGAACAATCTTTCATTCATTTTCAAACAGAAAAGTGAAGACATTTTTAATTATAATTGATGAAAATGATTAAAGGTGGTTGGGGTTGAGGTAGTGAGTCTTCAGTTTTATTGACACTCATCTGGACGTATGGAGGAGTATTAAATAGTCTTTATAAGTCCGTAAGGACTTTTCTGGATTTTGTTTTGAACAGCACTGCTGTGTTGCAGTATATCATATTTGCTTCCAACTTTTCTCCCTATGGAATTACATTATAATACTCTACCAAGTACTGTGTTATATGTCTGAATTGTGTAGTTTGGTAAGAAAACATCTATGTTTATAAATGGTGGGGGAAAAGTTGGAGCATTGAGAGTCGTAATGGATTGAACAGTGCTTTGGTTTTCCAGTTTTAACCAAAAACGATTAAAATAAAATCTGCTTGGCTGCATAATTTGCCTGACATACCATACCATCACCTTCTAGCCCAGTCTTTTAATTAAAAAAGGGTTGATCAGTCAATGTCTCCTTAAAATATCATCAGTACTAAAAATCATGCCCGGTTCTGTTTGTTACCCATAATGCTGTCTGTCAGAGTTGCAACGCCCTCTCACAGGTGTCACAAATGCTCTGTCCCGCATCTCCCCCCAGACTGCATTACTGTCAGTGACTGCTCCACTCTCCTTATTATGTGTAATCTTTGCTTTGTCACCCATGCCCTGACACATACCTCGCTGCATGCTACTTCCACAATCCCAGCAGTCTTACCCCAAATCTCAGCTGCGGTCCGCTCTCACCTAAAGGGGTTGATGTGACACTGAAAAGGCCTGCTATGCCTGACAGCGTGTGTATTTGTACTAGTGAGATGCAAATCCTTCCCACTGTTTTGTCAGTTAATGGTGACCCCCACTTGTTCTCTGTTGAGAAGGAAGGCCTTCGCAGTCCTCAAGAAACATGCCTTTTGCAAACTCATCACCACAGGGCGTTTTCAATAGTTTTTGTTATCCATGTGCTATTGTATTCCATACAAAGCCATTTTGTAGTTTATTCTTCCCCCACTGCATGATCTTGCTAGGAACCCACGGGGGGGGGGGGGGGGGGGGGGGTTATGGGGAAGCTGCTACACGACGCTCTTAGAAACACAACACTCTTAGAAAACTTGCACCTTTGTGTAATATCCTACTTATGATTTAAAATGACACCTAAGAATAATCCCATAATTTTAAAGACATCTGTTATAAACATTACTAGATTCACAGATTTCGATTTTGATTTTTAACATTAAATGCATTATGAAATAATGAAATAAAAAGGTTTTAAGAGCTTTTTAACGGAAATTCAAAAGCCAAAACATTGAAAACATTCCATTGTCTCTGTCAGGTTAACATTGGGTAGACTTCAATAGAAAAATAGGAATTTATTGTATATTATTTCGTTTTTATTTGATTACTTTATTATTTTTCATTCCTTAAAGTCATCATCTCATCTCTGCTCAGGCAGTAGCAGCCAGACAACCATCTAACATTATGTCTGTGCTCCCCACACTGTATTTTCTTTGATTAATCCTATTTAGCTAGGCTAGTAGCTAGCTGACTAGCTAATAGCTGTCTAAGTATGCTGCTGAGCGGTCCGACAAAATCATTTAACTAATTTTTCTAAGTACATAAGTCATACTTTCAAGACTGCTTATTACCAACTGCTACAACTATCAATCGGGTACAGCTTCCTCACGAACTGTCTCTATGTCTCTACGTTGTTGTGTTGTGTACATTCATCTCTCATGTAAAGGTAAAATAAAATAAATAAAATAAAAATGTGGTCTAGGCTATCCATCTCTGTCCGAGCCGAGAAAAACAGTCACAATGGATTATGGTCATTGTAGTTAATTTTAATGTTTCTGCACTGAACTAGTTGAATATATGCCTAATGAAACTACAACTCCCTTCAACCAGCCCATAGTTCTTGACTTAATTTCTCTCATTAATTATTTGATTTCTCTCTAGAGAAACGGCACGTTGAGTTCACAAAAAAAATTATGGAATTCAAGTAATTGAGCTGATGTCGAGCAATTAGTTGTTTAATAACAACAACAACAACAAATACATTTAGGTTAATTGCTCAGCACTAATGATCTCCAGTTCAGTTTTAGACCAATACATTGTATTTCTTGAAAAATATATATATATATGCAGCGTGACCCTAAATTAGTCAACAAATGTCTCAAAGTTGGGTAAAAAAAATCCAAAACTACGTCAACTCTAATAAATCATGTTTTCCAGTTTTCTATTACATACAGCATATTTAACCACATGTTGCCATATGCTATTGGCGCTACACAAAGGTTTGCCCACTCTCTCTCTTAACTATGTGCTAGCCCTCGTTGTCACTTGCATCATGGTGATATGAATAGATTCTAATGATAATCTGTTGTCAATAGGAAAAGTTATCAAGTAAACTATTGGTAACACTTTACATTTATGAGCCAAATGAGGCATGCACATTTACAAATGTTTAGCAAATCATTAATTATTGTAAAATAAAAATTATTATAAGGTGTTACCCAAACATTTTTACAGCAACTACCTAAAAACCATCATATACTTTCAAAGACGATCTTTAGACTGTTTCATTATTTTCAGTTGAAGTCATCCATTTGTTGACTTCAGCCACAGTTGAATGATATGGATATAGTCATACCAAGCTCTGTTATGAATGACACAGTTTCCAAACTGTGTTTGTCCTTGAAAGCTTCATTGTAAGAAATAATTACTCCTGCACACACAATATTACCTCTGCACATTGTTTATTGTGTCGGTCAGAGACTTTTCATATTGAAAGCTTAACAACTGGTTCTGTAAAGTCTATTGTAATGTCTTTGCACAGCAGAGAGATCTTGAATAGTTATACACATATTTATGCACGCTGATCTGAAATGTTGTGTGCTGTATACGCACAAGCAAGCCTTTATTGTTATCTTGTTTCACATAGTATAAGGTCAGAAAGAATAATTTAATATATTCACGTTAATATAAGTGCCACTTAGCAACAGTGAAAGGCCTTGTCTACAGATGTAGGATCTTAATTGGATCACTCTTTTGTTGCTGATCATTTTCCTGCACCGCAGGACATGCAGATTACTTTCATGATTTACATAAATTCACTGAAAACATGCAATAACAACAGATGGTTATATTAACAGTATTGCGCTTTTCATGTAGCCTAATTTAATCCAGGTAATAGCCTAACCACCAATCAAGCAACATTAAGGACTAAACTTTCAACTCCTGTTGCTGCAGGATTCTTTTGCTGCGACAATACTGGTCAAATTAAAATCCCACATCTGTATATTTCATGCAAAAGTTGAGAGTGCATCAAGCAAGTATGCTGTCTTTGACACCTTACTGCCTTCAAGGACATGCCATACATAAAGCATGCATACCTGAGGGGATTCTCTTTTTAAAAAGAACATTCTTTACAGTAGATGCTGTAAGCCCATCCCTCCTCCCCTATTACTTTTAATTAATTGCAAAGACTATGATACCTGCATACTAACATGGCTGGAGCTCTAAATAGGTAGCTCGCAGCACAGCAACCATATGGCGTTGTCTGACATGAAGAAATTAGGCCACCGATGCTGTCTGCGAGCTTGTCACCAACCTGGCCACCTGCTTTGTTTCACGGAGCAGATAAAAAATTACAGTATGTCTTCGTAACAATGGTCGTAGTGGTAAACTCAAAGCTTTACATTCCTTCATACAAGTTTCTGTGAGTATGTTGTAGATTTTGTCTTTGTCTAAGGGAGATTGTGTAAGTGATGGTGATGCAGATGGTTAACTTGGCCACTGTCAACAGTTCTAAAGGTCATGTCCTCGACCTTGCCATGCTGAGAAGGAGTGCCAAAGCCCAAAACACAGAGTGTATCATTAAAATCTACTCCAGCAGACTTTTAAACTCTTTATACAAAATGTTTAACCCCCAATCTTTTTTTTTACTGAATTTGCATACATAGCTATTGTAAGGGAAGTGGAAGACCATATAAACACATTTATTTACATCACCTGATATGCCTCCAGTCCTTGCAAAAGCTGTTGTTAGCATACGTCTGAGCGATTAGGTTGAGTAGAGTTGAAAAGAAGGTCTTCCAATTGATTTGGCCCCGTAAACTATTATCAAGTCTTCCAGCCTGTGTTTGAACCTTGAATCTGCAGGATTTAGACCTCGTTCTGGTTCGGAGGGGCGGTTTTACTCACGAGGCCCTGTGGAGCCTTCGAAAGATTGATGAGTGCTCTCAGAATTTGTTAATTGCTCCGAAGGCCCCTGCATGTGTTATGAGTGGGATGATTGTGTTGGTGCTTAGCCTCCAAGTTCATGAGACTACTGTACATGGAATTGTTTGACAATGAAGGGTTTGCCTATGCAAAGTATAAGAGGTGGATTGGAAATATATTGTGAATAACCTAAGTTCAACCAAGTGATGCTCCCACATTGTCCTCTGTGATTATTAACGTGAATGCGAAGTTGATCATCTGTAAGCAAAAATATTTATATTGTAAATTGGGTAAATGCGTAGAGAAGCATGTGATTGAATGCCATACGAAGTTTCATGCCTTGGAGGCAAAACCTGCCCAATACTAGAAACTAACATAGGTGTTTCACGGTTCATGTTACACAAATGAGACTTTACAGATATTAGTGAAGTGCACAAGTGATACAAACTAGCATTGGACAATGCCAAAATGTAGGGTAGGTGTAAAATAAAGATATTAACAGGAAAGAGTGTCCTCACCAGCTGGCAGAGAGTTACTTAGGTCACATTACAAGTGGTTTGGCTGGGATAAGAATAGATGCATTTGAAGCAGACATCAATGTCAAGAGAACACACTCCAGGGATGGACAACAGACTCTTTTTAAGGCACTTAATATTTTGTGCCCGAATTAATTAATTAATTAATTAATATTTAATTATTGCGCTGTAGACTCAACGAAGCTCTATGGTTTCACTGATCTACACTGATCTACTGCAGAGCAACTGTCGTCTCCATTTGGCAATGACACAGCGGCTACACCCAGCTGCATCCCAACACAGAGAGAGGTGTGAGGTTCTAACAGCACCGGCTTTATTACCTGGGAAATTAATGGACATAGATTTAATAGCTGCACCATCTGTAAGAAATTACTTTCTATATGTATCTGTCTATTCAGCCATAACTCACTGGGAAAAGAAATCAGTAAGCAAGTTCCTATTGTTTCAATAAACAGCAATAAACCCCCTTCCTGCTTTGTTATTTGTTTGCATGTTTGTCACACTTAAATGTTTCTTATCAAACAAATTTAAATATTAGTCAAAGATAACACAAGTAAACACAAAATGAAGTTTTGAAATGAAGGTTGTTATTATTAAGGGAAAACAAAATCCAAACCTACATGGCCCTGTGTGAAAAAGTGTTTGCCCCCCCTGTTATAACACAACTCAACTGTGGTTTATCACACCTGAGTTCAATTCCTCTAGCCACACCCAGGTCTGATTACTGCCACACCTGTTCTCAATCAAGGAATCACTTAAATAGGACCTGCCTGACAAAGTGAAGTACACCAAAAGATCCTCAAAAGCTAGACATCATGCCGAGATCCAAAGAAATTCAGGAACAAATGAGAAAGAAAGTAATTGAGATCCATCAGTCTGGAAAAGGTTATAAAGCCATTTATAAAGCTTTGGGACTCCAGCGAAACACAGTGAGAGCCATTATCCACAAATGGCGAAAACATGGAACAGTGGTGAACCTTCCCAGGAGTGGCCGGCCGACCAAAATTACCCCAAGAGCGCAGCGACGACTCATCCAAGAGGTCACAAAAGACCCCACAACAACATCCAAAGAGCTGCAGGCCTCACTTGCCTCAGTTAAGGTCAGTGTTCATGACTCCACTATAAGAAAGAGACTGGGCAAAAATGGCCTGCATGGCAGAGTTCCAAGACAAAAACCACTGCTGAGCAAAAATAACATTAAGGCTTGTCTCATTTTTGCCAGAAACCATCTTGATGATCCCCAAGACCTTTGGGAAAATACTCTGTGGACTGACGAGACAAAAGTTGAACTTTTTGGAAGGTGTGTGTCTCATTACATCTGGCGTAAAAGTAACACCGCATTTCAGAAAAAGAACATCATACCAACTGTAAAGTATGGTGGTGGTAGTGTGATGGTCTGGGCCTGTTTTGCTGCTTCAGGACCTGGAAGACATGCTGTGATAAATGGAACCATGAATTCTGCTGTCTACCAAAAAATCCTGAAGGATAATGTCCGGCCATCTGTTCGTGACCTCAAGCTGAAGTGAACTTGGGTTTTGCAGCAGGACAATGATCCAAAACACACCAGCAAGTCCACATTTGAATGGCTGAAGAAAAACAAAATGAAGACTTTGGAGTGGCCTAGTAAAAGTCCTGACCTAAATCCTATTGAGATGCTGTGGCATGACCTTAAAAAGGCAGTTCATGCTCAAATCCTCCAATGTGGCTGAATTACAACAATTCTGCAAAGATGAGTGGGCCAAAATTCCTCCACAGCGATGTAAAAGACTCATTGCAAGTTATCGCAAATGCTTGACTGCAGTTGTTGCTGCTAAGGGTGGCCCAACCAGTTATTAGGTTGTAGGGGGCAATCACTGATATGAAACATTTAAGTTTGACAAACATGCAAACAAATAAGAAATCAGGAAGGGGGCAAACACTTTTTCACACCACTGTATATCACCAAGGTTTGAAAACTTTATGATCCAATTAATTGCATGCAATTTTTACACATACTTTGTTTGTGCTTAAGGTTTCATCTATTCATGCCTTACTCAATACGTCCCTATTACTTGACACTCTTAATTACGGAAGAATACTTCCATAATATCATAGATGAATGCACATTTACAGATTGGAAATTACTGAAATTACCTTTAAGAAAGTGCCTGTTTTATCATTGATGTTTTCAAAAATACATCTTAAAATACAGTAACTAGACGAGGCTGACAAAGACACATTTTACCTAAAGGAGAAATGGTTGGCAAATATATCCACACTTTATGTAGTAAAGATCCTTCTCATTAATTACCGTTGTCTTTGGATTAGTGTCCATTACAACACAGCTAAAAGTCCTTATTGGATAAAGAATATAAATTCACCTGGTTGTATGTTTGTTGCAGCAATTTCTGTTGGACACCATTCTGTCTGGATTCTAAATGTATGAGCGGTTAGGGGTGTTTAGAGGATAGGCAATAGATAGATACACATCTTTAATGCACATATATTGAGCCAAGAGGCTGAAGCACCCCCTGTTGCATGATTTTAGTATTTCCTCTCTGCACTTTCCAGGTTCCAGCCCTTGTACCACTGTGACACATTAGTCCGCAGTTGGTGTAGATTATGGCCTAAAAGTGTGGGCTGCCAACATGCTAGTGCTCCAATGCAGCAGTAAAGGGGGTTATGCAGGAACGGCCATTCACAATTGTCATTATTTTCAATACAGCATCTATTGTGAGCTCTGATGGAGTTGTGGGAATCGCCGGTTTGGCATTGGACATTTGTGCATCGATCACTCTGAGCCGTGTGGGTGAAACATGATAGGATTATGGAGATTAAAAGTTATGGGGTGGTCCTAGTGATGGAAAATAAACTTTTTCAACTAAATGAATTGCTGCGTGTATCCATTATTTGAGGAATATTATAGCCAGTAAGTTCCCCTTCTAAAGCCATTATAGAAGCAATACAATGTTATTAATATGACAAATACCATTATCTCTTATCAACTATTCAGATGATTTATTAGCTTTAAGGAACGAATGAAACTATTTAGATGAATGTGCCACAGGCAATATTTGAATAATAGCAGGTATAACTTTTCAATCTTTTTTTCCAGTTGAGGGATTATCATTTTGAGTTAAATATCTCTGTTCCGAATGATTGGAAATGTTTTATGCCACTGCCACCATACATCATCTAAAAGTTGCAAAATGGTAAAATTAGACTATCTTTTCTATCAGCTGTACTGAATGCTCACACTGTACCGCCAACATTTTCACACCCAAGTCATCCTCTTGCCCAGTTATGTCCATGGTACCCGGTTTGTCAAATGCCTTGTGCGTTTGAGTTACTAGGCAGATTGCTGTCAAATCTGACTACCGTCCAAATGTGTTTCATGCAGTAAAGAGAGAGCAACCAGGAGATTCCCCAAACTATCTGCTCTGACCTTTCTTTTGTGGTGCAATCAAATGGGGCTGCCTTGGTCTTTGTCTCTGAATAATTAATCGCTCCCCACAGTAGGAGTGTTTGCTAAACAGTGGGGTCCTCTGCAGTTCACTTCTTCTGCACCACTGCCACTGCACCCTTGGGGAGAGACAAGTGTATGCTTTAGTCAGAGTTAAGATGTGCCTCCTGTTTTCTGAGGAGAGACAATATGAGTGTGCCAATATTGGAGATCTGCTCTCTTCCAGAGCAAAGAGAGTAGAATAAATATAGCCAGCTATAGTGTGTAATGGTATGCATTTTCTGTTATGCTATTTACATAGTTTATATAATTTGTTCCCATCATTATTTCCATCGAAAACAAAGTCCCAATTATATATTATGTCTATAGTCGAGTATACACTTATTTGTGTGTTTCTTGATATGATAAATTGCTGTATTACTGTACACGGGTAATATGATAATAACACACAGCATGAACCAGCAAAAGGTTCAATTTAGTTTGGAGTCCTTCAGTAACTTCCTCCCTCCCCCTCGCAGCATCATCTCCACCGGTATACAGTCTTTCATAGAGGAATAATATATTGCAGAGAGAAGCTCCTGAGCCATCCTCCGCTGGCAGCGTGTGACAACCACTTTGATCTCACTGTGAGGGGCTGAAGCTCCAGGAGAAATAATCAATGAGGTGGGGAAAGAGGGGGAAAAAAGAAAACATTGGCCTGGCCAATTAGATCGAGGTATTTATTATTCAGAGCAGTGCAGGGCTCCCTCGAGTCTGTGTTTAAAGTGTGGATGAAAATTAAAATGTGTCATAATATTTAAAAAGTTGTTTTTATTACATTACTGGCCATTCCTATGAGGAATATTCATGTGCACTTCATGCAGTATTAAGTGTACAGTTAGAGTATTGCATGCTTTCATGTCCTTTTCTTCCCCCCAAAACTCACTTCATCATTTGCTATATAGTATGGGGTACCGAAAAGACTGTAGCGTAATTATTAGTGATTTTAATTCAAGGGGGCAGTATTGGACATTTTTGCAATTACCAAAAAACCTCTGTCCATCTCAGATGAAGGTAGCAAGTCAGAGGGACCTGTTTGAGCCAGGTCTCGCAAATAATCTCAGTTCTGGTTATTCAAAGTTAAACTGTTTGATGGAATTCCAATATTAATGGCAGACATTCTTATTTTCATCTGCAAACATCGAACATGATCAAATGGTTTCCTAATAGGAGGTAACTGATATCTGTTGAGGTTATTGTATAACTACGGTGCAATCATTATGTAATTCTAGTGCTTTGAGGTATAATTGACCGATTGGACATTTCGCCAAACATCACTGTTTTTGCTCACAGATCCAATGAATGATAGTCAACAAACAAGAATCTAAATAATATATTACAATATTTATTTAAATGATTTAACTTAATTTTGGACTGTGTGTGTGTGTGTGTGTGTGTGTGTGTGTGTGTGTGTGTGTGTGTGTGTGTGCGTTACACATTTACACTTGCTGAGCAGAGACACAAATTACCCACCAAATTACAAAAAAAACTTCCAAAACCTTTTTTATGATTATCTACTCACAATACACTGACTATAATACATTACAGTATGATTATTTTTATGCTTGAGGATGATCAAGAATAATTAATGTTTTTGTATGAAGCATTTACAAATGCAACATTGTCATTCCCCTCTAATATTGTTTTTGCTCTCAAACTTTTTAATCACAGCTTGTGCTTCCTCAAGAGTGTATTATACATGAAGACATCCACATCCACACACGTTAAAAGCAGCTAAACCAGATATAGGTCAACGAGAAAGGATGATTTGCACATTGAGTTTGATGGAAATTATGTGCATGTGTTGCAAACAGTTATTTATCATTTGCCACAAAGCTGGAAGCTGAGTATTTGTCAGACTCAACACTTGCTCATATGCACATAGGAAAACCAAGATGGAACCAATAATACTTTAAAATGGTTTGGTCTCTCCGGTCTCTACAGCAATCCTGAAATCCTTCAGATAGTTTTAGATTGACCTACTTAAAAACCTGAGAAGAGTTCATCCATAAATTCAATGTCTCCAAACAACAATATTAAGCATGAGATTAATCACACTAAGCGGTGTGTGAAATATCCTTATCTTATGTAACAAAATGTGTTGTACAGTATCAGCTTTAAAAAGAACATGACCTTATAAAACAAGATGGTCCACTAAAGAAATACTTCACCCCTATGTTTTCTTGTATTAAAAATAGTGTAATGAAGACATAATCCACATCGAAAAATATGATCAATGCTGAAGGGAGGTGGTGTTAGTGCATGGGGGATCAGAGTCTGTGCTCTGCCCTCAGAATTTGTTTGAGTCCCGAGTCCTGATCTCATCTGTTTGGCATGAAGGGGGAGCTGTGGCTCCTTCTGTCCGTCCAAGGTTACTGCTCAGGGTTCACCCACGGCTTGCCTTGCACATTTTCTCACACTTTTCTGGCTCCGCTGTGCCACATTGATTTAAGTGTATATGTTTAATGGGAAATAATCAATGCAAATTAGCAGCAATTCGCCCCACATGTAAGACATGTTTGATTCACCAAGCGGACATTGCTATAAAGGCCACTCTTACTTTTTTGTCCCGTTTACTTTTTATCTCTACCTCTGTCCACCTTCGTCCTCTCATGCCTGCCTCCAGATCCACTCAATTGAAAACTGCTGAATAAATGGATTGAGGTTTATGACTTTGAACAGCATGTTCATTACCCACCAAATCTACCTTATGGAATGCAACATAACCTATTTATAAAGGTAGGTGCAGCGTAATTTTATAAAGTACTATCTGGGAAATCAGTTATTTTAAATTATTATTGCACGATACAACAATTGTATGTGGCACAGTATTTGTTTTAAAGCAGGATTGAAGCAGGATTTTCATACAAAGCAATATTTGTGGAATTTACATTAATAGAATTAATTTTTAAAAAATACAGACAATAAAAAAAGATGTAAAGTATCATTCTGGTTTAACAGCTCTTTGTGTAGAAATAAAAATAAAAATTTCTCAAATCTCTCTTAATATTACATGCAGGATTGCTAGCTAGTGTTTTACACACATAAACATAAAAGCATATGAACATGTTGAGCAGGAAGTCTCACCTGAAGTCTAACCTTAATATTTAGTTTTCCTCCAGTTTGATCACAGTCAAATGGTTTGGGTCCAATTAAGGTCGGTGTGTATGTAAATTCAGTACATGTGTGAGAAAAATAAAGGCAGGGCTATTAGGAAATTCCTGTGTGATGAAAGGAAAATAATGTCCCCCCAAAAATGATTAATGTGGTGTTCAGGTACACAGAAGATTGAGTGATCCTGTCATCACAACATATGGTACCAATTTATTTCAGCAAGAGAAAGGCAAACTCACCCGAGAAGTTCTCACGACTGTGTGTGCACCACTACCATGTATACACATGAACTGTAATAAAAGTAAAACACAGATACAACCAAAATGGGGAGGCAATACATTTAACTGAATCATAATTAGGAACAGGCATGGAGCTGAATTAAGTAGATTATACATTTCCATACAGTATATTCAAATATCATAATTAGATTTCACATTTAACGGGAAACAACAGAGTACATGTTTGTTCATCATGCATCAATTCTGTTCTATGAATCCCAATGGTAAAGAAATATAGGCCATCTTGTGTAGATAGTTGGTTACTATGTCTGATCTGTTAACATATTTCATACTTTACATATCAAAATAACTTCTTACACAAAAGTGATTCGATTAAGAGATTATTTGGGCATGAAAATGAAATCATTCTAAAAGGGGGGCATTGACTTACATTGGTTTTTGGTCCGAAAATGATAGTACCATTTTGTGGCAATGGCTAGTTTAACAAAACCTTAGTGTGGATTGCAGTTTCTAGACTGCTTTCAAGGTAAGGAATCAAATATCTAAGAGTATAATTTCGCTGAACTATCCCTTTAATGTATTCATAGTGATGACACCCTCAGTAATGTTTACTTACTTTTGAAGTAACTAAATATGCAACCTGTCTCCCTACTGTTTTATTTACGGAACACTTGAAGGGATTGGGTGACGTCATGTACAATACAAATTCAGTACAATACAAATATATTAATCATACTAAGCATTTTCTCTATCATGCAGATACACTTACCCTTAGATACTAGAGCGAAAGTCTAAAGATACTCTTCTTAGGCATTACTTGTCTTTTTTCTGTTTCTCATCTATAAGGCTTATAATACTACTAATCTGTAGTAAATCAGGGTTTTTCCTCAAAATTTGAGACATGTGGAAAGTGTTGACTCCTTGAAGTTGCAATGCATTGGTGTCAAGGAAATTATATTACATTCACATTTACATTTTAGGCATTTAGCAGACGCTCTTATCCAGATCGACTTACGGTTAGTGCAGTCACCTTAAGATAGCTAGGTGAGACAACCACGAGTGATGTGCAGGCTGACTCATAACCCGCAGACCCAGGGGTTATATCCGCGGGGCGGGCGGGTTTAGGGTCATTAAGTATTGTGTGGATCAAGGGTGGGTGGGTGGCGGGCGAGCGGGCGTGTTAAATAAAGAGAAAACAATGCATTATTTTTATCTGGCGTTAGTGCGTAGCCTAATCCTAAGCTTTAGGGCCTAACTGTTGCCTAATGCTTTTGGGAAATTGGGCAGAAAATGTTAACGTCGATCCATTGAGGCAAAAATGTCAGAGTTTAATTCAATAAGAGAAAAGCTGTGAAATGGAGAGTTGAAAATAAATAGGAGGTACAGAACAGTAATGTTTGGGAAGGATTTGGTGAAATGGTAAAAGAGGATGACAGCAGTGCTATGTTATGTGTGATGATTGTGAGGCGCTTTACAAATTAGACAGTCACAAGATGGGGACTTCAAAATGGCACATCAAGAGAACTGTATTGTTCAGATGGGTTAAATGGAATAGTAGCCTAGTAACTGAAATCTGGACACTGACTGCAGGTCTATAACCTCTCACATAGCCTAATATAATATTAACTCCTGCAGAATTAATAATTTCTTGATACACCAAATGTAAATTTTGACTAGGGAACAGGAGTGGAGAAATATTATTTATTTATTTATTGAGAGAATGAATGCGCGGTTCGGGACAGTCTCTAAAGGTGGTGGTGCTATCTTTATCAGCATCATAAAAGCTGACAGTATTTCAACCACATAAAATATGCATCCAAGCCAAACTGAAATCTTATCAGAAACATGTTGGGTCATTTTCACAACTTTCTATTTCCTTACAACCGGTCAAACTGATGTTATTTGGAAAATTTGCACAGAAAACCTTTCCAGTTTATTGGGGGATTTAATGCATTTTCTCCCAAGTACCTAAACATATTTGAAAAGAAACAGAGATGACAGAGAAAACTTGACCAATGTCAACTAGATTGAAGCATTAATTATATCAATTTATGACATTATTCTGGTGTGCAAAGGGTTTATTTAGTCTTCTTGAGCAACACATAATGACAGAAGAGAAGTTGCATGTATCTAAGTTGAATAACAAATATATTCAAATACATATCTAAATTAGGGCCAAAAAATCCTGGACCCCCTGTCAAAAAATCTGACTACAGCAGCCTACTCTGCATTTTCTATATTTGCGTGTTACGGTCGGGTCTCGGCCTTTATCACATATAGTCCGGCGGGTTATTAGTAATTGCGGGCGGGTGCGGGAGAACATCACTATGGACTGTACCAAGTCCAGGTTAGCTGAGCGAGGCTTGTCAAATTAGGTTGAAGTATATAATTTGACTGCTTTGAGTTTCATCCTCTACTTCTTAAATAAGGTCTTTGCTCAGAAAAAAAATAGATTTTGTCTATATTACTCACTCACTTTAAATTGATAACATGGACTTGGAGGTCACAACGTGTATATACAGTAGGGGATAGATGACCACAGGCTGTATATGCCTGTAACTTCCATGGTAAAGAATGTGCAAATCCTGTTATTGTAGAATGCCTCTATTGCTATCCATGCTGGATAAACAGCAGGCCTTAGTGTAGTAATATGGTGTCTATACTTGCTTTTTAGATGCTATTTTTAAGAAATATTTGGTAAGATTGTATCATCCATTTAGAGAAATAACTTGCTACCTTATTCCCACAAGATCGGTTTGGGATGTGCTCTTTAAAGATGCAAGTATTGTGGTGAATGCATTGCTTGGCATTTATAAAGTTCCTGCAGGTCTATCAAGGGAAGCTTCTCTGAACGATCAAGTTCCTTTATCTCCACCTAATGATCCTAAAATGTTATTTTTAAGTTTACAGCCCCCTATCTCGAACAGCTATCATCGGGTAAATGGGTGTTTGTTGAAATGCAGATAGGCAATACACAGAGAGGGAAACAGATTAAGCTTGACTCCCACTACTTTCATCCTCCTCAATGTAGTTTCTTCCCCTCAACCCTGCAGGGCACAGTGACAAGGGTAGATAAACCTCTTTATGGGCAAAACTCAATTGTCTCCCATTATCTAAGGTGTGGATCATGGCTTACTCTCCTACCAGTCTGTCTCTCCTCTTAGAGCTTTCCATAAAGCAGCATTCCATTTTTAGGTGTGATGATTATGGCCAAAATTAGTGTTGTGATAATTCTGCATCCTTGTAGCCTTTGCTATGAATTAAGGGTGCCCTCCATATCATCATTTAGATAATGGAGACAGTAAATTGTTGTAAATATAATTGTTGTATGAACTTTTATTGTGTTGTAATGTTGTAACTTAACTTTATCAAGTTGACTGAGAATAAGTCTATTATTCGAACCGTGTGAAAATGTGTTGCGCACAATGTAATTGCTAGTAATAGTATTCAATGATTGTCTTGGAAATAATCCTGTTTCAGCTTGATACTTACTGACGTTGTGTCACATATTTACTTGTATTTACATTGTAGCAGTGGCGGCTCCTGAAAAAATTCTCAGGGGGGGCAATTTTTCTGATGATTTAGGTGACCTACACACATTTTAAAAAAGATATGTCCAGCAACAACATGAAGACAGGGGCAGCATATAAGTCAATACCAGAAGCATTTATTGACTGATCTCAAAAGTGTTGGCTTACCAGGGTTGGTGGAGCCCTCAGTTTCATCTTTGCCTCGCAAAGCTAACTCAAACACTCCGCAAAACTTCACACACTGGATTAGCCGGCTGAGGATGTGGCGGTTCTTGCTAATGTCGTAGTAAATATATTTGTTATAGTGAATATGGAATATGATATGTTGAGTAAAATGTTGTGCTAAGATCTATTTAGGTCAGGAGCTGGTTATAAGTTCTGTTCCTATCCAATAACAATGGACAAAAGGGTCCTATCTTGTCAGCCTTGTCAGTTTCAGTTCTCCAGTAAACTTGTGATTATCAACACTAACCTCATCGTTGTGGCGGCGGACAGCTAGCCTGTATCCCTCATCCAGTTGAGTGGGAATGTTCACTCTCCCCAAAGCAGACAATCTCAAACAGCTATCCATGTGGGTCTTTGACAGCTCATGTTTCTTAATCTTTCCTGAAAGATGGTGCATGTCCGTTACACACCAGTCGCTGTCCAAGCGGTGCTGTCTGCCGTGCCGCCTTCAGGGTGAAAGAGTAAGCAGGGGGTAGCAGAAGACTGCATTAGCTACATCGCAGCCTGCTAGCCAGGTTTTTCGTTCGTACCAATTTTTGGAAAATCCTCGGGTGTAGGACTTCCCCCCTTTAGTAGAAACCTGTTGAATTATGAAATTTGGTCTGGGAGGTCCTAATTGTTTCGTTGCCAATTTATCTTCATTTGTTCGCCGACAAAAAGGAACTTCTTTCAAAGACACAATCGAGTTGCACTGAAGCCTAGCCATTTTGATAGTAGTAGTGAATTGATTGATGAGGCTACCCGCTCTTTTCTTAGTTACGTTCATGGTTATGTTACGTATGACGAAAGCGCGTAAGTGCAAGCCCTCAGAAACCCATAGAGATTGTATTGAAAGCTCTGATATTTGAAAAAAATAGATTTTACATGGGAGTCTATGACAGACTTCTGGGCGATTTTCAACCTGACTGAAATCGCCCCAAAAGGGGGGGGGGGGGGGCATTTGAAGCACGACTTTAGCCTGATTGGACATTTAGTGGCACTGTGGCAGATCAGACGTCTAGATTACAGCACTGATAACTACTGTTGCCGTGATATAATTGATTAGAAAAAAAATCCCTTCCTTTTCCCGTTTGGCAGTGCGTCGCCCATATCGCCCTATTGAACACACCGCCCCTGCATTGTAGTACAGTAGAACCTACAAAGCTCAGAGTTCCGGATCGACCAGTCTACCAAACGGGCAGTATCGGATCTGGAAATGTATCAAACACACACACAAAAAATTACTTTGTAGGTTGTCGAGAAACTTAAATGTTGATTTCAATTGCTAAAAGCATATCAGATATTTAGAGTATCAAGCTAAATAATAAGAAAACATGTAAATATGCTATTCATATTTTCTAGAAAGGTTTGATGCATTTTTTAAAGTGAACTCAAATTTACGGACATTTCAGTGTTTCCGAACTACCTCCAATTCTGACGTGTTCGTATCGCTGATGTCCTGCTGTATACACAATACACTACAATTAAATTCCAGCCTATGAGTGATCAAAGTGTCAAGTATATGAGTGATCAAATGTGAGAGTAAATCAATGCCAATGTTGATTGATACTGCAATTTCTATTGCACTCCACACTGCCCTTTCCCACCTGGACAAGAGGAACACCTACGTGAGAATGCTATTCATTGACTACAGCTCAGCGTTCAACACCATAGTGCCCTCAAAGCTCATCACTAAGCTAAGGATCCTGGGACTACATACCTCCCTCTGCAGCTGGATCCTGGACTTCCTGATGGGCCGCCCCCAGGTGGTAAGGGTAGGTAACAACACGTCTGCCATTCTAATCCTCAACACGGGGGCCCCTCAGGGGTGCGTGCTCAGTCCCCTCCTGTACTCCCTGTTCACCCATGACTGCATGGCCAGGCACGACTCCAACACCATCATTAAGTTTGCTGACGACACAACAGTGGTAGGCCTGATCACCGACAACGATGAGACAGCCTATAGGGAGGAGGTCAGAGACCTGGCCGTGTGGTGCCAGGATAACAACCTCTCCCTCAACATGATCAAGACAAAGGATATGATTGTGGACTACAGGAAAAAGAAGAGGACTGAGCGTGCCCCCATTCTCATCGACAGGGCTGTAGTGGAACACCTCCCGAGTGGCGCAGTGGTCTAACGCACAATTGGCCTAGCGTCGTCCAGGGTAGGGGAGGGAATGGCCGGCAGGGATGTAGCTCAGTTAGTAGAGCATGGCGTTTTCAACGCCAGGGTTGTGGGTTCGATTCCCATGGGGGGCCAGTATGAAAACAAATAATAATAATGTATGCACTCACTAAAACTGTAAATCTCTCTGGATTAGAGCGTCTGCTAAAACAATAAAAAAATAAAAAAGTTGAGAGCTTCAAGTTCCTTGGTGTCCACATCACCAATGAACTATCATGGTCCAAACACACCAAGACAGTCGTGAAGAGGGCACAACAAAACATATTCCCCCTCAGGAGACTGAAAAGATTTGGCATGGGTCCTCAGATCCTCAAAAAGTTATACAGCTGCACCATCGAGAGCATCCTGACTGGTTGCATCACCGCCTGGTATGGCAACTGCTCGGCCTCCAACCGCAAGGCACTTCAGAGGGTAGTGCGTATGGCCCAGTACATCACTGAGGTCAAGCTTCCTGCCATCCAGGACCTCTATACCAGGTGGTGTCAGAGGAAGGCCCTAAAAATTGTCAAAGACTCAAGCCACCCTAGTCATAGACTGTTCTCTCTGCTACCGCACGGCAAACGGTACCGGAGCGCCAAGTCTAGGTCCAAAAGGCTTCTCAACAGCTTCTACCCCCAAGCCATAAGACTCCTGAACAGCTAATCATGGCTATCCGGACTATTTGCACTGCACCCCCCATCCCCCTCTTTTATGCTGCTGCTACTCTGTTTACTATTTATGCATAGTCACTTTAACTCTACCCACATGTACATATGACCTCAATTACCTCGACTAGCCGGTGCCCCCGCACATTGACTCTATACCGGTACCCCCCTGTATATAGCCTCCCTACTGCTATTTTATTTTACTGCTGCTCTTTAGCTATTTGCTTTTATTTTTTATTTTTCTTCATTAACACTTTTTTATTTTACATTTTTCTTTAAAAAACTGCATTGTTGGTTAAGGGCTTGTAAGTAAGCATTTCACTGTAATGTCTACACCTGTTGAATTCCGCGCATATGGCAAATAACATTTGATTTGATTTGATTTGAAGTGTTAGGCCTAAATCTAGTTTGCTTACAGTGACCAAGAGCCAAATCCATTATGTTTGAGATATAATCAAGGAAGTAAGACCCAGCTAATATTTGGCACTTTTTTGTTGTGGTATTTGGCCCTTTAACAGACCTTCTAGTGGTGCCAAAGGCATCATATCATCTAAACAGCATTTGCCTGTAGAATCTGGATTTTGGAAGATAGATTTCTTCTCTGTCCACAGACATATTTATAATGCAAGATGTTCAGTGAAATAATTTGAAGAATTTTATGACCAGTGGAATACCTTGTGACTGTGGCTACTCAAATTAATGATTATTTTCTCATTAACATGTATTCTTTTTTGGATACTTAACCTTTGTAGTAGGCATTGGCATGAATGCAGCTGTATTCTGTTTTAGTGATCATAGGTGGTAATACTCAATGTCTGTCAAGAATGCTGAGTGTGGATGTGGTGCGAGAAATCAAGCGCAGGAACAAGGGCGTTCGTCAACAGACTTTAGTGATCCAAAAATATAACTCCAAACAGGTAACTGGCCAACCCAACCGGGAGGCATGAACAATTACGCACACACACAACAGTGCGTAAAATAGTAGACACGCGCACGCAGTGCGGACTCTCAAAAAACAAACAACATGAGAGGAAAACCCACCAACAGCTAACAGCTGACATAACAATCACACATAACACCTGACCCAACACACGATAACTAAATAGGAAACAAAATCAAACACTAACAAGGGACAGGTGTACAAACAGACAAAACCAAACAAACATGAAACATCGAACGGTGGTAGCTAGTCCTCCGGGGACGACGACCGCCGAAGCCTGCCCGAACAAGGAGGAGGAGCAGCCTCGGCCGAAACCGTGACAGTACCCCCCCCTTGACGCGCGGCTCCAGCCGTGCGCCGACCCCGGCCTCGGGGATGACCAGGAAGACGCGGAGCAGGGCGCGTAGGATGACCCCGATGGAACTCGGTCAGAAGAGACAGGTCTAATATGTCCCTCCTCGGCACCCAGCACCGCTCCTCCGGGCCGTACCCCTCCCACTCCACGAGATATTGGAGACCCCCCATCCGGCGTCTTGAATCAAGGATGGACCTAACGGTGTACGCCGGAGCCCCCTCGATGTCCAACGGGGGCGGAGGAGTCTCTTCTATCTCATAGTCCTGGAGTGGACCAGCTACCACCGGCCTGAGGAGAGACACATGGAACGAGGGGTTAATATTCTTGTAATCAATGGGCAGTTCTAACCTGTAACACACCTCGTTCAACCTCCTCAGGACTTTGAACGTCCCCCCAGCTTCCGGCAGGGCAGGCGGAGGGGCAGGTTTCTGGTCGAGAGCCAGACTCGATCTCCAGGTGCGTACACAGGCTCCTCACTGCGGTGGAGATCGGCGCTCGTCTTATGTCGACGGATGGCCCGCTGCAGATGAACGTGGGCAGCGTTCCACGTCTCCTCCGAGCGCCGCACCCACTCATCCACCGCAGGGGCCTCGATCTGGCTCTCATGCCAAGGTGCCAGAACCGGCTGGTACCCTAACACACACTGGAAAGGGGTTAGTTTGGTGGAGGAGTGGCGGAGAGAGTTTTGTGCCATTTCGGCCCAGGGAACATATCTCGCCCACTCCTCCGGCCGGCCCTGGCAATATGACCTCAGAAACCTACCCACATCCTGGTTGACACGTTCAACCTGCCCATTACTCTCCGGGTGGTAACACGAGGTAAGGCTCACCGAAACCCCCAACCGTTCCATAAAGGCTCTCCACACTCTGGAGGTGAACTGGGGGCCTCGATCAGACACTATATCCTCGGGTACCCCGTAATGCCGGAAGACATGGGTAAACAGAGCCTCAGCGGTCTGTAGGGCAGTAGGGAGACCGGGCATGGGAAGGAGACGACAGGCCTTCGAGAACCGATCCACAACGACCAGGATGGTAGTATTCCCCTGTGAGGGGGGAAGGTCTGTAACAAAGTCCACAGAGAGGTGGGACCAGGGTCGTTGCGTAACGGGCAGGGGTTGTAGCTTACACCTGGGCAAATGTCTGGGCGCCTTACACTGGGCACACACCGAACAGGAGGAGACAGAAACCCTCACATCCCTGGCTAACGTTGGCCACCAGTACTTAGTGCTAAGGCAGTGAACTGTCCGGCCGATACCTGGATGTCCAGAGGAGGGGGACGTATGAGCCCAATAAATGAGGCGATCGCGTACCTCGAGCGGAACGTACGTCCGACCCACTGGACACTGTGGAGGACTTGGGTCGGTGCGTAACGCCCGCTCGATCTCTGCATCGACCTCCCATACCACCGGTGCCACCAGACAAGACTTTGGTAGTATGGGAGTGGGCTCAACGGACCTCTCCTCCGTGTCATACCGCCGAGACAGGGCATCTGCCTTCCCGTTCTGGGACCCAGGGATGTAAGTGATTTTAAATACAAACCGGGCTAGAAACATAGTCCAGCGAGCCTGGCGAGGATTCAGTCTCCTAGCTGCCCGGATGTATTCCAGGTTACGGTGGTCGGTCAAAATGAGGAAAGGGTGTTGAGCCCCCTCAAGCCAATTCCTCCACACCTTTAGGGCTTGTACCACGACTAACAGCTCCCTGTCCCCTACGTCATAATTCCGCTCCGCCGGACTGAGCTTCTTAGAATAAAAAGCACAGGGGCGGAGTTTAGGTGGTGTGCCAGACCGTTGTGAGAGAACGGCCCCGATACCGGCTTCAGACGCGTCTACCTCTACCTGGAATGGTAAAGCGGGATCCGGATGCGCCAGCACCGGCGCCGAGGTAAACAGGTCCTTAAGTCTCCCAAAAGCCCTGACCGCCTCAGCTGACCACCGCAAGCGCACCGGACCCCCCTTCAACAGGGACGTTATGGGAGCTGCCACCTGTCCAAAACCCCGGATAAACCTCCGGTAGTAATTCGCAAAACCCAAGAACTGTTGCACCTCTTTCACAGTGGTTGGGGTTTGCCAATTACGCACAGCTGACACCCGGTCAACCTCCATCTTCACCCCTGACGCAGACAACTGATAACCCAAAAAGGAGACCGACTCCTGAAAGAACAGACATTTCTCTGCCTTGACATATAGGTCATGCTCCAACAGCCTCCTCAATACTCGGCGCACCAGGGCTACATGCTCAGCTCGGGTAGAACTCTACACCAGAATATCATCTATGTACACGACTACTCCCTGCCCCTGCATGTCCCGGAATATCTCATCTACAAAGGATTGGAAGACTGAGGGAGCATTCATTAACCCATATGTCATGACGAGATACTCGTAATGACCGGAGGTCGTGCTAAATGCTGTCTTCCATTCATCGCCCTCTCTAATGCGCACCAAGTTATATGCGCTCCTGAGATCCAATTTTGTGAAGAACTGAGCACCGTGTAATGACTCCGTCATAGTCGCAATCAGAGGAAGTGGATAACTGTACTTCACCGTAATCTGATTGAGACCGCGGTAATCAATACACGGGCGCAAACCTCCATCTTTTTTCTTCACAAAAAAGAAGCTTGAGGAAGCGGGTGAAGTGGAGGCCCGTATGTATCCCTGTCTCAGAGACTCGGCGATGTAAGTTTCCATCGCCTTCCTCTCCTCTTGAGACAAGGGATACACATGGCTCCGCGGGAGTGCTGCTCCTAACTGGAGATCTATCGCACAATCCCCCTGTCTATGAGGCGGCAGCTGCGCCGCCCTTGTCTTACTAAACACCAGTGTCAAATCCTCATACTCGGGGGGAATATGCAGTGCGGGCATTTGATTTGGACTCTCCACCGAGGTCGCCCCTATGGAAACACCCAGACATAGCCCCTCACACTGAACAGACCACCCTTTAAGAGCTTTCTCTCGCCACGAAATAGTAGGATCATGGGTAATCAACCAGGGAAGTCCCAGCACCACTGGGTACGCAGGAGAGTCAATCAGATAGAGCTGAATCGTCTCCTCATGACCCCCCTGCGTCTTCATCCTAAGGGGCGCGGTGACCTCCCTAATTAACCCAGATCCTAACGGACGGCTATCTAGGGCATGTACAGGGAAAGGCTTATCAACGGGAAGGAGAGGAATCCCTAACTCTACACAGAACTGGCGATCTACAAAATTCCCAGCTGCACCTGAATCTACTAGCGCCTTATGCTGGGAACGAGGTGCAACCTGTGGAAAACAAACAGGCAAGGTTATGTGAACGACAGAAAGCTCTGGGTAAGTAGGGCGCCTACTCACCTGGGAGGACTCCCCAATGCGTGGCCTGCCTTCACCTCCACCGGGGGACCTTCCCCAACACCTAGCCGCGGTGTGCCCTCCACGGCCACAGTTGGTGCAGGGAACGGCCCCCCTCGGGTTCCTACTCCTCCGTTCTCTAGCGCCAGCACCTCCGAGCTCCATAGGGCTCGGCTCGGAGGTGCCGGAGGGTGGAATGGGCAACCCCCACCCGGGACGTCCACGGGTGGCGAGCAGGGTGTCCAGCCGAATGGCCATGTCGACCAGTTGGTCAAACGACAACGTGGTATCCCTGCACGCCAACTCTCTCTGGACGTCCTCCCGGAGGCTGCAGCGGAAGTGGTCTATGAGGGCCCGCTCATTCCACCCTGCATCTGCCGCTAGAGTCCGGAACTCCAAAGCAAAATCCTGTGCGCTCCTCATCCCCTGTCGGAGGTAGAACAGACGCTCCCCCGCCGCCTTCCCTTCTGGTGGATGGTCAAACACGGCACGGAAGCGGCGGGAGAACTCCGCATAGGTAATAGTAGCGGCGTCTATTCTCCTCCATTCGGCGTTGGCCCACTCCAACGCCTTGCCGGTGAGACAGGAGATGAGGGCGGAGACGCTCTCGTGTCCCGAGGGCGCCGGGTGTACGGTGGCGAGGTAGAGCTCCACTTGCAGCAGGAACCCTTGACACCCGGCAGCGGAGCCGTCGTACGCCCTCGGGAGCGAGAGCCGAATCCCGCTGGGTTCCAGAAGGGGAACAGGAGGACTGACCGATGGGGATGGTCCGGTAGGTGGGGGCGTGGGTACCCCGCTGCTTTCCCATCAGTGGAGAGTGTTCATCACCCGATCCAGGGCGTGACCGATCTGGTTGATCCTGTCCTCCTGCCCACGAAGACGGTCCTCCATGATGTCCGTTGGCGCGGTTGCTCCTGCTGATTCCATGGTGTGATGTGTGATTCTGTCAAGAATGCTGAGTGTGGATGTGGTGCGAGAAATCAAGCGCAGGAACAAGGGCGTTCGTCAACAGACTTTAGTGATCCAAAAATATAACTCCAAACAGGTAACTGGCCAACCCAACCGGGAGGCATGAACAATTACGCACACACACAACAGTGCGTAAAATAGTAGACACGCGCACGCAGTGCGGACTCTCAAAAAACAAACAACATGAGAGGAAAACCCACCAACAGCTAACAGCTGACATAACAATCACACATAACACCTGACCCAACACACGATAACTAAATAGGAAACAAAATCAAACACTAACAAGAGACAGGTGTACAAACAGACAAAACCAAACAAACATGAAACATCGAACGGTGGTAGCTAGTACTCCGGGGACGACGACCGCCGAAGCATGCCCGAACAAGGAGGAGGAGCAGCCTCGGCCGAAACCGTGACAATGTCAGAATTATAATTTTTGTGCATGGGTTTCCATGTAGATAGGAAGCTATAATCATGAAGGACACAAAGGCCATCAATTTTTCAACATTCATTAAACATTTCCTTGTGCAGATTTAACATTTTTGTAATTTAGCAGACGCTCTTATCCAGAGCGACATACAGTTAGTAAGTGCATACATTTTCATACTGGCCCCCCGTGGGAAATGAACCCACAACCCTGGCGTTGCAAGCGCCATGCTCTACCAACTGAGCTACAGGGGACTTGGTAAGTGAGGTATTGGTCTGTTTCATATACGTAGCCTACATGCATTCGATGTATTATACACCAAATGCAGATGCATTCTTCCATGTCAATCTTCCATGTTCTGAAAAGGACAGATAAGAAGAAAACATTATCTGTTGAATTTGGTTCTGTTGTCAATCTTGTAAAACAAGTATTGGTCATGTTGAAAAAAAAAAAAAAAAAAGGTTGAAAAGCACAATACCAGACTGTTTTTTAAATGTGTATTACATTTTATTTTATTAGGATCCCCATTAGCTGAACGCCAATGGTGACAGCTAGTGTTACTGGGGTCCGAAACATAACGAAAAAGACATAACAGACAATTTTTTAAACAATTTACATACATTTAAAAACATGTACATGTTGTGTGTGTGTGTGTGTGTGTGTGTGTGTGTGTGTGTGCATCTATCAGTTACACCTACATGTCAATACATACATAAAAAAGTAGGTCACATGGGGAGATGCGTTGTGCCGTGAGGTGTTGCTTTCTTTTTTCTTTTTTTATGTCTGGTGTGGTAAGTGTGTGTGGCAGTGCTGTGTGTAAGATGACTTTGCAAACAATTTGGAATTTCCAATACATTCATGTTTCTTATAGAAACAAGAAGCGATGCAGCCAGTCTTTACTCAACTCTTAGCCAAGAGTGACTGGCATGCATAGTCTTGATATTAGCCCTCTGATTACAATGAAGAGCAAAAAGTGCTACTCTGTTCTAGGCCAGCTGCAGCTTAACTAGGTCCTTCTTTGCAACACTTGACGATATGACCAGACAATAATCAAGATAAGATCAAACTAGAACCTGCAGGACTTGTTTTGTGGAGTGTGGTCTCAAAAAAGCAGAGCATCTCTTTATCACGGACAGACCTCTCCCCATCTTTACAACCATTTAATCAATATGTTTTGACCATTACAGCTTACAATCTAAGGTAACACCAAGTAATTTAGTCTTTAACTTGCTCAACAGCCGTTATCAGATTCAGCTGAGGTCTAGAATTTAGGGAATGATATGTACCAAATACAATGCTCTTAGTTTTAGAGATGTTCAGGACCAGTGTATTACTGGCCACACATTCCAAAACTGACTGCAACTCCTTGTTAAAGGTTTCAGTGACTTCACTAGCTGTGGTTGCTGACGCGTGTAGGTTTGAATCATCAGCATACATGGACACACAGGCTTTGTTTAATGGCAGTGGCAGGTCATTGGTAAAAATTGAAAATAATAGAGGGCCAAGAGAGCTGCCCTTCAGTACACCACACTTTACATGTTTAACATTAAAGAAGTTTCCATAAAATTGTTTAACTCTGTGTTCAATTAGATACTGTAGATAGCTCTGAATCCAGTGGTTGAGAAGCCATAACACATACATGTTTTAAACAACAGGTTATGTTCAATAATATCAAAGGCTGCACTGAAATCTAACTGTACAATTTCTTTCAACCAATCATCTGTAATTTGTGTCAGTGCAGTGCATGTTGAGTGCCCTTCTCTATAAGCATCCTGTTAATTTGTTTACAGAGAAATAGCATTGTATTTGGTCAAACATCATTTTTCCAACAGTTTGTTAAGAGCTGGCAGCAAGCTGACCAGTAAAGGGCTCTTAACCATTCTTGGGTAGTGGAATAACTTTGGTTTCCCTCCAGGCCTGAGGACAAACACTTTCCTCTAGGCTCAGATTAAAGATATGACAGATAGGAGTGGCTATAGTCAGCTACCATCCTCATTAGCTTTCTATCTAAGTTGTCAATTGTCTTGTTTTGTATGCTTTGTACAAAATAATAAAATGCAGGACGACAGGATATTTATAAACGTAGCTCTTTATTAACTAGCTATAACTTGCATGTCCATGTGTCTCTGGCCATGATCATCTTAGAATGACCTCACCACCTGGGTGGTCTTAACCAATCATAGCACAGTATGATATGACAGTATAATGCATCCAATTACAATTCAATATGCTGACACATATGAATATTACATCCCCCTTCTTTTAAAAAAAAAGAAAAAATATGTAGAACAATAAAGCGTTTCTTTTGAATATATGCTCTGTAGTTTGAACTCGAGGTAAGTAACCATTTAAACTGCACCAACTGCATCAACATAACAGACAAACAATGATTCAGCATACTGTTACTTTTAGAACAAATATTTCTCAGCAACTCAGCTTTTCACTGTAGCAATGACATCTCAACATATCAAACAAATACCATACCAAAGCATTTCAAGTTAACTTTCAATAACAAGTTTACAGTCTGGAACTCATTTAGGGCAGCGATCCGCCTACACCCTTTGACATTTCACAGGTCTAGGACAGCTCTAGGCTTGACCTCTCTTCCTGACCTTGTGTGATATGAAGCTGAGCATGCTTCTGTGTCAGTCAACAGTTCTTGTGGTGTTGCAGGTAAGTATGGTGTATGTTGTGTTGTGTCTGTGTTTAGTCCACCCCGTTCTCTTTCAGGGGAACAGTTCATCTCGTCAGTGTGTTGTTCTTTTGTGTTCAGTAGGTGACGACGATTGCGGCGGTACACCGCTCCTTCTGCGGTGCGAACGAGATATGAACGTTCAGTGTCAGCTGGTTGGATGACGACTGCTGGCTTCCAGTAGCCATGCTCCTGGATTCTAACTGACTCTCCGTCATTCAGTGGTGGCAGTGGTCTGGCTGACCTGTCGTAGTATCGCTTTTGCTGTTGTTGTCTCTGTGCACGTTTTGCATGCACTTCCTTGTAGCTGACGACCTCAGGTTGCAGCTGCTGGTTGGTGCTGGGAAGGATTGAGCGAAGTCTGCGGCTCATCAACAGCTGGGCTGGTGATTTGAAGTTGTCAACTGGAGTGTTGCGGTATTCAAGGAGACTGAGGTAGGGGTCTCTCTTGTCTGCTTTTGCTTTGTCCATGAGTGATTTAGCGATCTGCACAGATTTTTCAGCAAGGCCATTACTTTGAGGGTAATGTGGGCTTGTGGTGACGTGTGTGAATTCCCATGCTTTTGTGAAGGATTCAAACTCATTTGATTTGTAACAGGGCCCATTGTCAGATATTAAAGTCTCTACAATGCCATGCCTGGCAAAGGCTGCTTTCAGCTTGTGTATCACAGCTGCAGATGTGGTGCTGTGAAGCTTGTCGAGTTCGAAGTATCTGCTGTAGTAGTCCACTGTTATAATGTAGTCCTCGTTGTTCCACGTGAACAGATCTGTTGCCACGACCTGCCAGGGTCGGTCTGGGATACGGTGAGGTAACATTGGCTCTTTGGTGTTTGAGGGGCGTCGTTCAAGACAGGTGGGGCATTTACCAACCATGTCCTCTATTTGTTTGCACATTCCGGGCCAAAACAAAATGTCCCGTGCTCTCTGTTTGCACTTTTCCATGCCCATGTGTCCAGCATGGATCTTTGTCAAAATCTCTTCTCTGAGACTGGTAGGAATGATGATTTTCTCTCCTTTGAAAATTATTCCGTTGATCTGTGATAGTTCGTCACGATGGTTCCAGAACTCTGAGACGCTCTGAGGGCATTTTCTCCTCTCCTCAGGCCATCCTGACTGTATGACTTTCCTCAGCTGTGTGAGTTGTGTGTCTTTTTCTGTTTCTGCTCGGATCTCCTTCAGTTTTGTGTCACTAACTGGTAAGTTGCTGTACACAGTGTGCACCTGCATGTCCATGCCTTCACTGAGGCTGCTGTCCTTGTAGGTAAGAAACTTCCTGGAGAGTGTGTCTGCGACAGGGATGTCTTTGCCTGGACGGTGAGTGATTGTGAAGTCGTATTTTTGTAGTTGAAGGATCATTCTCTGTAGCCTTGGCGGGGCTGCGGCTAACGGTTTCCTCATGATTGACTCGAGGGGCTTGTGGTCTGATTCCACAATGACTTGTCGTCCATAGACATACTGATGGAAACGCTTACATCCGAACAGAATGGCGTACAGCTCCTTTTCGATTTGAGCGTAGTTGATTTCACAGTCTGTGAGAGATTTGGAAGCGTAGCCGATGGGTTTTCCTTCTTGCAGTAGCACTGCCCCTAGTCCATACTTTGACGCGTCCACCTGGAGTCTGAGCTCTTTGTTGGGGTCGTAGTAGGCAAGGATTGGTCCTGGTTCTCTCGTGATCAAGTCTTTCACTTTCTGGAAAGCGATGTCGTGTTGGTTGTCCCAGAGGAACTCACTGGACTGCTTTAGCAGCTGACGCAGGGGTGCATTAGCATTGGAGAGGCTGGGTGCGAACTTGGCTAAGTAGTTTACCATGCCAAGCACTGTTTCCAGCTCTGCGCGGTTCTTTGGTGGCTCCATTTCCTTTATGGCTGAGATCTTCTGCGGATCTGGCTTGATTCCATTCGCTGTGAGAAGATGTCCGAAGTAGCTGACCTCTGTAGCGCCGACTGTGCTCTTCTCGGGGTTGAGCCGGACTCCTCTCTCGCGGGACCTTTGCAGCATCGCGTTGAGGTTTCTGTCGTGTTCCTCTTTGGTTCGACCATAGACAAGGATGTCGTCCACAATTGCCACGACTCCGTCGAGGCCTTCGTACACCTCGTCGATCTTTCGCTGAAACTCGTCTTGGGCTGAGATAATCCCAAAAGGCAGGCGACGGAACCTGTAGTGTCCAAACGGTGTGTTGAACGTTGTGAGCTTAGATGACTCTTCTGTGAGCTTGATAG
The DNA here is from genome assembly GCF_964263955.1 of Coregonus lavaretus. Lineage (NCBI taxonomy): Eukaryota > Metazoa > Chordata > Actinopteri > Salmoniformes > Salmonidae > Coregonus > Coregonus lavaretus. The sequence continues at coordinate 15,260,909 of NC_139993.1, forward strand.
CCCAGTAGCCTGATCTGGCGTCCATGACACTGAAGTAGCGTGCACCCGCTAGCTTGTGTGTGATGCCATCTAGCGTCGGTAAGGGGTAATGGGGGCGTTTGATAGCCTTGTTCAAGTCTCTTGGGTCGAGACATACTCTGAGCTTGCCTGTGCGTGGTTTCTCCACCACCACTAACGCGTTGACCCAATCCGTCGGTTCTGTAACCTTGGTGACGATGTCAGATTGCTCCATGCTCTCCAACTCTTTCTTCAGACGGGCGCGGAGAGCAAGTGGAATCTTTCTCGGTGGGTAGACCACAGGGGTTGCGTCTGGGTCAAGGTGAATGGTACATTCTCCTGGGAATAGTCCTATTCCTGTAAAAACATCAGCAAACTCCTCCATGACATTCTCTATCTCTACTGGTGCTGTCACTGATAAAACTAGCTTGATAAGGTCCATGTCTAAACATGCTTTAAGACCTAGCACTGCAGGTGCTCGAGTGTCAACAACGTAAAAGTCCAACATCATGTCCCTTTCCTTGTATTTGCATTTGAGAGTGCATGTGCCTTTTACTGGGAGCTGTTCACCACCATAACCAGTCAGTCTGCGCGTGGTGGGCTGTAGCTCACACTCAGATGTCAAGCTTCTGTACTTACTCAGAGGAATAATGTTTACTTGTGCACCAGTGTCTAGTTTGAATTTTAGCTCTGTGCCTTGTCTTCCTATCTCAATGTCAGCAAAGGCTTGCTCTGTCTCTGATATCTGACTTTTCTGTGTCACTGAATCAATAAACAGTTCATCAGCATTTGACTCTTTGATTGACATTTCATCTTCACTCACTGTATGTACTGTTTTTCCACGGTAAACTCTGCACACTTTTGCAAAGTGATTCCATTTTCCACATTTAGTACACTGTTTGCCTTTAGCTGGGCAATTCCCCTGTTCGCCATGCACTTTGTATCCACAATATCCACATGTTTTGGGGCGTTTGGAGTCTGTGTCGCTCTGTTTTGGAGTTCTGTCTGTCTCCGTTCTGAAACATGCTCTCTGGGCACTGGAGGTGTGCTTTGATGTCTGCCTGACTGCGTGCACTGCTTGTTCACGTGATGCGCTCGTGCTGCCGCCTGAAATGGTTTTCATCTGAACCTGTGCTAGCTCGTGAGATCTGGCTATGTCGATAGCTTTGTCCAGCGTTACCTCTGATCCAACATTCAAAAGTTTCTCTCTCACTCGCGGTGAGTGTATTCCAAATACAATACGGTCCCTGACCATCTCATCCTTGTTTGCATAATCACAGTCTTTCACAAGCAGACGCAGCTCAGTGACAAACTGTTCAAACGATTCGCTAGCGCCTTGTACTTTCTCATGGAATTTGTACCTAGCGAAAATTGTATTGGTCTTTGGCACAACATATGCTTCAAAACGATCGTAGTATGTTTTCAGTACCTTTGATTCAGCCTCGGTAAGTGTCCATGTGTTGTAAATGTCTCTCCCTTTTTCACCGATCCAGAGGAGCAGGTAGCTGCACTTTTCCTCTTCTCCTCTTTCCTTCAGAGGACCCGTGAACATCAGCTCCACATGCTGTTTGAATTTACGCCATGCATCGGGTAGATTTGTAGACCCCCAATCCATTCGAGGTGAAGGAACTCCAGCAAAATCCATCTTTTAGTCCTTTTACTCTGACACCATGTCTTGTTTTGTATGCTTTGTACAAAATAATAAAATGCAGGACGACAGGATATTTATAAACGTAGCTCTTTATTAACTAGCTATAACTTGCATGTCCATGTGTCTCTGGCCATGATCATCTTAGAATGACCTCACCACCTGGGTGGTCTTAACCAATCATAGCACAGTATGATATGACAGTATAATGCATCCAATTACAATTCAATATGCTGACACATATGAATATTACATCAATGACAGGAGGTTTGTCATTATATATCGATACTACTACATTTTCCACCTCTCCAACACTAACTTTACAAAATAAAAACTTACAATGCTTTTCTTAAATTATTAGTTGTTTTTATGCATGAATACAATGGCTCGCTTATTAGTCACATCAGATCAACAAATATTTTTTACATCATCCACATAAGAGTCAGAGCAAAATCTTTTGTATAATCTCTTATACAGGCCAAGCTTTTGGAACCATGCCTTTCTTGGATATAGCCACTATATTGTGATCATTGCATTTAATGGGTACAGATACAGCTTCAGAACAAAGTTTTACAGTATTAGTAAAAATGTGAGCGATACATGTGGATGGTTCCTGTAGTGTTTTTAAACACCCTGGTAGGTTGATTAATAACCTGAACCAGATTACAGGCACTGGCTATAGTTAAAAGCTTCCGCTTGAGCTGACAGCTTGATGAAAACCAGTCAATATTCAGGTCCCCAAGAAAGTGTATCTCTCTGTTTACATCACATACACTATCAAGCATTTCACACACATTATCTAGATTACTGACTGTTAGCACTTGATGGCCTATGTCACACCCTGGCTCTGGGACTCTATATGTTGAGCCAGGGTGTGTTCATTCTGTTGTGTTTATTTCTATGTTGGCTAGAGTGACTCCCAATCAGAGGCAACGAGTGTCAGCTGTCGTTGGTTGTCTCTGATTGGGAGCCATATTTAAACTGTCTGTTTTCCCTTTGTGTTTGTGGGTTCTTGTTCCGTGTTGGTCATTGTTACCGTGGACTTTACGAGTCGTTTCTTGTTTTGTTTATTGTTGTCTATTATCACTAAAGATAATAAAGTTTAACCATGTTCATTCATCACGCTGCGCCTTGGTCTATTCAATACGACGATCGTGACAGAAGAACCCACCTTCCAAGGACCAAGCAGCGTGTCCGGGGGCAGATCTTGGACTGGACATGGGAGGAAGCGCCGGGAAAGGAGATGGAGAGGTTGGCGATGGCCCAGGTGGGCAAAGTGTGGTCCTGGGAGGACATGCTCGGGGGAAAAGGGCCATGGGCTAGGATTAAGGCCCTGGCAAGAGAGGAGCAGCGGCGTCAGCAGTGTCAACGTCGGACAGGCGAGAGGCAACCCCAGAAATTTTTTAGGGGGGGGCACACGGCATGGGCGGCTGGGCAGCAGGAGGCTGCCACAGGGCGATTTGGAGAGGAGGCCACCGGGTTAGGGGGGCCAGAAGGCAGGTTGGCGGAGCCTGGATGGAGAGCGGAACCAACTTCCCGTACTCAGGCATGGCAGCATGGGACGGGACAGGTTCCGCGGTATGCGGAGCGGCGTACTGTGCCACGAGTGGTCCGGAATAGTCCTGTACGTCCTGTGCGAGCACCCCGCACGTGTCGTGCGAAGGTGGGTATGCAGCCAGGACGGAGTGTGCCGGCTCAACGCTCGTGGTCTCCAATGCCTCTCCGCGGTCCCGGATATCCTGCTCCAGTGTCACGTGCTGTTATGCCAGTACGGGTACACAGCCCTGTACGTCCTGTGCGGATGCCTCACACAGAGTGTGTGAAGGTAGGCATTCAGCCAGGACGGGTTGTGGCCGCTCTTCACTCCAGGTCTCCTATCCGTCTCCACAGCCCGGTTCGGCCTGTCCCTGCTCCACGCACCAAGCCTACGGTGTGCGTCGCCAGCCCGGTCCGGCCTGTCCCTGCTCTACGCACCAAGCCTACGGTGTGCGTCGCCAGCCCGGTCCGGCCTGTCCCTGCTCCACGCACCAAGCCTACGGTGTGCGTCGCCAGCCCAGTCCGGCCTGTCCCTGCTCCACGCACCAAACATACGGTGTGCGTCGCCAGCCCAGCCCGGCCTGTCCCTGCTCCACGCACCAAGCCTACGGTGTGCGTCGCCAGCCCGGTCCGGCCTGTCCCTGCTCCACGCACCAAGCCTACGGGGTGCGTCGCCAGCCCAGCCCGGCCTGTCCCTGCTCCACGCACCAAGCCTACGGGGTGCGTCGCCAGCCCAGCCCGGCCTGTCCCTGCTCTACGCACCAAGCCTACGGTGTGCGTCGTCAGCCTGGTAAGGCCCGTTGCTGCTCCACGCACCAAGCCTACGGTGCGCGTCGCCAGCCCGGCCCGGCCTGTTCCTGCTACTCGCACTAAGCCAGGGGTGCGAGTCGTCAGCCTGGTAAGGCCCATTTCTCCTCCACGCACCAAGCAAGGGGTGCGCGTCGTCAGTCCAGCACAACCCGTGCCTGGGTCACCGGTGCCTGGTAAGGTACCGGTCAACTGCTCCACTACAGAGCTGAAGCTAACCGCTCCTGCTACGTCCAGTTCAGCTCCAGCCAGCGGGGCCAGACTGGACCAGGGGCGCTATGGGGGGTTTATTGGAGGGTGGTGGGCAAGGCCGGAGCCAGAACCGCCGCCGAGGAGGAATGCCCACCCAGCCCTCCCCTGTTTTGTTCAAGTTGAGGCGCGGTCGCAGTCCGCGCCTTTAGGGGGGGGTACTGTCACACCCTGGCTCTGGGACTCTATATGTTGAGCCAGGGTGTGTTCATTCTGTTGTGTTTATTTCTATGTTGGCTAGAGTGACTCCCAATCAGAGGCAACGAGTGTCAGCTGTCGTTGGTTGTCTCTGATTGGGAGCCATATTTAAACTGTCTGTTTTCCCTTTGTGTTTGTGGGTTCTTGTTCCGTGTTGGTCATTGTTACCGTGGACTTCACGAGTCGTTTCTTGTTTTGTTTATTGTTGTCTATTATCACTAAAGATAATAAAGTTTAACCATGTTCGTTCATCACGCTGCGCCTTGGTCTATTCAATACGACGATCGTGACAGCCTATAGCAACAACCTAAAATAATAGGCTTTAGATGAGGCAGGTGAACCTGCAACCACAACACTTCAATAACACATGACATGAGATATTTTCTAAGCATTACAGGGATATGGCTCTTTATTTCTAAGGCTATATTAATAAGGGCTATTTGTAGCCCTTTCCTGGGTAGCTTATCAGCAATAGACATAATATGGAAAAGAACAATCAGTCCATCAATCAGTTGATCTGTGTCTGCTGTGGGGTTGAAGCTATGAACCCATAGGCTTGGCTCTCTCAGCCTTTCCAGGCTTTTGGGAGGGAGGGTGGACAATGAGCCTGTCATTGCGGATGTAAGCAATCTCCCCACGCGCTCTGGCAGCTTTCATGGCTGAAATAAGTTATTTCCTCTTCTGGCACATAGCTTCAGGACAGTCTTCATTGAGGAAAATGTAAGTTCCTCTTAAGTTCTTGGCTCTTTCCAGAACAGCTACCTTGTCCTTCAACCTCAGGAACTTGACCACTATTGGCCTGGGCCTGTCACCTGTGCCAGTGGTGGGTTTTCCAGTCCTGTGGGCGTGCTCTACCTCAATCTTCCTGTGGTCCATCTTCAGCTTTTCAGTGATCATTTCCCTGACTTTGTCATCAGACTCCGTCCAGGTCTCATGTGGAGATTCTGCAATTCCGTCCACAACAATGTTTTTCCGCCTTAATTGTCCCTCGGGATAATCACATTTCTCTGTAATTGTTATCATGGATTCACACACAGAACTGCGCCAACGAGGGAACAATGAGCTACTTCTCTGAAGCAAAATAGACCTACTTTACTTTCCTGTAATAGACCTGCTATTGTATTTATGAGTGTTTATTTATGTACAGGGCACTGTTTTCCATCACCATTTCATCTTGCCATAGTAGTGATATCCTTTCCACCATTTCACCTGAACCAGTTAATCAGCACAGGTTGGAAAATGTTTTATTGTAGACTGCTCCTACCAAGCTAATGCGCTACAGATATTTAATGTTTGTGGGAGATTGCCCATTTCAGTGAGAGGTGAGCAAGGCAAGACCTATTTGCTTTAGGTCTCAATTTTTAATCCTTGTTTGAACCTTTTATCAATTTGAACTTTTCTAGCCTGTTTTGTATTTATGTATTTATTTTAAAAAATCTCACATTTTGAGAAGAAACTGCTTGTTATGTGAAGGGCTTCAGTAAGCCTTCTCACCTGTGGTGGCAGCAGGGGATTGTTTCCCTAGCACTCAACGGGAAGACCCACATATTTAGATAGTCTCCACTTTGTTTTGAAAGAGGTCTGTGGCGATTGTAAGAGAGTTGTCCAATAGGCAGAGAAGTTTGTTGATGGTTGAAAAGAGTACTCTTGGGTTTCCTTGTTCATTCCTTATGATGCTGGAGAAATAGGCAGATTTGGTTGTGGCAAGTGAGTCCTTGTACAGTCGTGGTCAAATGTTTTGAGAATGACACAAATATTAATTTTCACAAAGTCTGCTGCCTCGGTTTTTATGATGGCAATTTGCATATACTCCAGAATGTTATGAAGAGTGATCAGATGAATTGCAATTAATTGCAAAGTCCCTCTTTACCATGAAAATGAACTTAATCCCCAAAAAACATTTCCACTGCATTTCAGCCCTGCCACAATAGGACCAGCGAACATCATGTCAGTGATTCTCTCGTTAACACAGGTGAGAGTGTTGACGAGGACAAGGCTGGAGATCACTCTGTCATGCTGATTGAGTTAGAATAACAGACTGGAAGCTTTAAAAGGAGGGTGGTGCTTGCAATCACTGTTCTTCCTCTGTTAACCATGGTTACCTGCAAGGAAACACGTGCTGTCATCATCGCTTTGCACAAAAAGGGCTTCACAGGCAAGGATATTGCTGCTAGTAAGATTGCACCTAAATCAACCATTTATCGGATCATCAAGAACTTCAAGGAGAGAGGTTCAATTGTTGTGAAGAAGGCTTCAGGGCGCCCAAGAAAGTCCAGCAAGCGCCAGGACCGTCTCCTAAAGTTGATTCAGCTGCTCAGGAATGGCAGCAGGCAGGTGTGAGTGCATCTGCACGCACAGTGAGGAAAAGACCTTTGGAGGATGGCCCGGTGTCAAGAAGGGCAGCGAGGAAGCCACTTCTCTCCAGGAAAAACATCAGGGACAGACTGATATTCGGGAAAAGGTACAGGGATTGGACTGCTGAGGACTGTGGTAAAGTCATTTTCTCTGATGAATCCCCTTTCCGATTGTTTGGGGCATCCGGAAAAAAGCTTGTCCGGAGAAGACAAGGTGAGTGCTACCATCATGTGTCATGCCAACAGTAAAGCATCCTGAGACCATTCATGTGTAGGGTTGCTTCTCAGCCAAGGGAGTGGGCTCACTCACAATTTTGCCTAAGAACACAGCCATAGAATGGTACCAACACATCCTCCGAGAGCAACTTCTCCCAACCATCCAAGAACAGTTTGGTGATGAACAATGCCTTTTCCAGCATGATGGAGCACCTTGCCATAAGGCAAAAGTGATAACTAAGTGGCTCGGGGAACAAAACATCGACATTTTGGGTCCATGGCCAGGAAACTCCCCAAACCTTAATCCCATTGAGAACTTGTGGTCAATCCTCAAGTGGCGGGTGGACAAACAAAAACCCACAAATTCTGACAAACTCCAAGCATTGATTATGCAAGAATGGCTGCCATCAGTCAGAATGTGGCCCAGAAGTTAATTGACAGCATGCCAGGGCGGATTGCAGAGGTCTTGAAAAAGAAAGGTATTGACTCTTTGCATAAACTTAATATAATTGTCAATAAAAGCCTTTGACACTTATGGAATGCTTGTAATTATACTTCAGGATACCATAGTAACATCTGACAAAAATATCTAACTTTGTGAAGACCAACACTTGTGTCATTCTCAAAACATTTGACCACGACTGTAGTGAATGTGGTCTTATTATGGATAATGAGCCCTGTCTGTTTGTAGAGCCGTTCTAGTTGTCGTCCTGTGGCATTCATGGCATGCAGTTCAGGAGTGTACCATGGCGCTGCGATGTTGAAGGAGACCACCCTTGTTTTAAAGGGGTGCCAGAACATCCAGATGGGAGGAGAGCTCACTGTTGTAATGAGCCACCAGGTCAGTCACTGAGAATACATGAGGGTCAGGGGTGTCATGTGGTTGCAGCATACCCATTAGGTTAGCAGTGTTAATCCTTTTCAAATTTCTGCAAGTGATGGTACACTTGTTGGTACGCTTGGGCATGGGGGCAGGCACACTGAACAGTATGGCCTTGTGGTCAGAGATGGGTATGTCCAGACATGAGAGGTTGGAGGGAGCCATGCCAGTTGTGCACACAAGAACAAGTACATGGCCTCTGTCATGGGTGGGGATGTTGACATGCTGTGTGAAGTTGAAGCAATCTAACAGGGCCATAAAGTCTCTGGCAAAAGCACATCCATCAGAGTCCACATTAATGTTTAAGTCCCCTAGAAATAGTGTGGCAGGACACAAGGAGCAGACAGATGTTAGGAGCTCAGCTAACTCGGAGAGGAAGACTGTAGAGGTTTTAGGTGGCCGGTAGATGAGGACTATAAGCAGTGGTTGAGGGACAGATATTGTACAGGCTATGCATTCAAAGGAGGTTACCTGTGGTACAGGTGTGACTTTCATCTCCAAGTCAGACCGATGGAGGGCAGCAACACCATGACATTCAGCTGCGAGTGGGGGAAGAGAGGGAGACTCTTTTGGCTTATGAGTGGATATCCTACCGCCTCGCCGTCCTCGATGTTTGAGATTTTTCCGTAGGATTCCAAGTTGAAGACCCATTTTGAGCTCCTTACTAAGGGTTTGTTTAATTCTCTTGAAACTACGAAGGAAGCCTCCCGAGTAAAAGATGCGAGTGTCCCCCATTCATGTACTTTGTGGTCCTCTTTTTATTATTACATTTTAAAACATACAATCTACCTGCAGTGAAGCCACTCAACATTTACATTACTTTCAGTCATCTAGCAGACACTCCCATCCAGAGCGACCCACAGGAGCAACAAGGGTCAAGTGCCCTGCCCAAGGGCACAACGACAGATCTCCCACCCAGTCAAATCGTGGACCCGACCCAGCGACCTTTAGGCCACCGGCCCAAGCTCCCAACCGCTAGGCCACCAACCATCCAGGATCCCCCCACAGTTCCCCCGAGTGCTGCTCCTCAACCATCCGAGACCCCTCATTCACACTTTGCCAATCAGTACATAAAAAATATTTTGCAATCTGTATGGCACAGCTGTCAACATCCTGGTCCTCAAGTGAAACTGGTATACTTTCCTATTTATGCTATTTTTATTCCTCCATGTCACGCTCGTTAATGGATGAAGCGGACCAAGGCGCAGCGTGATAAGCGTACATACTTTATTAACGTACACAACACGAACCAAAACAATAAACAAAACCCATAGAAAACTAAACATAACAAGTCCACACCCTGGCTCAACATTTAAGAGTCCCCAGAGCCAGGGCGTGACACTCCACCAGTTTTTAGCCTTTATATTGGGCAGACAGGCCAGTTGCCTACCTCCTCCCGCTGCCGCCTGCCTCGTCCATTTTTGACGTAATGCTGTAATTAATTGGTTGTAATCTTGGATTGATCAGACCTTAGCTCCATGAAAGACATAACTCTACCATTCCAATTTACAATATCATTTAAAAACAAAATACCCTTTTCAAACATATTTTCACTAAATACAGGTATTTTATCAACCAGCACATTTGAGTTCAACCATAATATTTTTTATTATATTTGTTCTATCTTTTCTGGGGGCTGAAATTGAAATAGTAACCAGCTCTGCATTGTTTGTTTGAAAAAGAGAACTACTTTGAACAAGGTTTAATTTAATCAAGTAACTTTTGTATACTGAAAGTGAAGCTTTCAGAGCGAGGTTTAGTGCTTTTATATTTAATAATCTCAGCCCACCCAGTTCATATTCATTATATATATAGGTACGCTTTATCTTGTCTGGTTTAGCATCCCAGATTAAGCAAAATATTTTTTGCTCAAACGATTTGAAAAATGAATCATCAGGAGTAGGCAGCGCCATAAGAAAGTGAGTAAATCCAGGCAATTATATATAAAATCCAGTCTTACTTTATCAAAGGCCTTTTAAAAATGCACTATAAATACCAGGCCTGGCTTCTTAGATGTTTCATGTTGTTCTATTATTTCTAGTAGTTGTTGTATATTACAGTGACTTGCAAAAGTATTCAGCCCCCTTGGCGTTCGTCCTACTTTGTTGCATTACAACCTGTAATTGAAATTGATTTTTATTTGGATTTCATGTAATGGACACACACAAAATAGTCCAAATTGATGAAGTGAAATAAAAATAAATAACTTGTTTCAAAAAATTCTAAAAAATAAATAACGGAAAAGTAGTGCGTGCATATGTATTCACCCCCTTTGCTATGAAGCCCCTAAATAAGATCTGGTGCAACCAATTACCTTTAGAAGTAACATAATTAGTTAAATAAAGTCCACCTGTGTGCAACCTAAGTGTCACATGATCTTTCACATGATCTCAGCATATATACACTTGCCCCCAGGGTCTGCAACACCACTAAACAAGGGGCACCACCAAGCAAGCGGCACCATGAAGACCAAGGAGCTCTCCAAACAGGTCAGGGACAAAGTTGTGGAGAAGTACAGATCAGGGTTGGGTTATACAAAAATATCCGGAACTTTTAACATCACACGGAGCACAATTAAATCCATTATTAAAAAATGGAAAGAATATGGCCCACAACAAACCTGCCAAGAGAGAGCCGCCCACCAAAACTCACGGACCAGGCAACGAGGGCATTAATCAGAGGAAACAAAGAGACCAAAGATAACCCTGAAGGAGCTGCAAAGCTCCACAGCGGAGATTGGAGTATCTGTCCATAGGACCACTTTAAGCCATACAGTGGCTTGCAAAAGTATTCACTCCCCTTGGCATTTTTTCTATTTTGTTGCCTTACAACCTGGAATTAAAATGGATTTTTGGGGGGTTTGTATCATTTGATTTACACAACATGCCTACCACTTTGAAGATGCACAATATTTTTTGTTGTGAATCAAACAAGAAATAAGACAACAAAACAGAAAACTGAGGGTGCATAACTATTCACCCCCTCCAAAGTCAATACTTTGTAGAGCAACCTTTGCAGCAATTACAGCTGCAAGTCTCTTGGGGTATGTCTCTATAAGTTTGGCACATCTATCCACTGGGACTTTTGCCCATTCTTCAAGGCAAAACTGCTCCAGCTCCTTTAAGTTGGATGGGTTCCGCTGGTGTACAGCAATCTTTAAGTCATACCACAGATTCTCAATTGGATTGAAGTCTGGGCTTTGACTAGGCCATTCCAAGACATTTAAATGTTTCCCCTTAAACCACTCGAGTGTTGCTTTAGCAGTATGCTTAGGGTCATTGTCCTGCTGGAAGGCGAACCTTGGTCCCAGTCTCAAAATCTCTGGAATACTGAAACAGGTTTCCCTCAAGAAATTCCCTGTATTTAGCGCCATCCATCATTCCTTCAATTCTGACCAGTTTCCCAGTCCCTGCCGATGAAAAACATCCCCACAGCATGATGCTGCCACCACCATGCTTCACTGTTTTTATTTATTTTTATTTAACCTTTATTTAACTAGGTAAGCCAGTTGAGAACAAGTTCTCATTTACAACTTCGACCTGGCCAAGATAAAGCAAAGCAATGTGGTAAAAACAACAACAACACAGAGTTACATATGGAATAAACAAAATGTACAGTCAATAACACAATATAAAATCTATATACAGTGTGTGCAAATGTAGTAAGTTATGGAGGTAAGGCAATACATAGGCCATAGTGCAAAATAATTACAATGTAGTATTAACACTGGAGTGATAGATGTGCAGAAGGTGATGTGCAAATAGGGATACTGGGGTGCAAATTAGCAAAATAAATAACAATGTAAGTAACAATATGGGGATGAGGTAGTTGGGTGGGCTAATTACAGATGGGCTGTGTACATGTGCAGTAATCGGTAAGCTGCTCTGACAACTGATGCTTAAAGATAGTGAGGGAGATAAGTGTCTCCAGCTTCAGAGATTTTTGCAGTTCGTTCCAGTCATTTGCAGCAGAGAACTGGAAGGAAGGAAGGAGGTGTTGGCTTTGGGGATGACCAGTGAGATATACCTGCTGGAATGCATACTACTGGTGGGTGTTGCTATGGTGACCAATGAGCTAAGATAAGGCGGGGATTTACCTAGAAGTGATTTATAGATGACCTGGAGCCAGTGGGTTTGGTGACGAATATGTAGTGAGGGCCAGCCTACGAGAGCGTACAGGTCACAATGGTGGGTAGTATATGGGGCTTTGGTGACAAAACGGATGGCACTGTGATAGACTACATCCAATTTGCTGAGTAGAGTGTTGGAAGCTATTTTGTAAATGACATCGCCGAAGTCAAGGCTCGGTAGGATAGTCAGTTTTACGAGGGCATGTTTAGCAGCATGAGTGAAGGAGGCTTTGTTGCAAAATAGGAAGCCGATTCTAGATTTAACTTTGGATTGTAGATGCTTAATGTGAGTCTGGAAGGAGAGTTTATGGTCTAACCAGATACCTAGGTATTTGTAGTTGTCCACATATTCTAAGTCAGACCCGCCGAGAGTAGTGATTCTAGTCGGGCGGACGGGTGCAAGCAGCGTTCGATTAAAGAGCATGCATTTGGTTTTACTAGCATTTAAGAGCAGTTGGAGACAACGGAAGGAGTGTTTTATGGCATTAAAGCTCGTTTGGAGGTTTGTTAACGGAGTGTCCAATGAAGGGACAGATTATAATTATTTTTTTTATACAAAATGGTGTTATCTGCGTAGAGGTGGATTTGAGTCACCAGCAGCAAGAGCGACATTATTGATATACACAGAGAATAGAGTCGGCCCAAGAATTGAACCCCCATTGAGACTGCCGGGGGGGGGGGGGGGGTGCAGAGCTGGTGGCCGGGGTAGGGGTAGCCAGGTGGAAAGCATGGCCAGCCGTAGCAAAATGCTTATTGAAATTCTCGATTATCGTAGGTTTATCGGTGGTGACACTGTTTCTTAGCCTCAGTGCAGTGGGTAGCTGGGAGGAGGTGCTCTTATTCTCCATGGACTTTACAGTGTCCCAAAACTTTTTGGAATTAGTGCTACAGGATGCACATTTCTGTTTGAAAAAGCTAGCCTTTGCTTTCCTAACTGATTGTGTATATTGGTTCCTGACTTTCCTGAAAAGTTGAATATCGCGGGGGCTTTTCGATGCTAATGCAGTATGCCACAGGATGTTTTTGTGCTGGTCAAGGGCAGTCAAGTCTGGGGTGAACCAGGGGCTATATCCGTTCTTAGTTCTGATTTTTTTGAATGGGGCATGCTTATTTAAAATGGAGAGGAAAGCACTTTTGAAGAACATCCAGGCATTCTCTACTGACAGAATGAGGTCAATATCTATCCAGGATACCCGGGCCAGGTCAATTAGAAAGGCCTCCTCATTGAAGTGTTTTAGGGAGCGTTTGACAGTGATGAGGGGTGGTCGTTTGACCGTGGACCCATTACGGATGCAGGCAATGAGGCAGTGATCGCTGAGATCCTGGTTGAAGACAGCGGAGGTGTATTTAGAGGGTAAATTAGCCAGGATGATATCTATGAGGGTGCCCATGTTCACGGATTTAGGGTTGTACCTGGTAGGTTTCTTGATAATTTGTGTGAGATTGAGGGCACTAGTTTAGATTGTAGGATGGCCGGGGTATTAAGCATATCCCAGTTTAGGTCACCAAGCAGTACGAACTCTGAGGATAGATGGGGGGCAAGAAATTCACATATGGTGTCCAGGGCACAACTGGGGGCTGAGGGGGGTCTGTAGAAAGCGGCAACAGTGAGAGACTTATTTCTGGAAATGTGGATTTTTAGAAGTAGAAGCTCAAACTGTTTGGGCACAGACCTGGATAGTATGATAGAGCTCTTCAGGCTATCTCTACAGTAGATTGCAACTCCGCCCCCTTTGGCAGTTCTATCTAGACGGAAAATGTTGTAATTCGGGATGGACATTTCTGAATTTTTGGTGGCCTTCCTAAGCCAGGATTCAGACACTGCTAGAACATCAGGGTTGGCAGAGTGTGCTAACGCAGTGAATAACTCAAACTTGGGGAGGAGGCTTCTGATGTTAACATGCAAGAAACCCAGGCTTTTACGGTTACAGAAGTCAACAAATGATAGCACCTGGGGAATAGGAGTGATACTGGGGGCTACAGGGCCTGGGTTAACCTCTACATCACCAGAGGAACAGAGGAGGAATAGTATAAGGATACGGCTAAAGGCTTTAAGAACTGGTCTTCTAGTGCGTTGGGTACAGAGAATAAAAGGGGCAGATTTTTGGGCGTTGTAGAATAGATTCAGGGCATTATATACAGACAAGGATATGGAATGATATGAGTACAGTGGAGGTAAGCCTAAGCGTTGTGTAACAATAAAAGAGATAGCATCACTGAAGGTACCGATTGAGCCTTTCTCAGCGTGTATAGGGGGTGGGACAAAGAACCTCTCTGAGGCTGGTTGAGTGGGACTGGGGGCTGTAGAGTGAAATAGTACAATAACAACTAACCGAAACAGCAATAGGCTAGGCATGTTGACATGGGAGAGAGGCATAACGCAATCACAGGTGTTATTTGAGAGGGCTAAGACAACAACTGATAATGGAGACGAAAGTTTGGGCTGAGGCTAAACAGATAAACAGGTTAGGGTACCGTGTAAAGGAACAGTCCAGCAGGCATCAGCTATGTAGCTGAGTGATCATAAGGTCCAGTGAACAGCAATAGGTAAGTCCGGGAGCATTTCATAGGCTGCAACAGCACAGGCGAGCAGGAGGCACGGCTGTTGATTGCGCGTGCTAGCGGGACGGGGCTAGCAGATGGATCTTCGTGGTCGTCGCAAGGGGAAGCCTGTTGAAACCACATCAGACGATTACGTCGGCAAACCAGTCGTGATGGATCGGCGGGACTCCGTGTCGACACTAGGAGGTCCCGTCCGGTTGACAGAGAGGTAGATAGCCGGGAGATGGGCCTGGCTCGAGGCTAGCTCAAGGCTAACTGGTGTGTCGAGACAGCCAACAACAGCCAACAACAGATTAGCCAACAACAGCCATTCGGTTGCAGCTAGCTAGTTGCGATGATCCGGTGTTAAGGTCCAGTGATTCCGGGAGAAAATCCGATATGCTCTGTCGATAGCACGCTGTGCAGACTGGTCGATAATTGTCCAGGCTAGGGCTGGCTGGTAGGTAGTGCAGGCCACGGACAGTGGTGAAAACCGCTAACGGTGGCTAATAGCAAATAGCTAGTTAGCTGGCTAGCTGGCTAGTTTCAGACGTAGGTTTTTGATAAAAATAAAGAAATGATAGAATCCGTTCCACATTGGGTGAGGCGGGTTGCAGGAAAGTGTATTTAGTTTAAGGATGAAAAGTGAGATAGAGATATATATATAAAAAAAATGCTATTTACACGAGGACGCAACAGGATACACGACTGTGGGGATGGTGTTCTCGGGGTGATGAGAGGTGTTGGGTTTGCGCCAGACATAGCGTTTTCCTTGATGGCCAAAAAGCTCAATTTTTGTCTCATCTGACCAGAGTACGTTCTTCCATATGTTTGGGGAGTCTAACACATGGCTTTTGGTGAACACCAAATGTGTTTGCTTCTTTTTTTCTTTAAGCAATGGCTTTTTTCTGGGGTCCATAGTTATGCACGCTCAAGTTTTCTGTATTTTTGTCTCATTTTCTTGTTTGATTCACAATAAAAAATATTTTGCATCTTCAAAGTGGTAGGCATGTTGTGTAAATCAAATGACACAAACCCCCCAAAAATCCATTTTAATTCCAGGTTGTAAGGCAACAAAATAAGAAAAATGCCAAAGGGGGTGAATATTTTCGCAAGCCACTGTATCTCCAACGTATCGTCCATGTAAAAATAACGGTACTTTGTGGTCATTTGTAGTCCTCCAGGAGATAATAGGTATTCAAATCAAATCAAATCAAATCAAATCAAATTTTATTGGTCACATGCGCCGAATACAACAGGTGCAGACATTACAGTGAAATGCTTACTTACAGCCCTTAACCAACAGTGCATTTATTTTAAACAAAAAAGTAAGAATAAAACAACAACAAAAAAGTGTTGAGAAAAAAAGAGCAGAAGTAAAAATAAAGTGACAGTAGGGAGGCTATATATACAATAGAATAAAGTGACAGTAGGGAGGCTATATATACAGGGGGGTACCGTTGCATAGTCAATGTGCGGGGGCACCGGCTAGTTGAGGTAGTTGAGGTAATATGTACATGTGGGTAGAGTTAAAGTGACTATGCATAAATACTTAACAGAGTAGCAGCAGCGTAAAAAGTATGGGGTGGGGGGGCAGTGCAAATAGTCCGGGTAGCCATGATTAGCTGTTCAGGAGTCTTATGGCTTGGGGGTAGAAGCTGTTGAGAAGTCTTTTGGACCTAGACTTGGCACTCCGGTACCGCTTGCCGTGCGGTAGCAGAGAGAACAGTCTATGACTAGGGTGACTGGAGTCTTTGACAATTTTGAGGGCCTTCCTCTGACACCGCCTGGTATAGAGGTCCTGGATGGCAGGGAGCTTTGCCCCTGTGATGTACTGGGCCGTACGCACTACCCTCTGTAGTGCCTTGCGGTCAGAGGCCAAGCAGTTGCCATACCAGGCGGTGATGCAACCAGTCAGGATGCTCTCGATGGTGCAGCTGTAGAATTTTTTGAGGATCTGAGGACCCATGCCAAATCTTTTTAGTCTCCTGAGGGGGAATAGGCTTTGTCGTGCCCTCTTCACGACTGTCTTGGTGTGTTTGGACCATGATAGTTCGTTGGTGATGTGGACACCAAGGAACTTGAAGCTCTCAACCTGTTCCACTACAGCCCCGTCGATGAGAATGGGGGCGTGCTCAGTCCTCTTTTTTTTCCTGTAGTCCACAATCATCTCCTTTGTCTTGGTCACGTTGAGGGAGAGGTTGTTGTCCTGGCACCACACGGCCAGATCTCTGACCTCCTCCCTATAGGCTCTCTCATCGTTGTCGGTGATCAGGCCTACCACTGTTGTGTCGTCGGCAAACTTAATGATGGTGTTGGAGTCGTGCCTGGCCATGCAGTCATGGGTGAACAGAGAGTACAGGAGGGGACTGAGCACGCACCCCTGAGGGGCCCCCTTGTTGAGGATCAGTGTGGCAGATGTGTTGTTACCTACCCTTACCACCTGGGGGCGGCCCGTCAGGAAGTCCAGGATCCAGTTGCAGAGGGAGGTGTTTAGTCCCAGGATCCTTAGCTTAGTGATGAGCTTTGAGGGCACTATGGTGTTGAATGCTGAGCTGTAGTCAATGAATAGCATTCTCACGTAGGTGTTCCTCTTGTCCAGGTGGGAAAGGGCAGTGTGGAGTGCGATAGAGATTGCATCATCTGTGGATCTGTTGGGGCGGTATGCAAATTGGAGTGGGTCTAGGGTTTCTGGGATTATGCTGTTGATGTGAGCCATGACCAGTCTTTCAAAGCACTTCATGGCTACAGACGTCAGTGCCACGGGTCGGTAGTCATTTAGGCAGGTTATCTTAGAGTTCTTGGGCACGGGGACTATGGTGGTCTGCTTGAAACATGTTGGTATTACAGACTCAGTCAGGGACATGTTGAAAATGTCAGTGAAGACACTTGCCAGTTGGTCAGCACATGCTCGGAGTACACGTCCTGGTAATCCGTCTGGCCCTGCGGCCTTGTGAATGTTGACCTGCTTAAAAGTCTTACTCACATCGGCTACGGAGAGCGTGATCACATAGTCGTCCGGAACAGCTGGTGCTCTCATGCATGCTTCAGTGTTGCTTGCCTCGAAGCGAGCATAGAAGTGGTTTAGCTCGTCTGGTAGGCTTGTGTCACTGGGCAGCTCGCGGCTGTGCTTCCCTTTGTAGTCTGTAATAGTTTTCAAGCCCTGCCACATCCGACGAGCGTCAGAGCCAGTGTAGTATGATTCAATCTTAGACCTGTATTGACTCTTTGCCTGTTTGATGGTTCGTCGGAGGTCATAGCGGGATTTCTTATAAGCGTCCGGGTTAGAGTCCCGTTCCTTGAAAGCGGCAGCTCTACCCTTTAGCTCAGTGCGGATGTTTCCTGTAATCCATGGCTTCTGGTTGGGGTATGTACGTACGGTCACTGTGGGGACGACATCATCGATGCACTTATTGATGAAGCCAGTGACTGATGTGGTGTACTCCTCAATGCTGTCTGAAGAATCCCGGAACATGTTCCAGTCTGTGCTAGCAAAACAGTCCTGTAGCTTAGCATCTGCGTCATCTGACCACTTTTTTATTAGCCGAATCACTGGTGCTTCCTGCTTCAGTTTTTGCTTATAAGCAGGAATCAGGAGGATAGAGTTATGGTCAGATTTGCCAAATGGAGGGCGAGGGAGAGCTTTGTATGCGTCTCTGTGTGTGGAGTAAAGGTGGTCTAGAGTTTTTTCCCCTCTGGTTGCACATTTAACATGCTGGTAGAAATTAGGTAGAACGGATTTAAGTTTCCCTGCATTAAAGTCCCCTGCTACTACGAGCGCTGCATCTGGATGAGCGTTTTCCTGTTGATTAATGGCCTTGTACAACTCATTCAGTGCAATCTTAATGCCAGCATTGGTTTGTGGTGGTAAATAGACAGCTATGAAAAATATAGATGAAAACTCTCTTGGTAAATAGTGTGGTCTACAGCTTATCATAAGATACTCTACCTCAGGCGAGCAAATCAGCTGGCTCTTGACTTTGTTGATGGCAAAAAGTCAAATTTCTTATCCAGTTTAGACGTTGAGGTTCAAAATGACTAGATTAATGCGATCAGTAATTGATTAGCTATTCAAAAACAAAAGGTTATTCAAGACAAATGCACAATAAAAATCACTTAAAACTATAAATTGCTAATAAAATAGCAGAGCAATCGTCCTAGGCTGTCATAAGGGCACCATGATGATATATACCCAATATATTTGTCCAGTATATTCTATATACTGGCCCTGTGTAGCTCAGTTGGTAGAGCATGGCGCTTGCAACGCCAGGGTTGTGGGTTCGATTCCCACGGGGGGCCAGTATGAAAAGATATGTATGTAACTGTAAGTCGCTCTGGATAAGAGCGTGTGCTAAATGACTAAAATGTAAATGTATATATTATATGTATGCACTGTGTGAATCAGTAGAATGTATGTACTGTGTTGGAATCCTCACTCCTGTTCAGAAATCTGAAACCACATTGAAAATGGCCACGGACAAGTTGAAAGAGACTGCAAATTCTGGAGCAGTGAAGTCGCTGACCAAGACATTCTGAAACATGAGATGTTGACCAGATCGAACCATGTATTTTTAAGTACCATGTCAGCTCTCTGTTAAACATCATGTTTATGCCATATTTGGCTAAGTCGTTTTCACCAGTCAGCTCTATAATTATCGGTTGTAGTGACTACCGAGGAACCTTCACATGTCGACCAATCGAATGTATGGGCAGTTTTGGGCCCACCAATTTTGTGAGTTGGTAGCATTTAAAACATGTATCTGGACATTTATTTTCAAGGTGTTTATTGAAGCACGCAACCCTTCCACTGCGGTGTATTAAAATAATTTTCGATCTGGAAAACCTGTTAGAGATTCCTTGAGTCATCTTATTGCTCCTCTATAAATCTGAATTCAATATTTAATATTCAGTATACTACAGTTTACTATAGAATTCTGTAGTACTGTAGTATTATGTAGAAAACTGTAGTATTTTTTTATGTGGAAATCCTTGAAATGGGGGCAAGCTTTGGAGTATTATATGTCTTACCAAGCAAAGTGAATAATGCCTGTGTTCGCATGGGGAATGAGCATCCAGATATGGTCAAATATGGATAGTCTGGTGTATTGTAGACAGTGTTGCGTTCGAGACCACCTAAAGCGAGACTGATTCAAGACCAAAACCGGAGCAAATCGAGTCCAAGTCAATGCCAAGACCGAAGGGAGGATGAGACCGAGTCAAGAGCAAGACCAGAAAAATGTGAGTCCAATTCAAGACCATGATTGTAATTTGGTCAAATCACCACCATAATAAGAGTTCGAAATGTCCAATATTTCTGTGTTGATATTTCAGAACAACATATGGATTCTTTAGACATTCACAATAGTGACAATATGCATGCTGCGGGAAAATAGAGCCACTCTACAAATTATTACTAACCCTAACACAGTGGGGAACAATGGAAACGACTTTCTTGAAGGTCAACAGGTCACTGCGCAATAGCGAGCAGAAGTTTTCTCATGGTCTAGCTAGCTAGCTTTTGTTGTCGGCTAGTTTGAGGCGGCTGCAGCAGATGTTATCAAAGAGGATGTTGTTGCTAATGTGTTAGCTTCTCTCTTTTCAAGAATAACTTTCAACAAGAAGTTAAGTTTCATCTGGTGAGTGGAACTGTGTTTTTTATTGCAGCACACTTTGCCATCTCTTTGAAAATAACTTATGTGTGTGAAACATTGTTGCATTTAAAGTGGAACTGACAGCATTTTAGCAACATTAAATCTTATTAAAATCTGTTCATATAGATCCCCAGGAAGAATATGACACTTTAAAAAAGAATTCTGACAAACGACCACTTAGATATGGTCATTTTCAAGTTTTCATAAATTCTTAGAATGTTTGGGAATTACATACTGTATACTAAGGCATTTGTGAAAATTCTATAGGGATATAGTGTGGGAAAGCAGCCGTACGTTTGGACAATTAATAGACACTGCAGTAAATAAAACCTATTAAAACATCTGTCTTGTCCAGGATCTAAGTCTACACAGATCGGTGATCTATACCCAATCAGAGCTTCAGTAGGCCTTTATACAAACAAGCCATTTGCCTGCAATCATTCACTTTGAACCTTACCGTGTGTTTACAGGCAGTTGCAACTGTGCGACTTTAGATCATTAGAATGCACAAAATACACCTGAATGGATTTCTGCAAATATGTAAACACCACGGGAGTCCTCTTACATTTGGGAACTTTACAGTCCTATTGATCAAACAACCATGAAAAGGTAGGCTCTCTCTCCCTCAAGCAAGCTATCTAGCTACCGTTAGGCTCTGTGTTTTTAGCTTGCTACATAAATAGATACGCTAGCCTATTAGCCACGTTATGACTGACTTGTTATCATTGCCCTTGCTACTTTGATTGCATTGACATTCCCAGCGTTAGTTACATTTGTCCGTTTTTGTCCAGAATAGTGAGTCATTGAAACTGAAACACGCATCCCAAATGGATGCAGCAAACAATGTACCAGGCCAGCTGTGATTTACAACCTGATAGCAATATTTTATTGACTACCAAGAAATGTATTGTATTGGTGAATTATATTAATCATGCATTGAACTGCATCCATCTATTCTGCAAACAATGCCTTAGTGTACGTCATGTCAAAAAGAACCTATTCTGTATTTACTCCTTTTTCTCCCCAAGTGGTAGTTACAGTCTTGTCCCATCGCTGCAACTCCCCTACTGACTCAGGAGAGGTGAAGGTCAAGAGCCATGTGTCCTCTGAAACACAACCCTGCCAAGCCACACTGCTCGCTTAATCCAGAAGCTAGCCGCACCAAGGTGTCTGAGGAAACACCATCCAGCTGGTGACCGAAGTTAGCTTGCAGGCACCCGGCCCGCCACAAGAAGTCGCTAGAGCACGATGGGACAAGGAAATCCCGGGCCGGTCAAACCCTCCCCTAAACCAGACGACGCTGGGCCAATTGTGCGCCTCCTCATGGGTCTCCCGGTCATTGCCGGCTGAGACACAGCCTGGGATCAAACCCGGGTCTGTAGTGACGCCTCAAACACTGCGATGCAGTGCCTTAGACCGCTGCGCCACTTGGGGGGCCTTAAATATCCAATTTTTTATACCTCTTGTGAAGTTGGTTTTGTAGCATAAACTGGGAATTTTATCTTTTTGACTGATGTTATGATTGTATGTTTGTTTCATATCTGCAAAGTAGTTAAAACAATGTCAGTTCTACTTTCAACTTTAGGTCACCGGTTACTTTGTGTGCTAAATGTGAAATGCTTTTTGTAATGGGAAGTAATAGTTGTACATTTTGATTGGGAAATGCTTAATGATAGTGTTTTTGTATTCTTATGATTGGGACCTACTGGCTTATTATGTCCTAGTGTAAGACTATTCGAAGATAAATACACAATGCAGAGGACAAGAGGTCAAGAGGGAATTAACGATCAATGGAAATAGTTGTTTTTCAGTTCAACATCTGTTTATAATCTGTGTAGGGGTTTCAGTCCAGGATTCATAGCTACATGTGGCAAGTTCTCATTGGTCCAAATTGTATATACATTGAGCCTGAAACAGGATACTTGGGGGTTTGGCCATTGGCCCAATTTTATTGCAAGGAATTCTAATTGGTCAGCCACATGCTAGGCTTGAGGCTATAAACTACATCCCATCTCTTTGTTCAGTGGAGAAACATTGAGGACAGGGAAGAACGAGCATCTACCATCTTCTTTCCAGCATAACAACTATGATTTGTTCTCTTTGAATAAATATATTTTTCTGCCCCTGATTTGCTTTGGGGTCTGTGTTATTGAAGAATAACATCAACTGCTAACACTACTTTATGGACTGCTTATCTTTTAACATCATGCTGTGTGTGAGTGCTGTCTTTCCATCGGCCCTATACAGTGGTGTAGTGGTGCCTGGAGAAGTGGGTATATGGCCTGCCCAGCGAAGGAAAGGTACCCTGTGTACAAAATTCTATGTTTTCCTATGTTTTTTTAAGGAGTTTTTTTAAAGGTCTAAGTCCACAACAATGCTTAAACCACATCAATCTGATTGGGTGGGCCTGTCAGGGCCTGGCTCCCCAGTGGGCGGGCCTCTGTCCACCCAGGCCCATCCATGTCTGGCTTGGTTTTTGCTCTGACATGCACTGTCAACTGTGGGACCTTATATAAACAAGTATTTTGGGGGGAATCTGTACTTTACCACTGTATTAATTTTTTTGGCCAACTTTTACTTTTTCTCCATTACATTCCCCCCAAATACATTTTCCCTGACACCCAAAGGTACTCATTACATTTCGAATGCTCAGGCAGGACAGCAATATGGTCCAATTCACACACCTACAGTATCAATATTATTATTATTTTTATTTAACCTTTATTTTGACAGGGAGTCAATGCTGAGACCAAGGTCTCTTTTCCCGCATTGTCATCCCTACTGTGTCTGATCTGGTGGACTCACTCAACACAAATACTGAATTTGTAAATTATGTCTGAGTGTTGGATTGAGCCCGTCTGTCCGTACATTTCAAAAACAAGAAAATCGTGCTGTCTGGTTTGCTTAATATAAGGAATTTGATGTATACCATTTACTTTTACTTTGTACTTTTACTCAAGTATGACAATTGAGTACTGTACTTAAGTACATTTAAAATCAGATATTTTTAGACTTTTACTCAAGTAGAGTACAACCCTGGACAACACCCTGTCGCTCTCCGCTAACATCAAAGCGGTGACCTGATCCTGTAGGTTCATGCTCTACAACATTCGCAGAGTACGACCCTACCTTACACAGGAAGCGGCACAGGTCCTAATCCAGGCACTTGTCATCTCCCATCTGGATTACTGCAACGCGCTGTTGGCTGGGCTCCCTGCCTGTGCCATTAAACCCCTACAACTCACCCAGAACGCTGCAACCCATCTGGTGTTCAACCTTCCCAAGTTCTCTCACGTCACCCCGCTCCTCCACACACTCCACTGGCTTCCAGTTGAAGCTCGCATCTGCTACAAGACCATGGTGCTTGCCTACGGAGCTGTGAGGGGAACGGCACCTCCTTACCTTCAGGCTCTGATCAGTCCCTACACCCAAACGAGGGCATTGCGTTCTTCCACCTCTGGCTTGCTGGTCCCCCTACCTCTGCGGAAGCACAGTTCCCGCTCAGCCCAGTCAAAACTGTTCGCTGCTCTGGCACCCCAATGGTGGAACAAGCTCCCTCATGACGCCAGGACAGCGGAGTCACTGACCACCTTCCGGAGACACTTGAAACCCTACCTCATTAAGGAATACCCACACAAAAATAATAATAATTATTATTATTATTATTATTTTTTTTTTATTTTTTTTTTAAAATCTTTAAAAAAATAGGTATATATATATATATATATATATATATATATATATATATATATATATATATATATATATAAAAAAATTACAAATCAGAAAAATAAAATAAATAAAACATTCTAGAAAAAAAAAAATATATATATATATATATACATATCCCCAAAAAACTTATTGAAAAATATACTATAAAAAATGTGAAATTTAGAAAAATATAAAAAAACTATTTGTAAAGTGGTTGTCCCACTGGCTATCATAAGGTGAATGCACCAATTTGTAAGTTGTTCTGGATAAGAGCGTCTGCTAAATGACGTAAATGTAAATGTAAGTAGTATTTTACTGGGTGACTCACTTTTATTGAATCATTTTCTATTAAGGTTTCTTTACTTTCACTCAAGTATGATAATTGAGTATTTTTTCCACCACTGCTGAGTGTTGTGTTCACTTACTATATTGATTCATTCCATTACCACCTACTATGACCCTTAAATGGGGACATTATGGTTAGGAGCCATTTCTGTTTATAAGAGTGTGACTCCTTATAATCTTTGATAATCTTAAAGATTATGGGATTTGTTGTATTAAGCAGTGTTTTAAGCGATTTCATCTGATTCATATTTTGATTTGTACGGTATCGGTATGTTCAAATGGATATTGCCAAGGACACTACCTATACATTTGGATTAACTGTGCAAACAATTCACCTATACTGTACGTCAATATACTTCACAGTGTAGGAAATGGTGTCAAACAGGGCCCTCTACATTCTTACCAGTTAAATTATTTTAATTCAATTTAACTGAGCTAATCTCACGTTTTTCAGAGAGTGTAACGACAATGTGGAAAATGGCCAATGACTTTTATTTCAGACTAATAAACGCATTTCCTTTTCAAACCAGTCATCTGAGCATCATTAATAGTTGAAGGACCATCTTAGCTTGATTCAGTGTAATGGCAATGTTTAATGATTTCTTGATTGTGTTTAACAACTTTGTAACATCTTTATAAGTTAGCAAAATAAGAGTTTCTAAGTGAGTGACAAAGGTAGATCGAAACAGTATGTGTAAAATACCTCAAAATGTAAATCAAGCCATAGTAGGCCTACAATGCCAAGTACCTCCTCGTATATGTTTGCTCTTGAAGAGACCCAGATGCCATGAAAACCCACTGGGAGATTTCTGATCCTATAGTTAATCTCTGAGATAGCTCAAATAATTCTCCAGAATGCATTTACTTAGCACAGTTAATTATAACAAACAATGTCTTTCTGATCCACTGTGTGTAAAATATAACCTTATGCCAAGAACTTTCATTTCATTGAGAACGTTGAACTTTATAAATGTTATTTAGATTTCTGTCTTTCAGGTCAATGAGAGGTATGTGTCCTAGTTTATACGTTTTCAAAATTAGTTTAAAAAAAAATGAAACAGTAAAATTGTCTCCAGTTAATTGTGTGATATCAGACTCTGCTACACTCCCTTTCCTTTAAGCTTTCTTCAGAGTATTCGGAGCCTCTCAAGAAGCATGATGCACTCAACCTTGAGAATGTATCAATAATTCAAACACATCATCCTCTCATGCTGTAGCTGTCTGAAATTGGGAAGACTGTGTCTGAGGGATAATATTGCACTCTGTCACATCCAACTAGCTGTCACCCGTGAGAGGAAGGGACACAGCCAGTGAGTTGAGTGTGCAGTCAACAGGCCTCTCATTTTGATGTTTACAGTAACTGTAGTAATCAGGAGGCTAAAACAGACTGTTCAGGCCAAAATGCTATTTTTAGAGTGCCAAGTTCACAGTGATCACTGATAAAGTCTGAGGTGAATCAAACTTGATACGCAGTGAGATTTTAAGATTATATGTAATATAAGTTATAGTGTAATGTTGGTTGCTTCATGGAATTAAATTACATTTATTAGTGAATAAAGTCATATTTAAGTAACAGCAAGTTTTTAGAGGAAGTGGAACAAGAAGCAAGAAAAAGTTAATAAATATTTGATTCAAATATTATATCTTCAAGCTGTCAAGTGTTCTGAGTTAAAAGGACACCATGAAGATTGAGGTTAAATATCTGTTTAATTAATATAACATGTAATGTTAACTTAACAAGTAATCGTAGAGCATAAATATTCTAGAGGATAGCGTGCAAAAATAGCAATAATCCTTGTAAATGTATTCTTACATATCAAATTACCAATAACAAACATTTTGGAGTGACCTATCTGAAGAAAAGCTGATTAATTCCATCATGTGCCGCCCCTCGTAAAGTTACACTACATTCAACACCTTAACAAACATTTAAACCAGTTGTGCCCCTCAAAATGAATATAAGGTATGGTATTGCTCCCATAGGATTAGAGCGGATCAAGTATACACTGAGTATACAAAACATTAAGAACACCTTCCTAACATTGAGTTGCACCCCCTTTTGCCCTCAGTACAGCCTCAATGCGTTGGGTCATGGACTCTACACAGTGTCAAAAGCGTTCGACAGGGATGCTGGCCCATGTTGACTTCAATGCTTCCCACAGTTGTGTCAAGTTGGCTGGATGGCCTTTGGGTGGTGGACCATTCTTGATACACATGGGAAACTGTTGAGCGTGAAAAACCCAGCAGCGTTGCAGTTCTTGACACACTCAAACCGGTGCGCCTGGCACCTACTACCATACCCTGTTCAAAGGCACTTCAATCTTTTGTCTTGCCCATTCACCCTCTGAGTGGCATACATACACAATCCATGTCTAAATTATCTCAAGGCTTAAAATACCTTCTTTAACCTGTTTCCTCCCCCCCATCTACACTGATTGAAGTAGATTTAGCATGTGACATCAATAAGGGATCGTAGCTTTCACCTGGATTCACCTGGTCAATCAATGTCATGGTAAGAGCAGATGTTCCTAGTGTTTTGTACACCCTGCCAAGACAGTGGGTATTGATACAATTGCAGTATTCTGTGAGTTAATGTAATTAGCTACTTAAATGTGAGGTATCTGTTCATTTGTATAGAGTATAGGACCATTATTATGATTTTGTTGGGGAATTAATTATTTATACAATGAGTTATGAAATATCATTGATGAGCTCAGAGTTTGGTCATCTGTTTGGTCATCGGTTCATCAATAAAATTCACATCAATGATTATAGTCTGTGCTTGAGAAAAATCTATTCAGCAATTAGATGGCACTGGATTTGACTTGATTAATCAATTAAGCTATTTTGGTGGGAAATCTTCATGCTTGACAATAAATAACAAATCTCCTTTAGCAATTTTGCCCCGTCTCTGCTGTGTCTGCCATCAAACCCAAACATGCATAATTCTTAGATATATGAAATTATGACTCACTGGCAATCAGGGAGGGAAGTTAGCTCTGTTCATTACCATATTATATCAAAGTGTGCATGGACTCTTGTTAGACAATATGAATATTTCACTGATATAATGTAATCAGAGAAGTCACCTCTCTGAGAAGTTTTCCCTCAATTAGTCGTCCTGAACACTCAAGACTGAGCACCGCTCTAATTTTGTCTCCCACCTGCAGTGCAGAAAATGCACTGTTACTGAAACTATAAAACACTTTACAATGACAATATTCAGAAAGGGTACAAAGAGGAATCAGCTATTTTGTATAAAATCTAATATTGAGGATTACAGATTTTGAAAAACTGGAGCATTGACAGGATGATAAATACAATATTATGTGGATTACTTCTATGTAAACAATCAAGGATGGCTGTTTCAGAGAACATAGCAATGCTCATCTTTGTCTGTGGGATAATCTTGTTTAGTCTTCCTCCTACAAATAGTAATGAAAACAAATATTCCCAGAAAGATGATACCTTCCATTTCAGTGGGATGTGCTCACTGCTCTCACTCCCCAGGGTTGAGCGATATATATTTGGATGGCTGCATGAAGAATTGCCCGGAATTCTGACCAATGAATCGTTTTATGCATCCTGTTAATGCATTTGATAAATAATCTAGCGTAGAAGGTAATTAGTGCCGGTGTTTTACACGTATTTATGCCATCAGGGTGCACAGTAGGATAGGATCACAGTCGGCTGGGTGAGTTCCAGGGTATTAAATTAAGCCTAAGGTAACTGGAAGAAATATGGCCTCCAGTTGATGAGGTATGGGTAATAACGTGTTAGCCTATTCATCATCAAAAAAATTAATATGAAAGCAATTCCTTTACAAACATTTTAGAGATATATTAAAGCTGAGATCTGCGAAACAGCGCCACTGGCCGCCCCAGGTGCATTTGTTACTGTTTTTGTTTTGAGGAAATTAATATCCAGAATCGTGGTAAAAATAATCGTAGTGCATACTCTGCTGTTCTATTGCACGTGCAATGATGTCAGAGGGATAAAAACTGTGTTCGTTGTTTGAAGTAACGTCTTTGTTGTTGTAATATCGCAAACGGACGTGGCAGTTTCACCGCTATGGATTCCAGCTTTAAGTGAAATACTCTAACATAAACCTTATTTGATCTGTAGTTAACCTAGAACATTTTTCATTTTGCAACATTTATTGTATTAGCAGTCTACCACGGTAAAAAAACAAAAAACATTGATGAACTATACAGTAGGACAATCAAAGTACACAAACGGCATGCAGGTCAGCATCAAGGTTAAGTCTGTACACTGTGTCTTGTGTCTTGCATTTCAACTTACGTGTCCACATGATGTGTTATAGCCAACAAGTTGTAATCAATTTATATAGCAACAAATATATAAATGTTCACTCTGTAGGCAGCTGTAGGAATACTGCTTCTACCGGAAGATATTGAGAACAGGTAATTGACAGGACATTGAGAAGTAGTTCTGGATCGCAGTGTGTTTAAGATGTATTTGTGCAGCAATAACGTTGTTGGATTCTGAGCAGTGTTTCTCTAACTTAGTCACATCATTTGCTCAAGGAGGAGAAATGATCAATGGACAGGGAAGCAGGCTACCTGTCAGCTATTGCATAGTGTCATACTGACATAGATGGTGAGTGACAGATGTCCTTACCAGCAAGAGTTTGTTGTGGCTTGTTGTGGGAGCCTTGCTCCATTCGGTAGCCTACCATAGTAAGCCGTCAGTCAAGGCCGGCTTGTCTGTAGGGAATATCCTAAGCTAAGCATGGTGGTGACCCGCATATGCCGTCTGGTGCATGCATATGCCTCACTGAAAGTGCAGTTAAAACATCACTGCTTCTCAATGTAGCATTTACTCCACAGGTGACGATAGCTTCTGGTGAACCAGGTCATTCCACTCCCTTCTCTTCAGCAGAGATGGAGAGCAGCAGTTGCTTTTGTTATTTTCAGTCTGGATACTTACAACTGGGTTGTGTTCATTAGGCACAAAACAGAAGGAAACAGCCGGAAAATGAAAAAAGGAGGGACTACATGGTCCAATAAGAAATTGTTTTTTGTTTTTTGGTTGCAAAATGTTTCAAGTGTATTCCGTTGAGTGGCCTAATGAACACAACCCTGATCCATAGACTGCATTTGTGTGAATTACCCGTGTTCATTAGCTATGGATCTTTTGAGTCAAGTCATGTCTCACCGGCAGAATGTAAATGTAAATGTTGTCTTAGCACAATAAGTGTGTGCATATTGTTGGGTGTTCAATGATATAGGATGTGCACAATTATAAATACAGTTTTTTAACTGATATTCTATATCGAATGTATTGAATATTCTATGTCGAATGGATTGCTGTGGCTCTGCATATGGAAATAACTTGTCTTACAACAGCATTGTTCTTATTAGTTTTGTGTGCAAAATATCAAAACCTGTTGGGTATAAATGATTGACCACTACATAGTAAATTAATCAATCTTTTGATTAATAGATATGGGTAGATGGGGACATTCAATATGTAATTTGAAATGAATATGTTAGATTCTAAAGAATATACAGAACATTTTGATGGCATATCACATTTTGATCTATCTGCCTTCTTTTGTACAGTAATTAAATGTGATGATGCCAAGACCAGGCATGCGGAACAATATGAAGAATCACAACAAAATGTCAGAGAGTGATGGAAAGTGCGTAGCATGAATGGCTAAAGAGAGCATTCATTACATTTTACATTTTAGTCATTTAGCAGACACTCTTATCCAGAGTGACTTACAGTTAGGGTGTGCATACCTTTTTTTAATAGATTTTTCATACTCTAAATGACATTTCATCACACTACATGATGCAATTGGCGAGAGATGAAAACCATTCTATCAAGACTGCTTGAAGTGGAAGTTTTACTTAAAATATTTTTTGAAAACATAATCACAATCAATATGGAGCTATTGTGTGATGAGTGACAGACCCGTGGATGCCACAGTAATTAAAATCTCATTGGTAATGAAGTCAGTAGCGTATAAATTCACTCACTATGAATGCGCATTCTAGGGCCCATCAGATTGCTCCTCATGGAATGCGGAGGCTTGCCACGGAACATAACTCTAATTAGAATAGTAGCCTACGTTTTGAAGTTGTGCTGGTCATTATCTAGGGTACAGAAAGGATACATTTTTCAGATTTTGGGGAAAGAATGTGGTTCCACTTTCAAAGCGTTGGAAAATGATATATATATATATATCATCAAAGGGCTCAGCACAGATGGAGAAATTAGATTTCAGGAATGTTTTAGCTTCTCTTGACATAGTTAATCTGCCTGTTTTCTCACACTTCTTCATGGCAGCATGGAATTACCTACCTTTAATGATTTTTGAGATGAGGATAATATTAGAAATATCCTTTAAAATAGTAGATATTGAGAACGTTTTAATATGAAGTGTCTCTTGACTAATTTAAGGTTGACTTACCTACTTCTGGCCATTTTTGACACCTACAGTAGTTATTGCCTTATAGATTGTATCAGGCACAGTGGCATACTGCACAACAATTTTAATGCCTATCAATGCACCATTTCCTGAGAGGAGAGGGCATGTCACTCAAATCCAAACCCATTAAACAGAACCAAGTCCATGTCACAAGCACAAGGCAGGGTTGGAAAATTAACATTTCAACTTTTCATAACAGTGAGGCTGCCAGATGTTTCCTTTGTCTTAAAATGGCATCATGGCCCCCTTTTCTCTCTGTCATCCGTCTCTCATTACAGGGTAATGTGTGGAACCTGTGAAAGAGAAACCGGTGCCGTAGATTTCAAATGCAGTTCATAGCAAATGCAGTAGAGGTCTCTTTAATTACAATGTGAACAACAGGTCAATTGTCTGCATACAGTTCTGAGAGTAACAGCTTTACAACATGGGAGCACCGTGGAGAAAGCAGCTGTCAGCAAGGATTTTCTTTTTGGGAAAGCTGATATGTTGCTAGGGATTCCAGCGAGCTACCCCTTGTGAAAATGCAGGAAACTAAAAAGGATATTATAGTGTGCTCGTTGCATGTGGGAAATCACTTTGCATTTGTGTACGTGTTCCTAGTGCATGAGTGAAGGTGTTTGCCAAGGGGGTAAATGTATGCTCAATGGAATGAATATCACCATCCTAATTGTTCAATGGTCTGACAGTTCCGTTTTCTATCAGTCGCTCACCTAACTAAATACGTGGTAGCTTCTCAGTCTCAATAAACAGGTGTTTTTTCACTCTATTTATTAACTTCAAAGTATATTTCATGTACATTGACAGTCAACATATTTTGAGGGCTTTTCTGGATGAACATCCATGGAAACTAAAATAAATGGTATCTCTAAACAATAAACCATTATTGGCAACATGTAAAGCTTAATACAAAACAAACATAAACAGTAGAGAATTGAGACAAAATCAGACTTGCAGAGATGATCAAGTGACATGCATCTGGTACAAGGGACAACACAGGAAAACACACATACCCTAAAACTACTCTTCAAATCTTGATGGAGATTGATACAATGAACATGAAATAATTGAATTGGTGATCCCTCTGAGTCTGCTGCTTACTGTTGGTTTGAAAGGGGGATAGAAAGCTGGAGAAGGAGCTCACTGTTGGTTTGAAATCGAAATATAAAGCTATAGAGGGAGAGTTTTGCTGTGAAGTTTAGCCTACTGTCATGATGTTCACCTCTATGGAGCAGAGGCTTAATTGAGATATTGGGGATTAAAGTATGACACGGCATCAGACAGAGGCAGTCTGAAGACAGACATGTAAAAGTTTTAACTCTGATTAACTTAGGAAAGGGTTTCAAGTTATAGGATGTGCTTTTAGTCATTGGAAAAGTCTTCCACAATTAGAAAACAGTCCAAAATGTACTTCATTAAAGAGAGACTGAATGCACTTATTCTGCATGTGTTTCTCTGTTGCTCACTAAGAAAAAAATTGATTTCAGTCTTGGAGGTGTGGTTCGATCAGGGCCGGATGAATGCTGGGGTTTACTGGGGCTGAAGCCCCTGGTCCTAGGCCCGTGGGGGGCCCAAAAGGCAGCAAAAAAACATACACTGTATATACACACTTTATGCAAAAAAATTTGGCAGTTAACTATATGTGCTTGTGATAAAACTTAATCCACAGTTATTCGGAAAGTATTCAGACCCCCTTGACTTTTTCAACATTTTGTTACATTACAGCCTTATTCTAAAATGTATTAAAACAAATATATATATATATATATATATATATATATATATATATATATATATATGTCATCCATCTACACACAATACCCCATAATAACAAAGCAAAAACTGGTTTTTATAAAGTTTTACTAATTTATAAAAAATTGAAATATGACATTTAAATAAGTATTCAGATCCTTTACTCAGAACTTTGTTGAAGCACCTTTGGCAGTGATTACAGCCTTGAGTCTTCTTTGGTATGACGCTACAAGCTTTCCACACCTGTATTTGGGGAGTTTCTCCCATTCTTCTCTGCAGATCCTCTTAAGCTCTGTCAGGTTGGATGGGGAGTATCGCTGCGCAGCTATTTTCAGGTCTCTTCAGAGATGTTCGATCGGGTTCAAGTCCAGTATCTGGCTGGGCCACTCAAGGACATTCAGAGACTTGTCCCAAAGCCACTCCTGTGTTGTCTTGGCTGTGTGCTTAGGGTTGTTGTCCTGTTGGAAGGTGAACCTTCGCCCCAGTCTGAGGTCCTGAGCGCTCTGGAGCAGGTTTTCAACAAGGATCTCTCTGTACTTTGCTCCCTTCATCTTTCCCTCAATCCTGACTTTCCCAGTCGCTGCCGCTGAAAAACATCCCCACAGTGTGATGCTGCCACCACCATGCTACACAGTAGGGATGGTGCCAGGTTTCCTCCAGATGTGACGCTTGGCATTCAGGCCAAAGAGTTCAATCTTGGTTTCATCAGACCAGAGAATCTTGTTTCTCATGGTCTGAGAGTCCTTTAGGTCCTTTTGGTAAACTCCAAGAGGGCTGTCATGTGCCTTTTACTGAGGAGTGGCTTCCGTCTGGCCACTATACCATAAAGGCCTGATTGGTGGAATGCTGCAGAGATGGCTGTCCTCCTGGAAGGTTCTCCCATCTCAACAGAGGAACTCTGGAGCTCTGTCAGAGTGACCATCGGGTTCTTGGTCACCTCCTTGACCAAGGCCCTTCTCCCCCGATTTCTCAGTTTGGCCGTGCGGCCAGCTCTAGGAAGAATCTTGGTGGTTCCAAACTTCTTCCATTTAAGAATGATGGAGGCCACTGTGTTCTTGGGGACCTTCAATGCTGCAGAAATGTTTTGGTACCCTTCCCCAGATCTGTGCCTCGACACAATCCTGTGTCGGAGCTCTACTGACAATTCATTCGAGGTAGGGGGCCCACATGGGTAACTGTGGGGCCCTGACTTGATTGGGTAGCTAATTAATACAAAACGAAAATGAAACTGTATAATAAATAAAGGTGACTGGTCAATTTTGTGAGTCAGGGGCTGGGCCGAAGCCTGTTTAGTCTCACAATTATTATAGGTAGCTAAGGTGTTTGGTGCAATATTTCTCAAGTTAAAAAATGTGCGACGTGTTGTCTTATGTAAACAAAGTCAGATCCGCTGCGCTGATGGGCAGATCTGTGTCACTGTTTGTTCTGCAGAAGGATGGGGCCCAATCACCATAGCTGTGTATCCCGTCTTTTTGGGCAAGTGTGACACGACTTCCTCCGAAGCTGCCTCCCCTCCTTTTTCAGGCAGGCTTCGGCGTTCGTCGTCACCGGCCTTCTGGCCACTGCCGCTCCATATCTCATCATTCCATTTGTCTTGTAAATTACACACACCTGGTTCATATTCCCCTCATTAGTACGTGTTTAAGTGTTCCCTCTGCCCTCTTGTCCTTGTGGGTGATTGTTTATTGTGAGGATTAGTAGCTCGGTTGAGCTCAGTATTTTGTATTGCCGGGGTATTTTCCCCGTGTGCATGTTTGTTCCAGTGCGCCTGTTTTGCGCACTGGACTGGTTACGCTGGATTACGGAATAAACTCTGCATACTGTGATTTACCCTTCTGCGCCTGACTTCTTCAAATCACGCATCACAAAGTGAGCATTGTCGAAATCAAAACCCAACCAACCCTCAAGTAAGTCATGACGAACTCACTCACAAAGACTGACTTTATGAACAAAATTATCCTATTTACACATTGTAGTCAATTTGACACTAGAATAAATGTTTCTGACTAATACCGATGCCACATAGGCCATTTTCTATCAGAGAAGATGTTTATTGCCTTCAGTGGCACTTTAAGTTATCAAAAGTGTCTGAAATATGCAGTTGAATGAGCAATCTCTTTTCAGTATGACCATAATGTATGGATGACCGAGACCAACTGTTCTATCAGCAATTTTTATCAATGTGGTGGCACAGTGTAAACTGTGACAGAATCTAACCAATTAATGCCACATGCAACAATTTCAGAAATGATAGCTATATTCAAACCCATGGACTATTATCCACAATAAACAAGTTTTCACAGCTCCATGTATAGCCATGCAGATCTACTTAAGCAAGTTATCAAGGTATGTTAGGTGGGCGTAAGCCCAGATGGTTACATGTTACATTGCAAAGATAGACTCAAATTGAACAGAACATAGTGTTTAACTGTATCCCCTGCAGCTCTGAAATAATGAACCATCTTTGTGAAAGTGATGCGGCCTGTCTCTCTCTCTCTCTCTCTCTCTCTCTCTCTCTCTCTCTCTCTTTTTGCTGTCCTTCTCTCTCTGCCACTTTTATTTTTAGCTAATCCAGACATGTAGCACAGCAGGGGAAAACTGCTGTATCTGGTGAAACAAGAGCATGAATAATTAAAACAGCGTTATTAATGAGCTTCCAGACATTATGTTAATGAAACTGATTTTGAGTCTAATTTGTCAGCTTGATTTCTGTTGTCTGTTCTTGCTTTTTGTGTGCAATAAGAGATTATCATAATAGCCATGACATTGACAGCCAGACCTGCTGTGAAATAGGTTTACTGATTTGGGGAGTGGTAGGCTTTTATAATTCTCAGTGCTGATGCTCGGCTTTGAGAAGCCAAGGAGGTGTGTTTCCCCCACCCAGCCTTACTGTAGGTCAAGCATGCATCTCCCCATCCAGGTACATTCTCTATCTGACTGTATGCAGGATTCAGTATTTGTGACTGATGAAGCAGTTGGGGGTGGGAGAGTCAAATCAATGGGGGAAAAAACATCTGAATATTTCATCTTTGAACTGAAATACAATGCCGCCCAAGTTAACTTCACTTCCTTGCGATTGGTGACAATAATACTTTCTGTTGATAGATTAGGATTTATGAAGGCCCAATGTAGCCGTTTTTATATCAACATCAAATCATTTCTGGGTAACAATTAATAAGTACTTTATTGTAATATATTTCCATTCAAATGGGCAAAAATAGCTTTTTTAGCAAAAAACTTTCTCAAGAAAGAATTTTGCTAGGACTGTCTGGGAGTGGTCTGAGTGGGGAGATATTTTTAAACAACAGTTGGTGCACAAAATCTAAAACTAAGGAAGTCTTGAGGTTTTGCTCACCTGAGGTAGAGTATCTCATGATAAGCTGTAGACCACATTATTTACCAAGAGACTTTTCATCTATATTTTTTTGTAGCTGTCTATCTACCACCACAAACCGATGCTGGAATTAAGATTGCACTCAATGAGCTGTATAATGCCATAAGAAAACAGGAAAACGCTCATCCAGAGGCAGCGCTCCTAGTGGCTGGGGACTTTAATGCAGGGAAACTTAAATCCGTTCTACCTAATTTCTACCAGCATGTTAAATGTGCAACCAGAGGGAAAAAAAACTCTAGACCACCTTTACTCCACACACAGAGACGCATACAAAGCTCTCCCTCGCCCTCCATTTGGCAAATCTGACCATAACTCTATCGTCCTGATTCCTGCTTATAAGCAAAAACTAAAGCAGGAAGCACCAGTGACTCGGTTAATAAAAAAGTGGTAAGATGATGCAGATGCTAAGCTATAGGACTGTTTTGCTAGCATAGACTGCAATATGTTCCGGGATTCTTCAGATAGGATTGAGGAGTACACCACATCAGTCACTGGCTTCATCAATAAGTAGCCATGAAATGCTTTGAAAGGCTGGTCATGGCTCACATCAACACCATTATCCCAAAAACCCTAGACCCACTCCAATTTGCATACCGCCCCAACAGATCCACAGATGATGAAATCTCTATTGCACTCTACACTGCCCTTTCCCACCTGGACAAGAGGAACAGCTACGAGAGAATGCTGTTCATTGACTACAGCTCAGCGTTCAACACCATAGTGCCCTCAAAGCTCATCACTAAGCTAAGGATCCTGGGACTATACACCTCCCTCTGCAACTGGATCCTGGACTTCCTGACGGGCCGCCCCCAGGTCGTAAGGGTAGGTAATAACACATCTGCCACGCTGATCCTCAACACGGGGGCCCCTCAGGGGTGCGTGCTCAGTACCCTCCTGTACTCCCTGTTCACCCATGACTGCATGGCCATGCACGACTCCAACACCATCATTAAGTTTGCTGATGACACAACAGTGGTAGGCCTGATCACCGACAACGATGAGACAGCCTATAGGGAGGAGGTCCAAGACCTGGCTGTCTGGTGCCAGGATAACAACCTCTCCCTCAACGTGATCAAGACAAAGGAGATGATTGTGGACTACAGGAAGAAAAAGAGGACTGGGCACGCCCCCATTCTCATCGACGGGGCTGTAGTGGAACAGGTTGAGAGCTTCAAGTTCCTTGGTGTTCACATCACCAACGAACTATCATGGTCCAAACCCACCAAGACAGTCATGAAGAGGGCACGACAAAGTCTATTCCCCCTCAGGAGACTGAAAAGATTTGGTATGGGTCCTCAGATCCTCAAAAGGTTCTACAGCTGCACCATTGAGAGCATCCTGACTGGTTGCATCACCGCCTGGTATGGCAACTGCTCGGCCTCCGACCGCAAGGCACTACAGAGGGTAGTGTGTACGGCCCAGTACATCACTGGGGCCAAGCTTCCTGCCATCCAGGACCTCTATACCAGGCGGTGTCAGAGGAAGCCCCTCAAAATTGTCAAAGACTCCAGCCACCCTAATCATAGACTGTTCTCTCTGCTACTGCACGGCAAGTGGTACCGGAGTGCCAAGTCTAGGTCCAAAAGGCTTCTCAACAGCTTCTACCCCCAAGCCATAAGACTCCTGAACAGCTAATCATTGCTGCCCGGACTATTTGCACTGCCCCCCCACCCCCACCCCACTCTTTTACGCTGCTGCTATTCTGTCTGTTATTTATGCATAGTCACTTTAACTCTACCCATATGTACATATTTCCTCAATTACCTTGACTAGCCGGTGCCCCCGCACATTGACTCTGCACCGGTACCCCCCTGTATATAGCCTCCCTACTGTTAATTTATTTTACTTAACACCAACAAAAAAAAATATGCATTGTTGGTTAAGGGCTTGTAAGTAAGCATTTCACTGTAATGTCTACACCTGTTGTAACGGTTGAAAAGCAAGACGAAAAATCAACTAACTGGCCAGTACCACAATGGCCACTTTTCTTTTAAAATAAAAAACCAGCAGAAATGAAATGCTTATTAAAAGCATCACAAATATCATTTTTTTCACTTAGAATACAGGATTCTGAGATAATTTGCTTAGGAAGAGAAACAGCAGAATTCCCCCGTTTCAGTGAATTAACGGTTTTCCAGAATTTTGCAGGATCTCCTGCAGAATCTGTCATAGCATTAAGGAAGTAATTTGATTTTGCCTTTTTGACAGCTGCAGTACGTTTATTTCTCAATTGCCTAAAAAACACCCAATCAGCTGGAGTACCTGTATTCCTCGCTAAGGCCCAGGCCCGATTCTTTTGCAGAAAAAGACCTGACAATTCAGGAGAGAACCAAGAACTGGTTCGGTTTCTTACTCTGTGATTCTTAAGCGGGGCATGTTTATCAGACATAGAGGTAACAATAAAAGAGAAAAAAGCAAGGGCTAAAACCGGGTCCAGAAAGCAGCAAGTGGATAAAAGCTCAGAGTGATATAAGTCAAGGATAAAAGCTTGCTGTGAGAAATGTTTATAATTTCTCTTAGAGATTATACAGGGATCAGAGTGTTTCAGCCTGGTATCTCTAATACAAGCAATAGAGCAGTGGTCACTGATATCATTTGAAAAAAAAACCCTGGCTGTGTATTTATGGGGGGTATTTGTTAGAATATTGTCTAGTAGAGTAGATTTTACTGGATTCTTAAAGTTGGGACGTGTTGGTTTAGTTATCAGCTGAGTTAGATTTAGCTCAGTACAAATATCTTTTAATTTATCGGATACTGGTGAAAGCCAATCAAGGTTAAAATCTCCCAAAATCAGTAATTCAGAGTTTGCATAATTAGACAGTATATCAGATAATTTGCATAGAGTACAAGGAGGAGCTGAGGGGGGGCGATATACCCCTGCTAGAGTTAAATTAGCATTATTACCAAGTACCACATTTAAAACTAGACATTCATATTGCTTTGGGACAGAGGTTGATATGGACAGAAACATTTAAGCAGCATTTTACATAAATCGCGATACCACCACCTCTACCAACTCTATCAGCTCTATAAATATTGTACCCAATCAACAGAACATCTGAATCTGGCACAG
Organism: Coregonus lavaretus; assembly: GCF_964263955.1. Lineage (NCBI taxonomy): Eukaryota > Metazoa > Chordata > Actinopteri > Salmoniformes > Salmonidae > Coregonus > Coregonus lavaretus. The sequence goes on from NC_139993.1 coordinate 15,299,847, forward strand.
AATCACACAGCCACGATTCAGATATAATCAGTACGTCAACATTTGATTGTGAGACCAAAATTTCAATAAAGTCCAAATTTTGGATCAGGCTTCTAGCATTCAAATGAATTATTCCAATGCCATTGCTACGGGAATTCATATCAGATGGAGTATCCAAGGTAGCACCTGAAGCTGCACTGAATGAGCAATAAACATTTTCGAGCTATTGACAGAGCTCAATTTTATGGGGACAAGATTACTACTAACAATACCTCTCTGCATGTAAGTAGTATTCGCAAAACGGTGATTGGACAATAATCTAGGAATTGCAGAAAGGTTGTTAGCTGAAGTTTGTTCCATATTTGCAATTGAGGGACTAATTAATGAAACTGGGAGAGGAGCATTGAACATAGTCAGATAAGGGAGCGTACAATCCCAAAAGTCAACCCCCGAAAATACACAACGTCAGGTGTATCATTGCAATTTCCTGCCTTGATTCTAAATGTATGATGTTCATATTGTATTTTTTATTTCATTATATATTTTTTGCCTATGTAGAGGTTTGAGATAACACTGTAATGAAAAGCGCTATACAAATGAAATGTACAGTGCATTCGGAAAGTATTCAGACCCCTTGACTTTGTACAGCCTTATTCTAAAATGTATTGAATTAATTGTTTTCCTCATCTGTCTACACACAATACCCCATAATGACAAAGCGAAAACAGGTTTTTAGCAAATGTTGCTAATTTATCAAAAATATAAATACCTTATTTACATAAGCTTTCAGACCCTTTGCTGTGAGACTTGAAATTGAGCTCAGGTACATCCTGTTTCCATTGATCATTTCTACAACTTCATTGGAGTCCACCTGTGGTAAATTCTATTGATTGGCCATGATTTGGAAAGGCACACACCTGTCTATATATGGTCCCACAGTTGACAGTGCATGTCAGAGCAAAAACCAAGCCATGAGGTCGAAGGAATTGTCCATAGAGCTCCAAGACAGGATTGTGTCGAGGCACAGATCTGGGGAAGGGTACCAAAAGACATTCTGCAGCATTGAAGGTCCCCAAGAACACAGTGGCCTCCATCATTCTTAAATGGAAGAAGTTTGGAACCATCAAGACTCTTCCTAGAGCTGGTCGCATGGCCAAACTGAGAAATCAGGGGAGAAGGGCCTTAGTCAGGGAAGTGACCAAGAACCCGATGGTCACTCTGACAGAGCTCCAGAGTCCCTCTGTGGAGATGGGAGAACCTTCCAGAAGGACAACCATCTCTGCAGCACTCCACCAATCGGGCCAGACGGAAGCCACTCATCAGTAAAAGGCACATGACAGCCCGCTTGGAGTTTGCCAAAAGGCACGTAAAGGACTCAGACCATGAGAAACAAGATTCTCTGGTCTGATGAAACCAAGATTAAACTCTTTGGCCTGAATGCCAAGCGTCACATCTGGAGGAAACATGGCACCATCCCTACGTTGAAGCATGGTGGTGGCAGCATCATGCTGTGGGGATGTTTTTCAGCGGCAGGGACTGGGAGACTAGTCAGGATCGAGGGAAAGATGAACGGAGAAAAGTACAGAGAGATCCATAATGAAAACCTGCTCATGAGCGCTCAGGATCTCAGACTGGGGCGAAGGTTCACCTTTAAACAGGACAACGATGTCACAGTTTCGGCCGAGGCTGCTCCTCCTCCTTGTTCGGGCAGGTTTCGGCGGTCGTCGTCCCCGGAGTACTAGCTGCCACCGATCTATGTTTCATGTTCGTTTGGTTTTGTCTTGATGTTGTACACCTGTGTCTAGTTAGTCCTCGTTAGTGTCCTATTTAGTTCTCGTTGTGTGTGTTTGGTGTTGTGTGTGATTGCTCCTCTGTTTGGTGTTCTGAGCTACGTATCTTCCCTCCATTGTTTGGAGAGGTTTTCGCACATGTTAGTGCGCCTTTTGTTTGACGCCTGTGTGCGCCTTTATTTTTCCTCCGGGCTTATGGTTCTCGTGTACTACGTGAATAACTCACTAAAGTCTTTTGGACTAAGCTTCTGCGTCCTGCGCTTGATTCCTGCACCACACCCACCTTCAGCACCCCTGACAGAATCACACACCTTAATGAATGGAATCAGCAGGAGCAACAGTCACGCCTGAGTCGCTGAAGGAGCATGTCCGCGGCCAGGATGACCAGATACGACAACTGGGGACCGCTCTACAGGACGTCATCAACACCCTGCACCGATGAGGGTCCAGAGGGGTACCCACACCTCCACCTACCCTGCCACCCCCATCGGCCGGTCCACCAGTCCCAGGTCCGGAACCCAGTGGGATTCGGCTCTCGCTCCCGAGGGCGTATGACGGAACAGCTGCCGGGTGTCAGGGGTTCCTCCTGCAGGTGGAGCTCTACCTGCCCACTGTACACCCGGTGCCCTCGGGACACGAGAGCGTTTCCGCCCTCATCTCCTGTCTCACGGGCAAGGCGTTGGAATGGGCCAATGCCGAGTGGAGGAGGATGGACGCCACCACCATCTCCTACGCCGAGTTCTCCCGTCGCTTCAAGGCCGTGTTCGACCATCCACCTGAGGGCAAAGCGGCGGGGGAGCGTCTAGTCCACCTGAGACAGAGGAGGAGGAGCGCACAGGCGTTCGCGCTGGAGTTCCGGACTCTAGCGGCAGACGCAGGGTGGAATGAACGGGCCCTCATCGACCATTTTCGATGTAGCCTACGGGAGGACGTTCAACGTGAGTTGGCCTGCAGGGATACCAATTTCACCTTCGACCAGTTGGTCGATATGTCCATCCGTCTGGACACCCTGCTGGCCACCCGTGGACGTCCCGAGTGGGGTCCGTCCATTCCACCCTCCGGCACCTCCGAGCCGAGCCCTATGGAGCTCGGGGGTGCTAGCGCAAGAGAAAGGAGGAGGAGGAGCCCGAGGGGGCCTGTCCCCTGCACCAAGTGCGGTCGTGGAGGGCACACTGCGGCCAGGTGCTGGGGAGGGTTCCCAGAGGGAGGGGACAACAGGCCACGCACTGGGGAGCCCTCCCAGGTGAGTAGACGCCCCACTTACCCAGAGCTCTCTGTTGCGCACTTTTGTATACCTGTTTGTTTTCCACAGGTTGCACCTCATTCCCAGCATAAGGCGGTAGTAGATTCAGGCGCAGCTGGGAATTTTGTTGATCGGAAGTTTTGTTTAGATTTAGGGATCCCTCTCCTACCTGTTGACAAACCTTTTCCCGTTCATGCTTTAGATAGCCGCCCGTTGGGGTCGGGTTGATTAGGGAAGTCACAGCGCCACTTAGGATGTGTGCGCAGGGGGGTCATGAAGAGACTATACAGTTGTATCTGATCGACTCTCCTGCGTACCCGGTGGTGCTGGGAATTCCCTTGTTAAGCACCCATAACCCTGCTATTTCGTGGCAACAGAGGGCTCTCAATGGGTGGTCTGCTCAGTGTGAGGGGCGATGTCTGGGTGTTTCCGTAGGGGCGACTTCGGTGGAAAGTCCAAACCAAGTGCCCGCACTGCACATTCCGCCTGAATATGGGGATTTAGCTCTCGTGTTTAGTAAAGCTAGGGCGACGCAGTTGCCTCCTCATAGACAGGGGGATTGTGCGATTGATCTCCAGGCAGGAGCAGCGCTCCCACAGAGCCACGTGTATCCTTTGTCTCAAGAGGAGAGAAAAGCTATGGAAACTTACATAGCCGAATCTTTGAGACAGGGATACATACGGCCCTCCACTTCTCCCGCCTCCTCGAGCTTCTTTTTTGTGAAGAAAAAAGATGGAGGGTTGCGCCCGTGCATCGATTACCGTGGTCTCAATCAGATTACTGTGAAATACAGTTATCCACTCCCTCTGATTGCGACCATGGCGGAGTCATTGCATGGAGCGCGGTTTTTCACAAAACTAGATCTCAGGAGCGCGTATAACTTGGTGCGCATTAGGGAGGGCGACGAATGGAAAACAGCGTTTAGTACCACGTCAGGTCATTTCGAGTATCTCGTCATGCCATATAGGTTGATGAATGCTCCATCAGTCTTCCAATCCTTCATAGATGACATTTTCCGGGATATGCAGGGGCAAGGGGTGGTCGTGTACATTGATGACATTCTAGTGTACTCGTCTACCCGAGCCGAGCATATAGCCCTGGTGCGTCGTGTATTGAGGAGGCTGTTGGAGCACGACCTATATGTCAAGGCAGAGAAATGTCTGTTTTTCCAGGAGTCGGTCTCCTTTTTGGGTTATCGGTTGTCCGCGTCAAGGGTGAGAATGGAGGTGGATCGTGTGTCCGCTGTGCGTAATTGGCAAACCCCAACCACTGTCAAAGAGGTGCAGCAGTTCTTGGGCTTTGCGAATTACTACCGGAGGTTTATCCGGGGTTTTGGACAGGTGGCAGCTCCCATCACCTCCCTTCTGAAAGGGGGTCCGGTGCGCCTGCAGTGGTCAGCTGATGCGGACAGGGCCTTTAGGAGACTGAAGGACCTGTTTACGTCGGCTCCGGTGCTGGCGCATCCGGACCCAGCATTACCCTTTCAGGTCGAGGTGGACGCGTCTGAGGCCGGTATAGGGGCCGTTCTCTCTCAACGGTCCGGCACGCCACCTAAACTCCGCCCCTGTGCTTTTTACTCTAAAAAGCTCAGCCCGGCTGAGCGTAATTATGACGTCGGGGACAGGGAGCTGTTAGCTGTAGTTCAGGCCCTTAAGGTGTGGAGGCATTGGCTTGAGGGGGCTCAACACCCTTTCCTCATTTTGACTGACCATCGGAACATGGAGTACATCCGGGCAGCGAGGAGACTGAACCCTCGCCAGGCTCGATGGAGTATGTTTTTCACCAGGTTCGTATTTAAAATCACGTACATCCCTGGGTCCCAGAATGGTAAGGCAGATGCGCTGTCCCGGCGGTATGACACGGAGGAGAGGTCCGTTGAGCCTACTCCCATACTACCGGCGTCTTGTCTTGTGGCACCGGTGGTGTGGGAGGTCGATACCGAAATCGAGCGAGCGTTGCGTACCGACCCCAGCCCTCCACAGTGTCCTGAGGGTCGGAAGTACGTTCCGCTCGAGATTCGGGATCGACTCATTTACTGGGCTCACACGTCACCCTCCTCTGGACATCCGGGTATTGGCCGGACAGTGCATTGTCTTAGCACTAAATACTGGTGGCCCACGTTAGCCAGGGATGTGAGGGTTTATGTCTCCTCCTGCTCGGTGTGCGCCCAGTGTAAGGCGCCCAGACACCTGCCCAGGGGTAAGTTACAACCCCTGCCCGTTCCACAACGACCATGGTCCCACCTCTCGGTGGATTTTGTGACAGACCTTCCCCTCTCTCAGGGGAATACCACCATCCTGGTCGTTGTGGACCGGTTCTCTAAGGCCTGTCGTCTTCTCCCTATGTCGGGTCTTCCTACTGCCCTACAAACCGCAGAGGCCCTATTTACCCACGTCTTCCGGCATTATGGGGTACCCGAGGATATAGTGTCTGATAGAGGCCCCCAGTTTACCTCCCGAGTATGGAGAGCGTTCATGGAGCGTTTGGGGGTCTCGGTGAGCCTTACCTCAGGGTACCACCCGGAGAGTAACGGGCAGGTAGAACGAGTCAACCAGGATGTGGGTAGGTTTCTGAGGTCGTATTGCCAGGACCGGCCTGAGGAGTGGGCTCGGTACATTCCCTGGGCCGAGATGGCCCAGAACTCTCTCCGCCACTCCTCTACCAACCTAACCCCCTTCCAATGTGTGTTAGGTTACCAGCCGGTTCTGGCACCTTGGCAGCAGAGCCAGATCGAGGCCCCTGCGGTGGATGATTGGATGAGGCGCTCGGAGGAGACGTGGAACGCTGCACACGTCCACCTGCAGCGGGCCATCTGTCGTCACAAGGCGAGCGGCGATCTCCACCGCAGTGAGGGGCCGGTGTACGCACCCGGAGATCGAGTCTGGCTCTCTACCAGAAACCTACCCCTCCGCCTGCCCTGCCGGAAGCTGGGTCGGCGGATTGTGGGGCCTTTTAAAGTCCTGAGAAGATTGAACGAGGTGTGTTATAGGTTACATCTGCCTGTTGAATATAAGAATATTAACCCCTCGTTCCATGTGTCTCTTCTCAGGCCGGTGGTAGCTGGTCCACTCCAGGAGGGTGAGATAGGAGAGACTCCTCCGCCCCCACTGGACATCGAGGGGGCTCCGGCGTACACCGTTCAGTCCATCTTGGACTCAAGACGCCGGATGGGGGGTCTCCAGTATCTCGTGGAGTGGGAGGGGTACGGCCCGGAGGAGCGGTGCTGGGTGCCGCGGAGGGACATCCTAGACCCATCTCTCCTGTCGGAGTTCCATCGGGACCATCCCGCGCGCCCTGCTCCGCGTCCTCCTGGTCGTCCCCGTGGCCGGGGTCGCACGGCTGGAGCTGCGCGTCAAGGGGGGGGGTACTGTCACGGTTTCCGCCGAGGCTGCTCCTCCTCCTTGTTCGGGCAGGTTTCGGCGGTCGTCGTCCCCGGAGTACTAGCTGCCACCGATCTATGTTTCATGTTCGTTTGGTTTTGTCTTGATGTTGTACACCTGTGTCTAGTTAGTCCTCGTTAGTGTCCTATTTAGTTCTCGTTGTGTGTGTTTGGTGTTGTGTGTGATTGCTCCTCTGTTTGGTGTTCTGAGCTACGTATCTTCCCTCCGTTGTTTGGAGAGGTTTTCGCAAATGTTAGTGCGCCTTTTGTTTGACGCCTGTGTGCGCCTTTATTTCGCCTCCGGGCTTATGGTTCTCGTGTACTACGTGAATAACTCACTAAAGTCTTTTGGACTAAGCTTCTGCATCCTGTGCTTGATTCCTGCACCACACCCACCTTCAGCACCCCTGACAAACGACCCTAAGCACACAGCCAAGACAATGCAGGAGTGGCTTCGGGATAAGTCTCTGAATGTCCTTGAGTGGCCCAGTCAGAGCCCGGCCTTGAACCTAACCGAACATCTCTGGAGAGACCTGAAAATAGCTGCGCAGCGAAGCTCCCATCCAACCTAAAAGAGCTTGAGAGGATCTGCAGAGAAGAATGGGAGAAACTCCCCAAATACAGGTGTGCCAATAAGACTTAAGGCTGTAATCACTGCCAAAGTTGCCTCAACAAAGTACTGAGTAAAGGGTCTGAATACTTATGTAAATGTGATATTTCCGTTTTTTATAAAATTGCTAAAATTGCTAAAAACCTGTTTTTGCTTTGTCATTATGGGGTATTGTGTGTAGATTAATGAGGAGAAAAAAACGATTTCATCCATTTTAGAAATAGGCTGTAATGTGGAAAAATGTGGAAAAGTCAAGGGTTCTGAATACTTTCCGAATGCACTGTATTATTATTTGTATTATTATCAGGAAATAACACTGATAAAAAAAACAATTAATTAGCTGTTGTACAATATGATATAAAACACAGGAATAACATAATGTTGAATACACTGGGCCTTTAATCTTATTTCAACCAACTCACCTTCACCCCTTCCCATTTTCTTAGTCTCCCATGCATATCATTTTCTCCTCAAAAGCAAAAAAATATAGTATAATTATTTAGCCCAGTCTGTCTGTGAAATTTGAGCAAATTATAGTATGGCATGTGATAGAACATCTGCACAAGGAATTGCATCTGGAATAACTGACCCTGCCTGCTCCGACCCTGTGTTCACCCTATGACTGCATTTGAAAAGTGGAAAGGGTCATCAAATAAAATGTGTCTGACGTAGTTACATACATACGGAGTCCATATTCGGACAGCATCACTTTAATCTAATGAAAACTACATTTTATGAGCATACATAATGTCACGGTTTCGGCCGAGGCTGCCTCTCTTCCTTGCTCGGGCAGGCTTCGGCAGTCGTCGTCTCCGGAGTACTAGCTGCCACCGTTGTATGTTTCGATGTTTGTTTGGTTTTGTCTTGATGTTGTACACCTGTTTTCGTTTAGCGTTCATTAGTGTCCTATAAGTTCTCGTTGTGTTTGTCAGGTGTTGTGTGTGATTGTACTTGCTGTCGTGTTTGTGCGCTACTGTTGGTTGTCAGTGCTTCGTTGTTTCCCTCCTCTGTTAGGGAGGGTTCTCGCACATGTTAGTGCGCATTTTGTTTTACACCTGTGTGCGTATTTTCTCGCCTCCGGGCTTTTTGGCTCGTGTTATGAGTGAGTGTTCACTAAAGTCTTTTGGACTAAGTTTCTGCGTCCTGCGCCTGATTCCTGCACCACTCCCACCTACAGCACCCGTTGACAGAATCACACACCATAAGGATGGAATCAGCAGGAGCCGCAGCAGCACCTGAGTCTCTGGAGGATAGGGTCCGTGAGCAGAACGATCAGATCCTTCGTATCGGGACCGCCCTTCAGGACGTGATTAACACCCTTCAACGCTGGGAGACCAGAGGGACACCCACAACTCCACCTCCCGTGCCATCACCATCGGCCAGTCAGCCCATTCAAGCTCCGGAACCCAGGGGAATTCGGCTCTCGCTCCCGAGGGCCTATGATGGGACCGCTGCCGGGTGTCAGGGCTTCCTTCTGCAGGTGGAACTATACCTGGCCACCGTACACCCGGCGCCCTCGGGACATGAGAGCGTGTCCGCCCTCATCTCCTGTCTTACCGGCAAGGCGTTGGAATGGGCCAACGCCGAGTGGAGGAGAATAGACGCCTCCACTATCACCTACTCTGAGTTCTCCCGCCGCTTCAGGGCTGTGTTTGACCATCCACCTGAGGGGAAAGCGGCGGGGGAGCATCTGTTCTACCTCCGGCAGGGGAGGAGGAGCGCCCAGGAGTTCGCTTTAGAATTCCGGACTCTAGCGGCGGATGCAGGGTGGAATGAGCGGGCCCTCATCGATCACTACCGCTGTAGTCTACCAGAGGACGTCCGTCGGGAGCTGGCCTGCAGGGATACCAGCCTCTCTTTCGATCAATTAGTGGACATGTCCATCAGGCTGGACACCCTGCTGGCTACCCGCGGATGTTCCGAGGGGGTCCGTCCATTCCATCCTCCAGCACCTCCGAGCCGAGCCCTATGGAGCTCGGATTGCTGCCGCTAGAGAGAGGAGGGGTCGGAGCACGAGGGGGGCCATCCTCTGCACCAACTGTGGCCGTGGAGGACACACCGCGGCTAGGTGCTGGGGAGGGTCTCCTAGGGGAGAAGACGACAGGCTCCGCACTGGGGAGTCCTTCCAGGTGAGTAGGCGCCCCACTTACCCAGAGCTCTCTGTTGCGCACTTCTGTATACCTGTGCGATTTCCACAGGTTGCACCTCATTCCCAGCATAAGGCGCTAGTAGATTCAGGCGCGGCTGGGAATTTTGTTGATAGTAAATTTTGTTTAGAATTAGGGATTCCCCTTCTTCCTGTTGACGTCCCATTCCCCGTTCATGCCCTAGATAGCCGTCCGTTGGGATCGGGCTTGATCAGGGAAGTCACAGCACCACTTAGGATGTGTACGCAGGGGGGTTATGAGGAGATTATCCAGCTATATCTGATCGACTCTCCTGCGTATCCGGTGGTGCTGGGAATGCCCTGGTTGAGTATCCATAATCCGTCTATTTCGTGGCAGGAGAGGGCTCTGATGGAGTGGTCTGCCCAGTGTGTGGGGCGATGTTTAGGTGTTTCCGTGGGGGCTACCTCGGTGGAGAGTCCAAACCAGGTGCCCGCATTGCACATTCCCCCCGAGTATGAGGATTTGGCTATTGTGTTCAGTAAGTCGAGGGCGACGCAGTTACCTCCTCATAGGCAGGGAGATTGTGCGATAGACCTCCAGGCAGGAGCTGCGCTCCCACGGAGCCATGTGTATCCTCTGTCTCAAGAGGAGAAGAGAGCTATGGAGACTTACATAGACGAATCTCTGAGACAAGGATACATACGGCCATCCACTTCCCCTGCGTCCTCGAGTTTCTTTTTTGTGAAGAAGACGGATGGAGGGTTACGCCCGTGCATTGATTACCGTAGTCTCAATCAGATCACGGTGAAGTACAGTTATCCACTTCCTCTGATTGCGACCATGACGGAGTCATTGCACGGGGCGCGTTTTTTCACAAAATTAGATCTCAGGAGCGCTTACAACTTGGTACGCATTAGAGAGGGCGATGAATGGAAGACAGCGTTTAGTAGCACCTCGGGTCATTACGAGTATCTTGTCATGCCATACGGGTTGATGAACGCTCCTTCAGTTTTCCAATCATTCGTGGATGAGATCTTCAGGGACATGCAGGGGCAGGGGGTGGTCGTGTACATAGATGACATTCTCGTGTACTCGTCTACCCGAGTCGAGCATGTTGCCCTGGTGCGCCGAGTGTTGAGGAGGCTGTTGGAGCACGACCTGTATGTCAAGGCAGAGAAATGTCTGTTTTTCCAGGAGTCTATCTCCTTTTTGGGTTATCAGTTGTCTGCGTCAGGGGTGAAGATGGAGGTTGACCGGGTGTCAGCCGTGCGTAATTGGCAGACTCCAACCACTGTTAAAGAGGTGCAGCAGTTTTTGGGGTTTGCAAATTACTACCGGAGGTTTATCCGGGGGGTCCGGTGCGTTTGCAGTGGTCAGCCGAGGCGGACAGGGCTTTTGGGAGACTGAAGGACCTGTTTACTTCGGCTCCGGTGCTGGCGCATCCGGATCCCTCTTTACCATTTCAGGTAGAGGTGGACGCGTCAGAGGCCGGTATAGGGGCCGTGCTTTCGCAACGGTCCGGCACGCCACCTAAACTCCGACCCTGTGCCTTTTATTCCAAAAAGCTCAGTCCGGCAGAGCGAAATTATGACGTAGGGGACAGGGAGCTGTTAGCCGTGGTACAGGCCCTAAAGGTGTGGAGGCATTGGCTTGAGGGGGCTCAACACCCTTTTCTCATTTTGACTGACCACCGTAACCTGGAGTACATCTGGGCAGCTAGGAGACTGAACCCTCGCCAGGCGCGGTGGAACATGTTTTTGGCCCGGTTCGTATTTAAGATCACGTACATCCCTGGGTCACAGAACGGTAAGGCAGATGCACTGTCTCGGCGGTATGACACGGAGGAGAGGTCTGTGGAGCCCACTCCCATACTGCCAGAGTCTTGTCTGGTGGCACCGGTAGTGTGGGAGGTCGATGCTGAGATCGAGCGGGCGTTGCGCACCGACCCTAGTCCTCCTCAATGCCCAGAGGGTCGGACGTACGTCCCGCTCGAGGTTCGGGATCGATTGATCTATTGGGCTCACACGTCACCCTCCTCTGGACATCCTGGTATTGGCCGGACAGTGCACTGCCTTAGTGCTAAGTACTGGTGGCCCACGTTAGCCAGGGATGTGAGGGTTTATGTCTCCTCCTGCTCGGTGTGCGCCCAGTGTAAGGCGCCTAGACATCTGCCTAGGGGTAAGTTACAACCCCTGCCCGTTCCACAACGACCATGGTCTCACCTCTCGGTGGACTTCGTAACTGACCTTCCCCCCTCGCAGGGGAATACAACTATACTGGTCGTTGTGGACCGGTTCTCTAAGGCCTGTCGTTTGCTCCCTATGCCGGGCCTTCCTACTGCCCTACAGACCGCCAAAGCTCTATTCACCCTCGTTTTCCGGCACTACGGGGTACCCAAGGATATTGTGTCTGATCAAGGTCCCCAGTTCACCTCCAGAGTCTGGAGAGCATTTATGGAGCGTTTGGGGGTCTCGGTGAGCCTCACCTCGGGTTACCATCCTGAGAGTAATGGGCAGGTGGAACGTGTGAACCAGGATGTGGGTAGGTTTCTTAGATCATACTGCCAGGACCGGCCGGAGGAGTGGGCACGGTACGTTCCCTGGGCAGAAATGGCCCAGAATTCCCTACGCCATTCCTCAACTAACCTAACCCCTTTCCAATGTGTGTTAGGTTACAAGCCGGTTCTGGCACCATGGCAGCAGAGCCAGATCGAGGCTCCTGCGGTGGATGAGTGGGTGCGGCGCTCGGAGGAGACGTGGAACGCTGCACACGTCCACCTGCAGCGGGCCCTCCGTCGTCAGAAGGCGAGCGCCGATCTCCACCGCAGTGAGGGGCCGGTGTACGCACCTGGTGATCGAGTCTGGCTCTCTACGAGAAACCTGCCCCTCCGCCTGCCCTGCCGGAAGCTGGGTCGGCGGTTTGTGGGGCCGTTTAAAGTCCTGAGAAGATTGAACGAGGTGTGTTACAGATTACAACTGCCTATTGATTATAAGAATATTAACCGCTCGTTCCATGTGTCTCTTCTCAGGCCGGTGGTAGCTGGTCCACTCCAGGAAGATGATATCAGAGAGACTCCTCCGCCCCCATTGGACATCGAGGGGGCACCGGCGTACACCGTGCGGTCCATCTTGGATTCGAGACGTCGGATGGGGGGTCTCCAATATCTCGTGGAGTGGGAGGGGTACGGCCCGGAGGAACGGTGCTGGGTGTCGAGGAGAGACATTTTGGACCCGTCTCTCCTGACAGAATTCCACCGTAGTCACCCGACGCGCCCTGCTCCGCGTCCTCCTGGTCGTCCCCGAGGCCGGAGTCGGCGCAAGTCTGGAGCCGCGCGTCAAGGGGGGGGTACTGTCACAGTTTCGGCCGAGGCTGCCTCTCTTCCTTGCTCGGGCAGGCTTCGGCGGTCGTCGTCTCCAGAGTACTAGCTGCCACCGTTGTATGTTTCGATGTTCGTTTGGTTTTGTCTTGATGTTGTACACCTGTTTTCGTTTAGCGTTCATTAGTGTCCTATAAGTTCTCGTTGTGTTTGTCAGGTGTTGTGTGTGATTGTACTTGCTGTCGTGTTTGTGCGCTACTGTTGGTTGTCAGTGCTTCGTTGTTTTCCTCCTCTGTTAGGGAGGGTTCTCGCACATGTTAGTGCGCATTTTGTTTTACGCCTGTGTGCGTATTTTCTCGCCTCCGGCCTTTTTGGCTCGTGTTATGAGTAAGTGTTCACTAAAGTCTTTTGGACTAAGTGTCTGCGTCCTGCGCCTGATTCCTGCACCACACCCACCTACAGCACCCGTTGACACATAACACAACAGTTTAACCCCTGCTCAGGTAATTCTTCCCATTCCCACTATTTCACAGAATATCATCAAACTGCTACAGATAACCATGTTCCCAGGGTTATTGTCAGTAATAATCTTGTGACATTGAAGTTGAATTCCATTGTTAGCTCTGTTACTGTTTGCCCAATTGGAAAGCCCAATGTGGTAAGCTCATCCAGTGCTTATACTTCAGATACCATAAATATGGATACCCCAGCTGTTTTCAGCAGTGGAAATGCGTTCTCTGGAGTGATGAATCACGCTTCACCATCTGATAGTCCGACGGATTAATCTGGGTTTGGCAGATGCCAGGAGAACGCTATATGCCCGAATGCATAGTGCCAACTGTAAGGTTTGGTGGAGGAGGAATAATGGTCTGGGGCTGTTTTTCATGGTTTGGGCTAGGCCACACTTAGTTCCAGTGATGGTAAATCTTAACGCTAATACATACAATGACATTCTAGACGACTCTGTGCTTCCAACTTTGTGGCAACAGTTTGGGGAAGGCCCTTTCCTGTTTCAGCATGACAATGCTCCTGTGCACAAGGCGAGGTCCATACAGAAATGGTTTGTCGAGATCGGTGTGGAAGAACATGACTGTCCTGCACAGAGCCCTGACCTCAACCCCATTGAACACCTTTGGGATGAACTGGAATGCCGACTGCGAGCCAGGCCTAGTCGCCCAACATCAGTGCCCGACCTCCCTATTGCTCTTGTGGCTGAATGTAAGCAAGTCCCCTCAGCAATGTTCCAACATCTAGTGGAAAGCCTTCCCAGAAGAGTGGAGGCTGTTATAGCAGCAAAGGGGGACCAACTCTATATTAATGCCCATGATTTTGGAATGAGATGTTCGACAAGCAGGTGTCCACATACTTTTGGTAATGTATTGTATTTTAGGAATCATAAGCTTTAGAGATAAAAAATACACAATATACAGTGGGGGAAAAAAGTATTTAGTCAGCCACCAATTGTGCAAGTTCTCCCACTTAAAAAGATGAGAGAGGCCTGTAATTTTCATCATAGGTACACGTCAACTATGACAGACAAAATGAGAAAAGAAAATCCAGAAAATCACATTGTAGGATTTTTAATGAATTTATTTGCAAATTGTGGTGGAAAATAAGTATTTGGTTTTTACCAAAAAGTTCTATTTTGGTTTCATCTGACCATATGACATTCTCCCAATCCTCTTCTGGATCATCCAAATGCACTCTAGCAAACTTCAGACGGGCCTGGACATGTACTAGCTTAATCAGGGGGACACGTCTGGCACTGCAGGATTTGAGTCCCTGGCGGCGTAGTGTGTTACTGATGGTAGGCTTTGTTACTTTGGTCCCAGCTCTCTGCAGGTCATTCACTAGGTCCCCCCGTGTGGTTCTGGGATTTTTGCTCACCGTTCTTGTGATCATTTTGACCCCATGGGGTGAGATCTTGCGTGGAGCCCCAGATCGAGGGAGATTATCAGTGGTCTTGTATGTCTTCCATTTCCTAATAATTGCTCCCACAGTTGATTTGTTCAAACCAAGCTGCTTACCTATTGCAGATTCAGTCTTCCCAGCCTGGTGCAGGTCTACAATTTTGTTTCTGGTGTCCTTTGACAGCTCTTTGGTCTTGGCCATAGTGGAGTTTGGAGTGTGACTGTTTGAGGTTGTGGACAGGTGTCTTTTATACTGATAACAAGTTCAAACAGGTGCCATTAATACAGGTAACGAGTGTAGGACAGAGGAGCCTCTTAAAGAAGAAGTTACAGGTCTGTGAGAGCCAGAAATCTTGCTTGTTTGTAGGTGACCAAATACTTATTTTCCACCATAATTTGCAAATAAATTCATTACAAATCTTACAATGTGATTTTCTGGAAAAAAAATTCTCAATTTGTCTGTCATAGTTGATGTGTACCTATGATGAAAATTACAGGCCTCTCTCATCTTTTTAAGTGGGAGAACTTGCACAATTGGTGGCTGACTAAATACTTTTTTCCCCCACTGTATCTAGCTATGTAGCTAGTTAGCTAGCTAGCTAATAATGATTGTAGCTAGCTATATGGGGATCATACAATTTACTGCAATCCTGCAGCAGCCCTTTCTTCTGCCTGGCTGGCTAGATAGCTATCTTCATATCTAATCACTAGCCAGTTCATTTTAGCTAGGTCTAGCTCATACCCAATGACAAATACTCTTCAAATTGTCAATGTATTATATTTTGTACAGTTATCAATGAAAACATTTAGCTACATCAAAAGAGAAGAGAAGAGCTAAATCAAGTAGACTAATTAGCTAGCTACCTTGCCTCGTTTTGGCAGATTTTCTACTCGGCTTGTTATAAAAAAAATATTTGACTGACTCATCTTTTCAATCAGAAAATACAAATGTACGTTATATAATTACCAACACAAAAACGAAATGTATAAAGTTTCTTACCTTAATATTGTTGTCCTGATCTCAATGACAGAGCTGTCAAAGTTGTGAAAACCTTTCAGGTCCAGGCGAGACGTCTCCCTGTGGCAGCATTCACTTTCAGTCTCCTTGCCAAAACTCACAATTTGCTCGCTCCTGCCAATGACGCATTGGCATCAGTCATTACTATGGCAATTCAAGATGGCGCTACCCATACATCTAAAAAACGTTGTTGAAGATCGAAATACAAAAAATAGGGTTATGTTTCTATGTTACAAGCAGTGGTGGAAAAAGTACTCAAAAGTCATACTTGAGTAAAAGTAAAGATACATTAATAGAAAATGACTCAAGTAAAAGTGAAAGTCACCCAGTAAAATACTACTTGAGTAAACGTCTAAAAGTATTTGCTTTTAAATATCAAAAGTATCAAAAGTAAATGGAATTGCTAAAATGTACTTAAGTATCAAAAGTAAAAGTATTAATAATTTAAAAATCCTTATATTATGCAAACCAGACTGCATAATTTTCTTGTTTTTTAAAATGTACAGATAGCCAGGGGTACGCTACAACACTCTGATATTAATTTACAAACAAAGCATTTGTGTTTAGTGAGTCTGCCATATCAGAGGCAGTAGGGATGACCAGGGATGTTCTCTTGATAAGTGTTTGAATTGGACCATTTTCCTGTCATTATATCGGCTGCTTCTTTGGTGTTAAATGACATTGTGAATTGCATGGACAAAAGGCAGCATTGTGCTGCCCTTTTAATAGACCTGTCGAAAGGCTTTCGACACTGTGGACCATTCATTATTAATTAATAGACTGTCTGATATTGGCCTGGGTCAGGCAGCCTTCATTTGGTTTGAAAACTACCTGTCAGACAGGACACAATGTGTTTCTTCTGATGGTGTTAAGTCAGGTTTCCTTGATATTACTAAAGGTGTCCCCCAAGGGACGATTTTGGGCCCTGTACTTTTTACTATCAACAGTGGGGTCCGGAATTATTGTCAGCCTTGATGAAGATGAGCAAAAATGACTGCATCAAATCAATAATTTTAATACTGAGCTATGTTGTATGCTCAAAATGTTTTACTAATACTAATACAATTGCTCAGAGAAAGAGATTTTGTTGAACAAATAATATATATTTTTCTCAAATGTAGGGGTCAAAATTATTGACACCCCTGTTTTCAATACCTTTCAGTACATCGCGAGGATAATGGCACTGAGCCTTTTTCAAAAATGTTGGATGAGTTGTAGAACACATTGGGAGGGATCTTAGACTATTCCTGCATACAGAATCCTTCCAGATCCTTAATATCCTTCGTATGCACTTATGGACTGCCCTCTTCAATTCAAACCACAGCTTTTCAACAAGTTTCAAGTCTGGAGACTGAGATGGCCATTGCAAAATGTAAATTTTTTGACCAATAAATCGCTTCTTTGTGGATTTTGATGTGTGCTTGGGGTTATTGTCTTGCTGGAAGATTCACTTGCAGCCAAGTTTCAGCCTCCTGGCAGAGGCAACCAGGTTTTTGGCTACAGTGTTTTTAGCATACAGTATTACCTGTATTAACTGCACCTGTTTGAACTTGTTACCTGTATAAAATACACCTGTCTACACACTCAATCAAACAGACTCCAACCTTTCCACAATGGCCAAGACCAGAGAGCTGTGTAAGGACATCAGGGATCAAATTGTAGACCTGCACAAGGCTGGGATGGGCTACAGGACAATAGGCAAGCAGCTTGGTGAGAAGGCAACAACTGTTGGCGCAATTATTAGAAAATGGAAGAAGTTCAAGATGACGGTCAATCACACTCGGTCTGTGGTTCCATGCAAGTTCTCACCTTGTGGGGCATCAATGATCATGAGGAAGGTGAGGGATCAGCCCAGAACTACAGGGCAGGACCTGGTCAATGACCTGAAGAGAGCTGGGACCACAGTCTCAAAGAAAACCATTAGTAACACACTACAGACCTCTACATGCTTTGTAAGTAGGAAAACCTGCAAAATCGGCAGTGTATCAAATACTTGTTCTCCCCACTGTACATACTGAACAAAATAATAAACACAACATGTAACAATTTCAGTTTTTACAGTTACAGTTTTTATAAGGAAATCAGTCAATTAACTCATTCTGATTGGCTGGGCCTGGCTCAGTGGGTGGGCATGGCTCCCAGGTGGGTGGGCCTATGCCCTCCCAGGCCCACCCATGGCTGTGCCCCTGCCCAGTCATGTGAAGTCCATAGATTAGGGCCTGATGAATTCATTTTTAATTGACTGATTTCCTTTCGTTAAATAGCAGAAAACAAATAATTCAGTCTGCATTTATTCCGGCTTTAGACTATGGCGATATCGTCTATATGAATGCAGCTGCCACTGTATTGAAGACATTGGAAGCAGTTTATAATAGCACACTACTCTTTATTATGGGCGATCGGTTCAGTACACATCACTGCATTCTGTATCAGAAAGTAGGCTGGCCCTCTCTTAAGTCTCGTAGATCAATGCACTGCTTTCTTTTTGTTTATAAAGCCCTCTTGTGAAAGCTTCCGCCATACTTTACTTCATTGTTAAATTACAGACATACTGTAAAGTCACCAGACCCGATCACAGGGATGGCTAACTCTGGAGATCCCTTCAGTGTCTACTGAGTTAGGTAGATAGGCGTTTAGTTTTTTTAACCTTTCTTGTGGAGTGATCTCTAGAACTCTCTAAAGTTGGATGTTTTGGTGTTATTAGGGCAATTCAGACAGCTGCTTGATGACTTTTTTTTTTACTGAGGAATGTGTTTGTTTTTCATGATCGTGTTTTGTAAGTTACTTTTCTTAAATTGCTTGTAAATAGTGTATTTTTTTATTGCGTTGGAATTGTAAATATTGTGAATTTGTATGTTTGTGTGCAGGACTCCCTTGTAAAAGAGGCCTTGATCTCAATGGGATTTCCTTGTTTAAATACATTGAAATATAAAACAATGGTATATGACAATTGATTTTCATGCTTTATTGTATGGCTATGTTATTGAGGACAATGAAATTTGCCATGTCCCACATGAAAGAATACTATTGTATACCGTGATTTAAATACTATAGTATTTACTATAGTGTTTTTGCGGACTGTAGTATACTGTAGTATTTACTGTAGTGTTTTTGTTTGATTATCTTTGACATAGAAGTAGAGGCTTTCTCCTTCAGGAAACCTACTGGAGAAATACTATATGATCCCATTTTCCATAACCTGTAGAACTGGGGTCTGAATGGATAAATCAGAGCTTCTGATCTTTTCTATAACCTGTAGGGAACACAATATCTGGTATACTACAACATTCTATAGTAAGTACTACATATGATCGAGGGATACTACAGTGTGTAGTATAGTATTATACAGTATACTACAGTTATAGAATTCTATAGAATAGAATAGTAAGAATAGTAATAATAGTAAGTACTGTCATATGTTTTCATGTGGAGTGTCACAGAATAACTAAGATGTCATCAATATGTACTGCCATATTTTCCTGGGCCACCACAACAGAGCTACTGATACCCTTTCTGTCAGTGATGACTCCCACAGAACCAATATTAGCCTATTACTATGACAGGATGATGTGACAAAGATAAGAAAGAGCCATTAGTCTCTCAAGGCTAATTTTAGTACTGACATCTGACTATCTACGGTCATTAAATGTCATATTACGACATCAACAGATCAGTTTATCTTAGTTTAGGCACCTAATCTCTCTTGACTCAGCCATTAACTATATATTATTTTGTCACTGACCCCAGCTGGCGACGTCTTTATCGTTGCATCATCAAAGTTTATGATCCACTGATTCTGTACACTACATTTTCTCTCATCACCTGCAGAGAGTATATCTTAATAAGAGGAGTCAACAGTTTCTCCCTCAGTGCAGGTTACCGCATTCTGTGATTAATGTGTTCACAGGCCTGTCTAAGTGTCGATATCTATAAACAGCTGGCCTCATCCGTCATGTTTTCCTGCTGAAACCCACAACGTAAATCAGATCATATCGCGGAGGCCATTAATCACGCTCGTAAAGAAAGACATCTCGAATTAGCAACCCTGAATGCTCCTCATCACATAAAATAACAAACATGCAATCATCTCATATTGTGTTTGATAGGGTGAAACATTAACAGAGCCGTACAGTGCGCTGGATTCTAATGGGGCACGTTTCTGTAATTTTTTTTGTGAATACAGACATTGTAATGAGGTACGTTAGTTTGTATTAAACTACACATACAGAGTCATTCCCAGAGACAGTCTGAGGATGTCTCCTGACACTATCGAAGAGCTTTCGGTAAAACGTAACATTAGATTGTTATGCAATTGAAATCGAATTACTAAAGTAATATGTAACAGCATGTTTATACTAGCATAATTAGTAGTGGTACATTTTTTAAATATAACCTTAAGGATAAAGTTCAGGATTACACAATTTCATGTGTACAACATCTAAAGACCTGCATCACCATACTGAGAGCTTTGCCGTTTCTAAAAGGATGTATTTGGGTGTTTTTGGAACCCTTGTTCATGTTTATTCATGGGCCCTATACTATAGAACGAGCAATGAGGAAGTCTATTGCTGGTGCGGTAAGTTTCTCAAAACCATGTGAAATCGCAAAAAAAGGGTCTGGACACTTCTATAACATACCATTTACATAACAAATAGAGATTTGGTTCAAAAAAAGTGAACCACTCCTTTAACATCTATTAATGCATCAACAATGTATTACACACAGGTATAAGCCTTCATATCATTGGCTCCATACAACAGCCTTTATTACTTTATGGAAGCCTATCGCTAAATGCATTACAATGACTGTCTCAATTGTTTAACATCTGTCATCTCATCATATCCTCCCCCTGAACTACACTGTTTGGGAAAGACTTGACAGGTGAAAACAATATGGAAGAAGCTCATCAGAAGGCTGGCTTTCACCTGATTTGTTCTTACTTCTTTCAGATTAGTACAATGGAGAAGAAGGGTCCATAGGAGGATGGTTTAGGCAATTGAGACAGTATCTCACACAGGTGGTTTCCAGAAAGTGTTACCGTGTTGTTTCCTCTAGGGGGCAATAGAATCAGGGACACCTCTGTGTAGTTTCTTTCTAGCTGACTGCTCCGCTGTTGCTGCACCTGCTGCTACTTCTACCACTGCTGTGGCTCGGATTAATAGGGCTGAGGCCAAAGGCCAGCTTACTCAGGATCAGCCCCATCCTGCTCTCCAGAGCACCACTCTGCCGACCCCAGCACTCATTTCAGGCAGCGATTAAACTGACAAGTACGGCACCGTTACGGGAGGAGCATGTGTGTTTAAAATCAAGATACTGTAGATTTAACCAACATTGTTGTTGCAGAGTGAGATAGATGCACGTGAGGAAAAATATGCTTTTCATGTTGATGTCACAAACCGACTTACAGGAGCAATTAGGGTTAAGTGCCTTGCTCAAGGGCACATCAACAGATTTTTCACCTAGACGGCTCGGGGACTCAAACCAGCAACTTCACAGAAAATCACATTGTAGGATTTTTTATGAATTTATTTGCAAATTATGGTGGAAAATAAGTATTTGGTCAATAACAAAAGTTTCTCAACACTTTGTTATATACCCTTTGTTGGCAATGACACAGGTCAAACGTTTTCTGTAAGTCTTCACAAGGTTTTCACACACTGTTGCTGGTATTTTGGCCCATTCTTCCATGCAGATCTCCTCTAGAGCAGTGATGTTTTGGGGCTGTCGCTGGGCAACACGCACTTTCAACTCCCTCCAAAGATTTTCTATGGGGTTGAGATCTGGAGACTGGCTAGGCCACTCCAGGACCTTGAAATGCTTCTTACGAATCCACTCCTTCGTTGCCCGGGCGGTGTGTTTGGGATCATTGTCATGCTGAAAGACCCAGCCACGTTTCATCTTCAATGCCCTTGCTGATGGAAGGAAGTTTTCACTCAAAATCTCACGATACATGGCCCCATTCATTCTTTCCTTTACACGGATCAGTCGTCCTGGTCCCTTTGCAGAAAAACAGCCCCAAAGCATGATGTTTCCAACCCCATGCTTCACAGTAGGTATGGTGTTCTTTGGACTCCAAACACGACGAGTTGAGTTTTTACCAAAAAGTTCTATTTTGGTTTCATCTGACCATATGACATTCTCCCAATCCTCTTCTGGATCATCCAAATGCACTCTAGCAAACTTCAGACGGGCCTGGACATGTACTGGCTTAAGCAGTGGGACACGTCTGGCACTGCAGGATTTGAGTCCCTGGCGGCGTAGTGTGTTACTGATGGTAGGCTTTGTTACTTTGGTCCCAGCTCTCTGCAGGTCATTCACTAGGTCCCCCCGTGTGGTTCTGGGATTTTTACTCACCGTTCTTGTGATCATTTTGACCCCACGGGGTGAGATCTTGCGTGGAGCCCCAGATCGAGGGAGATTATCAGTGGTCTTGTATGTCTTCCATTTCCTAATAATTGCTCCCACAGTTTATTTCTTCAAACCAAGCTGCTTACCTATTGCAGATTCAGACTTCCCAGCCTGGTGCAGGTCTACAATTTTGTTTCTGGTGTCCTTTGACAGCTCTTTGGTCTTGGCCATAGTGGAGTTTGGAGTGTGACTGTTTGAGGTTGTGGACAGGTGTCTTTCATACTGATAACAAGTTCAAACAGGTGCCATTAATACAGGTAACGAGTGGAGGACAGAGGAGCCTCTTAAAGAAGAAGTTACAGGTCTGTGAGAGCCAGAAATCTTGCTTGTTTGTAGGTGACCAAATACTTATTTTCCACCAACATATGCAAATTAATTAATAAAAAAGTCCTACAATGTCATTTTCTGGATTTTTTTTTCTCAATTTGTCTGTCATAGTTGACGTGTACCTATGATGAAAATTACAGGCCTCTCTCATCTTTTTAAGTGGGAGAACTTGCACAATTGGTGGCTGACTAAATACTTTTCCCCCACTATAATACTTCCTGCATTTAACAAAATCTATTTTTCTACTTTTAAAAAGTGTTGTGACATGTCGATTGCTTGTTGTAAAAATGTCCTGCAAAGTTACAATAACACAAATGATCAAACATGTAATGGTAACTTTACAAACATTAAAATATTGTGTAGTGACGGCCTCTGGGTAGTAACCCTACACATGTATTTTTAGTGCAATATGTTTAAAATAAATATATTTTTTCAGGGCTTTCATAATAAGATTTTCCCTGAAGTATTATGAAAATAACCCTTTTGCTTATGCTTAGGCTACTTTGATACCTGTACATACAGTGGGGAGAACAAGTATTTGATACACTGCCGATTTTGCAGGTTTTCCTACTTACAAAGCATGTAGAGGTCTGTCATTTTTATCATAGGTACACTTCAACTGTGAGAGACGGAATCTAAAACAAAAATCCAGAAAATCACATTGTATGATTTTTAAGGAATTAATTTGCATTTTATTGCATGACATAAGTCACCTGCTCACCAGTAAGAATTACGGCTCTCACAGACCTGTTAGTTTTTCTTTAAGAAGCCCTCCTGTTCTCCACTCATTACCTGTATTAACTGAACCTGTTTGAACTCGTTACCTGTATAAAAGACACCTGTCCACACACTCAATCAAACAGACTCCAACCTCTCCACAATGGCCAAGACCAGAGAGCTGTGTAAGGACATCAGGGATCAAATTGTAGACCTGCACAAGGCTGGGATGGGCTACAGGACAATAGGCAAGCAGCTTGGTGAGAAGACAACAACTGTTGGCGCAATTATTAGAAAATGGAAGAAGTTCAAGATGACGGTCAATCACCCTCGGTCTGGGGCTCCATGCAAGATCTCACCTCTTGGGGCGTCAATGATCATGAGGAAGGTGAGGGATCAGCCCAGAACTACACGGCAGGACCTGGTCAATGACCTGAAGAGAGCTGGGACCACAGTCTCAAAGAAAACCATTAGTAACACACTACGCCGTCATGGATTAAAATCCTGTAGCGCACGCAAGGTCCCCCTGCTCAAGCCAGCGCATGTTCAGGCCCATCTGAAGTTTGCCAGTGACCATCGGGATGATCCAGAGGAGGAATGGGAGAAGGTCATGTGGTCTGATGAGACAAAAATAGAGCTTTTTGGTCTAAACTCCACTCACCATGTTTGGAGGAAGAAGAAGGATGAGTACAACCCCAAGAACACCATCCCAACCGTGAAGCATGGAGGTGGAAACATCATTCTTTGGGGATGCTTTTCTGCAAAGGGGACAGGACGACTGCACCGTATTGAGGGGAGGATGTAGGGCGGCAGGTAGCTTAGTGGGTAAGAGCGTTGTGCCAGTAACCGAAAGGTCGCTGGTTCTAATCCCCGAGCCGACTAGGTGAAAAATCTGTCGATGTGCCCTTAAGCAAGGCACTTAACCCTAATTGCTCCTGTAAGTCGCTCTGGATAAGAGCGTCTGCTAAATGACTAAAATGTAAATGTAAAGGATGGATGGGGCCATGTATCGCGAGATCTTGGCCAACAACCTCCTTCCCTCAGTAAGAGCATTGAAGATGGGTCGTGGCTGGGTCTTCCAGCATGACAACGACCCGAAACACACAGCCAGGGCAACTAAGGAGTGGCTCCGTAAGAAGCATCTCAAGGTCCTGGAGTGGCCTAGCCAGTCTCCAGACCTGAACCCAATAGAAAATCTTTGGAGGGAGCTGAAAGTCCGTATTGCCCAGCGACAGCCCCGAAACCTGAAGGATCTGGAGAAGGTCTGCATGGAGGAGTGGGCCAAAATCCCTGCTGCAGTTTGTGCAAACCTGGTCAAGACCTACAGGAAACGTATGATCTCTGTAATTGCAAACAAAGGTTTCTGTACCAAATATTAAGTTCTGCTTTTCTGATGTATCAAATACTTATGTCATGCAATAAAATGCAAATTAATTACTTAAAAATCATACAATGTGATTTTCTTTTTTTTTTTTTTTTTTGATTCCGTCTCTCACAGTTGAAGTGTACCTATGATAAAGATTACAGACCTCTACATGCTTTGTAAGTAGGAAAACCTGCAAAATCGGCAGTGTATCAAATACTTGTTCTCCCCACTGTATCTACATCACTTTTCAATGACTGCTAACATGTTCTATAGAGTACTACGTTGCCCAGCCAGACAATTTCCTCCAGTGCTTACTCTTGAGAACACAATGCTGATCTATGTCAGTCACTGGAGCAGGTAGATACAGTAATATATTTTTAGAACACACATTTTGGACATGCGATGCATAAAACACAAATGTTTTATAACTATTTCCAGGTAGAGGCATGGAGATAGAAAAGGGCATCTACAGTACAGCAGGGAGGCAGTAGTCTGTGAGGGTGGAGATGTAGAGGGGGACAGTTGACAAGTATTCACGGTCAGGTTCGGCTCATCATTCTGTAATTAGCACCTCATCACTCTCAGATGAGCTACACACAGCTGACGGGGATTGGATGGCACCTCCACCGCTACAGGAGCCTACATTTTCACTCAGCTCAGGGTAACATGACTGCAGTGGGTGTGAATACCTCACCATTGTACATTTTATACCCTTTTCAATATACTGAGCCGAGCTGAGCAGTACTGGGCTGGACCGGTTACGCACCCACCATGGTTGCTGGATCCGCGCTGAAAAGGACATTGTGAAAGGAGAATATCCAAGCTAGCCAAGTGCAGTTTGGGTCTGCATGATAGTGTAGAAAGGCTACTACTGGATTTGGATGTAGGCCAGAGAGATTATTTTGCAGTGGGTGGAGAAAAATATGTATTTATTTGTTTTAAATGGTAATGACAGGATAAAACCCCTTTGATATACACCCCATCTCGTTTTTGAGGGGGTACTTTATAAGTTTAAATAGTCCTCTAAATACTGTTATACGATCAAGATGCCTGGTTGAATTATTTCACAAGATACATTTATTGAATTCACTGTACAGTGTCATAAAAGTATCAAAACATTTGACACCATTTGCTATCACTTCCTGTAGGATTTACAGTATCTAGGTCCAGGAAAGTTGGATGCAAAATCAACCAACCAATGGTTGCACAATTTGCTTGTCTGCATCATTGCAATGGTACCTACCCTTATCCTTAAAAAAATGGCTTCTGGCAAACAGTTGTGGAAAATCTTTGGCCAATTTCCTGGAAATTGGCATTAAGCTCATATTTTCACAAGCAAATTAGTTTTGTGGCAAGCTGTTGTGGCAAATTTGCGGAGACTTGTGAACTTCTTGCAAACAATTCTGAGAAACTTCTGGTGAACAAACAGAATTTACCTTCGTCCAAAGCTTGTTGAATGCATGCACTGAAATATTAAGAAAACACAAGAACAACATTAGGATACTGAAAACAATTTGAGAATTTAGGTCTATACGGTTCAATCTGCATTTTTGTCTAAATGTAGTTATTGACATAGCCTTGTTCTGTTCAATTTTCTATACATATATAATACTCTAAATATACCAATTCATGTTGTTAAGTTAAAAAGAAAACAAGATAAAAAAATTGCTGACAAGTTTTTTAGGAAGTTTAATTAATAAGTTAGACACTCACCGGACAACTTCGGTAGGTAACTTAACTAGCTAGATATCTTGGTTTCCATTTTCCAAATGATTTTCCTTCTCCCGATGACTGGTAGTCAACGGTTACTGGTCTTGGAACTCGTGTTCACCAGAAATGGCTTCTGGTAAATATTTTGCAACAGATTCAAATAGAGTCTCGAGAGAATTGTTTGCCAGACAAAATAAATATTATTGTTGCGAAAGGTTTGTCACAGATTCACCACTAGTGGCAAACATTTGCAAACTTCTGGCAACATTGTGGCACACTATTTAGTTTGCAGCAAATTTTACACAAACTTGCGGGACATTTACCTTAACAAATTATTTGGTAACAATTTACATTAAGTTGCCCCTATTACTATGTAACTAACACAGTAATAACAGTGTTAACATGGTATTTACATATGTTTTACTATGTAATTACATGGTAGTAGGGTTGTCGTAGAATCAATTATTACACAATTCGAAAAAGGAATGAGTAATTACACATTCACTTGCTGAAGGTTATTCCACATTTGTATTTACTGATGTTATTACACACTATCATGTGCCGCTATGTAACTAATGTTTTATAATTACACATTTGAAAATCACCTGTGAATTACCATGTTAATAACTCAAACCAAAATATGACCTTATAATACATATAATGACAAGGTGCCACTACCATTGAATCCACATGTAATACCAAGGTGGTTGATAAATAGGCTAGGACCTGGTAACAGCAATTGTAACAAGGAACACCCTGTCATTAACTACCAGTCATTTTTAATTTGTTTATTTCCATGTTATGACCTGGCTCAAAGGCAATACCGAATCAAGTGTAATGTAAGAAAAATATAGTTGCAAAGCATATACTTGTAATTATCATGTATCTACCCAGGAGCAAGAAATTTAAAGAAAAGTGAAACCCAGTAGGGTATGACCTTTGTAATTACTATGTAGTTACAATGTAACAACCTTTGCAGACAATATGCTAATCAGGAGAAATTAGGAGACGGGAGAATAGTAAGTATAGCTAACCCTTTTAGTTATATTGTACTTACAATGTAACAATCTTTAACAACTAACTCTGTAAGTACAATGTTGTTACAAGGGACATACATGTACTGTAAGTCACTACCACCAAAATAAGCTAGGCTAGGACTCCATCAGCTGTTGTAACAATGCACACTATATCATTAACTATAGCTTCAGTTATCTTATTTCTATATTATTTGGCTCAAAGGATGTACTGAATTAAATGTAAGAGCAATGTATTTACAATGGATATGCATGTAACTATAATGTACCTACCCAGGAGCAAGCAACTTAATGTAAAGTGAAACACATAATGGTATAACCTTTGTAAATACTATGTACCTGCTTTGAAAGGGGATTTGGGGTTTATTTCCCTGGCTTCAAAGGTGTAATGTAAGTGAAATGTTGTCAAGTAAAGTAAAACACAGTAGGGTAAACCTTTATATTACTATGTAGTTACAATGTAACAACCTTTGCAGACAATAGGCTAACCAGGAGACAGGAGAATATTAGGTATAGCTAACCCTTTAAGTTATATTGTACTTACATTGTAACAATCTTTAACAACCAACTCTGTAATTACAATGTTGTTACAAGGGACATACATGTACTGTATTTACAATGTACTTACCCAGGAGCAAGCAACTTAATATAAAGTGAAGTGACATTTTAATTACTTCATAGTTACAATGTAACAAGCTTTGCAGACAATAGGCTAACCAGGAGAACATTTTCAATTTGAATTTTCTTCAATGGATTTGACAATTATTCATATTCCAACCATTCAAATTCAATTCCCCATTCAGACTCAAAGCAATAACTATTTTAGCTAGTAAAATGTACTAACACAGGGTGGTGTTAAAGCTAGCTAGCATTTTCCCGTCATTCACTAATGTAGTTAGCTAGCTAACTAGCGAAGCACTAGCACAATGTCAACACGTTTTCCAACTCGGTCAATAAAAATGACAAAATCGTCATAACACTTATAAAACATTTAGTTAACACTGTAATTTCACTATTTTGAGACTTGCATTGCACTTTTGCCCATTGCAACCCTTTATAAACATGAACAATTAAGATACAGAAATAGTATGTGGGCAAAGACAGTACAGTATGAAGATAGGCAAAAACTACTTCTCCAATAGAAATCTCTGATCACGCTTGTAGGCGATGTCATGGCGACGTTGGCTAGCTAAGCACGCGCAGAAACACGGCATAGGGTCTAATGGTGACCGTATTACCGCCACACCAGCGGTCACGAGTCATGACGCCAGTCAAATTCCACATGACCTTTTAATCACTGTAATTAGGCTTCTCCAAGCTCTGATGCTGCTGATGGTCATTAGTAGCCTACCAAACTTTTTAACTGCCTGGTACTCAGCACTCTATTGTCCCTCTAATCTCTCTGACATCAATGCAAATCCGATGTGTCTGTCTTCACTTGTAGCCTGTGAGAAAGACCCGATCACATGACGGAGAGCCATGTGATTGAGAGGTGCTTCGGAGAGAAGGGAATACATATTACTATATTCAGCCCAAAGGCACAATGGCCACTGGCCGCAAAAGGCATGGACTTTTTTAGGGGGCATTAAGGCCACACAAAGGGGATGCAGCCGGGAAATTCGAGGCATTATCAAGTGCTTGTCAAATTGTGAATGAGGGACTGATGAAGTGTGTACAGCCTGCGCAAAAAAAAAGCAGAGCGCATGCCTTTCATGCAACTTTTTTCAAATCATCTTTAGAGTTGCATGTTTATAACGTTTGTATGACAACTAAAGTTGCATAAATAACTCTAAATTAAGCATATAGAAGGACCTGTTTCTTTGTTAATCGCTCAACACAGAATAGCCGCATGTGCGCACTCCCTCAAATCGTTTGGAGAAAATATCCTTTCTATTTTCTTCAGCTATGTTCAATTGTATTCGTCATACTATAAAATAATGCCACTGAATTCTAAGCAAATCTTGTCTGCTAAATTAACTAGTGTAGCCCACAGCCATAGCAGGGCCTAAGATGTTATACATTTTTTAAACCTTTATTTAACTAGGCAGGTCAGTTAAGAACAAATTCTTATTTACAATGACGGCCTACACCGGCCAAACCCAGACGACGCTGGGCCAATTGTGCGCCGCCCTATGGGGTCTGTAGTGACGCCTCAAGCACTGAGATGCAGTGCCTTAGAACGCTGCGCCACTCGGGAGCCCATAAAGACAACTCAGAGTATGCTATTCTGTTCTTCTGAAATAGACTACATTTTCTTCATATCATGTTTCTTTAGACCTGTCTAAAATAAACAATGATTTATTGTGATGGTGTAGGATATATTACATGGATTTATTAGACTTTTTAAAATGTAGATGTTCCAAAGGTCTGCATCAGTGGTTTGTAGGCTATACGTGGAAGCCACGAGATGCTAAATGTGTTTATGTTAATTAACGGTCAATTACCATGAGACTGGCAGTTATTTGCTTGACAATCACTTGTTGACAAAATTTCATCACAGCCCTAGCTGTGCCTTTAGATTTCAAGAAAATTAACAACTAAGGAATAATTTTTCACTTCTCTCATTGACTTCCCAAACCGGAAGTACCAGTGATGCGCTCAATACAGAAGCTGATTAAACAGCATGATCATTACACAGGTGCACTCTAAAATGTGCAGTTTTGTCACACAACACAATGCCACAGATGTCTCAAGTTTTGAGGGAGCCTGCAATTGGCATGCTGACTGCAGGAATGTCCACCATAGCTGTTACCAGATAATTTAATGTTCATTTCTCTACCATAAGCCGTTTTAGATTAGGGCCTAATGACTTTATTTCAATTGACTGATTTCTTTCTATGAACTGTAACTCAGTAAAAATGTGTTGCATGTTGCGTTTATATTTCTGTTCAGTATACATTGTGCTTACATTATACTTGATTCGGTATATCCTTTGAGCCAGGTCATAACATAGAAATAAACTAATTGAGAATGACCGGTAGTTAATGACAGGGTGTTCCTTGTTACAATGGTGTTATCAGGTGCTAGCATATTTATCAACCACCTTGGTATTACATGTGGATTCAATGGTAGTGGCACCTTGTCATTACATGTAACAAGGTCATATTTTGGTTTGAGTTATTAACATGGTAATTCACAAGTGACTTTCAAATGTGTAATTACAAAACATTGGTTACATAGTGGAACATGCAAATGTGTAATAACATCAATAGTTACACATGTAGAATAACCTTCAGCAAGTGAATGTGTAATTACACATTCCTTTTTTGAATTGTGTAATAACTGATTCCGCAACAACCCTATTACCATGTAATGACATGGTACAACCTATGTAACTATGTTGTTAACAGTTATTACTGTGTTAGTTACATAGTAATAGGGGCAACTTAAATTAAAATCTTAACAATTATTTTTGGTAAGGGCATTAACCAGAAGGCTACGTTTTCAAGTGTTTAACATGTATGATCTATATACAGTATGTACTACCACATCCAAGTATTCTGCTGATAACTCGCTTTACTCACTAACAACCCTAAATTCGGTGCATGCAATCCGGCAAACTATACAGTGAATCTGGCCCCATAGAATTCTATTGCCTAGATTAGTTGCTGATAGATCAGCTACTTAAGTAACTCTGAAACAGAAAGTGCTTTAGCCCTGCAGGATTGGTGTTTTTCCTGGCATGCTGTAAGGTGTTGTTAGATAAACCTCACTTCATGTAACAGCATGCATGGCCAGTCACCATTAGATCACTCCAAACACAACCCCAGAGATGGCATTTATGAGTGAGACGTTGGATCTCACTGTCATGCATTATACTGCCTACATTAAGGCCCATACTGCTTTGTAATACAGACCCTTAAAAGCCACATAAACCATTGTGGGGTGTACATTGTGTTTATGCTGCATAATTGAGGCTTATCATTTTTATGTATTGAATTCACTGTGAACTTCGCCTCTGTACAGGATGTGCTTTGACCTATTATTCTATTAGTTGTACTTTCTCCCCAGACAGAAGTCCTTGGCGCTCATATACAGTAGATGACGGGGTGCAATATCGAAGGTAAATGAGATGGGTGTCAATTAAGGGGGACTTCCAGGCGCATTATATTGAGAACTCAACAATAATAGCACCCAATAGTGGCTAAGTAAAAAAAAAAATTGTAGCTCATAGACTTTCACAAAAGTTAAGGTACTATTTCAACTACTTCTAGGTCTGTAGTAAAGATGACAGATCTCTTTCAACCACGGCACTGAGTACACTTTGTAGGAATGTATTTTTCAATTTCTAAAGTAGAATAAAGGGGAAAACTTGCACAATTTGTAATAACTTTTTTTATTCCATAAGCTAACTGAAATAATGATTATTTTATTTCCCTGCATTCTGGACAAAACACAGTTCAAAGGCTTTAAAACAAAGAAAGCTCTCAGTCATGTGGCTAGCTCCTGCAGTCTCTTGAGGAAATAATTGACTATAATAATAATCCCCACAAGTACTCACTGTAAAGCAGAAAGTTTAGTAATAATAGCAATATTGTCATCTGGTTTTGTGTGGGTAATTCTTGAACAGCTTTAAGGGGAAGTTCAGAATGTTCAAATTAGTGTTAGATGGTTAGTTAGCTTGAAAGTAGTTGATGGGCCTGGAGAAACTGTAACTAGCCACTGCAAGCTAAAAGCCAATGGGAGTGATGGAGGCATCCATGCAATTGTTAAAATGTAATGGACAAATCAACTGAAATCAACTCCATATTTGGTATGATGTTACTTAAAGGCCCAGTGCAGTCCAAATTAAGGTTTTCCTGTGTTTTTATATAATATTGTACAACAGCTGATGAAACTAATACTGCAAAAGTGTTGTTTTTTATCAGTGTTATTTCCTGATAGTTGCTGGTTGAAATCACAATCTAAACAGGACTTTCTATTCAGCAGGTTTGCATGGGTGGGAGTTTTGGCTTTCCATGGTGACATCACCATGTGGTAAATTGGTTAATAGACCAATAACAAAGAGAGTTCCAAAACTCTCTGCCTTTAACAGCCGGTGTTTGGGGGATATATTGCCACGGGTGTTGTTAGGCACGAGACGCAGTCATTAAAAACATTATTTTGATTTATTTATTCATACTATTTCATCCTTCCACAAGATATAGTCCGACACAAATCTAGGGTTGCCACCCAAGCCGGCTGGTCGTTCGTGTGTTCACTCGTCAGGACACTGTTGTTCAGAGGAGCTAGCCAACAACACAGCTACAGTAACACAATCAGTTCAAACTGAAGCTGGAAAGACTGCAAACTAGCTGCACTTAGTTTCGTTTTACCTTTTTTCAATTGACTTTTTTTGTATATATCCATAAAAATTATGCCAGCTGATTCATGATTTCAACTGACTGAGAAACGCTGCCTGCCTGTCTGTCTCATCCCGAGTCCTGACACGTTCATTACTATGGGACAGCAGGAGATCGAATTAGAATATTGAAACAATGTTGCAAATGTCAGAGAGACAGACAGCAAGGTTTATACAAATCTCAACTGTTGAAAACTAAATGTTCGTTTCAAAGAAATTTGAGATAATGTCTAGATTTATAGTGGAGATCAAGTTTCTAAGTTGCCTGGCTGGGCTGATGAGACAGTGGATTGCGCAGTCAGATGGAACAGAATAAAAAGGCATTTTAACATCATAGATTTAGCCGGTGGTAACTTGTAGAATAGACACCCGCTGGAATGCAGTTTTAACCAATCAGCATTCAGGATTAGACCCACCCGTTGTATAAGAAGGGATAATCAAAAACGAAAAGGTCAGACTTTCCCCTTCCTTAAGAAATCTATAGAAATCAAACATGGCCTAGTTGTGAGACTTACAGTAAACTTTTTAAGCTTAAACACCACTAATACCAGAACCCCCTGCTAAGTTTATCTAAGAACTGGATGCAGGTTAGAGCATGCTGGGAAAATGCCTTCCACACTTCTTGTTACTACTTTATTTCCTCAATCTGCATAAGCATGTTAGTACACTAAAGTGGTCTTAGAATCTAAATATTCTGTTATTTTTCAAATTAAATCAAGTCTGGCAGATGGGGAGAGCAGGCAGAGGCTTGCTGTAAATCGTAAGCGCTACCTCTGTGATTGCTCTGCCCACCGTAGAATTATGATTAGAAGAAAATCACTAATCATGGCGGATGTCATTAGCATATTACCAATAAGGGATTGCAAAAGGGAAAAAAGGAATTGCCTATATAATATGGCTAAATTATGAATCAATGGAGTGTATGCATGCACACAGCTGCATAACAAACAGACATATTCATTCACATTTTGTATTTTATTTGTGGTTAAGGAAGTGTATGAAAAGTATGTTTTTTCAATGTTTTTCTCTGAGTCTATTACTGAAACAGTTGATGTCAATATCCCATTCCCCTCTTTCTTTTGATCAGTTTTGCAGCTGGGTCGCCCTGCCTTTCTTGCATACATCAACAAAGCTTGAAGTGGCAGTTTTAATCTGGTAAAGAATTGCCTGGATAGGGCTAAATGAGTCTGAATTCTTTGAGCATTTAAAACAAACATAATACAGTAAAAGTTGTTGGTTGTGAGTCAATCACGTGCTGGAAATTAGTTTTTTCTTCATCTATCCACTTTGTGATTTTCTCAAGATCTATACAAAAATATATAATAATGAATCCGCCATATAGTGCATACCTTATTTGATTAACTTAATCGAGTGAAACAAGGAAAAAGTCATATGAGGGATACTGTCAGCAGATGTCTGGAATATATGCATTCTGAAATGTAAACCAAATTTGCCTTTTTCAAAGTGCTCAGTTACAGCTATGGCGCGAGCAACTGCTTATCCCGATACACCCATACAAAGTCGCTAATCAATTTCAATGTTGGTTTCATCAACATTGGGATGACACAGGAGCTCTTCAGGAAAACATCACTTGGTATTTTCCTCTTGGTTGTTCTGTTCTACTATTTTAAAATTGTAGTCTAGCTCATAGTTTATACTTACTTGTCTAGATTAATTGCTTCAGTATTGTGTGGGAAATGTTGGACTGCACTGAGCCTTGATTGAAATTGCGGTAATACTAAGCTGAATATTCTTGGAGCAGGGCATATTGGCAGACTGCATTATGTAAACACAACTATGAGATACTGTAGCTAATCATAGATTGGTTCTCCAAGCCGAAACATGACCACTTTTTTTCTTGTATACATTTAGATTTTTAATGTAATCTCTGATGTTCAGTTCATTCATTGTTGTATCACAAAATCTGGCAAAGTTTGAATGGTTTTTAAGGTAAAGCAGAGCATGTCGATCTGACTTCCAGTCACACAGCTCCCTGTCAATGCATGACAACTGCAGAATGCCTGTTACCAAATACAATGTTATGAAATGCCTAGCCCAATGTCACTTGCTATTGACAGCTTAGGAGACTGACTTGGTTCGTTATTGATTAGCTTACCACACAGCAGATGGTTAAGGGGAAAAGGAAGAATATGATCACAATACAATCATTTTTTTGTATTGAAAAAATATCTAATTGTTTCTTCTGACAGATTGTGTCAATTTTTCAACGTGTCTTCATCCTTTGTTGTAAAGGGATCTGTTAAATCTATCTTGCTGCTAATAAACTGCTATTATTCAGACCAACAAGGCTGGACTCATTAATAATGCTTCTGTCACATCCTCATTCTACTATGTGAAAATAGAAAATATCATTAATTACAGTCTCTGTCACCCTCTGACAGCCATAGTGATTGTTCATGTCCCAGAGTGCTGTTGCATTGTCCCCATACCTAGTGACTGCCTATTCTTTACTTTCTGAATGGGGTTGTCTTGCTTACTACACCCACAAAGACCCTAAGAGCTCTCAGCCTTTCATCACACGTTGAAGCCCCTATCCTGCCAACACAACACATTGTTAAACTCAAATATAGATTTCTTAGTTTTTCGGTAACACTTTATTCTCTTTCCTAGAGCGCCTGTAGTGGACATCAACAGTGATCACATTGGTTTCTTTCTTATTTAGGATTGTTGTTCAAAGGAACAACCCTGTGTCCATAGAGGAGGCGCATATTTACTTTTTCGATTAATCAACTATGGTACACATGTTATTCCTAAACTTAATATCTTGACTGCCTATTCCATTGAGGAATACATTCTTGTACGAATACAAGAGGCTCTGGTTACATGTGGAATGCTCTCTAACGGAGAAAGCCCACTCCGATACAAGGGAACCATTGCAGGACAAATACATACTGTATTATGCATTGCCCTAACAGAGAACTTCTGGATTGTTAAGCTCTACCTAACTTAAACTAAACAGAAACCAGCAATCATACTCCAAGCTTTCCCATGCGGGTTGCCAAACTAGACAAATGTGTGGCTCATTTGGGAAAGATATTATTATTCATGCCAAGTTCTATTTATCATAAATGCATGTTTCTCTCCATTGTTCTCCGAAAAAACACTTCAGTGATATCAATAGGCCATCAAGTCACAATGCAGTCCTGAGCACTGTATGTTTCTGACTATACAAATGCTTATTTTGTTTTGCTTTATTTATGTTTTTCCGTAGACTCGGGGTCATCAGTTCAATTATGCTTGTGCTCAAATATGGGTATGTTTTTAGAGATAGAAATGTATTGGACATTCTTTATTGGCACATTTGGGTCTGTGTAATCACAGCAATCTCAGGGAACAATAACCATAAGAAATGTATATTTTGTTGACGGAAGGTTTGATACTGGATATCCATATCATGTATATTTATATTGTTTTATATAGCTGTCATTCGATTATTCAGATAATACTGCAAATGGGACATTTGAACAAAATCTGAAAGTTATGTTATGAAAACTTCATAATGGTTTTATAGGATGTTTATAGTATGGTTTATAGCCAATGGTTTTATAGGCGAGACAGACAAGAGGAGGTTGGTTCTGCTATACTGTTTGTCATTGAGTGATATGTCATACTTTCAACATGACAGAAATGTGCCACACATAAATAAAAGGCTCCTGAAGCATCACATGAATGAATCAGAGCCTAGTCCACAAAGGATGTCCTTCTAATAATAGTATTGTACTGTAGTGCTGTGGGAACTAGCTTTAAATGGCAAGTAAGAGGTCAATGAATGTACATCAGCAATGATTCTGCAGTAATTAATACCCAATTTATTAACTCATTTCTTGAATACAGTATAGTCAAATATGAGATTTGAAATAATAATTTCGTTAATATATGAAATTTGTGAAATTCAGGCACCACATGAAATGTCACAGGCCAGGTTTGTCCCCCAGATCACTATTTCAGTATCAGGGCAGTAGAGGAAAGTTTTCCAGTACTGGTACGTTCAGAAAGATATCAAATGATACCAGACTTCATACATATACCTATAATGAAACAAAAGCAATTGATAGCAATAATATATAATCCTGAGGAGCTGAGCCCCCTGCCTCCTCCAAGCTAGGCTTGGCCTACCACAGATAAATGACTGGTCTGGGACTGGTGGCCAGCGTCCCTTTTAACTTTCCCAAGTGCAGACACGGAGAATTAGTATCTCTAACACTGAAGGCACAGCCAAGAAAGATGGGAGAGTCATAATCCTGCCAGGGGAGGAGAAAATGGTTTATTCGAATACGATACCATGGATATGAAACCGTTCTTAGCTTGCGGATACTGTTTCAGAATCAGTTTTCTGAACACTCAGGTCAATGGACAGTGTGAGAGTTCACTTTCCCTAGATGGGTGACAATATTTAGGGTATTACATGTTTGTAACAGGGCTGCTACATCAGTTGTGTAATTCTTGACGGACATTATGCTTTTTAGTCCGAATCTCCCACACTGGACTCTGGCCATTCCCTTGAACACAGTGCCTGGCCTGCGGTACTGAGAAATAGCATTTATGGCTGCTTATGGACTGTCCAGTCCTGAGGTCCTGCAGTGTGTCCTGAGAATGCAGATTAGTTCACCACAGCAGCAACATCAACAGACCCTTCTGCCTCGTATTGACTGAGCTACGGAGGGCTCCCTGGGTTTCTCCCCCTAGCAGGATCCTTTGTCCCCCATTCTCTAAACGCTCCTC
The DNA here is from genome assembly GCF_964263955.1 of Coregonus lavaretus. Lineage (NCBI taxonomy): Eukaryota > Metazoa > Chordata > Actinopteri > Salmoniformes > Salmonidae > Coregonus > Coregonus lavaretus. The sequence continues at coordinate 15,336,846 of NC_139993.1, forward strand.
TGAGCTCCAAGATCATTCAGATATTACATGGCTGTATGGAGGTTGAGCCCAGCGGTCATGAAAGATTAGTGGGCTTATATTTCAAGTAATCTCTTTCCAAATGTGTTGATCCGGATGAAAATTGAAAAAACGGCATGGGGAATCAGAAACATTTAGTTATTGACTGATTGGTCATTATTTATTTTTTTGTACTTTTTTTTTAGGGGGTAGATCAGCTTTAAAATTGCCTGATTGGTCTTGTTCACTTTTGAATTGATTGATTGATACTGACTTATTTTGCAGTATGTTATTGTTTTGTGTCTAAATAAACATTGTCTTCTTTGCAGTACTTCAAAATTAATTTTCTGTGGTTTAAGGAACAATATTTAATTGAAAGACTTGATCCTAAATTCATCCTTGCTAAAATGGGTGTCTAGTCACTTTGCAGAAGGCATGACGAGAGAAAATCACATTTACTTTTTTTTGTTTTCGTTTTTTCATGTTACAAAGTTGCAGCTATTATCTGGGGCCATATTCATAAAGCATCTAGTAGGAGTGCTGTTCAATGATCAGGGTCGGTATTCATAATAATATTTTAGGTTACTTGTGGACATTATCTACTGTACATAAAGGCATTTGTTTTCATTATAGTTTGAGAGGGTTCTTTCTCTCAAAAGATGCATGTAGTAATTACTTGAGCATAATTACAGCAAACAGTTAATCGAGTAATCGGAGCAAATTAAGTCAAACAGCTATAAATATACACTGAAAAAACAAACAATCTAAATTGCAACCATAATAGTATTGTATTTTAGATCTTTCCTTGTACCGACAGGAGTAGCAAATTACAAAGATACATATACTGTCAAATAGTCGAGTCAATTCAAATTTCATTTAAAGTTAAATATCAATTGCTGTTTCATGGTTTGTTTTTGCACCTGGGGGAGTCACTGAGTTTGTTCACACTTTTTTAATACAAAAACAACAAAATTGGATTTTCCGTGTCTAATGCTTAAAACACATCAGAGGATAACTTTTGAGTTCTTGGAAAAATCTACATTGAACAAAAATATAAACGCAACATGCAACAATTTCAGATTCTACTAAGTTACAGTTCATATAAGGTAATCATTCAATTGAAATAACATCATTAGGCCCTAGTCTATGCATTTCACATGACTGGGAATACAAATATGCATCTGTTGGTCACAGATACCTTTAAAAAAAATAGGGGCGTGGATCAGAAAACCAGTCAGTATCTGCTGTGACCACCATTTGCCTCATGCAGCGCAACACATCTCCTTCGCATAGTTGATCAGGCTGTTGATTGTGGCCTGTCCCCCTCCTCTTCAATGGCTGTGCGAAGTCGCTTGATATTGGCGGGAACTGGAACACGCTGTCATACACGTCGATCCAGAGCATACCAAACATGCTCAATGGGTGACATGTCTGGTGAGTATGCAGGCCGCACCTGTGTAATGATCATGCTGTTTAATCAGCTTCTTGATACGCCACACCTGTCAGGTGGATAGATTATCTTGGCAAAGGAGAAATGCTCACTTACAGGGATGTAAACAAATATGTGCACACATTTTGAGAGAAATAAGCTTTTTGTGCATATGGAACATTTTATTTCAGTACATGAAACATGGGACCAACACTTTACATGTTGCATTTATACTTTTGTTTAGTATAAGAAACTTTTTGAGTGTAGTTGCCCTTTAATTCAGTGTGCATGCCCTGCACTGTTGTTTAGTCAGCAGTGTTTCTGTAGTGCAGCAGTTGCCCATGTGATGAGTTCGCAAATGAAATTTCCACTCGTTGTGCCGCTGGACAGCGAAAAAAACGAGTAAGCTAACCTTTATATATTGTAATTTAAATGAATTAGTAGTAGTTAAGTGTTGAGTTAGATTACATACCTACCTCAATCGTTATTTCATTTAATTTCAGTGATTTCATAGCAATTGCTAGCTAACTAAATTTAGCTAGCTAGCAGGCTCAGCTAAATAAAAATCCCTCTAGATACAGCCACATCTCATAGTCATGTCATGAGATTTGTAAATGAAAGAGGAATATAATAATACAAATCGAATGGAGTTTCCCGTCTCAGCGTTTAGAGTATTTCTGGTGCAGCACAGAATTGCCCTTATCCAGGTGGCGTGACAAAGGCATTTCCTAACAGACCTGCTAGCTTTCTTTGATGTTACTTTTAAGGTTGGAACCAACATGCAGTACTTCCAGCAGGCAGAGGCCAGAACCATTCGTCCGCCTGCTCAGGGACAAGCTACACTATTCACAGCCTTGTGTAATGTTCAATGTAATTCCATTTATATTGTTTTAAAAATGTTAAAATAAAAATAAAAGGATGGTTTAAACATGTCTTTAATGTTTTTGTTTTAGCTGTTAGTTATAATTCCCTAAGTGTTAATACATTTGTGTTTTACATCATTAAGCCTTTATGTACGTGTTATGAATGACCGAAAGTGTCTGACTTTATAGTAAGTACAGCGTCATTTGATACAAGGCATTTATGTATGTGTTATAAATGACCAAAGGGGTCTGACTTTATAGTAAGTACAGCGTCATTTGATACAAGGCATTTATGTATGTGTTATAAATGACCAAAGGGGTCTGACTTTATAGTAAGTACAGCATCATTTGATAAAAGGCATTTATGTATGTGTTATGAATGACCAAATGTGTCTGACCTTATAGTAAGTACAGTGTCATATGATAAAAATAATTTATGTATGTGTTATAAATGACCAAAGGGGTCTGACTTTATAGTAAGTACAGTGTCATCTGATATAGTCTTTATGGATGTGTTATGAATGACCAAGGTGTCTCATTTCAAACAAAATGTATTACAGGACACTACATAAAGTGTAAATAAATAGGTTAGTAACGTTCTGCTGATTTATGAAGGTTCTCTCATGATCCACAGGTTACTGTAGCGTGTGAGAAGTATTTAAATGGATTGATGGACCTGCAAAGCTTGCGTTTGTGTGTGTCAGAGCCAAGATGATTTGGAGTAGTCCAAACTGAGAATGCCGCACTAGGTATTCCTCTTCTGTTCCAATGCTGGAGACCAGGGCTTGATTACAACATGTTACAATGGTGCCAACATGTTACAGGAGGGGGTCGCAGTTCCGGAGCGATCCACTAGGTGTCCTCCTCCGACAACCTTAGGCACCTCCTCACTCACAGTCTGGACTAATCATGATCCTACTGGTGTCACCTGTGTCTACCTGTTCACCTGTGTATTTATGCCCTCACTTCTCTGTGTTCCCTTGCTCAGTTTTCTCTGCTAGTTTCACTATGCCAAGCAGTAGTAATCAGTGTCTGATCCCGAGACGTATGGACAAAGGGGACAGGACGACTGCACCGTATTGAGGGGAGGATGGATGGGGCCATGTATCACGAGATCTTGGCCAACAACCTCCTTCCCTCAGTAAGAGCATTGAAGATGGGTCGTGGCTGGGTCTTCCAGCATGACAACGACCCGAAACACACAGAAAGGGCAACTAAGGAGTGGCTCCGTAAGAAGCATCTCATGGTCCTGGAGTGGCCTAGCCAGTCTCCAGACCTGAACCCAATAGAAAATCTTTGGAGGGAGCTGAAAGTCCATATTGCCCAGCAACAGCCCCGAAACCTGAAGGATCTGGAGAAGGTCTGTATGGAGTAGTGGGCCAAATCCCTGCTGCAGTGTGTGCAAACCTGGTCAAGACCTACAGGAAACGTATGATCTCTGTAATTGCAAACAAAGGTTTCTGTACCAAATATTAAGTTCTGCTTTTCAGATATATCAAATACTTATGTCATACAATAAAATGCAAATTAATTACTTAAAAATCATACAATGTGATTTTCTGGATTTTTGTTTTAGATTCCGTCTCTCACAGTTGAAGTGTACCTATGATAACAATTACAGACCTCTACATGCTTTGTAAGTAGGAAAACCTGCAAAATCGGCAGTGTATCAAATACTTGTTCTCCCCACTGTATACAATTTTCTAGCTCGGAGTCTCTACCTTTATCCAATGTAAAAAAACATAATTTCAAATTTTGCTACATCAGACCGAATCCAGGTGGTGGGTCACATATTTAGCTATTTCCAAAGCACATCTCTGCTATTTCTGTTTGAAAAATGCAGCATAGCAAATCCAGAGCTCCATGTTTTCTGAAAAATGCAAACGTAGGCCAATCTTTGTGAAAAATGTATTTTCTTTATTTAGCAGAAAATAAAAGTTACACACCCTCAATGACCCTGCCTGCCCTGTTTGTTATTATGGACGATGCAATGGGTGCAGATTGGGTCCTCAGCGGCGGTCCCTTGCCGTCCACACCCAACGTGGTGATAGAGTGTTGGTCTGTGATCCACTTCAAACCATCAATGCATAAATCATGAATCAAAATTGTGTTGATATTGAAAGAAAATAGTAATTTCACATAACCATACCACAAAGTAGATTCTCTACCTGCTTCATTCATGACTAGAAAACTAACTGGAACTAGCTAGCTAGCCAAGTTTCTAGTTAGTTGGTTAGTTAGCTAGCTAGTTAGCGTACATTAACCAGTAATACAACATACGCCTAAACGTTTTAAAACATTAGCCTTCACCTTGAGGCTTGATATGGGGTAAAACAAAATTACCTGAAGGGATTTTTGGTAATACTTTACCTTAAGTGTACATTAATTAATATGTAACTAAATAGTAATACATGTATTTATAACATAGTAATTACATGTAATTACTGTGTAAATACTATGTAATTACACTATGAAAAGGGTTTAGCGATATAGGTTATTACACAAGTGGAACAAGGATATGTAATTACAAATCAGCTTGTCGGAGGTTATTCCACATATGTAATTATTCATGATTTATGTATATGTAATTACAAGATGTCTTGTTCCAAATGTAACTAACATGTTCTGTATTTACATTTGTGCAGTCTCCTGTGTAGCACCATGTTAACAATGCATCCTATTATGTAACCTTGTTGCATGTAACTACATAAGTCACTACCACCTAAATAAGCTAGGCTAGGACTCCGTCAGCTGTTGTAACAATGCACACCCTTAACTACAGCTTCAGTTATCTTATTTCCATATTATTTGGCTTAAAGGATGTACTGAATTAAATGTAAGAGTGATGTATATACAATGGATATGCATGTAACTATAATGTACCTACCCAGAAGCAAGCAACTTAATGTAAAGTGAAACACATAATAGTCTAACCTTTGTAAATACTATGTACCTGCCTTTGAAAAGGGATTTAAGGGTTTATTTCTCTGGCTTCAAAGGTGTAATGTATATCATGTATAACGTTAATGTAGGTACTCATGAGCAAGCAGCTTCAAGTAAAGTGAAACACGGTAGGGTAAACATTTTTATTACAGTCATTGCGAAAATGCACTTCAATGTAGAATAACTTGTTACAGCCCCTATAAATGTAATTACAATGTACTTTCAATGCAGTAACATATTTCACAGGATATATCAAAATGTCAGTTATTACAATGTTTTTATAAAGAAAGGTATAGTAACAACAATGTTTCTACACAGGAACAAGCAACTTAATTTAAAGTGAAACAGATCATGTAATTACTATGTAGTTACTGTTACAACGATGGCAGACACCCAATACAGTACTTGTAGTTGTGATCAATGGGAATCCATCTCAATCTAGGAAGAATGTTGTTACAGCACCTTTAAATGTAATTACTATTATGTACTTTCAATATTATTAAATATTTGCAGGGTATATAAAAAGTTTAGTTATTACAATGCCGTTATAAAGAAAGGTATTGTAAATACAATGTTTCTACGCAGGAACAAGCTATTTAATGTAAAGTGAAACACATTTTATTTACTAATGTAATTAATATGTATTTACTATGTTACAACGTGTTTTTGATTGTAGTAGGTGAAGTTTGGTAATATACTTTCTTGAGGGTTGATGCATAGCCTGTTGATCGGACAGTGATATGTTTGGAAGCAATGGAATCCAGAGTCTCCCATTTAATGTCATATTAAAACATTTTACGTGGAGTGACCCAATGAAAAGGGCCGCTATTTAAATTGACGTGGCAAAGTACCAGGCACCGGGTACTCCCAGCTCCATTTCCTCTAGGGGGTGCATGCTAAGAGTGAAAATCTTACAGCTGATATACTAATCGGATGTCTTTGAAGAGTTGAGAGAGTACTCTTTTCTTATTTTCTTTACCCAACCAGTACATCCACTCAATAAAATGGAGATGCTTCTTTAAACTTTTTTTGGTCCGATTGCCCCTTAGTCTCCAGACCTGCCCCTGTATTATCTGCCAATGTGTTGTGTGTGACATCCTGTGTGAGGATCCACAAAGTTGTTTGTGTGGTTGACTGTCTGGTGACTCTTCGCACATGTGGTCTGATGATAGGGATCAAGGTTTCCTGTGAACGGTTTTCCACCATTTTAAGAACTGGACGCCGTCTTTTGTGTTTGACCTCCATCATCCCAAACACCAAACCCTGTCTTCTCACCGTTGGCCCCATCCTTCCACGATTGTACTAAAAGATAGGAACAAGTGCATATCGTTATTTTGTGACAGGGAGTTGGCCAGTGGTTAGTCACGCCTTGGAATGGCGGGGGATCTGTCACGACTTCCTCCGAAGCTGCCTCCTCTCCTTGTTCGGGCAGGCTTCAGCGGTTGTCGTCACTGGCCTTCTAGCCACTGCCGCTCCTCATCTCATCATTCCATTTGTTTTGTCTTGTTTATTACACACACCTGGTCCATATCCCCTCATCAGTACCTGTATCTGCCCCCTTGTCTTTGTGTGTGATTGTTTATAGTGGAGGATAGTGAAGCTTGGTGGAGCTCCGTGTATTTTGTATCGCCGGGATATATTCCCGTGTGCCTTGTATTTTCCAGTGCGCCTGTTTTGCGCACTGGAGTGTTTTTGACGCATTACTGCATAACTTTGTATTTGCGGAATAAAGCCTGTTATTCTGTGATTTACCCTCCTGCGCCTGACTCCTTCAACATCACCTCATCACAGAATCACACACCCGAACATGGAGTCAGCAGGAGAAACGAACATGCCAGGAGTCGTGGCACGGGTCCAGGATTATTCTGATATGCTAGCCAGTTTAGGAGAAGAGATGGATCGGGTTCTCCAGGTCGTCCAACGCCTGGAGAGGAGAGGACCCGATCCTTCGAGACCAGCTGAGCGACCGGATCCAGCCTCCCATACCCCAGCACCCAGAGGGATTCAACTATCCCGACCAAGGGAGTATGATGGGACAGCTGCCTGCTGCCAGGGATTCCTCCTGCAGCTGGACCTCTACTTTACAACTGTCAGCCCGGATCCATCGGAGCGGAAGAAGGTGTCCGCCCTCATCTCCTGTCTCTCGGGGAAAGCCCTGGAGAGGACTAAGGGCAGTTCGCTCACCTCTTTTGTCTTCCACCACCCACCCGAAGGTAGAGAGGCGGGCGAGCGGCAGGTCCCCCTGAGACAGGGGACGAGGACCGCGCAGGACTTCGCCCTAGAGTTTTGGACTCTAGCGGCTGGGTCCGGGTGGAACGAGCGGGCCCTCATCGACCACTTCCGGTGCCAGCTACGAGAGGACGTCCGAAGGGAGCTAGCCTGCCGGGACACCACATTGTCCTTCGATCAACTGGTGGACATGGCCATCCGGTTGGACAACTTGCTGGCTTCTAGAGGACGTCCTGGAAGGGGCATGCCCCCCCAACCCGGATCACAAGATGATGGAGCTGGGTGGAGCGGCGATCCGGGAGAGCACACTGTCGTCGGCAGGCAGGGCACTCTCGCGTAACCCCAGGTATCGAACACCCACACTTGTTCAGAGCCCTCTGCTGTGTACTGTACCCTACCCATCCACTTTCCTGATTACACGGTAGTTCCCCAGTGTAAGGCGCTGGTCAATTCAGGCGCAGCTGGGAACTTTATGGACAGGTCATTTGCAAATAGTCTAGGCATTTCATTGGTTCCTCTATCCATTCCACTCCCCATCAGAGCACTTGACAGTCAACCATTAGGGTCAGGGTTCGTTAGGGAGGTTACAGCACCAGTCACTATGGTTACGCACTACACAACCCCACCTTTTCATGGCCGCAGATGGTTCTCACAGGGTGGTCGCGAGAGTGTCAGGGAAGGTGTCTAGGTGTCCTTTGTGAACGAGGTGTTTCGGGACATGCTTGGTTGCGGTGTAGTGGTATACATCGATGACATTCTGGTGTATTCTGCTACGCGCGCCGAGCATGTGTCCCTGGTTCGCAAAGTGCTGGCCCGACCATTGGAACATGACCTTTATGCCAAGGCAGAAAAGTGTCTGTTTTTCCAACAGTCCATCTCCTTCCTCGGATACCGCATTACCACCTCAGGTGTGGAGATGGAGGGAGATCGCAATTCAGCCGTGCGTAATTGGCCAACTCCAACCACGGTTAAGGAGGTGCAGCGCTTGATTGGCTTTGCCAACTACTATCTGAGGTTTATCCGGGGCTTTGGCAAGGTCGCAGCTCCCATCACATCACTGTTGAAGGGTGGGCCATCCCGGCTCTGCTGGTCTGCTGAGGCTGACAGGGCCTTCAGTAACCTGAGGGTCCTGTTCACCTCAGCCCTGGTACTGGCCCATCCCGATCCATCACTACCATTCGTAGTGGAGGTGGATGCGTCCGAGGTAGGGACAGGTGTTGTCCTATCTCAACGCTCAGGCACACCACCCAAGCTCTGCCCCCGTGCCTTCTTCTCCAAGAAGCTCAGCCCGGCGGAGCAGAACTATGACGTTGGTGATCGGGAGCTGTTGGCTGTTGTCTGAGCCCTGACCGTGTGGAGGCACTGGCTCGAGGGGGCGAAACACCCTTTCCTCGTCTGGATGGACCACCGTAACCTGGAGTACATCCGGGCAGCGAGGAGGCTGCACCCTCGCCAGGCCAGGTGGGCCCTATTCTTCACCCGGTTTGATTTTGCCCTATCTTACATCCCGGGTACGAAGAACGTGAAGGCAGACGCACTGTCACAGCTGTACGACCCAGAGGAGAGGCCCAGAGACAACACCCCCATACTCCCGGCCTCCTGCATTGTGGCGCCGGTAGTATGGGCGATGGACGCGGACATAGAGCGGGCATTACACACAGAGCCATCTCCACCTCAGTGTCCAGCTGGGCTGCAGTACGTGCCTGCTCTTGTCCGTGACCGTCTGATCTATTGGGCACACACGTCCCCTTCCTCTGGTCACCCAGGTATCGGTCGTACAGTGCGCTGCCTGACCGGAAGGTACTGGTGGCCCACCTTGGCTAAGGACGTGAGGGTGTATGTCTCCTCCTGCTCTGTGTGCGCCCAGAGTAAGGCACCTAGGCTCCTCCCAGCGGGTAAGTTGGGTATTGACTTCCACTTGAGTATTGACTTCCTTACTGATCTTCCCCTCTCTCAAGGTAACACCACTATCCTGGTCGTTGTGGACTGCTTTTCCAAAGCCTGCCGCCTCCTTTCTCTGCCCGGTCTCCCCACGGCCCTGCAGACTGCGGAGGCCCAGTTTACACACATCTTCCGGCACTACAGGGTGCCAGAGGACATAGTGTCTGACCTGGGACCCCAGTTCACATCCAGGGTCTGGAAGGCGTTCATGGAACGTCTGGGGGTCTCGGTCAGCCTGACCTCTGGATTTCAGCCCGTCTAATGGGCAGGTGGAACGGGTGAATCAGGATGTGGGTAGGTTCCTGCGGTCCAACTGCCAGGACCGGCTGGGGGAGTGGTCGGTGTTCTTGCCATGGGCCGAATATGCCCAGAACTCTCTCCGCCACTCCTCCACTAACCTAACGCCATTTCAATGTGTTTTAGGTTATCAGCCGGTTCTGGCACCATGGCATCAGAGCCAGACCAAGGCTCCTGTGGTGGATGACTGGTTTCGGTGAGCAGAGGAGACGTGGAACGCTGCTCACGTCCACCTTCAACGCGCTGTGTGTCGCCAGAAGGCCAACGCTGACCGCCACCGCAGTGAGGCCCCGGTCTTTGTACCGGGTGATCGGGTCTGGCTCTCGACCCGGAATCTGCCCCTCCGCCTGCCCTGCCAGAAGCTGAGCCCACGGTTTGTGGGGCCGTTCAAAATCCTGAGGAGAATAAACCAGGTTACCTATAGTTTACTACTCCCTCCAGATTACCGTATTAACCCCTCGTTTCATGTGTCTCTCCTCAGGCCGGTGGTGGCTGGTCCGCTCCAGGAGTCTGAGGTGCGGGAGGTCCCTCTGCCCCCTCTGGACATCGAGGGGTCCCGGCGTACTCCGTCCGTTCCATCCTGGATTCGAGGCGTCGGGTGGGGGGCCTTCAGTACCTCGTGGATTGGGAGGGGTAGGGTGCTGGGTCCCGGAGAGGGATTTCTACCGTTGCCATCCGGCTCGCCCTGCGTCCTCCTGCCTGTCCACGAGGCCGGTGTCGGCGCGCTGCTGGAGCTGCGCATCAAGGGAGGGGGGGGTACTGTCACGACTCTCCTTGTTCGGGCAGGATTCAAAGGTTGTCGTAACCGGCCTTCTAGCCACTGCCGCTCCTCATCTCATCATTCCATTCATTTTGTCTTGTTTATTACATTCACCTGGTTCATATCCCCTCATCAGTACCTGTATAAGTACTGCCCCCTTGTCTTTGTGTGTGATTGTTGATAGTGGAGGATAGTGAAGCTCGGTGGAGCTCCGTGTATTTTGTATCGCTGGGATATTTTCCCGTGTGCCTTGTATTTTCCAGTGCGCCTGTTTTGCGCACTGGAGTGTTTTGACGCATTACCGCGTAACTGTGTATTTGCGGAATAAAGCCTGTTATTCTGTGATTTACCCTCCTGCGCCTGACTCCTTCAACATCACCTCATCACAGGATCATTAAATCCATGGGAACTAGCATAATGTCACTTATGACACAAGCTAAGGTCTGATGGGTGAAGTTATATAATGTTGAAAGACCCGAAACATGATCCACGGAAACATCACTGATGATGTGTCCAGGAGCACAGAGATTTATTTATCAAATAATTTAGTATATGAAATGGGCAAGCCCTCTATTTTTTTATCCATATCAGTATATTTACATTTACGTCATTTAGCAGACGCTCTTATCCAGAGCGACTTACAAATTGGTGCATTCACCTTATGATAGCCAGTTGGACAACCACTTTACAATTTTTCTAAAAATATTTTACTAATTTTTCATTCTTAATTTTTAGAGTATATTTATAATTTTCATTTGTTTTATATAAATAATTGTTGTATTTAAAAAAAAAAAAATCATAATTTCTTTCTTTATTTCTACCTTTTAATTAAAAAAAATAAAATCTCCTTTTCTATCTTTTATTATAAAAAATATATATCTACTGAGGAGTACTTTAAAAAGGCAATTGATTTCCATAAGTGAAATATATCAACAAATTATCTCTCAGTTCCCAAGCCCAGATAATGAATGTTACTACATCAAAATGCTATACCTTTCTCTTGTGCGAGAACTTGGATTCATCGATCACCACCAATCTCCATAGAGAACTTGACCCAATTTGGAAACCCTTCCTCCTCTTGAACCTCCTCAGGGCTTTGTTGCAGACCTTCAATAATGAGAGGTAAGACAAATGTTAGTGATATGAGAAGACTTGAGTGTCTCAGGGAAGCATGACCATCAATTTCTATAGGAGGGACACCGAAATCCCAAATCTTCTTGAGCTAACATTGCTCCTGTCTCATGTGGAATGGAAGTTGTCACAAAATAACTGAGTTTGAGTTTGTCTGTTGTTGCTATTTGCACTGTAATGCACTGTAAACATTTTAATATTTGATAAAACATTCAGCCTATATTCAGTCAGCAAAACCGGCATTTTAAAATTCAAACAAATTGAGTAATCAAAGTAATAACTGAGTTGCAGCTCTAAAAACAGTACTCAAAACAAATTTGAAACAGTTATTACTTCATTTGCCTGAATAGTGTAGGCTCACAATAATAAATTAGGGCAGCAGCAGTGGTGCAAGCCTCCCCAGTTGCGCCATGCTGCCCTTCCCGGCCTGCCAACACGACAAGTAACCTAAATACCTGTGGGAAACACTTGTCGGGATGGGTGGCAAAGCAAGCTAAATGTTGAAAATCTAGGAGAGCTCCTTTAAGCTGTCCAGTAAATAATGCATGAAATATCCCAAAAGCCTGATTATTAAAAACCACCTTTTACATAAAGTTTGTAAGTGAGCTAAAATTCCCTCAGAGTAAATGTAGGTAAACAAAGCTGGTGGCTTTTTCAGAGTCAAAATTGTTCATGATTCTGTGTTGACCAAAAATTGTAACTATCACAATGCACCTCTCACCTTTCTCAGGCTTTTCGTCATTCTTGTCAGGGTCATTAAGCTCCATGCAATGCCATCCTCTATCATATCAACTTGCCTCAAGTGTAGCCCCTGTGCAAATCTGCAATATTGCAACAAAGAAATGAACACATCAGATCAATAGTATATGACAATAGAAACCCAAATCTTTTTTTCATAAATGAAACCCACGATAGGCCCCAGACTCAACCCCTTGAGACCCAGCTTTTGGTAACACAACCTTAACTTGCCTTAAATCACATTCTCTTCAGCCTGGAGAGACCTGCTCGCCATATCTTGTTCCACTTCTGTACTAACCTATGCCACAGAACACTAACTAACATGTAATTAGAGAGCCCCACACTCACCAGTACCTTGTATATGGTTGTGATGCTTAATTTTATTGGGGGCTGAAAAAGCATGGACTTTCTGTGGGTGACAGCTATTAACAAACAAAGTGGTCAAAATGATGTATTTTCTGACCTTGGCAAGTCTACCACTAGCCCAACTATTTAATCGTCAATGAAACATGCCATCCCTGTGTAAAAACAATTCAAAAAAGTGTTAGGGATTTTTGGAAGCCCTGTTGTGAACCACTTTCTAAAAATATAATTATCCAAAACTTTCTTAGTGTGTCAAATTCATTAACCTACCGATGAAGAAATGTTACCCAATCCGTAAGTGGAACCCGAGAATGGCAAAACATTGAATCCTTCCGGATGGAGCAGGAGGGAGTCTGATGATGCCACCTCTTGTTTCGACAAATCCTGCAAGGAAACATGCACATTTAACTCAGACACAGGTGCGTCTTTTAGAGACTGACACTAAGTTATAATTGAAATGGAACGTAGGCTAAGTAATTCTATTACATTCAATTCCATTTTAATATGATTATCAATTAATGTTTCAGTACAGTAGGAATACATCCACATTGTTGGAAATAGGAGAACAAAAGCTTTCCAGACAGATATGAAACATCTTGAGTGGTAGGCTGCAGGCCAAAGGTAGACCAGAAGGGTGTGCGTCTCATAAGCTCTTCACTCGCTCTACATGTGCTTGCAGTCCAGAGTGTCCAGAGTTGGAATGCAGCCTGGACACAGAGGAGCGGAGCCCTTGTAGAAAGACTGGAAATCAAATTTCTCGAGCAGCACATACACAATTATTAAGCTTAGATTATTCTCTTCAATACATGTTCATAGTGAAATAATATATGGGTCAAGGCTGGTGGGAGAAGCTATAGGAGGACGGGCTCATTGTAATGGCTGGAATGGAATAAATGAAACGGTATCAAACATATAGAAACCACATGTTTTACTCTGTTCCATTTATTCCATTCCAGCCATTACAATGAGCCCGTCCCCCTATAGCTTCTCCCACCAGCCTCCACTGGTCAAGGTCAGCCAGCCCTGGCAGTATACATGCCTAGAACCTATGAGACTACCTAACTAGGCTACATACCAGCTCAAGAGGAAAGTTAGATTCACTTAACATTTACATATTCATACATTTCTTACAGTACAGCAGTCCTCATTTCAAACTTTCCCAAAGTTCTCTAGGCCAATCAATACCAGTTGTAACATTCATTTACCATATGTATCCATCTTTGCACACATGCTTGATAATGTTCTGCTTGTGGCCACAGATAGGACACCTCACAGATTTCTTGAGCAGGCCTTTCTTCTGGAGGTATTTGATAACCTTCTTTTTTGTTTTTCTGCAGTTTTTTTGACAACAATATATCACTTAGCACACAAACCATGTTCAATTCAAAATCCTTGGTTCAGGTAAAAACAGTATTGGATTTGGGAGCGCACTTTAATAGTTTAAATTTGTATCCAGCTGGAAATTGTAGAAATTGTGTGAAATACCCACCAGGAAATTGTAGTAATGTTACTCAGCAACAACAAAAAAAGACGTTCACTTCTTGTCATGTTGTTGAATGACATTGTGGTACCTAAATAATGATGCTAATTATGCTGTGAGAACAAGGAATCCGCTGACACTGTCCTCGATTATAATAGTTTATTACATATTTTCTTTCAACGTCAATTTACAGATTTCTGCAGAAAATCCAGAGAACAACTGGCTCCAATCTCTAATATGTTGTTTCTACCCTTTTGTTTCAACCATGGTATTTATATCCTATGCCCTATGTAACATAATATGGGTGTTTTCCCATAAACCAATCCCAGGAGGCCACATAACAACTTCCTCTGTTTTAGGGTGCCCCTATAGAAATGCTCTCCAGATGCTTCCTCAAGCTGAGTCAACTTCCTCTAACACACCATTTGCAAACATCAGCAAAGTCATAAATTGTTTAGACACACACTGTTGCTGGTATTTTGGGCCATTCCTCCATGCAGATCTCCTCTAGAGCAGTGATGTTTTGGGGCTGTCGCTGGGCAACACGGACTTTCAACTCCCTCCAAAGATTTTCTATGGGGTTGAGATCTGGAGACTGGCTAGGCCACTCCAGGACCTTGAAATGCTTCTTACGAAGCCTCTCCTTCGTTGCCCGGGCGGTGTGTTTGGGATCATTGTCATGCTGAAAGACCCAGCCACGTTTAATCTTCAATGCCCTTGCTGATGGAAGGAGGTTTTCACTCAAAATCTCATGATACATGGCCCCATTCATTCTTTCCTTTACACGGATCAGTCGTCCTGGTCCCTTTGCAGAAAAACAGCCCCAAAGCATGATGTTTCCACCCCCATGCTTCACAGTAGGTATGGTGTTCTTTGGATGCAACTCAGCATTCTTTGTCCTCCAAACACGACGAGTTGAGTTTTTACCAAAAAGTTATATTTTGGTTTCATCTGACCATATGACATTCTCCCAATCCTCTTCTGGATCATCCAAATGCACTCTAGCAAACTTCAGACGGGCCTGGACATGTACTGGCTTAAGCAGGGGGACACGTCTGGCACTGCAGGATTTGAATCCCTGGCGGCGTAGTGTGTTACTGATGGTAGGCTTTGTTACTTTGGTCCCAGCTCTCTGCAAGTCATTCACTAGGTCCCCCCGTGTGGTTCTGGGATTTTTGCTCACGGTTCTTGTGATCATTTTGACCCCACGGGGTGAGATCTTGCGTGGAGCCCCAGATCGAGGGAGATTATCAGTGGTCTTGTATGTCTTCCATTTCCTAATAATTGCTCCCACAGTTGATTTCTTCAAACCAAGCTGCTTACCTATTAAAGATTCAGTCTTCCCAGCCTGGTGCAGGTCTACAATTTTGTTTCTGGTGTCCTTTGACAGCTCTTTGGTCTTGGCCATAGTGGAGTTTGAAGTGTGACTGTTTGAGGTTGTGGACAGGTGTCTTTTATACTGATAACAAGTTCAAAGAGGTGCCATTAATACAGGTAACGAGTGGAGGAGAGAGGAGCCTCTTAACGAAGAAGTTACAGGTCTGTGAGAGCCAGAAATCTTGCTTGTTTGTAGGTGACCAAATACTTATTTTCCACCATAATTTGCAAATAAATTCATTAAAAATCCTACAATGTGATTTTCTGGATTTTTTTTCTCAATTTGTCTGTCATAGTTGACGTGTACCTATGATGAATTTTACAGGCCTCTCTCATCTTTTTAAGTGGGAGAACTTGCACAATTGGTAGCTGACTAAATACTTTTTTCCCCCACTGTATCCATCAATACTCCATCCAGTCCCACTTGTTCATCTCCATCTAGATCAGTAACAGTTAACAACGGCATCTGAGTGTTTTCTCCAGGCTATAAGGGAGAAGGAGAGTGTAGAGGCACAGCGAGAGGAGCTGGTTAGGCAGCAGAAGGAGCGGGGGTTTATAAGGGAACCCAGTCCCTCTCCTCGCACCACGCCAGTGGTGTGTGTTCCCAGTACGGTCCGGCCCGTTCCTGCTCCCCGCACTAAGCCAGTGGTGCGTGTTCCCAGTACGGCCCGACCCATTTCTGCTTCCCGCACAAGGCCAGTGGTGTGTGTTCCCAGTACGGTCCGGCCCGTTCCTGCTCCTCGCATCAAGCCAGTGGTGCGCGTCACCAGCCCGGTCCGGCCTGTTTCTGCCCCTCGCACCAAGCCAGTGGTGTGTGTCGCCAGTCCGGTACGGCCCGTTCCTGCTCCCCGCACCAAGCCAGTGGTGCGCGTCGCCAGCCCGGTCCGGCCTGTTCTTGCCCCTCGCACCAAGCCAGTGGTGTGCGTCGCCAGTCTGGTACGGCCCGTTCCTGCTCCCCGCACCAAGCCAGTGGTGCGCGTCGTCAGCCCGGTCCGGCCTGTTCCTGCCCCTCGCACCAAGCCAGTGGTGCGCGTCGCCAGTCCGGGACGGCCCGTTCCTGCTCCCCGCAACAAGCCAGTGGTGTGTGTTCCCAGTACGGCCCGACCCATTCCTGCTTCCCGCACAAGGCCAGTGGTGTGTGTTCCAGGTACGGTCCGTCCCGTTCCTGCTCCCCGCACTAAGCCAGTGGTGCGTGTTCCCAGTACGGCCCGACGCATTCCTGTTTCCCGCACAAGGGCAGTGGTGTGTGTTCCCAGTACGGTCCGGCCCGTTCCTGCTCCTCGCATCAAGCCAGTTGTGTGCGTCGCCAGCCCGGCCCGGCCCGTACCTGCTCCTCGCATCAAGCCAGTGGTGTGCGTCGCCAGCCCGGTCCGGCCTGTTCCTGTCCCTCGCACCAAACCAGTGGTGCGCATCGCCAGCCCGGCCCGGCCTGTTCCTGCCCCTCGCACCAAACCTGTGGTGCGCGTCGCCAGCCCGGCCCGGCCTGTTCCTGCCCCTCGCACCAAGCCAGTGGTGCGCGTCGCCAGCCCGGTCCGGCCTGTTCATGTCCCTCGCACCAAACCAGTGGTGCGCGTCGCCAGCCCGGCCCGGCCTGTTCCTGCCCCTCGCACCAAACCTGTGGTGCGCGTCGCCAGCCCGGCCCGGCCTGTTCCTGCCCCTCGCACCAAGCCAGTGGTGCGCGTCGCCAGTCCGGTACGGCCCGTTCCTGCTCCCCGCACCAAGCCAGTGGTGCGCGTCGTCAGCCCGGTCCGGCCCGTTCCTGCTCCCCGCACCAAGCCAGTGGTGCGCGTCGTCAGCCCGGTTCGGCCCGTTCCTGCTCCCCGCACCAAGCCTGTGGTGCGCGTCGTCAGCCCGGTCCGGCCCGTTCCTGCTCACCGCACCAAGACTGTGGTGCGTGTGTCGAGTCCGGCACGGCCCGTGCCTGTTCCTGCCCCTCGCACCAAGCCAGTGGTGCGCGTCGCCAGTCCGGTACGGCCCGTTCCTGCTCCCCGCACCAAGCCAGTGGTGCGCGTCGTCAGCCCGGTCCGGCCCGTTCCTGCTCCCCGCACCAAGCCAGTGGTGCGCGTCGTCAGCCCGGTTCGGCCCGTTCCTGCTCCCCGCACCAAGCCAGTGGTGCGCGTCGTCAGCCCGGTCCGGCCCGTTCCTGCTCACCGCACCAAGACTGTGGTGCGTGTGTCGAGTCCGGCACGGCCCGTGCCTGTTCCACCGGTGCCTGGTCCGGCACCGGTCAGCTGCTCCACTCCGGAGCCAGAGCAATCCGCTCCACCGGGGTCCAGTCCTACACCGGTCAGCGGATCCACTCCGGAGCCAGAGCAATCCGCTCCACCGGGGTCCAGTCCAGCTCCGGTCAACCGCTCCACTCCGGAGCCAGAGTAGTCTGCTCCACCGGTGCCTGATCCAGCTCCGGTCAGCGGCTCCACTCCGGAGCCAGAGCAGTTCGATCCACCGTCTTCGGGTCCAGCTCCAGTCAGCGGTTCCAGTCCAGACCCAGACGTCAGCCCCTCTCCAGGTTCAGGGTCTCCCACACCAGGGTCCAGACAGGGCTTGGTACGTTGTGGAAGGAAGGAGAGGGGAAGCAGCACGCCGAGGTCCAGACCAGACCAGGGGCGCAACAGGGAGGTGGAGAGTAAGTGGTGGTCACGCCCGGAGCCGGATCCGCCTCCGAGGCGGAATGCCCACCCGGCCCCTACCCTGTTATGTTTATGTGGCGCGGTCGGAGTCCGCACCTTTGGGGGGGGTACTGTCACGCCCTGACTCAGGGGACGTTTATTTGTTGAGTCAGGGTGTGTATGTTCCGTGTAAGGTATGTTGTTTGTATGCTACCTTGGACGTTTCATTTGTTGTTTTGTCGTATGTTTAGTCGTTAATAAATATGAATGCATATCACGCTGCGCCTTGGTCCGTCTCGTCCGTAAGCGATCATGACACCATCCATAGGGTAAGAATATATATGCTTTATCACCACAAACCCACCAAATATCTCTAAAATTCCCAATAGTCACATTACCAGGCAAAAGCTGATCTTTCACTATCAAAGTCCTGCTCTTCTTACTAACTGGAACATAAAAAGTTACATTATATTTCTCATTACTAACCTTATGTTCATGCTTACCCAAAGTCATCATATAATCATCACAATCTGATATTCCCATAAACATACCCTTTCCATCATATGTTTTATTTTAACAAAAACAGCTTTTAGCCCTCACGGGTTTCACCTCCAATGCTTCAGGAAGCGCTGTTAACTGATTTTCCTTCCGATCTAACAAATTCACATAGGGTAATTCATTTAACCAAGAACACTTAAACCTAGGCCTAAACAAATGCTTCGAAAACGACATTATTATATCTGTTAATGATTGTTGCTGATACAACAGCCATGATAAAGCATAAGATTGACACGTACTTGATAGAGGTTGAGCCACCGTCTCTAAGATTGAACCCCATGTGCCTGGTGCTGGAATTCTCAACAGACATGGACCCTCAAGATTCCTCACTGATCTTACAGAATGAGTTAACTGCTGGAACCATAGATTCCTACCTGCCCATCCATCTTTAATTTGCAAAACAGAAGAATCAAATCCATATGCCTTCCATTTAGTTTCTCTCTTTCCTAACGAGCGGTTTTGATCAGATATATTTTCTTGTCTTTCATCAAAATCAAAGAACTCTTCCTGTACCTCCATGATAGTATTCTTCACTATTTCAGATGAATCTACATCATTCTCTACTACCATCTGCTCTCCTATTTCAACACTATCCTTACTACCATTCACAGCACTCTCAATCCTTATCCTAAACTCCTGAGTCACTCTTACTACATCCTTTAGTTTCAGAAAAGTTGTTGTTGGTGTCTGTGTCACATTACCTAAATTTGTTATCGCCTTCGTAACATTAATCTCTTTCAAAGTTACTGTTAAAATAGTTGCTTTAGTTGATGTATTAACACTCTTAAGTATTTCCAGTGGGAAAGTGACAGATGTCCTCTGTGTATTATTTACTGTTGGAGTGGCTACTGTAATATACTGCTCCTGAACTCTACATTTCCCTTCACCACTGTTCTCTCTCGTGCACTTACATGGAAGCTGAGCTGACTGTCCTAGAGTTACTTCAACCCTAGTTTTCATAACTTTTTTTAGTATGACTTTTCTCCTAACTTTTCAAAATCCATTTAACTGATTAATCCACAAAAGTCTTTCCCACTAATTTGAGGATATTTCGATCGGGAAGTCCCAACCTGCTTATGACTTCTTTACACAAGAACTTGGCAAACGATTGAGCATATTTTAGCTTAGTTGGACATCCTATGCACCTCTTGGTGTAGGAATGTAACCAAGAATAACAGTCACACCCCTGTAAACATTATTTTTCAGACAGATTGTGCACCTGCCAATGACATACTCAACCTGTTCAAGCAAATATGGTTCCCAAAAACCATACTCCTTTGTGATCTTTCTCCTAACCTCCCCCCTTGCAACATGAGCTAACCCATGTGCTTCCTGAATCATCATACCTAATAGGTCTAGAGGTGCTACTATCAACCCCTCATGGTTTCTCCAAAGACCAGTAGCATCTTTCAATGGATACTGATTCTTCCAAGGAGGTCTTG
Source organism: Coregonus lavaretus (assembly GCF_964263955.1). Taxonomy (NCBI): domain Eukaryota; kingdom Metazoa; phylum Chordata; class Actinopteri; order Salmoniformes; family Salmonidae; genus Coregonus; species Coregonus lavaretus. The sequence continues at coordinate 15,357,003 of NC_139993.1, forward strand.
CTCCTCGTCGAAGTTCAACTTTCACCGGTTGGGCTGATTTCACAAGTCCAATATCGGTACTGTGTTGAGACCACAAACATTCTGGAACTTGTTGCAACATCTCCTCTTTCATGGGGTCTTAATCCATCTTCACACTGCAAATAGATTAATGTGTCATCCGTACAGCTTGTGGCTCTCCTTGTCCTTGAGCCAAAATCATTATTTTGAGAAATCGCTGATCTTCACTCCTCCAAATCGCCAAATTCTCTTTCATCGGTACGAAAACAACTTTCTCTGCTTCTTTCATCATTTCTCCTATTTGCTTCTGCTCATAGTCAGAAACCAACAAGGTCACATGTGGCACACTCTTCTCAATCTCCAAATCTTTATCCAGATAATCGTCTGTGTGTATCTTCATAGCTGCTCCTTGTGGTCCTAAAATTATGCAACATGAGCTGAGTTGAACTTTCATTGGTTGATGACTCAACCATTCCTCTGAGTTCGATTGGGCAGCATTCTTGAAATACTTGAGCGTACAATGAAATGGATATTCCGGAAGCCTCGCATCTGGCATATTTGCCACAATACATTTCTCCCATATCTTAGCCTGCTTCAAAAAATCTTCACTGAGATTTCCAATCCAGAATACTGTAGAAGAATCCATCTCTGTCATCATCAACAATTGGTAAACCTTTTCCTTTGGCACTTCTACCAGACAGCCGTCTGGTGTACATTTTATTGTACAGTTCAACTTACACAATGCATCTCTTCCCAACAATGCAATAGGTGTATGTTCTGATACCAGTATGGGTATTGTAATTTTCAGATTTTTATAGCAGAGCTCAATTGGTTCCGTAAGAGGAATCAGCTGTTTCACTCCCTCAAATCCGATTGTCCTAATTAGTTGATTGGACATAGGGAGATGTGTAGCATCTTCAGGCCGAACACAGGTAAAAGCAGCTCCGCTATCCGCCATCACTTCCAATGGTCGGTTGTTTATTTTCACCTCAATTGTAGGATCTTTTTCCGGTCCTGATGCTACCAGCTGACACCCCCCTTTCGGATCTTCTGGGCACCCCTATAATCCTTGCTCCAGGCCCCTATAAGGTTCACCTGTCCTCCAGATGATCTTGACTTGCCCCTGTATCTTCCTCTGAAATTCCCTCTGATGTTTCCTCCTGGCCCATTACACTCACGGGCAAAGTGACCAACCTGTCCACAATTATAACACACTTCTGAAGATTGCTGGAAGTATGGCTTAAATCTTCCTCCTCTTCCTCTTCCTAAGTCTTCTCGTCCTCTTCCTCTCCAATTCTGTGTCTGTCCAGAGACTGGCTGTGGATATGAAACAACTGGTACCGCTAGTCCAGTTGACCTGGTCCAGTTGAAGCTGTAGCAGTGATTGTTGATTTGGTGCACACTGATTCTTCATAACCAAAGCTTGTTTCTTCTCCTTCTTATTCTCCACCAGTTGTATTTGATTGAGTTTTCTGAGAGTTTCTTGGTCCTGTTCTTTCTGGTTGTGTTCCTTTTTCCTGTACAGATCCACTTGATGGGCTATATGATCTGTATAGACACCTTTTGTCATGCTTCCAAGTCCAACCACCTCTGCCAGTTTGCTCCTTACTGGTGAGGGCAGTCCCATCTGCAGTTTAGCTCTCAAAATTGACTGCTCAATTTGACTCACATCTGGATCATTTCCGGTAATATTTCTCCACACTTGATGAACTCTTGACACATAGGCTCTCTGATTTTCTTGTTGTCCTAGTGGGTCAATCAGAATGTTGTCAGGATACACATTTGTTGGAAACGTATCTTTCAGTGCTCTCCACAGCCGATTTCTACTTGCAGCCAACAATTCATGGTTATTCACCGCAGTCCCCACATATCTATCAAGTCCAGCTCTCTGAAAAATGTCTTCCATATCTGGAATCCCAAGGAGATTAGCCAAAAGTCTCTTAATGTCTCCTATGGCAGACTGTGTTCCCACCGTAATTTCTTCCAATTTTGAAATCCAAGGATATGCTCCATCTTGAAGAGTAGGCAGCTTCTCAAATATATCTGACATATCGGTATTCTGCAAAGGCTTATACTCTAGGTTCTGTCCTCGAATTATCACTGGCATCATCTTCTTACTTGTGCTCTCTTTCCTTGGCCTCAATGTATACTTCTTCTCCAATTCTTGGGATCCTTTTCTCAGCAGTTTTTTGTTCTGTATCTTCAGCTTCTTGAGTTGTTCTTCCAGTTCTCTTACTTCTTCTAAATTATTCGCCTTATCCAGGCATGATACACATCGGTCTATATCTCTTTCTATTTATTTTGTGCTAATCATTGTAGGATAAAATCCTCTTGAATATGAAGCACCTTTAATCTCCAAATCTTTATCGCTGTCTTCATCTTTACTTTCATCAGAACTCGAAAAATCTTGTATCCTTCTCCTTCAAACATCCATCACCCCTTCTTTCCGCTCTGGCCAACTTCCGTCTGATCACAGTGTCATATCCACCCATGATCTCTTCTGAATCACTCTGATCATCATCATCATCATCTTCAAGTTCCATCCTCCTGAACCTCAGTCCACCCTTAGTTTCCAGACATCTCGTTTTCTTCTTACTTTTAGAGTTTGGATTCATCTTTCTGGTCGTTTCTGCTTGTCCTCTCTCTATTATTCGTTCATCTTCATCTCTGATGCAATAATCACCCTCCTGAATGATCATTGGAAGCTGAGGATAAATGTCCTTAAACTCTACTTCTTTCTCATAAGGTGGGGGTCTTTTTGCTGAATCCGTATGTGAGAAAGGTGTATTGACTTCTACCATTAGTTTTTCTATCACCTTCACCTCTTTTACCATTTTCTCTATACCTCTGTTTCTTTTATCGTTGGTATCTTTCATCAGTTTTTGTCCTTCATTTTCAAACAGCTTAAGAACACCCAGCTCTCTTTGTCTCTTTTCTTTACGTTGTTCCCTTTTTTTCCCCTTCTTTTGATCTGCCTTATAAATTGACACAAGGACTTTCATTATGTTGATGACGCCAGGGTTAAGAGTCCCTTCCACTGGCCATGGTTGTTCAATGTCAGGCCAACGTTTATTCAATTTTCCAGATAACCTTGCAATACCATTAACTAGAGGATTACTATTTTCTACTATATTAACAGGAGTAATTACTTTCATAGTTTTGATGTCCTTTTTCCCCATTGTAACAACTCTTTTATATTCCTTTATTGTGAATTATTTTATTATTTTAGACTATGTAGCTTATGGTTCCCTACCTTTTAATTTATTTATTTATTAATTACTTAATTAATTAATTAATTAATTAATCAATATATATATATATATATATATATTATTTATTTATTTATTTATTTTACCAAATTATTAATTACTGGCAATCTTACCACATCCAATCAGGAAAAGGAAAGGAAAGGAAAGTAGTCAATTTCAGAGCAATCCAAAAAAGAAAGACCTCTAATCCAGCAACACTACAGCACTCACAAACCAATTGCTTAATAAGCACCCAATGACCTTAATTTTACAGAATAATGTCAGTGCTGGATTTCCAACACAACTCTAATCAAACCAACTCATTCACAAAAAACTCCAATATGCAATTCTCAATTACATCAATTGATCAGTCTGTTGCCAAGTCCCTGTCAAATTGTCACAACATGAGATATGCTAGGCACACAAAATATCCTGTATGGGAAGGTAAGTTTTGTAAACAGAACAGTACTTCCCTTAATTTGACTGGATCCATTGCAGCCCACACTGTCGCGTGACGCACTTGTCAGCACCTCCTCTCCCTCTCTGTCTCCTCCTTCTCGTCTCTCATATGACAGAAGAACAAAGGAACAGACAATAATTTAGTCTTTTATGCACTCATTGGGTTATTTCAACCATGCAATACCCTTTGTTCACATTCGCGACAGCAAACAGTTTAACTCAGGAATATTATAAATAGCTCAATAACATTTTATTTTATTTATTTTTAATCCGTCAACATATCTCTCATTTATCAATTCAATAGATCTCAATCAAATAGTTTCATCGTTAAGCAACAGCCGATTTAACAAACAGAATACTTTATTTGTGTGTAAGTCTCCCCCTTCTTCTCTGTCTGCATGTCACAGCAGCTCAGTGCAGGCAGGGGAGTGGCATATTTGCTCTACATAACTCTAAACTCATAAAATCCCACACATGCGCAGTTCATTCACCAGTGCGATTTCAGAGTGAGAAGAGCTCCCAAGCAGCTCTCTCGAAGCTAAACAACAGAAAGTAGACAGACCAGCTGTCCCTCCGTTATTTCCCCAACACAGACAAACAGTAACACTTAACAGAACTCACAAACCAACACAAAACATAGAACACAAATCCTACTTTGAAGTTTCTTAACTTCACTTATCCTAATCTGCAGATTTATAGTTATTTTCTTATCCATTACAAAACATCTCTATACACTCTTGAAACTCCTCCCTTTAGGCTCATAATCTTCTAACAGTTATTAACCGTTCTCTTTTTATAGAGACTCATAAGATTTTAACCTTAACGTCCTTCCAGGTGGCTCATATATAGTTAACAATTATTAACGTTCTCACCAACGGAGACTCATACGATTTTAACCTTAACTTACATATTTCTTTACAAAAACAAAAACCCCTGTTCTCAACCAAAACATATATATGTATATATCTCTAACATAAATCTTATCCTAACATGAGTCGACACAGTTTAAACACAACAGAGACGTCTTTATTTTTATTTTTATTTTTTTCCACACACACTCAGGCTCTCTTCCACACACACACACACACACACACAATTCAAGAGGCTTGTATCCGTTCCTACGGACCTCTAAAGCATGCTACCGTCGTTCCTTATTTCTCATTGTTCCTAAATTTATGCTACCTCGAGTTTGCGGATATCCAATGAGAGGTTACATCAAACATATACCTCGTCAACTATAAGTCGAGGGGTAACTTGCAACCGAATGTATCTACCACAAATACCAGTCCCCGGAACTGACCTCAAAAATCAGGATTTTCGGCCCATCCTAATGATCGCCTCGTTTGAGGGCTTGCCATAGATCAACGACGTCCTAATTTGTATACATTTTTCCTTGGCCTTATTCCTTCATGGTATTCTTTTTTTACAAATTTATTCAAGCAAAATATCCCTGTGTCCAGTATTATCAATTCCCTATAGACACTCCCCCCTGTTTGCGTTGTTACCAGCGCAAACAAATTTAGAAATTTAGAACGGACTCTTATCCCACAGCAAATAACAGAAAAGTGCACACATAAGTCTTTCAAACGGTACATCTCCCCAGCGCACACACCCACATAAGCAAACGAACCGACCAGCGCACAAAATTGTGAGAAATCTCAACTTATGTGCCGGCGTCTTGAGCGGGAGTCACTTCGTAGCTCATGAATGGAACGCTGGAGAGACGCAACACGTCCCAAAGGTCCTCGTCGCCATTCTGTGGTACCTAAATAATGATGCTAATTATGGTGTGAGAACAAGGAATCCGCTGACACTGTCCTCGATTATAATAGTTTATTACATCTTTACTTTCAGCGTCAATTTACAGATTTCTGCAGAAAATCCGGAGAACAACTGGCCCCAATCTCTAATATGTTGTTTCTACCCGTCCTTTGTTTCAACCATGGTATTTATATCCTATGCCTTATGTGTCATGCCCTGGCTCGGGGGACTCTTAAATGTTGAGCCAGGGTGTGGAATTTCTGTTACATTTTCTATGTTTTCGTTCTAGATCGTTTAGATCTATGTTGGCCAGGGTGGTTCCCAATCAGAGGCAGCTGTAGCTCGTTGTCTCTGATTGGGGACCATACTTAGGCAGCCTGTTTTGACTAGTTTATTGTGGGATTTTGTTCCGTTAAGGTTTGTGTTATTAACCTAGGACTTCACGTATCGTTTGTTTATTATTTTGGTTCGTGTTGTGTACTACTGAATAAAGAATGTACGCTTATCACGCTGCGCCTTGGTCCGCTTCATCTGTCGACGATCGTGATAGAAGATCCCACCACCAGAGGACCAAGCAGCGTGCCCAGGAGGAGAAGTTGGCGATGTCCCAGGTGGGCGAATGGTGGTCATGGGAGGACATATTCGCGGGCAGAGGGCCATGGGCAAAAGTAAATGCCCAGGCAGGAGAGGAGAAATGGCGCCAACCGTGCCGACGACGGACACGCGAGAGGCAACCCCAAGAAAAAAAAATTGGGGGGCACACGCCGTGGACAATGGGGCTGCTGGAGGCAGCTACAGGACGAATCGGCGGACTAGGAGAGGAGGCCACCAGGTTTGGGGGGCTGGAAGGTTGGTTGGCGGAGCCTAGAGGTAGAGCAGAGCCAACTCCCCGTACTCAGGCTAGGCAGCTTGAGACTGGGCAGGTTCCGTGTTATGCGGAGCCACGTACTGTGCCGCGAGTGTTCCGGCACAGTCCTGTACGTCCTGTGCTAGCACCACGCACGTGTCGTGCTAAGGTGGGCATGCAGCCAGGACGGAGTGTGCCGGCTCAACGCTCATGGCCTCCAATACCCCTCCTCGGTCCCGGATATCCTGCGCCAGTGCCACGTGCTGTAGTGCCAGTACGAGTGCACAGCCCTGTACGTCCTGTGCTGATGCCTCACACAGATTGTGTGGAAATAGGCATTCAGCCAGGACGGGTTGTGTCAGCTCTCCGCTCCAGACCTCCAGTCCGTCTCCACAGTCCAGCCCGGCCTGTTCCTGTCCCTCGCACCAAACCAGTGGTGCGCGTTGCCAGCCCGGTCCGGCCTGTTCCTGTCCCACGCACCAAGCCAGTGGTGCGTGTCGCCAGCCCGGTCCGGCCTGTTCCTGTCCCACACACCAAGCCTGTGGTGCGCGTCGCCAGCCCGGTCCGGCCTTTTCCTGTCCCTCGCACCAAGCCTGTGGTGCGCGTCGCCAGCCCTGTCCGGCCTGTTCTTGCTCCCCGCACCAAGCCTGTGGTGCGCGTCGCCAGCCCGGTCCGGCCTGTTCCTGTCCCTCGCACCAAACCAGTGGTGCGCGTCGCCAGCCCGGTCCGGCCCGTTCCTGCTCCCCACACCAAGCCAGTGGTGAACGTCGCCAGCCCGGTCCGGCCTGTTTCTGTCCCTCGCACCAAGCCTGTGGTGCGCGTCGCCAGCCCGGTCCGGCCTGTTCCTGCTCCCCGCACCAAGCCAGTGGTGCGTGTCGCCAGCCCGGTCCGGCCCATTCCTGCTCGCCGCACCAAGACAGTGGTGCGCGTCGTCAGTCCGGCACGGTCCGTGCCTGTTCCACCGGTGCCTGGTCCGGCACCGGTCAGCTGCTCCACACCGGAGCCAGAGCAATCCGCTCCACCGGTGTCCAGTCCAGTTCCGGCCAGCGGGACCAGACCAGGGGCGTTACGGGGGGGTAGAGAGAGAGTGGTGGTCACGCCCGGAGCCGGATCCGCCTCCGAGGCGGAATGCCCACCCGGCCCCTACCCCGTTGTGTTCATGTGGCGCGGTCGCAGTCCGCGCATTTGGGGGGGGTACTGTCACGCCCTGGCTCGGGGGACTCTTAAATGTTGAGCCAGGGTGTGGAGTTTCTGTTACATTTTCTATGTTTTCGTTCTAGATCGTTTAGATCTATGTTGGCCAGGGTGGTTCCCAATCAGAGGCAGCTGTAGCTCGTTGTCTCTGATTGGGGACCATACTTAGGCAGCTTGTTTTCACTAGTTTATTGTGTCATCTTGTTCCGTTAAGGTTTGTGTTATTAACATTGGACTTCACGTATCGTTTGTTTATTGTTTTGGTTCGTGTTGTGTACTACTGAATAAAGAATGTACGCTTATCACGCTGCGCCTTGGTCCGCTTCATCTGTCGACGATCGTGATACTATGTAACATAATATGGGTGTTTTCCCATAAACCAATCCCAGGAGGCCACATAACAGACTTCCTCTGTTTTAGGGTGCCCCTATAGAAATGCTCTCCAGATGCTTCCTCAAGCTGAGTCAACTTCTTCTAACACACCATTTGCAAACGTAAGCAAAGTCATAAATTGTTTAGACATTACAACATCGAGGACAAAAGCGCAGTGACAGTAAATGTTGACCAAGGACACCCAAGGTAAATAAATAGTAAGTTATTAATGTGGTAAAATTTTGAATTGAATTTGTCTTGATAATCGGTGGATTTCATGTTACATCTCAGTGCAAATGAGGTGCCTTTTGTGGGACCTTCTCGTTCTCGGTCCCAGCCTGTCATTAGCAACATAGCTAGCTAACGTTAGCTAAGGTTGACTAAGTGACACAGCTGGAATTTAGCTGGTTTACAGAAACAGCAGCTAGCTAGTTGTATTTTGCTAATTATATTGCCTTCACTTGGTTTATTATCTAGCTAACAATGTAACAGACGCAAAAGGCATGTTAATAGTTGGCATAGCAGGATAAGCCAGTTTGCCAGTGGTTGTTAGGCTAGCCAGTTTACATTGGTTATCCAACTGTCAGCTAACCTTTTGATGGCTAGCTAACTACAGTAGGTAGCTAGATAATAACATTATAATAGCATTAGCTAGGAGCCTGGCAATAGCTTGGCCTTGTGTAGCCGAATAGAAGCCCACTCAAATAGTCCGGATCTAATTTAGATGTCCTTCATAAGCAAATGTAAAGTCACTAGCCTGTACAGTAGCGTAGTTAGCTAGCTAGCTAGCAACCTCAGTTAATAAGCTAACTAAGGTTAATATTACTAGCTAGTCTACTGTCAGTGTGGTGCTAGCTAAGGATAGCTTAGCCAAACCATTTGCTGGTTGTTACTGTTAGCTAGACAAGCTGGCTGCTTTAGCTTGATAGCTAGTTGTATTCCATAGCTCTAGCCAGCTCATTAGAAGTTGTTACCAACATTGTAGTTGCTTAAGAAGTGATATACCAGTTTCCACATAAGTAATAACCTAATTCTACAAAATATATACAATGTAGACATACAGTAATAACTCCTATGTGATAATATATCTGTAATTACATATGCATTCCTTCAGTAATAACTGATATATTAATATAATTGGCCTCATAAGTATTATGCAGTGTTGCACTTGTAATAACCACAACTAGAATGAATACCTGCAATTACATAAAAGTACATTTTAGTACTTTTTTAGATGAGAGGTCGCTAGACCCTTAGTGATTCTGAAAACCATGTTTGTATGTCCCACACATTTATAATCTATTCCTTTTGGAGTACATGACACATTTTTCAACAGTACTTTGGTTTACTCTGAAAATGGGTTCTTTGTTCATCCCCATAGAATGTCACTTAAAATGACTTACAAACAATGCAAGCAGAGGATGATGCCATTACCGAAGTGGTAGATGTCGAGGTCCCTAAGCAAAAGGTACAGGAACCAACTGTGGTTGCTGTAGATGATGATATACCTCCCATAGATGGTAAGTATTGCTTGATTCATCATCATTTTTGGTTCCAGTAGAAAGAAGAAAACAATTAATTTTGGGAGAAAGTTAAATATCTGACTCGACCAAAGCACCAACCTCTGTTGGCTCTTTGATATTGTTTATGTGACGAGTCTGTAATATTGACACTGCAAAGTACTAGCTAGTAGGTAGAACCTTTGTAAGTAAGCTTCAGTTCATATTTCAGTTCAGAAGTGCGGCAACAATTAATTGATCAGTGAGGGTGGTGGGAGCCTCAGTCCATCCAAATACTTATACCCCTTTCACACCAAGAACTAGGGTTTTACCCTGTATATTTGAAGTGGGTTTAACCCCTGTCAGACCCATTCATACTAAACCTACGACAGGTAAGAAGCATGCAGGGCCATTCATGGAAAATACATGTTCAGCACACAAGTAATGCTGTTGCGCATGGACATTACTGACTATGGGTCAGTGAACACAGATCGACCCATACAGACCAACGGCTCACCCATGTTTTACATGTGTTATAAGGTAGGCCCTAAATCCATCTTGATTGTTTGTGTTTTGAATATTGTGGAGGAAGAATGGTTATCCAACCTGTTTGTATGTATCACAGATCTGTGCATTAGCCAGGCTATAAACTATAAAAAGGGCAGGCCGTTCCACGGCCTAGTGGTTGGGAATCCCTGCTGTAACCAATCATCTGTTGGCTGACATAAGCCTGAATGTTCTCTTTGTTTCTCCCTTTAGGACAAGGAGGTCAGACTCCCTCCCTGCCTCATCTGTTTGTCAGTGTGTTTGCATTGTTCAATGACATCTTTAAATAATTGATCTGTAGAATATCTTATAACGTTGTAACGAATGCCCTTTGTTTGAATTTTTGTCTGTATTAAGTCCCTCTGACCATACAACTGAAAAAATGAAAATTGAGATGCTGAAGATGAAGATCAAGATAGAGGCTTTGGAAGAAGAGAGGGACTTCCTCCGCAAAACTGTTAACCAGTTGTATGGTAAGATAATGTCAGTAGTTTGTTTCCATATCTGTCTGGGTTTTTGCAAACATAATTGCTGTCAAGCCAAACCAATTTGTCATTAAAGAAGGTGGCTTATATCACAGACATTCACTGATAATGACTGTAACCAATCATCTGTTGGCTGACATTAGCCTGAATGTTCTCTTTATTTCTCCCTTTACTTGTAGGACAAGGGGGTCAGACTCTCCCTAGGACCAAGTCCTGCCTCTTCTGTCGGTAGGTTTATTTGCATTGTTTAATGGCATCTTTAAAGTGTTGTTTTAAATTAAGGGACAGATAACTTTCACATGCAATATGAGTGATAGTAATTAAGATCATGATAGCTACAAGTTGGACTCTAGAGATGTGTCTCTAAACCTTACTAGCTGTTAAATCATTCCTCTGACCTTGTTTCCTCAGACAGGTTTTAAGAAGTCTTCCTAAGTGTCTTGGTTTTGTTCACACCAAATTAGGCAAATATGACTCTGTGTATGAACACAGCTAGTCATGAATGTGTCATTTCACATCACAAAAGGGCGCGCCCAGGTATGCAAATGCTTTCATTCATGATCCAATTTTGGCAGAAATGTGCTGCCTGTGTAAACTACTGCCTGATTGGCTTGGCTGCATTCATGCATAAAGGAAATTAGGTAATCTCATGGAGTTATTATAATAATTGTGCTTGTTGAAAGCAAGAATACTAATGTTATTCTGCATACTTATTAGTATGCTTGCTGAAAGCAAGAACAGTCTTGTTATTGTGCATACTTAATATAATTATTCCTCTTCCGCCCACTTTCTGTGCTCCCTATCTACTTAAAAAACCGTTTAAACTATTATCACCATTTAAACTGTATTCAGTCCAGGGTTACAAGCTATTTCTGTCATGGGCCTCTCACTCCACCGGGTTACCACCTTAATTTTCTTCCACTCTGCTCACCACTCTCTCTACTCAGCCTAACTAGCTCCACCTGTCCCTGCTCTGCTCTGCTCTAATTACTCTGCCAGCTGCGCTGCATTACCCACTACCTCTCCCAGTATTTAAGGCCCTGTCTTTCAGCTCTCCGGTGTCAGATCGTCTGCAAAGCTCACACCCGGAACCTGTTTGCTCGCGCTTCTGGCTCACCCTGGTTTTGTGACCCCGGACCTGCCTGTTTTTTGGATACTCTTCTGCCTCAGGAGATCCAGACCTGCTTCTGCCATTACGACTCCTGACTACTCTTCAATCCCGGTAACTCTGACCAGCCTTCTGCCTTGCTACTACGTATTTTGGATTTCCCTTGAACTGTACTGCTGCCTGGTTTCATTCCGCCCTGTTGTGTCTGTGTCTCCCCCCCCCAGGACTTCTGGACCACCCACCACCGGCTTCATAGGACGCATCGCTGCCACTGGGGGGGGCACAGACCCAGCGCATTGGACGGGATCCCTGTTACCCCTGGAGCCTTCATTCACTCCCTACTTCCCTTTTCCCTTAAGTTTAATAAACTTTCTGGTGTGACGCAATTGTGGTCCTCTGGTCGTCTGTCTGAACCGTGACAGTACGATCTGACCATTATGGACTCAGCGCACACTTTCCCCGACATGGAAACCGATGAGCATGAGCAGCAGTTCCAGCAGCAGCAACAACAACTCGCCATGATCATTCAACTCCTCACCAACCTTACCCCAGCCAGTCTGCCCACCAGCCCAGCCCCCGAGTTACCTGCCCCGGTCATTGCAGCCGCTGCTCCGGAACCCAAGATTGGAAACCCCGAGCGGTTCAACGGCGATTCAACCCAGGTCCGGCCATTCCTGACTAGCTGCCGACTTCAGTTCTCCTTGCAGCCAAGGACCTTCGCCACGGAGGGGGCTAAAGTTGGGTATGCCATCACTCACCTGACGGGCCGAGCTCGACTCTGGGGAACAGCAGAGTTCGAACGTCAAACCCCCGCATGTGCAACCTTCGACCTGTTTGCTGAGGAGATGCTGAAGGTGTTTGACCTGGATTCACCCACCGCAGAGGCGTCTCGTGAACTGTTCAGTATTCGACAAGGCAGACGTACAGTCGCAGACCATTCCATCGACTTCCGAACCCTGGCTAGACGAAGTTCTTGGAACACACCATCGTTGGTGGACGCGTTCTTCCATAGTTTGGCTGACTATATCAAGGACGAGTTGGTCTCCCATGAACTGCCTTCCACTCTTGATGAAGCCATCGCACTGACTGTCAGGATCGACAGAAGGATACAGACCCGTCGTCGTGAGAGGGGGCGCCAAGGTCCACCTACTACCGGCATTCGGAGAGATCCGACTGGGCTCCTGTCATCTACTGCCACTCACCCAGGTCAGCTTGATCAGTCTGAGCCTATGGAGATTGGGCGAGCCTCCCTCACTCCTGCAGAGCGCCAGCGCCGCTTCACCTCAAACCTCTGCCTCTATTGTGGAGGTGATGGACATCGTGTGGTAACCTGCCCTTTAAAGGGCCGAAGCTCACCGGGCATAGGGGGAGTCCGGTTGAGTTCAATGACCATCCAGTCCTCCGACCGCAAACCCCTGCTGCAAGTTCACCTCCGCCTCTCTGACTCAACTCACACCCTGGCTGCTCTGGTGGATTCTGGCGCCGAAGCCAACATAATGGACATCAAGCTGGCACGCCAACTGGGACTGGAGAACCTCCGTTTGACACCTCCTATTCCTGCCCGGGCACTGGACGGACACTTACTCGGATCGGTCACTCATGTCACGGCCCCGGTCTCGATGGGTCTGTCCGGAAACCATCAAGAAACTATCCAGTTTCACCTGCTCCCCTCTCCAGGCCAACCCCTCATCCTGGGTTACCCATGGCTCCGCCGGCACAACCCTCAGCTCGACTGGGTGACCGGGGTGATCAGGGAGTGGGGAGAGGACTGCCACCGAACCTGCCTGCTTGCTGCCGCACTACCCCCTCGGCCAGTACCTACTAACTCCGCTCCTGACCTCTCCAATGTCCCAGAATGCTACCATGGTCTCAGAGAGGTGTTTAACAAAGCAAGAGCCACATCTCTGCCCCCTCACCGACCGTACGACTGTGCCATCGACCTCCTCCCTGGAACAGCTCCTCCAAAGGGTCGTCTTTATTCGTTGTCTGCTCCTGAAAGAAAGTCCATGGAGGACTACATCAATGGCTCTCTGTCCGCAGGATTAATCCGTTCATCTTCATCTCCTGCTGGTGCTGGCTTCTTCTTTGTGGGGAAGAAGGACGGATCTCTTCGCCCCTGCATCGACTACAGGGGACTCAACGACATCACAGTGAAGAACCGTTACCCTCTGCCTCTGCTCACCTCTGCTTTTGAGTTGCTCCAGGGAGCCACTATTTTTACCAAGTTGGATCTCAGAAACGCTTACCACCTAGTGCGGATCCGGGAGGGAGATGAATGGAAAACCGCATTCAATACACCAACAGGCCACTACGAGTATCTGGTTATGCCTTTTGGCCTCACCAATGCTCCTGCTGTGTTCCAGGCTCTAGTGAATGATGTACTGCGGGACATGTTAAACAAGTTTGTCTTCGTTTACCTGGATGACATCTTAATCTACTCCAGAAACCTGTCTGAACACACCCGCCATGTCCAGCAAGTCCTTCATCGTCTTCTGGAGAATTCCCTCTACGCCAAGGCAGAGAAATGTGAGTTTCACGTCAAGACAGTGGCCTTCCTGGGGTACATTGTGGCAGAGGGAAGTATCCAAATGGATCCTGCCAAAGTATCAGCAGTCACTTCATGGCCAGTTCCGGAGAACAGAAAGAAGCTGCAACAGTTTCTGGGGTTTGCTAACTTCTATAGGAAGTTTATCCGGAACTACAGTACCGTTGCTGCCCCTCTCACTGCTCTAACCAGCACCAAGCAACCCTTCACCTGGACCCCAGCAGCCGACAAAGCCTTCAGTACCCTCAAGGTGAGGTTCACCTCCGCTCCCATCCTCCAGATGCCTGATGTGGACCGGCAATTCATTGTGGAGGTGGACGCCTCGGATGTGGGAGTTGGTGCTGTGATTTCTCAGTGGGCTGCGGAGGATAGGAAGCTCCATCCCTGTGCCTTTTTCTCACGTCGGTTGTCCCCCTCTGAGTGCAATTACGACATAGGGAACCGTGAGCTGCTGGCTGTGAAGCTTGCCTTGGAGGAGTGGCGTCACTGGCTGGAGGGGTCCACCATTCCATTTCTCGTTTGGACCGATCATAAGAACTTGGAGTACATCCGCACGGCCAAACGGTTGAACTCCAGGCAGTCCCGCTGGGCCCTGTTCTTCACCAGGTTTAATTTCACTCTGTCATACCGGCCTGGATCACGCAACACCAAGCCAGACGCCCTCTCCCGTCAATTCCAGAAGGATGACACCCCCTCCAAGGACCCTGTGTCGATTCTGCCAAGTCCCTGCATCGTTGCAGCTCTGACCTGGGCTGTTGAGGAACAGGTGCTGGAGGCTCTCCGTAACCAGCCAGGTCCCAGCACTTGCCCAGCTGACCGCCTTTTTGTCCCCGAAGACCTGAGGTCCCAGGTCGTTCAGTGGGGACATGACTCCCGCCTAGCTTGTCACCCTGGCTCCACCCGCACTTACAACCTGCTCGCCCAGAGGTTCTGGTGGCCCTCTCTGAGGAAGGATGTACGGGAATTCGTCCAAGCCTGCCCCATCTGCAACCAACACAAGTCGTCCTGCCAGCCCCCAGCCGGATTGCTGCAGCCCCTGCCTGTGCCCAGACGTCCCTGGTCTCACATCGCCCTTGACTTTGTCACGGGGCTGCCCCCTTCAAGTGGCATGACCGCCATTCTCACCATCGTTGACCGTTTCAGCAAGATGGCACACTTCATTCCCCTCCCCAAGCTCCCAACCGCCAAGGAGACCGCCCAGGTGGTCCTGGAACACGTCTTCCGGATCCACGGACTGCCAAAGGATGTAGTTTCTGACCGTGGTCCACAATTCTCCTCCGCTTTTTGGAAGGAGTTCTGTCACCTGCTGGGAGCCACAGTCAGTCTGACTTCCGGATTCCATCCCCAATCCAATGGGCAGTCAGAGCGGGCTAATCAGGAGCTCGAGAAGGCACTGCGATGCATGACTTCACGCAACCCCCACTCCTGGTCGCAGCAATTGACATGGGTGGAGTACGCACACAATTCTCTGACCTGCTCTGCCATCGGTATGTCCCCTTTCCAATGTGTTTATGGATACCAGCCTCCTCTATTTGCCAGCCAGGAAGAGGAGGTTACTTGCCCATCTGCACTTGCTTTTGCCCGTCGATGTCGCCGCACCTGGTCACAAGCCCGAGCCACACTCCTCAGATCCGTTGCCAGCTACACTACCGGGGCCAACCGTCGGAGAATTCCTGCTCCCACCTACCATGTTGGTCAAAGGGTGTGGTTGTCATCGAAGAACCTGCCACTCAGGGTGGAGTCGCAGAAGCTGGCACCTCGGTTCATTGGCCCATTCCCTATCATAAGAGTGATTAGCCCAACTGCTGTCCGGCTCCAACTGCCTAATTCCCTGAGGGTGCACCCCACTTTCCATGTGTCTAAGATTAAGCCCATCCATGAGAGTCCGCTGGTCCCTGCTGCGCCTGGTCCTCCTCCTCCACGGCTCGTCGATGGTGGTCTGGTTTACACCGTCCGCCGCCTGCTTCGGTCCAGACGGAGGGGTAGGGGTCTCCAGTACCTCATTGACTGGGAGGGCTATGGACCTGAGGAAAGGACCTGGGTGCCAGCTAGTCGGATTGTGGATAGGACTCTCATCACCGCTTTCCACCAACGGCATCCTGATCAACCTGCAATCCGTAGGGGCCGCCCCAGAGGGGTCCCTAACCGTCCGGCCCGCTCGGCTTCCTGTCCTGTGCCTGATCCTGTCTCGGGACCTGTCCCATCTCCCGACCACGGCCCTCCGGCTTCCTCCGAGGATGAGGACGTTCACTCGGACCGTTCGGAGGAGTTCTAGCCCTCCTCCGGCTCCCCTCCTCCCGCCCGGCGTGGTGTTGCTCTTGGGACTTCTGGGGCCGTCCCTTGGGGGGGGGGTTCTGTCATGGGCCTCTCACTCCACCGGGTTACCACCTTAATTTTCTTCCACTCTGCTCACCACTCTCTCTACTCAGCCTAACTAGCTCCACCTGTCCCTGCTCTGCTCTGCTCTAATTACTCTGCCAGCTGCGCTGCATTACCCACTACCTCTCCCAGTATTTAAGGCCCTGTCTTTCAGCTCTCCGGTGTCAGATCGTCTGCAAAGCTCACACCCGGAACCTGTTTGCTCGCGCTTCTGGCTCACCCTGGTTTTGTGACCCCGGACCTGCCTGTTTTTTGGATACTCTTCTGCCTCAGGAGATCCAGACCTGCTTCTGCCATTACGACTCCTGACTACTCTTCAATCCCGGTAACTCTGACCAGCCTTCTGCCTTGCTACTACGTATTTTGGATTTCCCTTGAACTGTACTGCTGCCTGGTTTCATTCCGCCCTGTTGTGTCTGTGTCTCCCCCCCCCAGGACTTCTGGACCACCCACCACCGGCTTCATAGGACGCATCGCTGCCACTGGGGGGGGCACAGACCCAGCGCATTGGACGGGATCCCTGTTACCCCTGGAGCCTTCATTCACTCCCTACTTCCCTTTTCCCTTAAGTTTAATAAACTTTCTGGTGTGACGCAATTGTGGTCCTCTGGTCGTCTGTCTGAACCGTGACAATTTCCAGCTAGGACTTTTCTTCTTGATACTACATTTACTTTTTATGTTACAGACCTTTTAATATGCCAATTTCCTCAACATTCCAAACTGGTCATTGTTAAGTCTGCTGAGTTCTACGGTATCTCTTGTAATTTCTAATTAAAACAGCTCCTGAGTACTTTAAGGGGTACTAAACTCCCACTTTGATACCATTTGTTTTCTTTCTTTCTTTCTTCAACAACCCTAAATACCCCAACCTCCCCAACTACTCTAAATACCCCAACTACACCAACTACTAATGAATGGAATTATATGGGAGATGCTCAATATTTGAGCTAGAGACTCCATGTATCTTTCCAGAGCTTTTGAGACTCTTTAAAATAAAAAATGCATGTTTTTCTAATTTGGAACCATTAACAGAATCATTGAGGAATCGGATCGTAAAGTATAGGAATCAATTCAATCTTATCAATACCAAACCGTAGCGTGTGTGTGAGGGCCAGTGAGTGGGAAATGGAGGGATTCAATGCAATGCTTTGATAGCCCTATTGTTTAATTACCTGAACAGAAATCATGTGGGGAAAAAATGACTTGTTTAACAGGTTGTGGCGGGTCGGCGGCGGGCTGCATGCACTGCACGGTCAGGATCATTATCTTCATGTGTAACTGGAAAATGTTTGTTCTGTAACATATCACTAACTCTCACTTCATGTTTCAGGGGACAACGTTGACAAGATGTGAAGGTCGGACAACAGCTCAGATTTTTCCAGCTCAGAAAGCTTGTCATCAACTGACAGTGGAAATGAAAAAGAAGAAGAAGAAGAAGAAGAAGAAGAAGAAGAAGAAGATACAAAAAAAAGGAAACGGCTAAATGAAGAGGTATGTGTCATGACACTGCAGAAATTAAGATAATGCATTCATTGAAATCAAAGTATATCAGACACTTTTTAAGTGTTTAAAGGCAAGCTAGCACAATCAAGCTGTCATTTGGCATGTATATTAATGGGACACTAATGAAAAAAAGTTTAAATTTAAAGTTCTCTCAATACTACCATAGAGTACAAATTCAACAATATTTGCCCACACCCACGGAAAATCCCAAGGTCACGTCGGAAAGGCCCGATAATTGTAATGGGAACACAAGCGGCCAGCTCCCTGTCTCTCCCTGCAAAATTACTACGTTTTAAAACTAAGGTCATACATCTTTGAATTGCTGTCAGCTATTTCAACAAAAGTATAGTCTGCATACATGTCAATACATATAGTACCTACTGTTTATGTCAACATTTATTCCTGTTAATTTATTCAAATCAGTTTGAAGTGCAGCTAGCTCACTCCTGCACAGGCTCGCCAGCAGGGGCGTTAGATAGTAAACTTTGAGCTAGCATGAGTTAGCCTTGTTCTTTCATTGCTTGGGTTACCCTCCTGTCATAAAATAGTTCATTATGGGTAGAGTTCTGAAACAAGTTCCAGATGCAGTGGAAATATGAGGGAAAATCTAAATATTACCTTTAAAAAACTAAAATACATTTTTACTTTTGGGAAATTTCAACTGCTTAGAGGTTCTGTTAGTGATCTGCATTTTTACTTTTGTGGATATTTTACCGTGGAACCTTGTCTTTAAGGGCAAGTTTTAGGCATAATGCACATGGGCAGGTGTCACTTTAAGGCTAAAACACACCAACCGGACGGTTGGCTGACTGGTCCTCACCCCGCATAGGCTAGAGCAGACCAGAGTTAACCACAAAATTATTATATAAACACGGTGTTCACACAGCCCCAACGTTGAGTTATCACATCATTTGAACAGCTTGTTCTGCGCCTGCGCACGAGGGGAGCCAGCTGGCAAATGTACATTACCACTACCACTCGGTTTTCCAACACCTTAATTAAGGTTACTCTACACTCTGATCATTCTGGGCCCAAAATCCCCCTGGCAAAAGCAAAATGGCATATTTGATATAGCTTCAAGTAAAAAATGAACAAATTACCTGAGTAGTAATAGTAATTACATAGTATTAGTTACTAGATAGTAATTATGTTATTATCAGCATTGTAGTTTTATTGGAATTGCAACTATGTAATTACATGGTAATATTGTTTAGAGCCATAGGTTATTACACAGGTAGAACATGGTATGGGGGAGGGAGGACTCAGGGGGCGGCGTCCTGTAATAACCTGTGTCACCAAACTGTAATTACATTGCAATTACTATTTACCTACATTGTTGTTACTAAGAGCATTACTGTGTAGTTGCTATATAACATCAACTTAAGGATAAGTGTTATCAAGTTTTCTAATTAAAGATCCTCAATCATTCTGTATATGCTGAAGTTGATTTGGTTTTCTATCTTAAGCTTTATTTGAGTTATAGCAGAAGGAAATATATAAATATTTATGTTTAGAATAAATGCTATTGTGTTCAGATTTCAGCAAGCACATTAATAAATTGCTTTATGTATTATATAGTGACAGCCAAAACCTCAGACGACATAGCAAAAAGGTACAAGAAGGTCCTGGCGACCTACAAAAAGAAAGGAAGCATGTCCACTGCTTTCCACAGCATGAGTGTGGATCGCAACACTGTGGCGATGAGTGCCCCTCTGGCAGAGATCATGCTAGTTCCTTCGTTCACAGCCAGCATTTGACAGCTCTAAGGAGACGCTCAACCAATATGCAAGAAGAATCACCAAAAATGCAACAGCAGAGGTGAGCGACGTTATAAAAGAGAAGAGGCGTAATGAACTGCTCCCTATCAATTATAAGCTTGAATAAACACTGATTATGCACACTCATTCACACACGAGCGCACACACACACACACACAATTGGTAGAGATAATGTACAGTGAGGGAAAAAAGTATTTGATCCCCTGCTGATTTTGTACGTTTGTCCACTGACAAAGAAATGATCAGTCTATAATTGTAATGGTAGGTTTATTTGAACAGTGAGAGACAGAATAACAACAACAAAATCCAGAAAAACGCATGTCAAAAATGTTATAAATGGATTTGCATTTTAATGAGGGAAATAAGTATTTGACCCCCTCTCAATCAGAAAGATTTCTGGCTCCCAGGTGTCTTTTATACAGGTAACGAGCTGAGATTAGGAGCACACTCTTAAAGGGAGTCCACAGAAGCAATCAATCAATCAGATTCCAAACTCTCCACCATGGCCAAGACCAAAGAGCTCTCCAAGGATGTCAGGGACAAGATTGTAGACCTACACAAGGCTGGAATGGGCTACAAGACCATCGCCAAGCAGCTTGGTGAGAAGGTGACAACAGTTGGTGCGATTATTCGCAAATGGAAGAAACACAAAAGAACTGTCAATCTCCCTCGGCCTGGGGCGCCATGCAAGATCTCACCTCGTGGAGTTGCAATGATCATGAGAACGGTGAGGAATCAGCCCAGAACTACACGGGAGTATCTTGTCAATGATCTCAAGGCAGCTGGGACCATAGTCACCAAGAAAACAATTGGTAACACACTACGCCGTGAAGGACTGAAATCCTGCAGCGCCAGCAAGGTCCCCCTGCTCAAGAAGCACATATACAGGGCCGTCTGAAGTTTGCCAATGAACATCTGAATGATTCAGAGGAGAACTGGGTGAAAGTGTTGTGGTCAGATGAGACCAAAATCGAGGTGGAAACATTATGCTTTGGGGGTGTTTTCCTGCTAAGGGGACAGGACAACTTCACCGCATCAAAGGGACGATGGACGGGGCCATGTACCGTCAAATCTTGGGTGAGAACCTCCTTCCCTCAGCCAGGGCATTGAAAATGGGTCGTGGATGGGTATTCCAGCATGACAATGACCCAAAACACACGGCCAAGGCAACAAAGGAGTGGTTCAAGAAGAAGCACATTAAGGTCCTGGAGTGGTCTAGCCAGTTTCCAGAGCTTAATCCCATAGAAAATCTGTGGAGGGAGCTGAAGGTTCGAGTTGCCAAACGTCAGCCTCGAAACCTTAATGACTTGGAGAAGATCTGCAAAGAGGAGTGGAACAAAATCCCTCCTGAGATGTGTGCAAACCTTGTGGCCAACTACAAGAAACGTCTGACCTCTGTGATTGTCAACAAGGGTTTTGCCACCGAGTACTAAGTCATGTTTTGCAGAGGGGTCAAATACTTATTTCCATCATTAACATGCAAATACATTTATAACATTTTTGACATGCGTTTTTCTGGATTCTTTTGCTGTTATTCTGTCTCTCACTGTTCAAATAAACCTACCATTAAAATTATAGACTGATCATGTCTTTGTCAGTTGGGAAACTTACAAAATCAGCAGGGGATCAAATACTTTTTTCCCTCACTGTAGGAGAAAGTAAGAGTAAGATACAGTGTGTTCCCACTGTAAAAAAAATGATGATGAAGAAAATGTTTTCTGAGATGAGGCACAAGGAACTTCTCCATATACCCTATGAATGTGATTTTGCATACATTTATGTTTAATTATTCAGGATACAGCGTGTTCTGGCTGTAAATTCTAAACATAAATGTACAGAATATTGTTTTTATATGGTTTCTGAGATTAGGTGAATTGCACAAGGAACCGGTCCTTGCTCCATTTCATATATAATGATGATGTGGAACCTTTGAGGATACAGTGTGTTAATCTTAGAACTGATATCACATTTACATGAGTATTCAGACACTTTACTCAGTCTTTTGTTGAGGCACCTTTGGCAGCGATTACAGCCTTGAGTCTTCTTGAGTATGACACTACAAGCTTGGCACACCTGTATTTGGGGAGTTTCTCCCATTCTTCTCAGGAGATCCTCTCCAGCTCTGTCAGGTTGGATGGGGAGCATCACTGCACAGCTATTTTCAGGCCTCTCCAGAGATTTTCGATCGGGTTCATGTCTGGGCTCTGGCTGGGCCACTCATGGACATTCAGAGACTTGTCCCGAAGCCACTCCTGCGTTGTCTTTGCTGTGTGCTTAGGGTTGTTGTCCTGCTGGAAGGTGAACCGTCGCCCCAGTTTGAGGTCCTGAGCACTCTGGAGCAGGTTTTCATCAAGGATCTCTCTGTACTTTGCTCCGTTCATCTTTCCCTCGATCCTGACTAGTCTCCCAGTCCCTGCTGCTGAAAAACATTGCCACAGCATGATGCTGCCATCACCATGCTTCACCGTAGGGATGGTGCCAGGTTTCCTCCAGATGTGACGCTTGGCATTCAGGCCAAAGAGTTCAATCTTGGTTTCATCAGGCCAGATAATCTTGTTTCTCGTGGTCTGAGAGTCCTTTAGGTGCCTTTTGACAAACTCCAAGCAGGCTGTCATGTGCCTTTTACTGAGAGTGGCTTCTGTCTGGGCACTCTACCATAAAGGCCTGATTGGTTGAGTGTTGCAGAGATGGTTGTCATTCTGGAAGGGTCTCCCATCTCCACAGAGGAGCTCTGGAGCTCTGTCAGAGTGACCATCAGGTTCTTGGTCACCTCCCTGACTAAGGCCCTTCTCCCCTGATTGCTCAGTTTTGCCGGGTGGCCAGCTCTAGGAAGAGTCTTGGTAGTTCCAAACTTATTCCATTTAAGAATGATGGAGGCCACTGTGTTCTTGGGAACCTTCAATGCTGCAGAAATTTTTTGGTACCCTTCCCCAGATCTGTGCCTCGACACAATCCTGTCTCTGAGCTCTACGGACAATTCCTTCGACCTCATGGCTTGGTTTTTGCTCTGACATGCATTGTCAACTGTGAGACCTTATATAGTCAGTTGTGTGCCGTTCCAAATCATGTCTAATCAATTGAATTTACCACAGGTGGACTCCAATCAAGTTGTAGAAACATCTCAAGGATGATCCATGGAAACAGGATGCACCTGAGCTCAATTTTGAGTCACATAGCAAAGGGTCTCAATACTTATGTAAATAAGATATTTCTGTTTTTTATTTTCTATAAATCTGCAACAATTTCTAAAAACCAGTTTTCACTTTGTCATTATGGGGTTTTGTGTGTAGATTGATGAGGACATATTTTTTTTTTTTCATTTTAGAATAAGGCTTTAGCATAACAAAATGTGGAAAAAGTCAAGGGGTCTGAATACTTTCCTGATGCACAGTATATATTAAGCTAGCCAGCGTAGCTAATAAACTCGCAAATTAAGATAATCGTGACAGCAAAAGATGAAGAAGTGTTTGCTTCCTTCAAGTTTATAACTTGGTGCTAGCAAGCTCTACCTAACTGTTTGGCTACTGTTGCTGTCCTTAATTTGACCTGATCAGCTCTCTCACTCCGCACCCATCCACTGTATCTCTTCCGCACCACGCTAACTGTGGAAGACAAGATACCGCTCATGCGTGCTACACTTGTGAGTGGTTGATGCTTGCTCCAAATATGCAGTGGAGAGAGGAGTCTGTACACATTCCACGAAAGATAATCACAGAATTAAATACAATTCTGAAATCCGACAGGAGCGGCGGCAATGAACTTGGAATGGCGGAACGGCACTCCTGAATGTATATAATGGAAACACTGCAAAAAAAAACATCTATATGCCAACCACTAACTAAAGGATTCCCAGGTTCTGTACTGGGTGTCTGACATTGTTGTAACATAGTAACTACATAGTAATTACATTAGTAATTCACAGTATGTTTCACTTTACATTAAGTTGCTTGTTCCTGTGTAGAAACATTGTAATTACAATACTTTTCTTTATAACATTGTAATAACTTACATTTTTATATACCCTGCAAAATATTTAATAATATTGAAAGTACATAGTAATTACACTTAAAAGTGCTGTAACTGCGTTTACATAGTAATTACACTTAAAAGTGCTGTAACAACGTTTTTCCTAGATTGAGATGGATTCTCATTGATCACAACTACAAGTACTGTATTGGGTGTCTGCCATCATTGTAACAGTAACTACATAGTAATTACATGATGTGTTTCACTTTACGTTAAGTTGCTTGTTCCTGTGTAGAAACATTGTAGTCACGATACTTTTCTTTATAACAACATTGTAATAACTGACATTTTGATATATCCTGTGAAATATGTAATTGCATTGAAAGTATATTGTATTTACACTTACAGTTGCTGTAACAACATTTATTCTACATTGAAGTGTATTTTCCCAATGATTGTAATAAAATGGTTTACCCTACTGTGTTTCACATTACTTGAAGCTGCTTGCTCATGAGTACATTAACCTTATACATTATATTATTTTGAACAACATTTCATTTACATTACACCTTTGAAGCAAGGGAAATAAACCCCAAATCCCTTTTCAAAGCAGGTACACAGTACTTACAAAGGTTAGACCATTACGTTTTTCACTTTACATTAAATTGCTTGTTCCTAGGTAGTTACATTATAGTTACATGCATATCCATTGTAAATGCATGACTCTTACATTTAATTCAGTACATCCTTTAGTTTCGCAAGCCAATGCTAACTAGCATTTGCGCAATGACTGGAAGTCCACATGTATGGTAGCATACGCTCACGAAACTACCTCTTAACTTCCTTCATACTACACGCAGAGACATATAAATGGTATAGACGAGTTCATCTGACTGGGTAAGTCGAAACATTTTTTATCACACTATAACATGTAGCTCAGTTGGTAGAGCATGGCGCTTGCAACGCCAGGGTTGTGGGTTCGATTCCCACGTGGGGCCAGTATGAAAAATGTATGCACTCACTAACTTTAAGTCGCTCTGGATAAGAGCGTCTGCTAAATGACTAAAATGTAAATCTTCCGCTGTCCAGATTAAATATAGGCCTAAATTTCATAAATCAGCTAAACATCATGAGTAACTTTCACCCTCTTTCTCGTACAGTAGGTGTTCAAGATCTCGTACAAAATAATTAATACTAATGACAAAATAAAATAAAAATATCTATGAAGTAAACCATAACCAGACAACTGTATCAAATATTGCACATTTGTAACATTATCCAGAATGATTGGTTATTCAAGCTATCTTGTGGTGCTGGATGAAACACATTTAAATCTGAAAAATCCAAAAGTTCCTAACGCTCTACAATGTTATAGTGAGTTTATCTCTGAGCATATTCCGTTTCCTTTGCAGATTACAGACCAATTTTCTGACAGGGATTAAGAAACATATTGTAGATTAGGGTTAAATCGTATATCATAGATGTAAGGGGGTGATTAGAGAGACTACAGTTGAAGTCGGAGGTTTACATACACTTACGTTGGAGTCATTAAAACTCGTTTTTCAACCACTCCACAAATTTCTTGTTAACAAACTATAGTTTTGGCAAGTTGGTTAGGACATCTACTTTGTGCATGACACAAGTAATTTTTCCAACAATTGTTTACAGACAGATTATTTCACTTATAATTCACTGTATCACAATTCCAATGGGTCAGAAGTTTACATACACTAAGTTGACTGTGCCTTTAAACAGCTTGGAGAATTCCAGAAAATGATGTCATGGCTTTAGAAGCTTCTGATAGGCTAATTGACATAATTTGAGTCAATTGGAGGTGTACCTGTGGATGTATTTCAAGGCCAAACTTCAAACTCAGTGCCTCTTTGCTTGACATCATGGGAAAATCAAAAGAAATCAGCCAAGACCTCAGAAAAAAAATTGTAGACCTCCACAAGTCTGGTTCATCCTTGGGAGGAATTTCCAAACGCCTGAAGGTACCACGTTCATCTGTACAAACAATAGTACGCAAGTATAAACACCATGGGACCACGCAGCCGTCATACCGCTCAGGAAGGAGACGCGTTCTGTCTCCTAGAGATGAACGTACTTTGGTTTGAAAAGTGCAAATTAATCCCAGAACAACAGCAAAGGACCTTGTGAAGATGCTGGAGGAAACGGGTACAAAAGTATCTATATCCACAGTAAAACGAGTCCTATATCGACATAACCTGAAAGGCCGCTCAGCAAGGAAGAAGCCACAGCTCCAAAACCGCCATAAAAAAGTCAGACTACGGTTTGCAACTGCACATGGGGACAAAGATCGTACATTTTGGAGAAATGTACTCTGGTCTGATGAAACAAAAATAGAACTCTTTGGCCATAATGACCACCGTTATGTTTGGAGGAAAAAGGGGGCTGCTTGCAAGCCGAAGAACACCATTCCAACCGTGAAGCACGGGGGTGGCAGCATCATGCTGTGGGGGTGCTTTGCTGCAGGAGGGACTGGTGCACTTCACAAAATAGATGGCATCATGAGGAAGGAAAATTATGTGGATATATTGAAGCAACATCTGAAGACATCGGTCAGGAAGTTAAAGCTTGGTCGCAAATGGGTCTTCCAAATGGACAATGACCCCAAGCATACTTCCAAAGTTGTGGCAACATGGCTTAATGACAACAATGTCAAGGTATTGGAGTGGCCATCACAAAGCCCTGACCTCAATCCTATAGAAAATTTGTGGGCAGAACTGAAAAAGCGTGTGCGAGCAAGGAGGCCCACAAACCTGACTCAGTTACACCAGCTCTGTCAGGAGGAATGGGCCAGAATTCACCCAGCTTATTGTGGGAAGCTTGTGGAAGGCTACCCGAAATGTTTTACCCAAGTTAAACAATTTAAAGGCAATGCTACCAAATACTAATTGAGTGTATGTAAACTTCTGACCCACTGGGAATGTGATGAAAGAAATAAAAGCTGAAATAAATCATTCTCTCTTTTATTATTCTGACATTTCACATTCTTAAAATAAAGTGGTGATCATAACTGACCTAAGACAGGGCATTTCTACTAGGATTAAATGTCAGGAATTGTGAAAAACTGAGTTTAAATGTATTTGGCTAAGGTGTGTGTAAACTTCTGACTTCAACTGTATGTGTGGGTGGTTGGGGTTATGTGGGTATGCTTTTAACAGTCACTCTATCAAGACCTCCAATGGCATTTTGTGATAGCAATACTACATACATATTAGGACATATTTTTCATCATCAATTGAGAGAACAAACTTTTATGACAGCTAGCAAATAAAAATGGAGTAAAACTGGCATAGTGCATTGGAACTTTCATTTGTATTTTGTCTTTGTTTTAGCAGGGAGTCTCATTGAGATTTAGATCTATTAAACAAGGGAGCCCTGCATATACATACACAATTTATAAATACAACATAATACACATTTACAAGATGATTTTAAAAAAAACTCAATAGGAACAATCACAATCCTCAGCAAATAGGTTCCCAATCAACAATATGAACTGCCGTAGAGGCACCAGAACATCCAGTTGCAGAAAACTTTCTCTGCATCTTGGAAAAACAGAATCCATCTTATTTGGTTCAAGAGTAAAGCTTGCAAGGTCCTCTGGTTTTAGTATCAAAGTGGGAAACTCGGTGGTTACACAAAAAAACAGAAACCGTCTCATTGAAGCTCATATGCGTGCTCGTCGTCCTCACCAGAGTCTTGATCTGAGTGCAGTTTGGTGTCGTAACCGACTTCAGTGGGCACATGCTCACCTTTGATAGCCACTGGCACTCTAGAGAAGTGTGCTCTTCTCGGATGACTACTGGTTTCAACTGTACCGGGCAGATGGTATACAGCTTTTATGGCATTGTGTGGGCTAGCGGTTTGCTGATGTCAACGTTGTGAACAGAGTGCCCCATGGTGGTGGTGGGTCTATGGTATGGGCAGGCATAAGCTACGGACAACAAACACAATTACATTTTATCGATGGCAATTTGAATACACAGAGATACCGTGACGAGATCCTGTGGCCCGTTGATGTGCTGTTCATCCGCCGCCATCACCTCATGTTTCAGCATGATAATTACATGGCCCCGTGTCGCAAGGATCTGTACACAATTCCTGGAAGCTGATAATGTCCCCGTTTTTACATGGCCTGCATACTCACCAGACATGTCACCCATTGAGCATGTTTGAGATGCTCTGGATCGACGTATACGACAGTGTATTCCAGTTCCCGCCAATATCCAGCAACTACGCACAGCCATTGAAGAGGAGTGGGATAACATTCAACAGGCCACAATCAACAGCCTGATCAACTTTATGCGAAAGAGATGTGTCACGCTGCATGAGGCAAATGGTGGTCACACCAGATACTGACTTGTTTCTGATCCACGCTCCTAAGGTATCTGTGACCAACAGATTCATATCTGTATTCCCAGTCATGTGAAATTCATAGATTAGGGCCTAATGAATTTATTTCAATTGACTGATTTCCTTATATGAACTGTAACTCAGTAAAACCTTTGAAATTGTTACATGTTGCGTTTATATTTTTGTTCAATCGTGTTCCAAAGTTTTGAGAATGACACAAATTCTAATTTTCACAAAGTCTGCTGTCTCAGTTTTGATGATGGCAATTTGCATATACTCCAGAATGTCATGAAGAGTGATCAGATGAATTGCAATTCATTGCAAAGTCCCTCTTTGCCATGAAAATGAACTTAATCCCAAAAAAACATTTCCACTGCATTTCAGCCCTGCCACAAAATACCAGCTGACATCATGTCAGTGATTCTCTCGTTAACACAGGTGAGAGTGTTGACGAGGACAAGACTGGAGATCACTCTGTCATGCCGATTGAGTTAAAATAACAGACTGGATGCTTTAAAAGGAGGGTGGCGCTTGAAATCATTGTTCTTCCTCTGTTAACCATGGTTACCTGCAAGGAAACACGTGCCGTCATCATTGCTTTGCACAAAAAGGGCTTCACAGGCAAGGATATTGCTGCTAGTAAGATTGCACCTAAATCAACAATTTTTCGGATCATCAAGAACTTCAAGGAGAGAGGTTCAATTGTTGTAAAGAAGGCGTCAGGGTGCCCAAGAAAGGCCAGAAAATATCCAGGGGCATCCGGAAAATACCTTGTCCGTACAAGACAAGGTGAGCGCTACCATCAGTCCTGTGTCATGCCAACAGTAAAGCATCCTGAGACCATTCATGTGTGGGGTTGCTTCTCAGCCAAGGGAGTGGGCTCACTCACAATTTTGCCTAAGAACACAGCCATGAATAAAGAATGGTACCAACACATCCTCCGAGAGCAACTTCTCCCAACCATTCAAGAATAGTTTGACCAATGCCTTTTCCAGCATGATGGAGCACCTTGCCATAAGGCAAAAGTGATAACTAAGTGGCTCGGGGAACAAAACATCGACATTTTGGGTCCATGGCCAGGAAACTTCCCAGACCTTAATCCCATTGAGAACTTGTGGTCGATCCTCAAGAGGCATGTGGACAAACAAAAACCCACAAATTCTGACAAACTCCAAGCATTGATTATGCAAGAATGGGCTGCCATCAGTCAGGATGTGGCCCAGAAGTTAATTGACAGCATGCCAGGGCGGATTGCAGAGGTCTTGAAAAAGAAGTGTCAACACTGCAAATATTGACTTTGCATAAACTTAATGGAATTGTCAATAAAAGCCTTTGACACTTATGGAATGCTTGTAATTATACTTCAGTATACCATAGTAACATCTGACAAAAATATCTCATAACAATGAAGCAGCGAACTTTGTGAAAACCAATACTTGTGTCATTCTCAAAACTTTTGACCACGACTAGAACTATGTAGATCATCCTTTTCAAAAAAATGCTGGCATGGAGAATCCATTGGATAGGACTTTCATGTTTTTTATTCTCCTATTTTAGTTTTAGTTTAGAAATGTGGATCTAAAACTCGCTCCTTGAAAGGCATATTACTGGGTTTACAGTGAGCCTAACTGTAGATGGAACAAATGCAACAACCAAAACTTTGCATATTTAATTACACTTTTCTCAATTGATTTTCTGCAATTTGCTATTTGGAATGTTCGCTGTGTCAAGTCAAGAACCTTCATAAAGGGTTTGTTTACTGCGAAAAATGTACAAAGGCACGGAATTAAGACCAGACACAGGCAAAAATAAGATTTAATCCACAACAGATTTCCCCCAATTGTAGCACGGATGAGCCCTGTTTCTAGTACAGTTAGCCAGCTTAATCTGCAGCTGGAATGGTGCTTATGTGCTCAGACAAGTTGGGCCGTGCGCTCCCTTAGGAGGCTGAGCACTCTGGATGACAACCAAAGGCTAACATTTAGCAACTACCCCTCACAACTTCATAAGCATTCAAAATGCTTTGCATCATAAGTACATTTTACATTTTATGTATTGCTGCTTCATACACTAGTGTGCCACTAGTTTACATTTGAATTGCCCTATTGACATGTATGTTCAAAAGTGTAAGTTAGTCTAGTGAGTTATGGTTTGCCATGTTTTCAAAGTTCACTCATTTTAAAATGAGCTTGTACTTACTGCCTAACCTTGCTGCCCACATTACTCAGGTGTTTGACTACAAAAACACACACACACACACACACAGAAGACATACTGTAAGTGATGTCCAGATTTTTATTACAGATTTGATGCATTCTAAGTTCCGTGTAGGGGAAATGCTGTTAGAATGCATCAAATCTGTAAGAAAAATCTGGACATCGCTTATGTCGTCTGTGTGTGTGTGTGTTTTTGCAGTGCTATCAAATACAACTAAGAAAGGTGCAATAAAGATGTCCCTCCCAATCAGCTGTTTACTATTAAATGGACTTTGATATCTTGCATGGATGCAATGCTGGAAAAGGCCTTGTCATGTTTTTTGTTTTGACATCACCATTAAGGAGAGATGTGTTCCAGAATAATTCTGGGCATGAAAGCGTGGCCATATAGGCTAGGTGGAAAATCAATGGGATTCATATTTTCTCTGTTCACTTCAAAGGACAGCATTGTCAGAATTAATTGCAGAGAAAGGCAAATCACCTTTACAGTTGAATAACAACAGAATCTTACAAGTGAAACCAAGTTGAAAGGAGCTTTATAGAGGTATCTCTGTAACACAAATTGTGGTGATGGTACATCTCGAAAAAGTAATACATTATCTTATGAACATTGAGACATATTTTGGGAGGGAAATACTTCCAACTTTATTATAGAGACTATTATAATATAATATGATATCATAATGTGCAGTGCCTTCAGAAAGTATTCACACCCCTTGATTTTTTCCACATTTTGTTGTCTTACAGCCTGAATTTAAAATAGATTAAATTGAGATTTTGTGTCACTGGTCTACACACAATACCCCATAATGTCTATGTGGAATTGTGTTTTTATAAATGTTTACAAATTAATACCAAATTAAAAGCTGTAATGTCTTGAGTCTATAAGTATTCAACCCCTTTGTTATGGCAAGCGTACAACTTTGCTTAACAAGTCATATACTAAGTTGCATGGACTCACTCTGTGTACAATAATAGTGTTTAATATTATTTTCAATGACTACCTCATCTCTGTACCCCACACATACAATTATCTGTAAGGTCCCTCAGTCGAGCAGTGAGTTTCAAACACAGATTCAACCACAAAGACCAGGGAGGTTGTGAGTGTTACCAGTGGGATATGGCTAGCTAGCTAGTTAGTGGTGTTAACTAATAGCGTTTAGATTGGTGACGTAACTTGCTCTGCGACCTTGAAGGAGTTTTTTGACTTGCTCTGCAAGGTCGCGCCTTTTGTTGAATGACGAGTAATAGTGCTTAGAGGGTGACTGTTGTCGATGTGTGCAGAGGGTCCCTGGTTCAAGCCCATGTAGGGAAGGACGCAAAACTGTTACATTGATGCTGTTGACCTGAATCACTGGTTTAATTGATAAGATTATAGGAAAGAGATTGTCTTACCAACCCATGGCGGATAGGATAACATAGTAATTAAAGTGGCATCCCTGTGAATAGAGGTTTTTGTTTGTTTTGACTATAACTTAAAAATAATTTGTAACATGCTAAAGTACAGTTAGATGGAAAGACAGCGGTAGAGGATAAAAGAGATTGTAGAGGGTTTTCTGAGTTAAAAGGAAAGTAGGTTAATTGGGAGATGAGAACTGTTGCATTGGATTGTTTGAGTAGACTGGTATTAAAATAATTATTTCTAGTAAGGTCAATGAAAATATGTTATTAGGTAGTAGTGGTTTGTGGATATACTTTACTAATGCCATGATTTAATAAACGGGTGAAAGAAAGTAGTGCTAGTTGTGCTGTATCGGGATGTAAAGGACGCAGAGGGTAATGTGGAGCACATACATGTATCTAGATAGTTGAATATAGAACGTTCTTTGACAATTTGTAATTATTATTATTAAATTCTATAGTTTTTTAAACACCAGTGAGTTATGCAGAAAGTTAATTAAATCTTAAACGATATTCTGTTTCTGGTACGTTGAACAATGGGAGGTAGTTTTTACTATTAGGCTGATGGAGTAGTAAACTTTTTTTTGTAAGTTCTGAAGTTATTAAACAATAGGTTGTTATTTTAAAACATCAATGCAACAAGTGGAGATGATTACATTACCAAAAAGGGGTTATAGGTTTAGAGAGAAGGTGTAGTCAACTCAATGAAACATGGTATGTTAAGGAAGGCGTAGGAGATGGTCTCAAATAACTTGTTAATAGACGCTTGGAATATCATTGATTCTTTACGCGTAGTAAGTGATTATATTTGTGAATGTCTCAAATAGTACGTTTAGAGGGGTGACAGGTGCAATTTAAGGGGTAAGTCATCCAGTAACGATACCATGATGATTTGATATGGGATAAAATTAAGCTGATTTTGGAGGTGATAATCATTGTGAGACTTAAAAGGAATGAGGTATAAAGAGTAATCATTTAAAAATACTAAATGTAAACTCAAAGAACCTTGAGTGGTTCTCATCTTTTGAGAGATGTTATGTAATCTTCTTCTGGAGTAGTTATGAGGACTTAGATTGAAACAAACGATTATTGATGTGAGGTAGGACAGGGAATATCTGCATCATGTTTTGTGTGAAATTAATATTTTTGGATTGCTGATTATAATTGAATGGTAACGAAATATATACTTTCTCTTCCAGGAAAATGGGGATGTCCTTATCTCTCATTGGGATGTTTCAAAAGTCTTTGGGATAGGTAGAGTAGTTAGTAAAATTTGGCAGTCTTGAAATTAGGTCATAAGATGGAGCTACCACATTAAATAAGGCCCGGCTATTTTGTATTGTTGTTGTTTTCCAATATGTATTTTCAGATAACCACACACAACCCGCCTATTATAATGGTTATATAGGCTTTTTATTTTGATTTTAGGGGGTCTTAAAGGAACACACATATGGAACTTTCTGAAGTTTTTTCTTTTATGAGTGAGTTTTGGGTAAACAAGTGATTTATTTTGAGAAGAAATGTAATAAGGACTTACTGTACACTTGGGATAAAAAAATGTATGACATGTTTTGACTGTTGTTAATGATTTGTCTATACTATAGAATGGAACACTTCTTTGAAGGGTTTGAATGACCTCTGAACTCTGTCCTGACTTTCTAGTGTGAATTGATCACCCATACTGGAAAGCCAAGAGGCATGGGATGAGTAATTTAAGGTAATTTATTATACCGAGTTGAGGGTAATTTATGATACTGATGATTATGAAGAAGTTTATAATTTGGCAATCGTCATATCTATGATTCTGACCATAATAAGGTCAGAGTGAGAGAGGTAGTCCGGAATGAGGAACACCTGGCGCTAGTCAATTTTGATATTACTTGAATTACTTTAGGGGATACAATTAAGTTAAGGTATTATCAAAAGTTGTCATTTTAGGTTAGATTAGTCCCGTGTAGCTCAGTTGGTAGAGCATGGCGCTTGCAACGCCAGGGTTGTGGGTTCGATTCCCACGGGGGACCAGTATGAAAAAAAATAAGTATGCACTAACTGTAAGTCGCTCTGGATAAGAGCGTCTGCTAAATGACAAAAAAAATAAAATAATGTTTTAAGTGTATTTGTGGTATAAGGCAGGATGTAGAGGAGGCCTGTCTATGAAACTAGTGACCTATAACAAGCTTTAAAAATGTGCACTTCCTAATATCAAGGCTTCTACTGACTGATATGAAGACAGGGTATAGTATCATATGGTGTCTCACCTAACAATGTTGCTAAGATTTTTTTCCAAAGGGTGAAGGCTTCTCTGCAAACCTAACAGGAGAATCTGGGCATTGTATGCAACTGGGAGACTGGCGGTAAAGGATTAAAGATGTAAGAGATGGCCAAAACCTAGGTGGGGAAGTCAGTACTAGGTGTTGCTGGCTACCTCTATGAAGGGGAAAGTAGCAGAGAGAGATACCTGTATCTATCCCACTGTAGGAGTGTTCCAACCAGAGGGGGAAGATGTCACCGCCACTGCGGAGCATTGTTTTATTTAGTGTCTGTGTCTGTGTGTCTTTGCAGCAGGGACTCTCAACTTCCCTATTGGTACGCTGCCAGAATGACACACTCCACAGAGAGATGTTGATAAATGGAGAAGGACTCTGCATGATCCTAGACCATAGTGAAGGAAGAAGGGTCAGATCTAGAAGGACCATACATCGTCACCCAGTCTACACCAACGGATGTATGGATAGAGAGGAGATCGACCTGGTATCATTTAAACCACTGCAACAGACTACTACAAGGAAACCGACGACCTAGAGATAAGGGAGCTGAGGATGCTGGAGCTGTCAAGGATCAGGTGATGGGAGGCGATGTCAAGGGGAATGCTACTATTGAGCTACGTGTTCTGGCTGATTCCCTCGTCAAGATCTTCCAGAATTTCAAGAATCACCTGACTGTCATATCATTAATTTATATATCTGTGGAGGGTTTCCCTAATAGAAATTGGGAAGTATATTAGAAATTGGTATTAAGAATAATTGGTAAAACATAATAATTTGTCATATAGTCAATGCTTATATGGATTTCTTGGATTAGGAATGAACTCAACTAAACTGTTATGTTCTGTCTTCTATTGAGGTAAATACAGATGGTGTCTTGATGCATAGCAGGGATAATTTGGCCTAGAATGGTGTGAACCTTAAAAAGAAACAACCTCTGTACCGGCTGAAGATGAACATAAGAGGCATAAATTTGCTAATTTGAGTAGGAGGTATATACACTGCTAAATTAATAGGACTAGGAATGCATTGAGATGATGATCTGTAGTTATTCTCAGGATAAGGAAGGTCATAATAGAATTATGGATATTTATACTCTATGTTAATAGAAGTGTACATTCTGACAGTTGAATGGGTGATAAAGTTGAGGGTTTTGATTGTTAAGGGCCAAGTGAATCAATAAGAATTGTTAAATAAAAAATGTGGGTTATTGAGCCAACAATGATGGGCGCTGCACACTTAAGCAGACCAGGATCCAATTGGTCGGCCCCTGTGGATTTCTTGTTGTCTATTGCTAGCAAAGCATCCAATAGCCTAAACAAAAGCTTTGACTATTATTTCACTGATCATTCAGCAAGTTTCCCCTATCAGCATCCAGCCCAATATCATTGTGAATAGGCTTAGAAGTTATTTCAAATATATTTATTTTCTGTAATGAGGCCAGTGTCTGAATTAATTTGTTGTGGCAGAGAGGAAGTAGAAACCTTCAGGGATTTGACAGTTTTTCCAGAATTTAGCCAGGCTCCCATTACAATCCGAAAGAGCGGTTATGTAATAATCAGATTTTACCTTTCTGATTTGTCTTACTCAATGATTCCTCAGTTGCTTAAAAGCTTACCAGTCCGGGCCTAAACCTGTGTTTCTGGCATTGAGTCTCTTTTATCTCATCTATTTTATGAATGACTTCTGATAATTCTGGAGTGTACCAGGCATTCGATCTACCTTTAACCCTTAATTTTTTGAAGGGAGCATGATTATCCACAATAGTATTGAAGACATCTGCAAAAATGCTTAAAGCAAAAGTTTTTAAAATTCCTCTTTGTGATGACACAGGCTTAGATTTTTGTATTCTCACATCTCTAACACAATCAACTGGGCAATGGTCACTAATGTCTTGGGCGAAGACACCAGTAGAAACATATTTATTTGTTAAAATAAAATCAATCAGAGATGACTTTGAAGGATCTTTAGGGTTAGGCCATGTAGGCTTAGTCACCAGCTGGGTTAGGTCTAGATCATTACACATGTATTTTAGATTGTCTGAAGCCTACATTTCCCGATCATAATTTAGGTCACCCAGGATAATAACTTCTGATTTAGTAAAAGAAGACGACAACAAACTCCTCAAGTTAGGATGGTAGACCCCTATAAAAGTTATGGATACATTTTTCCCCAGACAAAGGCTTAAAGATTGATGAGGGAAATGGATTTCAGTAAAGAGACAGCTAAATATTTTTTATAAGAATGGTCGGTACCACCTCTACCCTGTCTGTCAGCTCTGAACAAATTATAATCCTTAATATTAATATCAGAGTCCAAAATGTCCCCAGAGATCCAAGTTTCAGTAAATACCAGAATGTCCGGATTCGTCTGCATAGCCCAGATCTTATGTGTATGCTTGTAATCGTTAAGGACTGGGGAGTTTTTCAGGATAAAAATTAAATGGAATGGAGTTAAACTCCATCAGACACTGGGAGATGAATTCACCTTTCAGCAGGACAATGACCTAAAACAAAAGGCCAACTCTACACTGGAGTTGCTTACCAAGAAGACAGTGAATGTTCCTGAGTAGCCGAGTTACAGTTTTGACTTAAATCTGCTTGAGAATCGATGGCAAGACCTGCAAATGGTTGTCTAGCAATGACCAACAACCAATTTGACAGAGCTTGAAGAATTTTGAAAATAATAATGGGCAAATGTTGTACAATCTAGGTGTGGAAAGCTCTTAGAGACTTATCCAGAAAGACTCTCAGCTGTAATTGTTGCCAAAAGTGCTTCTACAAAGTATGAAAACGAATGTAAATGAGATATTTATGTATTCATTTTCAATACAATTTCAAACATTTCACATTTTAATTGTGGTGTATTGTGTCTAGATGGGTGAAAAAATTTGATTTCAGGCTGTAACACAACAAAATGTGGAATAAGTCAAGGGGTATGAACATTTTCTGAATGGCACTGTTAACATTGTTGCAATGCAATTGAACGTACAAATCATAACATGTTAGCAGGGCCACTTATTCAACATGTCAGCTATCCAAATTCGATCTCTGTCCATTAATGAATAGTAGATCAGACAAGTGATGCATTATCCTTTAATTTCTCAAACCTATTCAAGAACAAGGGAGAAAAGTAATTAAGCCGCAATAAATAAATAGGATACACATTTGTCATAATTATTTTCTCCACAAGCCCTCAGTGCTTAATCAAATAAATGGTTGAAATCAATAAAAACAAGACATGCAGGGATATTCAAATTTGCATCCATGTATGGTCTCTGAAGACTCGGTGTAAAATTGCTTTCACCTCCTCTGCTGACCCGCTACATTACTGGAATTCCACTGTGAAAATATTTTACCCTCTTGTCCCCTCTACCTCAGATGTAAATACAGAGGTTTACCAAAGCTGTTAATCAACTTTTAACGAGTGACTTTAAAAAGGTTTTGAATTTGTATGAGACTATGTTTTTGATTGGTTTAGGTCAGAGAAACAAAAGATGCATAAGTCGAATCAAACTCCGGATAAATCGAGATTGTAGCTGGCGTCACTGGCAGCAAGGAAAATTGTATTTTATTATTATATTATTATTTAGCATATCTGCCTCGGTTCAGAAAGGCAGAAATACACAGATAATTTACTTTTGTTTTGATTTCATTGTGTGTATTCCACCAATAAACATGTTTCAGTTGTTTCTCGATAGAACAGTATAAATTGACAAAACAAAATATATAAACTTTTTAAAAGGTTACATATCACTCATTGGAAACATCAATCATGCACTTAATCCGGAAAGTTAGATGAGAGTGGAGTTTAGTTTGAAAGAATAACATTTTGGACACAATTATCCATCCAACTGTTGACATACGTCTGTTGTGGCAGTCCCCTAAATAAACAGTTCCACAAGAGATCAGTAGTATGTTGCCTATGTATGTGTAATATACTCATATTGTGCGTGAGAAGCTAAATAGACGTCTGTCTACAAACTGTTAAATATTTTTTTGTTAATTAAAATAACAAAATAAAAGTATTGGATTTGTCTTTGCATACATTTTGTCAAAAAAATATCATGAAAATAATAGTTGTACACACTGATGTGCATTATAATGCATCACTACTCGTGTTGCCATGAATCCTTAAAACACCATGCTCAATACATTGTTCAGCTTAATGTAGGTTTTTGAAATAATATAAAATAAACCAGCATCCTTGAAAAAGGCCCAGCAGCCAAAACATTGGTTTCAAGACTGGTCATTCAACTGAGACTGCTCTTCTCTGTGTCACGGAGGGTCTCCGCACTGCTAAAGCTAACTCTCTCTCCTCTGCTCTTGTCCTTCTAGACCTGTCTGCTGCCTTTGATACTGTGAACCATCAGATCCTCCTCTCCACCCTCTCCGAGCTGGGCATCTCCGGCGCGGCTCACTCTTGGATTGCGTCCTACCTGACCGGTCGCTCCTACCAAGTGGCGTGGCGAGAAGTTGTCTCCGCACCACGTGCTCTCACCACTGGTGTCCAGGCTCTGTCGCAGCCGGCCGCGACCGGGAGACTCATGGGCGGCGCACAATTGGCCCAGCGTCGTCCAGGGTAGGGGAGGGAATGGCCGGCAGGGATGTAGCTCAGTTGATAGAGCATGGTGTTTGCAACGCCAGGGTTGTGGGTTCGATTCCCACAAAAATATATGTATTCACTAACTGTAAGTCGCTCTGGATAAGAGCGTCTGCTAAATGACTAAAATGTAAAATGTAAATGTGTCCCCCAGGGCTCAGTTCTAGGCCCTCTCCTATTCTCGCTATACACCAAGTCACTTGGCTCTGTCATATTCTCACATGGCCTCTCCTATCATTGCTACGCAGACGACACACAACTAATCTTCTCCTTTCGCCTTCTGATAACCAGGTGGCGAATCGCATCTCTGCATGTCTGGCAGACATATCAGTATGGATGACGGATCACCACCTCAAGCTGAACCTTGGCAAGACGGAGCTGCTCTTCCTCCCGGGGAAGGACTGCCCGTTCCATGATCTCGCCATCACGGTTGACAACTCCGTTGTGTCCTCCTCCCAGAGTGCGAAGAGCCTTGGCGTGACCCTGGACAACACCCTGTCGTTCTCCGCTAACATCAAGGCGGTGACCCGATCCTGTAGGTTCATGCTCTACAACTTTCGGAGAGTACGACCCTGCCTTACACAGGAAGCGGCACAGGTCCTAATCCAGGCACTTGTCATCTCCCGTTTGGATTACTGCAACTCGCTGTTGGCTGGGCTCCCTGCCTGTGCCATTAAATCCCTACAACTCATCCAGAATGCCGCAGCCCGTCTGGTGTTCAACCTTCCCAAGTTCTCTCACGTCACCCCGCTCCTCCGCACACTACACTGGCTTCCAGTTGAACCTCGCATCTGCTACAAGACCATGGTGCTTGCCTACGGAGCTGTGAGGGGAACGGCACCTCCGTACCTTCAGGCTCTGATCAGTCCCTACACCCAAACGAGGGCATTGCGTTCATCCACCTCTGGCCTGCTGGCTCCCCTACCTCTGCTGAAGCACAGTTCCCGCTCAGCCCAGTCAAAACTGTTCGCTGCTCTGGCACCCCAATGGTGGAACAAGCTCCCTCACGATGCCAGGACAGCGGAGTCACTCACCACCTTCCGGAGACA
Organism: Coregonus lavaretus; assembly: GCF_964263955.1. Taxonomy (NCBI): domain Eukaryota; kingdom Metazoa; phylum Chordata; class Actinopteri; order Salmoniformes; family Salmonidae; genus Coregonus; species Coregonus lavaretus. The sequence continues at coordinate 15,396,605 of NC_139993.1, forward strand.
TTTGAAACCCCACCTCTTTAAGGAACACCTGGGATAGGATAAAGTAATCCTTCTAACCCCCCCCTTACCCCACCCCCCACCCCCCCCCCCCAAAAATATATATATATATATATATATATATATATATATATATATATATATATATATATATATATATATATATATATATATATAATAATATAAGGTGAATGCACCAATTTGTAAGTCGCTCTGGATAAGAGCGTCTGCTAAATGACGTAAATGTAAATGTAAATGGTTGATACTGAATTCAATGAATGTAAAGAAAGCAAGAACAAAACAGTTTTTTTGCTTCTTCCCTATCCTCCTTCACTGAGGGTCGGTCATCAATACGCTTTGAGTAAGCACCACATCTTAAACAACTTTACTATAACAGACCTTACTATAACAGTTTATAAATAACAAATGAACAGTTCCCTCTAAACATTGCAAAGGAACTCTCATATATCTAAATGTTTGAATGGCTTCATCTGAACAAGCTTCTTTCCCCAGAGCCCATATAATTGAGTTGTCACTTACTGCCATCACAGTTTACATGTTAAGTTTACTTTACTGGGGCAGCTGATGAGTAAATCAGTCGCATGGGACTGACTCCTCTGATAATGTAAAGGAGTGCTAATTTAGACCTGACTCCTCATTGGCCCGTCTGTATTTGTCCAGGAAGTAGGCCCATCCTGGAAAAATGTGAACAGGGCACCGGGTCAGCATCTTGTCACAATTACCGTAACTTCCTTTGTGCATAAGGGCCCAATGTCTCCTGCTCTCCAGCTCTACCTACCTCGGTTTGGGCAAAGGGCATAAGTGCAAGGGGATGGGAAGTGTCCAGTTGGCAATCCCTTTATCAGTCTATCACCACCATTGCACTATATGGGAAGTCAGCCAGACATGCCTCTGGTAGGGGAACAGTTCCTGTGACCCTGGCAGGGTTTAGGTAGGTCCTCCCTGCAGTCCAGCCCATTTGGCTCCTAGACATGATCTGTCTGGCTGACAGAGGACTGAGGTGGAGGCTACAGACATAGGCTTAGCTGGAGCATGGTCATTAAATCAAATCAAATCAAATTGTATTTGTCACATGCGCCGAATACAACAGGTGTACACCTCACCGTGAAATGCTTACTTACACGCCCTTAACCAACGATGCAGTTTTAAGAATATTAAGAGTTGAGAAAAGATTTACTAAATTAACTAAAGTAAAAAAAAAATTGAATCATGTAGTAACCAAAAACATTTAGCAGACGCTCTTATCCAGAGCGAATTACAGTTAGTGAGTGAATTTTTTATTTTTTTATATACTGGAATCGAACCCACAACCCTGGCGTTGCAAATGCCATGCTCTACTAACTGAGCTACATCCCTGCCGGCCATTCACTCCCCTACCCTGGGCCAATTGTGCACCGTCCCATGGGTCTTCCAGTCGCGACCAGCTACGACAGAGCCTGGATTGGAACCAGGATCTCTAGTGGCACAGCTAGCACTGTGATGCAGTGCCTTAGACCACTGCGCCACTCAGGAGGACAAATCAAAATATTTGTTATATTTGAGATTCTTCAAATTGCCACCCTTTGTCTTGATGACAGCTTTGCACACTCTTGGCATTCTCTCAACCAGCTTCATGAGGTAGTCACCTGGAATGCATTTAATATACAGGTGTGCCTTCTTAAGAGTTAATTTGTTAGATTTCTTTCCTTCTTAATGCGTTTGAGCCAATCAGTTGTGTTGTGACAAGGTAGTGGGGGTATACAGAAGATCGCCCTATTTGGTAAAAGACCAAGTCCATATTATGGCAAGAACAGAAACTACAGTCCATCATTACTTTAAGACATGAAGGTCAGCCAAAACAGAACATGTCAAGAACTTTGAAAGTTTCTTCAAGTGTAGTCGCAAAAACCATCAAGCGCTATGATGAAACTGGCTCTCATGAGGACCACCACAGGAATGGAAGACCCAGAATTACTTCTGCTGCAGAGGATAAGTTCATTACAGTTACCAGCCTCAGAAATTGCAGCCCAAATAAATGCTTCACAGAGTTCAAGTCACAGACACATATCAACATCAACTGTTCAGAGGGGACTGTGTGAATCAGATCTTCATGGTCGAATTGCTGCAAAGAAACCACTACTAAAGGACAACAATAAGAGGAAGAGACCTGCTTGGGCCAAGAAACACGAGCAATGGACATTAGACTGGTGGAAATGTGTCCTTTGGTCTGTAGTCCAAATTGGAGATTTTTGGTTACAACCGCCGTGTCTTTGTGAGACGCGGTGTGAGTGAACGGATGATCTCCGCATGTGTAGTTCCCACCATAAAGCATGGAGGAGGAGGTGTTATGGTGTGGGAAAAATGTAGAAAATAGTAAAAATAAAGAAAAACCCTGGAATGAGTAGGTGTGTCCAAACTTTTGACTGGTACTGTACATGTAGGCGCTCCGGTACCGCTTGCCATGCGGTAGCAGAGAGAACCCCCCCCAAAAAAAACAGTCTATGACTCGGGTGGCTGGATTGTTTGGCAATTTTTAGGGCCTTCCTCTGACACCGCCTGGTAAAGAGGTCCTGGATGGCAGGAAGCTTGGCCCCAGTGATGTATTGGGCCGTACGCACTACCCTCTGTAGCGCTTGCGGTCAGAGGCCGAGCAGTTGCCATACTCTGGGCCCCATATTAACAGAGGGCTACCATTGGCCAATAAACCATAGACGATGCAACCTTGAAAGAATATTACATTTTACATTACATTTTAGTGATTTAGCAGACGCTCTTATCCAGAGCGACTTACAGGAGCAATTAGGGTTAAGTGCCTTGCTCAAGGTCACATTTACGTCATTTAGCAGACGCTCTTATCCAGAGCGACTCACCAATTGGTGCGTTCACCCTATAGCCAGTGGGATAATCACTTTACAATTTTGGGGGGGGGGGGGTAGAAGGATTACTTTATCCTATCCCAGGTATTCCTTAAAGAGGTGGAAATGAAATATCGAAAGCCTTCCACTTCGATTATGTACAATATGTATTTTGTGTGATATTTACAATTGTGTAAATGGATGTTTGTTGTTTTGTTTTACATGAAGATTTTGAATGTTCAAAACTTTTTGATACTGAATGTGTTTGGGGTGGACAGATTCAGGATTTCGTTACACAGTGAAACAAACAAGCACCTACTAATCATTTCAGGGGTGAAAATATATATTGAATATATATTTGAGAGGTCAAATTAAATAGTGAGAATTGAGGAGCGAATATTTATATTTTCTCTTTAATTGAAGACTAAACCCATAAAATATCACATCCCAATGGAACCAAAGTCTGCATTCTGCTTCGGCTACTATTATGATAAGTTCGATTATGTACAATATGTATTTTGTGTGGTATTTACAATTGTGTAAATGGATGTTTGTTGTTTTGTTTTACATTAACATTTTGAATGTTCAAAATGTTTTGATACTGAATGTGTTTGGGGGTGGACAGATTCAGGATTTAGTTACACAGTGAATCAAACAAGCACCAACTAATCATTTCAGGGGTGAAAATTTATATTGAATACATATTTGAGAGGTCAAATTAAATAGTGAGAATTAAGGAGATAATATTTGCATTTTCTCTTTAATTGAAGACAAAACCCATTAAAAATCACATCCCAATGGGACCAAAGTCTGCATTCTGCTTGGCTACTATTATGATAAGTTAAGAACCTGTGTCGCTACATTTTTAAACCAATATATTGTCTATATGAATGCAGCTGCCACTGTATTGAAGCCATTGGACACAGTTTATCATAGCGCGCTACGCTTTTGGTTCATTACACATCACTGTATTATGTATCAGAAAGTAGGCTGACCCTCTTTGAAGTCTAGTAGATCGATGCATTGCACTCTTTTTGTTAATAAAGCCCTCCTGCATAAACTGTCGCCAGACCTTACTTCAGTGTTAACTTATAGACATACGAGATACCAGACCCGGTATCAGGGATGGCTAACTCTGGAAATCCCTTCGATCTCCACTGAGTTTGGTGGATCTGCTTTTAGGTTTTTTTCACCTTACGTGTGTAATGATCTCCAATGCACTTTAAAATCGGAGGAATTAGTTTCTATAGGGCATTTCAGATGGCTGTTAGGGGACCTTTTTACTGAATTATGTGTCTGTTTTTATGATTGTGTTTTGCTTTTCATGTATTGTTGTGTATAATAACGTGTATTTTAATGTGTAAATGGATGTGTAGTTTAATGTGTACACTATATTGTATTTTGATGTGTATTGTGCTAAACAGGGCTCATATGGAAAAGAGACCTTGGTCTCAGCATTGACTCCCTGTTAAAATAAAGGTTAAATAAAATAAAAACATTTAGCTTATTAATAGAATTTATAGGCCACATAACCCCTTTACATGGATAGGCACATGGTGAATGATATTGCTCTATATTATTAATGTCCCACAGTATTGCCAGGGATTACTAATAAATACACTACAGTGAGTCGGAGCAAATGAAACTGGAATATTTCAAGTTTCTTAAAGGGGCAATCTGCGGTTGCTACATCAATTTTTTGACTTTTAATTTAATAATATATATCCATTGATTCTTGAAGAACCCAAAATATAAGCTTGTTTTACTCCTTTGTTTGTAAACAGTGTAATAGCGGAGGTGGATAAAGATGGCGGCCCCAATGCACTTACCACAAGTTCGGGAGATTGTACATTGCTCTCAGTTACTGTTTTTCTGGTATAGTCATTAGCAGAGTATACTGTACATGATCCCAATTTTAGCTTCAAGACACTGGCAATTTAAAAAAACAAAACAAAGTAGATTGTGCTGATTTATTGGCACGTTGAACAATGTCTCGCGCCGTAGTTTAGAAACTCAGTGAATAGTGCTAAAACATCGATGTCATATCTGAATGTTCGCCATGGTAAACAAACACAGTATAGCCTCAAAACATGGCTAAAACTATCATTTTTATATAGTTTGGTCTGTCCTAATATCCATGGCTCTGTCAATGAATTTGAGAGTGGTTACATTTCTCCATCCCCATCCCTCAGCTGTTTACCATAAAAATGGTGGGGTTGGCCTTTGTTATTGTTCAAACTGCAGATTGCCCCTTTAATGAAGCACTGCATGGGTAGGCCTATGTGATAGTTCCTTACTTCCTTCATCACCAGGGCTAGATCAAGTGTTGTTTTGCACTGCATTTGGGTATTTTATACGGATAGTAAGAACATCCTGTACACTGTTAAGATTCAAGGTTTTTTGTTTATTGTGATGTTATCATTTGTTATCATTTGTTCATATTATATCTAATAAGTACCTGGGGGCTTTGTCATATTTCATACATTTACTTTAGGACTTATACCTTGCATTTAGATGAATGGATAACGTTTATATTAAAGGCCCCACAGTTTATAGCAACGGTTAAAAACGTGGAAGATAGTTCAGTCCAATTTTCTCGCCATTGAACGGTACATAATAGAAAATCAAATCATTATCAGTAGCACATTGAACCATTAAAGACAAATGTACATGTTACAGCTTCACTCTCTGTTTTCCTCCATATTTTATGTGGTCCCTTAGGAGGTGTTCACTCTGGTTCCAGAACATTCATAAATCCTTGACTTGCTCCTTTATCGTGTTGGCCGCTGTCTGGTGGAGATTGACCCATGGCAATGCTCAGGGGATGGATAGAGCATGACATTGAAAAACTAAAAACTGTAATTTCACATGTCAGAAAAAGGTTGTGTCAAAGAAAAAGGTGACCTTAACTATTTGTATTTTAATGGATCCCCGTCCAGCAAAATCCAGCAAAAATTAACGCAGTAATATACATTAGAATACATTTTAGAACAGATTTCACAATACATTAAGTGTGTGCCCTCCGGCCACTACTCTACCACAACACACAATCCAGGTGTACGTGTGTGTATAGTGTGTATGTTATGTGTGTTTGTACCTGTGTGTGTAACTCTTCACATGCACTTCAATGGTTGCACATCGACTGTCACGTTCGTTGATGAACGGGTCAGACCAAGGCGCAGCGTGATATGCATACATGTTTATTTGACTTATAAACACAACGACAAAACAAGAAACGAAACGTAAAGTCCAAGGTACACAAACAACATACCTCACACGGAACAAGATCCGAGCGTGACCGGAGCTGGACCGGGCACCGGTGGAGCGGACTGCTCAGGCTCCGGACTGGAGCCGCTGACCGGATCTGGACTGGACCCCGGTGGAGCGGACTGCTCTGACTCCGGAGTGGAGCCGCTGACCGGAGCTGGATCAGGCACCGGTGGAGCGGACTGCTCTGGCTCCGGACTAGAGCTGCTGACTGGTGCCGGATCAGGCACCGGTGGAACGGGCATGGGCCGTGCCGGACTGGACACACTCACCACTGGTCTGTTGCGAGGAGCAGGCATGGGCCGAACCGGACTAGGAACATGCACCACTGGCTTGGTGCGAGGGAAAGGAACAGGCCGGGCCGGGCTGGCGACGCACACCACTGGCTTGGTGCGAGGAGCAGGAACGGGCCGGACCGGACTGCGAAGGCGTACTGGAGGTCTGGAGCGGAGAGCTGGCACAACCCGTCCTGGCTGGCTACCCACTTTCGCACTACACGTGCGGGGCGCTGGCACAAGACACACTGGGCTGTGCACCCATACTGGCGATACAGTACGTAGAACCGGCGCAGGATATGCGGGAACGAGGAGGCGTACTGGAGACCAGGAGCGTTGAGCCAGCACACCCCGTCCTGGCTGGATGCCCATCTTCGCACGGCACGTGCGTGGTGCTAGCACGACACAGTACGTAGCTCCGCATAACACGGAGCCTGCCCAGTCACACGCCTCCTCGCGTGAGTACGGGGAGTTGGCTCTGCTCTAACACTAGGCTCCGCCAACCACCCTTTTAGCCCCCCCAAAAAAAAATTATTGGGGCTGTCTCTCGGGCTTCTTCCTCGGCCGGCGCCTTCTGCGTTGCCGCTGCTCCTCTCTATACCGCGCCTCCACTGTCTCCTCCCAAGGACGGCGATCCATCCCGGCCTGAATCTCCTCCCATGTCCAGGAACCCTTTCCTTCCAGGATCTCTAGTCCCATGTCCAGGCTGTTTGCTCCTGGACACGCTGCTTGGTCCTCGCTTGGTGGGATCTTCTGTCACGTTCGTTGATGAACGGGTCAGACCAAGGCGCAGCGTGATATGCATACATGTTTATTTGACTTATAAACACAACGACAAAACAAGAAACGAAACGAAACGTCCAAGGTACACAAACAACATACCTCACACGGAACAAGATCCCACAACCCACTAGTGCCAATAGGCTGCCTAAGTATGGTCCCCAATCAGAGACAACGAGCGACAGCTGCCTCTGATTGGGAACCACACCGGCCAACATAGAAATACACATACTAGAATATAAACATAGATCTACACAACATAGAATATACACACCCTGACTCCGCAAATAAGAGTCCCCAGAGTCAGGGCGTGACATCGACAAATAAAAGGAAGCAAAATTGTCTGTTATTATTTGAGCAGGCAATGGTAATGCATGGCATACAGTGCACAGAGCATGGCTTACGTTTGCTGTACACTCCACTGCAAAAGGAGCCTTAATGTAACCAGCAAAAGCTGGATAAAAAATCCATACAAACTCAATTATGAATCAATTTGAGTTTGTGTCAGACAGTCTGGTGCCAACAGAGTGGATTTTTTATTAACTTATGGTCTAGAAAGAATGAAACACTTTTCATTTGTGTATTTCAGTGTGTTGCCTTATGATTCAGAGGGATGGTATTCACACTTTGTCTTGCAGGCACTCATCTCACAGACAACCTAGGATGCAACATATTAAGCTGAAGTATGTGTATTGATGATGAAGGTTGTTAATCCTGTTACTTCCTTATTTTGTTGTGTAAAAAAATACATTCGAAGTAAGATAAATTACAAGCGACATTTAGAAAAAGGCCTGGATTTAGCTGCATCAGGCACAATAGGCGAGAGACTCTTGCTAAAATGGAAACAAGTCCGGCTGAGACTGCGGCTCTCCTAACATGGACACCGTACTATTGGCAGCAAACAAATAAATGTTTGAACGCGAAGGAGCAGCTAGGTAACAGACATCTGATAATACAGTAGATATAGTGATAAATCTTTGCCAATGAAATGTTACCCTCACCTTTTCTGTTGGCTGTTCTTGAATATCAAACTAGGTCATCGACTTGCATATTCATGATCTTTATGACAACTCCCTGCTATTCCAAGTCAAGACCTATGTTAATTCTGATATTTACACCTAAGCTTGTTCACTTGAAAGCCTTACATTTCGGTGATAGCTTTAGAGGCTGTTATCTTGTAGAGCTAGTAGAAGAGGAAGAAACTGAACTTTGACAGATAAGTTTGGTGGTGGCAGAGTTTTGATGTATGCATTGAGATACTGTATATTACTGTGGAACCTAATTTACCTAATGCCTCAGAGATCTGCTCAAATATTTTATCCATGTTTTGACTGTTGATTTGCTGTTTTAATTACTGTTACCAGCTTTCAACGTTTTGTGATGCTTTCAAATCAAATCATATCAAATTGTATTTGTCACATGCGCCGAATACAAGAGGTGTAGACCTTACAGTGAAATTCTTACTTACAAACCCTTAACCAACAATGCAGTTTTAAGAAAAGTAAGTGTTAAGTAAAAAAAATAGATAAGTAATAAAAAATATATATATATTTAAAAAAAATTGAAAAATAACAAATTATTAAAGAGCAGCAGTAAAATAACAGTATTCATCCCACTTGCCGTTATTCCGATTTTGTTGCATTACAGCCTGTAATTTAAATTGATTTTTATTTGGATTTCATGTCATGGACATACACAAAATAGTCCAAATTGGTGAAGGAAAATGAAAAAAAGTACTTCTTTAAAAAAATTCTACAAAATAAATTACGGAAAAGTAGTGCGTGCATATGTATTCACCCCCTTTGCTATGAAGCACCTAAATAAGATCTGGTGCAACCAATTACCTACAGAAGTCACATAATTAGTTAAATAAAGTCCACCTGTGTGCAACACCAAGTGTCACATGATCTGTCACAGGATCTCAGTATATATACACCTGTTCTGAAAGGCCCCAGAGTCTGCAAAACCAATATGCAAGGGGCACCACCAAGCAAGGGGCACCATGAAGATCAAGGAGCTCTCCAAACAGGTCAGGGACAAAGTTGTGGAGAAGTACAGATCAGGGTTGGGTTATAAAAAAATATCAGAAACTTTGGTGGTCCTCTGTAGCTCAGCTGGTAGAGCACGGCGCTTGTAACGCCAAGGTAGTGGGTTCGATCCCCGGGACCACCCATACACAAAAATGTATGCACGCATGACTGTAAGTCGCTTTGGATAAAAGCGTCTGCTAAATGGCATATTATTATTATTATTATTATTATTATTGAACATCCCGCGGAGCACCATTAAATACATTATTAAAATATTGAAAGAATATGGCACCACAACAAACCTGCCAAGAGAGGGCCGCCCACCAAAACCCACAGACCAGGCAAGGAAGGCATTCATCAGAGAGGCAACAAAGAGACCAAAGATAACCCTGAAGGAGCTGCAAAGCTCCACAGCGGAGATTGGAGTATCTGTCCATAGGATAACTTTAAGCCGTACATTCCACCGAGCTGGTCTTTACGGAACAGTGGCCAGAAAAAAGCCATTGCTTAAAGAAAAAAATAAGAAAACACATTTGGTGTTCGCCAAAAGGCATGTGGAAGACTCCCCAAACATATGGAAGAAGGTACTCTGGTCAGATGAGACTAAAATTGAGCTTTTTGGCCATCAAGGAAAACGCTATGTCTGGATCAAAACCAACACCTCTCATCACCCTGAGAACACCATCCCCACAGTGAAGCGTGGTGGTGCCAGCATCATGCTGTGGGGATGTTTTTCATCGGCAGGGACTGGGAAACTGGTCAGAATTGAAGGAATGATGGATGGCGCTAAATACAGGGAAATTCTTGAGGGAAACCTGTTTCAGTCTTCCAGAGATTTGAGACTGGGACAATGATCCTAAGCATACTCCTAAAGCAACACTTGAGTGGTTTAAGGGGAAACATTTAAATGTCTTGGAATGGCCTAGTCAAAGACCAGACCTCAATCCAATTGAGAATCTGTGGTATGACTTAAAGATTGCTGTACACCAGCGGAACCCATCCGACTTGAAGGAGCTGGAGTAGTTTTGCCTCGAAGAATGGGCAAAAATCCCAGTGGCTAGATGTGCCAAGCTTATAGAGACATACCCCAAGAGACTTGCAGCTGTAATTGCTGCAAAAGGTGGCTCTACAAAGTATTGAATAGTGAATAGTTATGCAAGCTCAAGTTTTCAGTTTTTTGTTACTTATTTCTTGTTTGTTTCATAATAAAAAATATTTTGCATCTTCAAAGTGGTTGGCATGTTGTGTAAATTAAATGATACAAACCCCCCAAAAATCTATTTTAATTCCAGGTTGTAAGGCAACAAAATAGGAAAAATGACAAGGGGGGTGAATACTTTCGCAAGCACTGTACAGGGGGTACCGGTACAGAGTCAATGTTTGGGGGCACAGGTTAGTCGAGGTAATTGAGGTAATATGTACATGTAGGTAGAGGTAAAGTGACTGTGCATAGATAATAAACAGAGAGTAGCAGCACCGTTAAAGAGGGGGTAGGAGGGAGGGGGGGAACAATGCAAATAGTCTGGGTAGCCATTTGATCAGCTGTTCAGGAGTCTTATGGCTTGGGGGTAGAAGCTGTTAAGAAGTCTTTTGGAGCTAGACTTGGCGCTCCGTTACCGCTTGCCATGCGGTAGCAGAGAGAACAGTCTATGACTAGGGTGGCTGGAGTCAATTCTTAGTGCCTGCCGTCTGGTATAGAGGTCCAGGATGGCAGGAAGCTTGGCCCCAGTGATGTACTGGGCCGTACACACTACCCTCTGTAGTGCCTTGCGGTCGGAGGCCAAGCAGTTGCCATACCAGGCGGTGATGCAACCAGTCAGGGGGCTCTCGATGATGTAGCTGTATAACTTTTTGAGGATCTGAGGACCCATGCCAAATCTTTTCAGTCTCCTGAGGCGGAATAGGCTTTGTCATGCCCTCTTCACGACTGACCATGGAGAGCACATCTTGAGAAATGAAACAATAGCCCTGATAGTCATTTACTAGTTTCCTGCCAAGAGCGGCTTCATTAATTGGAAATGGTGTGGAATACTTGTCTCTTTCCAACGTGTTGACTGAGAACGGGAGAGTGGGAGCCTTGCAGAGATTCTGAAGGTTTATTAATAAAGAAACCGAGACGAGGAAATTGAATGTGGGGCGAACACAGTGTGATGCTGTCAGGTGTTCGTATAAAATAATGTTAAGAAACTGACATAAGGTAGCTAGCTAGCTGTCATGAAATCCGCTGCCCTCTTTCTTTTTCCCACCCCTCATGTTTTGAGCAACCTCTTGTTTCTTGTTTTCCTTCTCTTTTTTTGTCTTAAAAAATTACATGCGCAGTGTTGATGCATCTTGTAGATGATTATGCACTGAAATTTAGGTTTCTCCAGTACTCCAGGCCCAGAGGAGTCTCATTACACCCTCTGTAATAGACAAGAACAAAAGGAGAGGAGAGGAAGAGGGAAGAATTCCACTGAGTTACAACAAAGTACATGGTAAATTCTGCCAGGCCCTCACCCCGCAACATCCCTCAAATTGTTTGACGTGATGCCACCAAAATAGCTCGATCCAGCTACCGGTGCTCCTCCAGGGGCGAGGTACAACATAGTGATCATGGTCTGCTTAAAACTATCATTAATTCACACAGCTTGGCTTAATAGGACGTTTTCCTTCATTTTATTTTTCCCTTTTCATTAGGGCTGCTGCTCTTCTGTTCTTCACAACAGTGTGACATGACAGGCCTTTGGGTTGGTGCTGACCCACCCTGCCAGTTCCACCATTAAAAGATTTATCTCTCAAATGAGACCTGCAGTAAACATGGTAATCTGTTTGGCAGCACTCACGGCAGAGGATGAATAAAACATTTGACAACACTAAGCTCCGAATCTTACTATCTCTTACTGGGAGAAAGCACCCCCACCAACCCAACCCACCCTGCTTCTCACTCCAGGGCCCCTCTTTGTTAATCCCGCTGTTCATATTCTTCCAGCTCCTTATGGAGCTGCAGGGGTGTGGCCAGACTTTTGTCTTGGCTGACAGAGAGTTCATTATATGATTGGGTGAGAGGCTAATGCAATAATGCTCATCACGTGCTCCCAGGCAGCGGGGGCTTTGAGTTCACTTAATTTTCAGTCGCCCTGTCCTCTCGCTCAAAAAAAAAGCCACCTCTCCAAAGTGACAGGTCCCCCTCTGAAGTATTTATCCTCTTGTCTCATAAAAACCCTTTTTAATTGAAATTATCTGACATCTGATAGAAAGAGAGGAGCTTTGGAATTGGAGTTGAGCTGAAGGTTTTTTTTCTCTTTCTCTCTCTAACCCTCTCTTTCTTTACAGCAGGTTATCCCTCTATTATGTGATTTATTATTTTCTGTGAGAGAAAAGGAAACAGCTCTCTCTCTCTCTCTCTCTCTCTCTCTCTCTCTCTCTCTCTCTCTCTCTCTCTCTCTCTCTCTCTCTCTCTCTCTCTCTCTCTCTCTCTCTCTCTCTCTCTCTCTCTCTCTCAAGCAGTAAATATAGCCTGGGTCTGTCGTTACCCAGCTGAGCTTCCCTCTATTACGTGATATATGGTATTGTGCCTGGGCCTTACTGTGCATATGCAACACAATAAGCAGTTTTGTTTGTCATTCACCGCCTTATGTGCGGATATGACATATCCCCTACTGTGAGCTGTCAGAAGTTACCAGATAACAAGGCTAATGCTGCTTTTCTGTTTGACCAGCCAGCGTCCCAGGTGTAACAGGGTTGGTTATGTTTCCACTTGCCACTTCAAGTTTATGTATTCCTATTAGTTGGTTGAATTTACACATGAATAAGGTGTTATACATTAGTCATGCTTGCAGATAGGGGGAGATCTCGAACATCAATTCTTCCCAGTCTGATAATTCTATGCAGGCGGTACTTCATGGTCTGAAATACTGTATTCTATTTTCATATTTACAATGTGTATGAGTTCATTATGCAACAATTTCAAAGATTTTACAGTTTGTATAACGAAATCAGTCAATTTAAATAAATTCATTAGGCCCTAATCTATGGATTTCACATGACTGGGATATGCATCTGTTGGTTACAACTACCTTTAAAAAAAGGTAGGGGCGTGGATCAGAAAACCAATCAGTATCTGGTGTGACCACCATTTGCCTCATGCAGCGCAACACATCTCCTTCTCAGAGAGTTGATCAGGCTATTGTGGCCTGTGGAATGTCCCACTCCTCTTCAATGGCTGTGCGAAGTTGCTGAATATCGGCAGAAACTGGAACACACTGTCAATGGTTGACATGTCTGGTGAGTATGCAAGCCATGGAAATGTTTAGTTTCCAGGAATTGTGTACAGATTCTTGCAACATGAGGCCGTGCATGATCATGCTGAAACATGAGGTGATGGTGGCGGATGAATGGCACAACAACGGGCCTCAGGATCTCGTCACGGTATCTCTGTGCATTCAAATTGCCATCAATAAAATGCAATTCTGTTCGTTGTCCGTAGCTTATGCATGCCAATACCATAACCCCACCACCACAATGGGGCACTCTTTTCACAACGTTGACATCAGCAAACCACTCGCCCACACGACGCCATACACGCTGTCTGCCATATGTCCTGTACAGATTAAACCAGAATTAATCCGTGAAGAGCACACTTCTCCAGCGTGCCAGTGGCCATCAAAGGTGAGCATTTGCCCACTGAAGTTGGTTACGACGCCAAACTGCAGTCAGGTCAAGACCCTGGTGAGGACGACGAGCATGCAGATGAGCTTCCCTAAGACGGTTTCTGACAGTTTGTGCAGAAATTCTTTGGTTGTGCAAACCCACAGTTTCATCACCTGTCCGGGTGACTGGTATCAGTCCATCTCGCAGGTGAAGAAGCTGGATGTGGAGGTCCTGGGCTGGCGTGGTTACACGTGGTCTGCGGTTGTGAGGCCAGTTGGACGTACTGCCAAGTTCTCTAAAATGATGTTGGAGGCGGCTTATGGTAGAGAAATTGACATTCAATTCTCTGGAAACAGCTTGGGGGACATTCCTGCAGTCAGCATGTCAATTGCACGGTCCCTTAAAACTTGAGACATCTGTGGCATTGTGTTGTGTGACAAAACTGCACATTTTAGAGTGTCCTTTTGTTTTCCCCAGCACAAGCTGCACCTGTGTAATGATCATGTAATTTCATCAATTTCTTGATATGCCACACCTGTCAGGTGGATGGATTATCTTGGCAAAGGAGAAATCCTCACTAACAGGGATGTAAACAAAGTTGTGCACAAAATGTGAGAGAAATTAGCTTCTTGTGCTTATGGAACATTTCTCGGATATTTTATTTCAGCTCATGAAACATGGGACCAACCAACACGTTACATGTTATGGTTTATTTTTTTGTTCAGTGTATATGTGTGTGTGTGTGTACGGTACCTGTTAGATATTGGGGGTTTCCTGGGATGTGCTTTTGTATGTTATTTCTGTAAGAGCGAGGTAGCTAGCATGCTCTATTTGTAATGGTCGCATTAGCTCCCTGCTAATTCAATTATTTCCATGCTAACAGACGAATCACGAATCTACAGCCATCAACATACTGTTGTCCTGCACATCTATTGTGCTTCTTTGTTTCTATCATCAAGTACTTACATTTATTGTATTTTGTGATGTTTAATTGGCCCAGTGTCATCCGGGTTTGGCCGGTGTAGGCTGTCATTGTAAATAAGAATGTGTTCTTAACTGACTTGCCTAGTTAAATAAAGGTAAAATTAAATAACACAATTAAATAACAAAATGCCCAGTCTGATATTGAAATGCAAGTGAATAAACACCAATCATCTGGGACCGCTGGCTGGGTATTCCTTTCTTTAAAAACACAATGCAATAGAGTTACGAAGTACGATCACATCTATTACACAAGCTTGTGTATTTTCTAATCAAATACAGTTGCAGGTAGGCTATTTGTCCCCCCTCAGGCGCTCTCTTTCCCAGACTACTGCTAATTCATCATTTGGCTCTTTCAGTGCATGCCATGCTGAGGCAGACGCAACCGTAATTAGGTCAACCGAATCTGTTATTTAATTCTGTTGCAGTCACAACTTGAGGAATGTTTTCCCTTCCTGTTGTATTTTCCTTTCAGCAAAAATGACATGTTGTCATGACTATTGCGCTATACACCATTTCACCCAGTTGTTTGCATGGATGTTGTACTGCATTAAATTAAGATGCAGGACTCTTTTTCATCAAGTATGTAAAAGTATGTTCTGCCTCTCATTCGGGTTTTGTATGCATTTCGTGATGGCCAAATCATGTTTGCCACCTAGTTAATCGTATGTTTATTTTATGGTACTTTCTTCTGTGGTGCTGTAAACAGGAAGCAGGAAGTATTTCATTTGATTAAGCACATTTCTCAGGACAGTGGCCTTTTTGCAATTAGATTTACTCAACTCCTGCATCCTCTCTCTGTCCTTTCTTGCCTTCTTTTGAAAAAGGTGAAAGGTAATGGAGGTGAGGCGGCAAGGTGAGTGAACGTGGACAAAAATGCATGAAATTATAAGTTATTTCTCAACTAACTTAATCTGTTTTTGTCACTTTACACATTTATTTTGGGATCCCAAAATAAATGTGTAAAGTGATAAAAACAGATTAAGTTAGTTGTGCTAGACATTTTATAGATAAAAGGATAAGTAGCATTTCATTTTTAAATGTGTGCATGCTTTTCTCCTCCGACAATACAACAGCTGATGCAAAGGGGGTATGGCAGAAATCAAAACTCTTCCACGGTAGGAAACACTTGTGCTTCCTCGCCAAAAGGAGGCTATCGAGGAGGGGAGGACCGTTTTCCGTTTGCCTACTAACGAACTGACACACTCCTCGACCACTTGACCACTTATCGGTTTCTGGGTCATGGAATAGAGAGGACGGAGGAGACAGGATGGAGGACAAACATTTTCCCAAATGAGAAAAAGCCAGTGATGTATTCATGATGATCTGCTGCCATCCTTTTGTTATGCCTGCATAAGCATTGCTTGTGAGTATTAAAATGTTTAATTAGCAGTTCATTTAATCTCAGCAAGTATTTTGCATATGTAATGCTTAGAATATTCTTACTACTTTACATTGCTAGTTCTGTTATCCCTTTGCCATCGAGTGTACAAATACTAGCTAGCATTGTTATAGCCTTTCATTTTACATCAGTAAAGTGCTGTTTTTAGCATGTTAGGTGCTTGGAACGGTGTACATGCATCTTAACATGTATTATGCATTTCTGTATAGAATACAGCTGTCAGCTAAGCTTTTCTATCTTACAGTAGGCTAGTTGGTACTGGCAATTGTTGTTAGGCAGTCATTCCTATGTATCGAGAACTTGTCAGTAATATGCTGTATTTTGTATCTATCTTTTCGTATTCACTTCTTATTCATTGACTTCATGCCTGTGTGACTTCAATAAACCCCTGGAGCTAGGAGGCTATATCCTGACCCATGTAGTTCTTGAATGGAGTTTGGCTGGCTGCCTAATTTGGGTTAGAAACACCTCAAGGAGTACAGTACAATGCATACACATTAGGCTGGGTCAATACCTTCTCATTATACTTACTGTATTTTTTAATGGGTTCCAACTCAGTGGGCCAAATGCAATATGAAGATGAAATCAGCATAAAACAATATAAACAACATCACTCACTTTGTCTCCGTGGATAATGACACAAATGAATACTGTTGTGGTTAGATGTAATGAAGAGGCTTTTTATCTCAACTTGAGGTATGAAAAAATTAATCTGACAGTGTTAAAACTGAATAATTAATTTAGGTTATTTGTGTATTTTATTTACATGTAATAATTGGAGTGACTGTACCACATGCTTCGGTATGATAATAGTTACACTTAACGCTGTCAACTGGAAATAACTGCGAAGACATTTCCATTGTTTTGATCTGGGCCCGGTTTCCCAAAAGCATTTTAAGGTTAAGTTCATCGTTAGAACCTTCGTAGGAGCATCGTTGAACTCCCTGCACTGTTTCCCAAAACCATCGTTATTAACGGTGCACTTGAAAACACTCGTAATCTAATGCCTGCCTCAGACCACTAGTAGAACAGCTACAGTTGAAGTCGGAAGTTTACATACAGTTAGGTTGGAGTCATTAAAACTCGTTTTTCAACCACTCCACAAAATTCTTGTTAACAAACTATAGTTTTGGCAAGTCGGTTAGGACATCTACTTTGTGCATGACACAAGTAATATTTTCAACAATTGTTTACAGACAGATTATTTCACTTATAATTCACTGTATCACAATTCCAGTGGGTCAGAAGTTTACATACACTAAGTCGATTGTACCTTTAAACAGCTTGGAAAATTCCAGAAAATGATGTCATGGCTTTAGAAGCTTCTGTTGGGCTAATTGACATCATTTGAGTCAATTGGAGGTGTACCTGTGGATGTATTTCAAGGCCTACCTTCAAACTCAGTGCCTCTTTGCTTGACATCATGGGAAAATCAAAAGAAATCAGCCAAGACCTCAGAAAAACATTGTAGACCTCCACAAGTCTGGTTCATCCTTTGGAGCAATTTCCAAACGCCTGAAGGAACCGCGTTCAACTGTACAAACAATAGTATGCAAGTATAAACACCATGGGACCACACAGCCGTCATACCGCTCAGGAAGGAGACGCGTTCTGTCTCCTAGAGATGAACGTACTTTGGTGCAAAAAGTGCAAATCAATCCCAGAACAACAGCAAAGGACCTTGTGAAGTTGCTGGAGGAAACAGGTACAAAAGTATCTATATCCACAGTAAAACGAGTCCTATATCGACATAATCTGAAAGGCCACTCAGCAAGGAAGAAGCCACTGCTCCAAAACCGCCATAAAAAAGCCAGACTACGGTTTGCAAATGCACATGGGGACAAAAATTGTACTTTTTGGAGAACTGTCCTCTGGTCTGATGAAACAAAAATAGAACTGTTTGGCCATAATGACCATCGATATGTTTGGAGGAAAAAGGGGGCTGCTTGCAAGCCGAAGAACACCATCCCAACCGTGACGCACAGAGGTGGCAGCATCATGCTGTGGGGGTGCTTTGCTGCAGGAGGGACTGGTGCACTTCACAAAATAGATGGCATAATGAGGAAGGAAGATTATGTGGATATATTGAAGCAACATCTGAAGACATCAGTCAGGAAGTTAAAGCTTGGTCGCAAATGGGTCTTCCAAATGGACAATGACCCCAAGCATACTTCCAAAGTTGTGGCAAAATGGCTTAAGGACAACAAAGTAAAGGTAATGGAGTGGCCATCACAAAGCCCTGACCTCAAACCTACAGAAAATGTGTGGGCAGAACTGAAAAAGTGTGTGCGAGCAAGGAGGCCTACAAACCTGACTCAGTTACACCAGCTCTGTCAGGAAGAATGGGCCAAAATTCACCCAACTTATTGTGGGAAGCTTGTGGAAGGCTACCCGAAACGTTTGACCCAATTAAACAATTTAAAGATAATGCTACCAAATACTAATTGAGTGTACAGTATGTCAACTTCTGACCCACTGGAAAGAAATAAAAGCTAAAATAAATAATTCTCTCTACCATTATTCTGACATTTCACATTCTTAAAATAAAGTGGTGATCCTAACTGACCTAAGACAGGACATTTTTACTACGATTAAATGTCAGGAATTGTGAAAAACTGAGTTTAAATGTACTCCCGCGTCACTTTATACACAGAAGATCTCAGCTAAACATAGAATCACATCGTTTATCCATTTCTTTGTGACCTCTGACAACTTCTGAACAAACTTGACTACAAATACAAAGTTGCCAATGTCTTTGCAATTGATACAAATGAGTGACGTATAAAAATATGCTTCAAATGAAAACCGACATGACTGCCTTAAAATATCAGCAATAGGCTATAGGCCTATTTCAATCATATTTCAATTTCATGATCAATCAAATTAGTTCTATTTTGCTACTTGTAGGCTACTGTCTGTAATTGATCTCTATATTTCATGATATGTAGCCTAACATATGCGCAATGATGTGCCAAATGCATTTTTATTGGGTAAAAATTGTAGTCCCCTGTAGCTCAGTTGGTAGAGCATGGCGCTTGCAATGCCAGGGTTGTGGGTTTGTTTCCCACTGGGGGCCAGTATGACAATGTATGCTCTCACTAACTGTAAGTCGCTCTGGATAAGAGCGTCTGCTAAATGACTAAAAAGTAAAAATGTAAACATTAGCATCCATCGCTATCAGGAAACTGGACCCTGTACTGTCCATTGCTGTCACTCTTGATGTTGTATTGTGTTAAAAATTAAGGCGATGACTGACAGTTATCTATCAGAGTAGTGAATCGATGCATGATATGTGCAAAGTAACGCAGGGCTTATTATTATATTTAGAATATATCAAAACTTCTTACAGTCAGCTGTGGCATTGACATAAAAATTTGAGGCTGTTGGACATAGACCATCCAAAAATTACCAAGGCACTCTTACCAGATAGTTAAAGTTAAAAATCCTTTAGAAAATTGGCATCTTCATGATAGAAACGTAAATACAAGGCAAACAAATCGGCTACAGCCAACATGTTGTGGTTTCACACAACCTTCAGGCCATGCAGTTTGCCCTTTGCCTTAGTCAGCTGTGGCAGTTGCAACTGGAAGGAAGTTTTTTAGAATGGCGAGTAAACGTAAAAGATTATAGCCTCCAGCAGGACTGCGGCGTGGAAAAGTGGTTGAGCTCCCAGAGGCCCGTACAGAAACTATATGGAGGTCCAGAACACTACGAGTCACTTGAGCCTGGACTCTGTCTGAAACAAGAGTGGCTCGCTGACAACCAATCACTCAGAGGCTCCAGACGGCCTTTCAGCAGCCCCCACACAAGCCACTGACACACCACGTATCCCCACAAATGGGGGCAGCACACTGTATGTCAGCACTGTCATTAGGGCATTTGCTGATTCTTTACACAATCCTCTCAACCCCAATCTATGGGATTTCCTTAAAACCAGTTGAATGATAGGGCAACATTTAGATTTCCGCTTAAATAGACATACCCAAAAGTAATTATTTTTCATGAGATGGCCATAAAGAATAACTGGTAATGTTGCATATTTTTTGAAAAAGCCATATCTCAGACTGGCCAATAAAAAGAAAAGATTAAGATGGGCAGTCTGTGATATGGCTTTTTCTTTGCAACTCTGCCTAGAATGTCAGCATCCTCGGAGTCGCCTCTTCACTGTTGACGTTGAGACTAGTGTTGCGGGTACTATTTAATGAAGCTGCCAGTTGAGGACCTGTGAGGCGCCTGTTTCTCAAACTAGACATTCTAATGTATTTGTCCTCTTGCTCAGTAGTGCACCGCGGCCTCCCACTCCTCTTTCTATTCTGGTTAGAGACAGTTTGCGCTGTTCTGTGAAGGGAGTAGTACACAGCGTTGTACGAGATCTTCAGTTTCTTGGCAATTTATCGCATGGAATAGCCTTCATTTTTCAGAACAAGAATACACTGATGAGTTTCAGAAGAAAGTTATTTGTTTCTGGCCATTTTGAGCCTGTAATCAAATCCACAATTGCTGATGCTCCAGATACTCAACTAGTCTCAAGAAGGCCAGTTGTATTGCTTCTTTAATCAGCAGAACAGTTTTCAGCTGTGCTAACATAATTGCAAAAGGGTTTTCTAATGATCAATTAGCCTTTTAAAATTATAAACTTGGATTAGCAAACACAACGTGCCATTGGAACACAGGACTGATGGTTGCTGATAATGGGCCTCTGTACGCCTATGTAGATATTCCATAAAAAATCATCCGTTTCCAGCTACAATAGCCATTTACAACATTAACAATGTCTACACTGTATTTCTGATCAATTTTATGTTATTTTAATGGACAACAAAAACTGCTTCTCTTTCGAAAACAAGGACATTTCTAAGTTAACTTTTGAACGGTAGTGTATATGTATCAACCAGCAGGTCTTGCGACGGGTATACAGAGATGACCAGTTTACAGAGGAGTATAGAGTGCAGTGATGTGTCCTATAAGGAGCATTGGTGGCAAATCTGATGGCCAAATGGTAAAGAACATTTAGCCGCTCGAGAACACCCTTACCTGCCAATCTATAAATTATGTCTCCGTAATCTAGCAAGTATTCTAGTATTCTTTAAATTCTATGAAATTATTAATTATTTTTTCATGTTAAGAGCTCTAAATCCATCTGGGAATATCACAGTGAGATTAAACCACAAGATCTGGACTCGCTAGACTGTCACTGACTGTTAATGTGCCGTCGCCCAAGCTGGGCTCACTTGCTCAGAGGAAGAGATAAACTGTTCTTTGTCTAGATAGGCCAGAGAATGTGACACGTCACGACATATGCAAATGTTGGGTCTGAAACCTGACACTTCAAGTCAGCTCCGCTTAGAGAGTGGAAACAGAGAGCAGACAGATGGGGCTTTTTGGCATTATAAGGCACAGGACCCTACAGCGTTCACATAGCACTTTGTACAACAAAATGTCATTCGTAACCGGTCCAGAGCCGCTCAAAGTCCCCCATATGGGGGACTTATCATCTAAGAGGATGGTTTTAAAGATTTCCTTACATTTAAGATGGGTAGTTTGCATTAAAAAAGCCTTCTAACCCATCAAAATATGTTACAGGTGTAGAATAATTACTTATTTTTTCATTTAATTATGTGTATGTTTCCCATGGATGTTTAACTGAAGCTGATAATTTGTATTTGTATTTATTAGGGATCCCCATTCGCTGCTGCCAAGGCAGAAACTACTGTTCCTGGGGTCCAAACACATTAAGGCACTTACATCACACATAAAACAAAATACAAAACAGTGCATCATATAACATTATTACACCACTACATATCTACTATACAAAATGTATAATAACACCATACAACAATATTACAATGTACGTGTGTGTAGAGTGAGTGTGCTAGCGTGTGTGTGCATATGTGTGTGTCCGTTCCTTTGTGTGTGTATCTCTTCACGGTCCCCGCTGTTCCATAAGGTGTATTTTTATCTGTAAAAAAAAAAAATCTGATTCTACTGCTACAGTTACCTGATGTGGAATAGAGTTCCATGTAGCCATGGCTATATGTAGTACTGTGCGCCTCCCATAGTTTGATCGAGGGAAAGATGAACGGAGCAAAGTACAGAGAGATCCTTGATGAAAACCTGCTCCATAGTGCTCAGGACCTCAGACTGGGGTGAAGGATCACATTCCAACAGGACAATGACCCTAAGCACATAGCCAAGACAACGCAGGAGTGGCTTCGGGACAAGTCTCTGAATGTCCTTGAGTGGGCCAGCCAGAGCCCGGACTTGAACCCGATCGAACATCTCTGGAGAGACCTGAAAATTGCTGTGCAGCGACACTCCCCATCCAACCTGACAGAGCTTGAGAGGATCTGCAGAGAAGAATCTGAGAAACTCCCCAAATACAGAGTGCCAAGCTTGTAGCGTCATACCCAAGAAGACTCAAGGCTGTAATCATTATCAAAGGTGCTTTAACAAAGTACTGAGGAAAGGGTCTGAGTACTTATGCATTTTTTATTTTTAATAAATTTGCAACAAAAAAACATGTTTTTGCTTAATCATTATGGGGTATTGTGTGTAAATTGATGAGGGGGGAAAACAATTGAATCCATTTTAGAATAAGGCTGTAACGTAACAAAATGTGGAAAAAGTCAAGGGGTCTGAATAATTTCCAAATGCACTGTAGCAGGGGGTGTAAAGCCATAACACATGCATTTTTCCATAAGCAGACTATGATCGATAATGTCAAAAGCCGCACTGAAGTCTAACAAAACAGCTCCCGCAATCTTTTTATCATCAATTTCTCTCAGCCAATCATCAGTCATTTGTGTAAGTGCCGTGCCTGTTGAATGTCCTTCCCTATAAGCATGCTGAAAGTCTGTTGTCAATTTGTTTACAGTAAAATAGCATTGGATCTGGTCAAACACCATTTTTTACAAAAGTTTACTAAGAGTTAGTAACAGGCTGATTGGCCGGCTATTTGAGCCAGCAAGGTGGGCTTTACTATTCTTGAGTAACGGAATTACTTTTGCTTCCCTCCAGGCCTGAGGACACACACTTTCTAGTAGGCTTAGATTGAAGATATGGCAAAGAAAAGTGGCAATATCATCCGCTATTATCCTCAGTAATATCCCACCCAAGTTGTCAGACCCCAGTGGCTTGTCATTGTTGATAGACAACACAACTTTTTTTTACTTCTTCCACACTCACTTTAAGGAATTCAAAATTACAATAGTTGTCTTTCATAATTTGATCAGTTATACTTGGCTGTGTAGTGTCAGCGTTTGTTGATGGCATGTCATGCCTAAGTTTGCTAATCTTGCCAATGAAAAAAACATTAAAGTAATTGGCAATATCAGTGGGTTTTGTGATGAATGAGACATCTGATTCAATGAATGATGGAGCTGAGTTTGCCTTTTTGCCCAAAATGACATTTAAGGTGCTCCAAACCTTTTTTACTATCATTCTTTATCATTTATCTTTGTTTCATAGTGTAGTTTATTTTTATTCAGTTTAGTCACATGATTTCTCAATTTGCAGTACGTTTGCCAATTGGTTGTGCAGCTAGACTTATTTGCCATTCATTTTGCCTCATCCCTCTCAACCATACAATTTTTCAATTCTTCATCAATCCACGGGGATTTAACAGTTTTCACAGTAATTTTCTTAATGGGTGCATGCTTATTAGTAACTGGAATAAGCAATTTCATAAATGTGTCAAGTGCAGCGTTTGGTTGCTCCTCATTACACACCACAGACCAGCAAATATTCTTTACATCGTCAACATAGGAATCACTACAAAACTCCTTGAATGACCTCTTATACACTATATTAGGCCAAGCCTTTGGAACTTTGGTTTTCCTAGATATGGCTACTATATTGTGATCACTACATCCGATGGATTAAAGGCAATTTCTGCAGCAACGGCGTAAAGGATGGGAAAATGAAAGGATTTCCATGTTATGTATCATTGTTATTTTGTCAAATTCTCCTTTGTTAGTTATATGAGTAAGTTTATATTTAGCTTGGATACACACACTCTTCCACGTGACTGTCCAGACATCACAGGGACAGATGAAGCAAATGCTTTCATTTGGAGGCCTGCTGATGGATCATTGGAAAATGTGTCACAGACAGGTAGCTGTGAAAAATCACTCTTGTTATGCTTGTAGACAGTTGAGGTATCTGTGGAATTCAAAAGAAATTGAAGCTTCATGGAGGCGCCCCCTCATTTTGAGTGAAAGAGACCCTCTGTGGGGTTTATTACAATCTGACCACATTCATGCCTCACTTCAACCCACATGCTGGTGAAAAGGATGTTGACGTTCCTCTCCTCAAAGGTACATCCATTTGGTATTTCCACAGAGCACATAATATAATACGTATAGGAAACAGGTGAATACATGATCTAGAATTTTTTAAAATATTATCCTTCCTTTAAATGATGACACAGACATGATAGCTTAATTTCACCCAATTGTTCAACTGAACAGCATTTAACCACAGCCATGACTTGACAGTATTTTAAGTATTAGTTATTTATGGATGTTTATGAACCTTGCTTGAGTGGAATTTGTTTCCTTTCTTGGGCCTTTGTGTCATCCTTTGTAGCAGTTCCTGGAATGGTAGATGTGGGGTATGTCCCAAATAGCATCCTATTCCCCTTATAGTGCACTACTTTTGACCAGAGCTCTATGGGGCCTGGTGAATAGTGCACTATACTGCGAATGGTGTACTATTTGGGAAGCAGCCATGGTGGTGAATATGGGGAGAGCAATAGTGGTGGAGGTGTCCCAGGTGATGAGTTTATGCATCCACACTCCCCAGAGACACAGTTTCTCATCCATCGCGATCAGCTCTCATTAATTTCACTTTTCATAAGCGCCCGCATTTTCCCACTCCAGTGAGTGGGGAAACAGAGGCCCAAAACACTTGTTTGGTGAAGTGGGAATCTTCTCTGCTGCACCAATTGGACTTGGGCAAACACACGGCCAAACGAATGGCCATACACAACTGGCACTCAACTGGCAATCAAACAGATACATAAATGTGTGTATGTGTGTGCACACATACACACACACACACATACCCAGTGGCTGATGGACTGATGGCCTCTGTATTGTAATATGTTTGGAAGCATGTACTGGGATTAACAGCTCATTTCAGTGGCTGGATGCTTGGCCTTCACAGCCTCCCTGAGAATGTGGACAGCTGTGTGGGGGTGATGTTTAAAGAGAGGGTGGAGTCAGGGGGAGTCGGGGGTGTATGCTTATCTGACACCGAGGGGCAAACTTGAGATGGCCAATACCAGTTTAACCACTACACACCACTGAACTTAATTGAGACAGGTGAAGCAGCTGACTCCCACCGCTTCCAAAGTGCCTTATCGTACCCTGGTTAACTATGAAAGATTGAACACAGACGCTGTAGACATTGGATTAGTGTGCTCCATGATTTAAGTTTCGACCATATTATTTTTAGTAGATGTGTAACTTGTAATCTGTTGCAATAATATTCGGTAACACTTCACATTAAATTGCTCTTTTACTGCATTAACTGTATAATACAACTTGTAGTTACAGTAGTGACAACATTGTATTAACCTTTTGTTACCTAATACTATAAGGCACTCATGATTGGGGTCTGAACTTTATGGTTCAAAATATTCTCCTACATCCACTGTACCTTTAATTACACATTACCCGGAGAAACCATTTGTGTCTGGCTCTGTGATGAAATCCAGGTGGGAAACATTATGAGAATGCGAAAAAGGTCTTGAATGACACCGGCTATATGAAGACAGTGATGAACAGTCATGACCTCACACTCCTTCACAGATACCGATACGTAAATAAATATTTAAGTGCCGGTTTCTGTCATCTGGAGGCCAGGCTTATTTTGCTCTGGTCATGTGAAGTGACAATATATGCCTGTCCTCTTCTGTTTTTCTGGTTTCAGTGTGTTTCCTAAGAAAGTATTTGGGCTCTAAGCACATATTTATTTTGGATTAGTTGTTTTTTCAGATTCTTTCCATACAGTACAACAACGTTATATCAACCCTATGCGAGAAAGTTTGTTCAAAAGTTATGTTTCTTTAAACCAATGCTAACATCTACCTTTACTGGCTGGATAGAGTGTGGAACTATTATGTTATGAGGATTTCTGGGTAATGTGGTCATTGTTGCTAATGCACTGATGCCAGGTTCCCTGACTTTGTTATTCCAGGTAAAATGTTCAGTCCCGCTGGGGGGTCTACTTCCGGAATCCTGAAACATCAACCATCAGTTCCAAAGCAAACAAACTGCCTACAGGAACATAAGGTAAAGGAAAACAGTGAACAAATCCAGAGTTCATTTCTCCAAGAAAACCTTGGTCGGAGTATTACATTATGACAGGGGGAGGGTACATACCCTGTGGTTATTTCCCATGTGCTACCTCTGAATGTTAAAATGACCCCCAAAAAAGAAATTTTAAAAAGATCCTACAGTTGATGTTTCCGTTTGTAATTCTGCTGACAAGGAAACCTTTTACTGTGTTTTATCCATTCTATTGCGTCGGGCACCAACTGTATTGGCATTTACATGACAATCGGACTGGTGAGTCCAGGCTCCATCGCACAGTCAGCTGTCTCTCTAATCCAATCTAGTCCAATGTTGTTGGCATGGCAGTAGTGAGGCCTCAGCAGCGGGGAACCCCTTTGTTGGAGGAAAGTACGGTCTGTATGTATTTGGAGCTCCAAAAACATGCAGAGGTCACTGACTTTACTTCACGGGCTTCCTCCTCTTGCTGTGTTGATATAAGTGTGTGGTAGGTGGCATTATCACAAACAATGACACATTTAACTGAGATCAAAGAAAGCCAATCACCCCTCCTCTGCTGTAAAGTTTGAGTTGAAGCTGACCATTTGTCATCATTGTTGATCACACTTTTTAAAATCCAAAGTAGTCTGAAAACACCTGACAAACTTTGATTTTGGAGTGCAACGTCTTATATTATTATTATATTATTATTATAAAATCCCTGTAGTTAGCTATCAAACTCTTGAAAACAATCAGCAATCCCTTTTTCTTCTCTATGCTGTGTCCCCAAAACATGTTTTAGTCCGTTAAGAGCTACCCGTATTTTTCAAATGCTCCTCAGACACCTTTTAAACCAGAGAGCAGAATGCATCCCATAACACTGGGCGAAAAGGGTCCGTATCAATATGATATCATAGAAGACAAAATCATCCTGGCATGTTTTTTTGCAAAAAGGTAAAATATCATAGTAGCTGATGTTTTTTCTCAATACATTGCAGTACATGGGAAAAGATGAGTTTCACAGGGTTGAAGTTTTTCTTATTACATTGCTGTCAATGGGAAAAGATGAGTGCCACAGGGTTGACGTATTTCTCAATACATTGCAGCCAGTGGGAAAAGACGTGTCACAGGGTTGACGTTTTTCTCGTTTATCTCATGTCTGTCTCTCTCTCAATCAATGAATTACATTTTCAAAACAATTCATAATTAATAATCCAGGCTCTGTCGCAGCCGGCCGCGACCGGGAGACTCATGGGCGGCGCACAATTGGCCCAGCGTCGTCCAGGGTAGGGGAGGGAATGGCCGGCAGGGATGTAGCTTAGTTGATAGAGCATGGCGTTTGCAACGCGAGGGTTGTGGGTTCGATTCCCACGGGGGGCCAGTATTAAAAAAAATATATTCACTAACTGTAAGTCGCTCTGGATAAGAGCGTCTGCTAAATGACGTAAATGTAAATGTAATAATACATTTTTAATTCAGTGTACATTATTGACATGGAAAGTAAACATATTGCGATGATGGTCAAAGACAGGAATATTCTAGACTGTTTGTAATTAAGCAATAATAATGATATTGATACTCATATTAACAGCACTTACAACAAATAATTATAAAGAATAGGCAAATGTGAATAATCACACTATACTTCTCACTGGCTGTCCCTCAGGTTGTGGCAGGAGGCCACACATTTGGCTGCTAAAACACAGCATTTTGGTTTTTCACCAAGTATATATTTAAGTTTGTCTTAATCATTTAAGTTTTCAAATTCTTCATATTGATTTATAATTTTGGGGGAGAATGTATTTCTTATGTCAGAATATCTGTCACAGTTTGACAGAAAATGCATCTCTGTCTCTATCTCTTCCTGGGGGCAGAATGAGCACAGCCTGTCCTCTCTGGGCTGCCAGGTTTGCCTGTGACGACCGGTCTCTATGGCCAGGCTGTGCTCACTGAGTCTGTACATAGTTAGTGTTTTCTTCAGTTTTCTATCAGTCACAGTTTGTTTGTGAATTCTTTCCAATTGGTCATATATTAATATTTTTGCTTTGTGATAATTTGTTTAGGTCAGATTTTCTAAGTGCTGTCCTGAGGCTTTGTTGGGTTGGTAGTGGTTAGTGAATTGTGCCTCAGGACCAGCTGGCTGAGGGGATTCTTCTCAATGGTCACCTCTTGGCAGTTGAGGGCTTTGTAATAGTAGAAGTGGGGGTCACTTGTTTTTAAATGATTATCAAATTTGGTGTCTCTTTTTGGGATATTAATCAGAAGAGGGAACTGGCCTAATTCTACTCTGCATGCGTTGTTTGGAGTTTTTCTCTGTACTCTGAGGATGCTCTTACATAATTCCGCATGCAGGCTTTCAATGGGGGTGTTTGTCCCATTTGTCAACTTCTTGTTTTGTAAGCGGACCCCACACTTCACTGCCATATAATGCTATTGGTTCTATTGTTTATTTGAATATTTTGATCCAGATCCTAATTGGTATGTCTAATTTGATAGATATTGGCTTAGAAAGATATACAAAACCTTGCAGAGAGTATATCCAACTGACAGTCTCTTAGAAAAACTATAAACTATTGGAAACAATATTTAAAAACAACTGATGTTGACACAAGATAGAGGGAAAGTCAGAGCATAACTAACGAAATGACAGTTAATGAAAATGTACGCTTAATGCAGTATAAATTCATGTATAGAATGTATTATACAAGAGACAAAATTCACAAATTCTACAGCACAACGGCAGAGTCATGTCTCAAGTGTAACACTAATAATGACTCAATAATCCATGCTTTCTGGGAATGCTATAAAGTCTGGAAGTTGTGGGCGGAGCTAGAATGTTGGCTGTCAGAAGTATTACAATGTAAACTTACTTTTATTCCGTCTGTCTGCATATTTCAAAACATGGCATATGGGGGTGTAGTGAGATACCCAATGGGCTGGACGATTCTTTTATTATCACTCATCTTGAAAAAAAGTATGCTAAAAACTTGGAAGTCTGTCATCATTGACTCAATGGAAAAATCTAATGATTTATTATTGAAATATTGAAATAGCATGGGTGACAGAGAAAAACAAATTGGTACAATTTAAGGCCAAGTGGCAAACAATAATGCAGGCACTAGAGATGGGGTGTGAGCAGGCGGGTCTGGGCAGATGAGATGTAGTCATTGTTTGTGTGTTTTTGTAAGTTGTTGTTTGTATGTACAGTACCAGTCAAATGTTTGTACTCCCTGTTCACCCATGACTGTGTGGCCAAGCACGCCTCCAACTCAATCATCAAGTTTGCAGACGACACAACAGTGGTAGTATGAAAATATATGCACTCACTAACTGTAAGTCGCTCTGGATAAGAGCGTCTGCTAAATGCCTAAAATGTAAAAAAATGTAGTAGGCTTGATTACCAACAATGACAAGACAGCTACAGGGAGGAGGTGAGGGCTCTGGGAGTGTGGTGCCAGGAAAATAACCTCTCACTCAACGCCAACAAAACAAAGGAGATGATTGTGGAAAGCTTCAAGTTCCACGGCGTACACATCACTGACAAATTGAAATGGTCCACCCACGCAGACAGTGTGGTGAAGAAGGCGCAACAGAGCCTCTTTACCTCAGGAGGCTGAAGAAATTTGGCTTGGTACCTAAAACTCTCACCTACTTTTACAGATGTACAATTGAGAGCATCCTGTTGGGCTGTATCACTGCCTGGTACGTCAACTGCACCGCCCGCAACCGCAGGGCTCTCCAGAGGGTGGTGCGGTCTGCCGAACGCATTACCGGGGGCAAACTACCCGCCCTCCAGGACACCTACAGCACCCGATGTCACAGGCAGGCCAAAAAGATCATCAAGGACATCAACTACCTGAGCCACTGCCTGTACACCCCGCTATCATCCAGAAGGCGAGGTCAGTACAGGTGCATCAAAGCTGGAACCGAGAGAATGAAAAACAGCTTCTATCTCAAGGCCATCAGACTGTGAAATAGCCATCACTAGCACATTAGAGGCTGCTGCTGCCTATTGAAATCACTGGCCACTTTAAGAAATGGAACACTAGTCACTTTAATAATGTTTACATATCTTGCATTATTCATCTCATATGTATATACTGTATTCTATAATATTCTACAGTATCTTAGTCCATGCCGCTCTGTCATTGCTTGTCCATATACAGTTGAAGTCGGAAGTTTACATACTCTTAGGTTGGAGTCATTAAAACTCGTTTTTTAACCACTCCACAAATTTCTTGTTAACAAACTATAGTTTCTACATTGTGCATGACACAAGTAATTTTTCCAACAATTGTTTACAGACAGCTTATTTCACTTATACTTCACTGTATCACAATTCCAGTGGGTCAGAAGTTTACATACACTAAGTTGACTGTGCCTTTAAACAGCTTGGTAAATTCCAGAAAATGATGTCATGGCTTTAGAAGCTTCTGATAGGCTAATTGACATAAATTGAGTCAATTGGCGGTGTACCTGTGGATGTATTTCAAGGCCTACCTTCAAACACAGGGCCTCTTTGCTTGACATCATGGGAAAATCAAAAGACATCAGCCAAGACCTCAGAAAAAAATGGTAGACCTCCACAAGTCTGGTTCATCATTGGGAGCAATTTCCAAATGCCTGAAGGTACCACGTTAATCTGTACAAACAATAGTACGTAGGTATAAACACCATGGGACCACGCAGCAGTCATACCGCTCAGGAAGGAGATGCATTCTGTCTCCTAGAGATGAACGTACTTTGGTGCGAAAAGTGCAAATCAATCCCAGCACAACAGCAAAGGACCTTGTGAAGATGCTGGAGGAAACAGGTACAAAAGTATCTATATCCACAGTAAAATGAGTCCTATATCGACATAACCTGAAAGACCGTTCAGCAAGGAAGAAGCCACTGCTCCAAAACCACCATAAAAAAGCCAGACTACGGTTTGCAACTGCACATAGGGACAAAGATCATACATTTTGGAGCAATGTCCTCTGGTCTGATGAAACAAAAATATAACTGTTTGACCATAATGACCATCGTTATGTTTGGAGGACAAAGGGGGCTGCTTGCAAGCCGAAGAACACCATCCCAACCGTGAAGCACAGGGGTGGCAGAATCATGCTGTGGGGGTGCTTTGCTGCAGGAGGGACTGGTGCACTTCACAAAATAGATGGCATAATGAGGAAGGAAAATATGTGGATATATTGAAGCAACATCTCAAGACATCAGTCAGGAAGTTAAAGCTTGGTCGCAAATGGGTCTTCCAAATGGACAATGACCCCAAGCATACTTCCAAAGTTGTGGCAAAATGGCTTAAGGACAACAAAGTCAAGGTATTGGAGTGGCCATCACAAAGCCCTGACCTCAATCCTATAGAAAATGTGTGGGCAGAACTGAAAAGTGTGTGCGAGCAAGGAGGCCTACAAACCTGACTCAGTTACAGCAGCTCTGTCTGGAGGAATGGGCCAAAATTCACCCAACGTATTGTGGCAAGCTTGTGGAAGGCTACCCAAAATGTTTGACCCAAGTTAAACAATTTAAAGGCAATGCTACCAAATACTAATTGAGTGTATGTAAACTTCTGACCCACTGGGAATGTGATGAAAGAAATAAAAGCTGAAATAAATCATTCTCTCTACTATTATTCTGACATTTCACATTCTTAAAATAAAGTGGTGATCCTAACTGACCTAAGACAGGGAATTTTTACATTTACATTTTAGTCATTTAGCAGACGCTCTTATCCAGAGCGACTTACAGTTAGTGAATACATATTTTTTTTATACTGCCCCCCCGTGGGAATCGAACCCACAACCCTGGCGTTGCAAACGCCATGCTCTATCAACTGAGCTACATCCCTGCCGGCCATTCCCTCCCCTACCCTGGGCCAATTGTGCGCCGCCCATGAGTCTCCCGGTCGCGGCCGGCTGCGACAGAGCCTGGATCTCTAGTGACACAGTTAGCACTGCGATGCAGTGCCTTAGACCACTGCGCCACTCAGGAGTAAATATTTTTACCAGGATTAAATGTGAGGAATTGTGAAAAACTGAGTTTAAATGTATTTGGCTAAGGTGTATGTAAACATCCGACTTCAACTGTATGTATATATTCTTAATTCCATTCCTTACTTAGATGTGTGTGTATTGGGTATATGTTGTGAAATTGTTAGATATTACTTGTTAGATATTACTGCACTGTCAGAGCTAGAAGCACAAGCATTTCGCTACACCCGCAATAACATCTGCTAAACACGTGTATGTGACAAATAAAATGTGATTCGATTTGAAGGGCTTTTCTTTATTTTTACTATTTTCTTCATAGTAGAATAATAGTGAAGACATCAAAACTATGAAATAACACATATGTAGTAACCAAAAAAAGTGTTAAACCAATCAAAATATATTTTATATTTGAGATTCTTCAAATAGCTGCTCATTGCCTTGATGACAGCTTTGCACACTCTTGGCATTCTCTCAACCAGCTTCACCTGGAATGCTTTTCCAACAGTCTTGAAGGAGTTCCCACATATGCTGAGCACTTGTTGGCTGCTTTTCCTTCACTCTGCCGTCCGACTCATCCCAAACCATCTCAATTGGGTTGAGGTCGGGGGATTGTGGAGGCCAGGTCATCTGATGCAGCACTCCATCACTCTACTTCTTGGTAAAATAGCCCTTACACAGCCTGGAGGTGTGTTGAGTCATTGTCCAGTTGAAAACAAATTATAGTCCCACTAAGACAAACCAGATGGGATGGCGTATCACTGCAGAATGCTGTGGTAGCCATGCTGGTTAAGTATGGCTTGAATTCTAAATAAATCACAGACAGTGTCACCAGCAAAGCACCCCCACACCATAACACCTCCTCCTCCATACACATGCGGAGATCATCCGTTCACCCACACCGCGTCTCACAAAGACACGGTGGTTGGAACCAAAAATCTACAATGTGGGCTCCAGACCAAAGGACACATTTCCACTGGTCTAATGTCCATTGCTCGTGTTTCTTGGCCCAAGCAGGTCTCTTCTTGTTATTGGTGTCCTTTAGTAGTGGTTTCTTTGCAGCAATTAGACCATGAAGGCCT
This sequence comes from Coregonus lavaretus, assembly GCF_964263955.1. NCBI lineage: Eukaryota > Metazoa > Chordata > Actinopteri > Salmoniformes > Salmonidae > Coregonus > Coregonus lavaretus. Next base: position 15,430,167 of record NC_139993.1, read on the forward strand.
GATTCACACAGTCCCCTCTGAACAGTTGATGTTGAGATGACTGGTAGTGTATATATATATACTGTATATACAGTGCATTCGGAATGTATTCAGACCCCTTGACTTTTTCCACATAGTTACGTTACAGCCTTATTCTAAAATGGATTATATTGTTTGTTTTTTCTCATCAATCTACACCCAATACCCCATAATGAAAAAGCAAAAACAGGTATTTAGAAATTGCAAATGTATAAAAGAAAAAAACCGGAAATATCACATTTACATAAGTATTCAGAACCTTTACTCAGTACTTTGTTGAAGCACCTTTGGCAACGATTACAGCCTCAAGTCTTCTTGGGTATGATGCTACAAGCTTGGCACACCTGTATTTGGGGAGTTTCTCCCATTCTTCTCTGCAGATCCTCTCAAGCCCTGTCAGGTTGGATGGGTAGCGTCGCTGCACAGCTATTTTCAGGTCTCTCTAGAGATGTTCGATCGGATTCAAGTCCGTGCTTTGGCTGGGCCACTCAAGTACATTCAGAGACTTGCCCGAAGCCACTCCTGCATTGTCTTGGCTGTGTGCTTAGGGTCGTTGTCGTGTTGGAAAGTGAACCTTTTGCCCCAGTCTGAGTTCTTGAGCGCTCTGGAGCAGATTTTCATCTGTCACGTATTCTGACGAGACTGCCCTTCCTTCTGGCTCGGGCAGGCTTCGGCGTTCGTCACCACCGGAGTACTAGCTGCTGCCGCTCTATGTTATATGTTTCTATGTTCACTTGATTGTTGTCTGTTGTTGCGCACCTGTTCCCCATTATGTTAGTTTGTCTGCCTATTTAACCTGTACAAGTCCACTGTTTGGTGTGCGTGTTTATTGTATGTACGAGTGTCATTAGTGTGAGCGGGTTTTGCTCCTCCTTTGTTGTTTTGGAGGATTTTCCTTGTATTTCTTTACTACACAGTAAAGTGGTTCTTCATCTCATTCTGTGTCCTGCGCTTGACTCTGGCCTACCGCATTCCATCGACATTCGTGACAGAAACACGCGCTACTATGGAGTTAGCAGGAGCAGCCGGAGTAACCTAGATGATGGAGCAACAAATCATGATTCAGACTCTCGGGGTCACCATGGAACGAGTATTCCAGACAATGGAACGATGGGAGAGAGGTGGTTTCCCGTCACCATCTCCAACCAATCAACCACCTACAACACTGGTCACCGCTTCACCATCTGGGTCCAGTGGGATTCGGCTCTCGCTCCCGAGGGCATATGACGGAACACCTGCCGGGTGCCAGGGATTTATCCTCCAGGTCGAGCTGTACCTGGCCACCATTCACCCGGCGCCCTCGGGATACGAGAGCGTGTCCGCCCTCATCTCCTGTCTATCAGGGAAGGCGCTGGAGTGGGCCAACGCCGAGTGGGGAGGAATAGACGCAAGTACTGTCCGCTACGAGGATTTCACCCGCCGCTTCCGGGCGGTATTCGATCATTCACCAGAGTGGAGGGCGGCGGGTGAACGTCTGTTCCACCTACGACAGGAGATGAGGAGCGCGCAGGAGTTCGTGCTGGAGTTCAAAACGTTAGCAGCCAACGCGGGATGGAATGAGAGGGCCCTGATCGACCATTATCGCTGCAGCTTAAGGGAGGACGTCCGTCGGGAGCTGGCCTGCAGGGACACCGATCTCACCCTGGACCAACTGGTGGACATGTCCATCAGGTTGGATAACCTGTTGGCAGCCCGCGGACGTTATGATCAAGGGCCGTCCATTCCATCTTCCAGCACCTCCGAGTCTACCTCCATGGAGCTCGGAGGTGCTGCGGTTAGGGAGACGGTTAGAGGGACCGTCCCCTGCACCAACTGTGGCCGCAGAGGACACACTGCTGGTCGGTGCTGGAGAGGGTTCTCAGGAAGTCGAGGCAGCAGGCAGGGCACTGGTCGAACGTCTCAGGTGAGTAGGCACCCGACTCACCCAGAGCCTGCTGTTGCTAATTTGTGTATAGATATTGTTTTTCCAGAAGTTTCCCCCCATTCCCAGCATAAGGCGCTAGTAGATTCAGGCGCGGCTGGGAAATGTATTGATCGTCAGTATGCTCATAGTTTAGGGATTCCTACTGTGTCTGTTGATAAACCTTTCTCTGTGCACGCCTTAGATAGTCTCCCATTAGGGTCAGGCATAATCAGGGAGGTCACCACCCTACTTCTGATGAGGACGCAGGGGGGTCATGAGGAGAGGATTAGCCTCTATCTGATTGATTCTCCTGCGTATCCTGTGGTGTTGGGACTTCCCTGGATAACCATTCATGACCCCACAATTTCATGGCAACAGAGGGATGGTCCGGTCAGTGTTCAGGGAGGTGTGTAGGAGTTTCCTTGGGGGCAACTATGGTGGAGAGTCCAAACCAGGTTTCCACTATGCACATTCCCGCCGAGTATGCCGATTTGGCTATCGCCTTCAGTAAAAAGAGGGAGACTAAATTACCACCTCATCATCCAGGGGATTGCACGATAAATCTCCAGGTAGGAGCTGCACTTCCCCGGAGTCATGTGTATCCTTTGTCTCAGGAGGAGAAGGCGGCTAAGGAAACATATGTCACCGAGTCTCTGAGACAGGGATACATTCGGCCATCCACTTCACCTGTCTCCTTAAGTTTATTTTTTGTGAAGAAGAAGGATGGTGGTTTACGCCCGTGCATTGATTACCGTGGCTTAAATCAGATTACCATCAAGTACAGCTATCCATTACCCCTGATAGCTAGTATGACGGAATCATTGCACGGGGCACGCTTCTTCACAAAACTGGATCTCAGGAGCACGTACAACCTAGTGCGTATCCGGGAGGGAGATGAGTGGAAGACGGCATTTAGTACCACCTCTGGACATTATGAGTATCTTGTCATGCCATACGGGTTAATGAATGCTCCATCAGTCTTCCAATCATTTGTGGATGAGATTTTCAGGGACCTGCACGGACATGGGGTGGTGGTGTATATTGATGACATACTTATATACTCCACTACAAGGGCCGAGCATGTGTCCCTGGTGCGTAAAGTGCTTGAAAGACTGTTGAAGCATGACCTGTATGCTAAGGCAGAGAAATGCCTGTTCTTTCAGGAGTCCATCTCCTTCCTAGGGTAACACATGTCCGCGTCTGGGGTGAAGATGGAGAGTGACCGCGTTTCGGCCGTGCGTAATTGGGCGACTCCAACCACGGTAAAGGAGGTGCAGCGTTTCTTGGGGTTTGCCAAGTACTACCGGTTTATCTGGGGCTTTGGTCAGGTAGCGGCTCCCATTACCTCGTTGCTGAAGGGGGGACCGGTGCATCTGCGGTGGTCAGCTGAGGCGGACAGGGCTCTTAGTCGCCTGAAGGAGCTGTTCACCTCGGTTCCAGTGCTGGCTCATCCGGATCCCTCCTTGGCCTTCACGGTTGAGGTGGACGCATCCGAGGCTGGGATAGGAGCTGTACTTTCTCAGCGCTCGGGCACGCCACCCAAGCTCCGCCCCTGTGCTTTCTTTTCGAAGAAGCTCAGCCCGGCGGAGCGCAATATGATGTGGGGGACCAGGAGTTGTTGGCGATGGTCAAAGCCCTGAAGGCGTGGAGACATTGGCTTGAGGGGGCTAAACACCCTTTTCTCATTTTGACTGACCACCGCAATCTGGAGTACATCTGAGCGGCGAAGAGGTACCCTCGCCAGGCAAGGTGGTCCATGTTTCTAATCCGTTTTGTTATCACCCTTTCTTACAGGCCGGGCTCCCAGAATGCTAAGGCAGATGCTCTGTCCCGACTGTATGACACGGAGGAGAGTTCCGTGGAGCCCACTCCCATACTTCCGGAGTCTTGTCTGGTCGCACCGGTGGTGTGGGAGGTTGACGCGGACATCGAGCGGGCGTTACGTAACGAACCCTCTCCTCCCTAGTGTCCAGAGGGTCGTAAGTACGTACCGTTAGAGGTCCGCGATCGTTTGATCTATTGGGCTCACACGTCACCCTCCTCTGGTCATCCTGGCATCGGTCGGACAGTGACCTGTCTTAGTGGGAAGTACTGGTGGCCCACCTTAGCCAAGGACGTGAGGGTTTATGTTTCCTCCTGCTCGGTGTGCGCCCACTGTAAGGCTCCTAGACACCTGCCTAGAGGGAAATTACAACCCCTACCTGTTCCACAGCGACCGTGGACCCACCTATCGGTGGATTTTATGACTGATCTTCCTCCCTCAAGGGGGAACACAACTATCCTGGTCATTGTGGATCGGTTCTCTAAGTCCTGTCGCCTCCTTCCTCTGTCCGGACTCCCTACGGCCCTACAAACTGCCAAGGCCCTGTTTACACACGTCTTCCGGCAATACGGGGTGCCTGAGGATATAGTGTCTGATCGGGGTCCCCAGTTCACCTCAAGGGTGTGGAGGGCGTTCATGGAACGGTTGGGGATCTCGGTTAGCCACACCTCAGGTTTTCACCCCGAGAGTAACGGGCAGGTGGAGAGAATTAACCAGGAGGTGGGTAGGTTTCTGAGGACGTATTGCAAGGACCGGCGAGGGGAGTAGTCGGTTTTCCTACCCTGGGCAGAGATGGCTATAACCTCCAACCGCCACTCCTCAACTGACCTCACACCATTCCAGTGTGTTTTAGGTTATCAGCCGGCCCTGGCACCGTGGAATCAGAGCCAGATCGAGGTACCTGCGGTGGTCGAGTGGGTTCGGCACTCGCGGGAGACCTGGGATGCTACACATGGACGCCTGCAGAGGGCCAGCAGGCGTCAGAAGGCGAGCGCCGACCGCTACCGCAGTGAAGCCCCGGTGTATGCACCGGGGGACCGGGTCTGGCTCTCGACCCGAAACCTGCCCCTTCGCCTGCCCTGCCGGAAGTTGGGTAGGTGGTTTGTGGGCCCATTTAAAGTCCTGAGGAGATTGAACGAAGTATGTTATAGGTTACAACTTCCTGTTAATTATCGTATTATACCCTCGTTCCATGTGTCTCTCCTCAGGCCGGTGGTAGCTGGTCCACTCCAGGAATCTGAGATACGGGAGGTTCCTCCGCCTCCACTGCACATCGAGGGGGCACCGGCGTACTCGGTCCGTTCCATCCTGGATTCGAGGCGTCGGGCGGGGGGCCTGCAGTATCTCGTGGAGTGGGAGGTGTACGGTCCGGAGGAGCGGTGCTGGGTTCCTGGCTGGAGACTGCAGTTCCTTTCTTGCTCGGGCAGGCTTCGGTGTTCATTGTCACCGGAGTACTAGCTGCTGCCGCTCTATGTTATATGTTTCTATGTTCACTTGATTATTTATCTGTTGTTGAGCACCTGTTCCCCATTTTGTTAGTTTGTCTGCCTATTTAACCTGTACACGTCCACTGTTTGGTGTGCGTGTTTATTGTATGTACGAGTGTCATTAGTGTGAGCGGGTTTTGGCTCCTCCTTTGTTGTTTTGGAGGATTTTCCTTGTATTTCTTTACTACTCAGTAAAGTGGTTCTTCATCTCATTCTGTGTCCTGCGCTTGACTCTGGCCTACCGCATTCCACCGACATTCGTGACATCATCAAAGATCTCTCTGTACTTTGCTCCGTTCATCTTTCCCTCGATCCTGACTAGTCTCCCAGTCCCTGCTGCTGAAAAACATCCCCACAGCATGATGCTCCCACCACCATGCTTCACCATAGGGATGGTGCCAGGTTTCCTCCAGACGTGACGCTTGGCATTCAGGCCAAAGAGTTCAATCTTGGTTTCATCAGACCAGAGAATATTGTTTCTCATGGTCTGAGAGTCCTTTAGGTGCCTTTTGGCAAACTCTAAGTTGGACGTCATATGCCTTTTACTGAGGAGTGGCTTCCGTCTGGCCACTCTACCATACAAGCCTGATTGGTGGAGTGCTGCAGAGATGGTTGTCATTCTGGATGGTTCTCCCATCTCCACAGAGGCACTCTGGAGTTCTGTCAGAGTGACCATCGGGTTCTTGGTCACCTCCCTGAACAAAGCACCTTCTCCCCCGATTGCTCAGGAAGAGTGTCTTGGTGGTTCCAAACTTCTTTCATTTAGGAATGACAGAGGTCACTGTGTTCTTGGGGATCTTCAATGCTGCAGAAATGTTTTGGTACCCTTCCCCAGATCTGTGCCATGACACAATCCTGTCTCGGAGCTCTACGGACAGTTCGTTCGACCTCATGGCTTGGTTTTTGCTCTGACATGCACTTCCAATTGTGGAAAAAAACTAAAACTATTTAATCCATTTTAGAATAAGGAAAAAGTAAAGGGGTCTGAATACTTTCCGAATGCGCTGTATATACAGTGGGGAGAACAAGTATTTGATACACTGCCGATTTTGCAGGTTTTCCTACTTACAAAGCATGTAGAGGTCTGTAATTTTTATCATAGGTGCACTTCAACTGTGAGAGACGGAATCTAAAACAAAAATCCAGAAAATCACATTGTATGATTTTAAAGTAATTAATTTGCATTTTATTGCATGACATAAGTATTTGATCACCTACCAACCAGTAAGAATTCCGGCTCTCACAGACCTGTTAGTTTTTTTTTAAGAAGCCCTCCTGTTCTCCATTCATTCCCTGTATTAACTGCACCTGTTTGAACTCGTTACCTGTATAAAAGACACCGGTCCACACACTCAACCAAACAGACTCCAACCTCTCCACAATGGCCAAGACCAGAGAGCTGTGTAAGGACATCAGGGATAAAATTGTAGACCTGCACAAGGCTGGGATGGGTTACAGGACAATAGGCAAGCAGCTTGGTGAGAAGGCAACAACTGTTGGCGCAATTATTAGAAAATGGAAGAAGTTCAAGATGACGGTCAATCACACTCGGTCTGGGGCTCCATACAAGATCTCACCTCGTGGGGCATCAATGATCATGAGGAAGGTGAGGGATCAGCCCAGAACTACACGGCAGGACCTGGTCAATGACCTGAAGAGAGCTGGGACCACAATCTCAAAGAAAACCATTAGTAACACACTACGCCGTCATGGATTAAAATCCTGCAGCGCACGCAAGGTCCCCCTGCTCAAGCCAGCGCATGTCCAGGCACGTCTGAAGTTTGCCAATGACCATCTGGATGATCCAGAGGAGGAATGGGAGAAGGTCATGTGGTCTGATGAGACAAAAATAGAGCTTTTTGGTCTAAACTCCACTCGCCATGTTTGGAGGAAGAAGAAGGATGAGTACAACCTCAAGAACACCATCCCAACCGTGAAGCATGGAGGTGGAAACATCATTCTTTGGGGATGCTTTTCTGCAAAGGGGACAGGACAACTGCACCGTATTGAGGGGAGGATGGATGGGGCCATGTATCGCGAGATCTTGGCCAACAACCTCCTTCCCTCAGTAAGAGCATTGAAGATGGGTCGTGGCTGGGTCTTCCAGCATGACAACGACCCAAAACGCACAGCCAGGGCAACTAAGGAGTGGCTCCGTAAGAAGCATCTCAAGGTCCTGGAGTGGCCTAGCCAGTCTCCAGACCTGAACCCAATAGAAAATCTTTGGAGGGAGCTGAAAGTCCGTATTGCCCAGCGACAGCCCCGAAATCTGAAGGATCTGGAGAAGGTCTGTATGGAGGAGTGGGCCAAAATCCCTGCTGCAGTGTGTGCAAACCTGGTCAAGACCTACAGGAAACGTATGATCTCTGTAATTGCAAACAAAGGTTTCTGTACCAAATATTAAGTTCTGGTTTTCTGATGTATCAAATACTTATGTCATGCAATAAAATGCAAATTAATTACTTTAAAATCATACAATGTGATTTTCTGGATTTTTGTTTTAGATTCCGTCTCTCACAGTTGAAGTGTACCTATGATAAAAATTACAGACCTCTACATGCTTTGTAAGTAGGAAAACCTGCAAAATCAGCAGTGTATCAAATACTTGTTCTCCCCACTGTATATACAGTATATATATATATATATATATATATATATATATATATATATATATATACTGTATATACAGTATATATATATATATATATATATATATATATATATATATATATATATATATATATATATATATATATATATATATTATTTGTTATGTTTAGTGAACCACAAAGTCCAGCATTCATAGCGAATGCAGATACCGCCCCGCTAGGCAGATGGGGCGTTTCCACAAACTTGGTTGATGGCATTGTTTACTTCGAATGACCAACACACATCAATCTCAGAACTTCTCTAGGCAAAAAAATGTTATGTTTGTTTTTCCACTAACGTCTGTCATCATGCCCGTGTGGTGTTCTGTCTGGCTGTGCTAACTAGAAACACGCGCGAAAATGAGTTATCGTTCACCATTCTACCTACCAGAGATTTACCATGATGCTGCCAGCGGCTATCAAGAATGATGCTTACGGTGACCAAAGATTATCAGAGGGATTTCCATGCTGAACGGATGGGGAATCCATTTAGACGACAGCTGAGAAGTGATGCGATACCAAGCTAACGTTAGCAAATAAGAGAAACTCAATCTGGTAGCCATATATTCCACCCTTGTCTGGAAAACTCTCTGTTACTAAAAATGGAATTGTCGATATAGCTAACTCACTCTCGGTGTGTTGGTAGTAATGATGAATGTGTATAAATTGTCCATGGTTGGTTAGTTGGTTTTCAGCTGGCTAGCAATCTTGCTGCCAATTTAGTGACGCTAACTAGCTAACACCAAGCTGACAATATTAAAATGTCCATGTTAGGTGTGCTAAGCTAACCAGTCTAATAGAGATCAATACAATTTGTGGGGTGGTTAAATTGTGTATTGTTGTTTGTTTTGTTGTAGGTGGTACATAATCTGATTCCACCAACATGTGTTTCCAACCCCTAGCTCTGCACAAGGTGAAGGTAAATTGGCAAAAATATTTACACACTGACGGCTAACATAGCTCAATTTACAGTAAGCATGGCATAAACATGAATTGGGTAGTGTTAGTATGGATTTCTGTTTGTGTTATGGGATTACAGGTGGTTAGATGTAGCCTCAGGACCACAGTGTACCTTCCAGACCATCTAATCAATTTAGTCTACCACTTTTCTCTTTGTAAAACTCCTTCCACAGCCCTGCTGAAAAATACCCCAAAGGGGTGACATTTTTGGTAGATGAGCATGAGGGAGGGGACACACCTTGTGGTAATGGAGCACAACAAGATTGTGGGACAAGAACAAGCAAGAGACACTGAAAGGTATAAAATCAAGACTACAACAGTAATGACACAACCACCTCATTCTTCTCTCTGCAGATTCCCAAAACACAATACAAAGACACGTCTACAATAATCCCCTGCTACTATTGACAAGAATGATCTGTCAAAGTCAATGGGCTGGGGGAGGTTTACAGATAGGTCTTTGAGATGAGGAAGGGGGTTTGGTTGTGCTTAGAGACAGTAAATGTATTGTTGTGTATGAAAACGTTTGAAAGGTGCCATTTCTCCTCAAATCTCCCTTACACTACAATACGTACTGTGTAAGACCTGTCCTCCTAAGACTTTTCACACCTTCTGCTGCCCCCCAGCCCATTCACTTTGTTGACTGATCTTTCCTCTCGAAAGCAGCTCCCAATGTCACTCATTGTCCCTAAACAATACACTAGTCTGTCTCTAAACACTTAGGTCCCAATTGGTTGACACCTTTACCAACAAAGGCATGTTACTCTACGTGCCTTCCACAAAAAGTGTAAAATGGTAACACCACAGCCATGTCTTTCCAGGAGATGTGCAGTACCAGCAAATCTTCTGCAAGAGGTCCAAACATTTGGTGGTTAAGGTCTACGAGCCCTACACCAATTCCATCAGTCTTATCCAGATGGCCGTACACCGCAGACGGGACAAAACCATTCACCACAAACACTCCTGCTTCCACAGCACACCATGCCAAACACCATTGCCGGATAAAGGACCATAAAATCAATATGGATTTTTCAATAAGCCTCGACATTTGTCTCCCTTTATGGATTCACAGAAGATATTTATACAAGCTGTACATGGTTCTGTAGCATCAAACTGATTTTAGACATTCAGGTATATCCAAATAATATTGTTTTGTGTACAATATTTAATGCCAACTCAAAAATAACTGGGTATTCAACAAGAATGTTATATGGAAAAAGTAACATAAAAGTATGAACAGTTCAGTGTGTCTCAGGTGTAGTAAAGTGCAGAGAACTGTAGCTACAGATTGTTACAACAGATAATGTGATTTAACCAAAGATTTTTGGTATCCAGTACTGGGAGTTAGAGGAAAGGTACTGTTTGGTGTAGTACAGAGAATTTTCGACCAACCTTAGCGATGCTGTCTTAGTCCTTGAAACAGGAGTCTCAAAATGTTGATGTTTAGTTGCCGGGGTCCATTGTGAATTTAGAAAATGCTCCATTATTAAAATAAATGCTTTATTGCTCCCTTAAGTAATCCAACAGTGTACACTGTCATCTTATCTATTTCAGGTTCTCTCTCATTGATTGAGACAGGTGAGTGTCCACTCCAAAGTGCCGCAAGACACCTGTCTCGGGCCTCCCGAGTGGCGCAGCAGTCTAAGGCACTGCAGTGCTTGAGGCGTCACTACACTACTATCCGTGTTCGATCCCAGGCTGTGTCGCAGCCAGCCATGACCGGGAGACCCGGGATGTCCTTGTCCCATCGTGCTCTAGAGGCTCCTGTGGCGGGCCGAACTGGCACAGTTCAACTGCCATATATATTTTCCTTTATTATTTTCCCCTAACCTTACCACCCTTCCCCTAATTGGAGTAAACTAATGGACAACAACACTTACGCTTCTACTTCCAGCTTATACATACTATATACATTTTACAGACACAATATATTTTACATTAGTTATCTTTTGTTTGTTTTTAGTCCCATCCTTCAGCTACCCCTCCCATCTATCTCTCAAGACCATCCAGTTTTGATATCTATTTGCCATATAATTTTCAACTGTGCTGTGATGTTTCACAAAAGTTCTGAACCTATATACATTTTATGGACACAGTATATTTTACACACTTTTGTATATACTATAGTGTATGGCTACCTGTAATTGTTTAGCTAACTTAGCTAGCTAGACTAGCTAGTAGCTACCTACCTAGCTACCTTACTCATCAAACAGAAAAATAATTTGATTTCCCCCCACTGTAACACAGTTATATATTAGCCAGCAACACACAATTTGGGTTTCAGTAGATAAACTAAAGTTAGCTAGCTTGTTAGGTGGCTTGCAGGAAAAATAACTCACTTAGCTACCCACCATATTTCTCATCTGCCCTCTTGGTGCTGGCATCCATTGGCTGTAGCTGAGATTCTAGCTAAATCCAACTCTTTGTTTCGAATCCTCTTCACTATATTCCGGTTGAAACACGTATGGTTGAATGTCACCATGTTCATGAGAGGAATCACTTGAAGCCATTATGATCTGGTCAGTTTCTTCAGGTTTGCCCAAAGGATTGTGTTGTTAGTGTCCGCCTCCCTTTCAAAAAAGCCTGCCTTGGGGGAGCACGAAGCACCGCCCCACACGAGTTGTAGTCTTTCAGAGACTGGAAAAAACAGGTCAGCTTGTATATTTAGCAATGAATCCTCTGATAGGAACATCGCTAAAAGACGTCCAATGGCTCAAGGATAACCATATCTACAGCCACAAAAATGTATAGTGTGATCAGTATCACATAGAGCTTCAAGAAAATCATATTTAAATGTTACCGACTCGCTCGATTCGGTCTTATGTAGCAAAATTTGAAATTGTGTTTTTTACATTGGATAAAAGTATAGACAGAGCTTTACAATTGTATATCATACACTACAGTTGAGGAACAATGGGAAAGTTATTCTACTTTGAAAGTTGATAAACTTGTAACCCCAATTTTGAGAAAATGTTTTAGTACACCTACTGGAGAGCTCTTCTTTGTCTACACTGTCACGGTCGTTGATGAACGGGTCAGACCAAGTGCAGCGTGATATGCATACATGTTTATTAAATATTAAACACAACGACAAAACAACAAACAAAACAAAACGTGAAGTCCACCATACCATACCATACCATACCATACCATACCATACCATACCATACCATACCATACCATACCATACCATACCATACCATACCATACCATACCATACCATACCATACCATACCATACCATACCATACCATACCATACCATACCATACCATACCATACCATACCATACCATACCATACCATACCATACCATACCATACCATACCATACCATACCATACCATACCATACCATACCATACCATACCATACCATACCATACCATACCATACCATACCATAACTGGAACAAGATCCCACAACCCACTAATAACAATAGGCTACCTAAGTATGGTCCCCAATCAGAGACAACGAGCTACAGCTGCCTCTGATTGGGAACCACACCGGCCAACATAGATCTACACATAATAGAAACCCAACATAGAAATACACAACATAGAACATACACACCCTGACTCAACATATACGAGTCCCCAGAGTCAGGGCGTGACATACACCCATTCTGCATCATTCACACCCTCTTAAGCCCCACCCATCTCTTTAAGGATTCGCATGTGAGGCCATGTGCTATACAGAGTGAGTACGGTAGTGTACTAAACAACCACAGATTTCAAGACTAAAGGCTGGTTTATACTTGGTCTATCAACATGTCTGTAGACAGTTGTCGCAGTGACATCATAAACATTTTATTGTCGTTCAACATCAAACTTATCATTGTCGTTATGAGTATAAACACAAACACAACAGGCTGCATGACATCAGCAGCCTGGTGGTCTAAAATAGCATAACTGGTATATTTTAACAACAGTAAACCCATCCGTTTAAAAATGAATTTAGTATATGCCAATCTAGCAAACCAGGCAACTAAAAGCAACTTTCTAAATAACGTTTTGGTTAATTTCTAGCTTGTTAGCTAGCTAGCTAATGTTACATTAGCGGGCTAGCCAGTTCAAATAATGACCATAATAATAATATGCCATTTAGCAGACGCTTTTATCCAAAGCGACTTACAGTCATGCGTGCATACATTTTTTATTTATTATTTTTGTGTATGGGTGGTCCCGGGGCTCGAACCCGCTACCTTGGCGTTACAAGCCCCGTGCTCTACCAGCTGAGCTACAGAGGACCACAATATATATCATATAGCTGACAACTTCTTAACTTTAGCTAATATGTATTCATATTACAGGTGTGACGAGTACTGAGGATACGAAGAGGCAGGACGCAGATGCAGGAATCAACAATGTAAAGGTTTACTTAACACTGAGCATGAGAACAACAAAGAGCGAGTACACGACAAGACACTAACAATCACACACAACACAACACTGAACAGTCCAGGGCTATAGAGGGGTTGTGATGAGATGATGAGGTGCAGGTGCGCTGGAGGTGATTAGGGTGCGTTGGGTTTCCATTCCGGTGTTGCCGAGGTGGTGCGCTCAGACCGGTGGCTCAGTAGACCGGCGAATCAGAGCGCCGGAGGGGAGCAATGGGAGGAGACGTGACAACAGGAAAATAAACTCACAACAAGATAATTATTTACCAGTTAATGACGAGCTAATTACAGAAAATGGCTTACGGTTGTGAGTGTGACCAAATAAAAGCATGGCATTCTACCGGATAATTTTTGAACTTGGACACTGTCTCATTGGCCTAACGTTATATCGTAATTTGACTTTAGTGCAGGTCATGTTGTTCTTCACATTACAGTCTCTGGCAAACAAATACTATATCAAATAGAATCTAAGTTTATTTGTCACATGCACAGGATACAGAAGGTGTAAACAGTACAGTGAAATGGTTACTTGCATAGTGGAGTCTTTTGTTTAGACATGTAGCTAGCTAAACAATGACATATAGCTAGCATGTAGCTAGCTAAACAATGAACCATTATCCCAATGAACCATAATTCCAACTCATAACGTTACTACCCTGCATGAATCTAAAGCTAACCAACTAGCTAGGTTCAACGTTAGTTAGCTAGCTAACATTAGGCAATAACTAGCAACGCAAATGGCTCTGAGATACAAATAATATTACTACACAGATCATACATGTAATGTTAGTTAGCGAGCTAGTCAGCTAATGTTAGCTAGCTAGCTAACAGTACACTTTAACTTGCAATGAAAACAACTTTCTGACTGAATTAGAAACTTATAATATCTGAAAGTGTAGCTAGCTAGACTCTCTTACCTGTATACATGGATGAACACTTCTTCTGTCTGTCTGTCGGTGTCTTTCACCAATTTACCCATTGTAGCTCTATCACCAACTGTTTTGCCTTGTATGCAATGTATTGACTTGTGCGCCAATACCCTTGCTGCATATCTATGCGTCAATATCCTGTCTGTGGAGGTGGGAAAGTTGAGCGAGAGGTGGAGGTGGGAAAGAGAGGAGGGAGAGGAGGGAGAGGGAGAGAAATAGAGAGAGAGAGAGAGGAGAAAGGGAGAGGGTGAAGGAGGGAAGGGGTAAAGAGAGAGTTGAGGGAGAAAGAGATAGAAGAGAGAGGGAGGGAGAGAGAGGGAGAGAAGGGTGTCATGTCTGTGATGCCTTTCTCTATGCATCCATAATGTGATGCTAATCTTCCCTCATTGACTGCAATGTATTGACAACCCTGTGACACATTTTTCCTATTGACGTAAGAGTCAACACTGTGACACTCATCTTTTCCCATTGACTGCAATTTATTGACATAAGCATCAACCCTGTGACGCTCATCTTTTCTCATTGAATGCTATGTATTGACATAAACATCAACCCTGTGACACTCATCTTTTCCCATTGACTGCAATGTATTGAGAAAAACATCAACACTGTGTCACACATTTTTTTCCATTGACTGTAATGTATTGAGAAAAACTTCAACCCTGTGACACCAGTGGAGGCTGCTACGGGGAGGACGGCTCATATTAATGGCCGGAATGGAGTAAATGGAATGGTATCAAACACATTCATGTCTTAATAATAAACGTGTATGCCATCTGTAAATATGAATAGTATTGTTAAATTACGAGCCTAGTTGGTTTAGCCACAGAAAAAGACAGGAACCTTCCCGTCAGCCGTGATTGGTTGAGATAATGGATTTTATGAGTTAAATAGTTTTCCTTCCAAAAAATGGTAATTAAGTATTTTGAAAAGCAACTTTTCTGTGTTGGAATGATGTGGGTGTACCCCAACAACACAATGTTGTGGGCATATAATGGTCATTAAACATATTAATGCAAGTAGACCGCTTGATTGGCCAGCTCATCCTCCTCCGAAGGACGACATCACCACCCAAGAGGATATAGCAATAATTTTTAGTTTGAGGTGGGATTTTTAAAGTGTTATTATTTGGGTATGAGTTAACAGAATATGAACTTTTAAAAGTGAGATTTTTACTGGATAGTTACTTTAAGAGGGCTGAGAAGAGTGTAGGCCTCATTGTCCCAAGCACAACAGCTGTGACTTAATGAGTCCATTCCAGGGTGCTCAACATTTGCCCATGTCTGAGCTGCCCACTGTTGTTTCCTTATTGACCACATGACCATTGTCTCCAAGGTATTAATTAGGTCTTTATGGTAAGACACACAAGAATGCAGCAGCAGCTTCTGAGCCTTTGCCACCTCGGAGTAGTGGAGGGAAAGCTCCCGAATGCAATTCCACCAGCTTATGTTCAACGCTACAAACTGGTGACACAAGGGTTCATGAGCACACAAACTGACTACCACTGACAGTTCATGGGATTTGGCTATTGGGGACAGCTCTGTCAACAATATGTTTTCAGGTCCTTGCTTGTACAGTATGTGCCTACAAATAAGCCATAAATCACTAGTTATAAAATAAATCCTGACTGTAAATTCAGAGGTTAGTAGCAGAGGAATGTCTGTAGCTAAAAAGGCTGAAATAACAGATGCAGCATAAACTTGTAAACTGGGGATAGAGAAGCTAAATGTTACCATAGCAATTGAGATGAAATGCTCAAAAAGTTGTTTTAATTACATCTGGCTTCTTTAGTAGTTATTAAAGGTTCCTAGTGGAGAAAATTTTTGTGCATCCATTCTGTGCTCCTCTCCCTAAGTAAAATGTGTATTGGGATGCAATTTGAATGTGACATTTGAAAACAAAATATGCTTCTGTTAAGAAATTATTCAGAAATTATGCAATGACCTCGGATTAGAGTGAAGCAATACAATAGTGTTCTACTCAATTCTCCATCTAGATCATTTTCTTTGTACTACACAGTTTAGCCATGTGAGCTGCTCTCTGTACCAGGGATACAAGGCCGATCATAGAGGTCATTAAATACAAAAGTTTATCCTTGGAGACAAAAAGTAATCTTATGCCGCTATTATCCATAAAAAAGGTAGGCCCTCCTCAGGAACATACACAAACAGGAATGAGAAAAGTGAGAATGGTGTTTGATTCAATAAATCGTTATTGTCAAATGCATGACAACTGCATGGTAGATGGAAGCTTTGTATGACGTTCGGAACTGAGTGTGATGATGCTGCACAGCAGATCAGAGAACAGTGCAATGGAAACCCACATCAATTATTATTATGCCATAGTAGTTATTAAACTAAGAGGAGCGCATGGACAGACCACACCAATAAGGTGTAACTTGTCTGATGCATCAAACTGAGCTTTACAGAAACAGTGAGCTTTACAGTGAGCGTACTCACATATAATATTGATGTACTGACATGTAGTTTGAAATCTGAAAAATACAAAAAGGATGATAATAATTATATCATGAGTCATGACCACAGTCAATTCCATGTGACCGTTGAGTCACGGTAATCTCCTCCTATGTGTACAGTCGTGGTCAAAAGTTTTGAGAATGACACAAATTCTAATTTTAACAAAGTCTGCTGTCTCAGTTTTGATGATGGCAATTTGCATAAACTCCAGAATGTCATGAAGAGTGATCAGATGGATTGCAATTAATTGCAAAGTCCCTCTTTGCCATGAAAATGAACTAAATCCCCACAAAAACATTTACACTGCATTTCAGCCCTGCCACAAAAGGACCAGCTGACATCATGTCAGTGATTCTCTCGTTAACACAGGTGAGAGTGTTGACGAGGACAAGGCTGGAGATCACTCTGTCATGCTGATTGAGTTAGAAAACAGATTGGAAGCTTTAAAAGGAGGGTGGTGCTTGAAATCATTGTTATTCCTCTGTTAACTATGGTTACCTGCAGGGAAACACGTGCCGTCATCATTGCTTTGCACAAAAAGGCCTTCACAGGCAAGGATATTGCTGCTAGTAAGATTGCACCCAAATCAACCATCTATCGGATCATCAAGAACTTCAAGGAGAGAGGTTCAATTGTTGTGAAGAAGGCGTCAGGGCGCCCAAAAAAGTCCAGCAAGCGCCAGGACCGTCTCCTAAAGTTGATTCACCGGCACCACCGGCTTGCTCAGGAATGACAGCAGACAGGTGTGAGTGCATCTGCATGCACAGTGAGGCGAAAACTTTTGGAGGATGGCCTGGTGTCAAGAAGGGCAGCAAAGTGGGGCAGCAAAGTGATAACTAAGTGGCTCGGGGAACAAAACATCGACATTTTGGGTCCATGGTCAGGAAACTCCCCAGACCTTCATCTCATTGAGAACTTGTGGTCGATCCTCAAAAGGCGGGTGGACAAACAAAAATCCACAGATTCTGACAAACTCCAAGCATTGATTATGCAAGAATGGGCTGCCATCAGTCAGGATGTGGCCCAGAAGATAATTGACAGCATGCCAGGGCGGATTGCAGAGGTCTTGAAAAAGAAGGCTCAACCCTGCAAATATTGACTCTTTGCATAAACTTAATGTAATTGTCAATAAAAGCCTTTGACACTTATGGAATGCTTGTAATTATACTTCAGTATACCATAGTAACATCTGACAAAAATATCTCATAACACTGAAGCAGCGAACTTTGTGGAGACCAATACTTGTGTCATTCTCAAAACTTTTGACCATGACTTTCAAAAGTATTCATCCCCCTTTGCGTTTTTCCTATTTTGTTGCATTACAACCTGTAATTTAAATGGATTTTTATTTGGATTTCATGTAATTGACATACACAAAATAGTCCATATTGGTGAAGTGAAATGAAAAAAATAACTTGTTTCAAAAGATTCTAAAAAATAAATAACGTAAAAGTGGTGCGTGCATATGTATTCGCCCCCTTTGCTATGAAGCCCCTTCAGAAGTCACATAATTAGTTAAATAAAGTCCACCTGTGTGCAATCTTAGTGTCACATGATCTGTCACATGAGCTCAGTATATATACACCTGTTCTGAAAGGCCCCAGAGTCTGCAACACCACTAAGCAAGGGGCACCATGAAGACCAAGGAGCTCTCCAAACAGGTCAGGGACAAAGTTGTGGAGAAGTACAGATCAGGGTTGGGTTATAAAAAATATCCGAAACTTTGAACATCCCACAGAGCACCATTAAATCCATTATTAAAAAATGGAAAGAATATGGCACCACAACAAACCTGCCAAGAGAGGGCCGCCCACCAAAACCCACAGACCAGGCAAGGATGGCATTAATCAGAGAGGCAACAGAGAGACCAAAGATAACCCTGAAGGAGCTGCAAAGCTCCACAGCGGAGATTGGAGTATCTGTCCATAGGATAACTTTAAGCCGTACATTCCACCGAGCTGGTCTTTACGGAACAGTGCCAGAAAAAAGCCATTGCTTAAAGAAAAAAATAAGCAAACACATTTGGTGTTCGCCAAAAGGCATGTGGAAGACTCCCCAAACATATGGAAGAAGGTACTCTGGTCAGATGAGACTAAAATTGAGCTTTTTGCCCATCAAGGAAAACGCTATGTCTGGCGCAAACCCAAACACCTCTCATCACCCCGAGAACACCATTCCCACAGTGAAGCATGGTTGTCAGGCTGACGTGTATGCAGTAACGAAGTCAAGCGCAGGACACCGAGCTACTGGCAGACGTACTTTACTGAACACAGTATAGAAAGTACAAAACCAAAATACCTCCTAACAGGGAAGAAACAATACTGGCACACAACAGCTTGCCGACCTCACGAAAAACAATCACACACAATAAACTATGAGAGACAGGGGTATTTAAAGAGAATACAATGCAACATAATAGGAAACAGGTGTAAACAATAAAGACCAAACAAGACAAACACCAAAACATAGATCGTTAGCAGCTAGTACTCCGGGGACGACGAACGCCGAAGCCTGCCCGAGCAAGGAGGAGGAGCAGCCTCGGCTGAATCCGTGACAGTACCCCAGCCGTGCGCCGACACCGGCCTCGGGGACGGCCAGGAGGACGTCGAGCAGGGCGAGTCGGATGACTCCGGTGGAAATCCCTCAACATGGAGGGATCTAGGACGTCCCTCCTAGGGACCCAGCACCGTTCCTCCGGACTGTACCCCTCCCACTCCACGAGATACTGCAGGCCCCCCATTCGACGCCTCGAATCCAAGATGGAACGGACTGAGTACGCCGGAGCCCTATCAATGTCCAGTGGGGGCGGAGGAACCTCTCGTATCTCACTCTCCTGGAGTGGACCAGCTACTACCGGCCTGAGGAGAGACACATGGAACAAGGGGTTAATGCGGTAATTAATGGGCAGTTGTAACCTATAACATACCTCGTTCAATCTCCTTAGGACTTTAAATGGCCCCACAAACCGCCGACCCAGCTTCCGGCAGGGCAGGCGAAGGGGCAGGTTCCGGGTCGAGAGCCAGACCCGATCTCCCGGTGCATACACCGGAGCCTCACTGCGGTGGCGATCGGCGCTCGCCTTTTGCCGCCTGATAGCCCGTTGCAGATGGACATGCGCAGCGTTCCAGGTTTCTTCCGAACGCCGAAACCACTCGTCCACCGCAGGGGCTTCGATCTGGCTCTGATGCCAAGGTGCCAGGACCGGCTGATAACCTAGCACACACTGAAAAGGCATAAGGTTAGTGGAGGAGTGGCGGAGTGAGTTTTGGGCTATCTCTGCCCAGGGGATATATCCCGACCACTCCCCCTGGCAATACCCACATCTTGGTTCACTCTCTCCACCTGCCCATTACTCTCGGGGTGAAAACCTGAGGTAAGGCTAATCGAGACCCCCAGACGTTCCATAAACGCCCTCCAGACTCTAGAGGTGAACTGGGGACCCCGATCAGACACTATATCCTCAGGTACCCCGTAGTGCCGGAAGACGTGTGTAAACAGGGCGTCAGCAGTTTGTAGGGCTGTAGGGAGACCTGGCATAGGAATGAGACGGCAGGCCTTCGAAAACCGATCCACAACGACCAAGATCGTCGTGTTCCCCTGGGAGGGGGGAAGGTCTGTGACAAAATCCACCGATAGGTGAGACCACGGCCGTTGTGGAACGGGTAGGGGTTGTAACTTCCCTCTGGGCAGGTGTCTAGGCGCCTTACACTGGGCGCACACCGAGCAGGAGGAAACATAAACCCTCATGTCCTTAGCTAAAGTGGGCCACCAGTACTTCCCACTAAGGCAGTGCACTGTCGACCAATACCAGGATGACCAGAGGAGGGTGACATGTGAGCCCAATATATCAATCGATCACGAAACTCGAGCGGCACGTACTTCCGACCCTCTGGACACTGTGGGGGAGTAGGATCGGTACGTTACGCCCGCTCGATGTCCCCATCAACCTCCCACACCACCGGTGCCAACAGACAAGACTCTGGAAGTATGGGAGTGGGCTCAATGGACCTCTCCTCTGTATCATATAGTCGGGACAGGGCATCTGCCTTAGCGTTCTGTGACCCTGGTCTATAGGTGAGCTTAAATACAAATCGGATAAAAAACATAGCCCACCTTGCCTGGTGAGGGTTTAGCCTCCTCGCCACCCGGATGTACTCCAGGTTACGATGGTCAGTCAAAATGAGAAAAGGGTGTTTAGCCCCCTCAAGCCAATGCCTCCACACCTTCAGGGCTTGAACCACAGCTAACAGCTCCCTGTCCCCCTCATCATAATTGCGCTCCGCCGGACTGAGCTTCTTAGAAAAAAAAGCACAGGGGCGGAGTTTTGGTGGCATACCCGAGCGCTGAGACAGTACAGCACCGATCCTAGCCTCGGACGCATCCACTTCAACTTGGAACGCCAAAGAGGGATCCGGATGTGCCAGCACCGGAGCCGAGGTAAACAGGTCCTTCAGATGTCTAAAAGCCCTGTCCGCCTCAGCCGACCACTGCAGAAGCACCGGACCCCCCTTTAGCAGGGAGGTAATGGGAGCTGCTACCTGTCCAAAGCCCCGGATAAACCTCCGGTAGTATTTGGCAAAACCCAAGAACCACTGCACTTCCTTCACCGTGGTGGGAGTCTGCCAATTACGCAAGGCAGAAACGCGGTCAATCTCCATCTCCACCCCTGATGCGGACAACCGGTGTCCCAGGAAGGAGATGGACTCCTGGAAGAACAGACATTTCTCCGCCTTCACATACAGGTCATGCTCCAACAGTCTACCAAGCACCCGTCAAACCAGGGACACATGCTCGGCTCGCGTAGCGGAGTATATTAGAATGTCATCAATATACACCACTACACCCTGTCCATGCAAGTCCCGGAAAATCTTGTCCACAAACGATTGGAAGACTGAAGGAGCATTCATTAAACCGTATGGCATGACGAGGTACTCATAGTGACCCGAGGTGGTACTGAATGCTGTCTTCCAGTCATCTCCCTCCCTAATGCATACCAGGTTGTACGCGCTCCTGAGATCCAATTTTGTGTAGAATTGCGCCCCGTGTAATGACTCCGTCATACTAGCAATCAGAGGGAG
Source organism: Coregonus lavaretus (assembly GCF_964263955.1). NCBI lineage: Eukaryota > Metazoa > Chordata > Actinopteri > Salmoniformes > Salmonidae > Coregonus > Coregonus lavaretus. The sequence goes on from NC_139993.1 coordinate 15,451,882, forward strand.
AGGATAGCTGTATTTCATTGTGATCTGATTGAGACCATGGTAATCAATACACGGGCGTAAACCCCATCCTTCTTCTTCACAAAAAATAAACTCGATGACGCAGGGGAAGTGGACGGCCGTATGTATCCCTGTCTCAGAGATTCGGTGACATATGTCTCCATAGCCGCCGTCTCCTCCTGAGACAGAGGATACACATGACTACGAGGAAGCGCAGCGCCTACTTGGAGGTCTATCGCACAATCCCCCTGTCGATGAGGTGGTAATTGAGTCGCCTTCTTTTTACAGAAGGCGAGTGCCAAATCGGCATATTCAGGTGGAATGTGCATGGTGGGAACTTGGTTCGGACTTTCCACCGTCGTTGCCCCTACGGAAACACCTACACACCGCCCGAAACACTGATCAGACCATCCCTTGAGAGCCCTCTGTTGCCATGAAATGCTGGGGTCATGAGATGTTAACCAGGCAAGCCCCAACCCCACGGGAAACGCAGGATAATCAATCAAATACAAACAAATTATCTCCTCATGACCCTCCTGCGTTTTCATCCTGAGAGGCGCTGTGACTTCCCTAATCAATCCTGACCCCAAAGGGCAGCTATCTAGGGCATGGATGGGGAAGGGCACATCAACTGGTACAATAGGAATCCCTAACTTATAGGTGAACTGGCGATCGATAAAATTCCCAGCTGCGCCTGAATCTACTAGCGCCTTATGCTGGGAATGAGGAGAAACCTCGGGAAACACCACTTTAATACACATATGCGCAACAGAGAGCTCTGGGTGAGTTGGGTGCCTACTCACCTGGAATGACTCATCAGAGCGATGCCTACTGCCTCAATTCCTAGGAGACCCTCCCCAGCACCGGCCAGCAGTGTGTCCTCTGCGGCCACAGTTGGTGCAGGGGACAGCCTCTCTCCTGGTCTCTCTCCTGGTCTCCCTAGCTCCAGCACCTCCGAGCTCCATAGGGGTCGGCTCGGAAGTGCTGGGGGATGGAATGGACGGCCCTGAATCCGGACGTCCGTGGGTAGCCAACAGGGTATCCAGGCGAATTGACATGTCCACCAGTTGATCGAAGCTGAGGTTGGTGTCCCTGCAGGCCAATTCCCGACGCACGTCCTCCATCAGGCTACATCTGTAGTGGTCGATGAGGGCCCTCTCATTCCATCCCGCGTTGGCAGCCAGCGTCCGGAAGTCCAGTGCGAATTCCTGTGCGCTCCTCCTCCCCTGTCTGAGGTGGAATAGACGCTCACCCGCCGCTTTACCCTCTGGTGGATGATCGAATACTGCCCTGAAGCGGCGGGTGAACTCTGCATAGTTGACAGTAGCGGCGTCTATTCCCCCCCACTCGGCGTTGGCCCACTCCAGCGCCTTGCCGGACAGACAGGAGATGAGGGCGGACACGCTCTCGTATCCCGAGGGCACCGGGTGGATGGTTGCCAGGTAGAGTTCAACCTGGAGCAGGAAACCCTGACACCCGGCAGCTGTGCCATCATAAGCCCTCGGGAGCGAAAGCCGAATCCCACTGGACCCCGGAGGTGAAGCGATGGGCATCGCCGATGGTGGTGGTATCGTCGGAGGAGGTGTAGGCAGACCTCCTCTTTCCCATCGCTCCATAGTGCTCACCACCCATTCCATGGCGGTGCCGAGAGCCTGGATCATGGCCGCTTGTTGTTCGACGCATTCCTCCATTGATCCAGCTGGCACCGCCGCTCCTGCTGACTCCATGTGTGGTGTGTGATTCTGGGAGGCTGACGTGTATGCGGTAACGAAGTCAAGCGCAGGACACCGAGCTACTGGCAGACGTACTTTACTGAACACAGTATGTAAAGTACAAAACCAAAATACCTCCTAACAGGGAGGAAACAATACTGGCACACAACAGCTTGCCGACCTCACGAAAAACAATCACACACAATAAACTATGAGAGACAGGGGTATTTAAAGGTAATACAATGCAACACAATAGGAAACAGGTGTAAACAATAAAGACCAAACAAGACAAACACCGAAACATAGATCGGTAGCAGCTAGTACTCCGGGGACGACGAACGCCGAAGCCTGCCCGAGCAAGGAGGAGGAGCAGCCTCGGCTGAATCCGTGACAATGGTGGTGGCAGGATCATGCCATTAGTCCCGTGTAGCTCAGTTGGTAGAGCATGGCGTTTGCAACGCCAGGGTTGTGGGTTCGATAAAATAATGTATGCGCTAACTGTAAGTCGCTCTGGATAAGAGCGTCTGCTAAATGACTAAAATGTAATGTAAATGTATGCACTCACTAACCGTAAGTCGCTCTGGATAAGAGCGTCTGCTAAATGTAAAAAATGTAATGTTTTTCATCGGCAGGGACTGGGAAACTGGTCAGAATTGAAGGAATGATGGATGGCGCAAAATACAGAGAAAATCCTGAGGGAAACCTGTTTCAGTCTTCCAGAGATTTGAGACTGGGACGGAGGTTCACCTTCCAGCAGGACAATGACCCTAAGCATACTGCTAAAGCAACACTCGAGTGGTTTAAGGGGAAACATTTAAATGTCTTGGAATGGCCTAGTCAAAGCCCAGACCTCAATCCAATTGAGAATCTGTGGTATGACTTAAAAATTGCTGTACACCAGTGGAACCCATCCAACTTGAAGGAGCTGGAGCAGTTTTGCCTTGAAGAATGGGAAAACATCCCAGTGTCTAGATGTGCCAAGCTTATAGAGACATACCCCAAGAGACTTGCAGCTGTAATTGCTGCAAAAGGTGGCTCGACAAAGTATTGACTTTGGGGGGGTGAATAGTTTTGCACGCACAAGTTTTCAGTTTTTTTGTCTTATTTCTTGTTTGTTTCACAAGAAAAAATATTTTGCATCTTCAAAGTGTTAGGCATGTTGTGTAAATCAAATGATACAAACCCCCAAAAAATCTATTTTAATTCCAGGTTGTAAGGCAACAAAATAGGGAAAATGCCAAGGGGGGTGAATACTTTCGCAAGCCACTGTTTGTTTAGAAATGGCACTGATGTGTTGATAGTACCTAACTCACACTCTATTGTCCCTCTAATCACTCTGACATCAAATGCAAATTCTATTAAAAATCACATCAAACACCTATCAACAAAGCAGTAATATGCTTTTAAAACTCAACCTTAGGCTGCATTGTTTGGTTGACCTCAATGTGATTGATCAATTTGAAAAAATTTATTCAACAACAGGTTGATGATGAGTGGAAAACATGGTCATTGTGGATCTTGTTTCAAGGCACAATGAAATGGACAGCGCTTTCTAAGGTGATGATTAATTCAAAGCGTTTTTAAGACGTTGCATGTAGAGCACCCATACACATATTAGAGCTTATGCATACACATAGGCCTACAGTACATATGAGCCCAAGCCCGATACAATACATAGCCTACTAGCCAACCGCATATTACACACTGCAGAAAAATTAAATAAAAAAATGATTTAAGATGTCTTTGGTACATAATTGGTCTAGTCTGTACTCCAAAATTAAATAACACTAAAGTAATCGCCTTTGACTGTGGACTGTATTATTATGCATTCTGCATGGACTGGTTACAATATGCGATGCTCCAAACTTTCTATCCATGAGTTTGGGAGCGAACATATAGACCTAGACGATGCTGTTGGTTCATTGATTATAATAATATAATGATATACTGTGCCATTTAGCAGATGCTTTTATCCAAAGTGACTTAAAGTCATGTGTGCATACATTTTTATGTATGGGTGGTCCTGGGGATCGAACCCACTACCCTGGCGTTACAAGCGCCATGCTCTACCAATTGAGCTACAGAGGACCAGAGTAGGCTATTTAGCCTGCAATTATAGTGAATTTGTATTTGATTTTGAATAGCCTAGTAATAGGTGATTTTTATATATTTTCATAATTAACAGGTTAACACATTACTTTTAGCTACAGAATATATCACCACCGTGCGTTTTCATCTCCTCCTCTCTCTCCTTCATTCCTTTCTCGAGCACGCAGAGAGAGGGGCTGTCAACAGTTTAATGAAAGATGTTTTGTTGTGAAAACATGTTACTATGGATGTTCGCAAAGAGATTTCCCTTGGTTTCCCAAATTGAGCACTGGGTAACTGTAGGAACAGGGTTGGAGAGCCCATGGTATACAAAGTTTGGGTGAAATATCACCTGTCACGCAGCGAGAGGCTGCTCCTCATGATGCATGGAGTGAAATACAATGCCTTTAGAAAATATTAACATCCCTTGACTTTTTCCACATTTAGTTGTGTTACAGCCTGAATTTAAAATGGATTAAATACAGATGTTTTGTCAAAGTGGAATTATGTTTTTAGAAATGTCTACAAATTAATTAAAAATGGAAACCTTAAATGTCAATAAGTATTCAACCCCTTTATGGCAAGCCTAAATAAGTTCAGTAGTAAATATTTGCTTAACAAGTCACATAATAAGTCACTCTCTGTGCAATAATAGTGTTTAACATCATTGTTGAATGACTACCTCATCTCTGCACCTATTGGTAGATGGGTAAAAATAATTTTTAAAAGCAGACATTGAATATCCCTTTGAGCCTGGTGAAGTTATTAATTACACTTTGAATGGTGTATCAATACACTCAGTCACAACAAAGATACAGGCGTCCTTCCTAACTCAGTTACCAGAGAGGAAGGAAACCACACAGGGATTTCACCATGAGGCCAATGGTGACTTTAAAACAGTTACCGAGTTTAATGGCTGTGATAGGAGAAAATTGAGGATGGATCAACAACATTGTAGTTACTCCACAATACTAACCTAATAGACAGAGTGAAAAGAAGCAACCCTGTACAGAACAAAAATATTCCAAAACATTCATCCTGTTTGCAATAAGGCACTAAAATAAAACTGCAAAGAATGTAGCAAAGAAATTGACTTTATGTCCTGAATACAAAGCATTATGTTTGGGGCAAATCCAACACAACACATCACTGAATACCACTCTTCATATTTTCAAGCATGGTGGTGGCTGCATCATGTTTTGGGTATCCTTGTCATTGACAAGGACTAGGGAGTTCTTCAGGATAAAAAGACACAGAATAGAGCTAAGCACAGGCAAAATCCTGGAGGAAAAACAGGTTCAGTCTGCTTTCCAACAGACACCGGGAGACAAATTCACCTTTCAGCAGGACAATAACCTAAAACACAATGCCAAATATACAATGGAGTAGCTTACCAAGACGACATTGAATGTTCCTGAGTGGGCTAGTTACAATTTTGACTTAAATCGGTGTCACGGTTTCGGTCGAGGCTGCTCCTCCTCCTTGCTCGGGCAGGCTTCGGCGGTCGTCGTCCCCGGAGTACTAGCTGCCACCGTTGTATGTTTCATGTTTGTTTGGTTTTGTCTTGATGTTGTACACCTGTTTCCAGTTAGCGTTCATTAGTGTCCTATTTTGTTCTCGTTGTGTGTGTCAGGTGCTGTGTGTGATTGCGCTTCTGTTTGGTGTTCTGTGCTACGTGTTTCCCTCCGTTGTTTTGGAGAGGGTTTTTCGCACATGTTAGTGCGCCTTTTGTTTGACGCCTGTGTGCGCCTTTATTTCGCCTCCGGGCTTGTTGAGCTCGTGTACTACGTGAATATTTCACTAAAGTCTTTTGGACTTAGTTTCTGCGTCCTGCGCTTGATTCCTGCACCACACCCACCTTCAGCACCCATGACAGAATCACACAGGAGCAACAGCCGCACCTGAGTCGGTGGAGGAGCATGTCCGCGGCCAGGATGACCAGATCAGACAACTGGGGACCGCTCTACAGGATGTCATCAACACCCTGCACCGATGGGAGTCCAGAGGGGTACCCACACCTCCACCTACCTTGCCACCACCATCGGTCGGTCCACCAGTCCCAGGTCCGGAACCCAGTGGGATTCGGCTCTCGCTCCCGAGGGCGTATGACGGCACAGCTGCCGGGTGTCAGGGGTTCCTCCTGCAGGTGGAGCTCTACCTGGCCACTGTACACCCGGTGCCCTCGGGACACGAGAGCGTTTCCGCCCTCATCTCCTGTCTCACGGGCAAGGCGTTGGAATGGGCCAACGCCGAGTGGAGGAGGATAGACGCCACCACCATCTCCTACGCTGAGTTCTCCCGTCGCTTCAAGGCCATGTTCGACCATCCACCTGAGGGCAAAGCGGCGGGGGAGCGTCTATTCTACCTTAGACAGGGGAGGAGGAGCGCACAGGCGTTCGCACTGGAGTTCCGGACTCTAGCGGCAGACGCAGGGTGGAATGAACGGGCCCTCATCGATCATTTTCGATGTAGCCTACGGGAGGACGTTCAACGTGAGTTGGCCTGCAGGGACACCAATTTCACCTTCGACCAGTTGGTCGACATGTCCATCCGTCTGGACACCCTGCTGGCCACCCGTGGACGTTCCGAGTGGGTTCCGTCCATTCTACCCTCCAGCACCTCCGAGCCGAGCCCTATGGAGCTCGGGGGGGCTGGCGCTAGAGAAAGGAGAAGGAGCCCGGGGGGGCCTGTCCCCTGCACCAATTGCGGTCGTGGAGGGCACACTGCGGCCAGGTGCTGGGGAGGGTCTCCCGGAGAAGGAGACAACAGGCCACGCACTGGGGAGCCTTCCCAGGTGAGTAGACGCCCCACTTACCCAGAGCTCTCTGTTGTGCACTTTTGTATACCTGTTCATTTTCCACAGGTTGCACCTCATTCCCAGCATAAGGTGCTAGTAGATTCAGGCGCAGCTGGGAATTTTGTTGATCGGAAGTTTTGTTTAGATTTAGGGATTCCCCTCCTGCCTGTTGACAAGCCTTTTCCCGTTCATGCTTTAGATAGCCGCCCGTTGGGGTCGGGGTTGATTAAGGAAATCACAGCGCCACTTAGGATGTGTGCGCAGGGGGGTCATGAGGAGACTATACAGTTGTATCTGATCGACTCTCCTGCGTACCCGGTGGTGCTGGGAATTCCCTGGTTAAGTACCCATAACCCTGCCATTTCGTGGCAACAGAGAGCTCTCAATGGGTGGTCTGCTCAGTGTGAGGGGCGATGTCTGGGTGTTTCCGTGGGGGCGACTTCGGTGAAAAGTCCAAACCAAGTGCCCGCATTGCACATTCCGCCTGAATATGGGGATTTGGCTATTGTGTTTAGTAAAGCTAGGGCGACGCAGTTGCCTCCTCACAGACAGGGGGATTGTGCGATAGACCTCCAGGCAGGAGCAGCGCTCCCACGGAGCCACGTGTATCCTTTGTCTCAAGAGGAGAGAAAAGCTATGGAGACTTACATAGCCGAATCTTTGAGACAGGGATACATACGGCCCTCCACTTCTCCTGCGTCCTCAAGCTTCTTTTTTGTGAAGAAAAAAGATGGATGGTTGCGCCCGTGCATTGATTACCGTGGTCTCAATCAGATTACTGTGAAATACAGTTATCCACTCCCTCTGATTGCGACCATGACGGAGTCATTGCACGGAGCGCGGTTTTTCACAAAACTGGATCTCAGGAGCACGTATAACTTGGTGCGCATTAGGGAGGGCGACGAATGGAAAACAGCGTTTAGTACCACTTTGGGTCATTTCGAGTATCTCGTCATGCCATACGGGTTGATGAATGCTCCATCAGTCTTCCAATCCTTCGTGGATGAGATTTTCCGGGATATGCAGGGAAAAGGGGTGGTCGTGTACATTGATGACATTCTAGTGTACTCGTCTACCCGAGCCGAGCATGTAGCCCTGGTGCGTCGTGTATTGAGGAGGCTGTTGGAGCACGACCTCTATGTCAAGGCAGAAAAATGTCTGTTTTTCCAGGAGTCGTCCTCCTTTTTGGGTTATCGGTTGTCCGCGTCAGGGGTGAAAATGGAGGTGGACCGTGTGTCAGCCGTGCGTAATTGGCAAACCCCAACCACTGTCAAAGAGGTGCAGCAGTTCTTGGGCTTTGCGAATTACTACCGGAGGTTTATCCGTGGTTTTGGACAGGTGGCAGCTCCCATCACGTCCCTTCTGAAAGGGGGTCCGGTGCGCCTGCAGTGGTCAGCTGAGGCGGACAGGGCTTTTGGGAGACTGAAGGACCTGTTTACGTCGGCTCCGGTGCTGGCGCATCCGGATTCCGCCTTACCCTTTCAGGTCGAGGTGGACGCGTCTGAGGCCGGTATAGGGGCCGTACTCTCTCAACGGTCCGGCACGCCAGCTAAACTCCGCCCCTGTGCTTTTTACTCTAAAAAGCTCAGCCCGGCGGAGCGAAATTATGACGTCGGGGACAGGGAGCTGTTAGCTGTAGTTCAGGCCCTTAAGGTGTGGAGGCATTGGCTTGAGGGGGCTCAACACCCTTTCCTCATTTTGACTGACCATCGGAACCTGGAGTACATCCGGGCAGCGAGGAGACTGAACCCTCGCCAGGCTCGATGGAGTATGTTTCTCGCCAGGTTCGTATTTAAAATCACGTACATCCCTGGGTCCCAGAACGGTAAGGCAGATGCGCTGTCCCGGCGGTATGACACGGAGGAGAGGTCCGTTGAGCTACTCCCATACTACCGGCGTCTTGTCTAGTGGCACCGGTTGTGTGGGAGGTCGATGCTGAAATCGAGCGGGCGTTGCGTGCCGACCCTAGCCCTCCACAGTGTCCTGTGGGTCGGAAGTACGTTCCGCTCGAGGTTCGGGATCGACTCATTTACTGGGCTCACACGTCACCCTCCTCTGGACATCCGGGTATTGGCCGGACAGTGCATTGTCTTAGCACTAAGTACTGGTGGCCCACGTTAGCCAGGGATGTGAGGGTTTATGTCTCCTCCTGCTCGGTGTGCGCCCAGTGTAAGGCGCCCAGACACTTGCCCAGGGGTAAGTTACAACCCCTGCCCGTTCCACAACGACCCTGGTCCCACCTCTCAGTGGATTTTGTGACAGACCTTCCCCCCTCGCAGGGGAATACCACCATCCTGGTCGTTGTGGACCGGTTCTCTAAGGCCTGTCGTCTTCTCCCTATGTCGGGTCTTCCTACTGCCCTACAGACCGCAGAGGCACTATTTACCCACGTCTTCCGGCATTACGGGGTACCCGAGGATATAGTGTCTGATCGAGGCCCCCAGTTTACCTCCCGAGTCTGGAGAGCGTTCATGGAGCGTTTGGGGGTCTCGGTGAGCCTTACCTCGGGGTACCACCCGGAGAGCAATGGGCAGGTAGAAAGTGTCAACCAGGATGTGGGTAGGTTTCTGAGGTCGTATTGCCAGGACCGGCCGGAGGAGTGGGCTCGGTATATTCCCTGGGCGGAGATGGCCCAAAACTCTCTCCGCCACTCCTCTACCAACCTAACCCCCTTCCAATGTGTGTTAGGTTACCAGCCGGTTCTGGCACCTTGGCAGGAGAGCCAGATCGAGGCCCCTGCGGTGGATGATTGGGTGAGGCGCTCGGAGGAGACGTGGAACGCTGCACACGTCCATCTGCAGCGGGCCATCCGTCGACACAAGGCGAGCGCCGATCACCACCGCAGTGAGGGGCCGGTGTACGCACCTGGAGATCGAGTCTGGCTCTCGACCAGAAACCTGCCCCTCCGCCTGCCCTGCCGGAAGCTGGGTCGGCGGTTTGTGGGGCCTTTTAAAGTCCTGAGAAGACTGAACGAGGTGTGTTATAGGTTACATCTGCCTATTGAATATAAGAATATTAACCCCTCGTTCCATGTGTCTCTTCTCAGGCCGGTGGTAGCTGGTCCACTCCAGGAAGGTGAGATAGGAGAGACTCCTCCGCCCCCACTGGACATCGAGGGGGCTCCGGCGTACACCGTTCGGTCCATCTTGGAATCAAGACGTCGGATGGGGGGTCTCCAGTATCTCGTGGAGTGGGAGGGGTACGGCCCGGAGGAACGGTGCTGGGTGCCGCGGAGGGACATCCTAGACCCGTCTCTCCTGTCGGAGTTCCACCGGGGGCATCCCGCGCGCCCTGCTCCGCGTCCTCCTGGTCGTCCCCGAGGCCGGGGTCGGCGCACGGCTGGAGCCGAGCGTCAAGGGGGGGGTACTGTCATGGTTTCGGCCGAGGCTGCTCCTCCTCCTTGCTCAGGCAGGCTTCGGCGGTCGTCGTCCCCGGAGTACTAGCTGCCACCGTTGTATGTTTCATGTTCGTTTGGTTTTGTCTTTATGTTGTACACCTGTTTCCAGTTAGCGTTCATTAGTGTCCTATTTAGTTCTCGTTGTGTGTGTCAGGTGTTGTGTGTGATTGCGCTTCTGTTTGGTGTTCTGTGCTACGTGTTTCCCTCCGTTGTTTTGGAGAGGGTTTTTCGCACATGTTAGTGCGCCTTTTGTTTGACGCCTGTGTGCGCCTTTATTTCACCTCCGGGCTTGTTGAGCTCGTGTACTACGTGAATATTTCACTAAAGTCTTTTGGACTTAGTTTCTGCGTCCTGCGCTTGATTCCTGCACCACACCCACCTTCAGCACCCATGACAATCGGCGTGCAAATCTATGGCAAGACTTGAAAATGGCTGCCTAGCAACGATCAACAGCCAACTTGACAGAGCTTGAAGAATTTGTAAAAGAATAATGTGCAAATATTGTACAATCCAGGTGTGCAAAGCTCTTAGAGACTTACCAAGAAAGACTCACAGCTGTAATCGCTGCCAAAGGTGATTCTAACATGTATTGACTCGGGGTTGAATGCTAATCTAATCAAGAAATATACGTGTTTTATTTTTCATACATATTTTACAAATGTTAGAATTTGTCTTCCACTTTGACATTACAGAGTATTTTGTGTAGATCGTTGACAAAATATGACAATTAAATACATTTTAATCCCACTTTGTAACACATCAAAATGTGGAAAAGTAAAACGGGTGTGAATACTTTCTGAAGGCACTGTAAGTGTTCTTTTAAGTCCAGACATTTCTATATGTAATCGCGTGTGAAAGATCTAATCACATTTTAATAGTCACACGCTTTGTAAACAACAGGTGTTGACTAATAGTGAAAAGCTTACTTCCCAACAATGCATAATTACAATAACAAATTATAATATAAAAAAATCGTAACACAAGAAATACGGTGAGGGAAAAAAGTATTGGATCCCCTGCTGATTTTGTACGTTTGCCCCTGACAAAGAAATGATCAGTCTATAATTTTAATGGTAGGTTTATTTGACAGAATAACAACAAAAAAATCCAGAAAAACGCATGTCAAAAATGTTATAAATTTATTTGCATTTTAATGAGGGAAATAAGTATTTGACACCCTCTCAATCAGAAAGATTTCTGGCTCCCAGGTGTCTTTTATACAAGTAACGAGCTGAGATTAGGAGCACACTCTTAAAGGGAGTGCTCCTAATCTCAGTTTGTTACCTGTATTAAAGACACCTGTCCACAGAAGCAATCAATAAATCAGATTCCAAAATCTACACCATGGCCAAGACCAAAGAGCTCCCCAAGGATGTCAGGGACAAGATTGTAGACCTACACAAGGCTGGAATGGGCTACAAGACCATCGCCAAGCAGCTTGGTGAGAAGATGACAACAGTTGGTGCGATTTTTCGCAAATGGAAGAAACACAAAAAAAACTGTCAATCCCCCTCGGCATGGGGCTCCATGCAAGATCTGACCTCGTGGAGTTGCAATGATCATGAGAACGGTGAGGAATCAGCCAAGAACTACACGGGAGGATCTTGTCAATGATCTCAAGGCAGTTGGGACCATAGTCACCAAGTAAACAATTGGTAACACACTACGCCGTGAAGGACTGAAATCCTGCAGCGCCTGCAAGGTCCCCCTGCTCAAGAAAGCACATATACAGGGCCGTCTGAAGTTTGCCAATGAACATCTGAATGATTCAGAGGAGAACTGGGTGAAAGTGTTGTGGTCAGATGAGACCAAAATCGAGCTCTTTGGCATCAACTCAACCTCGCCGTGTTTGGAGGATGAGGAATGCTGCCTATGACCCCAAGAACACCATCCCCACTGTCAAACATGGAGGTGGAAACATTATGCTTTGGGGGTGTTTTTCTGCTAAGGGGGCAGGACAACTTCACCGCATCAAGGGGACGATGGATGGGGCCATGTACCGTAAAATCTTGGGTGAGAACCTCCTTCCCTCAGCCAGGGCATTGAAAATGGGTTGTGGATGGGTATTCCAGCATGACAATGACCCAAAACACACGGCCAAGGCAACAAAGGAGATGCTCAAGAAGAAGCACATTAAGGTCATGGAGTGGCCTAGCCAGTCTTCAGACCTTAATCCCATAGAAAATCTGTGGAGGGAGCTGAAGGTTCGAGTTGCCAAACGTCAGCCTCGAAACCTTAATGACTTGGAGAAGATCTGCAAAGAGGAGTGGGACAAAATCCCTCCTGAGATGTGTGCAAACCTGGTGGCCAACTACAAGAAACGTCTGACCTCTGTGATTGCCAACAAGGGTTTTGCCACCAAGTACTAAGTCATGTTTTGCAGAGGGGTCAAATACTTATTTCCCTCATTAAAATGCTAAATTAATTTATAACATTTTTGACATGCGTTTTCTGGATTTTTTTGTTGTTATTCTGTCTCTCACTGTTCAAATAAACCTACCATTAAAATTATAGACTGATCATTTCTTTGTCAGTGGGCAAACGTACAAAATCAGCAGGGGATCAAATACTTTCTTCCCTCACTGTAAATACACAATTAGCAATGATAGCTTGGCTATATACATGGGGTACCAGTACAGAGTAGATGTGCAAGGGTACGAGGAAATTGAGGTAGATATTTACAATCGTGGTCAAAAGTTTTAAGAATGACACAAGTACTGGTCTTCACAAAGTTCACTGCTTCAGCGTTATGAGATATTTTTTGTCAGATGTTACTATGGTATACTGAAGTATAGTTACAAGCATTCCATAAGTGTCAAAGGCTTTTATTGACAATTACATTAAGTTTATGCAAAGAGTCAATATTTGCAGTGTTGACCCTTCTTTTTCAAGACCTCTGCAATCCACCCTGGCATGCTCTCAATTAACTTCTGGGCCACATCCTGACTGATGGCAGCCCATTCTTGCATAATCAAAGCTTGGAATTTGTCAGAATTTGTTGGTTTTTGTTTGTCCACCCGCCTCTTGAGAATCGACCACAAGTTCTTAATGGGATTAAGGTCTGGGGAGTTTCCTGGCCATGGATCTAAAATGTCAATGTTTTGTTCCCCGAGCTACTTAGTTATCACTTTTGCCTCATGGCAAGGTGCTCCATCAAGCTGGAAAAGGCATTGGTCGTCACCAAGCTCTTCTTGGATGGTTGGGAGAAGTTGCTCTCGGAGGATGTGTTGGTACCATTCTTTATTCATGGCTGTGTTCTTAGTCAAAATTGTGAGTGAGCCCACTCCCTTGGCTGAGAAGCAACCCCACACATGAATGGTCTCAGGATGCTTTACTGTTGGCATTTACATTTTAGTCATTTAGCAGACGCTCTTATCCAGAGCGACTTACAGTTAAGTGAGTGCATACATTTTTCATACTTTTTCATGCATGACACAGGACTGATGGTAGCGCTCACCTTGTCTTCCCTGGACAAGGTGTTTTCCGGATGCCCCAAACAATCGGAAAGGGGATTCATTAGAGAAAATGACTTTACCCCAGTCCTCAGCAGTCCAATCCCTGTACCTTTTGCAGAAGATTGATCAGATGAATTGCAATTAATTGCAAAGTCCCTCTTTGCCATGAAAATGAACGTAATCCCCAAAAAACATTTCCACTGCATTTCAGCCCTGCCACAAAAGGACCAGCTGACATAATGTCAGTGATTCTCTCGTTAACACAGGTGAGAGTGTTGACGAGGACAAGACTGGAGATCACTCTGTCATGCTGAATGAGTTAGAATAACAGACTGGAAGCTTTAAAAGGAGGGTGGTGCTTGAAATCATTGTTCTTCCTCTGTTAACCATGGTTACCTGCAAGGAAACACGTGCCGTCATCATTGCATTGCACAAAAAGGCCTTCACAGGCAAGGATATTGCTGCTAGTAAGATTGCACCTACATCAACCATTTATCGGATCATCAAGAACTACAAGGAGAGAGGTTCAATTGTTGTGAAGAAGGCTTCAGGGCACCCAAGAAAGTCCAGCAAGCGCCAGGACCGTCTCCTAAAGTTGATTCAGCTGCGGGATCGGGGGACCACCAGTGCAGAGCTTGCTCAGGAATGGCAGCAGGCAGGTGTGAGTGCATCTGCACGCACAGTGAGGCGAAGACTTTTGGAGGATGGCCTGGTGTCAAGAAGGGCAGCGAGGAAGCCACTTCTCTCCAGGAAAAACATCAGGGACAGACTGATATTCTGTCTTCATAACATTCTAGAGTATATGCAAATTGCTATCATAAAAACTGAGGCAGCAGACTTTGTGAAAATTAATATTTGTTGTCATTCTCAAAACTTTTGACCACGACTGTACATAAAGGTAGGGTAAAGTGACTAGACAACAGGATAGATAAGACAGTAGCAGCAGCGTATGTGATGAGTGTGTAAGTGTGTGTGTGGCGAATGTGTGCGTGTGTGTATGTTATCTGTGAGTCAGTGGAGGCTCCTCAGAGGAGGAAGGTGAAGACCATCCTACTCAGTGAATTTCAGAAAAATTTCAGAAAAATCAAAATAGTGAAACATTTAAAAAGTTAACCTTTTTAGATAAACCTATACTAAATATAGTCACGTCACCAAATAATTGATTAAAACACAATATTTTGCAATTACGGTCTAATGTAGCCTCAACAGCACTCTGTAGGGTAGCACCATAGTGTAGCCGGAGGACAGCTATTTTCCAATGTACAATTGACTGCAATACAAAACCTAGGTGGCTCATGGTTCTAACCCCCTTCCAAAGAATAACACAGTAATTATGACAATTTCCGGAGGATGTCCTCCAACCTATAAGAGCTCTTGCAGCATAAACTGACATGTTGTCCACCCAATGAAATGATCAGAGAATGAATCTATTACTGAAAGAGTATAGTGCATTTGGAAAGTATTCAGACCCCTTCACTTTTTCCACATTTTGTTACGTTACAGCCTTATTCTAAAATTGATTAAATAGTTTTTTTCCCTCATCAATCTACACACATTACCCCTTAATGACAAAGCAAAAACAGGTTTTTAGAAATGTTTGAAAATGTATATAAAAAACAACAACTGAAATATCACATTTACATAAGTATTCAGACCATTTATTCAGTACTTTGTTGAAGCACCTTTGGCAGCGATTACAGCCTCGAGTCTTCTTGGGTATAACTCTACAAGCTTGGCACACCTGTTTTTGGGGAGTTTCTCCCATTCTTCTCTGCAGATCCTCTCAAGCTCTGTCAGGTTGGATGGGGAGCGTCACCGCACAGCTATTTTCCCGTCTCTCCAGAGATTTTCGATCGGGTTCAAGCCCGGGCTCTGGCTGGGCCACTCAAGGACTTCCAGAGACGTGTCCCGAAGCCACTCCTGCATTGTCTTGGCTGTGTGCTTAGGGTCGTTGTCCTGTTGAAAGGTGAACCTTCGCCCCAGTCTGAGGTCCTGAGCACTCTGGAGCAGGTTTTCCTCAAGGATCTCTCTGTACTTTGCTCCGTTCATCTTTCCCTCGATCCTGGCTAGTCTTCCAGTCCCTGCCGCTGAAAAATATCCCCACAGCATGATGCTGCCACCACCATGCTTCACCGTAGAGATGGTGCCAGGTTTCCTCCAGACGTGACGCTTGGCATTCAGGCCAAAGAGTTCAATCTTGGTTTCATCAGACCAGAGAATCTTGTTTCTCATGGTCTGAGAGTCCTTTAGGTGTCTTTTGGCAAACTCCAAGTGGGCTGTCATGTGTATTTTACTGAGGAGTGGCTTCCGTCTGGTCACTCTACCATAAAGGCCTGATTGGTGGAGTGCTGCAGAGATGGTTGTCCTTCTGGAAGGTTCTCCAACCTCCAGAGACGAACTCTGGAGCTCTGTCTGGAGCTTCCAAACGTCTTCCATTTAAGAATGGAGGCCAGTGTGTTTTTGGGGACATTCAATGCTGCAGATATTTTTTTGGTACCCTTCCCCAGATCTGTGCCTCAACACAATCCTGTCTCGGAGCTCTACGGACAATTCCTTTCGACCTCATGGCTTGGTTTTTGCTCTGACATGCACTGTCAACTGTGGGACATTATATAGACAGGTGTGTGCCTTTCCAAATAATGTCCAATCAATTGAATTTACCACAGGTGGACTCCAATCAAGTTGTAGATACATCTCAAGGATGATCAATGGAAACAGGATGCACCTGAGCTCAATTTTGCGTCTCATAGCAAAGGGTCTGAGTACCCATGTAAATAAGGTATTTCTGTTCCTTATTTTTAATACATTTGCAAACATTTCTAAAAACCTGTGTTCACTTTGACGTTATGGGGTATTGTGTGTAGATTTGTTAGGATTTTTATTTATTTAATCAATTTTAGAATATGGCTGTAAAATAACAAAATGTGGAAAAGGTGAAGGGGTCTGAATACTTTCCGAATGCACTGCAAGCTATAGCTAGCTAGCACTGCAGTGCATAGAATGTGGTGAGTAGTTGACTCAAAGAAAGACAAAGACAATCGCTAAACAATGAAGGGGAAGCAAGAGAGAGAGAGAGAGAGAGAGAGAGAGAGAGAGAGAGAGAGAGAGAGAGAGAGAGAGAGAGAGAGAGAGAGAGAGAGAGAGCTTTTCTTCACTTTCACTTAGCTAGTGAATGCAGCCTACTCAAACAGAGAGGGATGCTATGTTAGCTAGTTGGCGATGGCAATCCAACTCTTCAAGGTAAGCTTTTGGTTTTATTAATTTATTGCCACCGGTGAAACGGCTAAACTGCTTGCTGATTGTACACTGTACTGAATGATTGTAGCGGGTTCACTAGCGCGTTAGCTCCAGTAGCGTAGATGCGAGAAGGACTTATACAACAAGCAAGTGATCATGTTGTTTGTATGTGGCTGCTATGAAATTGAACTGTGTTTGCGTGTGATCAGGGGTGTATTCATTCTGCCGATTCTGTTGAAAAAGGTTTCTTAAACTGAAGCAAACTAAATGAAACGGGGATAACATACCTGAATTTGTCCAATAGCAACTCTCATTTGCAACTCTTGGACTAATGATTACACCCTAGATCAGCTAGATGCAGGCAAGAGTGTGCAAGGCGGTATTGAATGTGTCACTATACCTGTGCACCTACGTTGTAAACTTTAATACATAGGCTATGTTGTAGCAACCTCATGATGGGTATAGGGAACATTTGAGTATCATATAGTAGCTTAAACCTATCAATGTTACATTGAGCTGGGTGGATGGAATATGGATGACAGTCATCCAATATGCTGTAATAGAAATAAGGCCATGCTCATTAAAAAAATGTGCGTCCTCCCTCATCTTCAACAGCACAGACCGCCACTGGTGTGTGTGTTTGTGTGGAGTGTCATTGTAAGTATGTGTGTGGGTACAGTCCAGTCTGTGTGCATAGAGTCAAAAAGAGTTAGTGCACAACTGTCAATGCAGATAGTCCGGGTATCTATTTGGTTAACTATTTAGCAGTCTTATGGCTTGCGGGTAGAAGCTGTTCAGGAGACTATTTGTCCCAGACTCCGGTACCATTTGCCGTGCGGTAGCAGAGAGAAATCTATGACTTGGGTGGCTGAAGGGGGCCTTCCTCTGACACTGCCTGGTATAGAGGTCCTGAATGGTAGGGAGTTCGACCCCAGTGATGTACTAGGCCGTACGCACTACCCTCTGTAGCGCCTTGTGTTCGGATGCCGAGCAGTTGCCATACCAAGCAGTGATGCAGCCAGTCAAGATGCTCTCAATTTTGCAGCTGTATAACTTTTTGAAGATCTGAGGGCCAATGCCAAATATTTTCAGACTCCTGAGGGGGAAGAGGCATTGTTATACCCTATTCACAGCTGTACTGGTGGGTTTGGACCATGATAGGTCGTTAGCAATGTGAACACAGACGAACTTGAAGCTCTTGACCCGCTCCACTACATTCCCGTCAATGTGAATGGGGACGTGTTCGGCCCTCCGTTTCGTGTAGTCCACGATAAGCTCCTTTGTCTTGTCCACGCTGAGGGAGAGGTTGTTGTCCTGGCACCACACTGCCAGGTCTTTCAAAGCATTTAATGGATACAGATATAAGTGCTATGGGACGGTAATCATTTAGGCAGGTTACCTTGGCATTCTTGGGCACAGGGACTATGGTGGTCTGCTTGAAACATGTAGGTATTACAGACTGGGTCAGGGAGAGGTTGGAAATGTCACTGAAGACACTTGCCAGCTGGTTAGCGCATGCTCTGGGTACGCGTCCTGGTAATCTTGTGAATGTTAATCTGTTTAAATATCTTACTCACATCGGCTACGGAGAGCGTGATCACAAAGTCGTCCGGAACAGCTGGTGCTCTCACGCATGGTTAAGTGTTGCCTGCCTCGAAGCGAGCATAGAAGGCATTTAGCTTGTCTAGTAAGCTTGCGTCGCTGGGCAGCTCTCGGCTGGGTTTCCCTTTGTAATCCGTGATAGTTTGCCTCTCCCTGCCAAATCCGACGAGCATCAGAGCCGGTGTAATGAGATTCGATCTTAGTCCTGTATCAACACTTTTCCTGTTTGATGGTTCGTCGGAGGGCGTAGCGGGATTTCTTATAAGCGTCCGGATTAGTGTCCCTCTCCTTGAAAGTGGCAGCTCTGGCCTTTAGCTCAGTGCGGATTGTTGCCTGTAGTCCATGGCTTCTGGTTGGGATATGTAAGTACTGTCACTGTGCTCTTATTAATGAAGCTGGTGACTGATGTGGTAAACTCCTCAATGCCATCGGATGAATCCTGGAACATATTCCAGTCTGTGCTAGTGAAACTGTCCTGTTGGTTGGCATCTGCTTCATCGGACAACTTCCGTATTGAGCTGGTACTTCCTGTTTGAGCTTTTTCTTGTAAGCAGGAATCAGCAGGATAGAGTTATAGTCAGATTTGCCAAATGGAGGGCGAGGGAGAGCTTTGTATGCGTCTCTGTGTGTGGAGTAAAGGTGATCTAGAGATGTTTTCCTCTAGTTGCACAGGTGACATGCTGTTAAAAATGAGGTAAAACAGATTTAAGTTTTCCTGCATTAAAATCATTTTCTTGTTTGCTTATGGCGCTATACAGCCTGTTGAGTGCGGTCTTAGTACCAGCATCGGTTTGTGGCGGTAAATAGACAGTTATGAAGAATATAGATGAAAACTCTCTTGGTAAATAGTATGGTCTACAGCTTATCATGAGGTATTCTAACTCAGGCGAAATTAACCTTGAGACTTCCTTAATATTAGAGATCGCACACCTGTCTTTGTTGACAAAGAGACACACCCCACCCCCTTACTGCTGCTGTTCGTTCCTGCCGATGCATGGAAAACCCAGCTAACTGTATAGTATCCATGTCCTTGTTCAGCCATGACTCTGAAAAGAATAGTCAATTACAGTTCTTAATGTCTTTTTGATAGGATAGTCTCGACCAGAGCTTGTCCAGTTTATTCTCTGTGTCAGGGATTATGGCCTGGTCCGAGGTGAGCAGTATGTCCTGTGCCGAAGACTCTTTTAAGTAGAAGTCTTCATCCAGATCTAGGTGAGTGATTGCTGTTCTGATGTCCAGAAGCTTTTTTTCGGTCATAGGAAACAATGGCGGAAAGATTTTGTAAAAAAAAAGAGTTAAGATCACCCCCAAAAAACACACAAAATAGCAGAATTGGTCAGGAGCCCATAAAACGGTGGCTATGCATCCCAGTGCCATCTTCAGTGAAAGCAGTGTTTTGATGGTTGCCACTAAAAAGAGGAGGATCCCAGCTTTCTACTGCTACTATATTTATTTCTAAGCTGCTAATATTAAGCACATTTTGCCACTGTAAAACCGGAGTAGACTACCTGGCATGATTGAGAAAGGAACCGGGGGAAAGCGCAGCCTCTGTTCCTGCCCATTTGATAATGACACATTCTAAATTTAAACTAATTTCACATATTAGTCAAGACAAGATTCAATTGAGAATAGTCTGATGGGTGTGAATATTATCACTTCATGAGAGAACAACGTGTGCAGCCTGAGCCTGCGACTTTCTTATCAATATAGTCACATCATATATGTTTTGATATGCAAGACATTCTAAGGTTTATATCATTCACAACTAAAGTTGCCAAATAATTATATATCTAGCGTATACGACCTGTTTCAAATGATCACTTTTACGCTCAACATAGCCACGTCATATGCGCTCTCGCTCAGGAATGGGAAAAATATCCTTTCTATTTTCAAGTTCAATTATACTGAACAAAATTTCAAAGATTTTACTGAGTTACAGTTCCTATAAGGACATCTGTCAATTGAAATAAATAAATTAGGCCCTAATCTATGGATTTCACATGACTGGGAATACAGATATGCATCGCCAGATAACTAAATGTTCATTTCTCTACCATCGTTTTAGAGAATTTGGCAGTACGTCCAACCGGCCTCACATCCGCAGACCACGTGTAACCACGCCAGCCCAGGACCTCCACATCCGGCTTCGTAATCTGCGGCATCGTCTGAGACCAGCCACCCGGACAGCTGATGAAACTGTGGGTTTGCACAACCGAAGAATTTCTGCACAAACTGTCAGAAACCTTCTCAGGGAAGCTCATCTGTGTGCTCGTCCTCCTCACCAGGGTCTTGACCTGACTGCAGTTCGGCATCTTAATCGACTTCAGTGGGCAAATGCTCACCTTCGATGGCCTCTGGCACGCTGGAGAAGTGTGCTCTTCACGGATGAATTCCAGTTTCAACTGTACCGGGCAGATGGCATCGTGTGAGCGAGCGGTTTGCTGATGTCAGCGTTGTGAACAGAGTGCCCCATGGTGTCTTTGGGGTTATGGTATGGGAAGGCATAAGCTACGGACAATGAAGACAATTGCATTTTATCGATGGCAATTTGAATGCTAAGAGATACCGTGACGAGATCCTGAGGCCCATTGTCATGCCATTCATCTGCTGCCATCACCTCATGTTTCAGCATGATAATGCTTTGCTCATGTCGCAAGGATCTGTACACAATCCCTTGAAGCTGAAAATGTCCCAGTTCTTCCATGGCCTGCATACTCACCAGACATGTCACCCATTGAGCATGTTTGGGATGCTCTGGATCGACGTGTACGACAGCGTGTTCCAGTTCCCGCCAATATCCAGCAACTTCGCACAACGATTGAAGAGGAGTGGGACAACATTCCACAGGCCACAATCAACAGCCTGATAAATTCTATGCGAAGGAGATGTGTCATGCTACTTGAGGCAAATGGTGGTCACACCAGATACTTTCAGGTTTTCTTATCCACGCCCCCACATTTTTGTAAGGTACAGTTGAAGTCGGAAGTTTACATACACCTTAGTCAAATACATTTCCCGTTGTGACGATGGTGCCAGGTTTCCTCCAGATGTGACGCTTGGCATTCAGGCCAAAGAGTTCAATCTTGGTTTCATCAGACCAGAGAATCTTATTTCTCATGGTCTGAGAGTCCTTTAGGTGCCATTTGGCAAACGCCAAGCTGGCTGTCATGTGCCTTTTACTGAGGAGTGGCTTCCGTCTGGCCACTGTCCCATAAAGGCCTGATTGGTGGAGTGCTGCAGAGATGGTTGTCCTTCTGGAAGGTTCTCCCATCTCCACAGAGGAACTCTGGAGCTCTGTCAGAGTGACCATCGGGTTCTTGGTCACCTCCCTGACCAAGGCCCTTCTCCCCTGATTGCTCAGTTTGGCCGGGCGGCCAGCTCTAGGAAGAGTCTTGGTGGTTCCAAACTTCTTCCATTTAAGAATGATGGAGGCCACTGTGTTCTTGGGGACATTCAATGCTGCAGAAATGTTTTGGTACCCTTCCCCAGATCTGTGCCTCGACACAGTCCTGTCTCGGAGCTCTACGGACAATTCCTTTGACCTCATGACTTGGTTTTTGCTCTGAGGTACACTGTCAACTGTGGGACCTTATATAGACAGGTTTGTGCCTTTCCAAATCATGTCCAATCAATTGAATTTACCACAGGTGGACTCCAATCAAATTGTAGAAACATCTCAAAGATGATCAATGGAAACAGGATGCACCTGAGCTCAATTTTGAGTCTCATAGCAAAGGGTCTGAATACTAATGTAAATAGGGTTTTTCTGTTGTTTTTTGTAAATAAATTTGCAAACATTTCTAAAAACCTGCTTTCGCTTTGTCATTATGGGGTATTGTGTGTAGATAAAAAAATAAATCAATTTTAGAATAAGGCTGTAACGTAACAAAATGTGGGAAAAGTCAAGAGGTCTGAATACCTTCCGAATGCACTGTATATCACTGTCACTGCTAAAATTGCATTTACCTATTTGAGAAAAATGTCTGATATACAAAGGGCTGCAACTAAAATATACCTTTTATGTAAGTTCACCTGATGCACAGTATCACATTATCTAGACTATATATTTTGTTGTAGCCATCATAAATGTATGCTTGCAACTTTTCATGTCTCCAAAATATTACTAGTTTGATAAAACTCTTAATAGGATCTATTCAGTGACACTCAATTTGCATTCCGTGTAGAGATAGTTGCTGTATTATTGTTTGAATACAGACATCTGCATCTTAAAATCAAGTCATGTCCTCACTCAGGATTCAGAACAGAGTCGGACAAGTCATTGTGTTTGACCCGAGATATTAACCCCGTGTGATAAGGCCTGTTGAAAACCACATGTGATTATTTTGTGATAACCTTTCCCCTCATGGGTCAGGCTGTGGCGCTGTGTCTCCTGCCTCTCTGAGTAGACGTGCCATGCAAAATGAATGACATGATATTTAAGATCTTCCTCATCAGATTGAAAAGCTTATACTTGTTTTCTATGATTGCAAGCAGTCAATTATTCTTCAAGTACACGTAATGAACATTGCAAGAATGGTCAGAATTTTATCAAAGCCCGTGCATGAGCATGTGCAGATGAGAAATTATTATAGTGTTAATCAACCATCCAAGTATTAGCTCAACCATGACATGACAAGCCTATCCTGGTATCTGATATGCATGATATCCAGCACATATCAAATTTTTTTCATGTGCTTTTCCTGTAAAACATTTATAGCAATTAATTTGACCTGAGCATATTTAACTTATTTTTTACAACCAATAAACTGGTCCTGTGTGACTCAGTTGGTAAGAGTGTGGTGCTAGCAACTCCAAGGTTGTGGGTTTAATTCCCACAACTTCTGAGAAGCAATTTAAGATAAAACATTGCAAAATGTGAGAGGAAAGAATGCAAAAGCTAATCAAATTGAAAATACATTATATGTTCCTTCCATGCACCCTTTTTATTTAGCTTGACAGCAGAGCTTGGGTCCTAAAACGTTTTCTAAAGACAATCAAATGCAATTTGCAATAGGAAAGGTGATTTTCCTGTTTAAACTTCTGTCACAAAGCTTGCTTGGTTATAAGAACATATTCAAGTGCATTGAGAGATCTTCACTTCAATCAACATACTTGTTAGGCCATGTTTAAGACCTCTGTGTTGAGGCGAGTTGAACCAAAGGCCAATATAAGATTTTGTTCATCATATTATTGCTAACAATATGGAGTGCCTGCATTCTGCACCAAATGGCATCTTCTGCTTGGTTCCGGAAGTTCTTTACGACAAAAGGTTCAACTAATAGGTAAAAACCAACCTACACCAAAGTATTGACTACGTCGAGAGTGACTAAAACCTAGCGGAATGTAAAAACACTTTGTGACTGTCCACCGGCAGTGCACTGTAAAAGCACTTTGTGGCAACTGCTTATGTGAAAGGGGCTTTATAAATTCATTGGTTGAATGAATTAGTGGACCAAAGCTAAGAATCATGTCTATAGAAATTAGAATATATTGCAGGGTTGTATGGGGTTGGATAAAGGGGCACTCGTGTGTACTGCTAAGATCATTGAACCTTTTTGATTAAACGCTTTGATTCACACAATCACACTGGCATGATTTAGTGATTTTCTATTTTTACAGTGTGGGAATCCCTGGGATCAGTTTTTAAAATACTATCCCGTTTTGCAAGCCTGTGTAAGGACATTATACCCACTTTCACATGCTCGAATAATTAAGTACAATTACAAAGTATCTCTTGAGAAACTGGGACCGAACCATTCCATTCATTGTCTTCGCAAATTTGAGTTATTTTTCTGTCTTTTTTTCCATCACATTTATCTGGTCTTCACCATGCCAAGAGGAACATACACTGAGTATACAAAACATTAAGAAAACCTGCTCTTTCCACCACATAGACTGACCAGGTGAAAACTATGATCCCTTATTGATGTCACTTGTTAAATCCACTTCAATAAGTGTAGATGAAGGGGAGGAGACAGGTTAAAGAAGGATTTTTAAGCCTTGAGACAATTTAGACATGTATTGTGTATGTGTGCCATTCAGAGGGTGAATGGGCAAGACAAAATATTTAAGTGCCTTTGAACGGGGTAGGTTCAAGGCACACCGGTTTGTGTCAAGAACTGCAAAGCTGCGGGATTTTTCACGCTCAACAGTTTCCCGTGTGTATCAAGAATGGTCCACTACCCAAAGGACATCCAGCCAACCTGACACAACTGTGGGATGCATTGGAGTCAATATGTGCCAGCATCCCTGTGGAACGCTTTTGACACCTTAGAGTCCATGCCTCGATGAATTGAGGCTGTTCTGAGGGTAGGGGGGGGGCACTCAATATGAGGGAGTTGTTCCTAATGTTTGGTATACTCAGTGTATAATCAACCAAAACATTTGATTGAATTGGAAAGATTTCATTCAGGCTAATTTGGCATGATAAACAGATGAGTAATAGATTTGGGATGTATGCCATTCTGGTGCTCCAGAAATGTTTTTTTAATTATATTGAAAATATTTACATACTATATATGATTTTCACAAATAGAACTTGCTCAGCTTGCCCAGGAACCCCCATTATACGTTATCACAAAAAAAGTCACATTTTGTCTTATCATCAGGTGAATTATAATGGAAAGTAGAAGTAAAACCTGTAATCAACATTTTAAAATTAGGAGATTTGGTAGTTTGACAGTTTCATTATTCTGACCTCCCCACAGTTCATTGTTCGAATAGTCTACAAGCTAGAAAGGTATCTTGGCGGCATAGAGAAAATGTTGCTGTTGTAAAGCAAATTTTCTGCAATTCTACACAGTTTGGCATGGAGTGTAGAGACAATTTTGCAGTTTTAAAGCTAATTTCCTGCAATTCTATGCATTTTGTCATGGCTAATGCTGTGTTCCTCTGCTCAAACATTATAACAAAATCAATGGGCATATGCCATGAATTTTCAATTATCCCTGACTGTCTAGCTATAATTTGATTGTTATTTCTCAAAGATGGTATTATTTAACAATAGATATAGTTCAATATCTTTTCTGCATGTTTTCCAACCCGAAAATTACCACTTAGACAGCACGCCTAAGAATTTTCTATACACAAAAAACCTGTAATTAGCTCCAATGACTCTAATTTCCTCCATATTAAAGGGATAGTTTGAGATTTTGGCAATGAAGCCATTTAAGCGATCTACTTCCCCAGAGTTCCTGAAAGTCTACAGGAACAGTTAACATGCTAGCTGTTCTTGTTCATCACAAGAACAGCTAGCATGCTAACTGTTCCTGTAGACTTTCAGTCATTGCGCTAATGCTAGTTAGCATTGACTCGTGAAACTACCTCGAATTTCATTCATACTGGACGCAGAGACATAAAAATTGTACCTACGATGGTATTCTGTAGCGGTACTATTAAGCATTCATTTTGTCCACTTTTTATGCATTGCTGAGCAGTTCCCTCCAATGTATTTAGAACAATAATGTTTTATGGAAATAGGTTATATGAATTTAAAACTTTTATAATTGCAATCCTTTATACCAGCACAAAGAAGTTACTTTTAAATTAGTCAAATTAATAAGAATACACAATTGGAGGGAGGAATGTGCATTTACAATGATGAATACGTAATAAATAATTATTTTTTCCCTCAATTAAAAATTCAGGCAATTATTCTAAAAGATTATTGACCTCTAAGGGGACTTGTGATGTCACATATTTGCTCATCTCTATCCTTGGTATAGTATTCATCTTAATTAGGAAGAACAATTTAAGGAGTTTTCCTCTAATACAAGAGTGTATTAACTTGGACAGATTAGTGCACTAATACATTAGATTTGCATTATTGTTCTGGTGGGGGAGGTTAGAAACCGCTGTCCTCATCCTAGAGACCTATTCTTCATCATTGTCAGATATGACCTTTTGAGAGTTTCTTGGTATTTTGCCAACCTTGACAGAGCAGTTATTTTTCTGGGGGGGGGGGGGGGGGGGGGGGGGGTCCTTCATTCAAGGTTCAAATATGAATGTCCTTACAAAGGGTGACACCTCAAAGGGTGACAATGTTTCAGATGAGGCTCTTTAGAATGGACAAGGCCAAGATCTCATACAGCTCATAGAGTAAATAGTATGGGTTATATTCACTAAGTCACTGTAAATGGATGAAAGATAGATCCACCCACTCACTGTACAGTGGGGAAAAAAAGTATTTAGTCAGCCACCAATTGTGCAAGTTCTCCCACTTAAAAAGATGAGAGAGGCCTGTAATTTTCATCATAGGTACACGTCAACTATGACAGACAAAATGAGGAAATAAATCCAGAAAATCACATTGTAGGATTTTTAATGAATTTATTTGCAAATTATGGTGGAAAATAAGTATTTGGTCACCTACAAACAAGCAAGATTTCTGGCTCTCACAGACCTGTAACTTCTTCTTTAAGAGGCTCCTCTGTCCTCCACTCGTTACCTGTATTAATGGCACCTGTTTGAACTTGTTATCAGTATAAAAGACACCTGTCCACAACCTCAAACAGTCACACTCCAAACTCCACTATGGCCAAGACCAAAGAGATGTCAAAGGACACCAGAAACAAAATTGTAGACCTGCACCAGGCTGGGAAGACTGAATCTGCAATAGGTAAGCAGCTTGGTTTGAAGAAATCAACTGTGGGAGCAATTATTAGGAAATGGAAGACATACAAGACCACTGATAATCTCCCTCGATCTGGGGCTCCACGCAAGATCTCACCCCGTGGGGTCAAAATTATCACAAGAACGGTGAGCAAAAATCCCAGAACCACACGGGGGGACCTAGTGAATGACCTGCAGAGAGCTGGGACCAAAGTAACAAAGCCTACCATCAGTAACACACTACGCCGCCAGGGACTCAAATCCTGCAGTGCCAGACGTGTCCCCCTGCTTAAGCCAGTACATGTCCAGGCCCGTCTGAAGTTTGCTAGAGTGCATTTGGATGATCCAGAAGAGGATTGGGAGAATGTCATATGGTCAGATGAAACCAAAATAGAACTTTTTGGTAAAAACTCAACTCGTCGTGTTTGGAGGACAAAGAATGCTGAGTTGCATCCAAAGAACACCATACCTACTGTGAAGCACGGGGGTGGAAACATCATGCTTTGGGGCTGTTTTTCTGCAAAGGCACCAGGACGACTGATCCGTGTAAAGGAAAGAATGAATGGGGCCATGTATCGTGAGATTTTGAGTGAAAACCTCCCATCAGCAAGGGCATTGAAGATGAAACGTGGCTGGGTCTTTCAGCATGACAATGATCCCAAACACACCGCCCGGGCAACGAAGGAGTGGCTTCGTAAGAAGCATTTCAAGGTCCTGGAGTGGCCTAGCCAGTCTCCAGATCTCAACCCCATAGAAAATCTTTGGAGGGAGATGAAAGTCCGTGTTGCCCAGCGACAGCCCCAAAACATCACTGCTCTAGAGGAGATCTGCATGGAGGAATGGGCCAAAATACCAGCAACAGTGTGTGAAAACCTTGTGATGACTTACAGAAAACGTTTGACCTGTGTCATTGCCAACAAAGGGTATATAACAAAGTATTGAGAAACTTTTGTTATTGACCAAATACTTATTTTCCACCATAATTTGCTAATAAATTCATTAAAAATCCTACAATGTGATTTTCTGGAGAGAAAAAAATCTCATTTTGTCTGTCATAGTTGACGTGTACCTATGATGAAAATTACAGGCCTCTCTCATCTTTTTAAGTGGGAGAACTTGCACAATTGGTGGCTGACTAAATACTTTTTTTCCCCACTGTATGTGTTGAAAGCAATAGAGGGAGACCACTTACACACAGAAATATAGTGATAATAGATACTAGTATTTACAGTATGATGCACATTTCCTCATCAATTCAAACATGTTCATTCTGCACAAAAGAATGAGTCTTCTTTTGTATTATTTGTTATTCCAATACTTTTCTAACCTTTTGCCACTGCTGCAGGGCATATGCATGCTATTAGTATTATGCTGTTTAAAAAAAATTTGTCAGTCAATGAAGCCTGCAATCTTGAGATACATCAATCTTAGAGATTTTCTTATTGAAAGAAACCACAACCAGATTTCTAGATAATTCCATAAGATGGCCCATGCCTCATAACACTGAACAAACAATATTTTTCATTCTAGACAAGTATGTATTTGAGGGATGGGTAGGTACACAACCACTAGGCTGTTGTCTGGGATGATAGGTGATCACTGTCGTTAGAAAACAAACCAATCATACTGAGTCTTCCGAAGCGGGGATTGGCCCAAAGTCTGTGACAGAGTGTACACAATGCTTTACAAAAGCTTTGTTTACAAATTAATATTAATAAAATCCTGACTTTGAGAAAATACATCTTTATTTTCATTCCAGGCAATACAATGCATACTGAGACTTCAGTTGCATAGGTATGCCACCTCTTTTGTTTAAAAATATGTCCACATTTACACAAACCAGAGCAGGTTGATGCAAAGTGAAGCAAATTAGAACTGTTCGTCTCTGCTGAACCATATTACTGGCTACCATATATATTTTTTTGATGGGTCACAAAAGATGTTACAGTAATAATATTTTTTTGCGGTAATGAGTAATATAACTGAGTACTGTTCCAATTTGAGTAATAATATTTTAGTTACTGATCAAAGATAGGTCGCCGTTACTTTGTTACTTCTGTTATAATTCACTTCCTATTACAGTTATTTATCCAAATAAATATTTGTGATGATTACTATTCCTTCTCTGTTGGTGCAATATAAAGAAATCCCCCCGCCCCAGATTGTAATTTTTGTCCAGAGGCTGACATCCTCTCACCAAGTTCCTGTTTACGCATGCACTACTACTAACTACTTCGGTGAGGGACATGAAAAATGCCAGAAGCTTCTAAAACATTGAGTTTCTCAGCGTGGAAGTACTCCCATTACTTTGATTTGGTAGGAGGACAAAATGACAAGAATATAACTGCAAAATGGAAACTGTGCCCAAGAGAGAAACACCTCCCCACTGCTAGGAACACAACCTTCAATATCTTGGAGCGCCTGCAAAAGCAACACACCAAGACAAAACTCGTAGCGAAAGACACGAGGCCTGACCACTGCTGCTGAAGATGACTGTTTTCCTACCTCATTCAAACAACCAAGGCTTGATTTTAATCGCTCAGGAGGACAAGCTGTAAACCAGGAAGAGCTGAACAAGCTTGTAGCTGGGTATGTAGTAGAGGAAATGCTGCCCTTATCCACAGTAGAATCCCCCTCTTTCAGACAGATACTTAACAAAATACTGATGAATGTGTTGGTGCATAGGCCTACGTAATGTAACGTTGACATTGTTTACATTGAGTGAGGACACGCAACGTTTTGGGGTGTAGCGCAAAAGTAATACAATGATTAGTGTAACTAATTACTTTTCCCAGGGAGTAATAAGTAAAGTAATTTTTTACTGTTTAAATCATTAATGAGTAATGAGTAGTGACCCCAACACTGGTCACAAGTGAACCACATCTGTTTCCACTTGGCAAAGTTCCCGCACACAACATTTGAATAGGGATTTTACACCTACATTTGTTGCTTTCATGTACCCTTCGTTCAACACATATTTGCCAGATATATCAAACCATTTGGTCTAGGTTGTTTTCTGAAAAAGAAAGGTTGTTTTGTGTTTTACAACAGAGTCGATGTGAAAAACAGCCGAATAAACTCTGGGATTCTTCTGTGTGTTTATGCCATGATACATCTTTGGCAAATATTTGTTTATATGGCGTGTGGTCATTTAACAGTCAATTTATTTGACAGTTGTGCAAGCCAGAGCCCAACGTGTCCAAGCTGGACCTTGGTTTTTCAAATTTGATCTCAAAGCCCTCCCTGTGTTTGACTTATTTTTAATTGTTTCCTGTCTGCCGACCCAATTATAAGTACAGGGTTCTTTGGGAAAAATTGCAATAGCAACATTTTTTAAGGGAAGAATTAGTAAATAACTGAAAGGGTAGGTAGCAACACATCTGGCACGCTGATCCTCAACACAGGGGCCCCTCAGGGGTGTGTGCTCAGTCCCCTCCTGTACTCCCTGTTCACCCATGACTGCATGGCCAGGCACGACTCCAACTCCATCATTAAGTTTGCCGACGACACAACAGTGGTAGGCCTGATCACCGACAACGATGAGAGAGCCTATAGGGAGGAGGTCAGAGACCTGGCCGTGTGGTGCGAGGATAACAACCTCTCCCTCAATGTGATCAAGACAAAGGAGATGATTGTGGACTAAAGGAAAAAGAAGAGGACCGAGCACGCCCCCATTCTCATCGACGGGGCTACAGTGAGGGAAAAAAGTAATTGATCCCCTGCTGATTTTGTACGTTTGCCCACTGACAAAGAAATCATCAGTCTATACTTTTAATGGTAGGTTTATTTGAACAGTGAGAGACAGAATAACAACAAAAAAATCCCGAAAAACGCATGTCAAAAATGTAGTATTTGACACCCTCTCATTCAGAAAGACTTCTGGCTCCCAGGTGTCTTTTTTACAGGTAACGAGCTGAGATTAGGAGCACACTGTCAAAAGGAGTGTTCCTAATCTCAGTTTGTTACCTGTATAAAAGACACCAGTCCACAGACGCAATCAGATTCCAAACACTCCACCATGGCCAAGACCAAAGAGCTCTCCAAGGATGTCAGGGACAAGATTGTAGACCTACACAAGGCTGGAATGGGCTACAAGACCATCGCCAAGCAGCTTGGTGAGAAGGTGACAACAGTTGGTGTGATTATTCGCAAATGGAAGAAACACAAAATAACTGTCAATCTTCCTCGGCATGGGGCTCCATGCAAGATCTCACCTCGTGGAGTTGCAATGATTATGAGAACGGTGAGGAATCAGCCCAGAACTACACGGGAGGATCTTGTCAATGATCTCAAGGCAGCTGGGACCATAGTCACCAAGAAAACAATTGGTAACACACTACGCCGTAAAGGACTGAAATACTGCAGTGCCCGCAAGGTCCCCCTGCTCAAGAAAGCACATATACAGGGCCGTCTGAAGACTGCCAATGAACATCTGAATGATTCAGAGGAGAACTGGGTGAAAGTGTTGTGGTCAGATGAGACCAAAATGGAGCTTTTTGGCATCAACTCAACTCGCCGTGTTTGGAGGAGGAGGAATGCTGCCTATGACCCCAAGAACACCATCCCCACCGTCAAACATGGGGTGTTTTTCAGCTAAGGGTACAGGACAACTTCACTGCATCAAAGGGACGATGGACGGGGCCATGTACCCGTCAAATCTTGGGTGAGAACCTCCTTCCCTCAGCCAGGGCATTGAAAATGGGTAGTGGATGGGTATTCCAGCATGACAATGACCCAAAACACACGGCCAAGGCAACAAAGGAGTGGCTCAAGAAGAAGCACATTAAGGTCCTGGAGTGGCCTAGCCAGTCTCCAGACCTTAATCCCATAGAAAATCTGTGGAGGGAGCTGAAGGTTCGAGTTGCCAAACGTCAGCCTCGAAACCTTAATGACTTGGAGAAGATCTGCAAAGAGGAGTGGGACAAAATCCCTCCTGAGATGTGTGCAAACCTGGTGGCCAACTACAAGAAATGTCTGACCTCTGTGATTGCCAACAAAGGTTTTGCCACCAAGTACTAAGTAATGAGAGGGGTCAAATACTTATTTCCCTCATTAAAATGTAAATCACTATATAACATTTTTGACATGCGTTTTTCTGGATTTTTTTGTTGTTATTCTGTCTCTCACTGTTCAAATAAACCTACCATTAATATTATAGACTGATCATGTATTTGTCAGTGGGCAAACTTACAAAATCAGCAGGGGATCATAT
Source organism: Coregonus lavaretus (assembly GCF_964263955.1). Classification (NCBI taxonomy): domain Eukaryota; kingdom Metazoa; phylum Chordata; class Actinopteri; order Salmoniformes; family Salmonidae; genus Coregonus; species Coregonus lavaretus. Next base: position 15,483,989 of record NC_139993.1, read on the forward strand.
ACTTTATTCACTCACTGTATAGTGGAGCAGGTTGAGAGCTTCAAGTTGGTGTCCACATCACCAGCAAACTATCATGGTCCAAACACACCAAGACAGTCGTGAAGAGGGCACGACAAAGCCTAGTCATAGACTGTTCTCTCTCCTACCGCACGGCAAGCGGTACCGGAGCGCCAAGTCTAGGTCCAAAAGGCTTCTTAACAGCTTCTACCCCCAAGCCATAAGACTCCTGAACAGCAAATCAAATGTCTACCCGGACTATTTGCTTTGTCCCCCCCACCCCCTCTTTTACGCTGCTGCTACTCTCTGTTTATTATCTATGCATAGTCACTTTACCTCTACCTACATGTACATATTACCTCAATTACCTCGACTAACCTGTGCCCCCGCACCTTGACTCTACCGGTACCCCCTGTATATAGCCTCTCTATTGTTATTTTACTGCTGCTCTTTAATTATTTGATCATTCATTGGGTCTTGATTTGATCATATTTTACTTGGTTTTTGTCGGCTCTTAGTATACACATGTCTATTCCAGTTTAGATGCTGGTTGGGCACCTAAGCAGCTTTTGTTTGGTTGGTATAATGAAAGATGGAAGAAAAAATAAAACTCTGTATTGATTGAGAAAAGCTTAAGTCAGTCTGACTTTATTATCTATTATTGATTTTGGGTCAGGTGAATTGTGTGTGATATGTTGGTTAACTTAAAAAAAGACTATCAGCATTATGTTAGTGGCAATTGCAATGCAAATGCGGTGTTAGGAGTTATTTATCAAGATTGTATCAATTATTAGTTTCTGGAAACATATCTCATAGGAAGAAAAAATGCATAATGTTTCAATGACTTAATCTGCAAGTATTCCATCAGATTTACAGGTAATACTTTGAGGTGAAGGTAGATGCGTGAAGCAATGAATAAGACAATTTAAAACTATTAAAGACTACTGCAGTGATAACATATAAAGTTACCTGGTGAGACTGAGCCTCATACAGCACACTCAGCAATGCATGAGACATACTGCACACTGGTGAAAAGAAAAGGAGCTCTCAACGCTAAGCTCTCCCAAGCTCTCTTTATTTCATTGTAATGACAACCACATGAAGGAAGACTATGAAGGACAAATATGGAGTACAAAGTCTAGTGAGTTTGTTTAACATTTAGTTTCATAGGCAGTAACTCCTCTCGTGGGCGTCAGCCAGGAAGTTGTAGCCAACCTGCCTCACTCACCAATGGACTGAAAACCCATGTTTAGCGAGGATTGTGACAGGCACATTCAGAGAAACTGATGGGTAAAAATGGCGGATCAACGCTGCCGTAATGGGGAAGGATTTACCAAGGGAGACAGCACTATGCACTGTTGACACTCTGAAATGAGCGCTGTGCATAGTTCACTCTCTGCAGTGTGAGGGCAGCTCCACAAGGTGCACAAGAAGGGAGGTCAAAGCTCTAAGCTGCTGGGTTGCCCATGGCTACATAAATATTAACTGAGCCTCCACTGTTTTGAGAGGGCTTCTTTGATTGTGAATCTCCTCAGAGGGTTCGTTATCTGCTGAGAGTACAGCAGGCAGCTGACAAAACTTGGTTTGATGCAAACAAGTTAATATAGAGAGGTGTGGCATTTGGTCAATGGATCAAGAAATGCCAGTAGTTCTATGCAAATATGTTGAAGAGAAACATAGCATACTTGTAGGCTAGATAGTTTGTTCATGTTCCATGGTGAAACACATATTATGAGGTTTGCCCGAGGTCTTTTACTTTTACTAGGTATCCTCAAAGGGTCCTTCATAGATTAAACTCTCAAACCATTTAGTTGACAATTAGAATAACATCTCTATTGAATTGAGAGTTTTTCAAGTTTATTTCATAGGCTTTCCAGATACAGAACTTTTCACATTTTCAAAAAAAAGTCATTAACTAAATCAATAGTTATCATATGCAATACCTCTGCAGTTTCCTTTAAGGACCAAAAAATTGACAGCTGTGCCATATAGATTGCAAAATTGTTGGGAAGAGATCTTCAATGTACTGATTCCATGGCACATGGTTTATGAACGTATACACAAAACAACGCTGGATTCAAAACTTAGAGTTTTGCAATTTAAATTATTAGACAAAATTATTGCAACCAATAGAATGTTATAAATATGAGGATACAACCATCCCAGCTCTGCAGATTTTGCGGCGAAGAGAATGGATCATTAGATCATTTTTTTGGTACTGTCCATATGTAGCTTGTTTTTGGTCGCAGGTTCAGAAATGGCTGAAGAATTGCAACATTTACCTGGAGCTAACTCTGCAAATAGCACTGCTGGGTGATTTAAAAAGTCATAGTCAATTTATCAACAATATAATAATACTCGTAGCAAAAAAAGTATCTTAAATTTACAGTCTGTAGAAACTATGACAATAGAAAGGTTCAGACCTTTTGCAAAACATCAGTGCACAATTGACAAATATATGGCAAATAGAAATCAAAACTGGATGGTGTTCAGAGATAGATGGGACGGGTTAAGTGGAGCTGAAGGGTGGGACAAAAAAAAACAAGATAAGTCATGTAAAATATACTGTGTATGTAAAATGCATATAGGTTCAGAACTTTTGGTGAAACAGCACAGTTGAAAAAGATATGGCAAAAAAAATAAAAACTGGATGGTCTTCGAGATAGATGGGAGGGGTTGAGGGTAGCTGAAGGATGGGACAGAAAAATAAAAAAATAAAACAATTAGATAACTATTGTAAAATATACTGTGTCAGTAAAATGTATATAGTATGTATAAGCTGGAAGTAGAAGCCTAAGTGTTGTTGTCCATTAGTTTACGCCAATTAGGGGAGGGGTGGTAGGGTTAGAGGAAAATAATAAAGGAAAATATTAAATTAAATTAAATTATTAAATTAAAAATATATTAAAGTATTTTTTTTTTTACTCTGCTAAGATGTGCAAGCTGCAATTTTAATTGGAAAACAACAACAAAGAAACAAGAGGGCAATGTAGTCAGATAACTTATAAACTTGTTAAAAATAATCCGCATTATATACAGGTATCTGTTAAATAAGGTGTGAACTAGCTATGGTGCACACAATCTCTACAAATCATTAGCCATCATCATCAAGTAGTCCATGGAGAGACACAGACTTTTTGTGTGCAAATATGTTTTGGGAAAAAACTATTCGAATTGTTCAAAGAACAATTGAGGGTTCAGAACAAGTCATTGATACTCATGGGAACTAGGGAGACATATTTGTTCTCCTCATGGTTGACTACCGGTACATTTCCTCTAAAGTGTACCCCAACACCTATAACAAATACAAAAACAGATAGATACACTTTATCGACATTATCACTAACAAAACAGTTTGCATTTACCAGACGTTCTTATCCAGAGCGACTTACAGGAACAATTAGTGTTAAGTGCCTTGCTCAAGGGAACATCGACAGAGTTTTCACCTAGTCGGCTCAGAACCAGTGACCTTTCGGTTACTGGCCCAACTCTCTTAATCACTTGGCTACCTGGTAGCCTTCTTTTGGTAGCCTTCAATAAGGCTTGAGTCAACATTGGTGCTACTAGTGTTTTAATTCAGAAAACAAAAGTATCTTGCAACTCTGATTTCTCTCTTCCCTCCCTCATTTCCCTGTCTGCAAGCTAGGTGGGCCAAGCAATCAGGGCTGGGAAAAGTTATACTTTAACCCGAGGTGCCCCAAGCATGCACCATTTAAAAAATTTCTGTCTGGCAAGTGATTACTTGCAACCAGAATACCACATGTGAGATATCACTGGTATCAAAGCAGTTTATCATAAACACAAATACCATTTCTGTACAACCTTAATGGCTCAATGCATTGAACAATAAATAGGGACCACATACTGAAGGTTGGTGGTCTTACTTCAATGTATGATGGTATCGTCATTGTAACATTGTAATTAACAGTGTTCAACCTTGTCAATATCAAAGTAGCTAATTAATATTATGTGTTAATATATGTGTAACAATTCAGATGTAACTCAATATGTAAAGCTACAATGTAACATGATAAAACTTATGTAGGCCTATATGTCTCATATATCCAAGGAAGTGAAATGAAGTACATGCATACAAAAAGGCTTTTTAGCCCTTTAAGACTGTCTTGATTCACTCTCTCTAGTTAAACAGAAACATTTTTTCTTAAAATATGAATGTCTGCCTTTGGATTACCTTTATAACATCTGTTTTCTCTTTTTGTCCCTTAAAAATGGTTCTATAATTATGTAAAATGCTTATGAAAACATACCTATGCCCCTCTTATCCGTTCACCTTCACCTGGTGAATATGACTCAATTTCACATTTCCCTACAACAGTTGAAAGGCAGTTTTTATTGAAGCCAGGTGTATTCCAGTCTCTTGGTGCCTGATAATGTTCCCAGACTGCATTCCTCAAGCAGATCATAACATTTTCCACAGCATCACCACCGACTGATGTATGGTTGTCACTTAGCAGTTTTGCCTGAGAATACAGATCTTCACTGAAGTTAAATCCAAAATGAGCAAATAAATACTTAAAATAATGTTTGGAAAATTATGAAATAGCCAGGTATCACATTCGTTGATGTATAGGATTCCGAGATAAGAAAAAAAAAAGATTTTCATCATTAGCCCTTTATTCCATGGTAGCTCAAAAATAAAACATATTTTTAGATTGCTTGTCATACAGTTTATTGCTATACAATTTGTCACCATTATGCAACAATTCACAATCGCACAAGAATACATTGTTTAGTCTTTGGTCAGCTTTGCCCACCTCTCTCTACAGCAGCAGATCACCTTCCCCCTTGGACTGTTGCAATGGCCACTCTGACTTTAATTGAGGCCAGTTGGAGAGAAAAAAGTCTCTCTGCACTTTTCTGCTCCTTCCTTTTTGATGCTAGGTAGTGTTCAAGTAAGAATAAGTCCTCAGTCATTGGTTGAATAGGCTGGACTGCCTACTGTGAGGGGATTGAGCCTCCCCTACACAAAAAGAGGGAAGGTAACCTTTCCAATGGAGTGGAAAATGGTCAATAGTGGCATATGTTTATAGATAATCTACTTCACATTTGTACTCTGTTCACTGTAATCTTCTTAGCGACAGTCAGGGCTAAACAGCCGAGCTTTAGTCTTGCTGGACATGATAATATGTTTATATGATTAGTTCGTATTGGATGTGTGCATGTGTCGACTCCGAGTCAGTGTGGATCGGGACTCCGTGTCAGGTTTTGACAGCAGTCCATTCACAGACGGCTCTTGCAGAAGGCAGCCTGCCCTGCTGCGACTCACTGCACTGGCCACTGGCTCTGTTTACTGGAAGCCTGCTCCGGTGTATCAAGCAAGTCTCTCAATGCTGTGAGCGGGATCTTTTCCCAAACGCGAGACGCTGAAACTTTGCAGTACCATTGAACCTCATTCTCTCATCCAGGGGAACTCGGCGCGGGTTGACGTCAACTGCGGTCTCCTTTTTTTCTGCAGAGAATAGGTTTCACTGCCTGTTCGCTCTTCTTCCCCCTGTCTCTTCGGGTCTGGATTGTTGCTTGGACTCCAGGCGAACAGGGGAGCAGAGATTAAATGCTCGAGCAGAACTGTTGATGAGTTAAGACTGAGCAGTACCTTGCCATGGAAGAGTGTGTCCGGTCTGGGGGAATGTATGGGCTGAAAGAGGGAACAGTTGCCTGATAAAGCCCTATCTGTCCCAGATAAGTGGAGCATGCATCAGAACTGCAGAGCTTCTCTCTGCACTGCCTGCTGTCTTCTGATCTGCAGAGGAGTTCCTGTTACAAGACTGCCAGCTTTCTACACACTGCCATTGTCCAACTGATTTTTTTCTGCCACTGACTTCATCTTATTTATTGTGACTGTTTGCTCAGAAAGGTAAGGATTGTCTTTAAGATCTTTGCATTTCCCTATTACTTAGGCCTACTATCACTTCACCAACCATATCCAAGAGTGGTTTCATCTCTTGACAAGTTGAAGGGAGTAGCCTACTGCCTGTAACTTTATTTGATCACTTTATTAGGGGAATTGTTTGTCATGTTCATAGATATACTTTCCAACTCACATATGTGAGGAGATCAAATAATTAATCACACATTACAGTTGTATATTTTACTTTCCCAAACCACAAACAAACCATCTGTAGGCTGCTTGAAATCTTGAGTTATGAAAATCCAAAGAACAGGTTTTCCATGAATTAGGTCTATTTTTAAAGAACATAACTGTTTGGAGTAGGTTAATGAAAATGATCTAAGGGATACCATGGTTAATTGAAAAATGGTTAATAAAAACAACCAGATGTGGATTGATTTGGTCAGCTGCCTCCCTCTCAGTTTGAGTGAATGGAAACTATTAAAATGAGGGGGAACACGTTTATATGAACCAGAACACGGAAAGCACAATTTAATTGGAATTTAATTTATGCCTTTAAAGTTGTACATAGAGTTGTGCTCCTTGCTATAAAATAAAAATAAAAAGTAGCCTACCAATGGGTTCCTTGCTTGAATAGGGCTGTATGTTAGCAGTGACCTAAGAATCAATGTGGCTGTGATTCTGGAGAGCAATGAGGCTTATCTCTTTCAGTCTAGCTAGCCAGGGCACTGCTTTATTTTGAGAAGGGAAAACTCTAGAATAGCCTTTTTGCATCATAGTAGACAGACAGTATTATGTGTAAAACTAGTTCATTAAACTGGAATGCGTTGAACTGAAGAACAATATGTAGTCTAATACGACAGGCAAAAACTTGATCTTGAAATTTTGAAATAATTTGTTAAAAATATAAATTCAAAGGAAACGACGATATATCGTCTATCTGTGTCTTATTTGAAACACAGCTGCGCACAGTGGCAGTAAAATTAGATAATTTTACTGTGCACATGCATTATTTACCAATTCCAAAGCCATCTTGTCAACCTGCATGTGTTAACGACCCGAGCAAAAGCTCATATGTGGAGCGGGACTCATATATTACCCGGGCCAACTCAGCGTCCTAACCGCTGTGTGTGAAGTAGTGTAACAGAAAAAAATATATATCGATCATTCATTGTACAGTGTACGTTGTACTCCAGTCCAGTCTTCCCTTTTCCGCCACTAAACTACCAGCACGATTCTTGATTCTCTCATATTTTGTGAGGCGTTACGCATGATGTGAAAGGCTGATGAAAATTCCTGACTGTATTTGGTCATGAATGCGGGCAATCATATGCACTTGTTTCTGCGTGCGGTCAGCCAGTGTTAGAAATGGCAATGACAGAATAAAGGCTAGTCATTAGCATAATAAGTAGGCTTACTCATTGATTAAAAATAATGTTATTTTAGTTTTTATATTGATAGAAATGTGTCAGTAATCCAACGTCTCAATGTATATTAATTTACATAAATATGAATAAACCTACCTCAGATAAAGCTATAGGCTATAGCTGATCATCTAGAAGGGCTAACTGTATTTTATTGTCTTAGTTTATAAATGGGAATAATACTTTAGTCCTTTGCAAATAGGCTCTAGACCATCTATCTCATCAGTACCATAGGGTAACATTTAACTTTATTTTTGGCTGCAAAGAGGGTAGGTCAAATTATACAACTAATATTAGAACTCAACTGTGCAGTTGTGAGCAGAGTGTGTGTGAACAAAATCTGCACTCTTATTTGATTTGTTGAGGCACATTGCTATTCTTCTTCCTCAGCCCCTTTCATAAAGGGGGATGCCATTTCACGTTTCTGCACAAAATGTTTGAATTAATGCAAGTACGAATTTTTACTGTTTGAAGGAATAGATTAGCAAATGAAAGTGGTCACAACTCTTGCTTAATGGAGCGAACTCCAGCGTTGTAACCCATTCGTTTTGGCTGATGCCGAAAGGGTAGGGGGAGTGTGAGTTAGTAAAATGGGAGGTGAACTTGTCGACAGTCTCTACCCCTTTCATTGTGTTTCTATGTGAAAACACAATATCCCTGCTTTTTTGTTTGCCAGTTGAATTATATTTTCATGGGAACATGTAATAACCTCTTTCTAGTTTTATTTACACTCAACTGCAATACGGGTTGTTTTGATATTATACATTTTTCATCTATTATTGTGTATTAGTTGAGGATTATGAATGTAATACGAATGTAATACGATTATTACATTCATATTACGAATGTAATATGAATGTAATACTTCTGCAGAATAGGTATAGGCATATACATTTTATGAACAGAGAGAGTATCTGGTTAACCGTCAGAAGCTTGTTGAAAAGAATACCATTAGATACATTTCAAGCTGTTGCAAATCATACACCCATGCATAGCTTAGGCCATTTATAGGCTTCTCAGTGGTTTCTCATGTGTTGGTCTATTTTATGTCTTTTAGCTCTATGCAATCACACTTTCTGAGCCAATATGCCTTTATAAGTATGCTATTGTTTAATTCAAACCAACAGTCGCTTTTTCGAACCAGTCTTGTGTCACAGGGAGTTCGTCCTGTTTCAAAGAACTGCAGATGTTGATGTACCAGAGCCCGGATTGCCCCTCTGCCTCTCTGTTCATTTCCACTCACAGATCAATAGACTCAGTGTAGTTCTCTATGGATTTAGGGGACCAAACTGGTACATATTATCATTGGCTCTCTATTCTTGGTTGCAGTTGTAGCCTACATTATTGTCATCAAGCAAAACTAGTAAAGTGTTCATTTTAACCTCATAGAGACCATGTATTTGGAGAGAAGTAGCGCATACTGTACAGTATCATATTGTGAAGGCAAGAAAAATCAAGAGCCACTATTAATATTTATATTTAATATTTTTGAATAGATAACTCTGATGCCAAGAGAAATCTGCTCAGGTATGATTGAGTGGCATGCTAGAGCATCGCCTCCACTTCAATGGGATCATGCAGATGATTTTGCATCTCCTACAGTTTTGAAGCTACACAATCAAACTAGATAGCCTCATCTGTTATGACTGTATTGAGGCAATGCACTATTGATTATTTTGGAGTTGTATTTGTACTGTGACTGGCTACATGTTTGTATGCTTACTGAACTGAACCCACACTCAGAATGTGACCGTAGTCACATTGTGGCTTTGTTTGACCCCATGTAGCTCAGTTGGTAGAGCATGGCGCTTGCAACGCCAGGGTTGTGGGTTCGTTTCCCACGGGGGGCCATTATGAAAATGTATGCACTCACTAACTGTAAGTCGCTCTGGATAAGAGCGTCTGCTAAATGACTAAAATGTAAATGTAAAATGTTTGACTAGGCTCCTCCAAATAAAGTGGTGTGAAAGTGCCGCTGTGCTTTTTACGAATGCTGTCCAGAATGCCCCGGAGCTGTGCTGCTGCTTTTATTCACAATGTAAGGAACACCAGATTGACACAGGTCAAGAGTAAATGCATTCACAGTTAAAATGACTTTCCCCTCAAGTAAAATTGCACACAATGAGCCCTTCACCGGACACTCAATTATGGTCAATATGTTATCTGTCTTGTACAAAGAGGCGTTTTCGGACACAATCATTTCTGTTGCTGGTTCTCCTATATGGAGCCCTACTGTGCGGATAATCACTTGCCATTAAATGGAATAAACAAGGCTGTAAAAAGGGCTAAGGCAAATTGTATGTAATGCGCAGGTCTTTGGGCAAAAAGACCTCCCCTTTTATGACTGATTTTATTTTACTATTGGCAATTGGTAAGCCAGGGTTCCCCTCCCTGCTATTTTATGAAAAATGTGTTTCCACTTGCCAAAGGCTTCTGTAGCAGTGGGGGATTATTTACCTCCTGAAATGGCAGGTGAAACTTTCTGCTTGCCTTATTAATGGAAGCCATTGAAAAATATCCTCACTATTTCTTTCACGGGTCTAAATTAGACCCGTGAAAGAAATAGTGAGGATATTTTTCAATGGCTTCCATATTGTTTTTCCGCTGGTCAAGTAGTAGCCATCCTTAGCTTATCTAGCATCTCTTTTTCATTAGTTTGCCCCTTTTGGTGCTCCTCTGAATAGGATTCTGGAAATAAAACGGAAACACAAAGTACAAAAGGCATAGCTGTAAAATTCATAGCTCGTGGCATAAAACAGCACTAAAGCAAAACAAATATTTTTTGTTACTGGTTGTGGACAAATATATATATTTTACAGAACCATATTGCATACGCTAGGCATCTCTTTTTCTTGAATAGAACATGTAGTGTGTCATAAGCGGCAGGCATAAGTGTAACCAATGAGACAGTTATATTTTGTCTTGTACAGTATATTCACAGGCTTTTGTCAGCTTTGACAGAAAGAATGCAAAAATTTTCTGACAAACATGTAACTTAATTAACTATGTTATTATCAACAAATTATGAAAATAATAATATGAATTACTGTTATTATTAAATATATTATAAACTTAAATAGAAGTACAACTAAATAGAAAATATATGATTTTGTTTTTGTTTTTAATTAAATAATAATAAAGACTGAGAATATAGACACAAAATAAAATATGTCTGTAAATATATGTGCATGCACGCACACACACACACACACATCTCACTTTTGGTGGTATGTGCACTAAAGTTCTCATTCTCAGCCCGCGCCCGACTGCCCGGTCGAGTTTCGGCATTGTCGTGCTGTGTTAAGAAAAAAATAAAAATGTGCGTGTCTGCGCACCTTTTAGCTTACTAAGGCTCTCTCTCAGCCGCAGCAGCCACTAATGGCGCCAGGATTCCAATAATGTCTGGGCCAGAGAAATTTGATAAAACAGATGATGAAACGTATTTTTCTGAGTATTGAAATGTTTCGAATAGTAATACGAATAGGCTGGAGTGCACTCAGGAGAATGATGATCCACAAGAACACGACAGGCAGCGCATCTCAGTATCAGGAGAAGCCCATATTCCAATGGCATTTGTTAACGCCCATACATCCTAAAATACACCCTATGACTGCCCTGCTGATGTGCCTTGCTGGATTGTATTTCATTACTGAGAAATGCGGTATGACAAACAGAGGATAGCGACAGCGCTGAATTTCATGCTCAGAGCCATCATTACCCTAGCTAGACCTTGTAAATCAGGGATGGGCAACTTTGATGGGGGTGGGGGCCACAAAAAAACTGAACTCATCATGAGGGGCCTCAGTGGCTCGCGGGTCTGCGTACCCACATCCATACCCATACATAAGTGAAATGTTGTTGGGGGCCCTCACCCACCTAGCGAGCAAAACAGTTTAGCGGCCCCCCCTCTTGACAGCGGAGATATTTTTTTTTACGTTTTAGAGTTCATTTCCTGCAATTGCCATGTGGTGTAAAGAAAATGTTGCAGTTGTAAAGTTAGTTTGCTGCAATTCTACAATTTTGCCATGGGGTGGAGGGGAAATTAGCAATTTTACAGCTTATTTCCTGAAATTCTACATATTTTGCAATAGGGTGGAGAGAAATGTTAGCAGTTTTTTTTTTAATGATATCTGAGTGCGAGTGACTAACAAAATCAATGGGTAATTCGACCATGATTACTAGAAGTTTAGATAGCTGGCTAGACTAATTTACCAATCAATTATTTTTTTTGCTGACATGGGCTAATTGACTGACTGTCAGTTACTGACATAACAAGAGAAACACTGCTGATGCACAACCAAATTTCGAAATTGCACCTTGTGTAGTATTCTACTATTCTAACTCTCAACAGTAAGTTGAGACCCCGACTGAGCCCGCAAACCGCCAGTTGCGCATCCCTGTTGTAAATGAATGCAGATTTTCTCCAATTAATGAGGTTACTTGAGAACGAGTTTCTGTTTGTAAGCAAAAAAAGAGACGTTCACATGATAAGATGTGATGCTTTTTGATGATAAATGCCCCCTATATTTCTCAATTTGATCGTTTTCTGTTCAAAAGGTGTTAGATCTTGACATGGAAGTAGTACTGACCTTGTGTGATCAGATGGGGTTTCCTGTGCCCTGGATCATACAGCACACTCTGTATTGTACCCTCAAACAGAGATGGTCCTAGGAAAAGCTGTTCTTGACAAAGATGCATTGTTGAGGTTAGCCTATAAACCACTGCACTGAGTGGCTACATCTGCGAAGCTCATCTTGACTACAGTGAGGGGGCTTGTAACAAGGCGGCAACTGTCACAGCTAGACCTGCTGCTTTCTCTGTAAGAGGCACTCTGTCTCTCTGTTGACCATATAGCGGTATCACTCTTCTATCCCTGACAAACCATAAGCTATATAGACGGTGGGTCAACTCAAGAGGAATTTCCAGGGGAAATGCTGAAAAACAGAGGACAAATGCCACTCCCAATAGAGATGTGTAAACGCCCAACTGAAGCAGTTTTTTACATCTCAATATTACATAATTTCTGGGTAACAATTAAGTACCTTACTGTGATTGTTTTAAATTAAAATGGTTAAAAAAAAAGAAACAAAAATAGCTTCTTAGCAATGAGCAATTTCTCAAGCAATAATTTTGACTGTCTGGGAGTGGTCTGAGTGGGGAAGGGAAAATGGAAAACTAGCTGTTATTGGCAGAGAGGTTTGGAATTCTCTTTCTTATTGGTCTATTAACTAATTTACCACCTGGTGATGTCACCAGGCAGGCCAAAACTCCATCCCATAAAAATAGGCTGAAATGTCTGCCGACCTTTTCAAACAACTCTTACACTATAATTTTCACAATTTCACAGTATTATCCCAACTTCACAATGTGGAAATATATACAAAACACAGGAGAATCACGTTTTTGACTGCACTGGGCCTTTAAGTGAAATATCTGCCCTTGGGGAGGTGAGATTTAGTTCCATTTGAGCCTGAATGTTTCCCTCTACAGAACATAGCTTTAATCACAGGATGGCAATGAGACTGTGAAGTAAAAACTGACCTCCATTGGACTGAACTATTTGTTCTGTCCAGTACCTCAATATATTTGGTGTTGATGTTTTACTATAATACTGTTTGTGGCACAGATAACAAAATGTTGCTAGTCCGTCCTTACAGCAAGCACCCTGCTTGGGTGCTGAGGGCATCCAGCCTGAGAGATGAAGCCCGGATGATTTAGCAATGATGTGATTTCTACAGTGCCTTCAGAAAGAATACACACCCCTTGACTTTTTCCACATTTTGCTGTGTTTCAGCCTGAATTTAAAATGGATTAAATTGAGATTTTGTGTCATTGGCCTACACACAATAACCCATAATGTCAAAGTGGAATTATGTTTTTAGAAATGTTTACAAATGAATTCAAAATGGAAACCTGAAATGTGTTGAGTCAATAAGTATTCAACCCCTTTGTTATGGCAAGTCTAAATAAGTTCAGGAGTAAAATGTGCTTAATAAGATGCATGGACTCTCTGTGTGCAATAATTGTTTCACATAATTTTTGAAGGACTACCTCATCTCTGTACCCCACACATAGAATTATCTGTAAGGTCGCTCTGTCGAGCAGTGAATTTCAAACACAGATTCAACCGCAAAGACCAGGAAGGTTTTCCAATGCCTCGCAAAGGGCAAGTATTGGTAGATGGGTAAAAATGAAAAAAGCAGACATTGAATATCCCTTTGAGCATGATGAAGTTAATAATTACACTTTGGATGGTGTATCAATACACCCAGTCACTACAAAGATACGGGCATCTTTCCTAACTCAGTTGCCGAAGAGGAAGGTAACCGCTCAGGGATTTCACCATGAGGCTAATGGTGATATTAAAACCGTTAAAGAGTTTAATGGCTGTGATAGGAGACAACATTGTAATTACTCCACAATACTAACCTAAATGACAGAGTGAAAAGAAGGAAGCCAGTACAGAATAAAAATATTCCAAAACATGCATCCTGTTTGCAATAAGGCACTAAAGTAAAACGGCAAAAAAATGTGGCAAATAAATACACTTTATGTCCTGAATACAAAGCATTATGTGGTACTCTTGCCCCAAAAAGAAACGGAATAGAGCTAAGCAAAGGTAAAATCCTAGAGGAAAACCTGGTTCAGTCTGCTTTCCAACAGACACTGGGAGACAAATTCACCTTTCAGCAGGAAAATAACCTAAAACACAATGCCAAATATACACTGGAGTTGCTTACCAAGACGACATTGAATGTTTCTGAGTGGCCTAGTTACAGTTTTGACTTAAATCATCTTGAATATGTATGGCAAGACTTGAAAATGGCTGTCTAGCAATGATCAACAACCAACTTGACAGAGCTTGAAGAATATTTTATAGAATAATGTGCAAATATTGTACAATCCAGGTGTGAAAAGCTCTTAGAGACTTACCTAGAAAGACTCACAGCTGTAATCACTGCCAAAGGTGATTCTAACATGTATTGACTCAGGGGTGTGAATACCTATGCAAGTGAGATATTTCTGTATTTCATTTTCAATAAATTTGCAAACATTTCTAAAAACATGTTTTCACTTCATCATTATGGGCTATTGTGTGTAGATGGGTGTTTTTTTAAATATATTTTTAATCAATTTTGAATTCAGGCTGTTACACAACAAAATGTGGAATACGTCAAGGGGTATGAATACTTTCTGAAGGCACTTTAGACAAGAAACTTTAACAAATTCTAAATCCACTGTAATTTCTTGTGGCCTCACATTAGATAGCTAGCAATATTTCAATTCTGCATACTCAAAAAACTTTGTTAGTGGCTATAACCACGGCCATTTTTCTGTTGTACCATAATACAATGAATCCAATGTTGGAACAAAACAATGGACAGTAGTGGGGTTATGGTCTAGGTGGTGACAAATGTTACAACATTGCAACAAATACACCCCAGTGTGATTAAGCAGTAAGAAAGTGGTAGACTGGCCCTACAACATGTCCACTATCCTGCCAGGTCTAAATCCCTAGTTAAGGGTGTGAAAAGAAACACAGAGACCCAAGGAGCAGGGCTGCATTGAATGCAGATTGTGTCGGATTAACACGGGGAAGATTGAGCGATTGTGGCCGTGGTGACTTCTCTGTACAGCTTTGCTTGTACAGCTGCACGAGGCCTGGCATCGTACTGACGCTTGCCCAGAAAGGGCTATTTTTGGGTTTATCTGTCTGACAGTTAGATTTTCAGTTTTATATAAAAGAAAATTGTATCAGTTGGAATATGAAAATGTACAGGGCTTCTTGTATGTTCCAAAAGTGTATTTAAAAAATGACGTTACGAAAACTACACAGAATTTATGCCTCCCTCCAAATAAAGTGTGAAACATTAGTAGGTGATATTTCTGTCACAAAATCACACAAACTGTGACTACTTTTACCATTAGTGGGACTTGTTTGCTCAATAGAGTGATTCACCTCCTACTAGGTTGGTTGTAATTAAATATGGTATTAGAAATATAACCCCTACCACCACACACCTGGCATTATCATCTAAACTGAGCCACATGTCTCATGTCTGAGTTGTTATTACCATTAACATCCTTTAAGACATGTAATAAACAATATACTATTTTTGTTTTTCTTATTGCACTTCTTTCAGTTAGGAAATTGGAGATTACCATGAATATTAAACTTTTACAATAAATTAGGTTTAGTTCTATATGAATGCTTATTGTGCTCAAAGGATTTGTCACTATTGAGTGAGGACTGAGTTACAATATATAGGCTAT
The DNA here is from genome assembly GCF_964263955.1 of Coregonus lavaretus. Classification (NCBI taxonomy): domain Eukaryota; kingdom Metazoa; phylum Chordata; class Actinopteri; order Salmoniformes; family Salmonidae; genus Coregonus; species Coregonus lavaretus. Next base: position 15,499,553 of record NC_139993.1, read on the forward strand.
TGTCAGTAACATGCAACCTGAACTTCCCTTTTCTCTATCCCCTGCAGCAACTGGTGTAAGCCATGCAATTGGGTAGTTGATGGAATAAAATACTATAAAAAAAGAGAGACAAAAAGAGTGGAAGCTGGGGTGTATTTTTGTCCTTGCAGAGCTGCACTGGTCGCCGCTCGTGGCATTTCCATCATTCATCACCTCGAGCTGATTACTAGCGAGTCTGGAGCGAGCTGACAGGATGCATCCAGCCCCCATTACCATCAGAAATAGGTCCAGCAGGCCCTAGGGCAGCCAAGGAGCCACAGCTCCAAAAGGGAGCCTGTTCAAAGCCTCTAAAAAGTTGGCTTTGTTGTGCCTGATAACATCTAGGATTGGCACATGCACCTTTTTGCATTGCCTGAGAGATCCTCCTGTTGTTAACCCTGTAGCCTTTACTAAATTAACAGCGTTGTGGAAACGTAGCCTCGAGAACCTGATGAATCTGACCATTAGCAAGAGTTGTAAACATTTTGGACCTAAGACATCCTACACAAAACCTACATACCTAAGTGCATTAGCCAAAAAGGGGAGAGTTGTCACACTTTGTATTTTCTACATTGTTGTTTTTTCCGATTTACATTGTAGGCCAGGGATGAAATAATCTAGTGTAGCCTATTTACATCCTTGACATTTGTGGACTTTCAGATTTCTCAGAGAAATGTTCCAATGAAGTGTTGATATTTGCATGATTCACAACTGGAGCATGCTGCAGTAGCCTGAAACAAAATGCTAATTGATGTTACATATGTCGATTAAAGATATCAACATTGTCATTTTTTTCTAATGTTATTAAAGTTCAGTTGTGTTGTTGATGTCCTTAGCCTAAGTGTAAATACATATGGGGACATACTGTTTGTCGATTTTCATTTGTTACTTCCATACCATTCCATCTCCTTTTTTGCCACATAGAAGAGGTTTTAATTCACTTTAGCTTTACAGCTAATATCTATAAGTGGCACTGGTCTGCACAAAGGATGGTTACTGAAGTTATGATTGAACATTGAATCAATGTGGAATTTCTCAATGTTTAGAGTCTGGTGTCATGAAATCTAAATTTTATTAAACCATCACACCATGTTCAAGTCATACCATTAGGAACCAAGTAGACAAAGAGAAAGCATTGTGGAACATGACAACAAAGACAATTCAAGTCTTGTGTTTGTGGGGAATCTTGGGTTGTGTCCTATTTAAGCAATTGCCTTTGTCTAAGCCACATTAGTCCTGCAATTAGATAATCTTCTATCACCGTGGCTTAGAACATTTTGTTGTTCTGTGAAGGCCTCTCTCGTGTCAAGAAACATTTAAGTAGATATCTCACAGGGAGCCTGTTGTCTTGTGAGGAGATTTCCGCCACTAAACAAGGGCCATTATCAAGGTATTACCCTCTCTCACAGCATGGTGCTCTGTTATCACACTCCCTCCATATTCATATGGAGTTTTAAACTCCATATTATCATTTTGTATAATTTAGAGCTGTGGTAATTACACTTCAGTGGATTACCTGTACAGAGATACCAGAGATGGCAATCTATACCTCATGCTGGCTCGGCGTAGCAGTTCAAAGGTACGACCCAGACTGACATTTTATCAGTTTGTATAACACAGAATTGGTCAACCTTTCAGGATTTGTTTGGGAATTTGAATTCCTTTGGTATTCAAAAAGAGAGGGCTTATGACAGGAAAGATAATTTTCCCAGTGAATATTTTATCTCTATTCGCTTACAGTTTGCTGTATCATCCTCTGTGTCTTTGGATTTGCCGACTTTGGTCCAGTTACTCTGAGTCGTTTGTTTCCCCTCCTTTGTTATCACAAAAGAGCAAACACATCTTAAACATACACAAGGTGCAGAAGCAGTGATTGCTGTATCGGTTGTCCTGCTGTGGGTGGTAGAGTGCGATACCATTGCCAGTAATCCATTTACATTGGAATAATTTTTTATCACGCCAAGACTGATTCTTGCAAAGATTATTTTCCATTGAAGGGAGGCACGTCCTTTTGAAAGGAAATATTTTTGCATGACTGACGTTGTAGCTTTAACAAAAGGGATTGGAAGTCAGATGCTAACACTCAATACAGTGAGGGAAAAAAGTATTTGATCCCCTGCTGATTTTGTACGTTTGCCCACTGACAAAGACATGATCAGTCTATAATTTTAATGGTAGTTTTATTTGAACAGTGAGAGACAGAATAACAACAACAAAATCCAGAAAAACGCATGTCAAACATTTTGTACATTGATTTGCATTTTAATGAGGGAAATAAGTATTTGACCCCTCTGCAAAACATGACTTAGTACTTGGTGGCAAATCCCTTGTTGGCAATCACAGAGGTCAGACGTTTCTTGTAGTTGGCCACCAGGTTTGCACACATCTCAGGAGGGATTTTGTTCCACTCCTCTTTGCAGATCTTCTCCAAGTCATTAAGGTTTTGAGGCTGACGTTTGGCAACTCGAACCTTCAGCTCCCTCCACAGATTTTCTATGGGATTAAGGTCTGGAGACTGGCTAGGCCACTCCAGGACCTTAATGTGCTTCTTCTTGAGCCACTCCTTTGTTGCCTTGGCCGTGTGTTTTGGGTCATTGTCATGCTGGAATACCCATCCACGACCCATTTTCAATGCCCTGGCTGTGGGAAGGAGGTTCTCACCCAAGATTTGATTGTACATGGCCCCGTCCATCGTCCCTTTGATGCGGTGAAGTTGTCCTGTCCCCTTAGCAGAAAAACACCCCCAAAGCATAATGTTTCCACCTCCATGTTTGACAGTGGGGATGGTGTTCTTGGGGTCATAGGCAGCATTCCTCCCCCTCCAAACACAGCGAATTGAGTTGATGCCAAAGAGCTCGATTTTGGTCTCATCTGACCACAACACTTTCACCCAGTTCTCCTCTGAATCATTCAGATGTTCTTTGGCAAACTTCAGACGGCCCTGTATATGTGCTTTCTTGAGCAGGGGGACCTTGCGGGTGCTGCAGGATTTCAGTCCTTCAGAGCGTAGTGTGTTAACAATTGTTTTATTGCTGACTATGGTCCCAGCTGCTTTGAGATCATTGACAAGATCCCCCCGTGTAGTTCTGGGCTGATTCCTCACCGTTCTCATGATCATTGCAACTCCACGAGGTGAGATCTTGCATGGAGCCCCAGGCCGAGGGAGATTGACAGTTATTTTGTGTTTCTTCCATTTGCGAATAATCGCACCAACTGTTGTCACCTTCTCACCAAGCTGCTTGGCGATAGTCTTGTAGCCCATTCCAGCCTTGTGTAGGTCTACAATCTTGTCCCTGACATCCTTGGAGAGCTCTTTGGTCTTGGCCATGGTGGAGAGTTTGGAATCTGATTGATTGATTGCTTCTGTGGACAGGTGTCTTTTATACAGGTAACAAACTGAGATTAGGAGCACTCCCATTAAGAGTGTGCTCCTAATATCAGCTCGTTACCTGTATAAAAGACACCTGGGAGCCAGAAATCTTTCTGATTGAGAGGGGGTCAAATACTTATTTCCCTCATTAAAATGCAAATCAATTTATAACATTTTTGACATGCATTTTTCGGGATTTTTGTTGTTGTTATTCTGTCTCTCACTGTTCAAATAAATCTACCATTAAAATTATAGACTGATCATTTCTTTGTCAGTGGGCAAACGTACAAAATCAGCAGGGGATCAAATACTTTTTTCCCTCACTGTACATATCTGCTATATTGAAAAACTATATAGCAACGAAATGGAATGAGGCTGTTTAATATCGTAGGTTGCAATATGTGTCATGTTTGTTTATTGTTCAGCCCTTCGGTTATATAGCAACATGTAATACAGCAATTATAGTAAATTGTTTTCAGTTTCATAGAGCACTAACAATGTAAGTTTTATGCATGTGGAAAAACCAATCCATTCTCACTATAAATTCATGGAAAAGCCCACAATGTTTACATCTTGAAGATAACACAGCTGAAACTATTTCAAAATTTTATGACTTCCTCTTTGTCTAAAGACGATGAGTAGTTGCATCCCAGTCAGACTACAGTAGGCCTAGACACAAAACTGGGCTCCACTCTCATTGTATAACACTGGGTGAACACATGTTAATGAACATGTAACTGCTCAAATGAAAGCTCAGTCCAAAAGCTGCTCTCTGTCACAACCCAAGGCAGAGGGCAACAAGCACTGAGACTGATCGAACATGGCCTTAAATATGATGTAAATTAATTGATATAGCTGCACAACCGAACCAGTCTAAAATGACTGCATTGAATGAATTAGTAATTATGATATTAGTGCCTGAAATCTGTTACAATCGTTTTTCCTTTACAGAAATATGCTTCATGTTGTACGGTGCATTGGAGAGGCAAACCATTCATTTGCAAGCAACAGCTAAATGGGCTTTTAGGTTTGTCTTTATCTTTAAATAAAATGGTCAATATACCTTCACAAGGTTTAACAAGCTGCATTACACGTTAGTCGAGATTTAGGGCTGACAACTGATTGCTCTCAAGAAATACTACACCCACTTCTTTTGTCTCCCGTTTCCTGATGAGAGCCAGCCAGTGCTATTCTACCTTGTTTAGCTTGCAATGACATACAGCACTTCCCTTGTCTCACAAAGGCATTCATGTCATCTTTTGAGATTGAATGTAGAGGGTGACGTTTGCCGTGTCTGCTCCAGCACTGGCTCAATTTGTTTGTGTTGCTGCTCTAAGGGAAAGGTCCTAGCACTGCTGTCTATTTTAGTAAGGGCTTAGATTATGTGGCATCCCTTATTTTGGTTTTGCTTGTCATTCCTCTGAGCCATAGGAAGGTTAAAAGCCTCAATTAGATAGTGTGCCAGGACAAGAAAACAGGAGTATAATGTGTAATCTTGAAGAATCAGCACACCTTCCTAAACTATTTTTTTGCCTTTGCTGACACCACACTTCTGTGCACTTCATATATACAATCATATCACTCTATAGTGTCTCCTACCATACCCTTTTTCTTTTTTGTCTTCCAGTGATAGCAAAGATTTGTCAGAATGGCGATAAATTGGCTGCTTACCAACTTGCTCCACATCCATTTTAGATGTTGCTTTTTCGAGTCATCGTCTGTGTTACGTTTTTCATGTTTAGTGTTGCCACCCACCATCTTAAACATTAATCTTCCTGTTGAATAATGCCTCACGATCTTGGTGAATTATTGATGGGCCTGGTCCTTAATAGAGGGACAGAGCAGGCTTTTTACCCATACATCTGCTCATTTTCATCCTGTTGTACAGAGAGATTAAAGCTGCACACTGGTGCAATTAATGGTAAAGGTAACCACACTTCCACTTGCATGGAGGAAAAAACAAGTATTGTGAACCTAACGGTATACCTTTTCAGTATCAACACTATCTACTGTCCTCTTGTGACACTAAGTATTATGTGTTCTCTCGGTGTACTGTATACAACTAATGTGTTGTATCCGCGTGGCAAATTAAAGCTCAGACATAGCTTGCCATAGCCTTGGAAAATCTCTCTCTGACCGAGTTGTTATTAGATGTTGAAGTTCGTTTCGGAATACGTCAGCACAGATGAAGTGGACAAAATTGACCCGACACCCAGTATTTTGTGCCATGTGCCTGTCTGACTTTGTCTTCACCAATACCGCATTGTATAATTTTTTAATGAGTGCAACACTGATGCATTCCGCTGAAATTGAGAAGATGAGCTTAGGAGAACTTGGCTGGGCCAACTGCCGAGCTTCGTTTGTGATCCCTGATTTGTTATGACTAATTTAGGCACAGCATCATGGCACAATGGATCATAGGACAAACGCCTCTGTTGTGCTCATGAAACGCTCTCTGAGCAGAAATCCTACAAAATATATCCACATTGGGTTGTCTGTCTCCTTGCATCCACAATGTTATACTGAGTGTATTCCATGCACTTTCCATGCTCTATCTGTCTATTTCAAGGATAAATGTATAGTATCAAGGACTTATTGGAGTTGATTGGCAGGTACTATCGCCATGAGATACCTATATAATGGTGGGCCTCAAAGTTTTGACCTCCTTATTTATCTTCCTGAATTAATGTCAGCCTATTAATTCCTGAGCTGAGAAGCATTGATAATGACACCATTTAACAGCTATGGCAGAACAATTCTTATCTCCTTTGTCCTGAAAGGAATAGTTTTGTGCTATCAGTAAATGGAAATTACATTTTCAAATTTAATTTGCTATAATCCACTTCACTTCCACTAAAACATCAGAATGACCACTAACAATGTATGGAACCTGTATTAAAAATGATTACCATCACAAATCACCTAGCTATAATCTACATGGAGGGACAGGTATAGGCATCTCTCAGTACTAATAGGATTTTCTGTTGCATTGCTAAAATGATTATGGGGTTATGGATTCCATACTAGAGGGAGAAAGGGCAAAACAACATAAACAATGTTATGGTACAGCCCAATAGTATCTTCACATTCTCAAATACAAATAAATACACATATTTCCATGCTGAACAAGAGAAAATACTTGAACCACTGTTTGGGATCAGAATGTAGACATATGATATTGTATGTAATAGAGATGGTGTAGATTTCCCACCAATGTGTTTATTCCTGGTTTAATGTTGACTTGTACTAACTAGGTGAATTCGTACTTAATTATATTTCTTGCTCATCCAAGACATATTTTGGTTAGTGGCCTTTTTCCTTTTTCTCCCCCAATGTTTTATTAATGACATATCTTAGGTCATGATTGTTTTATTTAGTAGCCATATGTCCTGACCAATGGGGAATGCTCTAATCGATTAATTGAATGGCCAGTAAAAGTGATTTATGGAGAGAACACAAAGAGCAATGGGTGCTACAGTCCCACCCTTAGAGATTTATTCACTGTGTAGTCTACACTACTGTATCATTCTTTATGGTGGAGGTGGAGTAAAACTGAATGGTCACTCGTTGCTACATTGAGGAAAATCCCAATATTTTGTTATATTCTGAAAAAACTGTGTTTATATATTCTGAGAGGATCAAGTAGAGCTAGTTAATAACTGAGAATGGGAAAATATGTACCTGACTCAGATCTCTGGGTTGTAGATTAGTGTGTATGATTGCATGACAGTGTGAATGAAGTCATTGTTTTAGAAGCAAAATTGAGGAGCAGTATTTTATTTTTGTCCTGAAAAGACAGCTCTGACTACTGCAATATGTTTTGGATAAGGGAGAGGGGCGTAATGAGTTGTTAGCTAATAATTGTTTACTGGACTGGTGAAAATGTACACACACAACATTTATATAAGAGATTGTACGCCATCTGTTGCAACATTTCATTTTCCTAAAATAGTGTAGTGACCCAATTTACAACTGCTACTTTTCAGAAAAGTATGACTTTTTTTGTTTTGCTTTGTGTGCCCCCCTTCCCTCATCTTCCTTCCCAGAATAGCTGTAGCAAAGCTGTCCTGGTGCACAGTGTGTGTTTGACCTGGTATTTCGCCATGATGATCTCTGTCAGGGTCACGGGGCTGCGTTCAGGGGCAACAGCAGTCGCACTGTGTTTGGTTGTGGTGTCAGCCATGCTCCTTGTTCCGACCCTGCTCCGTGCTGCTCTCAATCATTCCGCCACCGAGGGGTCAGCGACTTGATTCCACTCCCCGCCATTTCGAACTCAGTGGGACTCCACAAGTCATCTGATCACCGGCTCAATCTCTTCCCCACCGGAGGGAGAATTTTCTGATTTCCGCTTGCAAATTGTACATCTGCAGCAGTGTCAAGAGAAGAAACACAATCTGTTTAAGGAATATATTTCCTCAACGAGCCAGGCTAGGTTACTCCATGATTGAGCCACAGGTCCCTAGGTATTTAAGGCCTTCAAAGATTATAATTTTTAACTTGGTAAGGACTATCGTGTGAATTAATGTATGATTATTATTATTTTTAAATCAAATGGGAGCAGGTATATTTTCATTCAGCATGTGCTGAACCAGCACATCAAATCGTTGGATGCGATTTACATTTTGGTGAATCACTGGCCCCCTTTTTTACATTGTTGGGATGTTCCGTGACAATAAACATCCCTACTCTTTCTTGAGCCCGGGGGCTAATGCAGAGGTCAAGCAACACCTGCAGGCTGTCAATCTTTTATTGTAACCTAGACCCATCCCCCTCTCAGTCACTTTATCCTGTCTCCTCCCCATTCTTCCAGACCTCGTTTCATAGAATAGCCAGCTCTTCTTCTATTCTCTTGTGGCCCTCTTCAACAGCTTGAGAGGGACAACAGATATTTGTCCAAAGGACTTAGCATTCTTTCACATCTGCCACTTGTTCTCGGGGCCCGTCATTCAAATTTCAAACAGTCCCTTTTTAATAGCTCCCTTCCTCCCAAATACTTAGCTTTTGTTGCTTTTTAATCGAAATAACAAATGGGCGCCGCAATTCCCATTTTTGTCACTCTTACGTCGATTCGATTATAAAGCTGTCATCCGGTGCTTTGGCTGGAAACAGCAAGTGCACATATGTTGAAAGCCTTTGGGCCCACACCTCTGTGGCTTCTCTATCTCTCCGAGTACATCTGTCTGCATTAGCCTCGTATTTAGCAAAGACAATGCTGTGCCTGTTGACATTTCACAATCTGTTCTTACCATTCACAGTACATTGACCTCCTATCATGCTTCTTGTGAAATCGAAAGTAGCCTAGGATGATGATTCCTCTGACAACTTTCAATATGACAGTTGGCACTTTTAAGGCCCGTCTCAGATCAAATCCGAGTCAAGAATTGGTTAAGAAAACAGTCAGGATTTGATCACCGGTGGTTTCGGCTCTAGCTGCAAGGTAAAAAAGGTATCCAGCAGAGAAGGGAGACCTCGGCACGTTTAATGATGAGAATGGCAGGCAGGCAGACTCACCCATTCGGCTTTGGTGTCTCAGCATACTAAACACTCTCAGCATGATACAAAGATTATTAAAGTATAGAACTGTTATCATCGATTTACAGAACACATCTCCATGTAGTAGGGATCTGCCGTCTCATTTATTTATTTATTTTCGACGTGGGGGAGCCTGCTGCCTCTGAGGCAGACAGCGCAGCGCTGTTGAAGACATTCTGTCTTTGTCTGACTCAGTCTTACTCAGGAAATCTGTGTTGCTGCAGGCTGCAGCTGCTACATCCCTACCTATATGATGCGGATATAGAAGCCTAGTCATACTGATGCAGTACCATGGCCTCAAGCAAAGGAAGTGTTTTCTTGTCCCTCTGTATCTGCTCCAGAATGGGTTTTTCATGAAAACTACAATAGTGCATACATGTGTTTTTAGGTCATAAAGGATTTCAGTGCAACTCTCTTTTTTGAGTGCTCTTCAGTTGTACTGTAGTAAATGTTCAAGAGAAAGTAAACTAGGTTCCTGTTATGACGATTTTGTCCTGTATTGAAAAAACTATGAGAGCCGTCCCTGCTCATCATGAGGCAATTGTGAAAAGTAAAGTCTGAATATGTTTGTGGTCTTTCAAGGTCACCTCAATTCCTATTGCAGCCATGGTACAGAGTGGGCATATTTTATGTTTCCTTTATCCATTCCAATTTTTTATGGGATGGCACCTTGCTTGTGAAAAGGAAATCTCTTAGCCCAAACACATGTAACAGTATTGATTCTGTCCCTCTCCATTTATTTATTTGTTTATTTATTTATTTATTTATTCTTTCAAACCCATCTCCCACCCCTTCGGAGGACAAAGGCAACCTTGTTTTACACTCTTGTTTATACAGATATTTTTCTACATAAATGTCACATACATGGCACTTTTCCACACGGTATTACATTACAAAAATACAGTTCAATATACACACCACACACAAAAAGGCATTCAGACATATGCGGCACACATGATACCTGGTGCTCTTGGCCCCAGCCACTACAGATCATGAGCTTTTAATCACCCCTCAGCTACTCTCAGCCCATCCCACCTATCTTCGTAAACCACCCGCTCTTGTTTTCCATGTGCCATATATTTTTTTGTGCTGTGATGTCCTACATGAATTCTGAACCTTTCTAATCTCATAGTATCCACAGATTGTAAATAAAAAATTAATATTTTTGCTAAGAGTTTTATTATATTGTTAATTGATTGACTATGGCTTTCCAAATCATCCAACAATGCTATTTGTAGGGTTAGTTTTAAGTGAATGTTGTGATTTTTCTGCCATTACTGAACCTGTGACCAGAAACAAGCTACATGGGGACAATACCAGAATAACTGTTCTAATGCAGCAAAATCGGCAGGGCCAAGATGGTTGTATGCCCCATATGTATAACATTCTGTTGGCGGACATAATTTTGGGTAATAATTTCAATAGAAAAACTCAAAGTTTTGAATCGAGCGTTGTTTTGTGTGTCAGTTCATAAACCATCTGCCATGGAATTGGAAGATCAAAAATCTCTTCCCAGCTATTTTGCAACCTGTATGGCGCAACTGTCAACATTTTGGTACCTCAAATGAAACTGGTATATTTTTTTATATTTATAAAAAAATAAATAGTCTTTAAGTTCCTTACTTTCTCCCCTTTTCACTTGCCTCCTCCATTTCTGTGGTAATGCTGCAACCAGTTGGTTATAACTTTGGATAGAGCAAACATTCCCATATATTTTTGAAAGCTGCATGTGTGACGTAACTTCACCATTCTTATTCATAATATAATTAGGAAAGATAATACAATTTGTTTTTAAAAAATCCATAAAGAATGGTTTTTTATCAATCAGTATATTTGAGTTTAACCATAACATTTGGTCTGGCTTTAAATTGTAACCAGCTTTGTATTGCTTGTTTCATTTTCAATTAACCAAAAATGAGAGGTTGTAATTTGGTTAAAGGCAAAAAGGCCATCTTTGAACGGCGGGTGAGCTATTCTTACTAATCTGTTGGAGAACTAGTTTGGGTTTAGTATAACTTTTGTATGACTGAAGCTTTTAGTGAGAGGTTTAATGCTTTAATATTTAATCATTGTAGCCCCCCAAACTCGTATTCATTATATAAATAAGCACGTTTAATTTTTTTCTGGCTTACTTTTCCAAATAAAGTCACATATTTCTTGCTCATATAATTAGGTTTTAGTCCAGAGAGGCTAGAGAAATGATCTATATCGCCAATGAGATTGTGCAGGGATCCAGATTGCGGAGTTAAGAGTCATCGGCATACACTGACATTTTTGTTTTTAAGCTCTGGATTTCTAACCCCTTGATATTAATTGTTGGATCTGATTTTAATAACGAACATTTCGATGGCCATAACAAAAAGTTATGGAGACAGTGGACAACCTTAACTCCTCTTGACAGTTCAATATTTTCTGAGAAGTAACCATTATTTACTATTTTACATCTGGGGTTGCTATACATAACTTTAACCCATTGTATAAGATATTCACAATTAAAATAGTCCAAGCATTTATATATAAATTCTAGTCATACTTTATCAAAGGCCTTTTCAAAATCTGCTATGAAGACCAGGCCTGGTTAAGTAATTGTCTTATATTATCTTCAATATATTGTCTATGTAAAAAACCTGAATAATATCCGGTAAAATCTTTTTAATTCTACCTGCTATGCATTTTGTATCACAACATTGAAGTCTAAGGGGCCTCCAGTTTTTTAAGTGGACTGGATCTTTATACTTACCACCTGGATCCTGTTTCAGTAATAGTGAAATCAGACCTTCTTGCTGAGTATCTGATATAGTCTACCATTTTTATAGGAGTAGTTAAAACATGCTAATAGTGGATCTTTTAGTACATAAAAAAGGTTTTGTATAACTCTACTTGTATGCCATCAAGCCCTGGAGTTTTTCCGAACTGAAAATATTTAATAGTGTCATGAAGTTCCTCCTCTGTAATTTGGCCTTCACACAAATATTTTTGTACAGTTGTTAATTTTACATTATTATTTGAAAAAATGTCCTTACAGTTATTATCATTCAGTAAAGATGGAGGAAACTAAAAAGAAAACATACAGTGCCTTCAGAAAGTATTCATACCCCTTGACTTATTCCACATTTTGTTGTGTTACAGCCTGAAATCAGAATGGATTAAAACATTTTTTTTTTACACACAATACCCCATAATGATTGAAAATAATTGAAAATGAAATACAAAAAAATCTAATTTACATAAGTATTCACACCCCTGAGTGAATACTTTGTAGAAGCACATTTGGTGATGATTACAGCTGTGAGTCTTTTGGGATAAGCCTAAGAGCTTTGCACACCTGGATTTCAAAAATTCTTCAAGCTCTGTCAAGTTGATTATTGGTCATTGCTAGAAAGCCATTTTCAAGTCTTGCCATAGATGTTCAATCAAAACTGTAACTAGGCCACTCAGGAACATTTAATGTCGTCTTGGTAAGCAATTCCAGTGTAGATTTGGCCTTGTGTTGTAGGTTATTGTCCTGCTAAAAGGTGAATTCGTCTCCCAGTGTCTGTTGGAAAGCAGACTGAACCAGGTTTTCCTCTAGGATTTTGCCTTATAGCTACATTTATTTGTATCCTAAAAGACTCCCTAGTCCTTGCCGATGACAAGCATACCCATAACATGATGCAGCCACCACCATGCTTGAAAATATGAAGAGTGGTACTCAGTGATGTGTTTTGTTTGCCCCAAACAAAATGCTTCATATTCAGGACAAAACGTTATTTTCTTTGCCACATGTTTTGCAGTATTATTTAAGTGCCTTGTTGCAAACAGGAATATTTTTATTCTGTACAGGGTTCCTTCTTTTCACACTGTCATTTAGGTTAGTATTGTGGAGTAACTACAATTTTGTTCATCCATCCTCAGATTTCTCATATCACAACCATTAAACTCTGTTACTGTTTTAAGAATCGCCATTGGCCTCATGGTGAAATCCCTTAGCAGTTTCCTTCCTCTCCGGCAACTGAGTTAGGAAGGACGCCTGTATCTTTGTAGTGACTGGGTGTATTGATACACCATCCAATGCCTAATTAATAACTTCACCATGCTCAAAGGGATATTCAGCGTCTGCTTTTTTATTTTTACACGTCTACCAAATCGGTGCCCTTCTTTGCGATGCATTGAAAAATATCACTGGTCTTTGTGGTTGAATCTGTGCTTGAAATTCACTACTCAATTGAGGGACCTTACAGATAATTGTATGTGTGGGGTACAGATATGGGGTAGTCATTCAAAAATCATGTTAACCACTATTATTGAATGAGTCCATGCAACTTATTATGCAATTTGTTAAGCACATTTTTCTCCTGAACTTTAGGCTTGCCACAACAAAGGGGTTGAATACTTGAATACTTAACTCAAGACATTTCAGCATTTAATTTATTATTTTCAAAAATGTTCTACAAACCAAATTACACTGACATGATGGGGTATTGTGTGTAGATCAGTGACACAAAAGCTCTATTTAATCAATTTTTTATTCAGGCTGTAACAACAAAATTTGGAAAAAGTGAAGGGGTGTGAATACTTTGAAGGCGCTGTGTGCTTAAAATATTTTGCTTCTTCTTTCAAGATACTGCATCAATTGGTGAATGATGGATGACTCAATTTTTAATGAGTTTCTGTACATTCTTTTTGGTAGCCTTTCTATGTTGAAGATTCAAAAAGAATTTGCTGCATTTTTCACAATTTTCCATCCAGTTCGCTTTATTTGTATAATATTACACTTAATTGTTCTTAAATAAGTTTCTCCAGTTCTTTTAGTTTTTCCATCTAACTTATTCTGTGCCTCTATGGTACAGCTTTTATTGCCATCCACCTGTGATGTTAGTTCCTCTATTTCCTTTGTTAGTCTAATCTCTTTTGACTGAAATTGTTTGTTTTAAAGATGAGTAGTGAATTGCATGGCCTTTGAAGGTACATTTGAAAGTGTACCATACAATAAGGGGATCTGCAGCTCCTGTGTATTATCATCCAGTAGGCTTTGATTCAATTTCCAAAATCCCCGACCACGTGGAAATTCTGTAAGAGTTATGTGGATGCCAAATAGATGGTAGTTTGATCGCATTCTGTCCGCTATCAACACTTTTGAAACTTTAGGCGCCAGAAAAAAGGACACAAGAAAGTAGTCAAGATGACTAGCTTGATTAAGCCTCCTCCATGTACTGTATATCTCTCTAGGTCAGGGTTTTTAAGCCTCCATATATCCACTAGTCCTAATGTGTCCATGCTAGTCGTGATCTCCTTAAGTGCATAAGGGTGATAGTTTGTAGTTTGATTTCCATTACGGTCCACTGAACTACTTAAAACCAGAGGTGTGGACTCGTCACATGACTTGAGACTCAACTTGATAGAACATTTTATAACTTGAGACTTGACTTAGACTTGGAGCCTCAAGACTCAGGATTCGGCTTTGACTTGAGACTAATGACTTGAAATTATCTGGTCAGGTTTTGTAACGTTTTGTCATTCATTTTGTGGCACAGAGTCTCCGTGGATTACTCTCCACGCAGCCAGAGACAGTATCGCACTTGCAAAAAACAAATTAGCTAGTGAAACTCACACTCTGATTGGACTTTGGCCCTAAACGATCCTACACCAGGCCGTCCGCCTGGAAGGATGGAACCCCTTTTCTCAAATCATCCTGTAAATCTTCTGCACTAAAATCTCTCACCCCAAAATATTTCTCTGCAACTACCACATCCATCTTCTGTGATTTCTGCTCCTTTAGCGCAGTGCAGTTGATCACCAACCTTACTCATCCTCTCTGGACCTGTCATCCACTCTCATCACCGCCTCAGCATAGGAAACCTTCTGCCCAACTCAAACTCTGGCAATCAACCTGTCTTTTCTCACAGAGCACTTCAGATCCCCAGCAGCATGGACGCCTCGACAGTTGACCCACACTGCTTTCTCTATCCCAACTGTACACTCCCTCTGGCTATGCCCTCCTACACATTTCTCACATCATGGGATCAAATCAAATCAAAATGTATTTGCCATTTGCGCTGGATACAACAGGTGTAGACCTTACAGTGAAATGCTTACTTACAAGCCCTTAACCAACAATGCAGTTAAGAAAAAAATAAGTGTTAAGTAAAAAATAGATGAGTAAAAAAATAAAAATAAAAATAACTAAAGAGCAGCAGTAAAATAGAATAACAGTAGGGAGGCTATATACAGGGGGTACCGGTACAGAGTCAATGTGCGGGGGCACTGGTTAGTCGAGGTAATTGAGGTAATATGTACATGTGGGTAGAGTTAAAGTGACTATGTATAGATAATAAACAAAGTAGCAGCAGCGTAAAAGAGGGGGTGGGGTTGGAACAATGCAAATTGTCCAGGTAGCCATGATTAGCTTTTCAGGAGTCTTATGGCTTATGGAGTCCTAGACTGGGTGCTCTGGTACCGCTTGCCGTGCTGTAGCAGAGAGAACAGTCTATGACTAGGGTTTGACCATTTTGAGGGCCTTCCTCTGACACCGCCTGGTATAGAGGTCCTGGATGGTGTACTGGGCCGTACGCACTCATACCAATAATAAAGATAAGTAAGAACAGAAATAATGATAATGATAATAGCAACAATAATATCAATCATGATAATACCAATAATAATACCAACTGTAGTATTAACATTAAAATAATAATAATAATAATATTAGTGACAATAATTGTAACCGTAGTTGTACAGATTATCATACTATTCATAATAGCTAAAAGTATTTGGTGTAGGGAAATATTGCCATTCCTATTTCTATTTCCAAACAGTCCCTGTCATCATCACCCAATAGCAGCGACGGCAGAATGCATACACACACACACACGAGTAGGATTGCTATGTGAATGCGCATACAGTTGTAACCGTTCATGAGGAGTGCCAATTGTGCAGGGGCCTCATTTATAACTGTTGTGTAAATGTAACACTAAATATCTGCTAAAGATGTATAAACTTGACACATGCCATACATACCCATGTTTCCCATTATAAATCAGACATGTCATAAAACTGCACTCGTGGATGAGTACATTTACGTCATTTAGCAGACGCTCTTATCCAGAGCGACTTACAAATTGGTGCATTCACCTTATAGCCAGTGACAAAAACACCCTTATTTGCTGTATAGTTTGGAAGTATTGGAATTAGGCCAGGACAGTATCTAAAGGAATTGCAATGGTGAACTTGATCAAATGTCTTTGGAGGAGTTGGCAGAATGTTTTCTTTTGCAGCAACATTTGCGGTATCTCACCGTTTCTGAAAGACGAAAACAATTGCAAATTGTTGTGGACCTGTAAACAGATCGTTTAAATGCATTAATGTTTTGCATTCACATTTTCCCCAAACGTAAATATACCACTGCCCGCGAATTCTGAAACATTGTCTACTTTGATTTTTTTTTTTACATTTACAGTAGGCCTACTTACAGTGGTAGTCTACACACATCAATGCAAAGATCAACTGTCTGTTCACCTTTTAAATTCTACTGTATCTTATCAACCGCGCACCCTGTCGGATGCATAGAGCAAAAACTTTAAATTATAATATCCTATGCCAATTAAATGAGAAGTGTGCATGGTAATTTGGTGTATGGCTACTACGGGAATATAAACTCAACATGACCAGAAAAGGTGAGGAATTTATTCTGCAATGGTTATGATATGTATTATGTTTATAAATGAAATATTTTCTATGCTAGAAATTTTTCAATGGAAAAGGTGAACCGTCTGTTCTACCATTAAACTGCGCTTCAGATCGCATAGTTGTGGTCCTCTGTAGCTCAGCTGGTAGAGCACGGCGCTTGTAACGTCAAGGTAGTGGGTTCGATCCCCGGGACCACCCATACACAAAAAATTTATGCACGCATGACTGTAAGTCGCTTTGGATAAAAGCGTCTGCTAAATGGCATATTACATTACATTACATTGCATAGAGCAAAGTAGGCTACTTGAAATAGCTTATCTATTTACTACTGTGAAGTGGGTCCAATTAAATGAGAGATGGGGTGAATTGTAGTCTATCCTAACTTGTTGTAGGCCTATAGGCTATTTCGCGAGTAGCCTATCAAACCATCACAGTCAGAAAAGGTGAGAAATTTATTCTGCAATGATCATGGAAATGAAATAAATAGGAAATATATGCCTATTTCTAATTATTGTAGAATGCAAAGATAAATCGCTTTTCGCTTTTCTCACTAATGGCAAATGATTGCATCTTGTTATTATAAAGTGGGGAAAAAAAGTATTTAGTCAGCCACCAATTGTGCAAGTTCTCCCACTTAAAAAGATGAGAGAGGCCTGTAATTTTCATCATAGGTACACGTCAACTATGACAGACAAATTGAGGGGAAAAAATCCAGAAAATCACATTGTAGGATTTTTAGTGAATTTATTTGCAAATTATGGTGGAAAATAAGTATTTGGTCAATAACAAAAGTTTCTCAATACTTTGTTATATACCCTTTGTTGGCAATGACACAGGTCAAACGTTTTCTGTAAGTCTTCACAAGGTTTTCACACACTGTTGCTGGTATTTTGGCCCATTCCTCCATGCAGATCTCCTCTAGAGCAGTGATGTTTTGGGGCTGTCGCTGGGCAACACGGACTTTCAACTCCCTCCAAAGATTTTCTAACTAGGCCTACCCATTTTTTTGTTATGAATAAGTGTCATCATATATTCCCCATTTGTACAAGGCTACTTTTGCAGCCACTAGAAACTGTGCATACAATGGTCTAAGTCTAAAGTTTGCGGGAGGATAAGCACATTCTCATGTCAAGTTCAGTTTTTATAAAATGTGACCGACCGCCTCGATTCGTTCTTATGTAGCAACATTTGAAATTGTGTTTTTTACATTGGATAAAAGTAGAGACTCAGAGCTAGAAAATAGTATTTCATACACTGCAGGTGAAGAATATTGGGAAGGTAATTCTGCTTTGAACGTTGATAAACTAACTGTAAGTCGCTCTGGATAAGAGCGTCTGCTAAATGACTAAAATGTAAATGTAAATAAACTTGTAACCCCACTTTTGAGAAAATGGCCCTTGAATGTTTTGGTACACCTACTGTAGAGCTATTCTTTGTCTACACCCATTCAGCATCGTTCACACCCTCTTAAATCCTTAAAGATTCACGTGAGGCCATTAGCTAAACAGAGTGAAAAGTTTAGTAAACAACCAAAGATTTCAAGACTAAAAGTGGTGAAAGTAGTAGTCTACAATAAGGAAAAACTCCAGGTAAAAATACACCTTATCTAGTCCTTAGCCTATATCCTAATCTGATTTTTTGCAGATCATGTTGTTCTTCACATTACCATTTCTGGTAAACACACACTATATCAAGTAAAATAAAAAGTTGATTTGTCACATGTACAGGATACAGAAGGTGTAAATAGTACAGTGAAATGGTTACTTGCATTGTAACAATATCAAAAACAGAGTGTCCAGATAAAAATATTTTATGAATATTTTATAATTATTAGATGACGCTTACCTGACACACTTGTCTAAATTGACGGGTCATGTGAAGAAAATGCTATAAGTAACCCCCAGCTACATCTAGCTAAGTGGATGGGTCACTATTGTCTAGACATGTACAAATGTTCATGAAATACAATAGATGGCCGTAGTCACCCCCAGACACACCTGGCTAATCATCTCGGGCGAAGTGTTTTGTTTAGACATGGGGAGAACAAGTATTTGATACACTGCCGATTTTGCAGGTTTTCCTACTTACAAAGCATGTAGAGGTCTGTAATTTTTATCATAGGTACACTTCAACTGTGAGAGACGGAATCTAAAACAAAAATCCAGAAAATCACATTGTATGATTTTTAAGTAATTAATTTGCATTTTATTGCATGACATAAGTATTTGATACATCAGAAAAGCAGAACTTAATATTTGGTACAGAAACCTTTGTTTGCAATTACAGAGATCATACGTTTCCTGTAGGTCTTGACCAGGTTTGCACACACTGCAGCAGGGATTTTGGCCCACTCCTCCATACAGACCTTCTCCAGATCCTTCAGGTTTCGGGGCTGTCGCTGGGCAATACGGACTTTCAGCTCCCTCCAAAGATTTTCTATTGGGTTCAGGTCTGGAGACTGGCTAGGCCACTCCAGGACCTTGAGATGCTTCTTACGGAGCCACTCCTTAGTTGCCCTGGCTGTGTGTTTCGGGTCATTGTCATGCTGGAAGACCCAGCCACGACCCATCTTCAATGCTCTTACTGAGGGAAGGTTGTTGGCCAAGATCTCGCGATACATGGCCCCATCCATTCTCCCCTCAATACGGTGCAGTCGTCCTGTCCCCTTTGCAGAAAAGCATCACCAAAGAATGATGTTTCCACCTCCATGCTTCACGGTTGGGATGGTGTTCTTGGGGTTGTACTCATCCTTCTTCTTCCTCCAAACACGGCGAGTGGAGTTTACACCAAAAAGCTCTATTTTTGTCTCATCAGACCACATGACCTTCTCCCATTTCTCCTCTGGATCATCCAGATGGTCATTGGCAAACTTCAGACGGGCCTGCACATGCACTGGCTTGAGCAGGGGGACCTTGCGTGCGCTGCAGGATTTTAATCCATGACGGCGTAATGTGTTACTAATGGTTTTCTTTGAGACTGTGGTCCCAGCTCTCTTCAGCTCATTGACCAGGTCCTGCCATGTAGTTCTGGGCTGATCCCTTACCTTCCTCATGGTCATTGATGCCCCACGAGGTGAGATCTTGCATGGAGCCCCAGACCGAGGGTGATTGACCGTCATCTTGAACTTCTACCATTTTCTAATAATTGCGCCAACAGTTGTTGCCTTCTCACCAAGCTGCTTGCCTATTTTCCTGTAGCCCATCCCAGCCTTGTGCAGGTCTACAATTTTATCCCTAATGTCCTTACACAGCTCTCTGGTCTTTGCCATTGTGGAGAGGTTGGAGTCTGTTTGATTGAGTGTGTGGACAGGTGTCTTTTATACAGGTAACGAGTTCAAACAGGTGCAGTTAATACAGGTAATAAGTGGAGAACAGGAGGGCTTCTTAAAGAAAAACTAACAGGTCTGTGAGAGCCGGAATTCTTACTGGTTGGTAGGTGATCAAATACTTATGTCATGCAATAAAATGCAAATTAATTGCTTAAAAATCATACAATGTGATTTTCTGGATTTTTGTTTTAGATTCCGTCTCTCACAGTTGAAGTGTACCTATGATAAAAAATTACAGACCCCTACATGCTTTGTAAGTAGGATAACCTGCAAAATCGGCAGTGTATCAAATACTTGTTCTCCCTTCTGTAGCTAGCTAACTAGCTAAACAATGAACCGGCATAATCCCGACTCATACTATTACCAACCAATACAAACATTGTCATAGCTGTAGTATGAATCTCCAGGTAGCTAAAGCTAACCGACCAGGTTCAATGTTAGCTAGCTAACATTAGGCTATAACTAAGAATTCAAATGTATTTCTGATTCGAATAATGTTACTACACATATCACATACGTAACATTAGCTAGCGAGCCAGCCAGCAAGCTAACGTTCGCTAGTTAGCTAACAGTACGCTTTAACTTGCAATGAAAACAACTTTGACAAAATTAGAAACGCATAATATCTGAAAGTGTAGCTAGACTCTTACCCGTATACATGGATGAACGCTTCACAGCAGACTGGAACCATTTGACTCAGTTTTGTTTGCAGCTAGTGATTGTAAACATGCAGACAAAGGGGATCTGTTAGGAGTGCACACACCATGCATGTCTTGTTTGGCCAGCATTGTGTCAAGTCACTCTGGTTCACACTGACCATGGCGTTTGCAGAAAGTAGCAAATCACTTTTTCTAACTGATCCGTCGATAGCGGCTGCTAAATTCAGGGCATCAATGTTGTTGAGAAAAGTAGCAAAACTTTTGTAGTTCTTGATGGCTAATGTTATATATTTCAAAAACGGCACGGTAGAAAGGACTATCAACACATACTGAGCAGCTCACGTTATAAACAGAAGCATGCAACATGGCAGACCAATCCAAACTCATCTCCCGGCATGTCCAGCCCCTCCATTATCTCAGCCAATCATGGCTAGCGGGAAGGTTCCTGTCTTTTTCCATGGCTAAACCAACTAGGCTCGTATTATAACAATTTTATTTGTATTTACGGATGTAATACAAGTTTGTTATTTAAGGCACATGAAAGTTCACATGTTCCAGAAGGCA
Organism: Coregonus lavaretus; assembly: GCF_964263955.1. Classification (NCBI taxonomy): domain Eukaryota; kingdom Metazoa; phylum Chordata; class Actinopteri; order Salmoniformes; family Salmonidae; genus Coregonus; species Coregonus lavaretus. The sequence continues at coordinate 15,520,689 of NC_139993.1, forward strand.
TTTCTTCCCCCAAAATACATTTTTAAAATCAAAATGCATGTTTAAGTTCAAATGCCTCTCCTGTGAAGTAGTCACGTGCTACATACACCTAGTTTCCTGAAACTAGTCACAAATGGCAACTTTTGCGTGAAAACTGGCGCACGCATGTTTCGGGGCATATTGAGTACGCAACGTTTAGAAATGAGGCCCCAGGGATGGGTGGATTCTGATTGCCTAATGTATAGTCCTGGCTGATGGCACTTGGATACCAAGAGCAAGGGAAATAACTACTTGAAGGTCTCAGAGCGACTGACGTCACCAATTGAAACGCTACTAGCTCGCACCACTAGCTAGCCATTTCACACCAGTTACACTCATCCCCCTTTGACCTCCTTCTCTGCAGCAACCCCAGCAGTGTGATCCGGGTCAACAGAATCAATGTAACTGGCTTGCTTCAGTCCCTTTCCTTGCCGCAACCTGGGCTCGAAACCAGGGACCCTCTGAACACAAACATCTGCCACTGCCTCCCATGAAGCATCATTCCCACTGCTGGCTTGCCTCTGAAGCTAAGCAGGGTTAGTCCTGGTTGGTCCCAGGACGGGAGACCAGATTCTGCTGGAAGTGGTGTTGGATGGCCAGTAGGAGGCACTCTTTCTTTTATAAAAAAATATCCCAATGCCCCAGGGCAGTTATAGTGGACTTAGCCCTGTCTAGGGTACCGTCTTTCGGATGGGACGGTAAACAGGTGTCCTGACTCTCTGTGGTCACTAAAGATCCCATGGCACTTATCGTAGGGTTGTTAACCCTGTTGTCTTGGCTAAATTCCCAATCTGGCCCTTATACAATCATGGCTACCTAATCATCCCCAACTGGCTCATTCATCCCCCTCCTATCCCCTGTAACTATTCCCCAAGGCATTGTTTTAAATGACAATGTGTTCTCAGTCAACTTACCTGGTAAAAAAAAAAACACTATTGCACCACAAAAGCCACAACTACTTCAAGGTCACGATTGAAACACTACTAGCACGCACCGCTAACTAACTAGCCATTTCACCCTAGTTACACACACAATGTACTGTAACATGGACATTGTTCAGACTCATATCTGGCTTACAGTCGTCTTAAGAATTTACTAATTATAATCACATTCCTTGATAAATCTGTTTCGATGCCACATGCAATGACCAGTAACTTAATGCAAGCGAATATCCACGGATAGATTTAGTTAGGATCGGATTTGAGCAATATATTACAAATAGACTTCATCACCATAAATGTTTCAGTAGTGTTATTGTGACTGGCTGACAAGAATGCAACAACAAGTACATACAGCATCTAGAAGAAAGTTGTGATTCTGGCCTTGGGGGCAGTGTAGCAAGCAGAAAAATAAGAGTGGAGATGTTTTTGACTTCTTAAAAGGCAAAAATAAAATAAAAGCTTCTAATGGGGTCCTGTGTGCCTTGTTACCAGAGTGATGGTGGGTCCCTGGGTGGATGTGATAATGGTTGATGGGAGAAGAGGACGGGTGCAGCTAGTGATTGTAAACATGCAGACAAAGGGGATCTGTTAGGAGTGCACACACCATGCATGAGCTACCAGGTAAGGCATTTTGGTTTCACCCAGCAGCCCGCCAGTCGGTTGTGCGCTGTATCCGCGACAGCTAGCTATTTTCCTTTGTAGTAGCAAGAAAACAAGCCAACAAATTCAGCCTATGTGAATGACAGGTACGGATCGAGTGAGAGATTTTGGGGTGGGAGGAGCTACTCAAGATAACTTGGTTGTATTCACTCAGAACAACTGTGTGGAGAGACACCATTTGGCTAGCTTGTTTGTTTGGGGCAGCAGATAACTCTGTGAGCACTGTTGGCTCTTGGTCAAGTGGAGGTGAAAGCGGGACCTCTGAGTAGTGGCAGCCACTAGGCCCACCCCTATTGAATGGTCACTCAGCACTTAGCTTCCATTAAGGGATTTCCCTCCTCCGGATTATTGACTTTATGGCTTTTTTACTGGCTTGTGTGGATTTGTAGCGTTTTACAGTTTGTGTTTAAAAGAAAATTACTAAAGCACACAGAGCAGAGGTGTTGAGGAGGATGTTACATGAGGATGGTACATATTGTGTGAAATTCAAGACTGACTGACACCACTGGACTTTTGAACATGAGATGAATGTCTCCCTTCCTTTGCCTTGCAGGTGAGAGGATCAAGGATGAACATCTTTGAGAGCTGTTTGCCTGGACTTTAACCCCCATTCATCGCTACCAAATCATGCAGAGACCATCCACACAAGGCACTATGGCATGCTCTCTGTGGATTCTACCAACCTTCTGCTGGCTTATCATTGCAATGGCCCTAATACAGTCTTCAGAGGGTAAGTACACACTCCTGTTATGTGCGATAACCTAATATTGAAATCCTTTGAAATTAGAAAATTATATATTATTATGAATGTTTTTTTGTAACAATTAGACAGGGAATGTGTCAAGAACCTGTTATCATTCAATCAATGAAATGTTTGTTGTCGTCCTCAAGTTTAGCATTTAGGCTCTGAAATGAAATGGTCGCTTTTGCCAGAGTAGCTCCTCTGACTGCATGCAGTAGTTATGGGAATACAGTGGCCTCAGAGGATGAGGGATAATCTTGAGTGGTTTCATTAGTTGGTAAATAGTGATTGTTTGAGATTTTCTGCTTCAAAGAATCAGTTGTCCCTGGTGCAATCAAAGCTTCTACTGGATACATGTTTAATTTTGCCCTGAGATTCCCTTGCAAATACTGTACATCTTACCCTAGAAATCTAAACCATGAACTTTTTTAAATCACAGCAAATTTTTTGCTTTGATTAATAGACTAAAATAGATCAGAATCATGGCCAACATAATATGCATAATGACAAAATAGTACATCCACATATTTATTAGGATCTTCGAATATTTCAAATTTAGGCTTTATGCCAAATGTAGCATCTTTACAATGCAAGGAATCAGTAAAGGCACTGTTTTGGGGGTTTATTTGTGCCAACTGTTCACTGATTTTTCTTCTAGTGGTTGGATTGACAAGGAACGGTTATCCTATATGGGCGAATCAAACAAAATAATTATGCACATTGTCATGATTTGCTCATGAAAGACAATGCCCAATCCTGTGCATATCATGATCCCCTCTAACACTGAGGCAGACTCACAGATTTTGTCCCAAATGGCACCCTATTCCCTACATAGTGCACTACTTTTGACCAGAGCCCTATTGGCCTAAAAAGTAATGCACTATGTAGGGAATAGGGTGCCACTTGGAAAACAGCCACAGTCTTTGCTACAAGGTCTGTTGATGCTTGTCTGGTGTAGTGTAGCCTGTTGGCTGGAATTGATTTACGTAGTAGAGGACCAAGGTGAATGCTGACTAGAGCTGGAACAATAAACAAAAAATTAACACCGACCAAACCGAGCACTTATCGTGGACACTTTGCTGATATCGTTCATCACGATAAGTAGCCTATACTAGAGAAATGTGAAGTTTGAAGAACGCTGAAAGTAATCTTTTGCCTGAACTGAAAGATATCATACTGGAAACGAGCCAAAGAGGGTGGTCACCATTTTCAGCCTGTGTTTATAGATGCACCTATTCAGTAATCCTTAGAGTTCATATTCACCTTTTCATTTGGTTTCTCGTGAGCCCCTCTTCTCCTCGCGGTTCCGTTCTAACAACGGGGCTCAGCCTGGCAAGAGTTTCATTAAACAATATTCCAAAGTAAACATGGTTCATGAAATTGCATCCTGCCTGTAATATATTTTTAATGCATTTCTATAATAGAATTTAAATGGGTTACTGCCGTGCTATAAATGGCTAGAAGTTTTGATTTAAGAGGGTTCTCCCGCTCTTCTTTCCTTTACATCCCTCGAGAATTCACATCTCATCGCCCCCATTTGACTCCGTGGGCAGATGTACAGTGGGGCCCGGAATTATTGACACCGTTGATAAAGATGAGCAAACATTACTGTTAAGGCAGATTGCCTATTTAAGTATTGCACTGGGTGAGGTAGGAGTTGATACAGGGTGCAGGTGTCCCGGTTACAGGACAAAGACGGGGAGAGAGACTTGAGGTTACATTTAGAGAGTTTGAGCTCCCATTTATTCTCATCCCTTTCATTTCAATCATTGATTTGTATGTGTGCTAAGAAATCAACAGAAAACAAAACATATTTACATTAGGATATTTCATATGAAGAATCCACATTATCATATATATATACCACAATAATAATAATAATAATAATAATAATAATAATAATAATAATAATAATAATAATAATAATAATAATAATAATAATAATATTCTCTGTCATCAGCATTTCAACACAATCTCAGAGCCGGTAATCAAATCATGATTCTCTCCAAAGCATTTACAAATAGATTAATTTCAAGGCATATCCAACATTACTATCCATACAAATGTTCTACCACTATTCTCAACAGTGCGTCTTTAGATGCACATCAACTGAAACATCAAACAGAAAGGAACATGTAAACAATATAGTGGCTTACTCACGTTTGGGTATTGGACGCATAGATAACAGAAATAAAAGGATAAATGCTGGAAAGGTTTTTACTACTGCCTTGATTGTTTGGCACTGAACTAAAGACAAATTAACTTAGGTATTTAACAAGTGAAATTGGTTGCAGGTGTGCTCAGAGTATAGAGCTGTATAGAGGTTTCTAGTGCCCAAAAGCCTGTATAACATGGGCAGCACCATTGAGGACTGATACGTTGCGATCTTTATACATCTCTATGGCTCAGAGGTACCTGCAATTAAAGGGATAGTTAACTAAAAAGGTGAGAAAAACAGAGCCTTTTCTACAATGACTGTATAAAATAAATCATTTGGATACTGAGCTATATTGGGGGGGGGAGGCAGGACCGACTTTGGGACCATTCTTCCATACAGATCCTTGATATCCTTCGTATGCGCTTATGGACTACCCTCTTCAATTTAAACCATAGGTTTTCAATGGGTTTCAAGTCCGGAGACTGAGATGGCCATTGCAAAATGTTGATTTTGTGGCCAATTAACCACTGTGCAACTAGAGGTGAAAAAACTATAGCTCACCTTTACTCCACACACAGAGCTAGCTCTCCCTCGCCCTCCATTTGGCAAATCTGACCATAACTCTATCCTCCTGATTCCTGCTTACAAGCAAAAACTCAAACAGGAAGTGCCAGTGGTCTGATACAGAAGTGGTCCGATGAAGTGGATGCTAAGCTACAGGACTGTGCATCAACGACGTCCCCACAGTGACCGTACGTCCCAACCAGAAGCCATGGTTTACAGGCAATATCCACACTGAGCTAAAGGCTAGAGCGGTTTCTTTCAAGGACCGGGACACTAACCCGGACACTTATAAGAAATCCTCCGGCCTCCCGAGTGGCGCAGCGGGTCTAAGGCACTGCATCGCAGTATTGCGGCGTCACTTCAGCCTGGGGTGTGTCATTACCGGCCGTGACCGGGAGTCCCATAGGGCGTCGCACAATTGGCCCAGTGTCGTAAGGGTTAGGGGAGGGTTTGACTGGGGGGGCTTTACTTGGCTCATCGCGCTCTAGTGACTCCTTGTGGTGGGCCGGGCGCCTGCAGGCTGACTTCGTCAGTTGAATGGTGTTTCCTCCAACACATTGGTGCAGCTGGCTTCCGGCTTAAGCGAGCGGGTGTTAAGAAGCGCAGTTTGGCGGGTCATGTTTCGGAGGACGCATGACTTGACCTTCGCCTCTCCTGAGCCCGTTGGGGAGTTGCAGTGATGAGACAAGATCGTAATCATACAATTGGGGAGAAAAGGGGGGTAAAAATCACAAAAAATATATATAATAATACAAAAAAAGAAATCATCCTACACCCTCTGACAAACCATCAAAGAGCCAAAGCATCAACACAGGACTAAGATCGAATCCCACTACACCGCCTCTGACGCTCGTCGGATTTGGCAGGGCTTGCAAACTATCACGGATTACAAAGAGAAACCCAGCCGCGAGCTGCCCAGTGACGCAAGCCTACCCAACAAGCTAAATGCCTTCTATGCTCGCTTCGAGGCAAGCAACACTGAACCATGTGTGAGAGCGCCAGCTGTTCCGGACGACTGTGTGATCACGCTCTCCGTAGCCGATGTGAGTAAGACCTTTAAACAGGTTAACATTCACAAGGTCGCGGGGCCAGATGGATTACCAGGACACGTACTCAGAGCAGCTGGCAAGTGTCTTCACTGGCATTTTGAACCTCTCCCATATCCAGTCTGTAATACCTACATGTTTCAAGCAGACCTCCATAGTCCCTGTGCCCAAGGTAACCTGTCCAAATGACTATCACCCCGTAGCACTCACATCTGCAGCCATGAAATGCTTTGAAAGGCTGGTCATAGCTCACATCAATTTACATTACGCCCCAACATATCCACAGATGACGCAATCTCTATTGCACTCCACGCTGCCCTTTCCAACTTGGACAAAAGGAACACCTATGTGAGAATGCTGTTCATTGACGTTCAACACCATAGTGCCCTCCAAGCTCATCACTAAGCTAAGGACCCTGGGACTGAACACCTCCCTCTGCAACTGGATCCTGGATTTCCTGACAGGACGCCCCCAGGTGGTAAGGGTAGGCAACAACACATCTGCCATGCTGACCCTCAACACGGGGGCCCCTCAGGGGTGCGTGCTTAGTCCCATCCTGTACCCCCTGTTCACCCATGACTGCGTGGCCGCGCATGACTCTAACACCATCATTAAGTTTGCCGACGACAAGGCAGTGGTAGGCTTGATCATCGACGACGATGAGACAGCCTACAGGGAGGAGGTCAGAGACCTGGCAGTGTGATGACAGGACAACAACCTCTCCCTCAACGTCAGCATGACAAAGTAGCTGATTGTGGACTACAGGAAATGGAGGGCCGAGCACGCTCCCATTCACATCAACGGTGCTGTAGTAAAGCGGGTCTAGAGCTTCAAGTTCCTCGTTGTCCACATCACTAAGGATCTATCATGGTTCAAATACACTAACACAGTCGTGAAGAGGGCACGACAATGCCTCTTCCCCCTCAGGAGGCTGAAAAGATTTGGCATGGGCCCTCAGATCCTCATAATGTTCTACAGTTGCACCATTTAGAGCCTCTTTACTGGCTGCATCACCGCTTGGTATGGCAACTGCTTGGCATCCGACCGCAAGGCGTCTATAGAGGGTAGTGCGGACGGCCCAGTACATGGGGCCGAGCTCCCTGCCATCCAGGACCTCTATACCAGGCGGTGTCAGAGGAAGGCGCACGGCAATCGGTACCGATGCACCAAGTCTGGAACCAACAAGACCCTGAACAGCTTCTACCCCCAAGCCATAAGACTGCTAAATAGTTAACCAAATAGCTACCCAGACTATCTGCATTGACCCTTTCTGCACTAACTTTTTTGACTCATCACATACGCTGCTGTTATTGTTTACTATCTGTCACTTTATTCCTAGTTATATGTACATATCTACCTCAATTACCTCTTACCCCTGCACATCGACTGGTACTGGTACCCCTTGTATATAGCCAAGTTGTCGCTACTCATTGTGTATCTATTATTACTTTTATTATTACGTGTTTTACTTTGCTATTATTTCTCTATTTTCTTTGTCTGCATTGTTGGGAAGGGCCCGTAAGTAAGTTTTCACTGCTAGCCCACTCCTGTTGTTTACGAAGCATGTGACAAATACAATACAATTTCATTTGATTTCTTTGTGGATTTTGATGTGTGTCTTGCTGGAAGATCCACTTGCGGCCAAGTTTCAGCCTTCTGGTAGAGGCAACCAGGTTTTTGGCTAATATTTTACAGTAGGTATGGGGGTTCTTTTCTGCTCATGCATTCTCATTTCGATGCCAAACCTACCACTGGTAGAGTTATATTTTCATGTCATCCAACAAATGTAAATGCCTGGAATTTGCTAAACGACATTGGCACTTGGATTGGAACCAGTGCTTTGGTCAGATGACATGAAAATAGAGCTCACAACAGTGGTGGGTTTGGCGTCGAATTGAGAATGCATAAGCATAAAATATGGTGGTGGATCTTTGATGTTATGGGGCTATTTTGCTTCCACTGGGCCTGGGGCCCTTGTTAAGGTCAATGGCATCATTATAACGGGACCCCAGAAAGAGTAGCTGCTGCCTTGGCAGCAGTTAATGGGGCACCATAATAAATACAAATACAAATTATGAACTTTACCCAGTACCAGGACATTTTAGCCAAAAACCTCTGCCAGGAGGCTGAAACTTGGCCGCAAGTGGATCTTTCACCAAGTGTTCACTTCCTTCACAGAGCTCTTCTCTCCCTACAAGACCTTTACTTCTCTTCACTACTCTTCGTTATCTTCTTCCAGGCCACTCTGAGATGTACAGTATATTGCTGTTATTTCTACTGACCATGTCAGTGACTATACTTCATGTACTTGGTAATCATTATTACTTTAATGAAGCTAAATGCGAAATACTGTACCGATCCAAGCATTCTTTAGCCTGCAGCCTATCAACCAACCATGTGGAATCCGCCACATACATATCCCGTGAGACTTGATGTCCTCCCCATAGGAAATACATGCCTAGTGAAAGTCTACACACCCCTTGCACAGTTGTCACATTTTGCTGCCTTAAAATTCAATCTAAAAAGGGATTAAATTAGAGTTGTTTTCCTACAGATCTACACAACCTGCTCCACATTTTCAAAGTGAAAGAAAAAGTATAGAACATTTTCAAAATTAAAAATGAATAAAAACGGAAGATGTCTTGATTGTGTATGTTCACACCCCAGTTAGGCCGTATACTTTGTGGAAGTACGTTTGGCAGAAATTACAGCTGTAAATAATGTTGAATAAGATTCTACGAACTCTGCACAACTCTTAGGTCAACATATATCAATTGTTTTTGTCAAAATTGCTTTAGCTTAGTAAATTTGGTTGGGAATCATAGTAGTAGGCGCAACTTAAATAGGGGCAACATACAAGCAAACTCTCTAAAAGGAGAGGGCATGGGCTTGGGCTCTGCTTCCAAATATCACTTTTTTGGGTAGCACTTTGCATGAAGTTGCCCCTAGTACTATGCAACTAACACAGTAATAACTGTTAACAACATAGTAGTTACATAGGTTTTACTATGCAATTACATGGTAATAGTTGTTGCAGAATCAGTTATTACACAATTGGAACAAGGAATGTGTAATTACACATTCACTTGCTTAAGCGATAATGCCCGAGAAGCCGGTGTTTGGAGGATATATTGGCGCGGGTGTTGACCTTGTTACATGTAACGACAAGATGCCACTAACATTGAATTCACATGTAATACCAGTGTTGATAAATACGCTTGGACCTGGTAACAACAATTGTAACAAGGCACACCCTGTCATTAAATATACCATTTTCAAATAGTTTAATTATATGTTATGACCTGGCTCAAAGATTATACCAAATCAAGTGTAATGTAAGAACAATGCAGTTACATAGGATATACTTGTAATTATAATTTATCTACCCAGGAGCAAGCAACTTTATTTAAATTGAAACCCAGTAGGGTATAACATTAATAATTACTATGTAGTTACAATATAACAACCTTTGCAGACAATAGGCTACACAGGATAAATTATTAGACAGGAGAACATTGTACAGATTGTTACATTGTAAGTACAATTTAACTAAAAGGGTTATACCTAATTTTCTCCTGTCTAATTAAAAATGACTGGTAGTTAATGACAGGGTGTGCCTTGTTACAATTGTTGTTACCAGGTCCTAGCATATTTATCAACCCTGGTATTACATGTGGATTCAATGGTAGTGGCACCTAGTAGTTACATGTAACATCGGGTTCTTGGTCACTTCCCTGACCAATGCCCTTCTCCCCCAATTGTACAATGCTGCAGAAATGTTTTGGTACCCTTCCCCAGATCTGTGCCTTGACACAGTCCTGTCTCAGAGCTCTACGGACAATTCCTTCGATCTCATGGCTTGGTTTTTGCTCTGAGATGCACTATCAATTGTGGGATCTTATATAGACAGGTGTGTGCCTTTCCAAATCATGTCCAATCAATTGAATTTACCATAGGTGGACTCTAATCAAGTTGTAGAAACATCTCAAGGATGATCAATGGAAACAGGATGCATCTGAGCTACATTTTTACATTTACATTTTAGTCATTTAGCAGACGCTCTTATCCAGAGCGACTTTATAGTTAGTGAGTGAATGTATTTTTTTCTCATAGCAAAGGGGCTGAATACTTAAGTTTATTTTTAATAGATTTGCACACATTTCTAAAAACTTGTTTACAATTTGTTATTATTGGTTTTGTGTGTAGATTGATGAGGGAAACATTTATTTAATCCATTTTAGAATAAGGCTGTAATGTAACAAAATGTGGAAAAAGGGAAGGGGTCTGAATACTTTCCGAATGCACTGTAATTACATAGTTAAACCTATGTAACTACTAAGTTGTTAACACAGTTATTACTGTGTTAGTTAATTATTAATAGGGGCAACTTAATGTGAAGTGTTACCCTTTTTTGTTATATGACAGCGGTTCCACACTTTCCAGTGACACTCAAGTTGTGTGGGAAAATATTATTTATATTTTATTCTGTTTAAATCCATTATATTCCTACTATAAAATATATGTGTTGACTCTGATCAGGGCAGGGGAATGTAAGTGTGTTTTGTCGGTTTTAATGAACAAAATAACAAAGTATAGGCTGCACAGACCAGTAACATAATTCAACTCAATATATATGCTATTCTATTCTTTTGAAAATAGATTTTATGAGTCTTATATTTTTTCTTAGGACCTGCCTAAACAAATTAATATTGGATTTTATTTGTGATGGTGTATATTCAATGGATTTATTCAAATAGACGGCCACCCACATCGGCCCACCCCTACTCCTACTCGTCACTGGTGCCGGCATGCACACAGGAGGTATAAAAGGCTTATGCCAGCAAGATTGTGGTAAAAATGGGCTTGTTTGGAAGGGAGTCTTGTAAACATTGCCCCATTTATTTTACTGGCAACATACCGTACACCCTATGTAAAAAGTGTATAAGACCCATGTCAGAGATAGGATTGGCAAAGTTTGCTATGTGTCACCCAAAGTGCCAGGAAAACATGTTATGAAAGTGCAATATTGAGTGCCTGAGTGCAATTTCTACTGACGCCTTAGCCTAATAGCTCCCATGGATTGCAACAGGTGTACTACTAGAAAATGTTCCCTCTCAAAACAGGGAACATTGGTTTGTTTGTGTTTTGTTTTTTTGTATAAAGGCATTGGAAGACATAAGTTCCGTAGTTGAGGAGCGTGTATCGGTTATCTTTGTTAAGTTATGAAAATGTATGCACTCACTAACTGTAAGTCGCTCTGGATAAGAGCGTCTGCTAAATGATGTAAATGTAAATGTAAGTTGAGGTTAAACAAAGATCAGGCTGTGATATGAAAGCAATTTCCAACTCTTTCAATGGCAGAACTTATGTAGACATGTCTGGCATGAAGAAATCCTGTTTCCTCCCCTCCACATACCCTGAACCCAGTGTATTGTTCCTTCTCAAAGCCTGCAATGTTTGAAGTACTTTAGATTTCTCAAGGGCGACACACAAGGGCTCCTCAAACATACCCCTTTGTGTTTGTAAAATAAATATAAACTTTTTATGTGCAGGCTACTGTAAGGTAAATTGAGTGAAATAGGCCCACAAAGCACCTTGTCTGACCCAATGTCAAGGGCTGAGCGTAGATGTGGTGCAGAAATCAAGCGCAGGACAACAGAGGCTCTTCAACAGTCTTTAGTGAGGATCAAACAATACAACAGACTCACGGCAAAATCCCAGCCGGAGGGCAAGCGAAGAATTACGCACACAGAAAACAGTGCGTAACCCAAACTGCGCACACAGTGTGGACACTCTCTCAAAACAAAACAGAACGAGAGAGAACAAACTGACGCCTAGCTGACACGAAACAATTACACACAACACATGACAAAACCTAAGAGAACTTATAGGGCACATAATCAACACTAACAAAGAACAGGTGTACAAACAGACCAAACCAAACGAACATCGAAACATAGAACGGTGGCAGCTAGTACTCCGGAGACGACGACCGCCGAAGCCTGCCCGAACAAGGAGGAGAAGCAGCCTCGGCCGAAACCGTGACACCCAAAACATCGCCGGCGGAGGAGAGGCACTCGGAGCGGCCTGCTGGTTCGACATAGGAGGTGCGCACACCACCCACCGCTTCCAAGTATACTTCTCGCTAATGTTCAGTCTTTGGTTAACAAGATCGACGAACTCCGGGCAAGGATTTCTTTCCAGAGAGACATCAAGGCATGTAACATACTTTGTTTCACGGAAACATGGCTCTCTTGGGATATTCTGTCAAAATCAGTCCAGCCAGAGGGGTTCTCAGTTCATCGTGCAGACAGGAATAAATATCTCTCCGGGAAGCAGAAGGGCGGAGTTGTGTGGTTCATGATTAACGACTCATGGTGTAATTGTAGTAACATACAGGAACTCAAGTACTTTTGTTCACCCGACCTAGAATACCTCACAATCAAATGCCGACCGTATTATCTCCCAAGATAATTTTCTTTGGTTATAGTCATAACCGTGTATATCCCCCCTCAAGCCGATACCACAACGGCCCTCAAAGAACTTCACTGGACTATGCAAACTGGAAACCACATATCCTGAGGCTGCATTTATTGTAGCCGGGGATTTTAACTAAGCAAATTTGAGGACTAGGCTGCTGAAGTTCTATCAACATATTGACTGTTGTACTCACGCTGCCAAAACCCTCGACCATTGCTATTCGAACTTCCGGGATGGTTATAAGGCCCTCTCCCGCCCTCCTTTCGGCAAATCTGACTACGACTCCTCCCTTCCTATGGACAGAAACTCAAACAGGAAATACCGGTGCTAAGGACTATTCAACGCTGGTCTGATCAATCGGAATCCATGCTTCAAGATTGTTTTGATCACGCGGACTGGGATATGTTCCGGGTAGCTTCCGAAAATAATTTAGATGAATACACTGAAACGGTGACTGAGTTTATCAGGAAGTGTATAGGTGATGTTGTGCCCACTGTGACTATTAAAACCTACCCTAACCAGAAACCGTGGATAGATGGCAGCATTCACGCCAATCTGAAAGGACAAACCACCGAATTCAAACATGGCAAGGTGACTGGGAATATGGCAGAATACAAACAGTGTAGCTACTCACTCCGCAAGGCAATTAAACTAGCAAAAGATCAGTATAGAGACAAAGTGGAGTCACAATTCAACGGCTCAGAAACGAGACGTATGTGGCAGGGTCTACAGACAATCACAGACAACAAAAGGAAAACCAGCCACGTCGCCGACACCGACGTCTCGCTTCCAGACAAGCTAAAAACCTTCTTCGCCCGCTTTGAGGATAACACAGTGCCACTGATGAGGCCCACTACCAAGGTCTGTGGCCTCTCCTTCTCTGTGGCCGACGTGATTAAGACATTTAAGCATGTTAACCCCCGCAATGCTGCCGGCCCAGACGGCATCCCTAGCCGCATCCTCAGAGCATGCACAGACCAGCTGGATGGTATTTATGGACATATTCAATCTCTCCATTTCCCAGTCTGCTGTTCCCACATGCTTCAAGATGGCCACCATTGTTCCTGTACCCAAGAAAGCAAAGGTAACTGAACTAAATGACTATCGCCCCGTAGCACTCACCTCTGTCATCATGAAGTGCTTTGAGAGACTAGTCAAGGATCATATCACATCTAACTTACCTGTCACCCTAGACCCACTTCAATTTGCTTACCGCCCCAATAGATCCACAGACGATGCAATCGCCATCACACTGCACACTGCCCTATCCCATCTGGACAAGAGGAATACATTTACATTTACATTTTCGTCATTTAGCAGACACTCTTATCCAGAGCGACTTACAAATACCTATGTAAGAATGCTTTTCATTGACTATAGCTCAGCATTCAACACCATAGTACCCTCCAAGCTCATCATCAAGCTCGAGGCCCTGGGTCTGAACCCCACCCTGTTCAACTGGGTCCTGGACTTCCTGACAGGCCGCCCCCAGGTGGTGAAGGTAGGAAACAACATCTCCACTTCGCTGATCCTCAACACTGGGGCCCCACAAGGGTGCGTGCTCAGCCCCCTCCTGTACTCCCTGTTCATCCATGACTGTGTGGCCAAGCACGCCTCCAATTCAATCAAGTTTGCAGATTACACAACAGGCTTCATTAACAACAATGACGAGACCACCTACAGGGAGGAGGTGAGGGCTCTGGGAGTGTGGTGCCAGGAAAATAACCTCTCACTCAATGTCAACAAAACAAAGGAGTTTATCGTGGACTTCAGGAAACAGCAGAGGGTGCACCCCCCTATCCACGTCGACGAGACCGCGGTGGATAAGGTGGAAAGCTTCAAGTTCCTTGGCGTACACATCACCGACAAACTGAAATGGTCCACCCACGCAGACAATGTGGTGAAGAAGGCGCAACAGAGCCTCTTCAACCTCAGGAGGCTGAAGAAATTTGGCTTGGAACCTAAAACCCTCACAAACTTTTACAGATGCACAATTGAGAGCATCCTGTTGGGCTGTATCACCACCTGGTACGGCAACTGCACCGCCTGCAACCGCAGGGCTCTCCAGAGGGTGGTGCGGTCTGCCGAATGCATTATCGGGGGCAAACTACCCGCCCTCCAAGACACATACAGCACCCGATGTCACAGGAAGGCCAAAAATATCATCAAGGACATCAACCACCCGAGCCTCTGCCTGTTCTCGCCGCTATCATCCAGAAGGCGAGGTCAGTACAGGTGCATCAAAGCTGGGACCGAGAGAATGAAAAACTGCTTCTATCTCAAGGCCATCAGACTGTTAAAAAGCCATCACTAGCACATTAGAGCCTGCTGCTGCCTATTGAAGTCACTGGCCACTTTAAGAAATGGAACACTAGTCACTTTAATAATGTTTACAGTCACTTTATTAATGTTTACATATCTTGCACTACTCATCTCATTTGTACAGTTGAAGTCGAAAGTTTACATACACTTAGGCTGGAGTCATTAAAACTCGTTTTTCAACCAATCCACACATTTCTTGATAACAAACTATAGTTTTGGCAAGTCGGTTAGGACATCTACTTTGTGCATGACACAAGTAATTTTTCCAACAATTGTTTACAGACAGATTATTTCACTTATAATTCACTGTATCACAATTCCAGTGGGTCAGAAGTTTACATACACTAAATTGACTGTGCCTTTAAACAGCTTGGAACATTCCAGAAAATGATGTCATGGCTTTAGAAGCTTCTGATTGGCTAATTGACATCATTTGAGTCAATTGGAGGTGTACCTGTGGATGTATTTCAAGGCCTACCTTCAAACGCAGTGCCTCTTTGCTTGACATCATGGGAAAATCCAAAGAAATCAGCCAAGACCTCAGAAAACTTTTTTTAGACCTCCACAAGTGTGTTTCATCCTTGGGAGCAATTTCCAAACGCCTGAAGGTAACAAGTTTATCTGTTCAAACAATAGTATGCATGTATAAACACCATGGGACCACACAGCCGTCATACCGCTCAGAAAGGAGACGTGTTCTGTCTCCTAGAGATGAACGTACTTTGGTGCGAAAAGTGCAAATCAATCCCAGAACAACAGCAGAGGACCTTGTGAAGATGCTGGAGGAAACAGGTACAAAAGTATCTATATCCACAGTAAAACGAGTCCTATATCGACATAACCTGAAAGGCCACTCAGCAAGGAAGAAGCCACTGCTCCAAAACCGCCATAAAAAAGCCAGACTATGGTTTGCAACTGCACATGGGGACAAAGATCGTACTTTTTGGAGAAATGTCCTCTGGTCTGATGAAACAAAAATAGAACTGTTTGGTCATCATGACCATCGTTATGTTAGGAGGAAAAAGGGGGACGCTAGCAAGCCGAAGAACACCATCCCAAACATGAAGCACGGGGGTGGCAGCATCATGCTGTGGGGGTGCTTTGCTGCAGGAGGGACTGGTGCACTTCACAAAATAGATGGCATCATGAGGAAGGAAAATTATGTGGATATATTGAAGCAACATCTCAGGACATTAGTCAGGAAGTTAAAGCTTGGTCGCAAATGGGTCTTCCAAGTGGACAATGACCCCAAGCATACTTCCAAAGTTGTGGCAAAATGGCTTAAGGACAACAAAGTCAAGGTATTGGAGTGGCCATCACAAAGCCCTGACCTCAATCCTATAGAAAATGTGTGGGCAGAACTGAAAAAGCATGTGCGAGCAAAGAGGCCTACAAACCTGACTCAGTTACACCAGCTCTGTCAGGAGGAATGGGCCAAAATTCACCCAACTTATTGTGGGAGGCTTGTGGAAGGCTACCCAAAACGTTTTACCCAAGTTAAACAATTTAAAGGCAATGCTACCAAATACTAATTGAGTGTATGTAAACTTCTGACCCACTGGGAATGTGATGAAAGAAATAAAAGCTGAAATAAATCATTCTCTCTACAATTATTCTGACATTTCACATTCTTAAAATAAAGTGGTGATCCTAACTGACCTAAGACAGGGAATTTTTACAAGGATTAAATATCAGGAATTGTGAAAAACTTGAGTTTAAATGTATTTGGCTAAGGTGTATGTAAACTTCCGAATTCAACTGTA
Source organism: Coregonus lavaretus (assembly GCF_964263955.1). Taxonomy (NCBI): domain Eukaryota; kingdom Metazoa; phylum Chordata; class Actinopteri; order Salmoniformes; family Salmonidae; genus Coregonus; species Coregonus lavaretus. The sequence goes on from NC_139993.1 coordinate 15,537,383, forward strand.
TATACTGCATTCTATTCTATAATATTCTACTGTATCTTATGCAATGCTTTTACTATAAAGGAGATCTTTCCACCCCTACTCTTGTATACGGTGGTCTGCGAACCCACAACCTTCTGGCCCGCAGCCCCCCATGTAATGCATACAGGACGAAGTACAGTTTCTAAAACTGCATTATCTAAGGCTCTGGTCTGTCCAGGAAGTGAGGGTAAATTTTAGATATGTTCTCTGCTATCCACTTTGTTTTAATTATTATTTTGGGTATAGGGGAGGGTCACTTGAAGCTATTATTTTTTTTGGGCCCATTTTAAGTTAAAACAATAACAGTAAGGTACTTAATTGTTACCCAGAAATGATTTGATATTGAGATAAAAACGGCTGCATTAGGCCAGGATGGACTGAATTGAAATGGAATTGACCACAAACCTACTTTTCTCTATCATCTATTTCAGTATTAAGAGTAGTAATTATGTTGGTTAACACTTAAAATGCCGGGCCTCGCTACCCCTCTTACTATGCCAATGAGCAGCCATTTTCACTGAAACATTTTAACAGTCTAATTAATACAACTTATATATGCTATCGGAAAAATGATCTGATTGTGTTTATGAAGGTCTTGGGTAACATTAGAATACTCGGGCTCCCGAGTGGCGCAGTGGTCTAAGGCACTGCATCTCAGTGCTTGAGGCGTCACTACAGACCCCCTGGTTCGATTCCGGTCTGTATCACAACCGGTCGTGATTGGGAGTCCCATAGGGCGGCGCACAATTGGCCCAGCGTCGTCCGGGTTTGGCCAGTGTAGGCCGTTATTGTAAATAAGAATTTGTTCTTAACTGACTTGCCTAGTTAAATAAAGGTAAAAAAAAAAAAAGTTTAAACAACACAATAATATTTTCATTAGTTTATGTTGGGCGGCAGGTAGCTTAGTGGTTAAGAGCGTAGTGCCAGTAACCGAAAGGTCGCTGGTTCTAATCCCCGAGCCGACTAGGTGAAAAATCTGTCGATGTGCCCTTGAGCAAGGCACTTAACCCTAATTGCTCCTGTAAGTCGCTCTGGATAATAGCGTCTGCTAAATGACAAAAAAAATAATGTTACTGTAGGCGAGCTGCTGCTTCGTGCTCACGTTTGGAGTGCAAAGGAACAACGGTTATTCTTGGAAAAAGTGATATTTTGAAATAGAACTCATCTCTTCAATTTTGAGTGATTTGGCTAAGATATGTGTTTTGGAAACCTCGGAATCTACTAAGTTATATGGAATTGTTTTCAGAAGGTCATACCAAGGATCAGTTAGCTATTTGATTTAGAATTTTAAGACCCCTTGAAGTCAAATCAAATAAAATCAAATTTTATTTGTCACATACATGTGTTTAGCAGATGTTATTGCAGATGTAGCGAAATGCTTGTGCTTCTAGCTCCGACAGTGCAGTAATATCTAACAAGTAATATCTAACAATTTCACAACATTTACCCAATACACACAAATCTAGTAAGGAATGGAATTTAAGAATAGATACATATATGGACAAGCAATGACAGAGCGGCTTGGACTATGATACAGTAGAATATTATAGAATAGAATACAGTATATACATATGAGATGAGTAGTGCAAGATATGTATATAATAATAATATATAATAATATAATAATATATAATATAATTATATATACTATAATAATAATATGCCATTTAGCAGATGCTTTTATCCAAAGCGACTTAAAGTCGTGTGCATACATTTTTTTTTTTTTACGTATGGGTGGTCCCAGGGATCGAACCCACTACCCTGGCGTTACAAGCGCAATGCATTACCAATTGAGCTACAGAGGACCATATGTAAACATTATAAAGTGACTAGTGTTCAATTTTTTTAAGTGGCCAGTGATTTCAATAGGCAGCAGCAGCCTCTAATGTGCTAGTGATGGCTATTTAACAGTCTGATGGCCTTGAGATAGAAGCTGTTTTTCATTCTCTCTGTCCCAGCTTTGATGCACCTGTACTGACCTCGCCTTCTGGATGATAGCGGGGTGAACAGGCAGTGGCTCGGGTGGTTGATGATCTCCTTGATTATCCTTTTGGCCTTCCTGTGACATCGGGTGCTGTATGTGTCTTGGAGGGCGGGTAGTTTGCCCCCGGTAATGCATTCGGAAGACCGCACCACCCTCTGGAGAGCCCTGTGGTTGCGGGCGGTGCAGTTGCCGTACCAGGCGGTGATACAGCCCGACAGGATGCTCTCAATTGTACATCTGTAAAAGTTTGTGAGGGTTTTAGGTGCCAAACCAAATTTCTTCAGCCTCCTGAGGTTGAAGAGGCTCTGTTGCGCCTTCTTCACCACACTGTCTGCGTGGGTGGACCATTTCAGTTTGTCAGTGATGTGTACGCCAAGGAACTTGAAGCTTTCCAACTTCTCCACTGCGGTCCCATCGATGTGGATAGGGGGGTGCACCCTATGCTGTTTCCTGAAGTCCAGCGTTGAACAGTCCTTAGCACGGGTACTTCCTGTTTGAGTTTCTGCCTATAGGAAGGGAGGAGCAAAATGGAGTCGTGGTCAGATTTGCCGAAAGGAGGGCAGGGGACGGCCTTATAACCATCCCGGAAGTTCGAATAGCAATGGTCCAGGATTTTAGCAGCGCGAGTACAACAGTTGATATGTTGATAGAACTTCGGCAGCCTAGTCCTCACATTTGCTTTGTTAAAATCCCCGGCTACAATAAATGCAACCTCAGGATATGTGGCCGTCGTGGTATCGGCTTGAGGGGGGGCCGTGACTATAACCGAAGAAAATTATCTTGGGAGATAGTACGTTCGGCATTTGATTGTAAGGTATTCTAGGTCGGGTGAACAAAAGGACTTGAGTTCCTGTATGCTACTACAATTACACCATGAGTTGTTAATCATGAAACACACACCTCCGCCCTTCTGCTTCCCGGAGAGATATTTATTCCTGTCTGCGCGATGAACTGAGAACCCATCTGGCTGGACCGATTTCGACAGAATATCCCCAGAGAGCCATGTTTCCATGAAACAAAGTGTGTTACAGGCCTTGATGTCTCTCTGGAAAGAAATCCTTGCCCGGAGCTCGTAGACCTTGTTAACCAGAGACTAAACATTAGCGAGTAGTATACTTGGAAGCGGTGGGTGGTGTGCGCGCCTCCTAAGTCAAACCAGCAGGCCGCTCCGAGTGCCTCTCCTCCGCCCGCGATGTTTTGGGTCAGCCGCTGGAATCAGTTCAATTTCCCTGGGGAGAGCAAACAAAGGATCTGCTTCGGGAAAGTCGTATTCCTGGTCGTAATGCTGGTGAGTTACCGTCGCTCTGATATCCAATAGTTTTTCCCGGCTGTATGTAATCATACAAAACACTTTCTGAGATAATAATGTAAAAAATAATTCATAAAAAAACAAAATACCACAAAGTTTCCTAAGAGCTAGTCTTCCTCGTTTTCGCCAGGTACAGAAGTATGAACAAAATATATAAAACATTTATTTGATGAAAACTGTAATTTGGCCTTACTGCTATTAGCCCATACAAACACATTGAATATCAGATTCACTACATGGAACAACAGATATTCCCCCCAAAAATCTAAAGGAAGTTTGTTTTGAAGTCTCTGTCCTATATCTGAGAGATATAAGAAAGATCAGGAAACATTTTTATTTATTTTTTTTACATGTATTTAACCCCTTAAAAGTCTCCACATATACTTCCATACATTTTTTCAACTGGTACCAGGGTACCTTCAGACGAGTTTTGTGAGGCCTGTGGGCCTAGAGCAAAACAACCGACATGTACGTGTTCATGAGAGTCTCACCTTCCATATTAATGTGTATCCCAAACTGTTCGGACGCTACAGACAGAAGTTGGCAGATTGGCTCATTCAGATGAGTCCCAAGACGCTTGTGTGGATCATAGAGCAAAACGGAGAACACCATCGTGTTCGTGAGTGTCTCATCTTTCCATAGAGGGATAGTTTGTAGGCCAAACCGTACGGACGCTACAGACGATTTTGTGTCTCATGGTCTGACAAACACCGCTATAGCTCTGTCACCTTTCACCGCAGATGCAGAAGTGCGACATCGGCGGATGCGGTGGATTGAGACACATACAATGCAAAATAACATATCTCTATCTTAAACTGACAGATTTTTATGGGGATTTTTTAAATGTATTATGCTAATTACATTTCCGTATGGCCGTGTAAATCGACTCTTCAAATCAAATCAAGATTTATTTACACAGCACGTTTCAGACATGGAATGCAACACAATGTGCTTCACAGGAAACAATTAATAAAAAAACTATGAAAATAAAAGCTGAAATATTTACTACACAACAAACATAAGATAAAAATCAAAAGAATGACAAAAACTGAATGACTAAAAAGCACCCCAAGGAAAAGCAAAGCTAAAAAGATGTGTTTTAAAATCTCTTTTAAATATGTCAACAGTTTTGGCCCCCCTCAGGTTCTCTGGCAGACTATTCCAGAGGCTGGGGGCATAATAACTAAAGGCTGCCTCTCCATGCCTCTTGGTCCTAGGCTTTATGATAGTTAAATGGCTTGTGCCAGAGGACCTGAGGGACCTACTGGGTACATAACTTAAAAGCATGTCTGACATGTATTGGGGTGCACAACCGTGGATTGATTTACAACTAATAGAAGAATCTTAAAATGTATTGTAAAACTCACAGGCAGCCAGTGCGGGGGGGGGGGGGGATGGGCCCTTGCCGCTTGACTCTTTCATCATGGGCCACACAGCCCTTACAGATAAGGAGATACGAGGACAATGGCCTGAGAGCAAGCTGTGGCAAGGTGTGACTGCAGCCTCTGGTCCCCACCCCTGCCAAGTACTTTCAATCCTCATTAGGGATTTTCAGCAAAGGAAGGAGGGATTTCATTGATTAAGCTTTGTCACAGCTGGCTCCAGGTTGGTGTTTGTCATGCAAGAGCATGGAGGGCGGCTGTGGCATCCTAACATTCTCCTATCAGATGTGGAATAGTCAGACATTTTTGGTGATTGTCAAATACCCCCAAAAACCAGGGAATACCTAAAGTCACTGAGAGCAAATCCAGGTAAAACCAGTGTTCCTAGTTTTGTGTATTTGGAGCTGAAGTTGAATACTATAGGAACAAATTATTATGAGCCTACTGCCCTTGGTTTTAAGCTTGTTTTAGTGGCCCATGTTAGGTTCTTTGAGTTTGGGCTCCTGCGTCAGCATTCCTCTTGATGGTTATTTATACAGGGATAACCTTGAGAAGCATCATTAGTTTTCTGTTTGCTGTCACCTTCCATAACTCATTCTGCGATTTCCCCCCGTCACACTGATTTGGCAGCACAGACGGCGGATACAATGCCTTTTAAACGGCAGTCACACTTTGTCAAAGTGAAGACTTTCAGTGTGGAGGGTTGGTCAACAGTAATTTATGTGTCTATTTTTCTTTTCATTCTTTAGTTGGTACAGATTTCCTGACCCATGTTTTTTCCTGTATAAACTGAGGCAAAGGGCCTTTCTTCAGGGAGTTCAAGGTAGTTGTTTAATTAAGGAAAAACAACAACACGACTTGTGTTACTTGACGTATTATTCAACCTTTAACATATTCACTTAATTAGGTTTCAACCTCGTCTCCCACAGTGGTTCAGTGCTTCACATTCAGTGTAGAATTGATGTCTTCTCCTTCTATCATTAAATAATGATATCAGTGGATAAACGCTGCTCACGTTGGGCCCAGGGGTCCCTTACTGGGTGGGGACTCAGCACCTACATTAGTCATCTACCCACATCCTATCTGTTTTCGACTTCCTACTTTCTTGCTTTGTCTCGTTATGTTCTTGCCAAGGCTGAGTTATGTGGGTCTCTAACAAGTAAATCCCTAACAATCAGCAAAACATGCTGCGATAGCCGTAGACTCTACTGTCTGAGTACCAAAGGGGGAAAACAGATATGACTTAGAGTACAGTATCAATCTCTTGTGCTACAGCCTATGTCCAAACAGCTGCATTCTGGTTCTTGTTTGTTTGTTATGCTGACCGTGCTGACTGTGCTTCAAACTAGAAAAGGGAGTTATTGCCTTAAATGTACTGTAGCCTTTGCCCTTGAAGCCCCAGCTGCATATGCAGTTCCAGAGTATTTCGAAGTTAAAGTTTTGATTATGTAATGTAGATGCGATTTCAAACAGGAACTGGTTTATGAACCAACTAAGCAGGGGTTAGAGGGTAAATGTGGAGCAGTTTCCTGTTTTCTAGCTACCGTAAATATTGTGGAATTATAAGGTGATTAGGCTGTACAAAATGAGGGTCACACAGGCTGAAATATTCATTTCATGTGACTCATGTAAGCTAGAGCGTTTTACCCTCAATTACAAAAAAACACTAAGGGCTCTTTACATCGTTACATCCCACTGATAAATGAATAGTTGATGCTGGAAAAGTCCAATGATAATTTGTTTTTCCACTATTACAAGTCATTAGTAAATCCTATTCCAGTTTTCCAGTGAGGTTTTAGCTCCTCCAAACAACAGGCCATTGCTGGTGACTAGCGAGGGGGGATGGGGTGCTTGTGTGAAGTGCTATTTGTGTGACTATCAACTTCAGGACAAGACATTTCTTATATCAGTTGGAAAATACATGTAAACACTGACAAACTGCGGGTTTTCAAAGCTCTGTAATCATGGCTTTTGATGGCAATCGGGGCAGTTGAGAGGCATGTGTACTGAAGCTGAGAAATGCATGGCATTGATTATAACCCACAGTCTAGAATAAAAAAACTATATTGTAAAATCACCTACGTGATGGACACAATTCCTGCTAAGAGATCTTTACAGCGTGTAGAAGACTCAAAAGAGGAGATAAACACAACATTTTGAGGGAGAATCAAATCCACCTAAGGTGCAATAGAGTAACAAATGGTGGCATCATTTCACAGATCAATTTCTTTCCAAGAAAATAAAATGGTGGATGTTCTGCCTAGCCCTCAGTGAACTGTCATAAATCCTAAAGAGAGTCCTGTAAACCAGAGGCGGTGAGGGTACTCCCATAAATATAAAGGATTTAGGAGCAAGGCCTTCTGAAGGCACTCATGGAGTGTCCACTCACTGCAATGTTTTGCTCTTTCATACTGTATTTACCCTTTACCTGCATTCAGAAGTACCCCTGAAATAGCTATCCTATTTGTTGTACTGAATATGTCATCATTTATTCAGGTATTTCATCAGTAAGTCAGCATCGGCGGTTGTGATTTGAAGTTGAAAGCTCAGCAAGACTTGACTTACTTCCCGGGAAACGGAACGCACGCCAACTGAGGCCCTTAATTTATCAGAATAATCAGTATTACCTCATCCTGAGTCTCGTCGTGGTCTTGGTTGAGTCATTTGACCTCTGAGTACCTCTGTGTGTAGCATGGGGCCTCTGCACTTTGGCACCGGTCTGGAGTAAATGATGGCTGAGCACACAATCCTTAAGGAGTATATGCCGTGGAGTCCCTGCGGAAAGCCATTACCAATCAATATCAAAGCAATAAGTCATTTCAAATCAAGCCCTTTATGATATTGACAGCAGGAACACTAAGCTCCATTAATTGTTGCCTTGTAACATAATTTCCACAAAACATTTATTTCCACATTTCCAAAATTATTTTTTAAGTAGCCAACTAGCAATAATTGAGACTGATAAGCATGAGAGACATCTGATTCTTAAGTGGGAACATCAAAGTCTTCCTGCTGTGTCTGTGTGAGTGCAAAAAATTAAGGGAAGAATGGGAAAAGTAGGAGGCATGATAAGTCATTGGACTCGATTCAAAGAGGTTAATCCAAATTTGAATTGTCTTATCGAAAAAACCTGTAGAGGGCTCTTTCTAAAGCCATAACAATTTTATCATAGAAAATAAATAAAATATGTATGGGAAAGGGGATCAACAGATTTGGGACATGACAACGTGACAGAGGTTACACAAAACAATAGCATATTTTTTTTGCAATCCAAGTGATAAATTCTGTATGCATAAGTATCATTTCTTGTATTTCAGTATTATGAGCTACATTTGTCAAATGGCTGGTGATGCTTTGGTTTGTTCTATCATGCGTGTGTTGTGTTTTTATTTGCTTATTGAATGGCACCTTTGACAAATATCATTGGTTATATTAAACATACAAGCAAATTAAGATGGGTTTATAAGTCTTGGGTTAATTCAGAGCATGCACCTAACCTTGAGCGAGCTTCTGTCAGGAAACAAAAGCCTGGTCCAGAGCCCAGGCTGGGCCAAAGCATCACTGTGAATAAAAAAGTATTGTGGCACTGGCACATAACAATTGGCCAAACCACGAGCTGATCCACTGAAGCTTCACCATGAATACGAATGCATAAAGAACTAATCGAGCAGCCAGTGTCATCGGGCATGACTATCCTGTTGGTCTGGGAATTTAAATGCCAGGTGGGGGTCAGTTGGAAGCAGTCAGAGTAATGTGGCACAAATGTATACACATGAGAGCGCTCGCAGTCACACTGCGCCGTACGGAGATAGAAACAGAATTGTGGTCCATGTGGAAGTAGCTACATGTGGAAACACAAACGGAGCATTAGGACACTTCTCGTTTGCGTGAGCTGTCACTGTTGACCCATGTGGAATATCATTTATTTATTGAATGGAGAGGCATACAATGGCTCATTGGGGCAGAGAAGGAAGTGTGCTCTGCCCTAATATGGACACTGTACAACTGAGTTTTTATCTGCTTTCATCCATTGCCTTGCTTTTGCCTTGCTTTTGTGTTTGACACAATGGAGGATATGAGGGCAGAGCAAACCAAGTCAAACATCAAAATTAAGCATAATTTTATAGTAGTCATAATAATCATATGAATCATTGTCTAGGTTGATAATATATTTATTATGGCGGTAAAACTATAGATGGGTTTGTTTGGTAGCAATGCATGAAGTATGTCAATGATAAGAATGACAAATGCAGTGCAAAGTCTATGTTTTTAGTAGATTACCACACCTCAAAACAGGAACTGCCCAATAGAGAATCTCCTTCCAGCAATGACTCATTAGATTAGTAACTAACCATGCAGCATGTTTGTCTTCTTGTCTAGTCAGTGTAGTCTAATTTATTGTGTGCTAAATACCTAGCCAACCGGCAGTTATTTTTGGGAAGTAAAAAGAAAAGTTTCACTGAATGTATCCGCCGGTCACCGAGGCTATTTCATTACGTGAAGATGTCCTTGTTTTTTTTGTGACCTGATGTACAGAGTACCCCCATGGATATCCAATACAGCCATGTGCAGATGATGTGTAGTCAATATTGCATTATACAAGAGGAATGTATGACCTTGATGAGACCCATAGTGCTTAATTAGGCTTAAAGGTTGATTTACATACAAGTGCACATAGAATCTGATGAGAGTACATTTCCCGATGGCACAATACACTTCCATTTCATCCGACAGTGCTTGCTGGGCTCTCTTTTTTCTTTCCAAATATTTTTCTTTCCAAAAAAACATTTTGAAATGGAAATCTCCATGTAGTATATTGATTTTGATGTGGCTTTACATCTACACTGCAAAATAGTTTGTCCTAACACACAAAAAGTAATACCTACAATACATATTCAACATACATCCCTTTGTTAAGACAACTATGCAAATGCAGTGCAATTGGGTACAAGCACACATTTGTCCCTGTGTAGGCTTGTGTATCCATGTTATCCATGTACAAGTGGGCGGTGGGTAGGAGGTGCAATCTAAGGAATCACTGACAGAGTACATTTCTGTTTAAAGAGTCCCACCTGATCACCAAAAGATAAAGCAGCGGGAGGGGTTTTTATGATGTCTATCCGGTGATAAATGAAAATATATGTTTGTGTGTGTGTGTGCGTGCGTGCGTGCACGTGCGTGTGTGTCAGTCACCAGATCTCAACCCAATTGAACACTTATGGAAGATTCTGGAGCAGCGCCTGAGGTAGTATTTTCCACCACCATCAACAAAACACCAAATGATGGAATTTCTCGTGGAAGAATTGTGTTGCATCCCTTCAATAGAGTTCCAGACACCAAATGTATGCACTCACTAACTGTAAGTCACTCTGGATAAGAGCATCTGTTAAATGACTCAAATGTAAATGTAAATGTTGTATAATCTATGCCAAGGCACATTGAATCTGTTCTGGCGGCTCGTGGTGGCCGAACGCCCTATTAAAACAATTCCATATCGTTTCGGTGTACCCACCCCCCCTCCCCCGGCTAAGACAGGGCTTAGACTCTTATGGGTTAAATACAAGCATGACAGTAGAGATGGGCTGATCGTGCTGATTTTAAGGCAGCAGAGTAGGTTGCTTGGTGGTATTTATGAGGCCATCCTTCCTCCAATGTCCCTCAAGCTTAAGGCTATGAGTCTTCATTCTGCGCAGTTCATCAGTGAACCAAGGAGACAAGCGTTGGAATGTTAAATCACATGTTTTTTCTGGGGCAAGGATGTTCAGGGTATTACTCAGAGTGCTGTTATACATATTGACCATGTCATCGAGGACCAGCTCACTGCAGACAGACTCAAAGGTGGGCTGGATGTGTTCCTGAAAGAGGGATGGGTTAAGTTTCCTAAGATTGCGGAATTGAATGGTTCTCTTTGGGCGGTGGAGAGGAGTTGGAGCGGTCAGAGACAGTGTTACAGCCTTGTGGTCAGAGACGCCTACCTCGATGATATCCAAGTCAGAGACAGGGACATCACCAGTGATAATGAGGTCCAATGTGTGTCCACGGTTGTGGGTGGGAACATTTACATGTTGCACAAGTGTCTGAGTCAATGTTCTAGACATCATAGTGAAATAAACTTTACATGGGTTAGAATCAATGGGTTTTAATGACATGTACAGACAAGACACACCAGAGCTAAAGTGCATTATTGTCCAATTGAAGAGTTTTATTCCAAAACGCGATAAACACACATTTTTAACATTTGCATTTTTTCATCTGAAATTAATTCTAATGGGTCCCTTTCTATGCGTATGAATTATGGCTGTTCTCATGCTTTTAAAACATTTACTTTAGATGTGCTTTAAAATGAGTTATTTTGCTACATGCTATACCCGACATACCAAAACACCCTAGGCTAAATCCAGAGCAGGGCTTTAAAGTGCGTCCAATTTGGTCACATATGCAACAAAATATTTATTTTTATTTTGGGAGCACTGTGCGACTAGGAAAAACATCTCCCAGATAATAATTGTTGTAATGATAAGGCTTCGCTGTACCGTTGTTTCTGAGTGCCCTAGAGAAAAAAGCGATTAGATGGTTGCACCATTACTACAGCGAAAACGGCTTGCTTTTAGCACAAACAGGTCAACATATCTGACCCATATTACCGGCGCAACATTTTTATATTTGATATTTTATCGAATCGCCGGGAACATTCATAAATTCATAGACCATGTTGTGGGCCGTTATAAAACTACTCACCATTTGTTTACACTTTGTACAGTCATGTTACCTAATTGGCTAGCTAGCTAACTTTCCCAGTATATCCAAACATTTGGGGGATAGCTTCTTCAGGAGATCAATAATCACAGCATAGCAATGAATGAATGACAGATCTCTTGCATGTCATCAGCACAAACCTGACATTTTTAAAGAGACAGTGTAACATTTTCAATGTGATTCATCTCAACAGGAAAATAGTGCTTTTACACCTAATATTCCACAAATTACTTTGTAATTTCATTGACAGGTATTCGGATCAACATTTTAGCTTTTATAATAAACTAATGTCTTTACAGTGTTACATATTAGTTTCTAGGGCACAACATGTGCTTCAAAAGTAGCTAGAATTCATATAAGCCCAATAAATCTCGTTTTCTGGTGCTCCTAAATTCCATGTGGTGCTCCTAACTTTTTTAACTTGGGAGCACCAGTGCCACCAATTAAAAGTGTTAATTTAGAGCCTTGATCCAGAGCTATGTGTTTAGAGAGTTGGGCCATTGAGGTTGCTGCATTTACGATGCATTTACATGACACTACAATAATCGATGGCAGCCATGTTAGCGTCTGTTAACATTACATAGGGAATGAAATGTCTAGAATCAGCATTATGAAGCATTTACATGACACTTAAAAATTCTATGGCAGTCATGTTAGCACCCAATTAACATTACATGGGGAATGTTTAATTAAGTGATAATGCCAGAGAAGCCGGTGTTTGGAGGATATATTGGCATGGGTGTTGTTAGGCCCGAGACTAAATCGAGGGCTGGCAAACCGTGCCAATCTTCCAAATACCGGTTTCGAGGGCATTATCACTTAATTAAACATTCCCCATGTAGGGAATGGCCGGCAGGGATATAGCTCAGTTGGTAGAGCATGGTGTTTGCAATGCCAGGGTTGTGGGTTTGATTCCCACGGGGGGGCAGTATGTAAAAATAATGTATGCACTCACAAACTGTAAGTCGCTCTGGATAAGAGCGTCTGCTAAATGACGTAAATGTAAAACATGTATTTTTGTTCTGTATCTATGGACGCGACCCAGTCTTTCATTCTAAATGTTCCATTGCCATACTGGCTGGCAACATTCTTATCCTTTGCTTGCTAGCTAACCAACTATGGCTAACTTACAGTCACATCAAACAGTGCAGCCAGAATAACAGCAAAGAAGGTGCATTTGCGTTTGTTTAAGCTGTTTTCTAGTGACATTTATTTGGAAACATCCATAACAATGAGCTAATATGTAGATACAATTTCAATATTGAAACAAAGTTGCTAATGTCGTAGACAGAAAGCAAATGCTAGTCTAAAAGAAATGTGAGATAATGTCTAGATGATTTTTATAGTGGAGATCAAGTTTAGAAATTGGCTGGCTGGGCTGATGAGACAGAGGAGGGAGTGAGAACAGAGTGTAACAGAGTAAATAGGCATTTCAACGTCAACGCTTTAGCCGGTGGTAACTGGTGGAATAGACACCGGCTGGAATGCGATTTTAACCAATCAGCATCCAAGATTAGACCCACCCGTTGTATAAATAATGCTATGTTACTGAATGTCTAGAATTAGAAAAAATATTAAACATTCTAAAAGTTGGCCCAACTCTCTAAATATGTGGCTCTGGCTATATCCACTGTCCAGATGGATGGAATGTTCCATATGGTTTTTGCCGCTGGTTCAAAAGTGTGTCAATTAGAGAATAGTTTCCATTATACAGTATTTGTCTGTTCAGACGTAAGTTAGGTTTCTCTAAATATTTTTTCCACACTTAGGAACGTAATCAGAACCCATATATTTTTTCCAAAAGTTGCTTAAAGCTAGAATCGTTAGTTGCTACATACATTTTTGGACTTATGAATTAATGATATTGTCACGCGTGCTGTAGGTGGGTGTAGTGGTGGAATCAAACGCAGAACACCGAAGGATAGTCCAAACAACTTTAGTAAATCTCCAAACAGGAAAAATGACAACACTTGCCCGAAGGCAAAAATACGCACAAAGGCGAATAAGCAAAAAGCGCACAACAGGTGCGTAACGCTCCAACGCAGTGGAGGAAAGCTCAACCGAGCGAAAGGGCGAAAATAAACCCAACACACGACAGACCAAAATCAATAACACACAACACTAGACAAACACAACGAGAAACTTATAGGACACTAATACGCTAAACGAGAACAGGTGTGACAACAAACAGACAAAAGCAAACGAACATGAAACATACAACGGTGGCAGCTATTATTCCGGAGACAACGAACGCCGAAGCCTGCCCGAACAAGGGAGAGAGGCAGCCTCGGCCGAAACCGTGACAGTACCCCCCCCCTTGACACGCGGCTCCAGACGTGCGCCGACTCCGGCCTCGGGGACGACCCGGAGGACGCGGAGCAGGGTGCGTCGGGTGCCCACGATGGAATTCCGTCAGGAGAGACGGGTCCAAAATGTCTCTCCTCGGCACCCAGCACCGCTCCTCCGGACCGTACCCCTCCCACTCCACTAGATACTGGAGACCCCCCATCCGACGTCTCGAATCCAAGATGGACCTCACGGAGTACGCCGGTGCCCCCTCGATGTCCAATGGGGGCGGAGGAGTCTCCCTGATCTCACTTTCTTGGAGTGGGCCAGCTACCACCGGCCTGAGAAGGGACACATGGAACGAGGGGTTAATACTTTTATATTCAACAGGTAGTTGTAATTTATAACACACCTCGTTCAACCTTCCCAGGACTTTAAATGGCCCTACAAACCGCCGACCCAGTTTCCGACAGGGCAGGCGGAGGGACAGGTTTCTGGTAGAGAGCCAGACTCGATCACCAGGTGCGTACACCGGTCCCTCACTGCGGTGGAGATCGGCGCTCGCCTTATGACGTCGGAGGGCCCGCTGCAGGTGGACGTGTGCAGCGTTCCATGTCTCCTCCGAGCGCCGCGCCCACTCATCCACCGCAGGAGCCTCGATCTGGCTCTGCTGCCAAGGTGCCAGAACCGGCTGGTACCCTAACACACATTGGAAAGGGGTTAGGTTAGTGGAGGAATGGCGTAGGGAATTCTGGGCCATTTCGGCCCAGGGAACGTACCTTGCCCACTCCTCCGGCCGGTCCTGGCAGTATGTTCTAAGAAACCTACCCACATCCTGGTTCACACGTTCCACCTGCCCATTACTCTCCGGGTGGTAACCCGAGGTGAGGCTCACCGAGACCCCCAACCGCTCCATAAAAGCTCTCCAGACTCTGGAGGTAAATTGGGGACCTCGATCAGACACAATATCCTCGGGTACCCCGTAGTGCCGGAACACATGGGTGAATAGGGCTTCGGCAGTTTGCAGGGCGGTGGGAAGGCCCGGCATGGGGAGCAAACGACAGGCCTTAGAAAACCGGTCCACAACGACCAGTATAGTGGTATTCCCCTGTGAAGAAGGAAGGTCAGTAAGGAAATCCACCGAGAGGTGGGACCATGGTCGTTGTGGAACGGGCAGGGGTAGTAACTTACCCCTAGGCAGATGTCTAGGCGCCTTACACTGGGCGCACACCGAGCAGGAGGAAACATAAACCCTCACATCCCTTGCCAACGTGGGCCACCAGTACTTGGCACTAAGACAGTGCACTGTCCGGCCGATACCCGGGTGTCCAGAGGAGGGTGACGTGTGAGCCCAATAGATCAATCGATCCCGAACCTCGAGCGGCACATACTTCCGACCCTCCGGGCATTGTGGTGGACTAGGGTCGGTGCGTAACGCCCGCTCGAGCTCAGCATCGACCTCCCACACTACCGGTGCCACCAGACACGACTCCGGCAGTATGGGAGTGGGCTCCACGGACCTCTCCTCCGTGTCATACCGCCGAGACAGCGCATCTGCCTTACCGTTCTGTGACCCAGGGATGTACGTGATCTTAAATGTAAACCGGGTCAAGAACATATTCCATCTAGCCTGCCGAGGGTTCAGCCTCCTCGCTGCCCGGATGTACTCCAGGTTACGGTGGTCCGTCAAAATGAGGAAAGGGTGTTGAGCCCCCTCAAGCCAGTGCCTCCACACCTTTAGGGCCTGTACCACGGCTAACAGCTCCCTGTCCCCTACGTCATAGTTTCGCTCCGCCGGACTGAGCTTCTTGGAATAGAAGGCACAGGGGCGGAGTTTAGGTGGCGCGCCTGACCGTTGTGAAAGCACGGCTCCAATACCGGCCTCAAACGCGTCCACCTCTACCTGAAATGGTAAAGAGGGATCCGGATGCGCCAGCACTGGAGCCGAGGTAAACAGGTCCTTCAGCCTCCCAAATGCCCTGTCCGCCTCGGCAGACCACTGCAGACGCACCGGGCCCCCCTTCAAGAGAGACGTGATGGGAGCTGCCACCTGTCCAAAACCCCGGATAAACCTCCGGTAGTAATTCGCAAACCCCAAAAACTGCTGCACCTCCTTCACAGTGGTTGGTGTTTGCCAATTACGCACGGCTGACACCCGGTCTACCTCCATCTTCACCCCTGACGCAGACAACTGATACCCCAAAAAGGAGACCGACTCCTGGAAAAACAGACACTTCTCTGCCTTAACATACAGGTCGTGCTCCACCAGCCTCCGCAACACTCTGCGCACCAGGGCCACATGCTCGACACGGGTAGGCGAGTACACGAGAATGTCATCTATGTACACCACGACCCCCTGCCCCTGCATGTCCCTGAAGATCTCATCCACGAATGATTGGAAAACTGACGGAGCGTTCATCAACCCGTATGGCATGACAAGATACTCGTAATGGCCCGAGGTGGTACTAAAGGCTGTCTTCCATTCATCGCCCTCCCTGATGCGCACCAAGTTGTACGCGCTCCTGAGATCTAATTTAGTGAAGAAACGCGCCCCATGCAAGGACTCAGTCATGGTCGCAATCAGCGGGAGTGGATAACTGTACTTCACCGTGATCTGATTGAGACCACGGTAATCGATGCACGGGCGTAAACCACCATCCTTCTTCTTCACAAAAAAGAAACTCGAGGACGCAGGGGAAGTTGAAGGCCGTATGTATCCTTGTCTCAGAGATTCGTCTATGTAAGTCTCCATAGCTTTCTTCTCCTCCTGAGACAGAGGATACACATGGCTCCGTGGGAGCGCAGCTCCTGCCTGGAGGTCTATCGCACAATCTCCCTGCCTATGGGGCGGCAACTGCGTCGCCCTCGACTTACTAAACGCAATAGCCAAATCCCCATACTCAGGGGGAACGTGCAATGCGGGCACCTGGTTTGGACTCTCCACCGAGGTAGCCCCTACGGAAACGCCTAAACATCTACCCACACACTGGGCAGACCACTCCATCAGAGCCCTCTCCTGCCACGAAATAGCTGGGTTATGGGTACTCAACCAGGGCATGCCCAGCACCACCGGATACGCAGGAGAGTCAATCAGAAATAGCTGAATCATCTCCTGATGACCCCCCTGCGCACACATCCTAAGTGGCGCAGTGACCTCCCTGATCAAGCCCGCACCCAACGGACGGCTATCTAGGGCATGAACGGGGAAAGGGACATCAACAGGAAGAAGGGGAATCCCTAAAGCTAAACAAAACTTCTTATCAATAAAATTCCCAGCCGCGCCTGAATCTACCAGCGCCTTATGCTGGGAATGAGGTGCTACCTGTGGAAAACTCACAGGCATACAGAAATGTGCAACAGAGAGCTCTGGGTGAGTGGGGCGCCTACTCACCTGGAAGGAATCCCCAGTGCGGGACCTGTCGTCCTCTCCCCTAGGAGGCCATCCCCAGCACCTAGCCGCGGTGTGTCCTCCCCGACCACAGTTGGTGCAGGGGGTGGACCCCCTAGTAAGCCGACCCCTCCTCTCTCTAGCGCCAGCGCCCCCGAGCTCCATGGGACACGGCTCGGAGGCGCTGGAGGGTGAAATGGACGGACCCCCCTCGGGACGTCCGCGGGTAGCTAGTAGGTTATCCAGCCTGATGGACATGTCGACCAACTGGTCGAACGAGAGGCTGGTGTCCCTACAAGCCAGCTCCCGACGGACGTCCTCTCGTAGACTACATCTGTAGTGATCGACGAGAGCCCGATCATTCCACCCTGCATCTGCCGCTAGAGTACGGAATTCGAGGGCGAACTCTTGGGCACTCCTCCTCCCCTGCCGGAGGAAGACCAGACGCTCCCCCGCCGCTTTCCCCTCCGGGGGATGGTCAAACACCGCCCTGAAGCGGCGGGAGAACTCGTCGTACGTGATGGTGTCCGCGTCGATCCTCCTCCACTCCGCGTTGGCCCATTCCAATGCCTTCCCGGAAAGGCAGGAGATCAGGGCGGACACGCTCTCATGTCCCGAGGGCGCCGGGTGCACGGTGGCCAGGTACAGCTCCACCTGGAGAAGGAATCCCTGACACCCGGCCGCGGTTCCATCGTAGGCCCTCGGGAGCGAGAGTCGGACTCCTCGGGGTTCCGGTGCGGGAATGGGCGGACTGGCCGATGGTGCTGGCAGGGAGGGTGGCGGTGGAGGCGTTCCCCAGCCTCGGATGGTGGTGATCACCTCCTGCAGTGCGGTCCCCATCTGCAGGATCTGGTCCCGTTGTTCCCGGACCTGGTCCTCCAGCGTCGTCTGGGCTGCTGCGGCTCCTGCTGATTCCATTATTGGTGTGTTATTCTGTCACGCGTGCTGTAGGTGGGTGTAGTGGTGGAATCAAACGCAGAACACCGAAGGATAGTCCAAACAACTTTAGTAAATCTCCAAACAGGAAAAATGACAACACTTGCCCGAAGGCAAAAATACGCACAAAGGCGAATAAGCAAAAAGCGCACAACAGGTGCGTAACGCTCCAACGCAGTGGAGGAAAGCTCAACCGAGCGAAAGGGCGAAAATAAGCCCAACACACGACAGACCAAAATCAATAACACACAACACTAGACAAACACAACGAGAAACTTATAGGACACTAATACGCTAAACGAGAACAGGTGTGACAACAAACAGACAAAAGCAAACGAACATGAAACATACAACGGTGGCAGCTAGTATTCCGGAGACAACGAACGCCGAAGCCTGCCCGAACAAGGGAGAGAGGCAGCCTCGGCCGAAACCGTGACAGATATATACCCGTTGATTCTTGAAGAATATAACTTATAAATGCCTCATGAGCTTAGTTTTACTGGCATACCTCATCAGAACCCAAAATATAAGCTTGCTTTACTCCAATGTTTGTAAACAATTCATACTGAACAAAAATGTAAACACAACATGTAACAATTTCAACGATTTTACTGAGTTACAGTTTATATAAGGAAATCAGTCAAATGAAATAAATTAATTAGGCCCTAATCTATGGATTTCACATGACTGGGCAGGGGCGTAGCCATGGGTGGGCCTGGGAGGGCATAGCCCCACCCACTTGGGACCCAGGCCCAGCCAATCAGAATAAAATTACCTTGCAATATATTTCTAACAAAATCATGTCGGTCTTTTCACTAGCCCATGTCATGGTAAGAATAACAAATTATAGCTCTATCGCTTTCACAAGAGGTGTTTTAAATTAATGTCAACATATCTGAAAATAAATATATCGCGTTTTGGAATGAAATTAAAAATAATTGTTCAATTACTACTTGAAGGCTGTAGCCTACTGTACATTGTAGCCTGCTGTTCAAGCTAGCACATTCACTTTCTTCTCAAAAATATGCAATATTTCCCCTCTCTTCCTCCCCTGTGTGAACCTGACTTCTTAAGAATACACGCTGATGTAAAGGATATCTGCGGATTAAGTTGAATCAGCACTGTGGGAAGAAACTTGACTTAAAGGTTTATTTTGCTCCATGGACTTCCGTTGTGCTGTGCCTTTGGGGGGGAAAGTGAAACCTAGAGGACTCATGCTGGGTTTCCTGTGGCCATGACTAATGCTATAGGCCACACTCTCCTTTCGGCCCCAAATCCCCTCAGCAAGCGACCTTGTCGATGGAGAGTGGAATAATGGTGGCCAGAGAAGAGATGGTAGCATGCTAGCTGTCAGAAACAAAGGAGAAACAAAAGCTGCGTTAACAGTAGACGACAAGCGTCTGGAGAGTCCTCGTCACACTTCTCATTCCCATTGAAGAGAGAAATTATCTGGTTTCACATCAAAATAATCCAGAGGCTCCTTTGTGCTGTGGCCACAATGGGTGCGGTATGAGAAGGGTGAATGGGCCTTTTGATCAGGTTCCCTTTGCCACTGACTATACTTTGGAAACTTTAACCAATGCCATTTTAATATGAAAACTGTCTACTGTAGGCACAATGGTCACTGTTGAAGAAAAACAAAGCTTCTCCAATCTGCAGTATCAGTTGCTGAGGATGAGAGTGGCATAGTTTGTCAGCAATTCAGCTTTGAAAAACCAATGTTAGTTTTCCCCAACATTCCATATTCCATATGGTTTGTATTCCTCAGTTTAGTGTGTGCGTGCATGTCTGTGTGCCTGTCTACATCCCTGCCTGCGTAGGTGCATGTGTCTCCGTGTGTATGTTCGTGTGTGCTGCTATGCCCCATGTCTGTTTGCTAATAGTAATGTCCCCTCAGCAGTTTGGGATTGTGGCATAGGAAACATCCTACAATGGCTTGCAAAAGTATTCACCCCGCTTGGCATTTTTCCTATTTTGTTGCCTTAAAACCTGGAATTAAAATAGATTTTTGGGGGGTTTGTATCATTTGATTTACACAACATGCCTACCACTTTGAAGATACAAAATATTTTTTGGGGTGAAACAAACAAGAAAAAGACAACAAAACGGAAAACTTGAGTGTGCATAACTGTTCACCCCCCCAAAGTCAATACTTTGAAGAGACACCTTTTGCAGCAAGTACAGCTGAAAGTCTCCTGGGGCACATCTAGCCATTGGGATTTTTTCCCATTCTTCAAGGCAAAACTGCTCCAGCTCCTTCAAGTTGGATGGGTTCCGCTGGTGTACAGCAATCTTTAAGTCATACCACAGATTCTCAGTTGGATTGAGGTCTGGGCTTTGACTAGGCCATTCCAATACTTTTAAATGTTTCCCCTTAAACCACTCGAGTGTTGCTTTAGCAGTATGCTTAGGGTCATTGTCCTGCTGGAAGGTGAACCTCTGTCCCAGTCTCAAATCTCTGGAAGACTGAAACAGGTTTCCCTCAAGAATTTCCCTGTATTTAGCGTCATCCATCATTCCTTCAATTCTGACCAGTTTCCCAGGCCCTGCCGATGAAAAACATCCCCACAGCATGATGCTGGCACCACCACACTTCACTGTGGGGATGGTGTTCTCGGGGTGATGAGAGGTGTTGGGTTTGCGCCAGACATAGCATTTTCCTTGATGGCCAAAAAGCTCAATCAAGTCTCATCTGACCAGAGTACCTTCTTCCATATGTTTGGGGTGTCTCCCACATGCCTTTTGGCGAACACCAAACGTGTTTGCTTATTTTTTTCTTTAAGCAATGCCTTTTTTCTGGCCACTCTTCCGGAAAGCCCTGCTCTGTGGAGTGTACGGCTTAAAGTGGTCCTGTGGACAGATACTCCAATCTCCCCTGTGGAGCTTTGCAGCTCCTTTAGGGTTATCTTTGGTCTCTTTGTTGCCTCTCTAATTAATGCCCTCCTTGCCTGGTCCATGAGTTTTGGTGGGCGGCCCTCTCTTGGCAGGTTTGTTGTGGTGCCATATTCTTTCCATTTTTTAATAATGTATTTAATGGTGCTCCGTGGGATGTTCAAAGTTTCAGATATTTTTTTATAACCCAACCCTGATCTGTACTTCTCCACAACTTTGTCCCTGACCTGTTTGAAGAGCTCCTTGGTCTTCATGGTGCCCCTTGCTTAGTGGTGTTACAGACTCTGGGGCCTTTCAGAAAAGGTGTATATATACTGAGATCATGTGACAGATCATGTGACATGTATATTGCACACAGGTGGACTTTATTTAACTAATTATGTGACTTCTGAAGGTAATTGGTTGCACCAGATCTTATTTAGGGGCTTCATAGCAAAGGGGGTGAATACATATGCACGCACCACTTTTCCGTTTTTTATTTTTTAGAATTTGTTGAAACAAGTTATTTTTTTCATTTCACTTCACAAATTGTGACTATTTTGTTTATGTCCATTACATGAAATCCAAATAAAAATAAATTTCAATTACAGGTTGTAATGCAACAAAATAGGAAAAACACCAAAGGGGATGAATACTTTTGCAAGGCACTGTAATGACTCCCTGTTTGTGTGAAATAGGAAACATTTTGTTCATTACCCCCGCTTCAGTGACACTCATATCCTGGCAGATGGTTACTTTCCAATTTATTTGTCTTGTAGAATATTTTTTTCAAAACTTTTATAGTACCAGAGAGATGGAGTGTAATATGTGACTCGTTTCAGGAAACTAGGCTTATGTCGCGCGTCACTACTACACAGGAGCGCCATTTGAACGTAAACTTTTTTTTTTGTCAACATGCATTTTTTTGGGCAGAAATGCCTTCTGGAACATGTGAACTTTCTTGTGCCTTAATAACCAACTTGTATGCCATCTCTAAATACAAATAACATTGTTAAATTACGAGCCTAGTTGGTTTAGCCATGGAAAACGACAGCAACCTTCCCACTAGACATTATTGGCTGAGATAATGAGTGGGCTGGACATGCCGAGAGATGAGTTCGGATTGGTCTGCCATGTAGCACGCGTCTGTCTATAATATGAGCTGGTTAGTATGTGTAGGTAATCCTTTCTAATGCTGCTTTTTTGAGAGCTATCACGTAGTAGAACTGCATAAATGTTGCTCTCCACTTTCTGGGGGACCGAGTTTTGAAATCAATGGAATTAGAGTATGATAGCTAAGGAGATGGAGAGAATTTTGGCGTTTGATTGCAAATATACAGACGGAGTCAAAAAGAGAACACACAGAAGGCTGTTGTATAAAATACCTGTCTCTGGATTACATCTTCAAACTAAGGGCAACCATGGCATCCGTGACAGAGAGGGAGAAGCATCCATCCATGTATATGGGTAAGAGAGTGTAGCTAGCTACACTTTCAGATATTACACATTTCTAATTTTGTCAGAAAGTCGTTTTCATTTCAAGTTAAAGTGTACTGTTAGCTAGCTAGCTAACATTAGCTGGCTGGCTAGCTAGCTAACGTTACGTGTATGACCAGTGTTGTAATATTATTTGTATTTCAGAGCCATTTGCATTGCTTGTTATAGCCTAATGTTAGCTAGCTAACATTGAACCTGGTTGGTTAGCTACCTGCAAATTCATGTAGGGTAGTAACATTATGAGTTGGGGTTATGGTTCATTGTTTAGCTAGCTAGCTACATGTCTAAACAAAAGACTCCACTATGCAAGTAACTATTTCAATACAATGTTTACTGTCGATAGACGTAGCTGGTAAATTCGCTCTGGCTATATACTCCAATTTCAGAGCACTCTCTTCTGAGTGTGCTAGAGCGCAGAATAACTGACAAATTTACGAACGATCAACACCCGTTGAATATGGCCGGTGTCAGCAAACGTTGGCAAAAAGCGTAATTTAATTGTTGCCAGCAGCAAAGTTGCAGTCACCAACGCTCTGGATAACATGAAAACAGCCTAACCAGCTCTGCTAGGGCGAGTTAAATGGTCAGAGTGAGCCAAAAAAAAATATGTTCTCTCATTTGTGTCTGGAAGTAGCTAGCAAGCTAGCCAACGGTAGCCAGTTAGCTTGGGTGCTTGACTGCTGTTGTTAGGTCAGAACGCTCGGATCAACCCTACTTTTCGGCCAGAGCGTCCAGTGTGCGCTCTGAACTCTCCGAGAGGGAAACGCTCTGAATTTACGAACGGCCAATCTGACAACACTTTGAGTTTACGAACGCCCAGAGCACACTCTAGCACACCAGATTACATTTACGAACACACTCGTAGTATAAACCAGCCTTTAGTCTTGAAATCTTTGGTTGTTTAGTACATAGCCTCACATGTGAATCCTTAAAGAGATGGGTGGGGCTAATGCTTAAGAGGGTGTGAACGATGCTGAATGGGTGTAGACAAAGAAGAGCTCTCCAGTAGGTACCAAAACATTCAAGGGCCATTTTCTCAAAAGTGAGGTTACAAGTTTATCAACTTTCAAAGCAGAATTACTTTCCCATTGTTCCTCAACTGTAGTGTATGATATACTATTTTCTAGCTCTGAGTCTCTATTTTTATCCAATATAAAGAACACACTTTTAAATTCTGCTACATAAGACCGAATCAAGCTGGTCAGTCACATATGTCACCTACATATTATATATTGTTCCCTCCCATTCCTCAACTGCTGCTTGTGTATCGGATCAATTTCACGCGAAAGGTTAAACATGATAGTAAATGTCATCATGGGCATCTTTAAATAGAGGCAGTTCCAAAGGCGCCATAAAGGGCTGTAACCCACAAAATGGAGGTCCTGAGCGCCAATCTAAATCAACTAGCAACACATTAGTAATAATACCCGTACATGATCAACATGTGTTAAAGACAAGTAATCCCTAAAAAACTATGGTTGTTTGCTAATTTTGGCAGTTCATTAGAGGACAAAACCCAAAAAATGAAAAATCCCCCAACGCTTGCATGCCGGGGTTGGGGACAATTCCATTCCAATTCCAGTCAATTCAGGAAGTACACTTTAATTCCAATTCCAATTATCTTCAATGCTTTTCAATGAGAAAATGTGGAATTGGAATTTGGCTTACTTTCTGAATTGACTGGAATTGAAATTGAATTGGCCCCAACTCTGTTGCATGCTGATCTCAAATCAAGGCTCTACAATAGGTAAATGTACAGTGTTATTTACCCGAGCTTACAAGTTAATTGCTGTCTGTGGACAGAGTGAGGGGGCCTCACTGAATGCACAACATTGTGCTGTGTGGCATGGGCCTGCTCACACACACACACAAACACACACACACACACACACACACACACTTGAGTTCAACACTGGTTAAATCGCTGCCTGAGAGGAATTGAAAAGAGTGACTGACCAGAATGCCTGATAAGGTGCCATGTCAACAAGGGGCATCTCTGCAATTATGGCACCGGTGGACGACCGATTGCCATGACACAGGATTGAGCGTTCCTTATAAAATATGATTGACTACCTCTGATCCACACTACCATCATTTAATTAGAAGGGGAGGCAGATCTTTGAGTATCTGTCACCTTTATATGTCTTGATTGAGATGCGTCTTTCTCTGTTAGTAAATACGTTGCTGTTAGAGCATATATGACACCTTAGAGGATGAAGTGAAGTGAGACACAAGTATTGAAAAGGCTAGGTGTGCCTGATGATAATGTAAAGAACACACAGATTAAATATCTCTCTCTCTCTCTCTCTCTCTCTCTCTCTCTCTCTCTCTCTCTCTCTCTCTCTCTCTCTGTTTATCCAAGTGCATCTGTGCTCCACTTTTTGGTCATTGAAGAGCAGAGGAACCTGTTTGCCCATTTTGTTGGTCCCTACAGCACCTCTCCATGGCACAATGCATGGTATTAGAAAGGCCCCTGAAATACAATATAGCAACAAGTGCTCTCAAATACTAATAAGCTGTTGAGATGCCCTAGATGTGCTTCATGACACAACCACAAAAGCCATCAACAATAACACAGGGAAATTATATAGAGCTTTAGACATACAGAATGTGTGCATGTAATAGCCTTTTGAACAATGAGCAAATCATGTGGATATAGGTCCTTACACAAATAGTGTCACGACTATTTGTGTAAGGACCTATATCCACATGATTTGCTACCCGAGCAAGGAGGAGGAGCAGCCTCGGCAGAATCCGTGACAGTACCCCCCCCCTTGACGCGCGTGCCAGCCGTGCGCCGACCCCGGCCTCGGGGACGGCCAGGAGGACGCGGAGCAGGGCGAGTCGGGTGACTCCGGTGGAACTCTGTCAACGGGGAGGGATCTAGGATGTCCCTCCTAGGGACACAGCACCGTTCCTCCGGACCGTACCCGACTCGCCCTGCTCCGCGTCCTCCTGGCCGTCCCCGAGGCCGGGGTCGGCGCACGGCTGGCACGCGCGTCAAGGGGGGGGGTACTGTCACGGATTCTGCCGAGGCTGTTTTTCCCTTCACAATTGTCATTTTAGTGAGCGGGTTATTTCCTCCCTGCGTGGAGTTATTTCTGTGTTCTTTTGGATCCTTATCGGATTAAAGTACGTGTCCGAGAGTTCTGTGTCCTGCGCCTGACTTCTTGTTAAGGTGTGTGATTCTGTCACGACTGTTGGTGAGATGCGGTAAAAGAAGTCAGGCGCAGGACACAGAACTCTCGGACACGTACTTTAATCCGATAAGGATCCAAAAGAACACAGAAATAACTCCACGCAGGGAGGAAATAACCTGCTCACTAAAATGACAATCGTGAAGGGAAAAACAATCACACACAATGTCCTGATGAGAGACAGGGGTAATATAAGGGAAACAATTAAACATAATGACGAACAGGTGTAAACAATACAGACAAAACTAAACAAACACCGATAACATCGAACGGCAGTAGCTAGTACTCCGGGGACGACGAACGCCGAAGCCTGCCCGAGCAAGGAGGAGGAGCAGCCTCGGCAGAATCCGTGACAAATAGAGTACGTTTAGCATCACTTTGATATTTAAAGCAGAAATTGTGCAGCAATATTGCATTTTTAAAAGCTTGTTATAAGTGCCCTTTAATATAGACCACATGTAAAATGCATTAAATCAGATTTTTTAAAATATAAATAAAGACTTGCTAAAATGCTATAAATCTGCATTTTGACATGTCCCTTGTCATGTTTTTCCGACATAGGATGATTTTAACCCCCTTAACCCCAACATTTCTTGAAGTTTTCACCATAATTGTAAACCCCTAGTTATGTTCATACTTTAATTAAGTCATTTCTGAAGGTTATTATTTATTTAATGTGATTAGTGATTAATTTAGTTTAAGGTCAACCATGTTATGTGAACTGAACTCCTCTTTTTAATATGGTGAAAC
This sequence comes from Coregonus lavaretus, assembly GCF_964263955.1. Classification (NCBI taxonomy): domain Eukaryota; kingdom Metazoa; phylum Chordata; class Actinopteri; order Salmoniformes; family Salmonidae; genus Coregonus; species Coregonus lavaretus. Next base: position 15,563,757 of record NC_139993.1, read on the forward strand.
AATTTAAAAAAAAATATTTTTCAAAAGAAACATTGAACATATAATAGTCAAATCATAGTGGAAACGCAGGTGAGCTGGTTCTACTCTTTTTGGCAATCTTCTGGTGTTTTGTCGTGGAAAACTGAGCGTGTCGAGCATACCACATCAAACATGTTACCCATAGATAGAGAGGCTATATATTTTTTTACAATTTCATTTTTTTCTGGTGAAACATGCATTCAATTGCCCCTTCCTGTTGGACACAAGCTTCCATTCCCCCTGTCACAAGGGGATTCATGGCTGATTTAAGATGAAACCCTGTTACTTTAATGGCACTTTATTGGCACTTACTATAGTAAAAAAATTACTCAAAAAATGTATTCAACCACTTGAGATGGTAAAACATGTTTTTTATTAAGTTGATCATGTGCTCTTTATAACAGAATGTTACATGTAGGTGAAATTCATAGTTGTTGTTTTTTTTACCAAGTTACACTACCCAAAATGTACTCTATTCGTGGAACAACCTTTATAGTTTACATTTACTATTTTGTAAAACTGTGTGTGTTCGTGTTCATGTGTGTGTTTGTGCAGCATATCCTCTTGCCTAAACTGCTGAGATACATTAGAAGTAAACAAGATCAGTGTTAAACTCGCTGCACTATTAAGCTATTAGCTCCATGAGCTAAATAATGATTACTTTCTCTTTCTTTTTGGATGATATGATAATGATGTGAAAAGAGACTTCCTGGCACGATCAGTATTGTTATTTTTTTTATGTTAGTTGTGCACAAATAATATTTTTATTGCGTAATTGCAATGCATTGTTGTACAAGGCCATGATCGATGGTGCTTTGGTTCCTTTCTCTCCTCAAGTCTGAACAGAAAAAGGCACAGCAGCCCATTATTAGAGTATTGACTGCTATAGTGAGGAAAAGGTTTAGTTCATGTCATTGAGGTATTTCAGATCAACTTTCATTTCGCTTTCCCTGTCTACCCAGTGAATATTTCTGGATAGGAGAAGCTAGGAGAAGCATTGCCCTATTTGATTAGTAATTGCCTCTCATGCATCCACTAAATCCACTTTGAGAGAATGATGTTGACAGAAATATTTGAAGTGCATACATTTTGAGGGAGGATCACAGGCATCCTTCTTGATTGTCAATCTCAGAAACTGATTTGGCGAGCCATCTTTTCATAATTTCGAGATATTGCAGAGATATTTTCTGTGAGGTCTTGTCGTAGAGAATAAAACTGAATTGCACTCAACAAATACAGATGCTGATGATGATGGTGACTCAGGCTTGAGACTGAGGGTGTCTTAAAATGGACATTGGACACTGTACCTTTGGTCTGAAATAAGCTTGTGGGGTGAGGCTTACATTTGAATTTTTATTAGGATTCCCATTAGCTGGCGCCATAATGTCAGCTAATCTTCCTGGGGCCCAACACAGAACTAAAAATACATTACAAACAATTACATTTTACATTACAAACATTTAATAAGTAGACATTACAGACAATTAAAATACCTTACATGTAATAAATTTAACTTCAATGGGATTAGTATCTGTCCAGTCATATGACTGATAACATTTTTTTATTTAAAAAAATCAACCCTTTACTCCCCAATTTCATCATATCCAATTGGTAGTTACAGTCTTGTCCCATCGCTGCAACTCCCGTACGGACTCGGGAGAGGCGAAGGTCGAGAGCCGTGCGTCATCTGAAACACAACCCCGCCAAGCCACACTGCTTCTTGACACAATGCACGCTTAACCAATGTGTCAGAGGAAACACCATACACCTGGCGACCAATTGTGCGTCACCTCATGGGTCTCCCGGTCGGGGCCGGCTGCGACACAGCCCGGTATCGAACTAGGATCTTAGACCGCTGCGCCACTCGGGAGCTTTTATTGTTTTCTTGAAGGTGGGTTTACTTTTTGCCTGAGAAATGTGATTTGGTAAAGAATTACATTTAGTGATGGCTCTGTATATTTCTGTATATTTTAGGAGATTTGTCCTTGGTCTGGGGGGTATCAGATGACCTGAATGTGGTTATGTTCACTGATTGGTCTTAAAAAATACTTTGGTGTCTTGAAAATTACTACATTCCTAAAAAATATCTAAAGACTGGATACTAATTTGCTTTCAATGGGAAGCAATGAGAGATTAAGATGCATTCAGTTGACATTCATACGGATAGAGCAATGAAGAGCTAATCTGGCACCCCTGTTTTGAGCGAGTCTAAGATGTTGTCAATATTTTTTTGCTGCAGATGACCATATGACTGGACAGTACTCTAGGTGTGATAGAACCACAACTTAGCAGACCCACTGGCTATAGGGTGAACGCACCAATTTGTGAGTCGCTCTGGCTAAGAGCGTCTGCTAAATGACGTTAATGTGCCCTTGAGCAAGGCACTTAACCCTAATTGCTCCTGTAAGTCGCTCTGGTTAAGAGCGTCTGCTAAATGACTAAAATGTAATATGTAAATGTAACTTGAATCACCTGATTCAGAGTGCTGAGGGTGTCCTAAAATCGACACCATACTATTGGTCTGCAATAGACTTGTGGGCTTAGGTTTGAGATTGAGGGTGTCTTAACATGTGCAATGTACCATTGGGCGGAAATAAGCTAGTGGGGAAGGCTTAAGACTGATAATGTCCTAACATGTACACCATACCGTTGGTCTGAAATAAGCTAGTGGGCCTGACCAGATATAGCTACCCCTCCCTGTATTGATTTGTCTGTGTCAGTCATCCCCTTGTCCTGGAGCATCACCCAACACCAGGGTGAGAAAGTAGTTCAACCCCGGGCCTAATCAATTGAGAGGCTTTTTGGATGTTGTTTACGAACAACACTTTGATTCTATGATGTATGAACTATCTGGATGTTCAAAATCTCTGGACATGAATCGGAAACATGTCAACTTTGCTGCACTCATTTTGCTGTTGACATGTTGCTGTTTTATGTCCAGGGATTTTGAACAAGAACATGATGACATTAAAGATCTGTCATGCTAGCAAATGGAATCTGTCGAGAGTTGATGATGACTCTTTGCTGTTAAGTGAATATTATTCGCGCTGGTTTCTGTTTCAGTACTTAAAACACAATAACTGCACCAGGACTCAATCATAAAACCAAAAACTGAATTTTTAGAGGCACTGCAGAGTGATTTAAGTTTTTTAACAGTGTTGTTGGGACGCAGAGCATGGGTGGTTTGGCATCACACATGCAGAGGATCAAACTCTGACGGCATGCGTTTTTGGCCCAAGAACCAGATATATTCCAGCCACAAAGTCGGGCAGAGCAAGGAAATGTATCTCGTTCAGATTTACAACCCAATTGATCCATGTGAAGTAAATTGAGTCAAACAGGAATGCAACCCAATGTAGACCATTGGAAAAAAAACATGGTTTGAAATGCTAAAGCAATCGGCAACGACCCTCTACATGGTAATAGCTAGGGGTGTGACGTTTAAACACATTTTGGATCGTTAACGTTTAGAAAAAATCCCTTACCAATAACCTTTTAATTTTTTATTTGTTACAACATTTCAATCACAGTGCAGTTATCACAAAACTACCATTAACTGATCCCGATCATCATCATAAAGGCAAAAATAAAAATGATACCTATCTAAAGCAACAATGCTGTAAGTAGGAGGAGATATGCATCTTTCAAATGATTTGCCATGGATATAAAGGGCTCTGCATGTTATCATCGTTAACAGTTGAAAAAATTGCAGAGAATGAGAGAGGAAAGCGACAGCAGCGAAGTCCTGTATGGCAATACTTTGAGAAATTAAATGATGTGATGAAATGCAAACTTTGTGAGGTGGAATTGAGCTACAGTGGCAGTACAGGTGCAATGCTGAAAGAGAGGCACTGGCAGCAGTGCAATAAGGGATTGAGTGAGAAAATCACAACTCTGATTACAGAAATGATTGCAGTTGATATGCAGCCATTGGCAATGCTATAGGATGTCAGCTTCAATACCCTAATGACATATCTAGTACCAAACTACAATATGTCATGTCGAAAAACCGTGATGACCTTGATGGAGACCTCTCAAACACCATACGTGGCGTTAACAACAGATTGTTGGACGTCTATGAACACGCTGTCATACATCACTGCAACCATTACATTGATGAGAAGTGGGACATGAAGTACGTATTGACAACTGAGAACATGGAGGAGAGGCACACAACAGAAAACCTAAAATGCCATTAATACCATCGCAGCAGGAAGGTGAGCGCCGTCTGGTAGGGTTTCCACTAGTTACCTTAGACACAAAGTCATAAAATTCATGAAAACAAAAATTATCTTTGTTAAGGTTAGCAGGGTGGTTAAGGTTAGGGTTAGGTATAAAATCACATTTTAAGAAGATACATTGTAGAAATAGGTAGGCTTTATGACTTTGTGGTTGTGGTAACTAGAGACAACTGGTAGGTAGGTAGCCAGGACTGCGGTAGATTGAACTGCATTGCCCCCTAGTGGTCATACGCATAACCATATCTGGATTGTGAATTCACGTAATTTTATGATAAAAAAAAAAAAAAACATTTAAATGTTTAAATTATTTTTTTTAATGGCAGTTTAAACATTAAGTAGCATTTGTCACATCCAGTCAGTTTTCCTAAATGTTTATAATTTAAGATGGTTGATCCCTTTCAATACTTGCGCTATCATACAGTTGCTTATTTAATAAGTTAGTATGATGACAGGGAGCAATGGTTGGCAATGGGCACATGCATAGATAGACCTCTAGGGGTGCACTTTCAAATTGTTAGCATTTTTTTATTAATACATTCTCTCCTGTTCTGTAAAAAATTGCACATCAAAGTAGCTAATTTCTCATTTTTTAAATCTTGAAAAATGTCCCCTCCCCGCTTCTCTACACCCACGCGATCGCACACTGTACTTGTCCTCCTGCTGCTGCAGCACAAGCAGAAGCTACAGATGCCTAGCGGTAGTATGAGTAGTGGCACATTGGCTACTTTTTTAGTTTGATGTACTCTCTCACGGTCAGAGATGGGGAAGGGTTCAATTCGACTGTTTTTACAGGCGCCCACCAGAGGGCAATGCCGCCCCTATTTCAACGTAATTCCTGTCTTAGAGAGGAAATGCTTGTTTAGGTTCCACGTCCAAAGAATGACCTAGGCTACTAATACATATTTACGAAATGGGGGTTTCAGTGTAGCTAGCTAGCTAATGTTATCTGTTGTTGCTGATGCTAAACTCACTGATTTTGCCTGGCTTTTCCACCTTGTTGAGATTGCGTAATTCAAATCTGGTATTGGAATAAGAATCAAGAGATCTTCAATCCAAGCTTAATTTATTATATGCAAAATGTATTGTATGATAAGTATGAAAGTTCATATACGGGCTCACTGACAAACCACGCAGGGCCGACAGAGAACTAAACTTATTGTTTACAGATTCTTTCTCAAATACTCTGACAGAAAGTTTCCACCTCTTCTGTTGGCCAACCAGAGCAAAGGACTGAGTGTGGTCCAGACTCCATTTCAGCCAATCCGTTGGCGCGGGGGTTGGTCTCAACTCCTTGGCACTCCAGTTGTTGCCAGGCATGGTTGCTATGATAATAACCTGCAGAGTCAGCACCGAGAATACACAATATCCACTGTAGCCAGGTTCAAGGACAGTTTCACAGAATACAAAGAGGCAGTGAGGTCTAGTACTTTGAGACACAAGTTCTTATCTCCCCCTACTCCCTAAAACAGCTCCTCACATTAATCACAGCTTGTTAGGTGAAACAATTTTATATCAGTACAGTACAAACCCTTCATGCTTAATCATTAATGCATTCCTTCTAAGCTATTCATCACATACAAATCCAATTATGAGAAAAATAAAACCCAACAACCTCCTAGCTAGCCCTGAATCAGAACGAGTGATGGTAGCTATTATTCTGTTCTGTACACTAACGCCTGCGCTGACGTTCTATGTTTAGCCAAGCTGACGGCTAGCTAGCCCAGTGGAGGCTGCTGAGGGGAGGACGGCTCATAATAATGGCTGGAACGGAGTGAATGGAATGGCATCAAACACATGTAAACCATATGTTTGATGTTTTTGATACCATTCCACCTATTCTGCTCCAGCCATTACCATGACCCCGTCCTCCCCAATTAAGGTTCCACCAACCTCCTGTGAGCTAGCCATATCTGCAGCTAGCTAGACATGCTAGCTGATATTTCTCAATCAAATCCTGTTATGCAGAAGATAGCAAGAGCCATTGTCTGCATGTGTTTCATGACACTCGTTTGCTACAACACCTTGCTACAAAAGTAGCTAGCAACCTTATGTCTGCTGTTAGATCTGTAGAGGGTGACTAATCCCAGAACTATTCATATGAATATCCCCTTCAGGTGTACATATGAACATTGCACAAATCTCTCTAAGCTTCAGAACTTGTGCTCTAACGAGGTTGCAGAGGTATGTTGTATATTATGTTGATTTGTCAGCTGTGGGGGTGTTACATAAACCAAACTTTTGTACTGTAAAATAAATTAATATTGATGTGCTTATATGAAGACAGTATGCATACACTTTACCTAGCATCAAAATAAGTTGTGTAGAGTACAACTTTAGCTTTCTTAAACCCCCTCACCACAGGGACAGGATTTGGCGGTCTACACACTGATGTGCACACTGCACAGCTCTCTAGGTAAAGCTGTGCTGTCTCAAGTCTCCAGTGGGTGTTGATGCATTACAGGTTATGGACCGGTGCAGTCAGGTGGCAGGAATGGTGTCGTGCATGACACTCCATCCTGGGTATAAGGGAGTTTGCCTCAACCCATGGGTCCTGCAGGTTGAGTCCAATAACTACAGGCAGATGTGTGGTTAGATGCCAGAGGAAGCTTTGAATCGGTTAGTAGCCTACAGAGTAATATGAGTAGAGTGCAATTGCTGAACTTATGTAGATATTCTAAACTAAGTGTTGGGATAACTTTCAGGTCCATGTAGAATAAACAACCCTTTACATAATACACAGGGTTTCTCCCTCCCCCTGATGACTAATAGCATACAATTAAATAATAAAAAAATACACAATTAAAAGTTGTCTAGTAACCTTCTAATGCTAAGTGCAAGGTCTCTCTCCATTCAGAGACATCAGTATCAATCCCGTCTGTCAGTCTGGACTCCAAGTCTCCATATATCTGTGAACATATACACACATAGTCACTGTACTATTACCAGTGGCAGTTAGAATACATGATATGATACACACAAATAGATACTATATTGTAGTTTGAACAGGTCAGACTAAACCTACCTAATTCTGGTCTCCCCACCAAACGTAGAAATGTGCAGAGTTCATCGGTGCCTGTTGAATAGAGTAGTTGTAAATCTGTTAAACACAAAGGTTCACAAATAGAGGGATAAGCAACGTTCACGCAACGATTTATACATACTCGGTTTGAGCCAATCCCTGGCCTCCGCACCTGTAAGGGGTTGGTGCAGGCAGTTTGGAAATAGGTCGTCATCGTGACTGTGAACATCCTGGATTTGGTTAGCTACCGATGTCTACCTTGCCACCATCTCCTCACCACACTTTGACATTGTGGCCGACCAGTACAGGTGGTTGATAATGGCCCCCCCACCAGCCGCTCACCGCCTAACAGTCTCGCTCCATCCAAAGGGCATCAAGTTTTTCCCCCCACAACTGGATAGAGACAAATAAGAACAGAGTATTACACATTTACACATACATTGAAAAGGAGCTTTCAAAATGTTTAACATGTACCATATTTGTGCTAAAAGCAAAGCAGGCTGTTCCAGTGACAAACCATATGACATCAAAGCAACAGACAGATGTCTTCATTATACATTGACTAGTCTCAAAGGGGTGCGTGAGTATACACATTGGAAATTGTCATTGATTGATGTATTACAGGGTGTCACGCCCTGGCTCTGGGGACTCTTAAATGTTGAGCCAGGGTGTGGATTTTCTATGTTTTAGTTTTCTATGTTTTGTTCTAGATCGTTTTGATCTATGTTGGCCAGGGTGGTTCCCAATCAGAGGCAGCTGTAGCTCGTTGTCTCTGATTGGGGACCATACTTAGGCAGCCTGTTTTGCACTAGTCTTTGTGGGATCTTGTTCCGTTTGGTTTGTTGTGTATAACCTAGGACTTCACGTATCGTTTGTTTGTTGTTTTTGTTCGTGTAAGTACAATTAAAGTATGTACGCTTATCACGCTGCGCCTTGGTCCGTGTCTTCAGTCGACGATCGTGACAGAAGATCCCACCATAAGAGGACCAAGCAGCGTGCCCAGGAGGAGAAGATGGCGATGTCGCAGGTGGGCAAATGGTGGTCTTGGGAGGAGATCTTCGCGGGCAGAGGGCCATGGGCAAAGGTAAATGCCCAGGCAGGAGAGGAGAAACGGCGCCAACCGCGCCGACGACGGACACGCGAGAGGCAACCCCAAGAAAATGTTTTGGGGGGGCACACGGCGTGGATGATGGGGCAGCAGGAGGCAGCTACAGGGCGAATCTGCGGACTAGGAGAGGAGAACACCAGGTTACGGGGGCTATTGGTCATGATGGAGAGGGAGAGTGTAGAGACACGGCGAGAGGAACTGGTTAGGCAGCAGAGGGAGCGGAGGTTTAGAAGGAAACCCAGTCCCGCTCCTCGCACCAAGCAAGTGGTGTGTGTCACCAGTCCGGTCCGGCCCGTTCCTGATTCCCGCACAAGGCCAGTGGTGTGTGTTCCCAGCCCGGTCCGGCCTGTTCCTGCCCCTCGCACCAAGCCAGTGGTGCGCGTCGCCAGCCCGGTCCGGCCTGTTCCTGTCCCTCGCACCAAGCCTGTGGTGCGCGTTGCCAGCCCGGTCCGGCCTGTTCCTGCCCCTCGCACCAAACCAGTGGTGCGCGTCGCCAGCCCGGTCCGGCCTGTTCCTGTCCCTCGCACCAAGCCTGTGGTGCGCGTCGCCAGCCCGGTCCGGCCTGTTCCTGTCCCTCGCACCAAGCCTGTGGTGCGCGTTGCCAGCCCGGTCCGGCCTGTTCCTGCCCCTCGCACCAAACCAGTGGTGCGCGTCGCCAGCCCGGTCCGGCCTGTTCCTGTCCCTCGCACCAAGCCTGTGGTGCGCGTCGCCAGCCCGGTCCGGCCTGTTCCTGCTCCCCGCACCAAGCCAGTGGTGCGCGTCGTCAGCCCGGTCCGGCCCGTTCCTGCTCCCCGCACCAAGCCAGTGGTGCGCGTCGTCAGCCCGGTCTGGCCCGTTCCTGCTCCCCGCACCAAGCCAGTGGTGCGCGTCGTCAGCACGGTCCGGCCCGTTCCTGCTCCCCGCACCAAGCCAGTGGTGCGCGTCGTCAGCCCGGTCCGGCCCGTTCCTGCTCCCCACACCAAGCCAGTGGTGCCTGTGTCCAGTCCGGCACGGCCCGTGCCTGTTCCACCGGTGCCTAGTCCGGCACCGGTCAGCTGCTCCACTCCGGAGCCAAAGCAATCCGCTCCACCGATGTCCAGTCCAGCTCCGGCCAGCGGGGCTAGACCAGATCAGGGGCGCAACGGGGGGGTGGAGAGAGAGTGGTGGCCACGCCCGGAGCCGGATCCGCCTCCGAGGCGGAATGCCCACCCGGCCACTACCCTCTTCTGTTTGTGTGGCGAGGTCGCAGTCCGCGCCTTTGGGGGGGGGGGGTACTGTCACGCCCTGGCTCTGGGGACTCTTAAATGTTGAGGCAGGGTGTGGATTTTCTATGTTTTAGTTTTCTATGTTTTGTTCTAGATCGTTTTGATCTATGTTGGCCAGGGTGGTTCCCAATCAGAGGCAGCTGTAGCTCGTTGTCTCTGATTGGGGACCATACTTAGGCAGCCTGTTTTGCACTAGTCTTTGTGGGATCTTGTTCCGTTTGGTTTGTTGTGTATAACCTAGGACTTCACGTATCGTTTGCTTGTTGTTTTTGTTCGTGTAAGTACAATTAAAGTATGTACGCTTATCACGCTGCGCCTTGGTCCGTGTCTTCAGTCGACGATCGTGACACAGGGACAGGGATCATCAACTAGATTCAGCCGCGGGACGATTATTTCTTGAGCGGATGGTAAGCGGGTCAGAACATAATTAGAAATAATTTGTAGACTGCAAGAAGCCCAAACAGATATAGCATTTGACTAAAACATAATCATTTCAAACCTTGCTTAGGTTTGTATACGATCACACACACTGTATATCTCTCTATTATGTGTGGGAATACTTTGGAACAGATTTCCAAAATTAAAATCACTTGGAGCTGATTTGCTGGTGTTTTTACAGTCTTTTATGTCAAACAATAAGGATAATTATTTATTTTTTCAGAAATCCTGTGGGCCGCCAGTTGGGGAACCCTAATGGATTACATAGGTTCTTAGTTATTACAATTGTGTGTGACTGACTTGACATAAACGTTAGATTGGTTGTCAAATCATGTTTCTGACTTGCAGTGTTTTATTTTTAACTTGAGGTTTTCTCACGAGCCAACAACACATCTGATGAATTGTGTATCACCTAAAGCACTAAAAACCTGCCGTGAAGACTTTGATGTATGGTGAAAGACTATCAGACTTGAATGCTTTTAGTGGCCGGATGAGAAAGTTGGATAAAAAAAAAAAGACCAATAGCAACATAGCCTCTTTCCCCCATGTTCTGGTTCTTCCAAACATAAATAAAATACTAATACAACTATTAAAGACAGCGATCTGACTCCATAGTGATGCAACCATTGTTTCTTCTCAAATCTACACTGTAAAGCATTGAGCACATTAGCAATACCATCTTATTGGCACAAAAGTGGAAGCATCAGACAATCTAAACTGACATTTATCTTCCTTAGCAAAACACCTGGGTAGCATTTCTAGAGAGGGACAAAACCCGGAATGTTGATTGTCTCTAACAACAGTAGTACAGCATTACATTGGGCAAAAGTAATCTTATTGGTTGTTAATTGATGAATCATTCGATGGGCAAAAAAAAAACTTTGCCTCGCGGGCCAATTTAGCAGAGTTCAAGTGAATCACTTTGAGCACACTGCGCTCATGCTTGGTGAGTATAAACAATTAAATTTACGAAATGCAAAGGCCCTGCGTAATTATCAAGGATACCACAGATAGGATCTGTCCGAGTTGCCAAGTGCCAGTCTTACACAACAAATTAGTGTATGAAAAGGAGTAATGACATTTTTTCAAGCACCAGACTGTGAACACAGACTCATTAGAGAGGAAGAACTCGGTAAACACTAATGACCTGTGCTTCAACCAAGACAGAAAAGTTACAGCTAGCATTATTATTTACAGGGCAATATGTGGTAAGAGTTCTCCTCAGTAGTGACAATGCCAGAAGCCTGTGTCTGTACTAAATTGTAACTCGGTGAAACCATTGCAGACTTCAGTCTAATTCAAGTATTGCAGACTTCAGTCTAATTCTAGAGAGTGATGTATTAGCTACAGTTCCTTTATTATTCCTCTTCTTCTGAAGATGTGACATTTCATAGCTGGAATGGAAGGAAAGCTGTCCTTTCAAAATCATTCATTGAGAGAGAAGAAAATGGAGCAAAATAGTTAACTTTACCCTAAGCACAGCTACAGTTGAAGTCGGAAGTTTACATACACCTTAGCCAAATACATTTCAACTCAGTTTTTCACAATTCCTGACACTTAATCCTAGTAAAAATTCCCTGTCTAGTAGGTCAGTTAGGATCACCACTTTATTTTAAGAATGTGACATTTCAGAATAATAGTAGAGAGAATTATTTATTTCAGCTTTTATTTATTTAATCACATTCCCAGTGGGTCAGAAGTTTACATACACTCAATTAGTATTTGGTAACATTGCCTTTAAATTGTTTTACTTGGGTCAAACGTTTCGGGTAGCCTTCCACAAGCTTCCCACAATAAGTTGGGTGAATTTTGGCCCATTCCTCATGACAGAGCTGGTGTAACTGAGTCAGGTTTGTAGGCCTCCTTGCTCGCACACACTTTTTCAGTTCTGCCCACACATTTTCTATAGGATTGAGGTCAGGGCTTTGTGATGGCCACTCCAATACCTTGACTTTGTTGTCCTTAAGCCATTTTGCCACAACTTTGGAAGTATGCTTGGGGTCATTGTCCATTTGGAAGACCCATTTGCGACCAAGCTTTAACTTCCTGACTGATGTCTTGAGATGTTGCTTCAATATATCCACATAATTTTCCTTCCTCATGATACATTTACGTCATTTAGCAGACGCTCTTATCCAGAGCGACTTACATTATTATTATTTTTTTTCATACCCCCTGTGGGAATCGAACCCACAACACTGGCGTTGCAAACGCCATGCTCTATCAACTGAGCTACATCCCTGCCGGCCATTCCCTCCCCTACCCTGGACGACGCTGGGCCAATTACGCGCCGCCCCATGGGTCTCCCGGTCACGGCCGGCTACGACAGAGCCTGGATTCGAACCAGGATCTCTAGTGGCACAGCTAGCATGCGATGCAGTGCCTTAGACCACTGTGCCACTCAGGAGACATGATGCCATTTATTTTGTGAAGTGCACCAGTCCCTCCTGTAGCAAAGCTCTCCCACAGCATGATGCTGCCACCCCCGTGCTTCACGTTTGGGATGGTGTTTCTTTCGGCTTGCAAGCAACCCCCTTTTTCCTCCAAACATAACGAAGGTCATTATGGCAAACAATTATATTTTTGTTTCATCAGACCAGAGGACATTTCTCCAAAAAGCACGATCTTTGTCCCCATGTGCAGTTGCAAACAATAGTCTGGCTTTTTTATGTCGGTGTTGGAGCAGTGGCTTCTTCCTTGCTGAGCGGCCTTTCAAGTTTGTCGATATAGGACCCATTTTACTGTGGATATAGATACTTTTGTACCTGTTTCCTCCAGCATCTTCACAAGGTCCTTTCCTGTTGTTCTGGGATTGATTTGCACTTTTCTCACCAAAGTACGTTCATCTCTAGGAGACAGAACGCGTCTCCTTCCTGAGCGGTATGACGGCTGCGTGGTCCCTTGGTGTTTATACTGGTGTACTATTGTTTGTACAGATGAATGTGGTACCTTCAGCCTCTTGGAATTTGCTCCCAAGGATGAACCAGACTAGTTGAGGTCTACAATTTTTTGGCTGATTTCTTTTGATTTTCCTATGATGTCAAGCAAAGAGGCACTGAGTTTGAAGGTAGGCCTTGAAATACGTCCACAGGCACACCTCCAATTGACTCAAATGATGTCAATTAGCCTATCAGAAGCTTCTAAAGCCATGACATCATTTTCTGGAATTTTCCAAGCTGTTTAAAGGCACAGTCAACTTAGTGTATGAAAACTTCTGACCCACTGGATTTGTGAAACAGTGAATTATAAGTGAAATAATCTGTCTGTAAACAATTGTTGGAAAAATTACTTGTGTCATGCACAAAGTAGATGTCCTAACCGACTTGCCAAACCTATTAACAAGAAATTTGTGGAGTGGTTGAAAAACGAGTTTTAATGACTCCAACCTAAGTGTATGTAAACTTCCGACTTCAACTGTATTTGGCCGTGTTCACATTTTCAGAGCACAAGTCCTCCTTTGATTGTCAGGGCTGAAAAATGTATTAAATTACACTTCATGTTGTTGAGATGCTTGGTTTGCTATTTCTTCCCTGATAGAAAAAGTATTGCAAATAAACCGCAAAATTCCAAATATAGAGTTTGTTATTGTAATGCGTTTCAATGCTGGCGGGAATAAAGGAAACTTAAATGCAGTGCTTGAAATGGTGTCCTTAAAGCTAATTGATACACAACATTTCAGTTAAAAAGGAGAGTCTGAAACTTTTAATCAAAATGCTTCAAATGATGAACATGGTATCCAAAGGAGAGTTTTCACATTCATCATTGATTTCAGGATCAATTGGTTGAGAGTTCATGCTGCTTTATAACATTTTCTTTTACACCTTTGACGGTCAGTCACAACTGTGTTTGTTCACGCCAGTGGCATACTAATGGGGTTGTACGTGTACAAGTGTTCTAAAAACAGGGATGCTCTACTACTGGCCATTTAATTTGGCACTGCATGTCTCTTTCACACATTTTTATGGATTCTGAATAAGGGTGTACTGTATTGTATGTTCTCTAAAAAACACTTAATGATATAACAGTTCTCCAGAACTGTAATTGTGAGATGAAAGTTCTGTCTTCTCATATCCCTGGCTTAGCCAAGCACGTTTTGTAGATCTTAGCCCTTTTCCAGTCTACAGCCTTGGTGAATCATATCCAGTGTCTTTTTCAGAGTGGCTACATTTCTCTCTTTGATTTTCTTTTGTACTGATAGAAGACTCTTCTGTTCCCTCAGGGTTTAGCCGGGCTGCCCTGCCGTTCGGCTTAGTGCGGAGAGAGCTGTCTTGTGAGGGTTATCCGATCGACCTACGCTGTCCAGGAAGTGATGTCATCATGATCGAAAGTGCCAACTACGGCCGAACTGACGACAAGATCTGCGACGCTGACCCCTTCCAGATGGAGAACATCAACTGCTATCTCCCGGACGCCTACAAGATCATGTCACAAAGGTAAACCCACTGCAATGCCTGATGGGAACTGTTGTTTTTCATTGTAATCAATTTGGATTAACACATGGTCAGAATCAAAATGGGATATCAATATTCAGTTATCAGCAATATAATTTCAATGAGTTTTGACTTCCCCCAGACATAACCAACCCAAATTCACTCAGCATTAAGAGATTGCTCTTCTCCGACTGCTTTCATTGGCAAATCCTATTGCAAGACTAAGGTCAGACTCCTTGGCAGGAATGGCCACTGTATGCTCCCAGATGCCCAGTGTCTGCTACAGGGGAGTCTGTAGACTACACACTACATAACAGTCTGTATTGTACAGACAGGAGTCTGTGGACTACACACTACAGAAGGGTATACTATGAAGCAAGCTAGATCTACTAATCTTCAGTTAGCGTCCTATTCCAGCTCAGGCTTCATCCATACTATGACAGTGGATATTGCTTGTCCACCTGCCCCTAACTCTAGCAGGCTTGTAACTGCGCGTGCATGTCACACTTGGCTAATGTTTGGTATACTCAGTGTGTATTATAATGCATGAGTTTTCTGTATGGGTGTTCATTGAGACACTGCTGAAACATCAGTCCATGGGCAAGTTAGTGCCACATTTTAATTTGTGCCAAAATCAAAATGAAAGAAAAGTTATATTGCAAATTCAGCAGGCTATCGTGTGAAATATACTTTTAGAAGTGGTGTCTTTATTTTATTACTTTGGCGTGCTTTGGTGTGGTTATCAATGCACAAGCACCTTTTTCCCCACTCCTATCGATCAAATAATTGTATTAAGTCATACAGACATTTTACTGTGCGTGAAGTTCCAAATGCATTTGTCATTACTAAATGTGTGATGTGATAGGTATGTTAACATTACTATGTTTTAACACACAAAACACATTTGAGTAATAAAATATTTAATCAATTGTCTTCCTCAAATGAAATGGATGATGACGCAATCTTTGCGAGAGGGAGAGAATCTGATTTCATTGGTCCTCAACTCGCGGCTTAAACACTTAGTTCAGGATACATTTAGTTAACCCTGAGTTAGCCTGCCCCGAAGCAGGTTAGATCTGAAGGATTCGTTGCCATAGAAATTTACCTGGCTAGAAAGTGAGCCACTTTCTTGGTACCGGTTATCCGAAGTTGAACTCAAGAGTTGACCAAAGTTACCTCGCTAACTCTAACTATATTCGTAGTAGAGGGCACAGGAGAGTCTTTTTAGCAATACACTGATTTTCATAATACAAAATGGACTAATATCATAATAATGACCACTTTCTCTGACTATACAAAGCATCGCTTGAATGTGGCTTGAATAGATATGAACACCTACACACCTCAGTAAACAACCCGTAGTATAATTGTGCATCTTAATACACAAGGCTTGTCACACAGGGTTGCAGTGAGACAAAGTGCATGGGATGGCATGACATACGAGCGCCACAACCCAAGATATTGGATCATTTGAGGCTGTCAGCAACTCTGGCAAATCTGTCTGGGGAAATAAGAAATAATGAAATAAAACAGAGTTGCCGTTGTATTCAGGGCGGTTATTGTCAACTCGTATTTGATGAAGTCATATAGCTGACTCCCACGGTCGATCCGGCCTGAGAGGCTTTAATACCCCGTGTGTGACCCTGCTGAGTAGCACACAGGCTCAGACATATAGTCACAGAGAAATTGCCCACTGGATCAAACATTGTCCTTACACGTTCTCCAACATCTTTTCACCCAAGCCTCTAATAGCCTTTTCAAGCCTCTAATAGCCGAACCAAGCCAAACTCCTCTGACTGCACGGTCCTGGTTAAACATCCACCATCGTTTCTGGAACCGTGCTGGTAGGGGCAATGTGAAAATAATAAATCAGAGCTAGCAGAGTACGGATGGGGTCGGCACAATAATGTGAAAAGGATGTATCTCGTTAGAACAAAGTCAATGGTTCCACAAACTTTACAAAGGTGTCTATGGGATAATTACCCTCCATTGTTTCAGTGTTGAATATACTTGCTGGCTTCCATCAGCGAGTATACTGTATCAGCGAGTGACTGCTTTCGGTTGCATTGACGTTAATATTTATCTATTTTTGTTTTGTTTTTAATGGAGACCTTGTCCATAAAAGTTAATTAATTAAATAAAAAAGAAAAACAATTCTGACCATTCACACCACGGTATCACGGTGAGCCAAATGCTAACACTAAATAACATCATATTTTGTGAAAATCTTCCATTGACATCAATACATGCTTTATATGAAAGCCACGGAAAATTACTGTATTTGAAGTTAGGGGTGAGTAGTATGTTTTCTTTTATATAGTCTTCACACTATAATAACATATTGTTTGCATAACTTATTAATGGATGAATGCAAAACAATACATTTTCATAATACTATCATTACGGGCAGCTTGAATTTGCACCCAAGAACCACATTTGGCATTAATGAAATGCGGGGCAATTCCACAGTAACAGAGACTCAGATTATCCACTTAAAAAGTATGCCAAACAAAAACCATTGATTTCAAAGTTTAATAAACCATCCAACTGTTGTGACGTGACTTTCGTTAATGTGATGACTGTTATTTATCGAATCAACTAACTATGTTTAATTGTTACTCGATTAAATGAATAATGTAACAATTAACTCATTAGGAATTTGGGGCACCACGGAATAAGTTGTTTATAGAGTTACCATCTCCCAAATTTAACTCTAAAAGATACATATATGTTATATATCGATAACAGTCACTTATTAATCATTACCTCATATCAGTCTCATTCTGAACGTCGCATATTTCTTGAATCCGCAAGAACCGTAACCTTACTTATGTGTCAGCAATACTCAAATTGGCTTAATTATTTATTTACTAGCTAACTAAATAATAACACAGAGTACATACAGTACCAGTCAAAAGTTTGGACACACCTACTCATTCAAGGGTTTTTCTTTATTCTTACTATTTTCTACATTGTAGAATAATAGTGAAGACTTCAAAACTATGAAATAACACATATGGAATCATGTAGTAACCAAAAAAGTGTTAAACAAATCAATCATATTATATTTTATATTCTTCAAATAGCCACCCTTTGCCTTTATGACGGCTTTGTACACTCTTGGCATTCTCTCAACCAGCTTCATGAGGTAGTCACCTGGAATGCATTTCAATTAACAGTTGTGCCTTCTTAAAAGTTACAGTGGCTTGCGAAAGTATTCACCCCCCTTGGCATTTTTTCTATATTGTTGCCTTACAACCTGGAATTAAAATTTGTATAATTTGATTTACACAACATACCTACCACTTTGAAGATGCAAATAGTACCCGCAAAACACCAGTCTCAACGTCAACAGTGAAGAGGCGACTCCGGGTTGCTGACCTTCTAGGCAGATTTGCAAAGAAAAAGCCATATCTCAGACTGCCCATCTTAATCTTTTCATTTTATTGGCCAGTCTGAGATATGGCTTTTTCTTTGCAACTCTGCCTAGAAGGTCAGCATCCCGGAGTCGCCTCTTCACTGTTGACGTTGAGACTGGTATTTTGCAGGTACTATTTAATGAAGCTGCCAGTTGAGGACCTGTGAGGCGTCTGTTTCTCAAACTAGACACTCTAATGTATTTGTCCTCTTGCTCAGTAGTGCACCGGGGCCTCCCACTCCTCTTTCTATTCTGGTTTGAGACAGTTTGCACTGTTCTGTGAAGGGAGTAGTACACAGCGTTGTATGAGATCTTCAGTTTCTTGGCAATTTCTCGCATGGAATAGCCTTCATTTCTCAGAACAGAATAGACTGACAAGTTTCAGAAGAAAGTTATTTGTTTCTGGCCATTTTGAGCCTGTAATCAAACCCACCATTGCTGATGCTCTAGATACTCAAGTAGTCTCAAGAAGGCCAGTTTTATTGCATCTTTAATCAGCACAACAGTGTTCAGCTGTGCTAACATGATTGCAAAAGTGTTTTCTAATTATCAATTAGCCTTTTAAAATGATAAACTTGGATTAGCAAACACAACGTGCCATTGGAACACAGGACTGATGGTTGCTGATAATGGGCCTCTGTACGCCTATGTAGATATTCCATAAAAAATCTGCAGTTTCCAGCTACAATAGCCATTTACAACATTAACAATGTCTGCACTGTATTTCTGATCAATTTGATGTTATTTTAATGGACAATGAATGTAAGAAACCAATGAATGTATTTATGTGTTTGCCGCTCGTCTATCTCTGTGGACCCAAGCCCTCTTGGAAATGAGATTTTTGCTGGGTCTTCGCTGAGCTTACTTGTATGGCTCTGATTATCCACTAGAGGTCACAATGTCCTTCTTCTTAAGTTGTCCTGGCTTGGAGTGGAGGGTTCAAATAGAAAAGATACTTCAGGTGCACCTGTGATTGTCTGAGATGGGATCTTCTTCTTCCCAAGTTCTAACCATTTTAAATGTGTAGACTACCGTCTCACGTTTTCTGGTCTCAGAGTTTCAACCATTTGTAACGTTTAGCTCACGCTTCATGTCTACTGGTCTTTCTGGTCTAACCATTTTAAGCCATGTAGCCACAGCTCCATGCTTCCTGGTCTGAGTGGCTTTTTATCTTTAGGTAAAAAGGGGGCGTTCCATCACGCCGACACAATGTCTGTGCTCCATTGGGGCGTGGTTACTGACTGGGCAAAAGTTTATATGAAAAACTATTATCTTATTAGAAGACTAAAATCACATTCCTATCTTCACCAAAATACTCTCTCACTTAATCATATATTTTATACAAAATTTAGATGTAAACTTGACAAATACAATGTGTACACTTTCCGAGTTACAGTTATTTCGCTATACCATCCTGACATCACAAAATAATAAACAATATGTCATGATTATTATTTAGGTCCTCACTGACCATTCTTAACATTCGGATGATAGAAATGAATGTTCCAATGTTCACTTTTTAGGGAAAAAGGATTTGGCGGCAAAACTTTCTCTCTAGACAAGGGCATTATTTTCTCAACACTGGAGAGCTAGGGAGAGAGTTCTCTCCTGCTTAAATTTACGACTCAGTGTTAAGGTGTCAAGACCTTGCACAGCCCCCCCTTCCCCTCTTCTGTGGGAGAGAGGGGGTCTGGCTATCTTCAAACATTTGCCTAGCTTTGATCCACTGTCAGGAGAGTCATGACACAACTCTATGCACAAGGACTACTTTTAACAATTTGCACTGAACATTTTACAAAAAAAACATTTACTGGTAGAACTGTGCTCAAGTTTTGGTAACTGAATTTCGTTTTTTTTATTTGTCCATGTTTTCCAAAATCTGCTCAGAATTAAGATTCAACGATGTCTGCAGAAAGAATGGGGTGTCAACGATGACATGACACATTGACTGTTGAAGTCGGAAGTTTACATACACCTTAGCCAAATACATTTAAACTCAGTTTTTCACAATTCCTGACATTTAATCCTACAAAAAATTCCCTGTTTTAGGTCAGTTAGGATTACCACTTTATTTTAAGAAAGTGAAATGTCAGAGTAATAGTAGAGAATTATTTCTTTCAGATTTTATTTCTTTCATCACATTCCCAGTGGGTCAGAAGTTTACATGCTACCAAATACTAATTGAGTGTATTGCCTTTAAATTGTTTAACTTGGGTCAAACATTTTGGGTAGCCTTCCACAAGCTTCCCACAATAAGTTAGGTGAAGTTTGGCCCATTCCTCCTGACAGAGCTGGTGTAACTGAGTCAGGTTCGTAGGCCTCCTTGCTCGCACACACTTTTTCAGTTCTGCCCACACATTTTCTATAGGATTGAGGTCAGGGCTTTGTGATGGCCACTCCAAGACCTTGACTTTGTTGTCCTTAAGCAATTTTGCCACAACTTTGGAAGTATGCTTGGGGTCATTGTCCATTTGGAAGACCCATTTGCGACCAAGCTTTAACTTCCTGACTGATGTCTTGAGATGTTGCTTCAATATATATACACATCATTTTCCTTCCTCATGATGCCATCTATTTTGTTTAGTGCACCAGTCCCTCCTGCAGCAAAGCACCCCCACAGCATGATGCTGCCACCCCATGCAACACGGTTGGGAGGGTGTTCTTCAGCTTGCAAGTTACCCCCTTTTTCCTCCAAACATAACGATGGTCATGATGGCCAAACAGTTCTATTTTTGTTTAATCAGACCAGAGGACATTTCTCCAAAAAGTACGATCTTTGTCCCCATGTGCAGTTGCAAACTGTAGTCTGGCTTTTTTATGGCGGTTTTGGAGCGGTGGCTTCTTCCTTGCTGAGTGGCCTTTCAGGTTATGTCGATATAGGACTTGTTTTACTGTGGACATAGATACTTTTGTACCTGTTTCCTCCAGCATCTTCACAAGGTCCTTTTCTGTTGTTCTGGGATTGATTTGCACTTTTCGCAACAAAGTACATTTATCTCTAGGAGACAGAACACGTCTCCTTCCTGAGCAGTACGACGGCTGCGTGGTCCCATGTTGTTCATACTTGCATACTATTGTTTGTACAGATGAACGTGGTACCTTCAGGTGTTTGGAAAGGTAGGCCTTGAAATACATCCACAGGTATACCTCCAATTGACTCAAATTATATCAATTACCCTATCAGAAGCTTCTAAAGCCATGACGTCATTTTCTGGAATGTTCCAAGCTGTTTAAAGGCAAAGTCAACTTAGTGTATGTAAACATCTGACCCACTGGAATTGCGATACAGTGAATTATAAGTGAAATAATCTGTCTGTAAACAATTGTTGCAAAAATTAGTTGTGTCATGCACAAAGTAGATGTCCTAACCGACTTGCCAAAACTATAGTTTGTTAACAAGAAATTTGTGGATTGGTTGAAAAACGAGTTTTAATGACTCCAACTTAAGTGTATGTAATCTTCCGATTTCAACTGTATGTCTAATACTTTTTAAGACTTTTACTGATAGATGTTTTCTAAGACCCCTTTTCCATCTGTTTGATCAGAAATCAAAGCCTTTGCTTATTTCACATTTTTAGGATGGATAATGGTTAAATTTTGTATAAATGTCATAATTTCAAAAACATACTCTTAGCTTTAATTTGACACCCACTTTGACATGCTCCTATGAACTTCACATGTTGGTGCTCATGGGTTCTTTTACATGGAAATGACCTGCTCTTTCTGTGTAAAAATTATTTTGGGTCTGCTAAATGCACCCATTCCCGAAGTTCAGCACTTGTTGGCATATCTCAGCTCTAGATTTGCCACAGTTATCCAAGTAAAATTGGACCGATCAATCAAACCATAACTGATTTAATGAGCCATTCACAGTTTCACTTAGTCTTTGGACTTGCTTGGCTTAATCTTTGGTACGTGAAGAGGGCACGACAACACCTATTCCCCCTCAGGAGACTGAAAAGATTTGTCATGGGTCCCCAGATCCTCAAAAAGTTCTACAGCTGCACCATAGAGAGCATCCTTACCAGTTGCATCACCTCCTGGTATGGCAACTGCTCGGCATCCGACCAAAAGGTGCTACAGAGGGTAGTGCGTACGGCCCAGTACATCACTGGGGCCAAGCTTCCTGCCATCCAGGACCTCTATACTAGGCGGTGACAGAGGAAGGCCCAAAAAATTGTCAAAGACTCCAGTCACGCAAGTCATAGACTGTTCTCTCTGCTACCGCACGGCAAATGGTACCGGAGCGCCAAGTCTAGGTCCAAAAGGCTCCTTAACAGCTTCTATCCCCCAAGCCTTAAGACTGCTGAACAATTAATCAAATGGCTACCCGGACTATTTGCATTTTTTACACTGCTGCTACTCGCTGTTTATTATATATGCATAGTCACTTTACCTTTACCTACATGTACAGTACCAGTCAAAAGTTTGGACACACCTACTCATTCCAGGGTTTTTCTTTATTTTTACTATTTTCTACATTGTAGAATAATAGTGAAGACATCAAAACTATGAAATAACACATTTGGAATCATGTAGTAACCAAAAAAGTGTTTAACAAATCAAAATATATTTTATATTTGAGATTCTTCAAAGTAGCCACCCTTTGCCTTGATGACAGCTTTGCACACTCTTGGCATTCTCGCAACCAGCTTCATGAGGTAGTCACATGGAATGCATTTCAATGAACAGGTGTGCCTTGTTAAAAGTTAATTTGTGGAATTTCTTACCTTCGTAATGAGTTTGAGCCAATCAGTTGTGTTGTGACAAGGTAGGGGGGGGTATACAGAAGATAGCCCTATTTGCTAAAAGACCAAGTCCATATTATGGCGAGAACAGCTCAAATAAGCAAAGAGAAACGGAAGTCCGTCATTATTTTAAGACATGAAGGTCAGTCAATACGGAACATTTCAAGAACTTTCAAAGTTTCTTCAAGTGCAGTCGCAAAAACCATCAAACGCTATGATGAAACTGGCTCTCATGAGTACCGCCACAGGAAAGGAAGACCTAGAGTTGCCTCTGCTGCAGACAATAAGTTAATTAGAGTTACCAGCCTCAGAAATTGCAGTAACAGACACATCTCAACATCAACTGTTCAGAGGAGACTGCGTGAATCAGCCCTTCATGGTCGAATTGCTGCAACAACAAAAAAAAACAATACTAAAGGACACCAATAAGAAGAAGAGACTTGCTTGGGCCAAGAAACATGAGCAACGGACATTAAACAGGTGGAAATCTGTCCTTTGGTCTGGAGTACAATTTTGAGATTTTTGGTTCCAACCGCCGTGTCTTTGTGAACGGATTATGTCCGCGTGTGTAGTTCCCACTGTGAATCATGGAGGAGGAGGTGTGATGGTGTGGGGGTGCTTTGCTCGTGACACTGTCTGTGATTTATTTAAATTAGAGGCACACTTAACCAGCATGGCTACCACAGCATTCTGCAGTGATACGCCATCCCATCTGTTTTGGGCTTAGTGGGACTATCATTTGTTTTTCAACAGGACAATGACCCAACACAACTCCAGGCTGTGTAAAGGCTATTTTACCAAGAAGGAGAGTGATGGAGTGCTGCATCAGATGACCTGACCTCCACAATCACCTGACCTCTAACCAATTGAGATGGTTTGGGATGAGTTGGACCGCAAAGTGAAGGAAAAGCAGCCAACAAGTGCTCAGCATATGTGGGAACTCCTTCAAGACTGTTGGAAAATCATTCCAGGTGAAGCTGGTTGAGAGAATGCCAAGAATGTGCAAAGCTGTCACCAAGGCAAAGGGTGGCTACTTTGAAGAATCTAAAATATATTTAGATTTTTTAAACACTTTTTTTGTTACTACATGATTCCATATGTGTTATTTCATAGTTTTGATCTCTTCACTAAATTAAATAAATTGGTCATTTAGCAGATGCTCTTATCCAGATCGACTTACAGGAGCAATTAGGGTTAAGTGCCTTGCTCAAGGGCACATCGACATATTTTTCACCTAGTTGGCTCGGGGATTAGAACCAGCGACCTTTCGCTTACTGGTACAATGCTCTTAACCACTAAGCTACCTGCCGCCCCGTTATTCAACAAGGTAGAAAATAGTGAAAATAAAGAAAAACCCTTGAATGAATAAGTGTGTCCAGACTTTTGACTGGTACTGTACATATTACCTCAGTTACCTCGGCTAACCTGTACCCTCACACATTGACTCGGTACCGTTACCCCCTGTATATAGCCTTGTTATTGTTATTTTATTGTGTTACTTTTTTTACTTTAATTTATTTAGTAAGTATTTTCTTAACTTTTTTTAAACTGCATTGTTGTGTAAGGGCTTGTAAGTAAGCATTTCACGGTAAGGTGTAAACCTGTTGTAGTCGGCGCAAATTTGCTTTGATTTGATTTGATAGAAAATGCTGGCAGGATCAACCAGGTAGGCCCCGCAACATTGAGGTTTACCTGGGAGCACAGCGAAGCGCAGGGGCACCCCCCCCCCCCCCCGGCACGCTGCTTAGGTGGGCCATGCCCTGCATTAGAACGCTATCGGAGGACCACTGAGACGGATGGGTTGACTGGGTCTTGTTCGGAGTGAGGCCAGCCGGGCGTGTTGGAGAGCAGGGGGGAAGTCTCCAAAAGAGGCACGGCTGATGGGGGCCCTCCCAGGGTGGATCATGTAGCAATCGGTCAGGAGGAGTGAAACTGGTACGACAGACAGAGAAGGACCAAGGGGATGGATGGTCTAATGCAGGGAGTGAGAACCAGGAATGGGAGCACCATAGCCGATCCCCAATACAGTGCCTTCAGAAAGTATTCATACCCCATGACTTATTCCACATTTTGTTGTGTTACAGCCTGAATTCAAAATGGATTAATTAAATAAAAATCTCACCCATCTACACATAATACCACATAATGACAAAGTGAAAACATGTTTTGGGACATGTTTCCAAATGTATTGAAAATTAAATACAAAACTATTCAATTTACATAACTACTCACACCACTGAGTCAATACATGGTAGAATCACCTTTGGCAGCGATTACAGCAGTGAGTCTTTCTGGGTATGTCTCTAAGAGCTTTTGTACACCTGGATTGTACAATATTTGTACATTATTCTTAAAAAAATTATTCAAGCTCTGTCAAGTTGGTTGTTGATAATTGCTAGACAGCCATTTTCAAGTCTTGTCATAGATTTTAAAGCTCATTTGAGTCAAAAATATAACTAGGCCACTCAGGAACATTGAATGTCGTCTTGGTAAGCAACTCTAGTGTATATTTGGCCTTGTGTTTTAGGTCATTGTCCTGCTGAAAGGTGAATTTGTCTCCCAGTGTCTGTTTATCCAAAAAAAAATACTCCCCAGTTAACAAAATATGAAGTGGTACTCAGTGATGTGTTATGTTGGATTTGCCCCAACGCTTTGTATTCAGGACATAAAGTTGATTTCTTTGCCACATGTTTTGCAGTTTTACTTTAGTGCCTTATTGCAAACAGGATGCATGTTTTGAAAAAATAAAATGCTGTACAGGCTTCCTTCTTTTCACTCTGTCAATTAGGTTAGTATTGTGGAGTAACTACAATGTTTGTTGATCCATCCTCAGATTTCTCCTATCACAGCCATTAAACTCTGTAACTGTTTTAAAGTCATGATTGGCCTCATGGTGAAATCCCTGAGCGGTTTCCTTCCTTTCCGGCAACTGAGTTAGGAAGGACGCCTGTATCTTTGTAGTGACTGGGTGTATTGATACACCATCCAAAGTGTAATTAATAACTTCACCATGCTCAAAGGGATATTCAATGTCTGCTTTATTTTTTACCCATCTATCAACAGGTGCCCTTCTTTGCGAGGCATAGGAAAACCTCCCTGTTCTTTGTGGTTGATTCTGAGGTTGAAATGCACTGCTCGACTGAGGGACCTTACAGATAGTTGTATTTGTGTGGTGCAGAAATTAGGTAGTCATGTTAAACACTGTTATTGCACACAGAGTGAGTCCATGCAACTTATTATGTGACTTGTTACATCATTTTTACTCCTGAACTTATTTAGGCTTGCCATAACAAAGGGGTTGAATTCTTATTGACTAAAGACATTTAAACTTTTCATGTTTTATGACTTTGTAAACATTTTTAAAAACATATAGTAATTCCACTTTGACATTATGGGGGATAGTGTGGGTAGGTCAGTGACACAAAAGCAGGCTGTAACACAAAAAATGTGGAAAGATTCAAGGAGTGTGAATACTTTCTGAAGGCACTGTATCTACCTGCACCATCACTAGGGCCAGATCATTTTTTTGGGACCCTCCACAGAGGGCAGAGACAGACTCAGAGGTCACCAGAGGAATGGTCACCTGCCGAGAGTGAGAAACCAGGCATGGGAGAATGAATAAAGTATATAAATATTGCTCTCTGAACAACTTAAAAGGATCCAAATTGCAACAGGATACAAATAGATCTAATGGCAATAAATGTTTTTGATGAAGAATACATTTTTAAAAGTTCATTATAGAAGTGTATTAATTGGTTATGTCCCCAGGAGTGACAGCTACTGTATTTCCTCAGGTGTGACACCTCATGTCACACCATGGGGGAAAAAAACTGTCACACAGTTAGAAAACTCAGGCTGTGTGGTCCATTTTGGGCCTTATTTTTAACAGTAAGCCTTCCATATGATTTCACCACAACATGTTTTCATTTCATTTTATACTTAAATTGTTTAAAAAAATATGAATTATTTTCATATATCAATTCAAAAGGCATTACATCAAATGACTAAGAAACTGACCTCTTTTATGTCAATGGCAGAGAAGTGCAATATTTTGATAAATATTTCTGATAAAGTTTACAATCTGTTCAGGCCATGTGCTCCAGCCATGTCTTCTGTACTTTCTCATTGCAAGAGAACCATCCCCAGCACAATGGTGCCCAAATTCTGTCTCTTTGTTTAATCACATAATTGTGTCACATCAGGTGGACATTGCTTTTAGGGACAAAATGTAATCAATCAGAACTATTTGGTAATATCATGAATAGACTTGGGGACTATTGTTTCTTGAAATTAACTTCTGAGTTATAACTACAAGAGTAGGTGAAGGGAAGTTAATTTTTTCATAAAGTACCACAACCTTACATGGGACAGTCACACCATAGGACTGTCCCATGGTCACGTTTGGTTCAAAATTGTAATAAAACAAATAATACACTGCATGAATTTACTCATGATCCAAATAAAAAATCAAAGCTTTTAGTATTATATCACAATTTTAGCCAATTTAAGTTAAGTTATATTTGTGTTTGCCATCATGGACAAAAAAGGGGGGGGGGGGTCATGTCAACTACCCATTTATAGAATTGGACTGAATTTGGAAAGAAAATCCAATGAAACAATGCCTAAGCAGCCAACATCAATTATCTTCAAAACATATAATGAACTTCACTGGGTATTGGAATGCAAAGTCAGTGTTGTAGCCAGGAGGTCTGATCCTCTACATTTCCACAAGTCAAAATGGACTACTGTTCTCTGCCCTTTTTTGAGCTGAAATTAGCTGAAAATGTCCATATGTGGGACAACTGGCATAAAATGATGTATGTTCTCTCTTTTATAATTGTGCCATCATATGTTTAGGAGACACAGCCGGCATTACTTTCTTTAATGTTTTCCCAAAACTAATCTGAGATAAGAAAGCACATCATCTAAATGAGCCCTCCTTTAATGGAAAACGGTTCACAACATAATGAACTGCTGTCTTGTAGAGTAGAGTATCACATAGGCAATGAGTTTGATGGATCTTGTTGGCACTAGGAGTTGTTTTTATATCAAGTTGGCTTATTATATGAGCACCATGATTTTATGAAAATAGCCCAAGGACTGCTGTGGCTCAATTAGAATGTCCAGCTGCAAGCAATTAGGCAGCTCAAGTGGGGGATAATCTGTACAGAAATATTTCACTGAGACCCCTCCCCAACAGATGTGGACCTGCAAAGATAGACAGTTTTAGGACCAATTTTAATAATAATAATCATATTATTATTAATCATAAAAATAATACATAATTTATATTATTATTTTAATATTTACAATTGTACTAGTAATACATTGTTTCTTAGTATCAGGGCCTGATTGAGAAATCATAGGCCCCAGGGCTTTGTTTTTTTATAGTCCCCCACACCATCATTTTATGTAAACAAATCCTTGCACCAAGATGCAATTCGATGTGTGGTAAATTTACTGTTGAAGAAAAAGCCCCTTTATAATAAACCCATAATAACATGTACGATGTGGCATAGGCTACAGTGGGGAACATATGGGAACATGTGTGACCGACTTCCTCGATTCGGTCTTATGTAGCAATTTTTTTATTTTTTTTATTTTTTACATTGGATAAAAGTAGAGACTCAGAGCTAGAAAATTGTATATCATACACTGCAGTTGAGGAACAATGGGAAAGTCATTCTCCTTTGAAAGTTGATTAACTTGTAACCCCACTTTTGAGAAAATGCTCCTTGAATGTTCTTTGTCTACACCCATTCAGCATCATTCACACCCGCTTAAGCATTAGTCCCACCCATCTCTTTAAGGATTCACATGTGAGGCCATGTGGTAGTTTATTTGTCATATACACAGGATACAGAAGGTGTAAACGGTACAGTGATAGTACTTGCATACTTGCATAGTATGTTACCAACCCTTAGTAAACTTCTGGAAAAATTGTGTTTGACCAGATACAATGCTATTTTCAGTAAACAAACTGACAACAGACTTTCAGCACGCTTATATGAAAGGACACTCAACAAGCAGAGCACTTACACAAGTGACTAATGATTGACTGAGAGAAATTGATGATAAAATGATTGTGGGGGCTGTCTTGTTAGACTTCAGTGCAGCTTTTGACATTATTGATCACAGTCTGCTGCAGGAAAAACGTATGTGTTATGGCTTTACAGCCCCTGCTATAATGTGGATAAAGAGTTACTTGTCTAACAGATCACAGATGGTGTCATTTAATGGAATCCTCTCAAACATAATCCAGGTAGAATCAGGAATTCCCCAGGGTAGCTGTTTAGGCCCCTTACGTTTTTCCATCTTTACTAACGACATGCCACTGGCTTTGAGTAAAGCCAGTGTGTCTATGTATGCGGATGACTCAACACTATACACGTCAGCTACTACAGCAACTGAAATAACTGCAACACTTAACAAAGAGCTGCAGTTAGTTTCGGAATGGGTAGCAAGGAATAAGTTAGTCCTAAATATTTCCAAAACTAAAAGCATTGTATTTGGGACAAATCATTCATTAAACCCTAAACGTCAACTACATCTCATAATGAATAATGTGGAAATTGAGCAAGTTGAGGTGACTAAACTGTCATGTTCAAAACATAGCTAATATGGGGAGAAGTCTGTCCATAATAAAGCGCTGCTCTGCACTACACTATCAACAAGGCAGTGGAAGAGAGATTGACTTCATCACTACTTGTTTTTGTAAGAGGTGTTGACAAGCTAAATGTGCCGAGCTGTCTGTTTAAAATACTAGGACACCCATGCATACCCCACAAGACATGCCACCAGAGGTCTCTTCACAGTCCCCAAGTCCAGAACAGACTATGGGAGGCGCACAGTACTACATAGAGCCATAACTACAAACTCTATTCCACATCAGGTAACTGGTGCAAGCAGTAGAATCAGATTTAAAAAACTGGTAAAAATATACCTTATGGAACAACGGGGACTGTGAAGAGACACACACAAAGGTACAGACACATGCATACTCACACATTGTTATATTGTTGTATGGTGGTATTAAATAGTTTGTATTGTAGATATGTAGTGGTGTAATAATGTTATATGATGTACTGTTTTATCTTTTGTTTTATATGTAATGTAAGTGCTTTAATATGTTTGGACCCCAGGAAGAGTAGCTGCTGCCTTGGCAGCAGCTAATGGGGATCCCTAATACATACAAATACAAATAGTAGCAATATCAAAAACAGAAAGTTTCCAGATAAAAATATTGTATAAATATGTTATTGTTATTAGATGACGCTTACCCGACACACTTGTCTAAATTGCTATAACCACCCCTCAACCACATCTAGCTAAGTGGATGGGTCACTAATTTCTAGACATGTACACATGTTCAAGAAATACAATCAATGGCCGTAATCACCCCCAGACACACCTGCTAATTTGATGGGTCATGTAATAATCCGGCCGAAGTGTGCAATAATGCCAAGAGTGTGCAAAGCTGTCATCAAGGCATTAGTTTACTCCAATTAGGGGAGGGATGGTAGTGTTAGGTGAAAATAATAAAGGAAAATATCAATAAAAATATATATATTTTATATATATATATTTACCCCATAACATATGGGGGATTGGAAATGATGCAGACAATTACATTGATGGAAGCCACAATCTATCTGCATTATTAAAGCTAATATAATGGGCCTAGCCCAAACCTTGAAAAACAGCCCCAGACCATTATTCCTCTTCCACCAAACTTTACAGTTGGCACTATGCATTCGGGCAGGCTAGCATTCTCCTGGCATCCGCCAAACCCAGATTAGTCCGTCGGACTGCTAGATGGTAAAGCGTGATTCATCACTCCAGAGAACTAGCTTTACACCACTCCAGCTGACGCTTGGCATTGCACATGGGGATCTTAGGCTTGTGTGCGGCTGCTCGGCCATGGAAACCCATTTCATGACGCTCCCGACGAACAGTTATTGTGCTGACGTTGCTTCCAGAGGCAGTTTGGACCTCTGTAGTAAGTGTTCTGTGAGCTTGTGTGGCCTACCACTTCTTTTGCTGAGCCGTTGTTGCTCCTAGACATTTCCACTTCACAATAACAGCACTTACAGTTGAACGGGCCAGCTCTTGCAGAGCAGAAATTTGACGAACTGACTTGTTGGAA
Source organism: Coregonus lavaretus (assembly GCF_964263955.1). Classification (NCBI taxonomy): domain Eukaryota; kingdom Metazoa; phylum Chordata; class Actinopteri; order Salmoniformes; family Salmonidae; genus Coregonus; species Coregonus lavaretus. The sequence continues at coordinate 15,594,567 of NC_139993.1, forward strand.
AGGTGGCATCCTATGACGGTGCCACGTTGAAAGTGACTGAGCTCTTCAGTACGGGCCATTCTACTGCCAATGTTTGTCTAGGGAGATTGTATGGCTGTGTGCTCGATTTTATACACCTGTCAGCAACGGGTGTGGCTGAAATAGACAAATCCACTAATTTTTTTACTATATATGTATATTATTTTGCTGTGTCTTGGGACCCCCACAGGCCTGAGCCCAGGGGCTTCAGCCCCGGTAAGCCCCTGCATTAATCCAGCCCTGCCTGGTATGTCTGTGTCAATCCACTGTGTGCAGCCGATTCTGAAATGAAAGATGACTAAATGGCCCACATTTGTATCGATTTCTTTTTGACTAATGAGGTTCATTGTAAGTATTCAATAACAGTCATTGATCACTGTAACATGACATGGCCTAGTCCTGTCTGGTCTGTGGATCATGTGTTTTGAGTGAACGTATCAATAGCTAGAATGATCAATGTAGATGGGTCTCTAATGAGGGCTGGGGAATTAATCTAAAAGATTGTAGTATAAATTTTAGTCTGGATTTTACTTTTCAAGCAGCTGTGAAAAAATTTACAAACTGGTATTTCAGCCATTATCACTGGTAATGTTTCAGGATAATGTAATCATGATAATGTTTCAAGTAGCTATTAGGTTCTTAGAAAGGCAAACAATGCCAAAGAAAAAATGTCCATCAGGTTTTGATCCTGAGCATTGAATAATGCTCTGTGCTTACACTATTTATATCAGTGACAGAAGTGCTTGCAGGGCTCCCCAAGGACCTCCATCTCTGCCGCCTGACAGCACACAGCCTTGTACTTCACCTTTCGTACATATGGTGTTAGTATTTATTTAAAGATCTCCAGATTAAGATTTCATATGCCTCCAAAACCAGGAATGGACCTCAATTCAATAGCTTCAACTAGACTTAACTAGTCAAATGAAAAGAGAGAGAGAGAGATTTGCTGTAATTAATGATTGATATCAAATGGTCAGAAAAATGTTCCCTCAGAATTCAGCTGGATCGGTACAACTTTATCATTCAGCTGGACCAGTACGAATATATGATGGCCTCTAGATGAATTGATTGTCAATATCAACGATTGGAGGAGAGTGCTGCTTAATACGAGGCCTCTCATTTCGTTTTTCTGAAAGCCCTATATACAGTATTCTGTAGCCAGGATGACAGTTTGACAACAGTATGTTTAGATTGCAAGGCAACATGCTGATTTAGATATCTCATAAATACAAACGACAGGTCAAGCTAGATGGACAGTAAGTGCCATTCAGACAGTATTTTCTCCTCTGACCTTTGAAAGAGACGGTGAACCCTTGTTTAGTGACTTTGGCCGCCCTAGACAAAACGGCATGAACACAAGCATGTGACAGTAATTACAGTTGGTGGGATTCTAGTCGCCAGGATTCTCAGTTGATCTCACCCCCCCCTCACCCCCACTGCTAACAGTAATTTTTTTACAACCTATTTCCCAGAAAACCTTGTTAAACCAGTAAACCAACCTTGGCAGTTCAAATTAGGTCAACATGTCCTGGTATCAGGGATGACTGAGTGTGGTGGCTTTGTTTTCCAATGCTACCCTTATGACTTTCTTGTGGCGGTGGAAATTCCCCCCCAAGAAATGTCCTCACCACCATCAGCAGGACACCCCCTAGAGTGGCATGTCTGCCTTGATAATTGCGCTGCAATCCTCATCAGCGTTTCAGATTAAATGGAGCTAGACGGGTCACTCAGAGTTTAACAGACTCTAATTCAATTGAAATTCAAAGTGGGAGTTCCGCAAAGTAAATTGACCTCTTTTACGTGGCACTTCACTCAGTCACATCGCCTTTCTCTTAGGGGCTAAATGAAAGGTATTGGCTGTGGTCTCATTGTCAATTGTTTGCCCATAAACTCGCTGATGGAAGCCTAGACATGCTAACCTCCACTATTATTGGTAAAGCTGAGAGGTTAGCATGTCTTGGGGTTATGATCTTTGACCCTCTGTTACTTTCTCACTCATCTTTATTCACGATACATTCAGGATTATCCGTAATCATGGTATAATACACATTAATTTTGAAGTGTTATTCTATTCTTATTTATAATAAAAATGACTCCAAAATGACAGAATACACTATTTAGAATTAATTTATTTTGGGCATCAAATAATCTGAAACACAACCAAAATGAACTGCAAATGCATCCAAGTTTGTAGAGCCACAAGATTGATGTAGTCATTGTGTGCTAGGAATATGGAACCAAATACTAAACTTTGACTACTTTATTTCTAAGAATTTAGTGGTGTCAATCATTTTGGCCACTAGCTTTTTGAGAAAAAAACATATTACTTTCTCTGAGCAATTGTATTATTATAAACATATATATAATTACCCCAACATTTTTTTCATACAATATAGCTCAGTATTTTTATTATTTATTTTATACAGTGATTATTGCTCATCTTTATCAAGGGTGTCAATCATTTCGGACCCCACTGTTTTTCTTTGTGGAAATGCGAATTACATTTTTATTTTCATTTATTATTCAATTAGTCCCTTATCTCTTTGTCCAATTATTCCTTTGACATGCTTTATGATCGAAATGTGAAAGGTTAAATTCCATGTGTGTACATGGTATCACGAGAGCTATCAGTTACACCTTGTTGGCATCTTATCAGACACTTCCTGCTGTCAGCCCAAGTGCTCATTTCAAAAGTAGATTTGCATCAGATCCGTGCAGCGTTCTATGACAATCTAATTGTGCTGATGTCTGGCTCTCCCAAAAGGTCAGGGATGTGATGGGATTAGAGTTGGAATGTTATCGCTCTGATTGCAAAGCCACTATATGGAAGACAGAGGATGTGAAAGTAGAAGGGAGTTTAATTTCGTCCCATGTTCCTGGTCAACTTGATTGCAATTCTGATATTAGCTGTTAATGATATGCTATTGGAAAATGAATGACAGAACAAACTCATGTTACGTTGGGTAGTCGGGTAACACTTTATTTGGATAGTCCATCTGTAGATGCTCTACAGACTATCAGTAACATTTCAACTAACTGTCTAATAACCCTAACCTTAACCCTTATCCTAACCCTAAACTTAACCCTTACCCTAACCCTCACCTTAACCCTTACCCTAACCCATATTTTAAACCTAACCGTAACCTTAGAAAGCAGTTGCTTATCAACAGATAGTTTGTTGATAGTATGACCATCTGTAGAGCATCTACAATCAGGATTCTCCAAATAAAGTGTGACTGCTAGTCGATAGTAAATGAGATGGACAGCACACCAATAAATAATCTTCAATAATCCACATTGTTTTATCAACCTATTGTAAGTGACTGTATATAGTGTGACAACAGCATAATGTTACATCAATGGCTTTAGATGTAATATGTATGTCTAATGTATTGTAATCAGTTTCTATACCAAATTGTTAAAACTCCACTCCTACGACATCATAATTTACATATCCTTAGTTAAGAAATGTTACACTACAAGCCCCAAAAGGTGAGATAATATAGGAAGATCTACAAACTCTCTCTCAAATTGAAGGTTAGGACTTTGGTCTGTGTGTAGAGTCATTAAGGCTTTCTCAATTGGTCTCAAGAGATGTTCACCGACTCAAAGTGAGACAAAGTCACAAACTCCCATAGATCCAGGTCGTACTCTCCAGCTGTAAAATTAGGGCAATACTGTATATCTGAATGTCCCATCAATGCAAATGCTAACATTGAGAGATATGGTTAGGGATATGTGTGAATATTTTCTTTGTCTAATGCTTTCCTTCTTCCTACATGATACACCTAGACAGATCTACTGTACGTCTTATTAGATTCATGAATCTTTGTTGTGATGTTATTTAGTTATACACGTTACAAGCCAGGCATTAAGTCTCCATTCTTCCAGCAATTTTTTATAGTTGGAGCCAGCTGCAATTCATTCGTTTTGCATGATATGCTTATGCATTTAAAAAAAACGGGATCATCAAAGTCACCACATAAAATATGGAAAATGTTGACACACTGCAGACTCATGAAGTGCAACCTGCAAGACAGCCAAGCGCTACATTAAGGGATCAGCATGAGGTGTGTTTTAATTCCATAATTGTAATTCATTTCTATAAACAAATATGCTGATTTTCTTATTTGTTATCACACATGAAGGTCATTAATAAAGTAAAGTCCCTTATGAGACACCTTGCTGGTCTCTCTCTCTCTCTCTCTCTCTCTCTCTCTCTCTCTCTCTCTCTCTCTCTCTCTCTCTCTCTCTCTCTCTCTCTCTCTCTCTCTCTCTCTCTCTCTCTCTCTCTCTCTCTCTCTCTCTCTCTCTCTCTCTCTCTCTCTCTCTCTCTCTGTCTCTCTCGCCTGTGACCATTGTGGATATACAGCTTGCGTTTTGTTTCATGACACTGTCTAAATTGGATTTTACACTGAGCTATAACTGCTTTTACTAATGCCAAAAGCAAAACAAATTACATTTTCCCTTTGACAAAGTAATCATTTGCTCCTTGTATGTATTTGAAGAAAATAGAGTAGTGAATTATATTAATTGTCATAGATGCTGACTGGGGAAGGCGGAAAAAAAGAAAGGGGACTTGAGAGAGATTAATTGCCTTCAGGCCCGGTCAGGAAACATCTAATGGCTAATTCAGCTCCCTACTGTTATCATGATTTAGTGGGCTTTTCATTTTAACACTGGGTTGTTTGTACAAGTCAGTGGATTTTGCTCGGCAGAAAGTTGGAAAAGATCCTTAAGACAAAGATTTTGTCAAGTTTGATCTAAAAAGGTCTGTCTACATATTCACTGCATATCTAGGGTAACCATTGACAATAGGCTAGCATGATTATGCTAATTACTTACTTACAGTCAATGACAGAACACTGATGATGTCATTTTAAAACAAGGCAGGAAGAGTCAAACCAAAATAAAGAAATATTTACCCAACAAACTCTCATACATTTCCAATAATCTATTGTAAATGTGGGCACTGGTTTGTGACAAGAGAAACAAATGTTATCCCTAAATCACCAGAACAGGGCTATTGATTTAGGAACCATGCGCTGCAGATAGAATGCAAAGTCTCCATCAGCAAGATGGCCAGCTCAGGGTATTGATGTAATTATCATGATTCGTACAGTGCCTTGCAAAAGTATTCATCCCCCTTGGCATTTTTCCTATTTTGTTGCATAACAACCTGTAATTTAAATAGATTTTTATTTGGATTTTATGTAATGGACATACACAAAATAGTCCAAATTGGTGAAGTGAAATTGTAAAAATAACTTGTTTCAAAATATTCTAAAAAATTTATAACGGAAAAGTGCCGCGTGCATATGTATTCACCCCCTTTGCTATGAAGATCCTAAATAAGATCTGGTGCAAGCAATTACCTTCAGAAGTCACATAATTAGTTAAATAAAGTCCACCTGTGTGCAATCTAAGTGTCAAATGATCTGTCACATGATCTCAGTATATATACACCTGTTCTGAAAGGCCCCAGAATCTGCAACACCACTAAGCAAGGGGCACCACCAAGCAAGCAGCACCATGAAGACCAGGGAGCTCTCCAAACAGGTCAGGGACAAAGTTGTGGAGAAGTACAGATCAGGGTTGGGTTATAAAAAAATATCCAAAACGTTGAACATCCCACGGAGCACTATTAAATCCATTATAAAAAAATTGAAAGAATATGGCATCACAACAAACCTGCCAAGAGAGGGCCACCCACCAAAACTCACGGACTAGGCAAGGAGGGCATTAATCAGAGAGGCAACAAAGAGACCAAAGATAACCCTGAAGGAGGTACAAAGCTCCACAGCGGAGATTGGAGTATCTGTCCATAGGACCACTTTAAGCCGTACACTCCACAGAGCTGAGCTTTACGGAAGAGTGGCCAGAAAAAAGCCATTACTTAAAGAAAAAAATAAGCAAACACGTTTGGTGTTCGCCAAAAGGCATGTGGGAGACTCCCCAAACATATGGAAGAAGGTACTCTGGTCAGATGAGACTAAAATATAGCTTTTTGGCCAAAAGGAAAACGCTATGTGTGGCGCAAACCCAACACCTCTCATCACCCCGAGAACACCATCCCCACAGTGAAGCATGGTTTTTCATCGGCAGGGACTGGGAAACTGGTCAGAATTGAAGGAATGATGGATGGCGCTAAATACAGGGAAATCCTTGAGGGAAACCTGTTTCAGTCTTCCAGAGATTTGAGACTGGGACGGAGGTTCACCTTCCAGCAGGACAATGACGTTGAGCATACTGCTAAAGCAACACTCGAGTGGTTTATATTGTTTCACAATATAACATATTTTGCATCTTCAAAGTGGTAGGCATGTTGTGTAAATCAAATGATACAAACCCCCCAAAAAATCTATTTTAATTCCAGGTTGTAAGGCAACAAAATAGGAAAAATGCCATGGGGGGTGAATAGTTTCGAAAGCCACTGTATCAAGATTTTTTTGGAGAGAGATACAGTATATGTACTGCATATGCCTTTTACTGTGAACACAATTACATTGTCAACCACCCCTGCTGATATAAACACACAATGTTATTGAGTAATGTATACAATGCCCAAGCATCAAAACAGAATGTATTGACCTTGGGTATAACATTGTTAGAACTGAATAGCAGAGCTAAATTGATTATTAAAATACCATTATCTTCATAAAAATGCAATTATTGCTTCATGGTTGCATATGTACAGTGTATGTGTCTGTGGTTTCGAATGGAGGTCATTGCATTGTTTATAATTGTTTTTATGTCTTTAAGGGCCACCGTTGTATCCGCATACATCGTTTTTTCCTTGCCTCTTTTTAAGTCAAGTTTTAACTATTGACAAGGAACGGAACAATGCCATTTGCTCCAAGCATAGGATGCCATTTTCTTTGTCTGCACTTATTGATTATTATAACAACAATAACTGTACTGCATTACTAGTGTGAAGATTGTTAGGGAAAGCTGCCTTTTACTAATGGCTTCTCTCTTATTTTCCTCCAGGTGCAACAATCGAACCCAGTGCATAGTGATCACAGGTTCTGATGTCTTCCCAGACCCCTGTCCAGGAACCTACAAATATCTGGAGGTCCAGTATGAGTGTGTTCCCTACAGTAAGTATGAACTTTCCATCATGCATTTAACAGTTCTCTGCCCTCTTCTCTGCCTCTCTTTCTATTATTTCTCTCACTTTCTCTCTTTCCCTTCCTCGATCCATCCCTGTATCCCTCTATATACTCTGATAATGTACACTACCGGTCAAAAGCTTTAGAACACCTACTCATTCAAGGGTTTTTCTTTATTTTCTTTATTTTTACTATTTTCTACATTGTAGAATAATAGTGAAGACATCAAAACGATGAAATAACACATATAGTAACCAAAAAAGTGTTTAAAAAATCTAAATATATTTTATATTTGAGATTTGTCAAATAGCCACCCTTTGCCTTGATGACAGCTTTGCACACTCTTGGCATTCTCTCAACCAGCTTCACCTGGAATGCTTTTCAAACTGTCTTGAAGGAGTTATGACATATGCTGAGCCCTTGTTGGCTGCTTTTCCTTCACTCTGTGGTCCGACTCATCCCAAACCATCTCAATTTGGTTGAGGTCGGGGGATTGTGGAGGTCATCTGAGCAGCACTCCATCACTCTCCTTCTTGGTAAAATAGCCCTTAGACAGCCTGGAGGTATGTTGGGTCATTGTCCTGTTGAAAAAAAATTATAGTCCCACTAAGCCCAAACCAGATGGGATGGCGTATCACTGCAGAATGTTGTGGTAGCCATGATGGTTAAGTCTGCCTTGAATTCTAAATAAATCACAGACAGTGTCACCAGCAAAGCACCCCCACACCATAACACCACCTCCTCCATGTTTTACAGTGGGAAATACACATGCTGAGATCATCCATTCACCCACACCACATCTAACAACGACACGGCGGTTGGAACCAAAAATCTCCAATTTGCACTCCAGACCAAAGGACACATTTCCACCGGTCTAATGTCCATTGCTTGTGTTTCTAGGCCCAAGCAAGTCTCTTCTTATTATTGGTGTCCTTTAGTAGTGGTTTCTTTGCAGCATTTCGACCATGAAGGCCTGATGCACACAGTCTCCTCTGAACAGTTGATGTTGAGATGTGTCTGTTACTTGAACTCTGTGAAGCATTTATTTGGGCTGCAATTTCTGAGGCTGGTAACTTTAATGAACTTATCCTCTGCAGCAGAGGTAACTCTGGGTCTTCCATTCCTGTGGTGGTCCTCATGAGAGCCAGTTTCATCATAGCGCTTGATGGTTTTTGCGACTGCACTTGAAAAAACTTTCAAAGTTCTTGATATGTTCCGTATTGACCTGCATGTCTTAAAGTAATGATGGACTGTCGTTTCTCTTTGCTTATTTGAGCTGTTCTTGCCATAATATGGACTTGGTCTTTTACCAAATAGGGCTACCTTGTCACAACACAAGTCATTGGCTCAAACGCATTAAGAAGGAAATAAATTCCACAAATTAACTTTTAAGAAGGCACACCTGTTAACGGAAATGCATTCCAGTTGACTACCTCATGAAGCTGGTTGAGAGAATACCAAGAGTGTGCAATGCTGTCATCAAGGCAAAGGGTGGCTATTTGAAGAATCTCAAATATAAAATATATTTTGATTTGTTTAACACTATTTTGGTCACTACATGATTCCATATGTGTTATTTCATAGTTTTGATGTCTTCACTATTATTCCACAATGTAGAAAGAAAATAAAGAAAAACCCTTGAATGAATAGGTTTTCTAAAACTTTTGACCGGTAGTGTATCTCTCTGTACACTCTAACGTAAGATAAATTCAAATTATTTGCAAAAGTATTGGTTCCTAGGGAGGATCTATATAAATTTTTTCATCTCTACACCATTTGTCAATGGACCGTGTTGAGGTACGTTTTAAATATATGACGATGTTAGTGGAGGGCTATATTAAAATAATACAATAAAATGTGTGGTCTATTCATCCCTCAGATACAACAATCTTAATATGTCTCCGAAATGACACCCTATTCCCTTTCTTGTACACTACTTTTGACCAGGGCTCCATAGCGCTCTGGTCAAAAGTAGTGCACTACAGTATATAGGGAATAGGGTGCACTTTGGGATGCAGACCTAGGATTGATATCAGCAAAATAATCACCACTGCTCATTGCAATGGTTCTATGCAGTTTCTGAACAACAGGTGTTGAGATCTGTAAACAGATGTTTCGTATGAAGGAAAACAGAATGCCTCCAATTATATCATTCAACAATGTTACATGCTAAATTATATGATTAACATTTGTCTCTTGTCACTTGGATGCTAAAATATTCACTGTGACTTAGCTCCAAAATAATCTATAGTCTATAGATACCTCTTGTCTGAACCTTGGCCTAATAATGTTGTTGATATGCAAGTACAATTAATTGCCAGGAATTCAAAAGAAAGGGAAAATCCACTACAAAATGATATTTTGGTATGTTGATACAGTCATGATGATGTGGCCGTTGACACTTTGCTTCTTGAAAGTCTAATATCTTGAAAACTTGACTGCTGACATGCAAAACATTTTGGGACTCTATCAACAGTGGACTAATGAAAAAAATACTTAAAAGATAGTTTTTGAGTGGATTTTCCCTTGAACTAAAACGTAAATGATTTGATCATGATCCACCTCTACTAGCTGCTTACAAATATATTCTAGCTGTTAATGTGTTTGTGAGCTCAACATACTAACATGCACATCGTGTAGATTTTACCACTTAATCAAATTATTCCAGACTATCTGAGAGCATCTGGAATAATTATAGTCTATAGTCTATACGACCAAAAGCCAGTGTTCCTGCTCTAACTATTCTCCATAGAATGTTCATCTGAATAGCTGAGTGAACAACATTAGAATATAAACCACATTACAAGGTAAAGGTTGACCTCTCCAAGGTTTTAAGACCCAAAATTATTAATGAACTATGTAATAATGAGTAATAGGATTAAACTACGAAAGCACAGCATAATTCATTATTTTTAGCTGAAAATCCCTCTCCCGGTATTGTTTTTCGGGATCTTGCTCTCCTTGTCTCAAAGTTATAGGGAACTATCGATCCATCTCTTGCTGTTTTGCTTGAGACCTTAATCATAGGATTAGCCCCAAGGTCCACCTAGACACCCTGGCATTCATCACATACTGTACACCCTCAATATTTTTCAGGGGGTTCCTGCCCCTTCTTGTGCCAAGGAAGCAGACAAACTTCCCTCGGAACATGTCAAAGGAACTACGAGGTCATTGAATCCCAGCTATAGGTAGATTTTTGTAAAAGATCCCAAGCAGACCCTCTCTACACTCTTTGGTTGATCCATAGAGTCCATGCATGTAGCGCCATGTTTTTGCTTCTTAATTTCCGTAAAGGTCCATGTCCGCCCAAAATAGGACCGAGGATACAGAATGTGTCGTATAGCAACTGCCCTGGTAAGTTCTTAGTGTCGTCACCCCCCCCCCCCCCAGTTCAGCCCTTTTACCACCCACCCACCCCAGCTAGACCACCCTGTGTTGTTGTAGACTGTGTTCCATGGGGCAGTGCTGTGTTTGGTTTTGTTTCCCCCCACCAACCCCTTGTCTTTCCTCACACAAGCACCCTACCAGTGACAAGGTGACTACCCCTAAGACCCTCTATCAGATCTGTCTCGAGCAAAGAATTGCCTTCACTGGGCAATATTTTGTAAGCTTCTGCATAAGTGTAGAGATATTACCACTTTTACCAGAGGGAGTAAATCATATGGTGAACATGAAGATATTATGATTAAAAACCTTGCCCTGGTTCAAACTCTTAATAAATATGGCCCTTAGAGAGGTCCTAGGAAATATATTTTTCAAGTCAACATATTAAATCCCTATTAAGCCAATCAACAAGTGAGATGAGTGAAGACCTATCAGTAGACATATCCATCACCATTCTAGACTAAAACAAGGCTTCTAGAGCCTCTGCAACATAACTGACAATCTTATATCAGAATATATCCAACACATTTTACCTTTACCACTGGCTTGATGTAATATGCTGTGTAATTTATTCATTTCTCTTGTCCAAGCATTCAAATCAAACTGGGCCATCTTCGATACGTCTTGGATCTTTCAAAGTTGCCCATACCAACAAAAACCTATATTTCCACCATCTGTATGGTTAAAATATCTGGTTATATCTAACCTCTATTTCCACAGTCTACCGCTTGTTCTTATTTGGTTCATGTCAAGAGCTATCCTCATTAGGCCCCATTATCTCTTTGTTTAGGCCATGGATGTGGGTTGGGCCTTCACCTGGCATCTAGTAGCCCTCTGAATTGCCTGCGTTAATTGCCGGGGCGATATAAAAGTGACATACAAGTCTTCATTAACACCACGGCTGTTGCTACGGCACCTTATAAAAATGCAGAGGCATGCAAACATATGTTAACAGGATTCCAAAGCAGTCAGACCTAATTTAGTTTTATGTCATCGTCTGCTATCATAGCTATTGTCCAAAACTGTACAATATAGAAACAGACAGATAATTATTTTTTTCAGGCAAAGAAAATAGGCAAAATGCTTCAGCTTATGTTCCATCACATTTAAATTTGAGAACTTTACTCTTTACATTTGCTGACATTAGTAGCATAGTTTGCTTTGCTCATTTATATTATTTAGAGTTTGCATTATTCCACAATTTAATTTATTTCCCCCTGGATGAGACTGGAGCCACTGATTGAGTCTATTTAGTGGTCAGCAGGCTTCTGAGGCCATGGAGTGCAGCCAATACATCAGTCTAGCCACACCAGAAAGTACATTACATGCAAATCAAAGGAGCCTCTGACTAAAGCAAATAGAGAGGTTTTGTTCTTAGTCAAGGTTAAAGTAGAGTAATGATTAAATAAAGATAGAACATTCATGTTTTATATAGGTGCATACCTTAAAATAGTCTCCTATGTTTGGTGATAATGATAGCAGGGTTTTGGTGCTATCTTGTTTTTGTAATGCTGCTCTTTAAAATGTTATTCACTTCTCTTCTTCCCTTGTGCAATCTGCAGGAGACTTCCTTGGCTCCCTGACTGTCATTATGTTCCTCTACTGACCAGTTTCTGATGACCTTTTTACTTTTACACTAATGTCTGCTCAGGTCTTCCATCTTGTCTCTTCTCCTTTTTCAGATTTCCGTCTTCTTCTCTTTTTATCTAGCTGGCTGTGTCTGAACATTTCTGCTGTCTGTTAATTTGTTTACATCTCTGCCGTTTAATCTTGTAGGTAGCAAGAACTCTGCTCATTCTTAACCCTGCCTTCCTCGCACTTGAATCACTTGCATTTTTGCAGAGTGGAGGGCATACTCATGCCTCTCACTCTTTCTCTCTTTTCACTCTCCTTTCTACATACTTGAGAGATATATTGTAGAACAGTAAAATATGATGTATTGTAATGTAAAAGCATCTTTGTATTCTATCTGATTAAATTGACAGCCTCATGAAATCTTTGCTATTGATATTGATTGGTTTTGCTACTCAATGTCCCATTGTGAAAAACTAACAGCTCATTGAATCTATATTATATTCTTGCTTTAGAGTACTAATAGGCAGTCTTTATATGAAAACAGATCACTGTATGTAACACTTAACACTATTTACACATTTTGGTTTGCATTCTTGTGTTTCATTCAATAAGATTTTCAGATCGATGAACTAACAATTCACATCTCAAGTTTTCCAGGATACAGTGCAACTCTGAGGATGTTATTTGTACAGTACAATGCCTAAGTGAGTCAATCCACTGTCAATCCAAAAATCAAATGGCACTATTATCTTTAACCTCAATCTACACAAATAATTAAGTGCAATGTTTACTTTGCAACTTAATGCATGGTAAATTTTAAAACACTGCTACACTACTTTTAGTAGTTATTTTAACTGATCTACTTCCTCAATGGAGACAGGGGAAATAAACCACAAATGTCAGCAGATGCTTCAGGGTTTGTTTTTGTTTGCACCTGTGCTGCCTAAAGTCATACTCAGCAGGTGCCGGAAGCCTTGGTGCAAAAATATTAAATCACCAACTTACAGTGTATCATAGATTCTATATCAATCTGTAACTATTGAAATAGGCCTTGAAACATCTATAAAGGTTGGATCACTGCAATATCATACAATAAACTGTGAACTGCAGGCTCTATTTTTGAACCAAACTGTTTAACTGTTAATTACCATTATAGGACTTATTTTAGACCTCTGGTTTCATTACACAAATTCTATAACTAGTACTGTATTGTTTATTGCTAGCACAAACAAAGGGTTGTGTTTGGTATTTGTGTTGTTTACCTGGGTCGTGTCCATTACAGCATGCAACTGAAAATGTTTTAAAACGTTTTGAAACGGAAAACGAAAATGAATGTTTCTCATTAATGTTACTAATGTCCAGGTAGCCCCACACTGTTTCAGTAAAAAGAAAATCCAGTTTGTGCCTACTGAACACGACCCTGGTGATCAGATTGTTTTTAAAAGCACAATGTACAGATTCCTCTTTTATGGGACTCAGCTCCCTTTCAATAGGGTTATACTGTAAATTGATATAATTTGAGTTTTTTTTTTGTGGAAATATTTGATAGACATATGATATGAATAATTTACTCTGTTAGCACCAGAGTTACTTGGTGTATAGTTTGTTGGTCAATTGCTGTTCATCAAAAATCACAGCCATGTCATTAACATTATTTTATCATCTGATGTTCAAAAATATTATTTTAATCTTCACATTAAGGTTACAACCAGATATATCAAAAGTCAAAATACTGTATTTGTTCTCAAAAGTGACAACAGTAGTCGCACTAGCAGCTCACAGACAGTTGACCTGAGTATAAAATGAACGTTGTTGTGGCCAAGTGTGGTTGACCAACTTTCTATAAACCAAGCTTAACACTTAGCCAAAGCTCCAGACATTGTCCATTTGGACCTCTCTTGGTGTCCTAACCTTAATCTTTCCCTCGAGATAGGGGGTCATCTGCACTGTCTGATGGTGTTTACTGTATCTCCTGTTTCTCTTTCCTTTCTCAAAATAGGTCTACCTATCTTTGTCCATGTGTCATTACATGTTACTGCTTATGTAACCATAGAGATGACAGTTAATTCATATTAATCTCTTTTTTCCTTGCACCCCTTTCATTCTCTCTTCCAATGCTTAAAATAGAAGTGGAGCAAAAAGGTAAATAACTGACACAATCCAAACCCTAGCTCCTTGTTTTGTGGCATATGGTTGTAAACCTTCCTATCCCCACTACGGTGTGCCAACCCCATAGCAGGCAATAGCAACAAAAACGGTCCCCATATAACAGTAACGGTCAGTAAACTGCAACGATGGGAGTGAGACTGATTAAAGAAAAAAGATGATAAAACACTAGCAGCAGTACAGCTGTAAGTGCAGAGTGTAGTAGCTGGAGTCCATAGGGGTTTCTTCCCCCATCCCCCTGGGTGCTTTTGCTACTCAGCACAATCTCATATTGCCTGGCTTCCAAACCCCTCACCATAGCATGCCATGGTAACAGTGTTTTCTGGCCCTTTGAAATCTATTGCTTCTACTGTCTTTTTCTCTCTTAGCGCCCTCTTCCCCCTTATCCCTTCCCCCTTATCCCTTATCCCGTATCCTGCCACTTGCTGCTCTTTTCTCCTTTGATTCTTTTGCCCATACTCAGAGCAACAACAAAACACCTCAAGAACACGCTCCCTTGTAACTTTAATGGTTAGGATATTTGCAACATTTTGTCACAACAACAAACCTCTCAGGTATATGGTAAAAAGAGTGGTGTAAGTGGCAAATGTCTCAGAATACACATTTTCAGACCTGCTGAATCCTGCTCTCGATTGAAACCTCCCGTCTGTTGCCAAATGACTTTAGTTGGCTGCTTTTTTGTTTACAGGATTTTTGTTTGGTTTTTGTTCTGTTCTATTCTCCCCCTCATTTGTTTTCTATTCCCCTATAGTAGATGTCTAAGAGGCAAGGCTTCTTTTGTTTCAGAAAGTTACGTTATTACTTCATATACTATACATTTGCTTAACAACTTTCCTATTCCTTTTTTTCTTTCTATGCACAAAACCAAACTCCCTATACTGCTTGTGAACATTGGTTATAGCTGTAGTTGTCTTTTGGCCACTTTAATGTGTGTTTGACCCACTCTCTTTTTGGACAACCCGTAAAACAAAATGGAGAAAATAGAGATATCTTGACATTGTCTTTTGCTATTTTGATGTGTTTCACTTGGATGTGTTGACTTAAATCTGTTTCTTATTTTACTCTTCCCCCATCACTAGTTTTTGTTTGTCCTGGGACTCTGAAAGCTGTCGGAGATCCTTCCTTTCTCTTTGAAGCGGAGCAGCAAGCCGGGTCATGGTGCAAAGACCCTCTACAAGCCGGTGACAAAATCTACTTCATGCCTTGGACTCCTTACCGGACAGACACACTCATTGAGTACTCTTCCCTCGACGACTTCCAAAACGCCCGGCAAACCATCACGTACAAGCTCCCCCACCGGGTGGATGGCACTGGATTTGTGGTCTACGACGGGGCCGTGTTTTTCAACAAGGAGAGGACCCGCAACATTGTAAAGTTTGACATACGGACCCGAATCAAAAGCGGCGAGGCCATCATCAATAACGCCAACTATCACGACACGTCACCCTACAAGTGGGGCGGAAAAACTGACATCGACCTGGCCGTGGATGAGAACGGCCTGTGGGTGATCTACGCCACAGAGCAGAACAATGGCATGATGGTTATCAGCCAGTTGAACCCTTACACACTGCGCTTCGAGGCCACCTGGGAGACGACGTACGACAAGCGATCTGCCTCCAATGCCTTCATGATCTGTGGAGTACTCTACGTAGTGAGGTCCACATATGAAGATAACGAGAGTGAAATTAGCAAAAGCTTGATAGATTATGTTTACAATACCAAACAGAACCGTGGAGAGTATGTGGATATCCACTTTCCCAACCAGTATCAGTATATCGCAGCTGTGGATTACAATCCCAGAGATAACCAGCTATACGTGTGGAATAATTTTTACATCCTGAGATATAATCTGGAGTTCGGACCACCCGATCCCGCTCACGGTAAGCAACATCTCATTTCTTCTGCACACAATACTGGTAAATTGCATTTTGTGACATTGTGAATTTAGCTGCCTTTAAGTGTGTTGATATTCCTTGGGTATTCCACTGCCTGTGTGTCAAGTGTCACGGATGGCAGATTTGTTTATTTAGAATCTAATATGTGTTAGGTATATTACGGAAGCTTTGGAGTGCATGAAGCTTCTCAGGGTGAAGATGTCTAGCTCAGCAGTAAACAACATCACAGACCCAGTTACCATCTTATAAGGGATCAGTATCGGGGGATTTCATCAGGTTTACAGCGCGGGCGTTCCCCCACGTCCCCAGTGCAAAGGAAGGCCCATGGGGGTAGCTGCTGCCACCAGCTCTTCTCCCAGAGAGAGAGGAAATGTACCCCCACCACTGGAATCATACCTTCCTGGACAGGTACAAAGTGTTATTCCCACTGGTACAGAAACCCTTAATCCCCATTGGGCATTAAACAAACCGTTCAGGCAGCAAGTAGTTTAAGAGCGTTGGGCCAGTAACCGAAAGGTCGCTGGTTCGAATCCCTGAGCTGACTAGGTGAAAAATATGTTGCTGTGCCCTTTGAGCAAGGCACTTAAACCTAAATTGGTTCTGTAAGTCGCTCTGGATAAGAGCGTCTGCTAAATGACAAAAAAAAAGTGTCTTCTGGAAGAAGAGGAGGCGGAGAACACAGGGGGATGGGATCAATCACTTGGGTCATGTCAGAAGAAAATGTTTTAAATTTATCTGTCAAAAACTGACATGAGGCCGCTTAGGCCCCAGATAGTCTTTACATTTAGAATATAATAACTGTAATTACCCTAATCCCCTCCTCACCCCGAGTCCTAAATCCATGTAATACTCCATACAGTCGGCGATGAGCATGGAGGTCAAGCAACTTTCCTCCAGATTACCACAGCTCAATATTTATTAATGTATTTGCTAGCCCACTTTTGTATTGATAGGGCTGAGGAGGCTAAATTGGGTTCAGCCAGTGGAACATGCCCACTATAGTAAGAGCCAGACAGGCTTTAGTGTAGCAAAATAACTTGTCCTAAGTTTAGATACAGACCCTTAGGGGGAAATTAGTATGCAGTGGGTGCACTGGATTGAAGTGGAGTAATCAAGGGGAGGAAGATGAACGTTCAGACATTTCCCTTTATTGCTGTCAATGAGCAACTTGTTTGAAGTTTTTCTTTAGCCAAAAATGAGGTATTTGGGGATTTTTATTAAACATTTGCAGCATTACAAAGCAAAATGTCAGTTTCTTTTCTGATTTCCCATTTGGCAAATGGTTTGTCATGAACAAATACTCAAATACAAATAGGTGACAATCAGCTGAAAGGCAGCTAGTATATTACATTCATGTTTATATACAGCTGTGGTAATGGTAGTAGCAAAAACACCTATCACCTCGTTAAATCTAAGAAATATTAAAATATTTTTGTTACAGTTCCAAGTTATACGGCTATAAAAAGCCAGACATTTAACTGAAACACATATGGTTTCAATACCATTGTTGCAGGTTCCTGGAATAGAGTTGCAATGCTCAGTTGATTAACTCATCTGTTGAATGCACATTGATTGCCAATATATAATTTAAAGCACTTTAAAGGTGCTGTACAAAATAAGACTGGGTTTCAGTCAAACGTGTGTCTAAGAAACATCCTTAAACTCTTCCCACATAGTGCCTATTTAGGGACTCATCCGGGATGTGGGAGACACAAGATATACCTACAGTATACCCTTAGGCCTACACACTAACTACACTGAACAAAAATATAAATGCAACATGTAAAGTGTTGGTCCCATGTTTCATGAGCTGAAATAGAAGATCCTAGAAATGTTCAATACGCACAAAAATCTTATTTCTCTCAAATGATGTGCACAAAGTATTTCTGTCTGTAATAAAGCCCTTTTGTGGGGAAAAACTCATTTTGATTGGCTGGGCCTGGCTCCACAGTGGGTGGGCCTATGCCTTCCCAGGCCCATCCATGGCTGCGCCCCTGCCCAGCCATGTGAAATCCATAGATTAGGGCCTAATTAATTTTTTTCAATGGACTGATTTCCTTATATTAACTGTAACTCAGTAAAAAAGTATTGTTACTGTGTTATCACAGGTAATTAGTAGGGCTGTCAGAGTCAATCAGTTAATAAAAAAAAAAAATTGTGCACACAATTTTTTCATGCATAATCTATACAGCTAAAATCTACATTGCCATGTAAATATAATTGAAATTGAGGTTAGAGAAAGTTGTGCTTTCTCAATTTACCTAATTTTGCTAACCGTTACTTTAGACAAAGTCAAAAAGTCAATATTCTTATAATGTTCTTTGTATGAAAATTCTTAAATTACAGCTCACCTTGAGCAAATTTGGAATTTGTGAGTAATTGCAAGCAAATGCTGCGATTAACTCGATTATTTTTTTTTTATCGTTTGACAGCCCTACTAAATAGACTATTCTTACAACATCAAATAAAATGTACCTGTGGAAAAAGTAATTACTCACTATTGGTGTCTAAATTAAAGTTACAACATAACTATATCACAGATTTTGTTAACACATAGAACTCAATCACATGAAGTTGTGTAAGGATTTTTTTTTTAGACCTTGGCAGATCAGGGCCTTGTCTATGTCACGATCGTTTATAGACGGGACGGACCAAGGCGCAGCGTGATATGCGTACATGTTTATTTATATTGAATAAACACCACGACAAAACAACAAATGAAATGTCTCCTGAGTGGCGCAGTGGTCTAAAGCACTGCATCGCAGTGCTAACTGTGCCACTAGAGATCCTGGTTCGAATCCAGGCTCTGTCGCAGCCGGCCGCGACCGGGAGACTCATGGGCGGCGCACAATTGGCCCAGCGTCGTCCAGGGTAGGGGAGGGAATGGCCGGCAGGGATGTAGCTCAGTTGATAGAGCATGGCGTTTGCAACGCCAGGGTTGTGGGTTCGATTCCCACGGGGGGCCAGTATAAAAAAAATATATATGTATTCACTAACTGTAAGTCGCTCTGGATAAGAGCGTCTGCTAAATGACTAAAATGTAATGGGCGTGACCACCACTTACTCTCCACCTCCCTGTTGCGCCCCTGGTCTGGTCTGGACCTCGGCGCGCTGCTTCCCCTCTCCTTCCTCCCATGAAGTACCAAGCCCTGTCTGGACCCTGGTGTGGGAGACCCCGAACCTGGAGAGGGGCTGACGTCTGGGTCTGGACTGGAACCGCTGACTGGAGCTGGACCCGACGACGGTGGATCGAACTGCTCTGGCTCCGGAGTGGAGCCGCTGACCGGAGCTGGATCAGGCACCGGTGGAGCGGACTGCTCTGGCTCCGGAGTGGAGCCACTGACCGGAGCTGGACTGGACCCCGGTGGAGCGGATTGCTCTGGCTCCG
Source organism: Coregonus lavaretus (assembly GCF_964263955.1). NCBI lineage: Eukaryota > Metazoa > Chordata > Actinopteri > Salmoniformes > Salmonidae > Coregonus > Coregonus lavaretus. Next base: position 15,614,105 of record NC_139993.1, read on the forward strand.
GAGTGGAGCAGCTGACCGGAGCTGAACTGGGCACCGGTGGAGCGGACTACTCTGGCTCCGGAGTGGAGCAGCTGACCGGTGCCGGACCAGGCACCGGTGGGACAGGCACGGGCCGTGCCGGACTGGACACACGCACCACTGGCTTGGTGCGAGGAGCAGGAACAGGCCGGACCGGGCTGGCGACGCGCACCACTGGCTTGGTGCGGGGGACAGGAACAGTCCGGGCCGGGCTGGCGACGCGCACCACTGGCTTGGTGCGAGGAGCAGGAACAGGCCGGACCAGGCTGGCGACGCGCACCACTGGCTTGGTGTGAGAAGCAGGAACAGGCCGGGCCGGGCTGGCGACGCGCACCACTGGCTTGGTGCGAGGAGCAGGAACAGGCCGAACCGGGCTGGCGACGCACACCACTGGCTTGGTGCGAGGAGCAGGTACAGGCCGGACCAGACTGCGAAGGCGGACTGGAGGTCTGGAGCGGAGAGCTGGCACAACCCGTCCTGGCTGGCTGCCCACTTTCGCACTACACATGCGGGGCGCTGGCACAGGACGCACTGGGCTGTGCACGCTCACTGGTGATACAGCTCGTAGAACCGGCGCGGGACCGAGGAGGCGTACTGGAGACCAGGAGCGTTGAGCCGGCACACCCCGTCCTGGCTGAATGCCCATCTTCGCTAGCACAGGACGTACAGGACTGTGCCGGAACACTGGCGACACAGTACGTAGCTCCGCATAACACGGAGCCTGCCCAGTCACACGCTTCCTCGCGTGAGTACGGGGAGTTGGCTCTGCTCTAACACTAGGCTCCGCCAACTACCCTTTTAGCCCCCCCAAAACATTTTCTTGGGGCTGTCTCTCGGCCTTCTTCCTCGGCCGGCACCTTCTGCGTTGCCGCTGCTCCTCTCTATACCGCGCCTCTACTGTCTCCTCCCAAGGACGGCGATCCATCCCGGCCTGAATCTCCTCCCAAGTCCAGGATCCCTTACCGTCTAGGATCTCCTCCCAGGTCCAGGCTGTCTGCTCCTGGACACGCTGCTTGGTCCTCGTTTGGTGGGATCTTCTGTCACGATCGTTTATAGACGGGACGGACCAAGGCGCAGCGTGATATGCGTACATGTTTATTTATATTGAATAAACACCACGACAAAACAACAAATAAGACATTACCCTGCAAGTCTCATTGGGCAATCAATTATAAGGCCTGTTTATGCATCCAAAGCAGAGATATATTGTCTAAATTATCTGAGTAAGCATCTAAAAAGCTGCTTTTTGACTGAGAGGTTAACATTGGGCCTCGATCTAGAAGCTCAATGGGACACAGGTCAGGCCTAGCTGGGGAACCCCTTTATTTATCCCGAGTTGTGAAATTAAATTGCTGATTGCTTTCATAAAACATCCCCCTGAGCGGAAATTAAGACCCACACGACTCACCAACTCCCTTCTTAATTGTTTAGATGTCAATACATTTGTATGCAAATTCATCTGCCTAGCCTCAAATTGCAAGTGCAGCTCTTACTGGCTCCAAATGACCCAATTTATTGTAAATTATAAGGTGTGCGCCATGCCGCCAGTGACACAACTTACCAATTATCTCACCAGTCTCTCTATGTGGCCGAAGGTTGGCCTGCTGTTGCCTTATTTTATTAGTGCACAGCACAACACAAGAAAGCCAGCTACACATGCTCATCCATTAACTGTAACACATAAGCAAATGGCCAAGTAAATTCACCACACATTTCAGGTGTGGGGTGTATAAACTCTATAATCTCATAATTTTCTCTACCTCTTAAATGTGTGCCATTCGACCATTCTACAGTTGAAGTCAGAAGTTTACATACACCTTAGCCAAATACATTTAAACTCAGTTTTTCACAATTCCTGAAATTTAATCCTAGTAAAAATTCCCTGTCTTAGGTCAGTTAGGATCACCACTTTATTTTAAGAATGTGAAATGTCAGAATAATAGTGGAGAGAATGATTTATTTCAGCTTTTATTACTTTCATCACATTCACAGTGGGTCAGAAGTTTACATACACTTAATTAGTATTTGGTAGCATTGCCTTTAAATTGTTTAACTTGGGTCAAACGTTTCGGGTAGCCATCCACAAGCTTCCCACAATAACTTGGGTGAATTTTGGCCCATTCCTCCTGACAGACCTTGTGTAACTGAGTCAGATTTGTAGGCCTCCTTGCTCGCACACGGTTTTACAGTTTTGCACACACATTTTCTATAGGATTGAGGTCAGGGCTTTGTGATGGCCACTCCAATACCTTGACTTTGTTGTCCTTTAGCAATTTTGCCACAACTTTGGAAGTATGCTTGGGGTCATTGTCCATTTGGAAGACCCATTTGCGACCAAGCTTTAACTTCCTGACTGATGTCTTGAGATGTTGCTTCAATATATCCACATAATTTTCCTTCCTCATGATGCCATCTATTTTGTGAAGTGCACCAGTCCCTCCTGCAGCAAAGCACCCCCACAGCAAACTGAGTTTAAATGTATTTGGCTAAGGTGTATGTAAACATCTGACTTCAACTGTAGGTCTGCTCACAGAACGGATGGAAATGAGTGCTACATGTGTGCACATACCTAGAACACCAAGAGAGAGAGAGAGAGAGAGAGAGAGAGAGAGAGAGAGAGAGAGAGAGAGAGAGAGAGAGAGAGAGAGAGAGAGAGAGAGAGAGAGAGAGGGAGGGGGGATTGAATATGTAAGGCACAGCCTCGCAGTGAGCCAAGATGCTCTGCATGGTAACAGCGAAGGCCCCTCTCTACATGCTCCAGGGTTATCCCAGATCACAGATCAAGGTGCTGAGGACAATGTGCAAAAGATGACACTGTTTGTTTTGACAACACCAACCCCATGTCCTCGACGTCCAAGTGGACACAACTTGAAAGGGAGAGCATATTGATGTGGAAAATTGCCATTTTTATTCCTCCCACATTCTCTCTCTCCGGTGTGGACACACGTCGACGGGCCTGTCGCCTGTCTTACTGCAGCTGCTGATAGCGAGAGCCATTGTTCTCCATAGTCAATAGCCCCATATCCCTGTAGATGAGCAGCACTGCCATGGGCCCTGTAGAAAATGCATCATTCCTACCCCCCTTCCTTGAAATAATCACATAACTAGAATTAGTTGGATTGGGGAAAACAATTTGGTGGCGACCTTGCTTTCACCTATCCAATCACTTATAGATCTGTGATTACCTGAAGGAAACAAGAATGGAAGGGTGGATTCTATTATTATCTATTATGATTTGAACAGGGCCTGTGTCTGGCTGAGTCTGCTGGCCAGGATCAGGGTTAGACTTCAGCAAGCCAGTCTGTTGCCCAGAGGCAGCGTTTCTAAACTCCCGTTACTCTCCAGACCCACGTCCCTGCCAGTGCCGGCAGCATCCACACCGCCTCTCCTCCTTTGCATTAGCAATGGAGGAATGAATTACCTCCGCAATCTGCACAGATGATAGGAGGAACATGCTAATTCAATGACGGATCCCCGGCCCCTGCGCGGCACCCGCTCTGAGGCTTTTTCCTCTCCCTCTCTATATTCTCCTCACTTCTTCCTCCAAATGAGTCCATATCTTTTTATATTATTTCTGTATTATTCAGTCGTGATTCATCCGACAAGGGCTCCACTATTCTAGCAGGCTCATTCCCAGATGTACTGGGATTTCACAATGTGTTTCCTATGGATCCTATTTATTAATATACAGTAGGGATGTCCCTGGTTGAAGATTTATAGGTTTTTCAAGTGTCTCAATTCTGAGAAGTGTATTTGTTGGATGTCAGCTATTTCTCTAAAATGTGATCGATTTCAAGTTTTTCCCTCCACACATTCCCAAACAGTGCTATTATTGCACTCATTGTAAGACATGGAACAATTTGTGCACTTCCAAGTATCCACATATATGATATTTTGTATTCCAACGCTGAAGGTAATACGTTTTAACAGTTCGTGTTACATCATGTTGAAATAGACCTCTACTGTGTCATATAGTCCAAACAAACTACGGCAAAATGATCTGTGCTGACAGCATATGTGGGCAACCCTCAGCCTTAGGTTACGTTTCAGAATGTCACAGAGAGTTGTTTTACATAAGAGGAGCATTACTGTTTCTCTGAGGTATGGCTGACAGGATCATCTCAGTCTCATGTTTGATTACGGTTTAAACAACGCATATTAAAATGATTATTATTGAGACGTCTATACAGTCCCCTAACAGTTATTGTGCCTTTGAGAAGATTTGTTCTGGCATTGGGCTGTGTATGTGTGCATGTGTGTGTGTGTGGATAGATGGTCTGGTGGGTGGTTTGCGTGCCTGCCTGTATGTCTGTGCCTGTGTCTGTGTGTTTAGGGATGTTCTGAAATAGACACCCAGTGTGCATGCCACCAAATGTAGGCTAGTTCTTTGCACTCTGAGTTAATGCTTGAAATGTGAGGCACGTACAGTAGAGAAAGCTGAGAGAAAAAAGCAGACTCTAGTCTGGCAGCTGCTGTGTGTGTGTCTGCTCTCTGTACTTAAATGTATGTGCTCCATTCGAGACAACCTCTAACAGCTATTAGGTTTTGTTCGCTTAGACACAGACATGGACCTATAGACACAAATACATTACTCTTAGAAAATCTTTAGGATTTGCTTATTGCTGATATCTCTGAAGCAAACAATGTTCTTTTATTTTTTCATGTGCGTTATTGTTATGATAGGAGGATATTGGAATTTACTGGCAGACATATTATCACAACAATCAGCAAGTATAATTTCCAGATGGATCTTTCACTGAAAGCGAAGGGAAATTAATGAATACATAGGACGATGTTAAAGTGCGCACATTAGCAAAAATGTGACACTTGGTTGCAAGGATTGGCTATGAGGTTATCACTTCAATCTTTACAGCTCAGATAAACGGAACCCTGTGCAGTTCACTGAAGCCGATAAGGGGTTAATATATATTTTTTTTAATGACTTTTGAAGTAGATGGCTCATTCGTTTATTTTCCTGGCATGCTTTTCTTGGCCCTTTCACAAAGGCTGAACTTGGCTCCTTTTTGATCTGAGAAACAGGGTTTTAATTGTTTGAGCCTCTATTGACTTCTTCTGTTTGCTTTTACTCTTCCATTAGGAGCTGATTACCACCTGGGACCAATATTTCACAACTGATAAAAAGCCTGTGTTTAAAGGATCCCTTTAGTTTCGCACCAGGAAGGCAGAGGGAGAATCTCAGAGGGAGATCTTTTCAGAAGGTGTATTTGACACAATGTTTTTGGTTTTTCTTCAGTGACAAGCAATAGTTGGTACAAATTAAATTAAATACTATTTTACCTCTTATGTGAAAATGATCTGAAACATTGGTCTTACAAACCTTCCCTATAGGTTTTCTTCCCTTTTTTTTCTCTCCAGATAAACAGCCCCTGATAATGTGCATGAAGCATTACTCATGTGAACAACCATGCGGTGCACATCGTAAGTGCGGCCATTAAGCATAATATAAAAGACACACTCGCTGTCAGTTTTCATTTTTCAACTCCGCCAAGACTGGTGAGGCCTGGAGAAGTCCAATCTATGCTCGGTGCAGCTCTGACAACACTAGACAGCTCCTCCCCCCTCCTCTCCTCTCTCTCTTTCTCTCCTCTCCTTCCTCTCCTGGATTATTGTCTCATCATCTCAGATGAAACCCATGCCCTATACCCACAGTAGTAATAACCGAGCGATGAAAATATGTTTCCAGGCAAAAAGACGTGGGCGGCGATCACATAAAGAGGTTATGAATGTGTCCATGTTTGACAATTATCAACAATTTGGAGGATATCTCTCCCTTACACTCATAACTCCATGACAGTTAATTGAAGGTCCCTCTTGGGCTTGATTCCTAGACAGACATTAATTGGGGGGATCCTCTCTGGTTTCTCCAATCTGAGAGAGATTTGCTTGAGTTGTAATCAAAAGGGAATTGTACAGGTATTCACAGGTGTACAAAACATATATTTAATCTGCATATGTTACAGATGTATGGCAGGAGGAATCTGCTGCCACAGCAGAACAAACAGTAAATAGAACCCCTAAGAGTATGGATGTATCCCAAATGGTACCCTATTCCCTATATAGTGCACCACATTTGACCAGAGCCATTTGGGCCCTGGTCAAAAGAAGTGCACTATAAACATTTGGGATGAACCGCTGCCTATCCAAAGATAGCCATCACTGTATACTGCAAAGCAGCAACAGCATGGTAGGAGTGTCCATTTGAATACCTGTAGCTTTAATTCTTCCCAGTTTTCATTGGATTAAAGGAATCTTCTACATCAAGGTAAAGAGATGATACAGCTGTTAGGATTACAGACCAACAAGCTGCATCAACTTGAATGGCACAACATTTAAACAAGGGTTAGAGAAGTACAAACATTGTGTAGGCCTATTTGTATCCAACTTTATTAAAGATATTCTCTGGTACTTTTGTATACTTTTTAGCCAGTAGTTCAGAAAGTAGTGCTCACAAGCCAGAAGTGTTCCCCAAAATTGCGTACTACGTCACATATGTGGAGATTTGTGCACCACATCATTGCTCTCTCTCTCGCTCTGCTGTGAAGCTCATTGGTTGAACTCTAGTTGCTAGGGGACTGACCCAAGTGGGGGGAAATGTAGGGAAAATGGTGTAGCACAGCTTCCAGAAAAACAGTTACTTTCAAATTAGGGATTTCGTGGCTAATTGAGGTAATTATGCTCATAGATTATGCATTTATGAATTACACATTGACACATCCAGTTCTGTGCAGGCCAGTCAAGTTCTTCCACACCGATCTCGACAAACCATTTCTGTATGGACCTGAAACAGGAAAGGGCCTTCCCCAAACTGTTGCCACAAAGTTGGAAGCACAGAATCTTCTAGAATGTCATTGTATGCTGTAGCGTTAAGATGTCCCTTTACTGGAACTAAGGGGCAGGTAGCGTTCTCCTGGCATCCGCCAAACCCAGATTCGTCCATCGGACTGCCAGATGGTGAAGCGTGATTAATCACTCCAGAGAACACGTTTCCACTGCTCCAGAGTCCAATGGCGGCTGGCTTTACACCACTCCAGCCGACGCGTCGCATTGCGCATGGTGATCTTAGGCTTGTGTGCGGCTGCTCGGTCATGGAAACCCATTTCATGAAGCTCCCGACGAACAGTTCTTGTGGTTCCAGAGGCAGTTTGGAACTCGGTAGTGAGTGTTGCAACCGAGGACAGACGATTTTTACACGCTACGCGCTTCGGCACTCGGCAGTCCCGTCCTGTGAGCTTGTGTGTTCATACCACTTCGCGTCTGAGCCGTTGTTGCTCCTAGATGATTCCACTTCACTATAACAGCACTTACAGTTGACCGGGGCAGCTCTAGCAGGGCAGAAATTTGACGAACTGACTTGTTGGAAAGGTGGCATCCTATGACGGTGCCACGTTGAAAGTCACTGAGCTCTTCGGTGAGGCCATTTTACTGCCAATGTTTGTCCATGGACATTGCATGGCTGTGTGCTCGATTTTATACACCTGTCAGCAACGGGTGTGGGGGAAATAGCCCAATCCACTCATTTGAGGGGGTGTCCACATACTTTTGTATATATAGTGTACCTTATAATGGAGAGCTCTAGAGGAGAAATAATGCTACTCAGTTTTAGAGCTGGGACAATAAACCAAAAATTATCAACACCGACCAATTATCCTGGACATTTTGCTGATATCGTTCATTACGATAATAAGCCTATACTAGAGAAATGTGAAGTTTAAAATGACGTTTGCTAATATGGGGGACTGTTGGGACAATTGATAGCTACAACATTCAAACTAGCAGTAGTAGTTTGAAGGGTAATAAAAAAAAAATGGTGCACATTGTTATAAACTTATTGTAGGAACAGACTCCAATGAGATGCAATTGGACATCTTTTAGCATAAGGGCAATTCCATGGTTTTCCACTTATAAATGTATGCCAAACAAAAGCCATGGATTTCAAAGTTTAACAAACCATACAACTCTATGCACAAGGACTACTTTTAACAGTTGATACTGAACATTTTACAAAAGCACTGGAAAAACTGTGAAGATGCAAAGTTTGGTAAGAGAATTTCTATAACATCTCCCTCAGTGTTTTATGTGACCACGTTTTACCCCCCCCCAATTTTTGTTATATGTGCTCCAAATTAAGATTAAAATATGTCTGCAGAAAGAATAGGGTGTAAGCTATGACAGCTATGACATGACACCTTGACTTTGAAAAAATCGATTTTGGTTATTGAACTACAGTAAGTGAAGTGGATTTACACCCGGTAACAGAATTTCGGTAATGGAATTTCATTATGGGTCCCTGACCTGTACTACACAGAAATGCATAATTATGGATATGAGTGTCATTCTCTTCATGGTGAGAGAATAAATAGCTACCCAAAGGTAGAAATATGCAATATCCTCCTTTGCATATTTGGGTATTATTTTAAAGACTGGCTGTTATTTAAATGTGCTCCGCCCCAAACAAGACCACATTTCATAGACATCTATGTTTCACAAGTTTGGACATCAAAGTACATCACTGTAGAGCTCAGTATAGTACAGTACAGTACAGCACAGCACAGTAGAGTATAGTTCAGTACAGTACCGTACAGTACAGTAGAGGTCAGTACAATACAGTATAGTAGAGTATAGTTCAATAAACAAAATACAGTACATTATAGTGTACTCAAATCTAGTGTGATCTACGGTGTACTGTACTGAACTCTACTCTATTCTACTGTACTGTACTGAACTATGCTCTTCTAAACTTTTTTATTTTTTTTACTTTACTTTACTGTACTGTACTCTACTGTAATGTACTCTACCAAACTGTACAAAACGTTTTTGTTTTTTTACTGTACTACTGTACTGTACTTTGCTGTACTGTACTGTACTGTTCTGTACTGTGCTCTCCAAACTTGTGAAACATAGACGTCTATGATTGGTTCAGATTTGGTCCGGTCCGGACTGGATCAAATCTGAACCAATCATGGACGTCTATGTTTGGGCCAAATCAAGGTCGGTCTGGACCAAAAATCAACATCTGTGGACGTTGAAATTAAAGCTGGTCCAGACCGTACCAAAAAACGATGTCTCAAGCACTGCGATGCAGTGCCTAAGACCGCTGCACCACTCGGGAGGCCCCCAGAATGTTGAGTTGTAATCACTTAATAATTCATATACAAAATAAATATCAGTAAAAACACCATAACTAATTGGTAAGTCTACCTTTACTTTTTACTTCTGTGAACTTTCATTATATTCTCTCCTCGTGAAGGAGAGAAATTAGAAAATATCTTAAAGATATGTGGGTTTTTGGTAACGGAATTTCAAAGCATAATTTCTCCAAAACTATATATGTATTGATATTAGTTGGCAGGGGTCTTTACTTCAACATTGTTGTTGTTGTTGTTGTTTTGATGTATTTATAATACCTTTTAAGACTTTTTCTGGTAGATGTTTTCTAAGACCCCATTTCCATCTGTTTGACCAGAAATCAAAGCCTTAGCTTTCATTTGACACCAGATTTGACATGCTCCTATGAACTTGCGCTTAAGGGTCCTTTTACATGGAAATGCCCATAACTAGAGCAAGGAGTTAGAGAGCTACAGCAAGCCTGTACAAGAAGCTGCTCACTGAAGAGATGTGTGGACATAATTTCATTAGCTAACATGCTCAAGGAATTTATTTGAATCAGAGCACTGCACATGCACCTTGATGCATTGGGGAGTGAACCCCTTATCTTAAATTATATACATCAAGGATTCATGTTGTATTTTCACATTAACCTGGGTTTTGTCTCAAGGAGGAAAACATGTAAACATTTTCTCATCCATACAGTATAGAGGGGACTTTCATAATTCATGGCTGTTCTCAAACTACCCCCTAGCTAACATTATGTAAATACTGTTGATAAGACCCTTATTATGTGACAAGCAATGTTCAACTAGTAGACCTGCATAATCTGCAGAGGTAGCTAGGCTACATGTGGCCAATAATATGTGAAATACAAAGGACTTAATATATATTTTTTAGTAGTTTATCTGGGCTTTAAAATAATGTCTGTAATAAAAAACACTTTAGAAGTTAAATAAAATATTACAGCCAAATTTACCATCAAGCTCCATATCAAAACATCCATCTCCATGTCACCATTTCAGGTCTGAGGTCTGTGTCTCAGTCAGGAAGCATCATGTACAGTCAGTTACTGAAGCCAAGACTGGGTGTGCTTCCCAAATGGCACCGTATTCCCTATACAGTGCACTACTTTTGACCAGGGCGTATAGGGCTCTGGTCAAAAGTATTGAACTATGTAGAGAATAGAGTGCCATTTCAGACCCGCTTGGGCTCCCGCTAGGCAGGAAGCGCATTGACTTGCCTCCAATGGTCAATAGAGACTAACTCGCAGCAGGTAGCAAGCTAACCAGCCAACCTCAAAGAGGGATCCCTTCAGCCTGGAAGCGAGATATGGTGGTGATGTCTATTGAAGAGATAGATATGGTGGTGATGTCTGTCTGCCCTCCAAGCCATGAAGCGAGAGCTTCTCACTCACGCTCAGTGAGCTCAGTAGTTGTTTAAGTGAATGTGTGTGAATTTACGGGGAAAAAACTGCAACAGCAAATACCACTTTAAAGTCCTGCATGTTACGGACAACTTAATGGGATAATAAAAGGGATAAAATTCCTTGCACATAATTTTGTGGTGAAAGTTAAATTATATTTCTAAACTCTCAATTCAGTACCTTGAGGTGTGAACAGATGTATAGCAAATGACTGGTTTCTGGTTATCACCGTTTCACTGGATGAGACGTTCTGATCATCCACTTACAGGAAATACAGTTATAATGATACTAATACAACAAAATAAATGTTAGCCATAGGCCCTGTTGTAATACTTCAGAAATGCATAATTTTGTCCTTGTTTCCTTGAGGGAAGCACAGATCTATAAGTGATTGGATAGGTGTAAGCACGGTCGCCAACCTATTGCTTTCACCAATCCAACCAATTCCGAGCTGTGATTACTACAGAAGGGAAGTATATTTGATGAATTTGAATGTGGTGTTTCCTTCGCTCTCCTGACTGAAACTTATTGTTTTTGCCCTTGGCACATAACACATACCGGCTGTATCAAAATGTGGGGCGCGTAAGGAAAACAACCACCGAATTAATGTTCCGACAACAAAACGACACACACAGGCTCCTTGTTTCTCTGTCAAAATGTAATCAGCCGTGCCTCATAGTCTCTCAGGCAAGAGTGACTGCCAGGCAGGAAGATGTTACAGTAATTATTGTCTTGTTCGGTGCAGACTGAGTGCCTTGAATAAGATATAGTCCAGAGGAAAGCAAATCTATTTGCACAAAGCACTCCCAGCTCCCCATTTGTGTGTAGCCACCATTGTGTGTAGCCAGCTTTGTACCAGGTGTGTTTTGAAAGAACGAGAACAGAAAGGCTTGTGCGAGCTAACATGAGACTACGTTATCATTTTCTCCCCAGCTACACCTCTCTCCGAAGCGACCTTGGCGCCGGCTGAGCCTCTCCGGACGACAACCACCACAGCAACCACCACGGCAGCACGCAACAAAGGCGTAGCAAACACCATGACCACAACAGGGCCCAAGGAGGGTAACAACAGAGGAGAGCTCAAACCCCCTCCGGAGGTTCCCCAGACCACCGCCCCGCCGCCTCTGGAGTCCTTCCCCCTACCGGAGCGCTTCTGTGAGACCACGGAGAAGAGGGACATCATGTGGCCTCAGACCCAGAGGGGCATGTTAGTAGAGAGGCCTTGCCCAAAGGGGACCCGAGGTAAGCAGAGTGTTTACCTTAGGGCATTAGCTACTGTTTATCACCATGATGAGTGGTTAGAGAGTGTGTTTTTGTTACCTATACAGTATGATATTGTTTGTGACTATCATTTATTGATAGATTCAATTCGTGTAGGACTGTATAGGGAATCAACGAGATATAGTGTTTTTACAGTTGTGTGAATAATTCACTGCCTCGTAATAGGTCAAAATAGTCTTTAGCAATGTGCAGCCGTTGTTTTGAAGGGAACTGGCTCAGCTGTTTCCCCAAGCTTGATTGAATATGTTCAGGCCTTATTGGATTGTGTGTGAAATTGTGTTATCATTCAGGGTTCATTAGACGTTGGTGTAATTGGAACGGAAGGAAAAGTCTTATTATTACTTAATTTGTAGTGAAACTGGCACTGGGAGTATATAGTCAGTATTTATGGTAAATTACCAGCTATTGATGTAAAGACAACAATTAAATGCAGTGTATGTAGGCTTTTGGAGGTTAGGTTGGTTTAACACGATGAGGTATATGGCTAATATAATATGACATAATCCAATGTCGTTTCTAATATATATATATATATATATATATATATATATATATATATATATATATATATATATATATATATATATATATATATATATATATATATCTTATATAACTGAGCTAATGTAAACGTATTTTCCTGACAGGCACCGCCTCTTATTTATGTGTACTTGCCACGGGGGCCTGGCACCCAAAGGGCCCTGATCTCAGCAACTGCACTTCCCACTGGGTCAACCAAGTAGCCCAGAAGGTATGTATGAGCTGTACTGCCTCAGTGTTTTGAGCTACAGTATAAGTAAATGTACTAATTCCCTTAAAATACTATAGGTACTGCAGTGCTTGAAGTGGAATGAAAAAGGTGCCTGTAATCATTTTAATCTTACAGTAGTGGTGCTCATATTTTATATTCGATAAGAGGTACCGGTAATCTGTACCGGTGTGAACTGGCTCAATTCAAGCCCTGTAATAATTGTATATTCCTCTATCCCTTATATGGCACCTCTTTCCTTTCATCTTCCACCATTTATGATGATAAAAGAGTCAAAATAGCCGCGGGCCATCCACTAGGGTGCTCTGTCTGCTGTTTGTTCTGATAAGTGACTCAGACATGGAATGTGTAGTAATTTAAGCACGACGGACAACCCTTCATCATTTTGTATCCTTGTGTTCACTTCCATCAAATGAGAAATACAGCACCCCAAGGAGTGTTATTAAGTGTAATTAGTCACCCATCTCTTATATGGGGCAGCTCATCCTAGAATGACCTCACGTCAGAACGGGAGGGAGAGAGCCTCATAGTCTGGTCCCAGATCTGTATGTGATTAAGCCAATAGCATAATAACCATAGTCAGAGGACGACAAACAGATCTGGGTACAGTACTTAGCCAAGTTGATACTACCAGCCATTTCAGTTACTCATTTTAAAACATAGAAAGCCATAACAAATGCCTTTAGTATAAAGGTTAATTCATGCTTATAACAAGTCTTAAGCCTATAACATGGCTGTAAGAATATCAAATTCAATAAAATTCCTAAAACCCCAAATAGCTAGCATTGCAGAGGCAAAAGCACAGTGGCCAGGAAAAACTCCCTAGAAGGCAGTAGCCTACGAAAAAACCTAGAGAGGAACCAGGTTCAGTGTTACCAATAAAGTGTTACAAATATATTTTTTATTGCTCCAGATCCGTAGTGGCGAGAACGCAGCTAACCTGGCCAACGAGCTGGCCAAGCACACCAAAGGGCCCATCTTTGCCGGCGACGTGAGTTCGTCAGTCCGACTGATGGAACAGCTGGTCGACATCCTGGATGCTCAGCTTCAGGAGCTGAGACCCAGCGAGAAAGACTCTGCGGGCCGCAGTTTTAACAAGGTAACTGATTTTCCACCCTTTCAAAATGGCTGCCACTTGAAATCTTCATTCCCCTATCACGTACTGTTCTTTATGGAGATAAATAGCACTGTCATTTCTCCTCACCGGCAATCTCTCTGGATCTGAGTCACCGCTAGACGTTTTGTGATGCTCTTCTGAGCCGTCTCCCACTTCAAGTTAGGAGAAATGTGATTCCTTGTAGTCAGTGAAATGAGTGAAATAAGTGGTTATATTTGTCTTAATATTCATATTATGTCTGTTCCTCTCTCCCTTTCTTTCAAAGGCAGACAAAAGTACTCGAGCAAATAAAGAAACAGCAAACCAATTAGGGTATTATATGTACTGAAATGCAATAAGATAATGTTATTCCCTGACATATTTGTACACCTGAAGTAATTGCTGTAATTGCCTCTGCCAAGGCTTGTTCTATGAAGTCTCTGGTGTATTTGAGAGAACTAAATCATGCCACTAATGGGAGTGAGGTCACTTTTGTTCTGGAACCTGCAGGTAGCGTAGCCTACAGCATGAGGAAGGAGAAAGCCAGCTGAAAGAGGGGGAGTGATCAGAACAGTCAGTCAGAAGAGAATCGAAGCCTTGAACACTTGTTCTCAAGCTTCTACATTTTGTTAATTGTGTGTTTCTTTGTTTTATCTTTTTTTCTACCTAATGAAAAAGCTTCAAAAACGAGAAAGGACATGCAGGGCGTACATGAAGGTATCTGAGCTATGCTACTGTACCACACTCTGCTTCTCCGCACCTCCCTCTCCCCTGCTCAGCAGCATGTACCCTCTGTATTGTCATGTAGCCTCTCCCCCCTCTCTCTGTGCTTCCTGCATTTTGGAGTAATTGCTTCCACACAGCCATAATTGTGCCAAAAGTGCAAGCTACAGTGGGGAAAAAAAGTATTTAGTCAGCCACCAATTGTGCAAGTTCTCCCACTTAAAAAGATGAGAGAGGCCTGTCATTTTGACAGACAAATTGAGATTTTTTTTTCTCAGAAAATCACATTGTAGGATTTTTTATGAATTTATTTGCAAATTATGGTGGAAAATAAGTATTTGGTCACCTACAAACAAGCAATATTTCTGGCTCTCACAGACCTGTAACTTCTTCTTTAAGAGGCTCCTCTGTCCTCCACTCGTTACCTGTATTAATGGCACCTGTTTGAACTTGTTATCAGTATAAAAGACACCTGTCCACAACCTCAAACAGTCACACTCCAAACTCCACTATGGCCAAGACCAAAGAGCTGTCAAAGGACACCAGAAACAAAATTGTAGACCTGCACCAGGCTGGGAAGACTGAATCTGCAATAGGTAAGCAGCTTGGTTTGAAGAACCAACTGTGGGAGCAATTATTAGGAAATGGAAGACATACAAGACCACTGATAATCTCCCTCGATCTGGGGCTCCACGAAAGATCTCACCCCGTGGGGTCAAAATGATCACAAGAATGTTGAGCAAAAATCCCAGAACCACACGGGGGGACCTAGTGAATGACCTGCAGAGAGCTGGGACCAAAGTAACAAAGCCTACCATCAGTAACACGTCTGGCACTGCAGGATTTGAGTCCCCTACGCCGCCAGGGACTCAAATCCTGCAGTGCCAGACGTGTCCCCCTGCTTAAGCCAGTACATGTCCAGGCCCGTCTGAAGTTTGCTAGAGTGCATTTGGATGATCCAGAAGAGGATTGGGAGAATGTCATATGGTCAGATGAAACCAAAATATAACTTTTTGGTAAAAACTCAACTCGTCGTGTTTGGAGGACAAAGAATGCTGAGTTGCATCCAAAGAACACCATACCTACTGTGAAGCATGGGGGTGGAAACATCATGCTTTGGGGCTGTTTTTCTGCAAAGGGACCAGGACGAATGATCCGTGTAAAGGAAAGAATGAATGTGGCCATGTATCGTGAGATTTTGAGTGAAAACCTCCTTCCATCAGCAAGGGCATTGAAGATGAAACGTGGCTGGGTCTTTCAGCATGACAATGATCCCAAACACACCGCCCGGGCAACGAAGGAGTGGCTTCGTAAGAAGCATTTCAAGGTCCTGGAGTGGCCTAGTCAGTCTCCAGATCTCAACCCCATAAAAAATCTTTGTAGGGAGTTGAAAGTATGTGTTGCCCAGCAACAGCCCCAAAACATCACTGCTCTAGAGGAGATCTGCATGGAGGAATGAGCCAAAATACCAGCAACAGTGTCACGCTCGTCGGGAACAGAGGAGGACCAAGGCGCAGCGTGGAATGCGAACATTTTATTAATTTGAATGAACACACGAACAAAACAACAAAACGAAAACGTGACGTCCCTGGTTACATACACGAACCAACACGGAACAAGAAACCACAATGAATGAATGCCTAACGGCTACCTAAGTATGACTCCCAATCAGAGACAACGAGCTACAGCCGTCTCTGATTGGGAGCCACCCTGGCCAACATAGATATACAACACCTAGAACCAACACACATGACAACTCACACCCTGGCTCAACATACTAGAGTCCCCAGAGCCAGGGCGTGACAGTACCCCCCCCTAAAGGCGCGGACTCCGACCGCGCCAACCAAATACCACAGGGGAGGGACCGGGTGGGCACTCCGCCTTGGCGGCGGATCCGGCTCCGGGCATGATCCCCACTCGCTCTCTAACCCCCCAAAGTACCCCTGGTCCGGTCTGGCCCTGCTGACCGGAGCTGGACTGCACACTGGTGGAGCGGATTGCTCTAGCTCCGGCGTAAAGCAGCTGACCCGTGCTGAACCAGGCACCAGTGGAACAGGCACGGGCTGTGCCGGACTGACGACGCACACCACTGGCTTGGTGTGGGGAGCAGGAACGGCCCGAGCCGGGCTGACGAAACGCACCCCTGACCTGGTGCGGGGAGCAGGAGCGGGCCGAACCGGGCTGACGAAACGCACCGCTGACTTGGTGCGGGGAGCAGGAACGGGCCGAGCCGGGCTGACGAAGCGCACCACTGACTTGGTGCGGGGAGCAGGAACGGGCCGAGCCGGGCTGACGAAGCGCACCACTGACTTGGTGCGGGGAGCAGGAACGGGCCGAGCCGGGCTGACGAAGCGCACCACTGACTTGGTGCGGGGAGCAGGAACGGGCCGAACCGTACTGGGGACACACACCACTGGTCCTACGCAGGGATCTGGAATGGGCCGGACCGGACTGGTAACACACCCCAGTACCTCTCGCCGTGCCTCTACACCTTCCATCCCCTCTTCGACCAGTGGCCCCCGTAACCTGGCGGCCTCCTCTGCCAACCCGCTGGGCCGCTCTGCCGCGGTCTCCTGCTGGCCCGTCGTCCACGGCGTTAGCCCCCCCCTAAAAAATTTCTGGCCGTCTCTCCTACCCGTGGACCCGGTCTCCATGTCCCTCGCCAGCCTTTCGCCCTTCTGCTTCCATGTCAAGCCCTTCTCTTCCTCACCCGGCTTGACCCAGTCGAGGAGGCGAAGGAGATCTGCTAGAGATCTCCCTGGCGATGGCTCCTGGACACGCTGCTTGGTCCAGTCTTGGTGGTTTCTTCTGTCACGCTCGTCGGGAACAGAGGAGGACCAAGGCGCAGCGTGGAATGCGAACATTTTATTAATTTGAATGAACACACGAACAAAACAACAAAACGAAAACGTGACGTCCCTGGTTACATACACGAACCAACACGGAACAAGAAACCACAATGAATGAATGCCTAACGGCTACCTAAGTATGACTCCCAATCAGAGACAACGAGCTACAGCCGTCTCTGATTGGGAGCCACCCTGGCCAACATAGATATACAACACCTAGAACCAACACACATGACAACTCACACCCTGGCTCAACATAATAGAGTCCCCAGAGCCAGGGCGTGACAAACAGTATGTGAAAACCTTGTGAAGACTTACAGAAAACATTTGACCTGTGTCATTGCCAACAAAGGGTATATAACAAAGTATTGAGAAACTTTTGTTATTGACCAAATACTTATTTTCCACCATAATTTGCAAATAAATTCATTAAAATCCTACAATGTGATTTTCTCGATTTTTCTTTCTCATTTTGTCTGTCATAGTTGACGTGTACCTATGATGAAAATTACAGGCTCTCTCATCTTTTTAAGTGGGAGAACTTGCACAATTGGTGGCTGACTAAATACTTTTTTTCCCCACTGTAAGTGGCAGAGACATCATTGGCAGTTACTAATGTAACTTATTTCAAAATTATTTTCTGTTTCTCCCTTATAATTACAGGAGGATTTTGTTTTGTTTTCGTGTATCTTTGTCTTCCATTGAATGGTCCTTTCTCTTTTTGCTTTAAGAAAGTACATGCCTAAATATGTAACACAGTGATTCACAAACTACATTTCATGGCTAAAATATGGGTAATTTCCCATATAAAGTTAGTCTGTGTGTTTTTTAAGCCACATATTCCTTTTTACTGTCACCTCCGATTCTGCGAGTCTCCTCAATCGAAAAGCCCATTACAGTGCTACAGTGCTAAGGATAGCTGCACTAAAGACTCTCTTTCCACCTGTGATGTATTCAAACCTTTGTCTTCCTCGGCCACACTCTGACCTTTAGCATGTTAATTCATGACAGTTCATTCATCAGGACACAGATTTTAATTTGTGTCATAAATTAGAGGCACAAATCTGCGCTTTCCGTCGGACTAATAAGGCTGTTGGGGGCAAACCAATTTGTGTCCTTCTCCATTTAATAGTTCCAGGGGCCTGCCGCTCTAAGTATTTCGGCCATATCCCTTCTCTGGCCATTAGGGACTTCTCAACATCCTTCTCCACCTGCCTCCAAAGTCAAGCTCTCTGACATACAGATCGCTCCACAGGGACAGTGTTAAAATGGATCAGGTTAATTAGTCCTTAGATGGCCATACTTGTTAGAAATAAGAATGTTAGCTAATAGCTACTACTCTTTCTCCCCAAATGTCTCATTATTGTCATCTCAATCATATTTTTTTATTTCTTTTTTGTGCATATTTCCAGCGCATTGCATGTTTCTGTGTTTCTGTGGCACATGGGCCTATTTTTTGTTGGTGAGGGTGGATGGGAAGATTTTAAATATGTATGTGACTAGATGACACTGTGTGTGAGCGGGATGCTGTGTGGGGTTCCTAAGAAAGCGCTGAGTCGACAGTATTTGACATACAGTATAGTTGATGGGAAGTCACATTAGCCACCCGTGCTAGCTGGAGGAGCCAGGCCCCCATTGATTACCTGATTAGTCTGATTGATTTGATAATTTTTTTAGGAGATCCCACTAGCGTCTGTATGTACTTTATCTACTACCTGTCGAGCACTAGCGACTGGCTAAACAGCTTGGATTTAATATTTCAAAATGCATAATGTTTTGGTTTTCTCAATGATTTGAGCTGTTTAATAGTGGTAAATGTTTATTATACAATACATTATAAAGATTAGCTGATAATTTTAAAAAATGGGCCCAGAAACATATTCAATTCTCTGCTTGAATGCACAGCAAATCACAAGAATTTACACCACATCAATACAGAGAATATACTTGTGTGCAGCATTTGTTTAGCACTTACCAGAAACCCCAAACATTTAAACATCCATAATATGTCAATGGGATTGCTTCGCCATGCATCAAATCTATTCATATGACTCCCCTCTTTGTTTTTGCTTATGGCAATTACTGTAGTCGCATGCGTTGAAAATTGTATTGTTTTCAGAAGTGCTTACACATGTCTTTTTCTGATGGACACAGGCCATTGTAGACACAGTTGACAACCTTCTGAGACCAGAGGCTCTGAAGTCCTGGCATGATATGAACAGCACGGAACAGACACATGCTGCTACTATGTTACTGGATACCCTGGAGGAAGGCGCGTTCGTCCTTGCCGACAACCTAATGGAGCCGGCTATTGTGAAAGTACCTGCTGATAATATAAGTAAGTAATTGAATTTCCGGTAAACAAATAATAAAGCATGCCCAGTGATTTGAGTGCAATCAGTCGTTTTTGATGCTGTACGCATATTTCAACTACTCATGTCATGAAATAAAATGAGTCTGTTCTATGAGTTCAGTGAGTAACGTTTGCTTTCACAATGTACATTTAAAACAAAGTGATGAATTTCAGACAATTTCCAGGTTCTTAGATTGTGTTGACTTGGTTTATAAATATGTACGTCTGTGCCATGTAATTCTATACATTAATGTGAACATTACCCTACTGCGGAGACCTGTGAAGTACAAACAGTGTTTAGACGCTGTGTCCTCCTTTAATCTCAAATATCTCGGGACATGAGAGGGAAGGAATGTAAAATGTTTCACTGTGCATTGCAACTACATTTCTTTTTTTTATTCAAATGCTTCAATTTTATCTTGCACATCCAGTCTTTCACTGGATTTTCACAAGTGTACTGTATCCCACAAAGGGACTCAACATGGTCTAAAGGATCACCTTGGTTCTGACATTTTAACTCAGCAGCCATATTGTTGTTGCATAGAATCACTTGAACAATGTCTACAGTGTCTGTAGTACCTAACACCCCCGCACTCTTGCGTCGCCTTAGGAATGTAAGCAATCACGTCCTTGGCATCAACATTTTCTATTCTCTTTTTTATTGCCCTCTTGTCTTACTCAAAACACACTGTAACGTCTGGTATCTCTCTCTCTATCTCTCCCGGTCTCTCTCTTTTCTTGTCTCTTTTTTCCCCCTTCATTATCACCAAAACCCCAGTCCTGGATGTGTATGTGCTCAGCACGGACGGCCAGGTTCAGGATTTCAAATTTCCACAGGCCAGCAAGGGTGGTGTTTCTATCCAGCTGTCCTCCAATACTGTCAAGCTCAACAGTCGGAATGGTAAGCCCCATACACCCCCCTCTACGAAATCTCACTTCATTCACAGGCAGAGCTGCATGCGGGTGTTTATCCCAAGTGTGAGTGTTAGCTCAGACTTTTTGTTCCATTCCAGTGTCTATGAAAAGGTGAAGAGTATGTCGAACGGTCTGTCAATGCAGCTTGTCAAAACTGACAATACACAGTGATTACTCCGTGGGACTGTTAGATAGGAGCGACCACTAAGGATTTGAACCCTAAAACCCAGCACCATGATATTTTCTGAAGAAAACTGACAACTCCCACTTATATTCCCTCATGGTCTAGTCCGTCTTTTTATTCTCTGCCCTTAGTGTTTTTTTAACACTACAGTTACTGCTGCTTTTATTTTAAAAGAACATGTTTACCTAGCCGCTTACCTATTCTGTTTTTCCTTTCTTCAGGGGTTGCCAAGCTGGTGTTTGTTTTGTACAAAAACCTTGGGCAGTTTCTCAGCACTGACAACGCCACGATCAAAATGTCCAACGATGCTTATGGGCGGAATGTGTCGGTGGCTGTAAATTCGGACATCATTGCCGCCTCCATCAACAAAGAGTCCAGTCGCGTGTTCATCACGGACCCTGTGATTTTCACCCTGGAACACATTGATGTGAGTCTTCCTAAGCTAAATTAATGGAGAGGTCATAAAACCGCTGGGAAAGAGAATAGCTTTGGATAAAAGCGTCTTCTAAATGGCATATACAGGTAACCGCCAAAATAAAGGAAACACTTGAGGAATACTAAGTATATTGAAAGCAGGTGCTTCCACACAGATGTGGTTCCTGAGTTAATTAAGCAATTAAAACATCTCATCATGCTTAGGTTCATGTATAAAAATGCCCAGTTGCCCATTATTCTAGCTACATGGCTAGAAGAGGAGATATCAGTTACTTTGAAAGAGGGGTCTCAAAGGAGCATAGGGGTTTAAAGCAGGGGTTCCCAACCTTTTTTCCCCAGGGCCCCATTACATTTAAACATTTCATTTGTTTAAATTTCTTTAGATTATTATTTATTTAGATAGCCTATATTAAATGCACCATCATTTTGTTTAATTTGAGGGACCTAGGAAATGTTGTTGTTTTGAAGCTCAGTTCCTGCATTTCTACGTAGTTTAACAAGACTCATTACTATATTAATAATAATGATAATAATAGTAATAATAATAATAATAATAATAATAATAATAATAATAATAATAATAATAATAATAATAATAATAATGAACATGGAAAAGTCTAGACCTGATTTCCCAAAATGTTATTCCACTACCAAATATGTTTTATTATGATAATTTTCATGAACCTTCAATTGAATATTCTGTTTTACAGAAGGTGAATAGATCAATTGATAGCGACAGAATCACACATTGTATAAGATTACTTCCCAAGCAAAGTAAAATGTATTTGCGTCCTCGACTTATCATAGCGGTAAAGATATTCCCATGTGTATCAGAGTTGCGTCTTCCTCTGTAATTTTACCGCTTGTTTCTAGCCTAAAGCATCATGGATTTATGTGTTGTTTTAGATTGGTATAGACAATTGCGATCACGTTGGTATATGTGTGTGTGACTAAGACGAGTAGGTACGGTGTCTCAGGCGCCGCTCCAGAATCTCCAATAAGTGTTCAGTTGGGTTGAGATCTGGAGTCTGAGCACACACACACACACACACACACACACACACACACACAGTTTAAAGGGTGTGTGTGTGTGTGTGTGTGTGTGTGTCTCAGACTCCAGATCTCAACCCAACTGAACACTTATTGGAGATTCTGGAGCGGCGCCTGAGACACCGTTTTCCACAACCACCAACAAAACACCAAGTGATGGAATTTGTCGTAGAAGAATGGTGTCGCATCCCTCCAATAGAGTTCCAGACACTTGTAGGATCTAGCCCAAGGCGCATTGAAGCTGTTCTGGCGGCTCGTGATGGCCAAACGTCCTATTAAGATACTTTATGTTGGTGTTGCCTTTATTTAGGCAGTTACCTGTATATAAATATGTATTTTTTGTTTTCCACATTTTGTTGTGTTACAGAATGAATTCAAAATTGACTAAATAGATTGTTGAGCTCAGGTGCTTGGAGTCCACCTGTGGCCAATTCAATTGTTGTTTGGACATGATTTAGAAAGAAACGCACCTGTCTATATAAGGTCCCACAGTTGACAGTGCATGTCAGAGCAGAAGCTATACCATGAAGTCCAAGGAACTGTCCGTAGAGCTCTGAAATAGAATTGTGATGAGGAATATATCTGGGGAAGGGTATAAAACAATTTTACATTTACATTTTAGTCATTTAGCAGACGCTCTTATCCAGAGCGACTTACAGTTAGTGAGTGCATACCTTTTCATACTGGCCCCCCGTGTGAAACGAACCCACAACCCTGGCGTTGCAAGCGCCATGCTCTACCAACTGAGCTACAGGGGACCTACACTTCTCGAGTGTTCAAAGTTTCAAAGAGCATAGTGGTCTCCATCATTGGGAAATTGAAAAAATATGGAACTACCCAGACTCTGCCTAGAGCTGGCCGTCCGACCAAACTGAGCAACCGGGCAAGAAGGACCTTGGTCAGGGAGGTGACCAAGAACCCAATGACCACTCTGACAGAACTACAGAGTTTCTTTGGCTGAGATGGGAGAACGTACCAGAAGGACAACAGTCTCTACAACACTTCACCAATCTGGGCTTTATGGGAGAGTGGCCAGTAGGAAGCCACTCCTGAGAAAAAGGTACATGACAGCATGCCTGGAGTTTGCAAAAAGGCACGTGAAAGATAATGAAAATATTCTGTGGTCTGATGAGACAAAAAATTAATACAAAGCTCTATGTCTAAAGAAAACCAGGCACAGCTCATCACCCGTCTATGCTACTGTGAAGCGTAGTGGTGGCAGCATCATGCTATGGGGATGTTTTTCAGTAGCAGTGATTGGGAGACTGGTAAGGATAGAGGGAACAATGAATGGAGCCAAATAGAGGGAAATCCTTCATCAGAACCTGCTTCAGAGTGCAAACGACCATAGACTGCGGTGAAGATGTATGTTCCAACAGGAAAAATACCCAAAGCATACAGCCAAAGCAATGGAATGGCTTCAGAACAAAAATGTGAAAGTCCTTGAGTGGCCCAGCCAAAGCCCAGACTTGAATTCCAGTGAAAATCTATGGAAAGACTTGAAGATTGCTGTTCACCGCCGCTCCCATCTAACTTAGCAGAACATAAGAAAATCTGCAAGGAAGAATGGGAGTATCCCCAAATCCAGATGTGCAAAGCTGATATAGACATCCCGAAGATGACTCAAAGCTGTAATCGCCTCCAAAAGTGCTTCTACAAAGTATTGACTCAGGGGTGTGATTACTTATGTAAATGAGATATTTCTGTATTTATTTTTCAATGCATTTGCAAAATGTTCTATTAACATGTTTTCACTTTGTCATTATGGGGTATTGTGTGTAGATTGGTGAGAAAAATACTCATTTTAATCCATATTGAATTCAGGCTGTAACACAACACATTTTGGAATAAGTCAAGGGGTATGAATACTTTTTGAAGGCAACATAAGGATATAAATTATTCCCATTTTATTTTATGGAGGAACAAACTAATTTATAGATTAGCCATACAATGTAGGATTAAATTACTGGAGAATCAATTATCCTTTATCTTTTAAAGTTGTCAAGAGGGACTCCCAGAGGGCTACTCATGAGTCTGTTCTTTATCAAGGAAATTGTTCATTTCCAAAGACAAGCCGGCCCACCAATTGTATAAACAAACAGTAATAACACGAGGAATAAATACACAATGAGTAACAATAACTTGGCTTTATTTTTTTATTTAACTAGGCAAGTCAGTCAAGAACAAATTCTTATTTACAATGACGGCCTACACGGACGACGCTGGGCCAATTGTGCGCCGCCCTATGGGACTCCCAATCACGGCCAGTTGTGATACAGCCTGGAATCGAACTAGGGGGTCTGTAGTGATGCCTCAAGCACTGAGATGTTGTGCCTTAGACCGCTGCGCCACTCGGGAGCCGTTATACAACGGGTGGGTCTAAATCCTGAATGCTGATTTGTTAAAACCACATTCCAGCCGGTGTCTATTCCACAAGTTACCACCGGCTAAATCTATGACGTTAAAATGCCTATTTACTCTGTTCCATCTGACTGCGCAATCCACTGTCTCATTAGCCCAGCCAGGCACTTTATAAACTTGATCTCCACTATAAAAAGCATCTAGACATTATCTCACATTTCTTTTAGACTAACATTTCATTTTCAACAGCAGAGATTTGTATAAACCTTGCTGTCTGTCTCTCCGACATTTGCAACATTGTTTCAATATTCAAATTCGATCTCCAGCTGTCCAATAGTAATGAACGTGTCGGGAGTCGGGACGAGACAGACAGGCAGCGTTTCTCAACCAGTCGAAATCATGAATCAGCTGGCATAATTTTTTTTTCAATTGAAAAAAGGTCAAACGAAACGAAATGCAGCTAGTTTACAGTCTTTCCAGCTTCAGTTTGAAGTGATTGTGTTAGCTGTGTTGTTGGCTAGCTCCTCTGAACAACAGTGTCCTGACGAGTGAGCACATTTTCTATGCCAAACAAAATCGCTCCTCATTAGCTCATTGTTATGGATGTATCCAAATAAATGTCACTAGAAAACAGCATAAACAAATGCAAATGCAGCTACTTTGCTGTTATTCTGGCTGCACTTTTTGACGTGAATTTAAGTTAGCCGTAGTTGGCTAGCTAGCAAGCAAGGGATAAGAACATTGCCTGCCAGTATGGCAATGGAACGGAACCAATAGAACGAATGACCAGCCGGCTTGGGTAGCAACCCTAGATCTTCTGGAAGGATGAAATAGTATGAATAAATTCATCAAATTAACGTTTCTAATGAAAATACAGTGCATTCGGAAAGGATTCAGACCCCTTCCCTTTTTCCACATTATGTTACGTTACAGCCTTATTCTAAAATTGATTAAATAAAATAAAATCCTCATTAATATACACACAATACCCCATAATGATCAAGCAAAAACTGTTTTTTAGAAATGCTAGCAAATATATTAAAAATAAAAAACAGAAATACCTTATTTACTTAAGTATTCAGACCCTACGCATCCTGTTTCCATTGATCATCCTTGAGATGTTTCTACAACTTCATTGGAGTCCACTTGTGGTAAATTCAATTGATTGGACATTATTTGGAAAGGCACACACCTATCTATATAAGGTCCCACAGTTGACAGTGCATGTCAGAGCAAAAACCAAGCCATGAGGTCGAAGGAATTGTCCCTAGAGCTGCGAGACAGGAATGTGTTGAGGCACAGATCTGGGGAAGGGTACCAAACAATGTCTGCAGCATTGAAGGTCCCCAAGAACACAGTGGCCTCCATCATTCTTGAATTGAAGAAGTTTGGAACCACCAAGACTCTTCCTAGAGCTGGCCGCCCGGCCAAACTGAGCAATTAGGGGAGAAGGGCCTTGTGTCGGGACTTCGTCTCTGGCCTAACAACAACCGTGCCAATATATCCTCCAAACACCGGCTTCTCGGGCATTATCACTTAAATATACACAGGGTACCATTACCGAGTCGATGTGCAGGGGTACGAGGTAATTGAGGTAGATATGTACATATAGCAGCGTATGTGATGAGTCAAAAGAGTTAGTACAAAGAGGGTCAATGCAGATAGTCCGTGTAGCTATTTGGTTAACTATTTTGTGATGTTATGGCTTGGGGGTAGAAGCTGTTCAGGGTCCTGTTGGTATGGCTTTGGTAGATTTAACAAGTACGCAACCAAATTAGATATTATATTTTTAAATAAATAAAGGAAATGCATTATGCACCTCTCCTTTATCAATGCAGTATCTTTATGCGAGTGGTAAAATGGTAATACGTTCTGTACATATTCTGATTTGGACAGTCAGTTATTTCAACACTTAATCTCATCATCAGATGGACCACTACTTCAACTCCAATTGCTCCTTTTGGAATTATTCTGAGAGGAGCATGATGGGATACTGGTCCACCCAGGGCTGCAAGCTCCTGGGCTCCAATAAGACCCACACCACCTGCTCCTGCAGTCATCTCACCAACTTTGCAGTTCTCATGGCACATCGGGAAAGCTCGGTAAGCAGCTCCTGTTTTGGTATATATATATTTTTTTCTTGGGTAAAACAATTTGTACAGTTTAAACCAATTTAAAAGTACAAATAAATCACATAGGATAACACATGAGAGAGTTAAATACACGTATTTCTAATGTACATTTCAGTAGATTTGCAGTATCATCTAGCATCTTTTTTTCCTCTATTCAGTAGATGAATTTGTTTCCCTATAGCCCATTCATTTCAATGATTTTATTGTACTTCAAAGTGTATTTCATGAGGGTCTGTAGGCCTAATACTCCATGTTTAATACTCCATGTTTTCCAGGTGTATGCAGATTATAGGAATTAAAAAAGTGCTTGTAGGAATTAAAACGACACGGCCTAACTACAGCACCGTAGCCTTGCTTTAAATTCCACCCAGTCAGTTGTCCTCTATCAGACGCTAATTGTACTCATTTGAAGGGCTCAGCCCATGATTGATGGCCGCTGAGCATTTATTTCCTCATGTCTCCCATGAAATAGAACAGTCATTTTCCCTTGGCTGCTTGCCAAAATTAAGTATGGAAGCATTGGCCATCCTTTATTTTTTTTGACAAAACAGGCATATTCATTTGCCCCATCCGTTAACCCCGCAGGGCCAAGATGGAGTGCACAAGTTACTCTTGACTGTCATCACCCGGGTGGGCATCGTCATCTCGCTGGTGTGCTTGGCCATCAGCATTTTCACCTTCTGCTTCTTCCGGGGCCTGCAGAGCGATCGCAACACCATCCACAAGAACCTGTGCATCAATCTCTTCATCGCCGAGTTAATATTCCTAATCGGTATCGATATGACTGAACCCAAGGTAAGCACCACAGATTGACCTATTGATTTTATTTTTGTGGATGTGTTCTTTTCTGTATATTTTTCTGTTGCACCCCAAACTAAAAACCCTTCCATGTTAAAGTCATGAGACTTTCAAACATAGTTGTGTCTAACCTTCAGTAATTGTCCTCTGCATGACATGGGTCAGACAGACAGCACCATTAATATGGATTACAGAGGAGGGATGTCATGCAGTACTTTCCACTTTTTTCTTTGTCACTGAAAGCTATCGTTTAGAACGTTCTGAAACACTCAATACAGCCTCTGCACCCTTTTAGTTCTTCAATTTCCTCTGCATTCTCTTTTAGTTCTACTTCTCTCCATGGCCTTTGTGTAGTCATAGTACCTTCCACCTCCACACAGTCAGTATTCACTGTAAAACCAAGGCTCAATGAAAGGAAAAAAGCAGAAGTAATTCAAATAGGTTGACCATGGAGCCTGCAGCCCTTAGCCTTTCAAGACAACTGTCATTTAAGTAGCCAGCTGCAAGGTCGAACTTGAGCGAACCTGTAAGCAGCATAGTGTGTTTGAATATGTTTTGGTCTTTCAAAGGGAAGTGTGATAACCTTTACTTCTGTTCATTACTTACATTGAAATGCACATAACTACCGTATAATAACAATCGCACTCAATTGAATTACATCATTTTCATTGGGATTTGAGAAGAATAACATGGAATGTTAAAGTTAATATCTATAATGTTTTGATGAATTGAAACTATTAATCCATCCACTATAGATTGGCTGTTCCATCGTCGCTGGGATTTTGCATTTCTTCTTCCTGGCCTCATTCTCCTGGATGTGTTTGGAGGGCGTTCAGTTATACCTCATGCTGGTGGAAGTTTTCGAGAGTGAACATTCAAGGAAAAAGTACTACTATGTATCTGGATACCTTCTCCCAGCCATTGTGGTGGGTGTCTCTGCTGCTATTGACTACAGGAGCTACGGGACAAAGAAAGCGTACGTACAATTTTATTTTACGCTATTGTGTTCTCTAAGAAACTGTCATAGTTCATACAGTTGAAGTCGGAAGTTTGCTTACACTTAGGTTGGAGTCATTAAAACTTGTTTTTCAACCACTCCGCAAATGTCTTGTTAACAAACTATAGTTTTGGCAAGTCGGTTAGGACACCTACTTTGTGCATGACACAAGTAATTTTTCCAACAATTGTTTACAGACAGATTATTTCACATATAATTCACGGTATCACAATTCCAGTGGGTCAGAAGTTTACATGCACTAAGTTGACTGTGCCTTTAAACAGCTTGGAAAATTCCAGAAAATGATATCATGGCTTTAGAAGCTTCTGATGGGCTACTTGACATAATTTCAGTCATTTGGAGGTGTACCTGTGGATGTATTTCAAGGCCTACCTTTAAACTCAGTGCCTCTTTGCTTGACATCGTGGGAAAATCAAAATAAATCAGCCAAGACCTCAGAAAACAAATTGTAGACCTCCACAAGTCCGGTTCATCCTTGGGAGCAATTTCCAAACGCCTGAAGGTACCACGTTCATCTGTACAAACAATAGTACGCAAGTATAAACACCATGGGACCACGCAGCCGTCATACTGCGCAGGAAGGAGACGCATTCTGTCTCCTAGAGATTAACGTACTTTGGTGAGAAAAGTGCAAATCAATCCCAGAACAACAGCAAAGGACCTTGTGCTGGAGGAAACAGGTACAAAAGTATCTATATCCACAGTAAAGCGAGTCCTATATCGACATAACCTGAAAGGCCACTCAGCAAGGAACTGCTCCAAAACCGCCATAAAAAAGCCAGAATACGGTTTGCAACTGCACATGGGGACAAAGATCGTACTTTTTGGAGAAATGTCCTCTGGTCTGATGAAACAAAAATAGAACTGTTTGGCCATAATGACCGTTGTTATGTTTGGAGGAAAAAGGGGAATGCTTGCAAGCTAAAGAACACCATCCCAACCGTGAAGCACGGCGGTGGCAGCATCATGCTGTGGGGGTGCTTTGCTGCAGGAGGGACTGGTGCACTTCACAAAATAGATGGCATCATGAGGAAGGAAAATTATGTGGATATATTGAAGCAACATCTCAAGACATCAGTCAGGAAGTTAAAGCTTGGTCGCAAATGGGTCTTCCAAATGGACAATGCTTCCAAAATTGTGGCAAAATGGCTTAAGGACAACAAAGTCAAGGTATTGGAGTGGCCATCACAAAGCCCTGACCTCAATCCTATAGAACATTTGTGGGCAGAACTGAAAAAGCCTGTGCGAGCAAGGAGGCCTACAAACCTGACTCAGTTACACCAGCTCTGTCAGGATGAATGGGCCAAAATTCACCCAACTTATTGTGGGAAGCTTGTGGAAGGCTACCTGAAACGTTTGATCCAAGTTAAACAATTTGAAGGCAATGCTACCAAATACTAATTGAGTGTATGTAAACTTCTGACCCACTGGGAATGTGATGAAAGAAATAAAAGCTGAAATAAATCATTCTCTCTACTACTATTCTGACATTTCACATAAAGTGGTGATCCTAACTGACCTAAGACAGGGAATTACTAGGATTAAATGTCAGGAATTGTGAAAAACTGAGTTTAAAAGTATTTGGCTAAGGTGTATGTAAACTTCCGACTTCAACTGTATATACCGTGTGTATATGCAGTATGGACGCTAAAATGTGACTAAGAACTATCTTCACTGTCGTCGCTTTTGTCTGCACCTGAGACCCCTTCCTGGAATGGACTGATCCATTTTTTATGTAATTTTAAAACGCCTGACAGACTCAACACTGTGGTTTCTAGGGAGGCATGGCAGCATTAATGCCTTTCTGTTCAAAGACCCTCCTGCGACCTCTTGTTTGTAAATGCTCTCTTAAAGAGCGGAGTGCTGTCTTGAAAAAGGCTTTTACATAGATTAATGATAGTATTTTAGCTAAGCTTCAGGATTGAGGCAAAGCTAGAGTCCTCACTTTTGTCTTGTTTAACCATGTAACTGAAATACTTGCGAGGCAGCTTTTGAAAGTGAAGTTGGGGCTTTGTTTTTAAATGGCTATTTTTAGGTAGCTTTTTCTTTGATTATTGACAATAAATTAACTCCCATGTGTTAAGAGGGGCAGGGTACGTTTTTGTACTCACAATTCATGCCCTTGCATTCATATTTGGCCTAAGGAGGCTGTTGATAGACTGGGTTTAGTTGTTGTTCCTCGTGTGTTTTGTTCTTTTATGGATTCCTAACATATTTGTTTTATCTTCCATCATAGTTGCTGGCTAAGAGTGGACAATCACTTCATATGGAGCTTTTTAGGACCTGTCACCTTCATCATCATGGTAAGTTAGTTGTATTTTCATGAGAGAGAGGGAGAGAGAGAAAAATGTTTCTCAATGATTGGCCACACTGATACAGTATGTTCATAGTTACTTGCAATTGTCAGTGCCAAGGACCGATGAGATTGACAACAACCACAGTGTGAAAGACTAAGGGTCGAATAGTATCTTTTAATTTTGTAATTTTTTGTGAAACCCACCGTTTTCTGCTCAAATCCATTTTCTGAATTTACCTAATGAGCCTGAAATAGTCCTAAATGTCTTGGAGTAACAGTTTCTGTCTGAAAGAACAAGTAGGACACGAAATGCAAAACATCTCTGTTCTTCTCATGCCCCCATGCTGTAGTATTTAGTAATAGTAGTAGTATTTATTGGGAACCCCAATTAGCCACTTCCTGGGATCAAAACAGGAAACAAAACACAACAAATAAAATACAAATATAATAGTCATAATACAGTGAGGGAAAAAAGTATTTGATCACCTGCTGATTTTGTACGTTTGCCCACTGATAAATAAATGATCAGTCTATAATTTTAATGGTAGGTTTATTTGAACAGTGAGAGACAGAATAACAACAACAAAATCCAGAAAAACGCATGTCAAAAATGTTATAAATTGATTTGCATTTTAATGAGGGAAATAAGTATTTGACGCCCTCTCAATCAGAAAGATTTCTGGCTCCCAGGTGTCTTTTATACAGGTAACAAGTTGAGATTAGGAGCACACTCTTAAAGGGAGTGCTCCTAATCTCAGTTTGTTACCTGTATAAAAGACACCTGTCCACAGAAGCAATCAATCAATCAGATTCCAAACTCTCCACCATGGCCAAGACCAAAGAGCTCTCCAAGGATGTCAGGGACAAGATTGTAGACCTACACAAGGCTGGAATGGGCTACAAGACCATCGCCAAGCAGCTTGGTGAGAAGGTGACAACAGCTGGTGTGATTATTCGCAAATGGAAGAAACACAAAAGAACTGTCAATCTCCCTCGGCCTGGGGCTCCATGCAAGATCTCACCTTGTGGAGTTGCAATGATCATGAGAACGGTGAGGAATCAGCCCAGAACTACACAGAGGATCTTGTCAATGATCTCAAGGCAGCTGGGACCATAGTCACCAAGAAAACAATTGGTAACACGCTACGCCGTGAAGGACTGAAATCATGCAGGGCCCGCAAGGTCCCCCGGCTCAAGAAAGCACATATACAGGCCCATCTGAAGTTTGCCAATGAACATCTGAATGATTCAGAGGAGAACTGGGTGAAAGTGTTGTGGTCAGATGAGACCAAGATTGAGCTCTTTGGCATCAACCCATCTCGCCGTGTTTGGAGGAGGAGGAATGCTGCCTATGACCCCAAGAACACCATCCCCACCGTCAAACATGGAGGTGGAAACATTATGCTTTGGGGGTGTTTTTCTGCTAAGGGGACAGGACAACTTCACCGCATCAAAGGGACGATGGACGGGGCCATGTACCGTCAAATCTTGGGTGAGAACCTCCTTCCCTCAGCCAGGGCATTGAAAATGGGTCGTGGATGGGTATTCCAGCATGACAATGACCCACAACACACAGCCAAGGCAACAAAGGAGTGGCTCAAGAAGAGGCACATTAAGGTCCTGGAGTGGCCTAGCCAGTCTCCAGACCTTAATCCCATAGAAAAGCTGTGGAGGCAGCTGAAGGTTCGAGTTGCCAAATGTCAGCCTCGAAACCTTAATAACTTGGAGAAGATCTGCAAAGAGGAGTGGGACAAAATCCCTCCTGAGATGTGTGCAATCCTGGTGGCCAACTACAAGAAACGTCTGACCTCTGTGATTGCCAATAAGGGTTTTGCCACCAAGTACTTATTTCCCTCATTAAAATGCAAATCAATTTATAAAATTTTTGACATGCGTTTTTCTGGATTTTTTTCTTGTTATTCTGTCTCTCACTGTTCAAAAAAACCTACCATTAAAATTATAGACTGAGCATGTCTTTGTCACTGGGCAAACGTACAAAATCAGCAGGGGATCAAATAATTTTTTCCCTCACTGTATACATAATACACATAATATACATAATATACACTACATATGCCTCATGCTACAGAAACAGGAGATGGCTCCTGCCCTATGAGCCGTTCTGGCTCACACAAGCCAAGGATTCGTGCAAGGTCACCCACCTACAGTTGAAGTCGGAAGTTTACATACACCTTAGCCAAATACATTTAAACTCAGTTTTTCACAATTCCTGACATTTAATCCTAGTAAAAAGTACCTGTCTTAGGTCAGTTAGGATCACCACTTTATTTTAAGAATGTGAAATGTCAGAATAATAGATTTATTTCAGCTTTTATGTCTTTCATCACATTCCCAGTGAGTCAGAAGGTTACATACACTCAATTAGTATTTGGTATTATTGCCTTTAAATTGTTTAACTTGGGCCAAACGTTTCGGGTAGCTTCCACAAGCTTCCCACAGTAAGTTGGGTGTAACTGAGTGAGTTTTGTAGGCCTCCTTGTCCGCACACGCTTTTTCAGTTCTGCCCACACATTTTCTATAGGATTGAGGTCAGGGCTTTGTGATGGCCACTCCAATACCTTGACTTTGTTGTTCTTAAGCCATTTTGCCACAACTTTGGAAGTATGCTTGGGGTCATTTTCCATTTGGAAGACCCATTTGCGACTAAGCTTTAACTTCCTGACTGATATCTTGACATGTTGCTTCAATATATCCACATAATTTTCCTTCCTCATGATGCCATCTATTTTGTGAAGTGCACCAGTCCCTCCTGCAGCAAAGCACCCCCACAGCATGATGCTGCCACCCCCGTGCTTCACGGTTGGGATGGTGTTCTTCGGCATGCCAGCCTTCCCCTTTTTCCTCCAAACATAACGATGGTCATTATGGCCAAACACTCTATTTTTGTTTCATCAGACCAGAAACAATTTCTCCAAAAACTACGATCTTTGTCCCCATGTGTAGTTGCAAACCGTAGTCTGGCTGTTTTGGAGCAGTGGCTTCTTCCTTGCTGAGCGGCCTTTTAGGTTATGTCGATATAGGACTCGTTTTACTGTGGATATAGATACTTTTGTACCTGTTTCCTCCAGCATCTTCACAAGGTCCTTTGCTGTTGTTCTGGGATTGATTTCCACTTTTCGCACCAAAGCACGTTCATCTCTAGGAGACAGAACGCGTCTCCTTCCTGAGCGGTATGACGGCTGTGTGGTCCCATGGTGTTTATACTTGTGTACTATTGTTTGTTGTTTGTACAGATGAACGTGGTACCTTCAGGCGTTTGGAAATTGCTCCCAAGGATGAACGAGACTTGTGGAGGTCTACAATTTTTTTTCTGAGGTCTTGGCTGATTTATTTTGATTTTCCCATGATGTTAAGCAAAGAGGCACTGTGTTTGAAGTTTGGCCTTGAAATACAGTGGGGAAAAAAATATTTAGTCAGCCACCAATTGTGCAAGTTCTCCCACTTAAAAAGATGAGAGAGGCCTGTAATTTTCATCATAGGTACACGTCAACTATGACAGACAAACTGAGAATTTTTTTTCCAGAAAATCACGTTTTAGGATTTTTAATTAATTTATTTGCAAATTATGGTGGAAAATAAGTATTTGGTCACCTACAAACAAGCAAGATTTCTGGCTCTCACAGACCTGTAACTTCTTCTTTAAGAGGCTCCTCTGTCCTCCACTCGTTACCTGTATTAATGGCACCTGTTTGAACTTGTTATCAGTATAAAAGACACCTGTCCACAACCTCAAACAGTCACACTCCAAACTCCACTATGGCCAAGACCAAAGAGCTGTCAAAGGACACCAGAAACAAAATTGTAGACCTGCACCAGGCTGGGAAGACTGAATCTGCAATAGGTAAGCAGCTTGGTTTGAAGAAATCTACTGTGGGAGCAATTATTAGGAAATGGAAGACATACAAGACCACTGATAATCTCCCTCGATCTGGGGCTCCACGCAAGATCTCACCCCGTGGGGTCAAAATGATCACAAGAACGGTGAGCAAAAATCCCAGAACCACACGGGGGGACCTAGTGAATGACCTGCAGAGAGCTGGGACCAAAGTAACAAAGCCTACCATCAGTAACACACTACGCCGCCAGGGACTCAAATCCTGCAGTGCCAGACGTGTCCCCCTGCTTAAGCCAGTACATGTCCAGGCCCGTCTGAAGTTTGCTAGAGTGCATTTGGATGATCCAGAAGAGGATTGGGAGAATGTCATATGGTCAGATGAAACCAAAATATAACTTTTTGGTAAAAACTCAACTCGTCGTGTTTGGAGGACAAAGAATGCTGAGTTGCATCCAAAGAACACCATGCCTACTGTGAAGCATGGGGGTGGAAACATCATGCTTTGGGGCTGTTTTTCTGCAAAGGGACCAGGACGACTGATCCGTGTAAAGGAAAGAATGAATGGGGCCATGTATCGTGAGATTTTGAGTGAAAACCTCCTTCCATCAGCAAGGGCATTGAAGATGAAACGTGGCTGGGTCTTTCAGCATGACAATGATCCCAAACACACCGCCCGGGCAACGAAGGAGTGGCTTCGTAAGAAGCATTTCAAGGTCCTGGAGTGGCCTAGCCAGTCTCCAAATCTCAACCCCATAGAAAATCTTTGGAGGGAGTTGAAAGTCTGTGTTGCCCAGCGACAGCCCCAAAACATCACTGCTCTAGAGGAGATCTGCATGGAGGAATGGGCCAAAATACCAGCAACAGTGTGTGAAAACCTTGTGAAGACTTACAGAAAATGTTTGACCTGTGTCATTGCCAACAAAGGGTATATAACAAAGTATTGAGAAACTTTTGTTATTGACCAAATACTTATTTTCCACCATAATTTGCAAATAAATTCATAAAAAATCCTACAATGTGATTTTCTGGATTTTTTTTCCTCATTTTGTCTGTCATAGTTGATGTGTACCTATGATGAAAATTACAGGCCTCTCTCATCTTTTTAAGTGTAGAACTTGCACAATTGGTGGCTGACTAAATACTTTTTTCCCCACTGTACATCCACAGCTACACCTCCAATTGACTCAAATTATGTCAATTAGCCTATCAGAAGCTTCTAAATCCATGACATCATTTTCTGGAATTTTCCAAGCTGTTTAAAGGCATAGTCAACTTAGTATATGTAAACTTCTGACCCACTGGAATTGTGATACAGTGAATAATAAGTGAAATAATCTGTCTGTAAACAATTATTGGAAAAATTACTTGTGTCATGCACAAAGTAGATGTCCTAACCGACTTGCCAAATCTATTGTTTGTTAACAAGAAATTTGTGGAGTGGTTGAAAAACGAGTTTTAATGACTCCAACCTAAGTTTATGTAAACTTCCGACTTCAACTGTACATAATACAATAAATAATACAGTGAAAAATACTATAGAAAATATATAAAAATGACTGTCTCTTCACAGTCCCCATGGTGCCGTAAGGTGTTCTTTTATCTGGTTTTGGAGTCTGGTTTTATTGCTTGCTTGAGTTACCTTGGGTGGCAGAGAGTTCTATGTAGTCATGGCTCTATTAAATACTGTGCGTTTCCCAGCCTCTGTTCTGGACCTGGGGACTGTGAAGAAACCTCTGAATGCATGTCTTGTGTTGTACTGATGAGTGACCGAACTGTGTGCCATCTGCTTGAACAAACAGTTTGGTACCTTGCACAAGACCAATAGTGATGCAGTCAATCTCTCCTCAACTTTGAGCCAGGAGAGATTGACATGCATGTTCCTGACATTCACCCTCTGTGTACATCTAAGTGCAATATGTGCTACTCTGTTCTGGACCAACTGCAATTTGCCTGTCCCTCTTTGCCGCACATGACTACACAACTGGGCAGTAGTCCAGGTGCGACAAAACTAGGGCCTGTAGGACCTGTCTGGTTGACTGAGATGTCAAGCAAGCAGAGTAACGCCTTATCATGGACAGACCTCTTCCCATTTTAGCAACCATTGTCTATATGTTTTGAACATGAGTCTGTAATTCCTTAAATGGGATGCTCAGTAAAAAAATATATCACTGACCAGGTGAATCCAGGTGAAAGCTATGATCCCTTATTGATGTCCCATTTTAAATCCACGTCAGTCAGTGTAGATGAAGGGGAGGAGACAGGTTAAAGAAGGATTTTTAAGCCTTGAGACAATTGAGACATGGATTGTGTATGTATGCCATTCAGAGGTTGAATGGGCAAGACAAAAGATTTAAGTGCCTTTGAATGGGGTATGGTAGGAGTTGCCAGGCGCACCTTTTTGAGTGTGTCAACAACTGCAACGCTGCTGGGTTTTTCATGCTCAACAGTTTCCCGTGTGTGTCAAGAATGGTCCACCACCCAAAGGACATCCAGACAACATGACACAACTGTGGGAAGCATTGGAGTCGCCATGGGCCAGCATCCCTGTGGAAGGCTTTCGACACCTTGTATGCCCCGACGAATTGAGGCTGTTCTGAGGGCAAAAGGTGTTCCTAATGTTTTGTACACTCAGTGTATGTGCTGTTCAAACATTATTTACTGGTCATGACATTATTATCTCCAACGTGATCAATGGAGGTTCAGTGGCTCCCAGGGAAGAGGCCTGGGGGAGTTATATTTTCCCACTTGAAAAAAATATAGAAGAAATAACTGGTGACATTCATCGGATGTCAGAGCCCTTGGAGCCCTTTTTACTGTCTATTGTTTTGGCCTCTTTCACACCACGTGAATGGTAACCGTCTCCAAACTGTCTCCTCTGCAGAGGGAGGAAGAGCAATATTTGTTCAGCTCTGTGTTCATTATCAGGCGTAATGGCTGGATTTACAGACGCGCTGACCTCCCTGAGCGAGAACACAGCAGTCAGAAGGAGGGCTTCCTCTTTGCCGGCTCTTATTGCGGTGCTCTACTGCTTTATGACAACAGCTGGCCAGCGAGGTTTTGTAACACACAAAAGACTCACCCGTTCAGTAGAGAAATATAATAAATTCCCTTAAAATGCAAATTAAAGGGGGCGTGTTAAATATTTATCCCCGTGTCAGCAAATGCTCTGCCAACCGCGTGAGATCTTCTCTAAATTGGACATTGTTGTTTTTGCGTTTTGGTTTCGGAATTATTTGCATGAAAAAATGTGTTGGCTGTTGAGATGATAATCCGGAATCCCATTCCCAGTGACCTGCATGATAAAACGGTGACCCTGACAAAATGTATATGTTGTTGCAGTGCTAATGTTGGACAGGAATGAGGATTTGCAGTTCTAGCGGAGGGAGGTATCGTAGGGCTGCTTTTTTTCTGTTTGCAACAATTGACAACAAACGATGAAGCACAAGGGTAGGGGATCTCAAGGCAATGTGTGGTTCCTCAACAAATTGGCTTTGTCCTTGTCAATGAGATAGGAGAGAGAGAGCGAGAGAGAGAGACACACAGACAGACAAAAAAAAACATCCAATCTCACATTCAGCTGCAGCAGCCACAGCTCCTGTCTTCGAACACCATACTCTCCCGCTGTGTAACTTTTGGTCTAACACGAGGTGGTCAGGCTCAGTGAAAAGCACTCACAAAAATGTTGTTTTTCCTCCTCCTCCCTAGTTTTTTTACTCCCCCACCTCCCTGAAACCCGTCTTAAAGCCCGGACTTGATGTGAAGCTTGAAGAAGCACTCTGTTCAGCCCTGTTCTCAGGCAAGAGGTTGGTTGGCCTTGTCTCCGGGCACAGAGGGTATTAGCTCCATGAAGAAGGAACATGGAAGTAATGACTGGTGGGGGGAAACCATTAGTATGCCTG
Organism: Coregonus lavaretus; assembly: GCF_964263955.1. NCBI lineage: Eukaryota > Metazoa > Chordata > Actinopteri > Salmoniformes > Salmonidae > Coregonus > Coregonus lavaretus. The sequence goes on from NC_139993.1 coordinate 15,652,690, forward strand.
AGATGCTTTAACAGCAAGACTTTGGATCATGACACGTCGCAAGCAGTTCCTATCATCTGGACAGCTCCATCTGCACCTTTAATATTTCATCCCCAGTTCACAAGGAGTTCAGCGTTGCAGCACTCACTCGGCACACACTTGCTCAGGAAAAAGCTTTCTCCTCGGTCCCAGTGTGGCAGAGAAGATGCTTCTGCTTGGCTAGCGGTGATGATTCAGAGCAGAGAGAGAGAGGCCCAGTCCTAGTAGCTTGCAGGCTGCTGCTCTCACTAGGTAGCCCGGGCCCTGGGGAAGGCAGAGAAAGCGTGTCGGTGGGGGTGGTGAACATGTGCCGTGCTAGCTAGGTTCCTTTAAAGTACTGTTGTCCCCGTCCTCTGTCTCATTGGATCCATGTCACCACTCCAGGGTGTGTGAAAGGCATTTACAAGTCCTCGACTCATGCAAGCGAAGTGATAAAAATGATTTGTCTGATGGCGGCAGAAACAAAACGCTGCATCACTCTGAAAGTCCATGATATGAAGGAGCTGCTCCATTTATGTATTTATTTATTTTTTGCCCTCGCTTGTTATGCTCTGGTTATTTTTCTGTGACTCCGCTGGTTGATTAGGCGGGGGAGGGGGAGATATCGATCACCTAGCTACTCTTTTCATAGCAGAGTGCAGTAGAGCGCAAGGGGAGCGTGAATGAACAGCCAGACATGACATGTCCAGTACATTATGGAGCTCACAAAGCACCTCCATTTGTCTCATTCCTTCATATTGGGGTTTTTCATTCACTCTTGGCAGCATTCCGAAGATAAACTGAGACTATTGAAAAGCTTTGTTCATGTTCAGCTAAGTAAACTTGTTAAAATGAATATAGTTAAATCACCTCTTACCAGAATGTCCTCATTTTTAAAATCAAGATGTGGAAGGTTCCTATTAGTAGAACCAACATGTTTTGTTGTTGGTTGTTTGTTTGTTTCTATAATTAATTAGCAGACTTTTTCGACATTTGTCCAGGGTTCACACAGAGTGCTTGAAGTGCTTGAAGTACTTGAATTTGGAGCTCAGAAAATCAAGTAATGGAATACCTTGAAAATCAGACATTTCCTCTACTTTGTCCTTGAAATTATTGGAGCCGATTTATAAGCTCGGACTTCTCAATATAATTATCCACTAATTTTATTTCTGATCAGTTTTTGTGAGAGATAGACGCTTTCGTTTGTTTCCCGTCGTTTCAGTTGACATGGGTTGTGCTAGTCTGTTAATTTATTGCGGTAAAACCACGTGCGGTTATTATGAGGACGACAATGTTGGCTTCAACTTGGCTTTCCATACAAAGTGTTCCATTACAAAGGGAACGTTTTTTGGGGGGGGGGGGGGGGGGGGCGCTTTCTCGTTTGAAAAACATGATACAATACCCTTCAACATCTCAAATGGCGAGGGTGATAATAATGCTACTGCTAGCCTTCATGGACAGGCTTAGGCTTTATCAGTGCGCTTGTGTCGCAAACATATCTACAAGTAGGCTATAAAAATCGCCATGCATGCAATCTATTTAGTCAGGCAATGTCCACATTATCCAGACATACTCAGAATGTAATAATAATTTGAATGCCAATGCATAGTGCCATTAGGAAGAACTATAAAATGCATGAGTCTTAAAGTGGTAATGCATACTTTTTTTGACACTTTTCGCATACCTTTTGGGGAGTTTTTTGCTATACTACAACAATTAAATATAAAATCGAGGTCCTTGAAAATTGCAATTTAGTGCTTGAAAAATTCCTTGAAAGTCCGTGAATTTGACTTGCCAATGTCTGTACGAACCTGTTTATCACATATACATTTCATATACAGTAGGTTATGCGTATGTGCGTGCTTTCGAGAGTCAGAGACCCAGTTCTGTCTCAGAATAGATAGTTTTAGGAGTCATTTGGAGCTGCTCCCTCTGTGTCTCTAAATCATGGTATTGGTTTATTTTTAAGGACCCAAATAAATGCCCTGAGATACAGCACACAGTATCCCCGTCTGAACTTGATATGCACCACTTGCTTTCTTAGGAATTCATGTGGTATTAAAACAAGGAAGTGAAAGTGATGGGAATCTCTCCCTGTCTATCTGTCTATTTTGCTGCACAGGAATTTGAGAAATATACTGCGTTCCATATAGCTTTTTATAGTTGCCAGACAGTAGTCGTGTTTTTTGGCTGGACTGTGATGGATTTTAATGCATGTTCATGCTCTTATTGATATAGAATGACAAAACATTTGGCGCCAGTCTGCTTGTCTGAGTCTTGCAGGACGATAGATGTCTATTACATTAGGGCAGTGGATGAGAGAAGCTCGGAAGGCACTCCTATTTTAATAGTTATGGACAAATTAACAGTCTTTTCTCCTTCACCATGCCATTAATCTCCATCAATTAACAATGCCATTACTCTGTTTTGACAGCTCAATCTCATCTTCCTGGTCATCACCATGTACAAAATGGTGAAGCACTCCACTACTCTGAAACCAGACTCCAGCAGACTGGAGAACATCAAGTAAGTAGAGCTTCTGGGAAATCGCACATTTTCCCATATTCTTGGCAATAGACAGATATTTCCTCAAGCCCATAAAGACAATAATACTGTATGGCATAGTACATTTTTTCAATGTACTGTAGAGGTAATGTTTTTGATAAGTCGAATTTGCTTCCTTGTCGGTAGCATTAATGTATCTGTATCTTGCCTCCCCTCTGGTACACATTGAAATTGTCCAGACAGAACATTTACCAGAGGAATTCCAATTGATCTCCAGAGAGATCAAATTTTACACAGAGGCTAGTGGTTTCGAGTGGGGCATTATGGCATGACCGTCCTGCAATGATGACAACATTTACTTTGTGAATGGTCTTTAGTCTTTGTTGTATCCCTCTGTGTCAGCGACCACAGGATTGTGTTGGCATGGCACACACCATTCGGAGGCTTCTGGCTCAAAGTATGCCCTGTTAGGGCTTCAGGGTGGGGTGAGTGGAAGCACTATCATGTGTTTCCCATGGAACAAAAACAATTTGAGTCCCAGAAAATGTGAGTCCCACAACCCTGGCGTTGCAAGCGCCATGCTCTACCAACTGAGCTTGAAATCAGTGAGTAAAATACAGGGGCTCCTGAAAGACATGGGCATTTTGGTTTGTTGGTTAGGGAGTGTTATTTTTGATGCCATGGCTTGGTTGCATAGACTAACCCTAACCAATTCACACCATGACATTATAACATCAACTCAGTTTCATCCCACTGTGTGTAGGAGCACTGATGCATTTATTTTGACCAATGTTTATTATTATTTATTTCCTTGATGACCATAGTTTACTATATGGAGCCACCATTAAGATATAGTGGTGAAACTACTCGCCGGAGTAGTGGTGAACATGTTTTTGGCCTAATTCCTACTATTCAACCAACTTTATTTTTGTGATCCTAGTAGTGCCAATAAACATCCAGTTCACCTCTACAATGTTTAATGCAATGCATTAGGTGGTTATGTGTTTTAAATGTGCACATTTGTTCCATTCATGTTGCAGTTTAATCACTTATCATTTAGTGGATATTGTCTTTTCGGTGTATAATGAAACTACACTGCATAAATGTTTGGGATATAAGTATTACTGTATTGTCTGTTGCCTTCTTGTGGTCTTATGTTGTCTGCACCAATCCTCAAGGACTTTGGTTTGTCAACCACATAGATGGGGGATGGAAATCAGCATAGCACCAGTGTCATTGCATGTTGCATGTCAAAGAGAAAGCTAATCTGCAGCGTCTCTCGTTTCTTTTCCTGTTGCGTTTCTTCTCTTCTCTCTGTCCTGTCTTCCACACCAGTAATTATCGTGTTTGTGACGGCTACTATAATACCGATTTGCCTGGGTAAGCTTTCACCATACATTTCCCCCAAATTGTCTTCATCGCAGAGCGGACATAGTAGCATAAACACAAATTGAACCGCACACAAGTGATTTGAACTGACCGGTTTACACATTTTGTAATTTCATCAACAGCCAAATACACACACACTCTCGCTTCTTGTTAGCCTCTTAATTTCATTCCATCGTAATTTTCCTATGATCAAAGGTGAAAATCTCTGCCTCAAAATGCCAACTAACCACGCTGTGATGCGTCTGATCTAATTTGTGTTTCTCTTTCCCGCTTATCATGCTCTCTAGCTATGAAGATAATAAACCATTTATCAAGTAAGGACATTAGCCCCAGAAGTCTGAATCTGTTCTTCAGCCTGTAGTTGATTTTCCTCACCAGTCTGCCTCTCTCTCTCTCTCTCTCTCTCTCTCTCTCTCTCTCTCTCTCGCTTTCTCTCTGTGGTCACTCCAAGGTGCTCCTCATTTTCTTTCCTTACTGTTCACATCCCCCATGTCTGTCCGTCCATCCGTCCGTCAGTCCGTCGCGTCTCTATCCAGTTTGCTGTTGTGTGTCTTGACCTCTGACCTGTGAAGGTGTTTGAAGGCTCCATAGGACCTTTAAACAACCGGCTGCAGGCTTTCCTCTATAGAAATAATAAATATATTATAGACTTGTTGAAAGGATTTCAGGCAACTGAAAGCCAAAACACAGGTAGTCATTTTTAACGAGTCTGATTTCCTGTTTCACCTCCCCCCCCCGATATGATACCTAAAGAACAGGATCTGTAGTCAAGCTTGAGTGTCCCATAAACATTGTGTGAATGTTGTCTGAGTTTTTGGTCTCCTTGGCTGAATCTACCGGTGTAGATGTCCAGCTTGTCCACCTGTCATGGTTTAGCTAGCACAGACTGATCATTATTCCAAGGGAACACAATATCTCCCTCACACTGGATTTCCCTTTTGTTTTTGTTTGTTGATTTGTTTGTTCAGATCCTGGGTCCTGGGGGCGTTTGCACTGCTTTGCCTGATGGGACTCGCGTGGTCGTTCGGCTTGTTCTTTATCAACGAGTCCTCTGTGGTGATGGCCTACCTCTTCACAATATTCAACACCTTCCAAGGAATGTTCATCTTAATTTTCCACTGCATTCTCCAGAAAAAAGTAGGTTTGCTTCCTTATACGTTTGCACTATAATTTTGCACAAACACTGTGATCATCTAGATGAGACTGAATCAATTGTCACTTTAAACAGTTTAGGAGAGAGTGGGGTAAATTGAGCCAAAGGGTTAGTTGAGTCACCCTTTGTTTCTAGGAGACCATACACAAAATTAATAATGTAACCAAATATTTAGGAAGAGGTCATAATTTCATGGAGTCTGTGAAGGAAGAAACCACATCGAAAAAGTGGTAAGTTAGGTCCGAAAAACTAATTTTCACCAAGTCAAATGAATTTACTGTGTTATAGGTTTCATGATTCTTCTATCTAAACCAAAGTATATTGTTTTGAGATTGTTTTGTACATCAGTTGGGGTCTCTATAAGCTACAATATGAGGTCCTAAACCTAGCATGAAAGTGCATCCTTGTAGCTGTGTGGGCTAATACAGTCAACATTTTGCCTTGGGGTAAGTTGAGCCAATGGCCACTATATCCAATACAAATTATGATTACATTTTGTCAGTTTTATCCACAATATGCATAGAATTTTTCTAATGTGTAACGCATACAGTACCAGTCAAAGGTTTGGACACACCTACTCATTCAAGGTTTTTTCTTTATTTTTACTATTTTCTACATTGTAGAATAATAGTGAAGACATCAAAACTATAAAATAACACATATGGAATCATGTAGTAACCAAAAAAGTGTTAAACAAATGAAAATATATTTTATATTTGAGATTCTTCAAAGTAGCCACCCTTTGCCTTGATGACAGCTTTGCACACTCTTAGCATTCTTTCAACCACCTTCATGAGGTAGTCACCTGGAATTACTTTCAATTAACAGGTGTGCCTTGTTAAAAGTTAATTTGTGGAATTTCTTTCCTTCTTAATGCGTTTGAGCCAATCAGTTGTGTTGTGACAAGGTAGGGGTGGTATACAGAAGATAGCCCTATATGATTAAAGACCAAGTCCATATTATTGCAAGAACAGCTCAAATAAGCAAAGAGAAAAGACAGTCCATCATTACTTTAAGACATGAAGGTCAGTCAATCCGGAAAATTGGCTCTCATGAGGACCGCCACAGGAAAGGAAGACCCAGAGTTACCTCTGCTGCAGAGGATACGTTCATTAGAGTTACCAGCCTCAAATAAATGTTTCACAGAGTTCAAGTAACAGACACATCTCAACTTCAACTGTTCAGAGGAGACTGCGTGAATCAGGCCTTCATGGTCGATTGGTGCAAAGAAGCCACTACTAAAGGACACCAATAAGAAGAAGAGACTTGCTTGGGCCAAGAAACACCAGCAATGGACATTAGACAGGTGGAAATCTGTACTTTGGTCTGATGAGTCCAAATTTGAGATGCAGAGTAGGTGAACAGGTGATCTCCGCATGTGTTGTTCCCACCGTGAAGCATGGAGGAGGAGGTGTAATAGTGTGGGGGTGCTTTGCTGGTGACACTGTCTGTGATTTATTTAGATTTCAAGGCACACTTAACCAGCATGGCTACCACAGCATTCTGCAGCGATACGCCATCCCATCTGGTTTGCGCTTAGTGGGACTATCGTTTGTTTTTCAACAGGACAATGACCCAAAACACACCTCCAGGCTGTGTAAGGGCTATTTGACCAAGAAGGAGAGTGATGGAGTGCTGCATCAGATGACCTGGCCTCCACAATCACCCAACCTCAAACCAATTGAGATGGTTTGGGATGAGTTGGACCGCAGAGAGAAGGAAAAGCAGCCAACAAGTGCTCAGCATATGTGGGAAATCCTTCAAGACTGTTGTAAAAGCATTCCTCATGAAGCTGGTTGAGAGAATGCCAAGAGTGTGCAAAGCTGTCATCAAGGCAAAGGGTGGCTACTTTGAAGAATCTAACATATAAAATATATTTTGATTTGTTTAACACTTTTTTTGTTACTACATGATTCCATATGTGCTATTTCATGGTTTTGATGACTTCACTATTATTCAACAATGTAGAAAATAGTAAAAATAAAGAAAAATCCTTGAATGAGTAGGTGAAAATTCTTGAATGAGTCCTAACTTTTGACTGGTACTGTATGAACTCAAGATTTTTGTTACAGAGCAGACATCATCATGCACAGTAAACAAGCAGGGGTCTAGCCCCCCTTGAGGTTCTTGAGAGAGCAGCCAAGGAAGTGAGAGAAGGGAAGAAGTCCATTTGAGCAGCAATAAGTGATGAAAAAATAGACTGAATGACACTGAAGAGGTACATTGACAAAAAAGACCTGTGTACCTGTGCGAAAGAGAGGCTATAATACAGTAGCAGAGGTGCACAACATCTTATCTGATGAAATGGAGTCTGAGCTTGCTAACCATATCAATAATCTTGCAGACCAGTTTTATGGGCTTAGTAGCCTCAAATGCAGAGAACTTGCCTACGAATTAGCACATCGAAACAACATCCATGTCCCAGACAACTGGTCAAGAAATGGAAGGGTAAGTAATGTTGAACAGAGAGATCTGTATCTGAATGTAGGCATACATTTAAGATATACAATTTACCAAACCCCCATTCCTTGAATTCAACTTTGACCTACCAGCACCATCACCCACTGTCACAGGACACCAGTCCCCACTTACCCCAAGGTGGATCAACTTACCCTGTTTCAATGCTCAACTTAACCCATACCCAGACCACTTTTTTTGAACAAGCTATGTTTTCAAAACTGTTATGGTTACATGAATTCTGGTTATTTCCAGGGATACACAACATCCTGAAATATATGTAGATATATTTGTTAGAAAGAATACTATATATTTCCCTTGACAGAGTGATGCTGAATGTAAAAAATGGCTCAACTTACCCCACTCTCCCCTAAACATATTTCATTGTAGTTTTGAGCATAATGAACCAACCTTTGTTCAACGACTCCTGTATTTGTATTCATTTGAGTTAATTTACAAATATTAAGGATAACATCCAATATAGGCTTAGCAAAGCCTCTGCTTTCAGGTTTGGCTCATGTTGTTCTCAAAAGCCTGGGGAAGTTCATAATGGAAAAGTATGAGTGGAGCATTGATTGCCAGCGGATGCTGGCTGATTGGCTGAGTAGATTTAGATTTTTTTAAACAACCACCCTTTCAATCCCTCTTCAGAAACACCAATTATCCAGAGTAAACTAATTTATGATCCAAGCATTGCTAGCATGTTATATTTTAGAAAATGGACATTTCAGAAATAATTTATAGTAAATATATTATATAATTTGGATGTAATGACAAAATCTATATATATATTTTTATAATAAATGGACACCTGTGAAAATGTTTCGCTGTTAGGTTTTGAATCTCTGCCTCTGTTTGAATGTGACTATTTCAATTGTTGGGAGGGGCAAATGACTTGGATACCATCCACCGTCTTTTAGCTGACAATAACTTCCTCAGGCTTTTGAATGGTACGGTATAGTCCAAGGGCTTTCAGTACTAGGCTTACAGTGCTTTCAGAAAATATTCATACCCCTTGAATTATTCCACATTTTGTTGTGTTACAGCCTGAATTCAAAATTGATTAAATACAGTGGGGGAAAAAAGTATTTAGTCAGCCACCAATTGTGCAAGTTCTCCCATTTAAAAAGATGAGAGAGGCCTGTAATTTTCATCATAGGTACACGTCAACTATGACAGACAAAATGAGAAAAAAAATTCAAGAAAATCACATTGTAGGATTTTTAATGAATTTATTTGCAAATTATGGTGGAAAATAAGTATTTGGTCAATAACAAAAGTTTCTCAATACTTTGTTATATACCCTTTGTTGGCAATGACACAGGTCAAACGTTTTCTGTAAGTCTTCACAAGGTTTTCACACACTGTTGCTGGTATTTTGGCCCATTCCTCCATGCAGATCTCCTCTAGAGCAGTGATGTTTTGGGTCTGTCGCTCGGCAACACAGACTTTCCACTCCCTCCAAAGATTTTCTATGGGGTTGAGATCTGGAGACTGGCTAGGCCACTCCAGGACCTTGAAATGCTTCTTACGAAGCCACTCCTTCATTGCCCGGGCGGTGTGTTTGGGATCATTGTCATGCTGAAAGACCCAGCCACGTTTCATCTTCAATGCCCTTGCTGATGGAAGGAGGTTTTCACTCAAAATCTCACGATACATGGCCCCATTCATTCTTTCCTTTACACGGATAAGTCGTCCTGGTCCCTTTGCAGAAAAACAGCCCCAAAGCATGATGTTTCCACCCCCATGCTTCACAGTAGGTATGGTGTTCTTTGGATGCAACTCAGCATTCTTTGTCCTCCAAACACGACGAGTTGAGTTTTTACCAAAAAGTTCTATTTTGGTTTCATCTGACCATATGACATTCTCCCAATCCTCTTCTGGATCATCCAAATGCACTCTAGCAAACTTCAGACGGGCCTGGACATGTACTGGCTTAAGCAGGGGGACACTTCTGGCACTGCAGGATTTGAGTCCCTGGCAGCGTAGTGTGTTACTGATGGTAGGCTTTGTTACTTTGGTCCCAGCTCTCTGCAGGTCATTCACTAAGTCCCCCCGTTTGGTTCTGGGATTTTTGCTCACTGTTCTTGTGATCATTTTGACCCCACAGGGTGAGATCTTGCGTGGAGCCCCAGATCGAGGGAGATTATCAGTGGTCTTGTATGTCTTCCATTTCCTAATAATTGCTCCCACAGTTGATTTCTTCAAACCAAGCTGCTTACCTATTGCAGATTCAGTCTTCACAGCCTGGTGCAGGTCTACAATTTTGTTTCTGGTGTCCTTTGACAGCTCTTTGGTCTTGGCCATAGTGGAGTTTGGAGTGTGACTGTTTGAGGTTGTGGACAGGTGTCTTTTATACTGATAACAAGTTCAAACAGGTGCCATTAATACAGGTAACGAGTGGAGGACAGAGGAGCCTCTTAAAGAAGAAGTTACAGGTCTGTGAGAGCCAGAAATCTTGCTTGTTTGTAGGTGACCAAATACATATTTTCCACCATAATTTGCAAATAAATTCATTAAAAATCCTACAATGTGTTTTTCTGGAAAAGAAATTCTCAATTTGTCTGTCATAGTTGACGTGTACCTATGATGAAAATTACAGGCCTCTCTCATCTTTTTAAGTGGGAGAACTTGCACAATTGGTGGCTGACTAAATACTTTCCCCCCCCACTGTACCTCATAATGACAAAGTGAAAACATGTTTTTAGAAATGTTTGCAAAGTTTTCACACCCCTGAGTCAATGCATGTTAGAATCACCTTTGGCAGGTATTACAGCTGTGAGTCTTTCTGGGTAAGATCTAAGAGCTTTGCACACCTGGATTGTACAATATTTACACATTATTCTTAAACAAATTCTTCAAGCTCTGTCAAGTAGGTTTTTGATCATTGCTAGACAGCCATTTTCATGTCTTGTTACAGATTTTCAAACCAATGTAGCCCTTTCCTGCAGTCAAATGACCTAGTGGCCTCATGGGTGGAATGTTATTAATATTCTTCATAATTTCATAATTACTAAACATATATATTTTTTAAACGCAGAAAATCCTGTGTTTCTATTTCAAACAGTTTTGTTATATTTCAGTCTTCTGTGATGTATATAAAGTGTAATATTGGGATGCAAACTCAACATTGAATACATTTCAACTCTATATCTGATATTGTACAGGTGTCTTCTTTTTTTAAGCCCATAACCATGTGAGTGAGGTGTATACATTTGTTTCAAACTAGATTTGTTTAAGATTACCAAGAATCACTCGGTGTGACCATGATTTAGCCCACTGCAGTAAAAGGTTATGTCAAAACTGTAGCTAGGCTGCTCAGGAACATTCAATGTCATCTTGGTAAGCAATTCCAGTGTATATTTGGCCTTGTGTTATAGGTTATTGTTCTGCTGAAAGGTGAATTTGTCTCCCAGTGTCTGTTGGAAAGCAGGCTGAATCAGGTTTTCCTCTAGGATTTTTCCTATGCTTAGCACTATTCTGTTATATGTTATCCTGTAAAAACTCCCTAGTCCTTGACGATGACAAGCATACCCATAACATGATGCAGCAACCACCATGCTTGAAAATATGAAGAGTGGTACTCAGTGAAGTGTTGTGTTGGTTTTGCCCCAAACATAGCGCTTTGTATTCAGGACATAAAGTTAGTTTCTTTGCCACATTTCGTGTGGTTTTACTTTAGTGCTTTATTGCAAACAGGATGCATGTTTTGGAATATTTGTATTATGTACAGACTTCCTTCTTTTCACTCTGTGAATTAGGTTACTATTGTGGAGTAACTACAATGTTGTTGATTCATCTTCAGTTTTCTCCTACCACAGCCATTAAACGACCAATCAGCCTGTTACCAACCCTTAGTAAGCTTTTGGAAAAAAATGTGTTTGACCAGATACAATCCCTATTTACAGTAAACAAATTGACAACAGACTTTCAGCACACTTATAGGGAAGGACATTCAACAAGCACAGCACTTACACAAATGACTGATGATTGGCTGAGAGAAATTGATGATAAAGATATTGTGGGGGGGGTTTTGTTAGACTTCAGTGCGGCTTTTGACATTATCGATCATAGTCTGCTGCTGAAAAAACATATGTGTTATGGCTTTATACCCCCTGCTATATTGTGGATAAAGAGTTACCTGTCTACCATAACACAGATGGTTTTCTTTAATGGAAGCCTCTCCAACATAATCCAGGTAGAATCAGGAATTCCCCAGGGCAGGTGTTTAGGCCCCTTACTTTTGTATATCTTTACTAATGACATGCCACTGGCTTTGAGTAAAGCCAGTGTGTCTATGTATGCAGATGACTCAACACTATACACTTCAGCTACTACAGTGACTGAAATGACTGCAACACTTAACAAATAGCTGCAATTAATTTCAGAATGGGTAGCAAGGAATAAGTTAGTCCTAAATATTTCAAAAACTAAAAGCATTGTATTTGGGACAAATCATTCACTAAACCCTATACCTCAACTAAATCTTGTAATGAATAATGTGGAAATTAAGCAAGTTGAGGTGACTAATCTCTTGGAGTAACCCTGGATTGTAAACTGTCATGGTCAAAACATATTGATACAACAGTAGCTAAAATGGGGAGAAGTCTGTCCATAGTTCTACATCAGGTAACTGATACAAACAGTAGAATCAGATTTTTTTTAAACAGGTAAAAGTACACCTTATGGAACAGTGGGGACAGTGAAGAGACACACACAAAGGTACAGACACGCATACACACACAAGTGCTAGCACACACACTCTACACACACGTACACTACCGTTCAAAAGTTTGGGGTCACTTAGAAATGTCCTTGTTTTCGAAAGAAAAGCAGTATTTTGTACATTAAAATAACATCAAATTGATCAGAAATACAGTGTAGACATTGTTAATGTTGTAAATGGCTAATGTAGCTGGAAACGGCTGATTTTTTTAATGGAATATCTACATAGGCGTACAGAGGCCCATTATCAGCAACCATCAGTCCTGTGTTCCAATGGCATGTTGTGTTTGCTAATCCAAGTTTATCATTTTAAAAGGCAAATTGATCATTAGAAAACTATTTTGCAATTATGTTAGCACAGCTGAAAACTGTTGTGCTGATTAAAGAAGCAATAAAACTGGCCTTCTTGAGACTAGTTGAGTATCTGGAGCATCACCAATTGTGGGTTCGATTACAGGATCAAAATGGCCAGAAACAAAGAACTTTCTTCTGAAACTCGTCAGTCTATTCTTGTTTTGAGAATTGAAGGCTATTCCATGTGAGAAATTGCCAAGAAACTGAAGATCTCGTACAAAGCTGTGTACTACTCCCTACACAGAACAGCGCAAACTGTCTCTAACCGGAATAGAAAGAGGAGTGGGAGGCCCCGGTGCACAACTGAGCAAGAGGACAAATACATTAGTGTCTAGTTTGAGAAACAGACGCCTCACATGTCCTCAACGGTCAGTTTCATTAAATAGTACATTTTTACATTTTACATTTTAGTCATTTAGCAGACACTCTTATCCAGAGCGACTTACAGTTAGTGAGTGCATACATTTTTCATACTGTACCCGCAAAACACCAGTCTCAACGTCAACAGTGAAGAGGCGACTCCGGGATGCTGACCTTCTAGGCAGATTTGCAAAGAAAAAGCCATGTCTCAGACTGGCCAATAAAAAGAAAATATTAAGATGGGCAAAAGAACACAGACACTGGACAGAGGAAGATTGGGAAAAAAGTGTTATGGACAGACAAATCGAAGTTTGAGGTGTTCGGAACACAAAGAAGAATATTTGTGAGACGCATACCAAATGAAAAGATGCTGGAGGACTGCTTGATGCCATCTGTCAAGCATGGTGGAGGCAATGTGATGGTCTGGGGGTGCTTTGGTGGTGGTAAAGTGGGAGATTTGTACAGGGTAAAAGGGATCTTGAAGAAGGAAGGCTATCACTCCATTTTGCAACGCCATGCCATACCCTGTGGACGGCGCTTGATTGGAGCCAATTTCTTCCTACAACAGGATAATGACCCAAAGCACAGCTCCAAACTATGCAAGAACTATTTAGAGAAGAAGCAGTCAGCTGGTATTCTGTCTATAATGGAGTGGCCAGCACAGTCACCGGATCTCAACACTATTGAGCTGTTGTGGGAGCAGCTTGACCGTATGGTAGATAAGAAGTGCCCATCAAGCCAATCCAACTTGTGGGAGGTGCTTCAGGATGTATGTTTTCATGGAAAACAAGGACATTTCTAAGTGACCCCAAATTGTTTAACGGTAGTGTACATTGTAATATTGTTGTATTATACATGTTGTATTGTAGATATGTATTGGTATAATAATGTAATATGATGTACTGATTTATCTTTTGTTTCATATTTTGTTTTATATGTAATGTAAGTGCCTCAATATGTTTGGACCCTAGTGACTGAGTGTATTGATACACCATTCCAAGCGTAATTAATAACTTCACCATGCTCAAAGGGATATTCAATGTCAGCTTTTTATTTTATTTTATTTTTTATCTACCAATAGGGACCCTTCTTTGCGAGGCATTGGAAAACCTCCCTGGTCTTTGTGGTTGAATCTGTGTTTGAAATTCACTGCTTGACTGAGGGACCTTACAGATAATTGTATGTGTGGGGTACAGACATGTGGTAGTCATTCAAAAATCATGTTAAGCACTATTATTGCACACAGAGTGATTCCATGCAACTTATTATGTGACTTTTTAATCAAATGTTTACTCCTGAACTTATTCAGGCTTGCCATAACAAAGGGGTTGAATACTTTTTGACTCAAGACATTTCAGCTTTCATTTTTTATTAATTTAAAAAACATAATTCCACTTTGACATTATGGGGTATTGTGTGTATGCCAGTGACACAAAATCTCAATTTAATCTATTTTCAATTTAGGCTGTAACACAACAAAATATGGAAAAAGTAAAAGGGTGTGAATACTTTCTGAAAGCACTGTAACTACACACAAAAGGTAGACACAAAATAAACATTGCCACTAACTTAGCGTCCCCTTCTATTTGCTTCCACAGGTCCGTAAAGAGTACATCAAATGTTTCCGCCACACATATTGCTGTGGTGGCTTACCAACGGAGAGCTCACACAGCTCAACAAAGACCTCTACCACAAGGACAAGTGCACGCTACTCCTCGGGCACACAGGTACTTTACCAGGGATTCTGACTGGGATTCATCTCAATGTCAGGGTAGATTGGCATAAACCCAGTTTACCGCAAAGTATCACCTATAATAGTCAACTAGGAGTCTCCAATGACTTCTGAATCCATTGAATCCATCAGACGCCCAATAATGTTATGTTTTTCAAGACCATTGGCCAATGTAAATGTACCAGAAACACAGACTGTAGTTAAACAGAGACATGTATACTTTAAAGTAAGCTAACTATTTCAAACAGCAGCTACTGTATTGCATGGGCACCTTTTTCCACTCTACCCCTTAGCACTCGCTTTATCTTTTTTTCTCACTAACGCCACTGCATGGAACTATTTGCGCTATTTGAGAGCATTGCAGTTTCTTTTACTCTTTGAAAAACAAGAATGCAAATACAATTTTATGTTTATTCCTTTGTTATTCAAGAGCACTATTGAACCACTTTTTAATAAATATTTTTGATAGTAGACAATGCTTTAACCACTGTCACGGTGGAAGTAGAAAGACATAACCGTCACAAGACATTCCCATTTTAACTTCTAATTAAACCTATGGAGCACCTCCCTATTACATCCACTACTTTTGACAGGAATTTAAGTATAAAAGTAGTCACTCGAAACCTGAGTTAATATAATGTGTGGAGGCCAGACGTTGCACTTAGTGCGCTTTGTGTGAAGAGTAGGTTCGCCGCTGCAGCAATACTACATATACAGTGAGGGAAAAAAGTATTTGATCCCCTGCTGATTTTGTACGTTTGCCCACTGACAAAGAAATCATCAGTCTATAATTTTAATGGTAGGTTTATTTGAACAGTGAGAGACAGAATACCAACAACAAAATCCAGAAAAATGCATGTCAAAAATGGATTTGCATTTTAATGAGGGAAATAAGTATTTGACCCCCTCTCAATCAGAAAGATTTCTGGCTCCCAGGTGTCTTTTATACAGGTAACGAGCTGATATTAGGAGCACACTCTTAATGGGAGTGCTCCTAATCTCAGCTTGTTACCTGTATAAAAGACACCTGTCCACAGAAGCAATCAATCAATCAGATTCCAAACTCTCCACCATGGCCAAGACCAAAGAGCTCTCCAAGGATGTCAGGGACAAGATTGTAGACTTACACAAGGCTGGAATGGGCTACAAGACCATCGCCAAGCAGCTTGGTGAGAAGGTGACAACAGTTGGTGCAATTATTCGCAAATGGAAGAAACACAAAAGCACTGTCAATCTCCCTCGGCCTGGGGCTCCATGCAAGATCTCACCTTGTGGAGTTGCAATGATCATGAGAACGGTGAGGAATCAGCCCAGAACTACACGGGAGGATCTTGTCAATGATCTCATGGCAGCTGGGACCATAGTCACCAAGGAAACAATTGGTAACACACTACGCCGTGAAGGACTGAAATCCTGCAGCGCACGCAAGGTCCCCCTGCTCAAGAAAGCACATATACAGGGCCGTCTGAAGTTTGCCAATGAACATCTGAATGATTCAGAGGAGAACTGGGTGAAAGTGTTGTGGTCAGATGAGACCAAAATCGAGCTCTTTGGCATCAACTCAACTCGCTGTGTTTGGAGGAGGAGGAATGCTGCCTATGACCCCAAGAACACCATCCCCACCGTCAAACATGGAGGTGGAAACATTATGCTTTGGGGGTGTTTTTCTGCTTAGGGGACAGGACAACTTCACCGCATCAAAGGGACGATGGAAAATCTTGGGTGAGAACCTCCTTCCCTCAGCCAGGGCATTGAAAATGGGTTGTGGATGGGTATTCCAGCATGACAATGACCCAAAACACACAACCAAGGCAACAAAGGAGTGGCTCAAGAAGAAGCACATTAAGGTCCTGGAGTGGCCTAGCCAGTCTCCAGACCTTAATCCCATAGAAAATCTGTGGAGGGAGCTGAAGGTTCGAGTTGCCAAACGTCAGCCTCGAAACCTTAATGACTTGGAGAAGATCTGCAAAGAGGAGTGGAACAAAATTCCTCCTGAGATGTGTGCAAACCTGGTGGCCAACTACAAGAAACGTCTGACCTCTGTGATTGCCAACAAGGGTTTTGCCACCAAGTACTAAGTCATGTTTTGCAGAGGGGTCAAATACTTATTTCCCTCATTAAAATGCAAATCAATTGATGACATGCGTTTTTCAGGATTTTTTTGTTGTTATTCTGTCTCTCACTGTTCAAATAGACCTACCATTAAAATTATAGACTGATCATGTCTTTGTCAGTGGGCAAACGTACAAAATCAGCAGGGGATCAAATACTTTTTTCCCTCACTGTAGCAAACATAATGAAAGTTGATCTCAACAGTGAGTCCTAATAACTGTCCCTTGTTAATCTGACAGAGCCGTATCAGGAGAATGTGGAATGACACCGTAAGAAAGCAATCTGAGTCCTCCTTTATCTCAGGTGACATCAACAGCACCTCCACCCTTAACCAAGGTCAGTCACACACCTCATCTCGTCTTCACACACCATTCACCATCATGGAGACAAAAAATACATTTTCAAGTACCAATGATTTCATACAGAGGGGCTAACATCCTGGGAAATTGTAGTGAATGCTTTGGGCTTGATAAGACTTGCGCACTGGGCTAAAAGGGATAGCAAGGATAGTCTCCCTGTTCTGTTCTGCCAATTGAGGATTACAGAAATCTGTCCTCAAATACCTTGTGCTGTCATTTTGCGCAGTAATGTCGAACACGAAATGGGGAAGCCACTGTACTGTTTGTACTAAGTCCAAAGGTCATATTGCTTAGTCCATTAAAAAAAGAAGAAGAAGGAAATGCCAACAAACTCAAAATATTTTATTGTATTTTTTTTTTTTACCTATGTTTGCTTGACACGCAGAGGCACATGATTTGGTTGGCATGTAAGGTGACCTCTGCTATTTCAGGGATTCAGGAGGGAGGAAAACAAACTTGTCATTTATTATTTAGCCAGTGCACAAATATGATGATGAGAAGATGATGTTCAACTCTGGGTGACCCTGAGTGCTTAGTGTGTTGTTCAGCCTTTACTGCTCGGCATGGCTCTAAAATGGCTTTCCAAGTATGCAAGGAAAGAGGTTACCCTGAGGTAGTCTGACTTCCCCCTTCCAATTCCCCCTTCTTCTTTCACTCTTCAATTTCCATGAGGTAAAATGTTACGAGCAGTAGTTTGAAATTCATTTTGTCAATATTGTTTTGTCCCGATAAGCTGTATATTAGATGTTAAGGTTGCATTTATCTATCATTCTCCAGTGTACTACCCTAGTTACCCTTGAGTATACTGTACTGAGGATGGCCTGCTCTTCAGAAACCACTCCTTGTCATTATAACATCCTCAGAGAATACCCTACAAGAGTGATGGGGTTTTATAGGACACAGCTTATAAAAATGTGACTGGAAATGTCCTAGTCTTTAAACATGATGCAAGAAATCCATGGTAACATTATAATCGGGTTGAATTTGAGTATTTGAAGAAAAGATCTGACATTGTAAAGTATCGGTATCCAGGTGAAGTTAGTGTTATGTTATTTTACAAAAGAGACAAGGGTGTGGTCATTTAGTGTGTACACGTTTACGCAATTGGATCATAGGAGTTCAACTAAAAACTGTGCCTTGGCAGTAGCAATAGACAAAAAAAAAGCATTGCACTGCAGAAAATACCTGATAATGCAGTTTTAAGAATTAATTTATATTCACAGTAATAGAAGGCAAAATGAGAGCACAGTTTATTCACCAGTTACCTTTCTTGCCAAATAACAAAAATATGAAAAGGCTGACTTGATAATTTTGTTCTGTTGTTGCATTGCTTCTCATTTACATAGCAGATTGGAGTAGAATTAGAATGAGGTGAACAAAAGTGCCTTTTGTGGTAGTCACTGTTTAGATGTTCTATTTCCCCTCTGTATCATAATCCTTGCTTCCACAAAATGCCTGTTCACTTTGCTCTAGTGACATCCAGCGATGGTCATAGATAATATTAATATCTTGTCCTCAATATTTTACCCCAAATGTAATATTTACTCTGAAAATAAAGGCCCAGTTTTAGATGTACTTGACATTTTGTTCCATAAATCACCCCAAAAAACACTCAATATACCAATGCCAAAAACTGATCTCTGATCTGTCTTCTTCTGTTTTACCGCCTCCAGGAATGACGGGCAATTATCTACTAACAAACCCTCTTCTTCGACCACAAGGCACTAACAACCCTTATAACACCTTACTGGCTGAAACAGTCGTATGTAACGCTCCCACGGCTCCAGTGTTTAACTCTCCAGGTGTGCTTACTTAACACTTCTTGACGTACAGTTAACTTCTTCTTCTCTCTTCATTTTTTATACTTTGACCTGTTTTTTTTTATGAGTTATTGTGGCCTTATCAAGATCAGAACGTTATTGAGTATCAACTTCCACTCTGGATCTCAGCAGGATCCCCAAATGGGTTACAGACATCGGTCGCTGAAATCGGTGTTGTAAGAAAGCACTGTGTGTATGACTTGGTTTGCGATTTATTACGAGACCTCTGGTGTCCAGTTTCACATTTTGGTCTTCTAAAGTTTCTCTTGAATGAGATAAAGTGATTAATCTAGGATGGAGATACTACATGTTCTGCCTTGAAAAGACAGTATAAACAATGTCATAGCCTTTAAACATACTCTTAAATTGCAGGATTATTGAGATTGATGATTGTTGATTTATTTATTTTGTGTGTTTTTTGCTTTCTCCTTACACTTTTTCCTTGAGATTTTTTTAAATGATTTTCTGCTATTTATTTATTTAGTGTTTTGGGGTGAACTTACCCCTTAAACTGTATACGTTACAACACAGACAAGCTGAAATATTCAGTTTGTGCTTGAATATTTGTGTATTCATGAATGTGACACACCATGATTTAGATCAACATTTGATTTTGATCAATGAAATGTTATTCACATATGATACAGTGAGGGGAAAAAAGTATTTGATCCCCTGCTGATTTTGTATGTTTGCCCACTGACAAAGAAATGATCAGTCTATAATTTTAGTGGTAGGTTTATTTGAGCAGTGAGAGACAGAATAACAACAAAAAAATCCTGAAAAACGCATGTCAAAAATGTTATAAATTGATTTTCATTTTAATGAGGGAAATAAGTATTTGACCCCCTCTCAATCAGAAAGATTTCTGGCTCACAGGTATCTTTTATACAGGTAACGAGCTGAGATTAGGAGCACACTCTTAAAGGGAGTGTTCCTAATCTCAACTTGTTAGCTGTATAAAAGATACCTGTCCACAGAAGCAATCAATCAATCAGATTCCAAACTCTCCACCATGGCCAAGACCAAAGAGCTCTCCAAGGATGTCAGGTACAAGATTGTAGACCTACACAAGGCTGGAATGGGCTACAAGACCATCGCCAAGCAGCTTGGTGAGAAGGTGACAACAGTTGGTGCGATTATTCGCAAATGGAAGAAACACAAAATAACTGTCAATCTCCCTCGGCCTGGGGCTCCATGCAATTCTCACCTCGTGGAGTTGCAATGATCATGAGAACGGTGGGGAATCAGCCCAAAACTACATGGGAGGATCTTGTCAATGATCTCAAGGCAGCTGGGACCACCATAGTCACCAAGAAAACAATTGGTAACACACTACGCCGTAAAGGACTGAAATCCTGCAGCGCACGCAAGGTCCCCCTGCTCAAGAAAGCACATATACAGGGCCGTCTGAAGTTTGCCAATGAACATCTGAATGATTCAGAGGAGAACAAGGTGAAAGTGTTGTGGTCAGATGAGACCAAAATTGAGCTCTTTGGCATCAACTCAATTCGCCGTGTTTGGAGGAGGAGGAATGCTGCCTATGACCCCAAGAACACCATCCCCACCATCAAACATGGAGGTGGAAAGATTATGCTTTGGGGGTGTTTTTCTGCTAAGGAGACAGGACAACTTCACAGCATCAAAGGGACGATGGACGGGGCCATGTACCGTCAAATCTTGGGTGAGAACCTCTTTCTCTCCGCCAGGGCATTGAAAATGGGTCGTGGATGGGTATTCCAGCATGACAATGACCCAAAACACACGGCCAAGGCAACAAAGGAGTGACTCAAGAAGAAGCACATTAAGGTCCTGGAGTGGCCTAGCCAGTCTCCAGACCTTAATCCCATAGAAAATCTGTGGAGGGAGCTGAAGGTTCGAGTTGCCAAACATCAGCCTCGAAACCTTAATGACTTGGAGAATATCTGCAAAGAGGAGTGGAACAAAATCCCTCCTGAGATGTGTGCAAACCTGGTGGCCAACTACAAGAAATGTCTGACCTCTGCGATTGCCAACAAGGGTTTTGCCACCAAGTACTAAATCATGTTTTGCAGAGGGGTCAAATACTTATTTCCCTCATTAAAATGCAAATCAATTTATAAAATTTTTGACATGCGTTTTTCTGGATTTTGTTGTTGTTATTCTGTCTCTCACTGTTCAAATAAACCTACCATTAAAATTATAGGCTGATCATGTCTTTGTCAGTGGGCAAACGTACAAAACCAGCAGGGGATCAAATACTTTTTTCCCTCACTGTACCAGTCCTGACAACTGTCACTAGACACTGTTTGGTAAACAAACAGTTAATTTAGCAAAGTTATAATGAGATGTTAAATTTATTAGTCCAGTACTTCAATTTGGGTGTTGGGATTATTATGTTACAATGCAATGAATTTTTTTTAAATAATTAAATTACATTGTATATTTTGTCATGTTTTTTTTGCTTTCTCCTTACGCTTTCCTCTAGTGACCTACAGAGAGACAAGTATGGGAGTAAAACTTAACTTTGCCTATCAAATGTAAATTTATTTCAGCATGCTTATTAAAAACAACAACTCCCTGGTACATCAATGGTCATTGGCATTTACTCAGTGGGCAAGTGGTTCACAAACTATACCAACCAAATTCTATTCCACCATTAGGAAAATACCACTCTCCGATATTGCATTCCTTTGGGTTCCAACAGCTATCAAAGACATCTGAGAAAGGATGGTTTTGTTATACCTCAGATACTCTTCTTCTTTCTCTTAGATGTGTATAAGTAGTTTGTGATCTGCAGACATCAACTGTAGCTTTGTTACTGGGGTGGCAAATAATATTTCCTAAGTGAATTGAGAGAAGAGAGGCTTCCTACGTGAATGCCTTTCCCTGTGGCACTCAGCAGTCTCAGTGTCCAGTTACATTCCTCTCACATCTCTCCCCTATTCTCCAGACATCACCTGTGTGGGGGAAAATTGTTCTCCTAGTGAGGCATAAACAAAATGTACGAACGTCATGGTAGCAGCTGTATTCTTTTGTTGTTGTTTTTGTTCTCTTTCACTCTCTCCTTTCTTGTCATTTCTCTCCTCTCATCTCCGTTAAACTCTGTGATGTCTGTTTTACATGTTGGTGTGTCTGCAACACAGGAGGTTGGTGGCACCTTAATTGGGCAGGACGGGCTCATGGTAATGGCTGGAGCGGAATAGGTGGAATGGTATCAAATACATCAAACACATGGTTTGATGCCATTCCATTTACTCTGTTCCAGCCATTATTATGTGCTGTCCTCCCCTCAGCAGCCTCCCCTGGTCTGCAAAAATAGTCTGTCCCCTTATCTGAACAACAGCATGTCACCATAAAATACCCATTCCTCTTAATCTCTCTCTTCTATCTGTGGCAGGAATTTATCTTTTTTTTTTCTCAATTTCTTGCTGTGCCAAAGCTGTGTTAGCCACGGCAGATACACAACCTCTCTCTCCAATCACACCCCACTAATATTTATTCTATCGCCTCCTGATTTCCATGACCCTGTGCATACAGAAATTCCTAACATGACTGCATCTGACCTTCCCAGCTGTTTGTTTATCTTGGGCTGATCTTGTAAAATACTGGGAACTGTCATTTTGACTGATGTGAACCGCAGGGCTGCCGGCTAACTCTGACCTTAACCTTCGAGCCATGGGCAGAGACTTGCCAGAGAGAAAATACAAAAAACACAACACAGACACCACTCAATTAAACAAATACAACCAAAACAAATTTAAATTAAAAAAATATATATAACAATTGGTGGCATTTAATCTTTAAAAAAAGCTTTGATTGCTTTTTAATTTAATTTGCTGAACCCTTGCTCTAACTAAGTTGCTATGTTTTAATTTTTTTTCCTTTCAGTGATTCTTCATCATGTTACAATAAATCATTTTACTTTCTTTTGTACATCAGCTACTCTTAGGCCAGATAGCCTGAACAGACAAACATGATGTGAGTTGTCCAAAGTGAGTCTCCACCTGCTGTCTGTCGTGATGTCGGATGGTGCTTGTTGGCCCTGAAGTGAGAAAGATGGCTGTCCGTGTTGACCATGACTCTCCTTTCTGTATATACATTCATATTTTCCCATTATTTTCCCCTGTCACCTCCAACAATGAGTTGCTAGACAACTTCTTGTCTATGTCGTAGCTTGCCCATTTGTGGCTACATACCAGGGCCCGGTTTCCTGATAGTGATGGAACTTAGGCTTACGAGTGTTTTAATGATGCATCTTTCCAACAACGGCCAAAAATGTAACATGCATTTCCCAAAACACCACGCAGAGAGAATTTTTGCTAAGTGCGTCGTTGAGGCATTTGTCGAAACTGAAAGAAAGGAAGCACTGCTCTCGGATCAGCGTTCTCCCACTCCTCTCGGATCTTACCGTAACATTAGAATTATTCCACAATACTGATGACGGATCAGTTCCTAGAGAGATATTACCACCTATGACTACAAATATTGAGGCATCTTATTCTAATGCTTACCCTATAAAAATGCACTAAATCAAGATGTTGCACATCATTGCGCACGATACACATGATGAAATATATTGAGGCAAAAATTACAGACAGTAGCGTACAAATAGCTCAATAAAACGCAATTGAATTAACATTACATGTATTTAAATATCATTCAAATATATAGATCTATATATGTAGCCTATGCAGGATTTATCTTTTAATACAGGTATTTCGGTTTTAATTTGAAGCGTCTTTATATCCTTCGCTTGTTATGCAAAGAAATTGGAAACTTTGTATTTGTCGTCACTGTCACATTTGTTCTGAAGCGTTCAGCAGTCACAGAAAGACAGATAAACATCTTGATTTTGTGTTTGGCGGAGATCTTCTGTGTATAAAGTGACGCGGAAGGGAAAAAAAGCATCTAACGATGTACTTAGCTGTTCTACAAGTGTTCTGAGGCAGCCGTTAAATAACAAACGTTTTCAAGATCATCTTTAGTAACGATGGTTTTGGGAAACAGCTCAGAGATTTAACTATGCTCCAACGAAGGATCTAATGATGAACGTAGCCTTAAGATGCTTTTGGGAAACCGGGCCCTGTACATTTACCTCTGACATGTGTGTTGTGATGTTCATGATTCGTTCACGTTTTTTAATGTTGTTTGGGATCACGTATGTACCTTTGTCACTGGTGCGTCAAAGGCAGAATATTTTAGTGAATTGGAAAGGCTTTTAGAGAAAGTAACAGTTCATGATATACAAAAAATGTCAAAATTACCCCATAACTGAGAACGTAAATTGATTGCTCATTGTGTATATGCATGCATACACATTTTCCTTAAAGATTGTGCCTAATTAGTAGCATGTTACAGCTGATTCTCAGTCTTGTGTCAAATTATCTCCAGCGTCCTGAACAGCATTAAACCACTTTTCTCATTTTTTTCTTATTTCTCTCGGAACAATGGTTGTGACTAATGTAAATCCCCTCGTATGTTTTCTCATTCCAGGACACACACACACACTGAACCATCCCAGGGACACCAGTGCAATGGATACTCTACCGCTAAATGGTAACTTTAACAATAGCTACTCGCTTCGCAATGGGGACTACGGCGACAGCGTGCAGGTGGTGGACTGTGGACTCAGCCTGGACGACGCAGCCTTTGAAAAAATGATAATATCGGAGCTGGTGCACAACAACCTACGGGCTTGCAACAAGAGCCACAACCACCACGTGGAGAGTGGGGCTCCTCTTCCTCCATTGTCCAAGAAGGTGCACGTGGTGGGCGGGAGCAGCAGGGAAGATGACGCCATCGTGGCTGACACCTCATCTTTGGTGCACAGCCACAATATCAACACACCGGTGGGCCTGGGCATAGAGCTGCACCACCGGGAGCTGGAGGCCCCACTCATTCCCCAGCGGACTCACTCACTTCTGTACCAGCCGCAGAAGAGAGTGAAGACCACAGAGGGGGGCTTGGAGAGCTATGTCAGCCAGCTCACGACCGACGAGCACGAAGACAGCCTGCAGTCCCCAAACAGAGACTCTTTGTACACTAGTATGCCTACCCTAAGGGACTCTCCATACACCGAGAGCAGCCCCAATGCGGAGGAGCTGGAGGACCTCTCGAGCCCCTCTAAGAGGAGCGAGAACGAGGACGTTTACTACAAGAGCATGCCTAACTTAGGAGCAGGACACCAG
The DNA here is from genome assembly GCF_964263955.1 of Coregonus lavaretus. Taxonomy (NCBI): domain Eukaryota; kingdom Metazoa; phylum Chordata; class Actinopteri; order Salmoniformes; family Salmonidae; genus Coregonus; species Coregonus lavaretus. Next base: position 15,677,820 of record NC_139993.1, read on the forward strand.
CTCCAAGCGTACTACCAAATAAGTAGAGGAAACAGTGATGGTTACATTATCCCTATTACAAAAGAGGGCTGCATCCCTGAAGGAGATGTACGGGAAGGACAGATGCAGTTAGTGACAAGCCTTTAAAATATATTTAAATCATCGTCCCCTGTCTGCATTCCCGACCTCCTCGAGGACAAACAGTACTGTACTCTGAGACATACACACACACTCGCTCATCTCCCCCCAGACTTGCCACACCCCATTCTCCTCACAAACCAACAGACTTAAGGGCACTGCGATGGCAGTGCAACATTACCCCGACCGCTGGAGTGGAGTTTTAAACAGACTGTATATAAAATGCAGAGTTCAATTTAAGACACATACCAATTCTGTATTTAATTATTCTGCTGCTGTTGAATAAAAAAAAAAAGATATAAAAAACGATTTAAAAAATGTTATCGGCCACTCCAGTTCAGCTGTTTTTTTCCGGCCAAAGGTTGTACATACACTCCCACCATCCTTGTCAAGCCTGTTTCGTATTATATACAAAATGAAGCTCTCAGACCAGGATTTATTTGTTTGGTGGTGTTCCTGATCAGACTATTAATTAGGAATATAAGGTCCTGGATCCTAGAGTTGTCCCCATCACCGTGAAGGTTGGATTAACCACTAGCAATCAAGCCCCAGGCCTTATATTTTCTCAATTGAGCTGTTGTCAAGGGAAATGGCTAAATGAATATATATTTTGTTGTATTGCTAGTGTAAAATAAAATTCATGGAAACCGTAAATATAAAGAAACCTTTTAATTGAAAATGTAACATTTGAAGATAATATTGTGTAAAGGTTGCACATATGTTATAAAATGTATTTATTGTTCTTACACATCGTTCATTATAGGATGTTTGAACAAAAAAATCTGATGAAAACAAAATAAGTCTACAAAGACCAAGGTTAATGCATACCTACTTTTTCCACTTGTGAAGAGTGTTTTTGCATACTGAATTCATATACAGTATGTTGTCCATTGAAATTATATGATTTGATATAGCTAAAAGGTAGTTATTTTAGTAAAGTGGGAATACAACCTATGAATACCCTAAGAAAGTCATGCCATACAATTATTTTGTGTGAATCTGATTTAAATAATCAAATCGGATAAACAATCATGACATTGAAATGGGCCACTCAAGACTAACAGCCACTCGAGATAAAAAAAAATTACCATAACGTTTTGATTCATTATAAATGTATTTCTTCTGCCTGGGTATGGACATTTATTTATTGAAATATTTTCAAAAGATTATACATTGGAAAATGTGGTAATATTTTCCAGCACTGGTATACATAGTCCTTCTTTTTATGTAAACATGTTATTAAGGGGCCCATCAATAAAGACTAATGTAAAGTTCAACACTTGTTTAACAAATAAATAAATGTGAGATTTTTTGGTAAAATGCCAGTTGTTTTATTAATGTACCATTGGAGAAGTTATAGGTTTGATTATTTTGCTATGGACAAAATACACTTTTGACTCAAGTTATGAGTACATCCCAAGCACCTTGGAAGGTTATCAGTGATATATTTTCAGAGGGATTTCTTTGCTTTTGTTTTCTATCAAAGACATTGCCTATTAGTCAAGCTCATTTCACCTTATGTGTTGATAAGCCAAATCTTTCCATGTGATTAAATGATGAGAAACTCAGGTAGGAAAATTACATTTTAAATGTTCCTCTGTGTGGTTGTAACACTCCAATAAAAGTTCAATAATTACACCGGTTCATAACATTGTCCGCTTAGTATATTATTGAGCACTTCTCCAGACACCATTACAATCTAAGTGATACAATTATGTAACTCATCAGCTGGCTTTTTAATATGTAAGTGGAAATGAGTCCATGATGCTTTACAAGGGTCGCTGTTACAGTTGGAGGCGGTTTGGAGAAATATATCACAGTAAATATGTCTTATTTATGACACATATTTGCACCAATTAATGTCCACTCCCGCTGAGGAAAAAAATTTCCTTGGGTAATGCCTCAGGTACTGCTAATTTATGACACATTCTAATAGGGTAAATATGCTACCGGTTAGAGCAGGATGACAGCTCACTGCAGGGAATCTGGAAATTACATTGTTTATCATTTGCCATTGAAGGAAATGACTCAGGATCCTGCACCGCCAAGACATTCTCACTGTCTGAGAAAGTTCACATTAAAGGGATAGACTGCTTACAGGGTAAGGAAACCAATATGTAATTTGGGTGAACTATCCTTTTAAGTTGCATAGACTTTGTTGATGTTGCTTTTCTTATAATTGAGTGTGAGATATTGTTGCAATTATCAGAGGGACAATTTATTAACTACGAATTCTCAGGTTTCTCACGTTCTCGGTTTATCATCGGAAACAGCTGATGAATGCTGCCGTAGTGGTTCTCTGACAAACGGTTTTAGTGAATACTTTTAATTATCTGATTATTATATAATTATGTAATTTAATTTGATATCTAGTATTTTATATCCAGTTTTTATTATTTATTTTGGATCCAGTGACGTTGATAGCCACAGCGCTGGGACCACTAGATTTGTCCCTGGATCCTTTTAGTAGCCTATTGGCTGAATTCAGGGTGCCAGGCGGCTGGCGACCCCCCCAGCAATCGGGGATCTACGCGGCCTTCTCCCCAGCCGATTTCTGTGGCTCCTGTCGCTGATTGGAGATGCGGTAGCGGGGGGATCCGACCGGTGCTCATCATTGGATGCTCAATGGTAAGGAACATCTCCTTGCCAGGGATTAGAACCCTATGCTATCCGGGTGCAAAAGTAAAGGATATCACTACGCTACTTCCTGTTGGCCAGCTCTGAACTGCTTAAACGTGACTTCATGGAACTAATTGCAAAACTGAAATACCTAAACAAGCGTCCCATTATATCGGGTCCCATACCCACGATGAGACGTGGATACGGTAGATTCAGCAGGTTGCTATCACTTCAGGTCTGGCTAAAGAGTTATTGTAACTCTGTCAATGTTGTCTTTATTGATAACTTTTACACTTTTTGGAAAGAGAAAATATTCTACAAAGAAGACGGAATTCACCCAAACTATCTTGGGGCTTATACATTGCATGGCCATTTTAAGGCTGCTCTGAGAAACTGACTGGGATATAACCCGCAATCTACCCAGGTTATCCCAACCATTATCACATATCAAACTGTTTCTGATGTTAAATACTCTAGTCAAGTCAAGGAAATCTACATTATCCCTGTCTTAATTTAAATATGGACACCCCTGTCTCGCAAAGGGCTGGGTTTGTTACATTTAAATGTGCAAAGTATAATGGAAAAGATGGACTTTATCGATATCTGGATGCATGACACGAACACAGACATTCTTGTTATATCAGAGACTTGGTTAAATTATTCGATCATGGATAAGGACATTGACATTGCTAATTGCAACATTTTTAGATGTGATAGGCAGAGAAAAGGTAGAGGGGTGGCGATGTATGTGAAATCCACTTTTGTGGGGCCTACTGTAGCTCAATTGGTAGAGCATGGTGCTTGCAACGCCAGGGTTGTGGGTTTGATTCCCATGGGGGGCCAGTATGAAAAATTTATGCACTCACTAACTGTAAGTCGCTCTGGATAAAAGCGTCTGCTAAATGACTAAAATGTAAATGTAGCATCATGTGCTCTTAATATCACTATACCCCAGAAATGTGAAATCCTGGTTTTAGATGTGACCATGAGCCAAAACGTGCATGTATTTGTTGCTGGAGTGTATAGGCTTCCTGCTGCGTTAGTTGATGTGACTAGTGTCATAACTGAGCATTTAAACCTTTTCTATCATCTGAACTGGTGGTCTTAGGTGACTTTAACCTGGACTGGTTGACACCTATCTCAGATAACTTTAAGAACATTTGTCTTGATCTTAATCTAACCCAGCTAATCACAAAACCCACTCGGTTAAATGTGAAAAATCTAGATAGATCCTCATTACTAGATTAAATTCTCACAAATAATCCTCATAAGTACATGTATTTTGGTGTGTTTGCAAGTGACCTTAGTGATCATTGTCCTATAGCCTGTATTAGAGATACTATACAGCATAATTCTGATCCCCGTATTATTAGGAAGATACATTTAAAAAACTTTTCTCCCCAAGTGTTTATGCATGACTTGTACTTTTCTGAACTTTCATCCATCAAGTGTATACCTGACCCTGAATTAGCTCTTGAGCATTTCTCATCTATTTTTATGTCACTGGCAAATAAACAAGCTCATTTTAAACGCTTCCCTACCCAAGCTAGTTATACTGAACTCTGACATCATTATTGAAAAAAATGAGATAGGTCTTGCATTTAATCAAAATGTTATGTCTGCCGGTTTTTTGTTTGAAAGAAATCTTGGTTTAATAGACCCGGGTCAGTCAGTAAACTGCTCGTCCCTCTCCCAGCCGCTAATCGACTTCATAGAGGACCAGACAACCCCCAGTGAATCATTGTACTCTCTGGAGCAACTGTCTACTTCTGATGTATTGGAACAACTACTACCTAGGTCTCAGTGTGTTTTTTTCCCCTGGTTAAATAAAAGTTTTAAAAATGCTAACTTTGCATTGTCATGGACAGTGAAGTTGAATTGTGCCTATTTGTTTTACACAAAATGAGAGTGTTGGGAAATGCCCCAGACCATAACATTATGTGTGGGTTGACACAGGTATTATTCAAATCTAGTATATTGCTCTCAGGTGATATTTGATTAGTAGTTCCTGACCGTAAACATTGGACTTGTTGAGATTAGCTTTCGTCCAATGTTAAAAGTCCACACTGGAATCTTGTGCTACTATTCAAAGTTTTATCAGAATAGATGCTTCATACAATACTTAATGAACTAAAAATATTTATAACACAGCTTGCCATAGAGAGCTTTTTCTCAGCTTTCATATTGCAGATACATTTTGGGTTCGATAAAATTAATTGTTTGCATAATTCTTAACCCCCCTTATTAATTTTTTCCCCCAACTCTACCATCCTTCTCTGATTAGAGTAAACTAACGGACAACAATACATCTTCTACTGCTACTTACAGCTATTTTCGCTCCTTACAGTGCATTCGGAAAGTATTCAGACCACTTCACCTTTTCCACATTTTGGTACGTTGCAGCCTAATTCAAAAATGGATAAAATTATTTTCTTCCTCAACAATCTACACACAATACCCCAAAATGACAAAGTGAAAACAGGTTGTTAGAATTTATGCAAAGTTATAAAAAATAAAAATAAGAATTACCTTATACAGTACAAGTCAAAAATTTGGACACACCTACTCATTCAAGGGTTTTTCTTTATTTGTACTATTTTCTACATTGTAGAATAATAGTGAAGACATCAAAACTATGAAATAACACATATGGAATCATGTAGTAACCAAAAAAGTGTTAAACAAATCAAAATATATTTTATATTAGATATTCTTCAAAGTAGCCACCTTTTGCCTTGATGACAGCTTTGCACACTCTTGGCATTCTCTCAACCAGCTTCATGAGGAATGCTTTTCCAGCAGTCTTGAAGGAGTTCACACATATGCTGAGCACTTGTTGGCTGCTTTTCCTTCTCTCTGCGGTCCAACTCATCCCAAACCATCTCATTTGGGTTGAGGTCGGGGGATTGTGGAGGCCAGGTCATCTGATGCAGCACTCCATCACTCTCCTTCTTGGTAAAATAGCCCTTACACAGCCTGGAGGGTCATTTTATTTTACCTTTATTTAACTAGGCAAGTCAGTTAAGAACAAATTGTTATTTACAATGACGGCCTACAACGGCCAAACCCGGGCGACGCTGGGCCAATTATGCGCCGCCCTATGGGACTCCCAATCACGGCCGGTTGTGATACAGCCTGGAATCGAACCAGGGGGTCTGTAGTGACGCCTCAAGCACTGAGATGCAGTGCCTTCGACCGTTGCGCCACTCGGGAGTCATTGTCCTGTTGAAAAACAAATGATAGTCCCACTAAGCCCAAACCAGATGGGATGACATATCGCTGCATAATATTTTGTTAGCCATGCTGGTTAAGTGTACCTTGAATTCTAATTAAATCACAGACAGTGTCACCAGCAAAGCACCCCCACACCATAACACCTCCTCCTCCATGCTTTATGGTGGAAACTACACATGCGTAGATCATCCGTTCACCCACACCGCATCTCACAAAGACACAGCGGTTGGAACCAAAAATCTCAGATTTGGACTCCAGACCAAAGGACACATTTCCACCGGTCTAATGTCTATTGCTCGTGTTTCTTGGCCCAAGCAGGTCTCTTCTTCTTATTGGTGTCCTTTAGGAGTGGTGTCTTTGCAGCAGTTCGACCATGAAGGCCTGATACACACAGTCCCTTCTGAACAGTTCATGTTGAGATGTGTCTATGACTTGAACTCTGTGAAGCATTTATTTGGGCTGCAATTTCTGAGGCTGGTAACTGTAATGAACTTATCCTCTGTAGCAGAGGTAGCTCTGGGTCTTCCATTCCTGTGGTGGTCCTCATGAGAGACAGTTTCATCATAGCGCTTGATGGTTTTTGCGACTGCACTTGAAGAAACGTTCATAGTTCTTGAAATTGACTGACCTTCATGTCTTAAAGTAATGATGGACATTTCTCTTTGCTTATTTGTGCTGTTCTTGCCATAGTATGGACTTGGTCTTTTACCGAATAGGGCTATCTTCTGTATACATTGTCATAACACAACTGATTGGCTCAAACGCATTAAGAAGGAAAGAAATTCCACAAATTAGCTTTTAAGAAGGCACACCTGTTATGAAGCTGGTTGAGAAAATGCCAAGAGTGTGCAAAGCTGTCATCATGGCAAAGGGTGGCTATTTGAAGAATTAATCAATCAATCAGTCAAATGTATTTATAAAGCCCTTTTACATCAGCAGATGTCACAAAGTGCTATACAGAAACCCAACTTAAAACCCCAAACAGCAAGCAATGCAGATGTAGAAGCACGGAATCTCAAATATAACTTATATTTTGATTTGTTTAACAGTTTTTTGGTTACTACTTGATTCCATATGTGTTATTTCATAGTTTTGATGTCTTCACTATTATTCTACAATCTAAAAATAGTTTAAAAAAAGAAAAACCCTTGAAAAGTAGGTGTGTCCAAACTTTTGACTGGTAGTGTAAGTTTGCAACGCCAGGGTTGTGGGTTCGTTTCCCACGGGGGGCCAGTATAAAAAAATATGTATTCACTAACTGTAAGTCGCTCTGGATAAGAGCGTCTGCTAAATGACTAAAATGTAAATGTAAATGTATTCAGACCCTTTTCTATGAGACTCAACATTTTGCTCAGGTGCATCCTGTTTCCATTGATCATCCATAAGATGTTTCTACAACTTGATTGGTGTCTACCTGTGGTAAATGTAATTTATTGGACATGATTTGGAAATGCACACACCTGTCTATATAAGGTCCCACAGTTGACAGTGCATGTCAGAGCAAAAACCAAGCCATGAGGTCGAAGGAAATGTCCGTAGAGCTCCGAGACAGGATTGTGTCGAGGCACAGATCTGGGGAAGGGTACCGAAACATTTCTGCAGCATTGAAGGTCCCCAAGAACACAGTGGCCTCCATCATTCTTAAATGGAAGAAGTTTGGAACCACAAAGACTCTTCATAAACCAGCATCATGCTGTGGGGATGTTTTTCAGCTGCAGGGACTGGGAGACTGGTCAGGATCTAGGGAAAGATGAACGGATCAAAGTACAGAGAGATCCTTGATGAAAACCTGCTCCAGAGCTCTCAGGACCTCAGACTGGGGCAAAGGTTCACCTTCCAACAGGACAACGACCCTAAGCACACAGCCAAGACAACACAGGAGTGGCTTTGGGACAAGTCTCTGAATGTCTTTGAGTGGCCCAACCAGAGGCCGGACTTGAACCCAATCGAACATCTCCGGAGAGACCTGAAAATAACTGTGCAGCGATGCTCCCCATCCAACCTGACAGATCTTGAGAGGATCTGAAGAGAAGATTGGGAGAAACTCCCCAAATACAGGTGTGCCAAGCTTGTAGCGTCATCAATCAATCAATCAAATGTATTTATAAAGCCCTTTTTACATCAGTAGATGTCACAAAGTGCTATACAAGAAGTCATACCCAAGAAGACTGGGCAGGGGAATATAAGAGCGTTGTCACACCCTGGCTCTGGGACTCTATATGTTGAGCCAGGGTGTGGATATTCTATAGGTTGTATTTCTGTGTTGGCCAGAGTGGTTCCCAATCAGAGGCAACGAGTGTCAGCGGTGGCTGGTTGTCTCTGATTGGGAGCCATATTTATAGAGGCTATTTGCCCACAAATGTTGTGGGATCTTGTTTCTAGTCTGTTTGTGTTAGACCGTGAACTGTCACGTTATCGTTTTGTTGTTTTTGATCGTGTCTCTAATAAAGAGTATGTTTGCCTGCAACGCTGCGCCTTGGTCCTCCTCTGTATACGACGATCGTGACAGAAGATCCCACCAAACCAGGACCAAGCAGCGTGTCCAGGAACACACGCAGGAGGTAACGCTGGTGGATGTCCTCCTCGGCTGGGGGCAGATTACGAAGGAGGAGGCCGTCCGGTACCGGAAGGCGATGAAGGGGGAGACCCAGGCAGGAGTGGAGAAGCGGCGTCAACCAGGCCGTGGTCGGACAGGCGAGAGGCACCCCCAATAATTTTTTAGGGGGGGGCACACGGCATGGGCGACTGGGCAGCAGGAGGCTGCCACAGGGCGAATTGGGAGATTAGGAGAGGAGGCCACCGGGTTTTGGGGGCCAGAAGGCAGGTTGGCGGAGCCTGGATGGAGAGCAGAGCCAACTCCCCGTACTCAGGCATGGCAGCATGAGACTGGGCAGGTTCCGCGGTATGCGGAGCTGCGCACTGTGCCACGAGTGGTCCGGCATAGTCCGGTACGTCCTGTGCGAGCACCCCGCACGTGTTGTGCGAAGGTGGGCATGCAGCCAGGACGGAGTGTGCCGGCTCAGCGCTCGTGGCCTCCAGTGCCTCTCCTCGGTCCCGGATATCCTGTGCCAGTGTCACGTGCTGTTATGCCAGTATGGGTACACAGCCCTGTACGTCCTGTGCTGATGCCTCACACAGAGTGTGTGAGGGTAGGCATTCAGCCAGGACGGGTTGTGGCAGCTCTTCACTCCAGGTCTCCTATCCGTCTCCACAGCCCGGTCCGGCCTGTCCCTGCTCCACGCACCAAGCCTACGGTGTGCGTCGCCACCTCGGTCCGGCCTGTCCCTGCTCCACGCACCAAGCCTACGGTGTGCGTCGCCAGCCCGGTCCGGCCTGTCCCTGCTCCACGCACCAAGCCTACGGTGTGCGTCGCCAGCCCGGTCCGGCCTGTCCCTGCTCCACGCACCAAGCCTACGGTGTGCGTCGCCAGCCCGGTCCGGCCTGTCCCTGCTCCACGCACCAAGCCTACGGTGTGCGTCGCCAGCCCGGTCCGGCCTGTCCCTGCTCCTCGCACCAAGCCAGGGGTGCGCATCGTCAGCCCGGTCCGGCCCGTTCCTACTCCACGCACCAAGCCAGGGGTGCGCATCGTCAGCCCGGTCCGGCCCGTTCCTACTCCACGCACCAAGCCAGGGGTGCGCATCGTCAGCCCGGTCCGGCCCGTTCCTACTCCACGCACCAAGCCAGGAGTGCGCATCGTCAGCCCGGTCCGGCCCGTTCCTACTCCACGCACCAAGCCAGGGGTGCGCATCGTCAGCCCGGTCCGGCCCGTTCCTACTCCACGCACCAAGCCAGGGGTGCGAGTCGTCAGCCCGGTCCGGCCCGTTCCGGCTCCACGCACCAAGCCAGGGGTGCGCGTCGTCAGTCCAGCACAACCCGTGCCTGGGTCACCGGTGCCTGGTAAGGTACCGGTCAGCTGCTCCACACTGGAGCCAAAGCGGTCCGCTTCTACGATGTCCGGTCCAGCTCCAGCCAGCGGGGCCAGACCGGACCAGGGGCGCCATGGGGGGATGGTGGAAGGGTGGTGGTCAAGCCCGGAGCCGGAACCGCCTCCGAGGAGGAATGCCCACCCAGCCCTCCCCTGGTGTGTACGCAGTCCGCGCCTTTAGGGGGGGGTACTGTCACACCCTGGCTCTGGGACTCTATATGTTGAGCCAGGGTGTGGATATTCTATAGGTTGTATTTCTGTGTTGGCCAGAGTGGTTCCCAATCAGAGGCAACGAGTGTCAGCGGTGGCTGGTTGTCTCTGATTGGGAGCCATATTTATAGAGGCTATTTGCCCACAAATGTTGTGGGATCTTGTTTCTAGTCTGTTTGTGTTAGACCGTGAACTGTCACGTTATCGTTTTGTTGTTTTTGATCGTGTCTCTAATAAAGAGTATGTTTGCCTGCAACGCTGCGCCTTGGTTTCCTCTGTATACGACGATCGTGATAAGCGTGATGTCTGCTAAATGAACAAGTTGATTTCATGGCGCAGCCATATAGCCTCGGCCACTAAGCACAGATACTGTAGGCCTAAAATAAAACTCAAAACATTATATTCTGTTCTTTTGAAATAGATTACTTAGTATTATGTTTTTTATGACCTTCCTAAACGAAATCTTAATACACGTCTTTGTGATTATGTATATTAAATGGATTTATTAAACTGGTGGCCATTGGTACTCGTCGATGCCGAGCTATTTTACTGTTAAATATGCATACGGTCATTTTGACCGTCATGGCACATTGAGGTAGAAATGCTCATAAAGTATTTGTCTTATATTATATTTATCTCAAAGTTCTGGTAGAGTTTAAAATACACATTTTAGGAAAAGTCAGCGACAAGTGGGGTCAAGGTTTTTATTGAATTTAAGTTATTGAAATTACTAAATTGAAAACGGTCAGATGGACCGTCTTGGCGGTTCTAGTGTTAAGCTGCCTACAAATTTCTGTACTGAATGAAATATTACCACTACCTTTTTAAAACTATCTTGATCTTTATTTCCCAAACACAATTCAACACAATAACAATCCCTTTTTTTTATGTCTTTTAATAATTTTAAGCATATTTTAACACTAGTAAAATAACAATAGTGAGGCTGTATACAGGGGGTACCAGCACAGAGTCAGTGTGCGGGGGCACCGGTTAGTCGAGGTAATTGAGGTAGAGCTATTAAAGTGACTATGCATAGATAATAAACAGAGAGTAGCAGCAGTGTAAAAGGGGGGAGGGGCATTTGATTAGATGTTCAGGAGTCTTATTGCTTGGGGGTAGAAGCTGTTTAGAAGCCTCTTGGACTAGACTTGGCGCTCTGGTATCGCTTGCCGTACGGTAGCAGAGAGAACAGTCTATGACTAGGGTGGCTGAAGTCTTTGACAATCTTTAGGGCCTTCCTCTGACACAGCCTGGTATAGAGGTCCTGGATGGCAGGAAGCTTGGCCCCAGTGATGTACTGGGCCGTACACACTACCCTCTGTAGTGTCTTGCGATCGGAGGCCGAGCAGTCAGGATGCTCTCGATGGTGCAGCTGTAGAACCTTTTGAGGATCTGAGGACCCATGCCAAATCTTTTCAGTCTCCAGAGGGTTTTGTCGTGCCCTCTTCACGACTCTCTTGGTGTGCTTGTACCATGTTAGTTTGATGGTGATGTGGACACCAAGGAACTTGAAGCTCTCAACCTGCTCCACTACAGCCCTGTCGATGAGAATGGGGGCGTGCTCGGTCCTCTTCTATTTCCTGTAGTCCACAATCATCTCCTTTGTCTTGATCACGTTGAGGGAGAGGTTGTTGTCCTGGCACCACACGGCCAGGTCTCTGACCTCCTCCCTATAGGCTGTCTCGTCGTTGTCGGTGATCAGGCCTACCACTGTTGTGTCATCGGCAAACTTAATGATGGTGTTGGAGTCGTGCCTGGCCAAGCAGTCATGAGTGAACAGGGAGTACAGGAGGGGACTGAGCACGCACCCCTGAGGGCCCCCCATGTTGGGGATCAGCGTGGCAGATGTGTTGTAACCTACCCTTACCATCTGGGGGTGGCCAGTCAGGAAGTCCAGGATCCAGTTGCAGAGGGAGGTGTTTAGTCCCAGGGTCCTTAGCTTAGTGATGAGCTTTGAGGGCACTATAATGTTGAACGCTGAGCTGTAGTCAATGAATAGCATTCTCACAAACAGTGGGGAGAACAAGTATTTGATACACTGCCGATTTTGCAGGTTTTCCTACTTACAAAGCATGTAGAGGTCTGTAATTTTTATCATAGGTACACTTCAACTGTGAGAGACGTAATCTAAAACAAAAATCCAGAAAATCACATTGTATGATTTTTAAGTAATTAATTTGCATTTTATTGCATGACATAAGTATTTGATCACCTACCAATCAGTAAGAATTCCGGCTCTCACAGACCTGTTAGTTTTTCTTTAAGAAGCCCTCCTGTTCTCCACTCATTACCTGTATTAACTGCACCTGTTTGAACTCGTTACCTGTATAAAACACACCTGTCCACACACTCAATCAAACAGACTCCAACCTCTCCACAATGGCCAAGACCAGAGAGCTGTGTAAGGACATCAGGGATAAAATTGTAGACCTGCACAAGGCTGGGATGGGCTACAGGACAATAGGCAAGCAGCTTGATGAGAAGGCAACAACTGTTGATGCAATTATTAGAAAATGGAAGAAGTTCAAGATGACGGTCAATCACCCTCGGTCTGGGGCTCCATGCAAGATCTCACCTTGTGGGGCATCAATGATCATGATGAAGGTGAGGGATCAGCCCAGAACTACACGGCAGGACCTGGTCAATGACCTGAAGAGAGCTGGGACCACAGTCTCAAAGAAAACCATTAGTAACACACTACGCCGTCATGGATTAAAATCCTGCAGCGCACGCAAGGTCCCCCTGCTCAAGCCAGCGCATGTCCAGGCCCGTCTGAAGTTTGCCAATGACCATCTGGATGATCCAGAGGAGGAATGGGAGAAGGTCATGTGGTCTGATGAGACAAAAATAGAGCTTTTTGGTCTAAACTCCACTCGCCGTGTTTGGAGGAAGAAGAAGGATGAGTACAAACCCAAGAACACCATCCCAACCGTGAAGCATGGAGGTGGAAACATCATTATTTGGGGATGCTTTTCTGCAGAGGGGACAGGACGACTGCACCGTATTGAGGGGAGGATGGAATGGGCCATGTATTGTGAGATCTTGGCCAACAACCTCCTTCCCTCAGTAAGAGCATTGAAGATGGGTCGTGGCTGGGTCTTCCAGCATGACAACGACCCGAAACACACAGCCAGGGCAACTAAGGAGTGGCTCCGTAAGAAGCATCTCAAGGTCATGCAATAAAATGCAAATTAATTACTTAAAAATCATACAATGTGATTTTCTGGATTTTTTTTTTAGATTCCGTCTCTCACAGTTGAAGTGTACCTATGATAAAAATTACAGACCTCTACATGCTTTGTAAGTAGGAAAACCTGCAAAATCGGCAGTGTATCAAATACTTGTTCTCCCCACTGTAGGTGTTCCTTTTGTCCAGGTGTGAAAGGGCAATGCGGAGTGCAATAGAGATTGCATCATCTGTGGATCTGTTTGGGTGGTATGCAAATTGGAGTGGGTCTAGGGTTTCTGGGATAATGGTGTTGATGTGAGCCATGACCAGCCTTTCAAAGCACTTCTTGGCTACAGACGTCAGTGCTATGGGTCGGTAGTCATTTAGGCAGGTTACCTTAGTGTTCTTGGGCACAGGGACTATGGTGGTCTGCTTGAAACATGTTGGCATTACAGACTCAGACAGTGAGAGGTTGAAATGTCAGTGAAGACACTTGCCAGTTGGTCAGCGCATGCTCGGTGTACATGTCCTGGTAATCCGTCTGGCCCTGCGGCCTTGTGAATGTTAACCTGTTTAAAGGTCTTACTCACATCAGCTACAGAGAGCGTGATCCCACAGTCGTCCGGAACAGCTGATGCTCTCATGCATGTTTCAGTGTTACTTGCCTCGAAGCGAGCATAGAAGTAATTTAGCTCGTCTGGTATACTTGTGTCGCTGGGCAGCTCGCGGCTGTGCTTCCCTTTGTAGTCTGTAATAGTTTGCAAGCCCTGCCACATCCGACTAGCGCCGGAGCCGGTGTAGTACGATTCGATCTTAGTCCTGTATTGACACTTTGCCTGTTTGATGGTTCATCGGAGGGCATAGCGGGATTTCTTATAAGCTTCCGGGTCAGAGTCCCGCTCCTTGAAAGCGGCAGCTCTACCCTTTAGCTCATTGCGGATGTTGCCTGTAATCCATGGCTTCTGGTTGGGGTATGTACATACAGTCACTGTGGGGACGACGTCATCCATGCACTTATTGATGAATCCATTGACTGATGTGGTGTACTCCTCAATGCCATCAGAAGAATCCCGGAACATATTCCAGTCTGTGCTAGCAAAACAGTCCTGTAGCTTAGCATCTGCTTCATCTGACCACTTTTTTTATTAACCGAGTCACTGGTGCTTCCTGCTTTAGTTTTTGCTTGTAAGCAGGAATCAGGAGGATATAATTATGGTCAGATTTGCCAAATGGAGGGCGAGGGATAGCTGTGTACGCATCTCTGTGTGTGGAGTAAAGGTGGTCTAGAGTTTTTTTGTGGATTTGTGGTGGTAAATAGACAGCTACGAAGAATATAGATGAAAACTCTTTTGGTAGATAGCTTATCATGAGATACTCTACCTCAGGCGAGCAAAACCTTGAGACTTCCTTAGATATCGTGCACCAGCTGTTGTTTACAAATATACATAGACCGCCACCCAATGTCTTACCAGAGGCTGCTGTTCTATCCTGCCGATACAGTGTATAACCTGCCAGCTGTATGTTATTCATGTTGTCGTTCAGCCACGACTTGTTGAAACATAAGATATTACAGTTTTTAATGTCCCGTTGGTAGGATATACATGCTTTTAGTTCGTCCACTTTATTATCCAGCAATTGTACGTTGGCCAACAGTACCGATGGCAAAGGCAGATTAGCCGCTCGTCGCCGGCTCCTTATCAGGCACCCCAATCTCCTTCCACGATATCTCCGTCTCATTCTCCTGCGAATGATGGCGATGAGGGCCCTGTCGGGTGTCTGGAGCAAATCCCTCTCGTCCGACTCATTAAAGAAAAATTATTTGTCCAGTTCAAGTTGTTCTAATGTCCAGAAGCTATTTTTGGTAATAAGAGATGGTAGCAGCAACATTATGTACAAAAATAAGTTACAAACAATGCGAAAAAACAAACAAAATAGCACAGTTGGTTAAGAGTCCATAAAATGGCAGCCATCCCCTCCGGCGCCATTACCCCAAGGCAAACATTTTGACTACATTAGCCCACACAGCTACAAGGATACACTTTCATGCTAGGTTTAGGACCTCATATTGAAGCTTATAGAGACCCCAACTGATGCATAGAACAATCTTAAAATTATCTACTTTGGTTTAGATACAAGTACCATGAACCCTATAATACAATAAATTCATTTGACTTCGTGAAAATCTGTTTTTTGGACCTAACTTGGTTACCACTTTTCCATATGGTTTCTTCCTTCACAGACTCCATTTAGAGTTAGGCTGAAAAAATGTTTGGCCTGTACTACAGACGGCTATACCGGTCCACTAATACAGGACTAGTGAAGGCCTAGTGCACTACTTTTGTGAAGAAATGAAAACATAAAAAAAAAAAAGTATTAGTATATTTTTCTTTAATTCTGATTTTTCAGGGGGTTCTGCAGCACCCACCTATGTCCACAGATTAACCCATCTTTCATAGTATAATACCATTTTGCTATTTCCTTTTGCAATACATCCCTCCATTTTACTGTGATGTCTTATGAGGGTCTTGAACCTCCCTATTTGTAAAATTTCTACAGATATTGCCATAAAAATAAATACTTTGCCCAAGAGTATAATAATATTTCCCATTGACTGATAGTGGTTTCTCAGATCCCCTAACAACACAGTTTGCAGGTCCATCTGAACCCTGATATTATGACATACAGTAACAATCATTTCTGGACCTAACTCCAAAGGCGAGCCACCGATGGACAGTACCAGAAAGATGATCTGTTGTTTCTGTTTCCTTGAGTCTGCACAGGGCTGACTGTTCAATGCCCCATATATTGAGATGTTTTAAAATTTAACTAGGAAAGTCAGTTAAGAACAAATTCTTATTTACAATGACGGCCTACAATTGGCCCAGCGGACGATACTGGGCCAATTGTGCGCCGCCCTATGGGAGGATGAAATTGAAAATGCAGCCAACTCTGAATGGCTTCATTTAAAAAGGAAAATACTTTAAATATGATTCCACTGTCAATCCACCAAAAATGTGTGGTGTTAATCCGCAAAAAAAAGTAAGCATCATGTTCGAATCCAGCAATAAAAAGTAGTTTTTGAGATTTTTGTTTTAAGTCTATCCTAAACCTTAACCCTTAGCTTAACCATTCGGAGTTAATGCTTAACCTTAAGATTTCGGAGTTAATGCCTAAACTTAACCTTAAACACTTCAAAATTTGACATTTGTGAAACATGGATGAACATCTAATTCTGACATGAGACTGTGAAAGGTTGTTGTAAACATAGGACGTGCCTCAGGTGACAAAGGTTGCATGTTCAAATCCAGCAATAAAAAAGTGTTTATGAGATTTTTGTTTTAAGGCAATCCCAAACCTTAACCCTTACCCTATCCATTCGGAGTTAATACCTAAACCTAACCCTAACCTTAAAAATGTGGAGTTAATGCCTAAACTTAACCTTAAACACTTTGTAATTTGACGTTTGAGAAACATGAATGAATGTCTGTCAGCAGGTGCTGTAGGTGGGTGTGGTGTGGGAATCAGGCGCAGGACGCAGAAGATAAGTCCAAAAGACTTTAGTAATGCACACTCAAAACACGATCCAACAGCCCGGAGGCGAGAAAATGCGCACACAGGCGTAAACAAAAGGGCGCACTAAACATGTGCGAAAAATACTCTCCTACACAAAGGAGGCAAGCTACAATAGCGCACTGTAAATAGTAGCGTACCAACACGACAGCGAAAACAATCACACACAACACCTGACAAACACAACGAGAACTTATAGGACACTAATGACGCTTAACGACAACAGGTGTACATAATCCAGGCAAAACCAAACGAACATAGAAACATACAACGGTGGCAGCTAGTATTCCGGAGACGACGAACGCCGAAGCCTGCCCGAGCAAGGAAGAGAGGCAGCCTCGGCCGAAACCGTGACAGTACCCCCCCCTTGACGCGCGGCTCCAGACGTGCGCCGACTCCGGCCTCGGGGACGACCAGGAGGACGCGGAGCAGGTCGCGTCGGGTGACTACGGTGGAATTCTGTCAGGAGAGACGGGTCCAAAATGTCTCTCCTCGGCACCCAGCACCGTTCCTCCGGGCCGTACCCCTCCCACTCCACCAGATATTGGAGACCCCCCATCCGACGTCTCGAATCCAAGATGGACCGCACGGAGTACGCCGGTGCCCCCTCGATGTCCAATGGGGGCGGAGGAGTCTCCTTGATCTCATTTTCCTGGAGTGGGCCAGCTACCACCGGCCTGAGAAGAGACACATGGAACGAGGGGTTAATACTTGTATACTCAATAGGTAGTTGTAATCTGTAACACACCTCGTTCAATCTTCTCAGGACTTTAAACGGCCCCACAAACCGCCAACCCAGTTTCCGACAGGGCAGGCGGAGGGGCAGGTTTCTGGTAGAGAGCCAGACTCGATCACCAGGTGCGTACACCGGTCCCTCACTGCGGTGGAGATCGGCGCTCGCCTTTTGACGACGGAGGGCCCGCTGCAGGTGGACGTGTGCATCGTTCCACGTCTCCTCAGAGCGCCGCACCCACTCATCCACCGCAGGAGCCTCGATCTGGCTCTGCTGCCAAGGTGCCAGAACCGGCTGGTAACCTAACACACATTGGAAAGGGGTTAGGTTAGTCGAGGAATGGCGTAGGGAATTCTGGGCCATTTCTACCCAGGGAACGTACCGTGCCCACTCCTCCGGCCGGTCCTGGCAGTATGATCTAAGAAACCTACCCACATCCTGGTTCACACGTTCCACCTGCCCATTACTCTCCGGATGGTAACCCGAGGTGAGGCTCACCGAGACCCCCAACCGCTCCATAAAGGCTCTCCAGACTCTGGAGGTGAATTGGGGACCTCGATCAGACACAATATCCTCGGGTACCCCGTAGTGCCGGAAAACATGGGTGAATAGAGCCTCGGCGGTCTGTAGGGCAGTAGGAAGGCCCGGCATAGGGTGCAAACGACAGGCCTTAGAGAACCGGTCCACAACGACCAGTATAGTAGTATTCCCCTGTGAGGGAGGAAGGTCAGTGATGAAGTCCACCGAGAGGTGAGACCATGGTCGTTGTGGAACGGGCAGGGGTAGTAACTTACCCCTAGGCAGATGTCTAGGCGCCTTACACTGGGCGCACACCGAGCAGGAGGAGACATAAACCCTCACATCCCTCGCCAACGTGGGCCACCAGTACTTAGCACTAAGGCAGTGCACTGTCCGGCGTATACCAGGATGTCCAGAGGAGGGTGACGTGTGAGCCCAATAGATCAATCGATCCCGAACCTTGAGCGGAACGTACGTCCGACCCTCCGGGCATTGAGGAGGACTAGGGTCGGTGCGCAACGCCCGCTCGAGTTCAGCATCGACCTCCCACACTACCGGTGCCACCAGACAAGACTCCGGCAGTATGGGAGTGGGCTCCACGGACCTCTCCTCCGTGTCATACCGCCGAGACAGTGCGTCTGCCTTACCGTTCTGTGACCCAGGGATGTACGTGATCTTAAATACGAACCGGGTCAAAAACATATTCCACCGCGCCTGGCGAGGGTTCAGTCTCCTAGCTGCCCGGATGTACTCCAGGTTACGGTGGTCAGTCAAAATGAGGAAAGGGTGTTGAGCCCCCTCAAGCCAGTGCCTCCACACCTTTAGGGCCTGTACCACGGCTAACAGCTCCCTGTCCCCTACGTCATAATTTCGCTCCGCCGGACTGAGCTTTTTGGAATAAAAAGCACAGGGGCGGAGTTTAGGTGGCGTGCCGGACCGTTGCGAAAGCACGGCTCCTATACCGGCCTCTGACGCGTCCACCTCTACCTGAAATGGTGAAGAGGGATCCGGATGCGCCAGCACCGGAGCCGAGGTAAACAGGTCCTTCAGCCTCCCAAAAGCCCTGTCCGCCTCGGCTGACCACTGCAAACGCACCGGACCCCCCTTCAAAAGAGACGTTATGGGAGCTGCCACCTGTCCAAAACCCCGGATAAACCTCCGGTAGTAATTCGCAAACCCCAAAAACTGCTGCACCTCCTTCACAGTGGTTGGCGTTTGCCAATTACGCACGGCTGACACCCGGTCAACCTCCATCTTCACCCCTGACGCAGACAACTGATAACCCAAAAAGGAGATCGACTCCTGGAAAAACAGACACTTCTCTGCCTTGACATACAGGTCGTGCTCCAACAGCCTCCTCAACACTCGGCGCACCAGAGCCACATGCTCGACTCGGGTAGACGAGTACACGAGAATGTCATCTATGTACACGACCACCCCCTGCCCCTGCATGTCCCTGAATATCTCATCCACGAATGATTGGAAAACTGAAGGAGCGTTCATCAACCCGTATGGCATGACAAGATACTCGTAATGGCCCGAGGTGGTACTAAAGGCTGTCTTCCATTCATCGCCCTCCCTAATGCGCACCAAGTTGTACGCGCTCCTGAGATCTAATTTAGTGAAAAAACGCGCCCCGTGCAATGACTCCGTCATGGTCGCAATCAGAGGAAGTGGATAACTGTACTTCACCGTGATCTGATTGAGACTACGGTAATCAATGCACGGGCGTAACCCTCCATCCTTTTTCTTCACAAAAAAGAAACTCGAGGACGCAGGGGAAGTGGATGGCCGTATGTATCCTTGTCTCAGAGATTCGTCTATGTAAGTCTCCATAGCTCTCTTCTCCTCCTGAGACAGAGGATACACATGGCTCCGTGGGAGCGCAGCTCCTGCCTGGAGGTCTATCGCACAATCTCCCTGCCTATGGGGAGGCAACTGCGTCGCCCTCGACTTACTGAACACAATAGCCAAATCCTCATACTCAGGGGGAACGTGCAATGCGGGCACCTGGTTTGGACTCTCCACCGAGGTAGCCCCTACGGAAACGCCTAAACATCGACCCACACACTGGGCAGACCACTCCATCAGAGCCCTCTCCTGCCACGAAATAGACGGGTTATGGATACTCAACCAGGGCATGCCCAGCACCACCATATACGCAGGCGAGTCGATCAGAAATAGCTGGATAATCTCCTTATGACCCCCCTGCGCACACATCCTAAGTGGCGCCGTGACCTCCCTGATCAAGCCCGATCCCAACGGACGGCTATCTAGGGCATGAACGGGGAATGGGACGTCAACAGGAAGAAGGGGAATCCCTAATTCTAAACAAAATGTCCTATCAACAAAATTCCCAGCCGCGCCTGAATCTACCAGCACCTTATGCTGGGAATGAGGTGCTACCTGTGGAAAACGCACAGGTATACAGAAGTGCGCAACAGAGAGCTCTGGGTGAGTGGGGCGCCTACTCACCTGGAAGGACTCCCCAGTGCGGGACCTGTCGTCTTCTCCCCTAGGAGGCCATCCCCAGCACCTAGCCGCGGTGTGTCCTCCACGGCCACAGTTGGTGCAGGAGACGGGCCCCCTCGTACTCCGACCCCTCCTCTCTCTAGCGCCAGCGCCCCCAAGCTCCATAGGGCTCGGCTCGGAGGCACTGGAGGGTGAAATGGACGGACCCCCCTCGGAACGTCCGCGGGTAGCCAGCAGGGTGTCCAGCCTGATGGACATGTCGACTAACTGGTCGAAAGAGAGACTGGTGTCCCTACAGGCCAGCTCCCGACGGACGTCCTCTCGTAGACTACAGCGGTAGTGATCGATGAGGGCCCGCTCATTCCACCCTGCATCCGCCGCTAGAGTACGGAATTCTAACGCAAACTCCTGGGCGCTCCTCCTCCCCTGCCGGAGGCAGAACAGACGCTCCCCCGCCGCTTTCCCCTCCGGTGGATGGTCAAACACCGCCCTGAAGCGGCGGGAGAACTCAGCGTATGTGATGGTGGTAGCGTCTATCCTCCTCCACTCGGCGTTGGCCCATTCCAACGCCTTGCCGGTAAGGCAGGAGATGAGGGCGGACACGCTCTCGTGTCCCGAGGGCGCCGGGTGCACGGTGGCCAGGTATAGCTCCACCTGGAGAAGGAAGCCCTGACACCCGGCAGCGGTCCCATCGTAGGCCCTCGGGAGCGAGAGTCGAATTCCCCTGGGTTCCGGAGCGGGAATGGGCTGACTGGCTGATGGTGATGGCAGGGGAGGTGGAGTTGGGGGTGTCCCTCGGGTCTCCCAGCGTTGAAGTGTGTTAATAACATCCTGCAGGGCGGTCCCGATCCGAAGGATCTGGTCATTCTGCTCCCGGACCCGATCCTCCAAAGTCTCCTGTGCTGCTGCGGCTCCTGCTGATTCCATTCTGAATGGTGTGTGATTCTGTCAGCAGGTGCTGTAGGTGGGTGTGGTGTGGGAATCAGGCGCAGGACGCAGAAGATAAGTCCAAAAGACTTTAGTAATGCACACTCAAAACACGATCCAACAGCCCGGAGGCGAGAAAATGCGCACACAGGCGTAAACAAAAGGGCGCACTAAACATATGCGAAAAATACTCTCCTACACAAAGGAGGCAAGCTACAATAGCGCACTGTAAATAGTAGCGTACCAACACGACAGCGAAAACAATCACACACAACACCTGACAAACACAACGAGAACTTATAGGACACTAATGACGCTTAACGACAACAGGTGTACATAATCCAGACAAAACCAAACGAACATAGAAACATACAACGGTGGCAGCTAGTATTCCGGAGACGACGAACGCCGAAGCCTGCCCGAGCAAGGAAGAGAGGCAGCCTCGGCCGAAACCGTGACAATGTCTAATTTTGGCGTGAGACTGAGAGCTTGTTGTAAACATAGGATGTGCATCTCTTAGTAGCCTGCTGGAAAACCAGTTTGGATTTAGATATAATTTCTGTATAATGGATGCTTTAAGAGAGAGGTTTAGTGCCTTAATATGCAATAATTTTAGCCCTCCACACTCATGCTCGTTATGTAGGGGGGGCGGGGGCCCCCAACCAAATCTTGCTTAGAGCCCCCAAAATGCTAGAAACTGTTGCCATATTACATTCCCAGCATAACTTAATAACTGAACAGTGATTTCAGGTTGCATTAAATCAAATATTGCTCATTAATCAAACCCAAACTCAAACTTTACCCAGAAGAGTGCCTGACTATACCCAGTCTTCAGAAGAAAAAGACATCAAAGCAAACAAATAGTCGACCCACTACTCACCTCTCACTGCAGTTTGTTTACCTGACATTGTGGCCTTAGGCACAGACAAGCTTGGCTGGCGCGCAGGGTTTATTTTCATTATTAAGGGGCAATATGATCCAGGATTAGCTAGCTATCATGGTGAAACAGGGTTTGGACTCACCCCTCTAGCCTTGTGTGTGGCCTTCTCCATCTAAGAGCCTCCATAACCCCCAACAGCACCGGTGGAGACTCACTCATTGTCAAACATTGATTTAGAAGAAGTCCATGGGAGTCAAGGGGCGCACGGCTCTGTGGCTCTCCCATAGAGGAGAACACGGTCTCTGGAAAGGGAGACAGGCAAAGGGGATAGAATACTGTCAGCAGAATGTGTGAGTGCACCGAATCTGCTGTTCATCCTGCTACTCGTGCAACGTCATACGCTGAGTCTCAATTTAAGGTGGATAAAGTGCGAAAGGACTGATATGCTGATGATGTGTGGAGTTGGTAGGTGGGCTTGGAGCAGACATGGATGGCGCTAGGGAGAGGGTGCTGAAGCACCTTCAAGAAGGCCTAACATCCCCAATAAATAATTTAAAGGGGAAGTTCAGGATTTTACAGCTTGATATTAGATGGTTCCTCATCCTGAAGGTAGTCAATGGGCCAGATAAACTTTAATCCATGATTAAGCTCTCACTAAACGGCGGCAGGTAGCTTAGTGGTTAAGAGCGTTGTACCAGTAACTGAAAGGTCGCTGGTTCTAATCCCTGAGCCGACTAAGTGAAAAATCTGTCGATGTGCCCTTGAGCAAGGCACTTAAACCTAATTGCTCTGGATAAGAGTGTCTGCTAAATGACCAATTTAATTTACTAAACAGCTAAAAAAACTTCAGCTACCTTTAGCCACCGAGTGATAGGGGCATATTATTTTTATTTTTATTTTTATTTTACCTTTATTTAAACAGAGAGTCACCATTGAGTCCAGGGTTTCTTTCACAAGGGAGCCTTGCATTTACAATTCATTAGACACAATTCATAGGACACAATTAATAAGACACAATTCATAAGTATGAAAAATGTATGCACTCACTAACTGTAAGTCGCTCTGGATAAGAACGTCTGCTAAATGACAAATGTAAATGTAAAATGTAAATAAGATACAATTCATAAGATACAATTCTTAAGACACAATATAAAAAATATTCAAGAAATATTGTTACATTCCTCAGTACAAAGGTCCCCAATTAATATTTTTAATTGCCCGAGCGCCACAAGAACATCCAATTGTAATGTATTTTGTAGTTGGTTCCAGCAATGAGGTGCATTAAAACAAAAAACGGATTTACTGTGCCTAGTTCGGTGGAGACCCGAGGAACTTCAAGAGTAAACCACCGCTATGAACAGGTTCGGTATCTCATGTTTTTATACTTTAACAACGAAGTTAGGTAAGTTGGAAGGTTCTGTAGTAGGCCTATGTTTTAATATTTATCAGAAGAGAAGCTGAGCACAGTAAGTGCAGTATGTGAACTGAAAAATGAAGGGGCATGTAGCTACTGTACATATAAAATAATGTGGCCTTTGTTATTTTGATGTTATGGATCTTTTTTGGATTCGATTTTTACCTCATACAGGAACATGGTACAGGTGAATGAATGCAGAGTGATAATAAAAGTGTCGCAAACATTTCATCAATAAGATGTCTTACTAGGATCAACTGAAAAATTGCATTCAGATGATACAAACCATATTATCACATTCTGCAACCATGTTCATTCCTAGTTTCTCCACTTCAAGTGTGTTTGTGATGGTGACCTGTTCAATGCAACTTCTCAGTGTTGAGGAGGGATTACCAACATACTGTTGCAACACCCTCTGTGAACCTACCACACCGTGCCAAGCATGGATACCGTCTGTTTGGTGGATGAAGGTGATTGAAAAAAAGTCTCATGAGTCACAAACCCCAACTTACAGTGCAGAGTAACTTATTTAAAAGTCTTTAAGTTAAAGGATAACCTTTAACTATGCAGCTTCTTTCTTCTCCAACGCTCTTTTGTCCCGTCTCAACTTCAAATATGTGGATTTGCGGCCTGTTCGAGACTTAGATCCAGTCCCACCGAGGTGAAAAACCCAATTAACCTGCAGCTCCAGCTGCTGGCCCGATAATCCCCTCCCATAATTATGAAATTACCAGATGCAGGATTTCAAATGAAAAAGGATAAGAGCGACTTCTACTTTGCAAAGCATGGAGATGAAATAATTCAAGCGAGCCAGACAGGCAGCACACAGGCTGATATTTAATTTTGCACCCATCTTTTCTTTGCTCCAGGGAGAACAGGTAATTCATATGGCCAGGGTCATAGTTGAAAAGGGGCGAAAACCTGCCGTGAATATTTGAGTCCAAAATGGCACAACACACAGACTGGACATGGTGATTAAAGAGCGACTGCCCCTAAAAAGCAAAATTGACTACAAAGTGTAAATATGATAATTCTGGTCAAAATGTCAATCTCGTCTAAAATGGAGTTTGGAACCTCAGTGTGTCACAATGAGTAAATTAAGGTTGTGTTTGGATTATAATGATGTCAACCTCCCTGAAGATGGTGCCGATAGACATGGCAGCTCTGCTTCTAGCTCCTAAGCAACTTTGCAGTATATATATATATATATATATATTTTTTTTTTTTTTCTTACATTATTAGCCCAGAATGTTTTTTGTGTTATTACATACAGCCGGAAATAACTTTTGGATATCAGCGCGGCGGTAACTCACCAGCATTCCGCCCAGAAATATGACTTTCCCGAATTTGATATTTTATTCGTACCCCCCAAGGCAATTCAACTTATGCCAGAGGCTGCTCCAAGATGCCACCAGTCAGAGAAGAGGTATTCAGAGTGGACTTTGAAGAGCCCCGGTTTGTGGGGCTCTTCAAAGTCCTCCGGAGGGTCAACAAGGTAACTTATCGTTTACAACTCCCCATCAACTACCGGATCTCTCCCGCTTTTCATGTTTCCCTCCTCGGGCTGGGGGTTCCTGGTCCCCTGGCTGGTGCCGTCCCCCGCAACAACCCTCCGCCTCCCCTGGACATCGATGGGGTACTGTCACACTGTTTCACAGAATCATGGCTCTCTCCGGCTATACTGTCCCTGTCCATGCAGCCAGCTGGGTTCTCAGTACAATGTGCAGACAGGAATAAAGAAGAAAGGCGGAGGTGTATGTTTCATGATTAACTACTCATGGTTTGATTGTGATAACGTACAAGAACTCAAGACCTAGAATACCTCACAATCAAATGCCGACCGTATTACCTCCCAAGAGAATTATCTTCCGTTATAGTCACAGCCATGTATATTCCCTCTCAAACCGATACCAAGACGACCCTCAAGGAACTACACTGCAAACTGGAAACCACATATCCTGAGGCCGCATTTATTGTAGCTGGGGACTTTAACAAAGCAAATCTGAGGAAAACACTACCGAAGTTCTATCAATACATTGCCTGTAGTACTCGCGCTTAAAAAACACTCGACCAGTGTTACTCTCCCTTCAGGGATGGCTACAAGGCCCTCCCCTGCCCTCCCTTAGGGGAAATCAGATCACGACTCCACTCTGCTCCTCCCTTCCTATAGGCAAAAACTCAAACAGGAAGTACCCGTGCTAAGGTCTATTCAACGCTGGTCTGACCAATCGGAATCCATGCTTCAAGATTGTTATGACCACGCGGACTGGGATATGTTCTGGGTTGCCTCTGAGAATAACATTGACATATACACTGACACGGTGACTGAGTTAATCAGGAAGTGTATAGGGGATGTTGTTCCCACTGTGACTATTAAAACCTACGCAAACCAAAAACCGCGAATAGATGGCAGCATTTGCACAAAACTGAAAGCGCGAACCACCGCATTTAACCAAGGCAAGGTGGCTGGAAATATGGTTGAATACAAACAGTGCAGTTATGCCCTCCATAAGGCAATCAAACAGGCAAAATGTCAGTACAGAGACAAAGTGGAGTCGCAATTCAACGGCTCAGACATGAGACGTATGTGGCAGGGACTCCAGACAATCATGAATTACAAAGGGAAAAGCAGCCACTTCGCGGACACCGACGTCTTCCTTCCGGACAAGCTAAACAACTTCTTCGCCCGCTTTGAGGATAACAAAGTGCCACCAACGCGGGCCGCTTCCGAGGACTGTGGGCTCTCGTTCTTTGTGGCCGACGTGAGTAAGACATTTAAGAGTGTTAACCCTCGCAAGGCTGCCAAATCAGACGGCATCCCTAGCCACATCCTCACAGCATGCGCAAACCAGCTAGCTGGAGTGTTTACGGACATACTCAATCTCTCCCTATCCCAGTCCGCTCTCCCCACTTGCTTCAAGATGTCCACGCTTGTTCCTGTACCCAAGAAAGCAAAGGTAACGGAACTAAATGGCTATCGCCCCGTAGCACTCACTTCTGTCATCATGAAGTGCTTTGAAAGATCTTATCACCTCCACTTTACCTGACACCCTAGACCCACTTAAATCTGCATACCGCCCCAATAGATCCACAAACGATGCAATTGCCATCGCACTGCACACTGTCATATCCCATCTGGACAAGAGGAATTCCTATGTAAGAATGCTGTTCATTGACTAAAGCTCAGCCTTCAACACCATGGTACCCTCCAAGCTCATCATTAAGCTCGGGGTCTGCACCCCACCCTGTGCAACTGGGTCCTGGACGTCCTGACGGGCCGCCACCAGGTGGTGACGGTAGGCAACAACACCTCCACTACGCTTATACTCAACACAGGGGGCCCACAAGAGTGCGTGCTCAGCCCCCTCCTGTACTCCCCTGTTCACCCATGACTGAGTGGCCACGCACGCCTCCAACTCAATCATCAAGTTTGCAGACGACACAACAGTAGTAGGCCTGATTACTAACAATGACGACACATCCTACAGGGAGGAGGTGAGGGCCCTTGCGGAGTGGTGCCAGGAAAATAACCTCTCGCTCAACGTCAACAAAGCGAAGGAGCTGTTCGTGGACTCTAGGAGACAGCAAAGGGAGCATGCCCCCATCCACATCGACAGGGCCGCAGTGGAGAAAGAGAAACGCTTCAAGTTACTCGGTGCACACATCACTGACAATCTGAAATGGTCCACCCACACAGACAGTGTTGTAAAGAAGGCGCAACAGTGCCTCTTCAACCTCAGGAGGCTTAGGTTGAAGTGCCTGTCCACCCCGCTATCATCCAGAAGGTGAGGTCAGTACAGCTCCATCAAAGCTGGGACCGAGAGACTGAAAAACAGCTTCTATCTCAAGGCCATCAGACTGTTAAATAGCCATCACTAGCCGGCCTCCACCCAGTACCCTGCCCTGAACTTAGTCACTGTCACTAGCCGCTACCACCTGGTTACTCAACCCTGCACTATGTACTGTACATAGACATGGAATCCCTGGTCACTTTAACAATGGAACACTGGTCATTTTAATAATGTTTACATACTGTTTTACTAATTTCATATGTATATACTGTATTCTAGTGAATGCCATCCTATTCAACTATTGCTGTATAAATACTATTCTATCCTACATACTCTACACATATACTAAATATCCTATCCACATACTGTCCATAATGTCTATAAATCCCATCACACATATATATATATATACACACACACACACACACACATATATATATACATACACATATACATATACACACACATACAGTGTCAGAGTGGTGTGTGTAGATGAGTGGAAGGAATCAAGCGCAGGAACCAGGATGACTTCAACCGTCTTTTTAGTAACGTTCAAACACGTGAACAAAATAGTCGCCAACCCAACCGGGTGGCGCAAAACAATTACGCACAAACACAGTGCGAAATACACAAGAAAAGCGCACGCAGTGCGAACTCTCGGGACAAGCAACAACGAGAGAAATGTAACCATACAGAGGCAGTCTGACAATAAACAATCACGCATAACACCTGACCCAAACAAACAAAACTAAATAGGGAACATCATCAAACACAAACAAGGGACAGGTGTTACAAAGAGACAAAACCAAACGAACAAGAAACATAGAACGGTGGCAGCTAGTACTCCGGAGACGACGACCGCCGAAGCCTGCCCGAACAAGGAAGAGGAGCAGCCTCGGCCGAAACCGTGACAGTACCCCCCCCTTGACGCGCGGCTCCAGCCGTGCGCCGACCCGGGGCTCGGGGACGACCCGGACGACGCGGAGCAGGGCGCGCAGGATGACCCCGATGGAACTCGGTCAGCAGGGACTGGTCCAATATGTCCCTCCTTGGCACCCAGCACCGCTCCTCCGGACCGTACCCCTCCCACTCCACGAGATATTGAAGACCCCCCCCCATCCGGCGTCTCGAATCAAGGATGGACCTCACGGTGTACGCCGGAGCCCCCTCGATGTCCAACGGGGGTGGAGGAGTCTCCTCAATCTCAAAGTCCTGGAGTGGACCAGCTACCACCGGCCTGAGGAGAGACACATGGAACGAGGGGTTAATATTATTGTAATCAATAGGTAGTTCTAACCTGTAACTCACCTCGTTCAATCTCCTCAGGACTTTAAAGGGCCCCACAAACCGCCGACCCAGCTTCCGGCAGGGCAGGCGGAGGGGCAGGTTTCTGGTTGAGAGCCAGACTCGATCTCCAGGTGCGTACACTGGCCCCTCACTGTGGTGTAGGTCGGCGCTCGTCTTCTGTCGACGTATGGCACGCTGCAGATGGACGTGTGCAGCGTCCCACGTCTCCTCCGAGCGCCGCACCCACTCATCCACAGCGGGGGCCTCGATCTGGCTCTCATGCCATGGTGCCAGAACCGGCTGGTACCCTAATACACACTGAAAAGGGGTTAGTTGGGTGGAGGAGTGGCGAAGAGAGTTCTGTGCCATCTCGGCCCAGGGCACATATCTCGCCCACTCCTCCGGCCGGCCCTGACAGTATGACCTCAGAAACCTACCCACATCCTGGTTCACACGTTCAACCTGCCCATTACTCTCCGGGTGGTAACCCGAGGTAAGGCTTACCGAAACCCCCAACCGTTCCATAAATGCTCTCCACACTCTGGAGGTGAACTGGGGGCCTCGGTCAGACACTATATCCTCGGGTACCCCGTAATGCCGGAAGACATGGGTGAACAGAGCCTCTGCGGTCTGTAGGGCAGTGGGTAGACCCGGCATGGGAAGGAGACGACAGGCCTTCGAGAACCGATCCACAACGACCAGGATGGTAGTATTCCCCTGTGAGGGGGCAAGGTCGGTAACAAAATCCACCGAGAGGTGGGACCAGGGTCGTTGTGGAATAGGCAGGGGTTGTAACTTACCCCTGGGCAAATGTCTGGGCGCCTTACACTGGGCACACACCGAACAGGAGGAGACATAAATCCTCACATCCCTAGCTAACGTTGGCCACCAGTACTTCGTGCTAAGGCAGTGCACTGTCCGGCCGATACCCGGATGGCCAGAGGAGGGGGACGTATGAGCCCAACAAATGAGGCGATCGCGTACCTCGAGCGGAACGTACGTCCGACCCACTGGACACTGTGGAGGACTCGGGTCGGTGCGTAACGCCCGCTCGATCTCGCCATCAACCTCCCACACCACCGGTGCAACCAGACAAGACTCTGGTAGTATGGGCGTGGGCTCAACGGACCTCTCCTCCGCGTCATACCGCCGAGACAGAGCATCTGCCTTCCCGTTCTGGGACCCAGGGATGTATGTGATCTTAAACACAAACCGGGCTAGAAACATAGTCCAGCGGGCCTGGCGAGGATTCAGTCTCCTAGCTGCCCGGATGTACTCCAGGTTACGATGGTCAGTTAGAATGAGGAAAGGGTGTTGAGCCCCCTCGAGCCAATGCCGCCACACCTTTAGGGCCTGTACCACGGCTAACAGCTCCCTGTCTCCTACGTCATAATTCCGCTCCGCCGGACTGAGCTTCTTTGAATAAAACGCACAGGGACGGAGTTTAGGTGGAGTGCCAGAACGCTGGGAAAGAACGGCCCCTATCCCGGGCCTCTGACGCGTCCACCTCTACCTGGAACGGTAAAGAGGGATCCGGATGCGCCAACACCGGCGCCGAGGTAAACAGGTCCTTCAGTCTCCCAAATGCCCTGTCCGCCTCAGCTGACCACCGCAAGCGCACCGGACCCCCCTTTAACAGAGACGTTATGGGAGCTGCCACCTGTCCAAAACCCCGGATAAACCTCCGGTAATAATTCGCAAAACCCAAGAACCGTTGCACCTCCTTCACAGTGGTTGGGGTCTGCCAATTACGCACAGCTGACACCCGGTCTACCTCCATCTTCACCCCTGACGCAGACAACTGGTAACCCAGAAAGGAGACCGACTTCTGAAAAAACAGACATTTCTCTGCCTTGACATATAGGTCATGCTCCAACAGCCTCCTCAATACTCGGCGCACCAGGGCTACATGCTCTGCACGGGTAGGACTGTACACCAGAATGTCGTCGATGTACACAACTACTCCCTGTCCCTGCATGTCCCGGAAAATCTCATCGACGAAGGATTGGAAGACTGAGGGAGCATTCATTAACCCATATGGCATGACTAGATACTCGTAGTGTCCGGAAGTCGTGCTAAACGCTGTCTTCCATTCATCGCCCTCTCTAATGCGCACCAAGTTATATGCACTCCTGAGATCCAATTTTGTAAAGAACTGCGCACCGTGCAGTGACTCCGTCATAGTCGCAATCAGAGGAAGTGGATAGCTGTACTTCACTGTGATCTGATTGAGACCGCGGTAATCAATGCACGGGCGCAGACCTCCATCCTTTTTCTTCACAAAAAATAAACTCGAGGAAGCGGGTGAAGTGGAGGCCCGTATGTATCCCTGTCTAAGAGACTCAGCGATGTACGTCTCCATTGCCTTTCTCTCCTCTTGAGACAAGGGATACACATGGCTCCGCGGGAGAGCTGCTCCTGCCTGGAGATCTATCGCACAATCCCCCCGTCTATGAGGCGGCAGCTGCGCCGCCCTAGTCTTACTAAACGCCAGTTTCAAATCCTCATACTCGGGGGGAATATGCAGTGCTGTCATTAGATTCAGACTTTCCACCGAGGTCGCCCCTATGGAAACACCCAGACACCGCCCCTCACACTGGGCAGACCACCCTTTAAGAGCTTTCTCTCGCCACATAATAGTAGGGTCATGGGTCATCAACCAGGGAAGACCCAGCACTACCGGATACGCAGGAGAGTCAATCAGATAGAGCTGAATTATCTCCTCATGACCCTCCTGCGCCATCATCTGAAGGGGTGCTGTGACCTCCCTAATCAACCCAGACCCTAACGGACGGCTATCTAGGGCATGAACGGGAAAAGGCTTATCAACTGGAAGGAGGGGAATCCCTAACTCTATACAGAACTGGCGATCTACAAAATTCCCAGCTGCGCCTGAATCTACCAGCGCCTTATGCTGGGAACGAGGTGCAACCTGTGGAAAACAAACAGGCAAGGTTAGGTGCACGACAGAAAGCTCTGGGTAAGTAGGGCGCCTACTCACCTGGGGGGACCCCCCAATGCGTGACCTGCCTTCTCCCTCACCGGGGGACCCTCCCCAACACCTAGCCGCGGTGTGCCCTCCACGGCCACAGTTAGTGCAGGGACCGGGCCCCCTCGGGTTCCTACTCCTCCGTTCCCTAGCGCCAGCACCCCCGAGCTCCATAGGGCTCGGCTCGGAGGTGCTGGAGAGTGGAATGGGCGAACCCCCCCCGGGACGTCCACGGGTGGCGAGCAGGGTATCCAGCCGAATGGCCATGTCGACAAGCTGGTCAAAGGTCAACGAGGTGTCCCTGCACGCCAACTCTCGCTGGACGTCCTCCCGGAGGCTGCAGCGGAAGTGGTCGATATGGGCCCGCTCATTCCACCCTGCATCGGCCGCTAGGGTCCGGAACTCCAATGCAAAGTCCTGGGCGCTCCTCATCCCCTGTCGGAGGTAGAACAGACGCTCCCCCGCCGCCTTCCCCTCTGGTGGATGGTCAAACACAGCACGGAAGCGGCGGGAGAACTCCGCATAGTTAGTGGTAGCGGCGTCCATTCTCCTCCATTCAGCGTTGGCCCACTCCAACGCCTTGCCGGTGAGACAGGAGATGAGGGCTGAGACGCTCTCGTGTCCCGAGGGCGCCGGGTGTACGGTGGCGAGGTAGAGCTCCACTTGCAGCAGGAACCCTTGACACCCGGCAGTGGAGCCGTCGTACGCCCTCGGGAGCGAGAGCCGAATCCCACTGGGTTCCGGAGATGAGGCAGGAGGACTGACCGATGGGGATGGTTCGGTTCGTGGGGGCGTGGGTACCCCGCTGGTTTCCCATCGGTGAAGAGTGTTCATCACCCCCTCCAGGGCATGACAGACCTGGTTAATACGATCCTCCTGTCCACGAAGACGGTCCTCCATCCCGGCTGTTGGCGCGGTCGCTCCTGCTGATTCCATGGATGATGCGTGATTCTGTCAGAGTGGTGTGTGTAGATGAGTGGAAGGAATCAAGCGCAGGAACCAGGATGACTTCAACCGTCTTTTTAGTAACGTTCAAACACGTGAACAAAATAGTCGCCAACCCAACCGGGTGGCGCAAAACAATTACGCACAAACACAGTGCGAAATACACAAGAAAAGCGCACGCAGTGCGAACTCTCGGGACAAGCAGCAACGAGAGAAATGTAACCATACAGAGGCAGTCTGACAATAAACAATCACGCATAACACCTGACCCAAACAAACGAAACTAAATAGGGAACATCATCAAACACAAACAAGGGACAGGTGTTACAAAGAGACAAAACCAAACGAACAAGAAACATAGAACGGTGGCAGCTAGTACTCCGGAGACGACGACCGCCGAAGCCTGCCCGAACAAGGAAGAGGAGCAGCCTCGGCCGAAACCGTGACATACAGTTGAAGTCGAAAGTTTACATACACCTTAGCCAAATACATTTAAACTACGTTTTTCACAATTCCTGACATTTAATCCTAGTAAAAATTCCCTGTTTTAGGTCAGTTAGGATCACCACTTTAGTTTAAGAATGTGAAATGTCAGAGTAATAGTAGAGAGAATGATTTATTACTGCTTTTTATTTCTTTCATCACATTCCCAGTGGGTCAGAAGTTTACATTCACGCAATTAGTATTTGCTAGCATTGCCTTTAAAATGTTTAACTTGGGTCAAACGTTTCAGGTAGCCTTCCACAAGCTTCCCACAATAAGTTGGGTGAATTTTGGCCCATTTCTCCTGACAGAGCTGGTGTAACTGAGTCAGGTTTGTAGGCCTCCTTGCTCGCACACGCTTTTTCAGTTCTGCCCACAGGTCATGGCTTTGGATTGGCCACTCCAATACCTTTACTTTGTTGTCCTTAAGCCATTTTGCCACAACTTTGGAAGTATGCTTGGGGTCCTTGTCCATTTGTAAGACCCATTTGCGACCAAGCTTTAACTTCCTGACAGATATCTTGAGATGTTGCTTCAATATATCCACATAATTTTCCTTCCTCATGATGCCATCTATTTTGTGAAGTGCACCAGTCACTCCTGCAGCAAAGCACCCCCACAGCATGATGCTGCCACCCCTGTGCTTCACGGTTGGGATGGTGTTCTTCGGCTTGCAAGCAATCCCCTTTTTCCTCCAAACATAACGATGGTCATTATGGCCAAACAGTTTTTGTTTCATCAGACCAGTTGCAAACCGTATTCTGGCTGTTTTGGAGCAGTGGCTTCTTCCTTGCTGAGAGGCCTTTCAGGTTAGGTTGATATAGGACTCGTTTTACTGTGGATATAGATACTTTTGTACCTGTTTCCTCCAGCATCTTCACAAGGTCCTTTGCTGTTGTTCTGGGATTGATTTGCACTTTTCGCACCAAAGCACGTTCATCTCTAGGAGATAGAACGCGTCTCCTTCCTGAGCGGTATGACGGCTGCGTGGTCCCATGGTGTTTATACTTGTGTACTATTGTTTGTACAGATGAACGTGGTACCTTCATGCATTTGGAAATTGCTCCCAAGGATGAACCAGACTTGTGGAGGTCTACAATTTGTTTTCTGAGGTCTTGGCTGATTTCTTTTGATTTTCCCATGATGTCAAGCAAAGAGGCACTGAGTTTGAAGGTAGGCCTTGAAATACATCCACAGGTACACCTCCAATTGACTCAAATGATATCAATTAGCCTATCAGAAGCTTCTAAAGCCATGACATACTTTTCTGGTATTTTCAAAGCTGTTTAAAGGCACAGTCAACTTAGTGTATGTGAACTTCTGACCCACTGAAATTGTGATACAGTGAATTATAATTGAAATAATCTGTCTGTAAACAATTGTTGGAAACATGACTTGTGTCTTGCACAAAGTAGATGTCCTAACCGACTTGCCAAAACTATAGTTTGTTAACAAGACATTTGTGGAGTGGTTGAAAAACGAGTTTTAATGACACCAACCTACAGTAAGTGTATGTAAACTTCCGACTTCAACAGTATATACATATATATACAGTACCAGTCAAAGGTTTGGACACATTCAAGGGTTTTTTCATTCAAGGGTTTTTCTTCAATTTGTACTATTTTCTAAATTGTAGAATAATAGTGAAGAAGTCAAAACTATTAAAAAACACATATGGAATCATGTAGTAACCAAAAAAGTGTTAAACAAATAAAAATATACTTTATATGTTAGATTCTTCAAAGTAGCCACCATTCACCTTGATGACAGCTTTGCACACTCTTGGCATTCTCTCAACCAGCTTCATGAGGAATGCTTTTCCAACAGTCTTGAAGGAGTTCACACATATGCTGAGCACTTGTTGGCTGCTTTTCCTTCTCTGCGGTCCAACTCATCCCAAACCATCTCAATTGGGTTGAGGTCGGGTGATTGTGGAGGCCAGGTCATCTGATGCAGCACTCCATCACTCTCCTTGGTCAAATAGCCCTTACACAGCCTGGAGGTGTGTTTTGGGTCATTGTCATGTTGAAAAACAAATGATAGTCCCACTAAGGGCAAACCAGATGTGATGGCGTCTCGTTGCAGAATGCTGTGGTAGCCATACTGGTTAAGTGTGCCTTGAATTCTAAATAAATCACAGACAGTGTCACCAGCAAAGCACCATCACTCCTCCATACTTCACGGTGGGAACCACACATGTGGAGATAATCCTTTCACGTACTCTGCATCTCACAAAGACACGGCGGTTGGAACCAAGAATCTCCAATTTGGACTCATCAGACAAAACAACAGATTTCCACCTGTGTAATGTCCATTGCTCGTGTTTCTTGGCCCAAGCAAGTCACCGGCCAAGTCATCACCGGCCTGAATCTAATCCAATCTGGAGCTACAGTCAGTCTACACAGTGTTGCCAACTCCTCGGTAAGGAAAGTAGCTATTGGCTGTCCTAAAAGTCGCCAGAAGTCGCTTAATGACATCATCACCTATTTTGCATAATTGGCCATGTGCATGTAATTGTGATGGACGCTGTAGGAGAGAGGAATAACATCGTGGGAGAGACAAAAAGTGAGTAAAAACACTTTTCTGTCGATTCTTGTTTTTTAAAATGTTTTACATTTACATCCCGCCCTGAATGTAAGCCAGGGCGGGATCAGCCAGTGGCGGCTTCCCGCATGCGTGATTCATTTTCAGTCTGGACGCGGAGGGGTGAACATCTCCTGCTCTGACTGCAGCTGGGAGGGACTGCTGCGCGAGGACTCGGCCGCCTGTGAGTGCTCTGGGACGGGGGTGGGGCCCACGGGGCCTACGGCAGCACCCGCTGCTCGTTGGGAAGAGTAAGAACGATACGTGCTTTCACGTCAGAGTCTCCAAAAGTCTCCAATAACACCAGAAAAACTTGCTAGATTTGTCGCTAGTCGCTTTTTTGAAAATGTGTCGCTAGAGGGGTCTGAATACTCGCTAAATATAGCGACAAAGTTGCTAAGTTGGCAACACTGAGTCTACATCTGTGAAGCATATAATCAATTTGGGTTTCCTCTAGTTGCCAAATTCATGAAAACAACATTAGGTTTTTGGTCTTAATTTAAGGATAGGTCAGGCATAAGGTTAGCAGTATGGTTAGGTTAAAAATCACATTTTAAGAAGAGACATTGTAGAAATAGGCGGGGTTTATGACTTTCTTGTTGTGGTAACTAGTGACGACTTAGAATTAGTTTGACCCAAGTTACTGCCTTGATGACACAGACAGCTTCATCAACAACGGTAATGAGTGTTATGTGAAAAGTTGTATTAAAAAAAGTGGTGCAGTGGTCTAAGGCACTGCATCACAGTGTTGTGGCATCACAACCGGCCATGACCGGGTGGCTCACAATTGGCCCAGAGTCATCCAGGTTAGGGGAGGGTTTGGCCGGGGGGGCTTTACTTGGTTCATCACGCTCTAGCGACTCCTTGTGGTGGGCCGGGCACCTGCAGGCTGACCTCGACCGTCAGTTGAACAGCGTTTCCTCCGACACATCTGGCTTCCGGATTAAGTGGGCGGGTGTTAAGAACCGCGGCATGGCGGGTCATGTTTTGGAGGATGCATGACTCGACTTTCGCCTCTCCCGAGCCCGTTGGGGAGTTGCAGACGAGATCGTAATCACAAAATTGGGGAGAAAAAGGGGGTAAAAATAAATAAATAATCAACCGGTTTGATAAACTAGTAGGTTAATTACCCAGCCAAGCAGATACAAGTAGTAGAGTCATTTTGGTTGTGATGTGCATTATCAAAAAGCTTTGTCCTTTCTGTACAACAAGATGCAATTTACCACTTGGCTGTCTATTGTATCACCCTGTCACAGGCCCTCCCAGTCTACACCACCTTATAAGATACATTGTTTATGAGGTTTGCCTGCTGCAGTTGTTCGAGAAATGTCCAGTTTGCAACATATAATAGACCAGCAAGGGGACCCACAGCATCGCCCTCCCTGTGAGCATTCCTATAATCGGAACAGGAAGGACACTTATAATTCACATTACTTAGCAGACACTCTTATCCAGAGTGACTTGCAGTAGTGAGTGCATACATAAAAAAAAAAAAAATCATACTGGTCCCCTGTGGGAATCAAACCCACAACCCTGGCACTGTAAGCCCCACGCTCTACCAACAGAGCTACACGGACTACATTTCACCTGGTCAAAGGTCAAAACTGTTTCAAAAATTCTCCATCATAACCTACCCAAGTGGAACCAGCCTGATCGCTGCTTTTCCCATTCTATTTCACTTCCCATATCACTCATCTACACACAACATCCCATTATGACAAAGTGAAAACACGTTTTTAGAAATTCTTGCAAATGTATTGAAAATGAAATACAGAAATATCTCATTTACATAGCTATTCACACCCCTGAGTCAATACTTTGTAGAAGCACCTTTGGCAGAGATTACAGTTTTGAGTCTTTTTGGGTAAGTCTCTAAGAGCTTTCCACACCTGGATTGTGAAACATTTGCCCATTACTCTTTTCAAAAGTCTTCAAGTTCTGTGAAAGTGATTGTTGATCATTGCTAGATAACCATTTTCAGGTCTTGCTGTAGATTGTTAAGTATATTTAAGTCAAAACTGTAACTCGGCCACTCAGGAACATCCACTATATTCTTGGTAAGCAACTCCAATGTAGATTTGGCCTTGTGTTTAAGGTTATTGTCTTGTCGGAAGGTGAAATCATCTCCAAGTGTCTGGTGGAAAGCAGACTGAACCAGGTTTTCCTCTAGGATTTTTGCCTGTGTTTAGATCCATTGCATTTATTTTTTATCCTGAAAACTCCAGCAGTCCTTAAAGATTACAATCATACCCATAACGTGATGCAGCCACTACTATGCTTGAAAATATGGAGAGTGGCACTCAGTAATGTGTTGTATTGGATTTGTCCCAAACATAACACTTTGTATTCAGGACAAAACGTTCATTGCTTTGCCACATTTGTTGCACTATTACTTTAGTGCCTTGTTGCAAACAGTATGCATGTTTTGGATTATTTGTATTCTGTACAGGCTTCCTTCTTTTCTCTCTGTCAATTAGGTTAGTATTGTGGAGTAACTATAATGTTGCTGATCCATCCTCAGTTTTCTCCTATCACAGCCATTAAACTCTGTAACTGTTTTAAAGTCACCATTGGCATCATGGTGCAATCCTTGAGCGGTTTCCTTCCTCTCCGGCAAATGCGTTAGGAAGGACGCCTGTATCATCGTAGTGACTGGGTGTATAAGGGATTTTCAATCTACCAATAGGTGCCCTTCTTTGCTAGGTATTGTAGTTATTGAGGGACCTTACAGATAATTGTATGTTTGCGGTACAGAGCTGAGGTAGTCATTCAAAAAACATGTTAAACACTATTATTGCACACAATATGAATGGGGTTACAAGTTTATCAACTTTCCAAGCAGAATTACTTTCCCATTGTTCCTCAACTGTAGTGTATGATATACCATTTTCTAGCTCTGAGTCTCTAGTTTTATCCAATGTAAAAAGCACCATTTCAAATTTTGCTACATAAGACCGAATTGAGCCAGTCGGTCACATATGGTTTGTTTTGTTTCAATTGTTTTAAAGTGGTCATACCATGCTTAATTTAGCTATTTGATTTGGAATTTTAGGACTGCTTTAGGTATCCAAAAATACATTTTTGGATACCTAAGCTAACATATGGAATTGCTTTAAAATGGTCAAAAAAATCATCATAAGGAATAAGGTTTTGAAGTGTTTGTCCTATATCTAGGAGATATAAGAAGGCTCAGGAAATATTTTTGTTTGTTTGGACACATATTTAACTCCTTATTTTTGTTGGCACAAAACTACCTCCATACTTCCATTAGTTTGTATGG
This sequence comes from Coregonus lavaretus, assembly GCF_964263955.1. Taxonomy (NCBI): domain Eukaryota; kingdom Metazoa; phylum Chordata; class Actinopteri; order Salmoniformes; family Salmonidae; genus Coregonus; species Coregonus lavaretus. The sequence continues at coordinate 15,716,967 of NC_139993.1, forward strand.
GTTACCTTCAGACGAGTCCCGTGACACCTGTGGGGGTCGTAGAGCAACAACATTGTGTTCATGAGAGTCTCCCTTTTCCATAGCGTGGTCATAATAGTTTGTAGGCCAAACCGTTCGGACGCTACAGACATTTCGTGACGACCGATTTTCGGGATGTCTCATGGTCGGACAAACACTGCTGTAGCTCGGCCACCATCCACCAATGCGGAAGGCCGATATAGGCAGATGCGGTGGATTGAGACGCAGACCATGCAAAAAAACGGATATCTCTAGCTTAAACTGATGGATTTTGATGGGGATTTTTTAAGACATTTCAGATTTTCATTTTTAATTAATTTGTAAAAATATCACAAATAAATATTTACATTTTTACATTATGGGTTATTGTGTTTAGGCCAGTGACAAAAAAATCTCAAATGAATCCATTTTAAATTCAGGCTGAAAAAGTAAAGGTATGTGAATACTTTCTGAAGGCACTGTAATCAGTGCTCTGTGTGTGTGTTTGTGTGTGACCGACCAATATCTTTGATGAGGGGCCAGGAGCTGATCTACGCTGCCATGCCCATCAATGGGGCGCTGGCAAAGACCTTGCCTCCAGCCTCACCTCTTGCCTGCTCACCAACGGTCGTCGATGGGATGACCAGAATTAGGTAGGTTTAGTCTGTCCTGTTCAAACTTTAACAAAGTATATGTTTGTTTGTCAGATATCACCAATCCTACCTGCCATTGGTAATAGAACAGTGTTCACAGATGCATCTATGGAGCCAGCACTTGGAGACTTGCAAGATGATGTGATGGAGTCCTAACCGGCAGACAGGCTTGATACTGACGTCTCTGAATGGAGAGAGACCTGGCACTCAACACATCCACAATGTGGGTCTGAAGGTGATTACTAATAATACAGTACAGCAGAAATGTCCATTATTTGCAACACCCTTTTCATTCCATGCATCATTGATGAACTCTGCCTCAACTCTGCCTATTTCTACAGATGGAGAGGACTGTAGATGCTTTTGCCAGATGCCAGCCTCGGTCGTTTGATGGGGAGACCATAATTGGGTAGGTTTTATCTGACCTGTTCAAACTTCAGCATAGTTTGTGTGTCAGATATTACCCATCCTAACTGCCAATGGTAATAGAACAGTAACTATGTGTGTATGTGTTCACAGAAACATGTATGGAGCCAGCACATGGAGACTTGCAAGATGATGTGATAAAGTCCAGACTGACAGACGGGCTTGATACTGATGTCTCTAAATGGAGACACAACTAGATACAACTTTTACTTGTATTGTTTTTTAAATTATTGAATTGAATGGTATCTGTCAATATGGGGAGGGAGAAACCCAGTGTATTCTGCAACAGGATCAGGAAACTCCTGTTGTATACGGGACACCACACAGCCGATACAGTATCTGTATCGGCTGGGAAGGACAATGAAAGATGAGAGGTGCACATTGTTATATTAGCAGAACACTGCTTCTATGGTATTATGTAAAGGGTTGTTTATTCTACATGGACCTGTTACTACATTTGAAAGTTATCAAAACACTTAGTTTAGAATATCTACATATATTCAGCAATTCCATTCTTCTCATATGACTTTGTAGGCTACTGACCTATTCAAAGCGCCCAACGGCATCTCACCATACATCTGCCTGTAGTTATTGAACTCAACCTGCAGGAGGTTTGTTTGTTGTGATTGAGTGGGGGGAAACAGCTGTGGGCAAGGTTTGGACAGATGAGTGTGTCTTGGTGGTGTCAAGGACACACTCAAGAAACACCCACATCAAACCACACCCCCAAGCCAACTCACGTTTGGCTTCTGTCATGGCCGCCAGCATTTTTGAGGAGCAAGCCAAAAAGCGAGGCCAAATCAGCTGGTGCAGTTCCCCTTTAAAGGTTATGTCAGTGGATATAGCCATGGGTGGTGAAGAAGCATATGATTGTTTTTGCTGGAAGGAAACCATTGCATTTTACAGATTTCATTTTTAGGTTTGTCAGTATTACCACTTCCTGGAAATGCATACAGGTTATGTGCTTCATTGAAATTTCATTTAATTTAAATTCTACACAAATGAGTGATATGACCAATTACACTATTATAAGAAAAATATGAATTGTGCATCCTTCTTTTCGGGTGAATCGAGATGTCACGCCTCTTGTGAAATATCACACGCAAACAGGAACAATAAAGATTGAGTCCATGTGTTCAGGTCCGTTTCCGTGAAGCCTCAGTACCATCAGTGAGCCTAATTTTTTATTGATAAACTAATTGGCACTTGCTAGAGGGAAGCTCCAGGCAACCACTGCTGGATCTTCTGCATCACACCGATCTCTGTGAGGCAATATGGAAACTCCACTTCATACTAACAGTCCTGGATAGAGACGCAAGTTGGTTTTAAAATATTAGCAAAACTCTTCATTCCAGCTAAAATTACACTTTCGGTTTAAAGGCCTCATGATAATTCTCAATTGGTTGAAATTCTCACATAATTCTTAAAATGAACACTCATAACCAATTCATTTAAATTGTACAGGCACTCAATACAAGGCGCTCTAGGAACTCTTGGACCCAAAGCTGAATTTGATGTTTGGGATGCAAGTATTGAAATACAGACCCATGATCAAGTTGGCCCTATATTGGGAATGTTGTATGGCTCCCCTCTGGTTCAGGCCTGGGGCAACGGTCATGGTTGCCCACCCCCATGTTGGCACCCCTACCCAATATTATGTTGATAGTTAAAGATGGCCAGTATTTATTTATTATTATTGCTTATTATAGTAATCTTGTTCTGTACATGTATATGCATGTACAGTGCCTAATGGGGCCAAGCTTCCTGCCATCCAGGACCTCTATACCAGGCAGTGTCAGAGAAAGGCCTGACATACTCCCCTTGACAAGCATTACCATAACATGATGCTGTCACCACAATACTTGACAATACAATACACTAGCGACTGTATGTATGCATGTGCAGGCACGAGTGTACGTATGTATGTACAGTATATGGATGTATGCATGGGAGGGTATAAGTGCATGTGTATATGCAGTGACCTCAGAACATCTTCAATTCGTTGGGGCATGGACTCTACAAGGTGTCGAAAGCATTCGACAGGGATGTTGGCCCATGTTGACTCCAATGCTTCCCACAGTTGTGTCAAGTTGGCTGGATGTCCTGTGGGTTGTGGACCATTCTTGATACACACGGGAAACTGTTGAGCGTGAAAAACCCAGCAATATTGCAGTTGTTACCACACTCAAACCAGTGCGCCTAGCACCTACTACCATACCCCGTTCAAAAGGACTTAAATCTTTTATCTTGCACATTCACCCTCTGAATGGCACACATACACAATCCATGTCTCAATTGTCTCAAGGCTTAAAAATCCTTCTTTAACCTGTCTCCTCTACACTGATTGAAGTGGATTTAACAAGTGACATCAATAAAGGATCATAGCTTTCACCTGGATTCACCTGGTCAGTCTATGTAATGGAACGAGCAGGTGTTCCTAATGTTTTGTACACTCAGTGTATATGTAAAAAAATAAAAAAGATGGCCACTATGTATACGGTCTGATTATCTTTTACATGCTGTTAGCTTCTCCAGTCTGCTCAATCCCTTCACTGCATCACCCACAAAATACTGTAGGTCAGTCTACTTATATTGCAAATAGAGAGGAGAAGACTGAGAAACCATGTCTAAAAAGAGGACTAATAAAGGCTCTGTGTAGTATGTTTTCAGTATTTCAGTGTTTTTGACCTATATGGACAATAGTTCTTCACTCCAGAACATCACAAGATCTCCAGTTAGGCCATCAAATTGAAAATCAAGTATTTTCAGAAGGTAATTCCTGGACTTTAAAATATGTATTCGAAAATCTCTCAGGGTTTGTGTTTCTCTCTCTCTACATTTTATCCATGTTTTAACTTAATAAAAGAGAATGTTTCATAATTTATTCAATATTTAAACCTCGCTGGTGAGCACAAGGAATATGGGCATGAATTATTACCGCTTCATCGAAATTGCAAAGCTTGTTTTGTGCTCGATAGGAATGCAACATACTGATAGTGGCCTCATGTAGCTCAGTTGGTAGAGCATGGTGCTTGCAACACCAGGGTTGTGGGTTCGATTCCCACGGGGGACCAGTATGAAAAATGTATGCACTCACTAACTGTAGGTCGCTCTGGATAAGAGCGTCTGCTAAATGACGTGAATGTAACAGTGAAAATAACCACCTCACCATAATGAGTTACATGTCATAGTAAATGTAGGAAACAATTTGCAATGTTTTGAATAAATAATATGGAATGAAACAAAATGCCAGTTTCCTATTCCAATGAGCAAAATACCAAGCGCTGTTGATCATTCATCCTACTTGTTAATAATAACACTCTTTCTGGGAACTCAAATTATTTAAAGTGGGAGAAAGATTTGTTCCATAAAACAGACTTGGGCATACTTTTTTTAATTAATACGTTGAGGAAAAACAGGTTGTAACCTGAGTAAAGGTATGTATTGCAACGGAATATTGATTCCAAGTTTCCTTGCTGATGGCGAAGGTGCAAGGTGTCTGAGAAGACAAGATTTAAAATATATTATAAATGTCTCGGCTGTATTGTAGTGTTTCATTAGGATTCAGGGAGGAACCTTGTCATGTTAATCCTGATATAGTGGTCCCATTAGGTCCAAGGAGCTGGGAACTGGGACAGAGAGCATACATTTCTATGAAAGCTTTTAAGAATTTTAGTAGTTTATATCTATAATATTTACTATTATGCCATTTAGCAGACGCTTTTATCCAAAGCAACATACAGTATTGCGTACACACATTTTAGGATGGTCGGCACAGCGGGAATCAAACCCAAGACGTTGCAAGCGCCATGCTCTATCAAATGAACCACATAAGACCACGGTAGTCATAGCTTTTGTGTTACTTGTACTGTCCTATGACACAGTTGAAGTCGGAAGTTTACATACACATAGGGTGAAGTCATTAAAACTCGTTTTTCAACCACTCCACAAATGTCTTGTTAACAAACTATAGTTTTGGCAAGTCGGTTAGGACATCTACTTTGTGCATGACACAAGTAATTTTTCCTACAATTGTTTACAGACAGATTATTTCACTTATAATTCACTGTATCACAATTCCAGTGGGTCAGACTAAATTGACTGTGCCTTTAAACAGCTTGGAAAATTCCAGAAAATGATGTCATGGCTTTAGAAGCTTCTGATAGGCTAATTGACATAATTTGAGTCAATTGGAGGTGTACCTGTGGATGTATTTCAAGGCCTACCTTCAAACTCAGTGCCTCTTTGCTTGACATGGGTTTGCAACTGCACATGGGGACAAAGATCGTACTTTTTGGAAAAATGTCCTCTGGTCTGATTAAACAAAAATAGAACTGTTTGGCCATAATGACCATCGTTATGTTTGGAGGAAAAAGGGGGCTGCTTGCAAGCCGAAGAACACCAGCCCAACCGTGAGGCACGGGGGTAGCAGCATCATGCTGTGGGGGTGCTTTGCTGCAGGAGGGACTGGTGCACTTCACAAAATAGATGGCATCATGAGGAAGGAAAATTATGTGGATATATTGAAGCAACATCTCAAGACATCAGTCAGGAAGTTAAAGCTTGGTCGCAAATGGGTCTTCCAAATGGACAATGACGCCAAGCATACTTCCAAAGTTGTGGCAAAATGGCTTAAGGACAACAAAGTCAAGGTATTGGAGTGGCCATCACAAAGCCCTGACCTCAATCCTATAGAACATTTGTGGGCAGAACGGAAAAAGGCCTACAAACCTGACTCAGTTACACCAGCTCTGTCAGGAAGAATGGGCCAAAATTCACCCAACTTATTGTGGGAAGCTTGTGGAAGGCTACCCGAAACGTTTGACCCAAGTTAAATAATTTAAAGGCAATGTTACCAAATACTAATTGAGTGTATGTAAACTTCTGACCCACAGGGAATGTGATGAAAGAAATAAAAGCTGAAATAAATAATTGTCTCTGTTATTATTCTGACATTTCACATTCTTAAAATAAAGTGGTGATCCTAACTGACCTAAGACAGGGAATTTTTACTAGGATTAAATGTCTGGAATTGTGAAAAACTGAGTTTAAATGTATTTGGCTAAGGTGTATGTAAACTTCCGACTTCAACTGTATGTACACTAACTGACCAAAAGTATGTGGACACCTGCTCGTCGAACATCTCATTCCAAAAATATGGGCATTAATATGGAGTTGGTACCCCCTTTGCTGCTATAAAAGCCTTCCACTAGATGTTGGAACATTGCTGCGGGGACTTAAATATTATCATAGATTAGGCCTGGCTTGCAGTCGGCGTTCCAATTCATCCCAAAGGTGTTCGATGGGGTTGAGGTCAGGGCTCTGTGCAGGCCAGTCAAGTTCTTCCATACCGATCTTGACAAACCGTTTCTGTATGGACCTCGCTTTGTGCACGGGGGCATTGTCATGCTGAAAAAGGAAAGGGCCTTCCCCAAACTGTTACCACAAAGTTGGAAGCACAGAATCGTCAAGAATGTTATTGTATGTTGCAGCGTTAAGATTTCCTTTCACTGGAACTAAGGGGCCTAGCCCGAACCATGAAAAACAGCCCCATTATTCCTCCTCCACCAAACTTTACAGGTGGCACTATGCATTCGGACAGGTAGCGTTCTGCTGGCATCCGCCAAACCCAGATTAGTCCGTCAGACTACCAGATGGTGAAGCGTGATTCATCATTCCAGAGAACGTATTTCCAATGCTACAGAGTCCAAAGGCTTTACAACATTTCCGGCCGACGCTTGGCATTTTGCATGGTGATCTTAGGCTTGTGTGCGGCTGCTCGGCCTTGGAAACCCATTTCATAAAGCTCCCGACGAACAGTTCGGTGCTGACGTTGCTTCCAGAGGCAGTTTGGAACTCGGTAGTGAGTGTTGCAACTGAGGACGATTTTTACATGCTACGCGCTTCAGCACTTTATGGTCCCGTTCTGTGATCTTGTGTGGCCTACCACTTCGCAGCTGAGACGTTCTTGCTCCTAGACATTTCCACTTCACAATACCATCACTTACAGTTGAGCAGGGCATCTCTAGCAGGGCAGAAATCTGATGAACTGACTTGTTGGAAAGGTGGCATCCTATGACGGTGCCACGTTGAAAGTCACTGAGCTCTTCAGTAAGGTCATTCTACTGCCAATGTTTGTCTGTGGAGATTGCATGGCTGTGTGCTCGATTTTATACACCTGTTAGCAATGGGTGTGGCTGAAATAGCCGAAACAATTCATTTGAAGAGGTGTCCACATACTTTTGTATAGATAGTGTATATCTGTATTCAAATCAGTTGTATTCAATTCATTAGAAACACAGACTATCCTGGTTTAGTCTTCTGTCCAAACCAATGTGAGAAAAGAGTATGCATGTACAGTATGTACGACTGTATGTACTGTAGGTCTACAGTACAAAGATGCTTTGATTGTATATTGTCATTTATCAAACGGTGTGTAGGATTTAGAAGTCACCTTGCAAATCGGATATCATTTTAATTCAGGTCAGTTATTTTATTTACTGTGCTTTGTCATCTGGATCACACGCAATTAAATGAGGCAGACAAAAAATAATAAAAGATAAACATATCTGAGATTGGTGAGATCGAGGAATTCATCCTCTATAATTTAATGTCTTCTGAACCCTGGGTCAGTTTCAATATAACATGAGTGAAGTGTGGCGAGATCTAATCTAATTTCAGTTTATTAAAATAAGAATGCATTTCGAGAAATCAGTTTCACTTTTTGATGTATATCAACACATTATTTCACTCAAGGCTATCACCATTAGCACAACCTCCGATATCAAAACTAGTCTTATACTCTGCCTAAAATAATGACGGCAATTTTAATAACAAGAGTTTGCATATCCAAGTAATGCAGAAATGTACATACTGTAAATATTTATTGTAAAGATTACATGCTGCCACTCATTCTATTATTGGAAAGGGTGCATTATGTCATTCATGATTTTTAAGTTGTCCATGAAAACATGAAAATGTATGCTAATCGTAGCATATCATGTTTTCCTGGACAACCAACATAGAGTATGTGTAGATAACACATATTTTTATGGTTTTAACCATTAGATAATGTAAAAATGTAGTCAGATGCTTGCTTCATTGCCTGCTCCATGCTACAATTGACCACATGTCTTTGTCACCTCAAACCACAGCTCTTGTACCACTACTGGTGTGTGGCAACAAACGTTTTTTTCTAATCCAATCTAAATTATATTGTATGATTCAAGCTTGAACATTGTACCACATTTCAACCCTGCCCACATGCCCACAGCTGGCAGCACCAAACTAATCATCAATTCGGAGCGCAGCTGCACGCGACCCGATCGTAATGCCCATGGTCAATTTGGTTTGACATTCGATATCCCTATGGGGCTAGTTAGGGACCATCATGGGATAATATATTTTAAAATGTCAATAGCTCCAAATTTCAGTGACTTAAAAACCTCAAACCAACTATACATTTTAGAAAGTCATACACAAATACTGAAGGCATTTAATGAGACAACTGAAAGATATTGTCCCATTTACATCGCATAATTTTCCCTACCTAGCCCCAGCAACTTTGTCACGTGAAGCTAATTGGCGAAAGAAGTTGACTAGCACAGGCCACTTCAAGACCTGGTTAGACTGTTTCAAGTTATCTAGAAGGGTGAGTCACTGTAAAGGAGGACATTTTTACATTTCAGCAGATGTAATTATCCAGAGTGATTTACAGGAGCAATTAGGGTTCAGTGCCTTCCTCAAGGGCCCATCAATAGACTTTTCACCTAGTCAGCTCAAGGATTCAAACCAGCGCCCTTTCGATTACTGGCCCAACACTCTTAACCACTAAGCTACCTGCTGCCCTGTACTGGTGTACTGTTTTAGCAGAGTGAATGTACAAACGCTTGCCACGCGCGAACACACACACAAAGAGACACCCACATTAAATCAACCCCCCAAGACAACTCTCCTTTGGCTTCAGTCATTGCTTCTGCATTTCTGAATTACCAAGCTGAAAAAGAGGCAAAATCAGGAAGTTCAGCCCTCCTTAAAAATGTATTTTTATTTTTCAAATATGTTTTTTTATGTCAATTTTCAAGAGCATTTTATTTCTGGATTTTATTGTTTTTCATTAAGGCAGCTGTCTCACATACTGACTTTTGAACTTCTGCTATGTATTTCAACATGAAATATTTGCATAATTTGAAAATATTTAATGCACCTGGTTAGAAAAAGAGTCAAAATAAATGAAAGCTTTATAATTTTTGATGTGCATAACCACTAAATATATTATTTTCTACGAAATACAGTTGTCTCACAGTATTGCATCATTACCATCACAATGAACAGAGTGATCAATAACAGTGCTTTTTCAACATTTTACACATCAAGAAATGGGAAGTGACAGTGGAGAACAAGGATATGACATAGAGAGTGTTTGATATTATACAGTACATTTGGAAAGTATTCAGACCCCTTTTTCCACGTTCTGCCTTATTCTAAAATTGATTAAATTGTTTTTTTCCCTCATCAATCTACACACATTACCCCATTATAACAAAGCAAAAACTGGCTTTTAGAAATTTTAGCAAATGTCAACAACAAAAAAGTACGGAAATATCATATTTACTTAAGAGTTCAGACCTTTACTCAGTATTTTGTTGAAGCACCGTTGGCAGCAATTACAGCTTGAGTCTTCTTGGGTATGACGCTACAAGCTTGGCATACCTGTATTTGGGGAGTTTCTCCCATTCTTCTATGCAAATCCACTCAAGCTCTGTCAGGTTGGATGGGGAGCGTCGCTGCACAGCTATTTTCAGTCTCTCTAGAGATGTTCGATCGGGTTCAAATCCGTGCTCTGGCTGGGCCACTCAAGGACATTCAGAGACTTGTCCCAAAGCCAGTCCTCCGTTGTCTTAGCTGTGTGCTTAAGGTCGTGGCTTCCGTCTGGCCACTCTACCATAAAGGCCTGATTGGTAGTGCTGCAGAAATAGTTGTCCTTCTGGAAAGTTCTCTCATCTCCACAGAGGAACTCTGGAGCTCTCTCAGAGTGACCATCGGGTTCTTTGTCACTTACCTGACCAAGGCCCTTCTGCACCGATTGCTCAGTTTGGCCAGGCGGCCAGCTCTAGGAAGTCTTGGTGGTTCCAATCTTCTTCCATTTAAGAATGATGGAGGCCACTGTGTTCTTGGGGACCTTCAATGCTGCAGAAATGTTTTGGTACCCTTCACCAGATCTGTGCCTCGACACAATCCTGTCTCTGAGCTCGACGGACAATTCCTTCGACCTCCTGGCTTGGTTTTTGCTTTAAAAACAAATAGAGTCGCACACTCTATGTATAAACTCCCAGTAATTTATTGGGTAAACCACCAACGTTTCGGCATCACTGTGCCTTCTTGGTTTTTGCTTTGACATGCACTGTCAACTGTGGGACCTTATATAGACAGGTGTGTGCCTTTCCTAATCATGTCCAATCAATTGAATTTACCACAGGTAGACTCCAATCAAGTTGTAGAAACATCTCAAGTATGATAAATGGAAACAGGATGCACCTGAGCTCAATTTCGAGTCTGATAGCAAAGGGTCTGAATACTTATGTAAATAAGGTATTTTTTTAGTTTTGCCAAATTTCTAAAAACCTGTTTTCACTTTGTCATTATGGGGTATTGTGTGTAGATCGATGAGGGAAAAAATAATGTAATACATTTTAGTATAAGGCTGCCAGGCTGCCCATCATTACGCACACCTGTCACCATCCTTACGCGCATCAGTGCTCATTGGATTCACCTGGACTCCTTCCCTTTGTTAATGACCTCCCCTATATCTGTCTGTTCCTCTGTTTGATCCCTGTGTCAGCATTAATGTTGTTACGTTTCCCCTGTCCAGACGCTGTCCGTGTTTTGTTTCATGTCTGTATATATTAAATGTTCACTCCCTGTACTTGCTTCTCGTCTCCCAGTGTCTGTCTTCACAAAGGCTGTAACGTAACAAAATGTGGAAAAAGTCAAGGGGTCTGAATACTTTCCAAATGCACTGTATATCCACCTCCAAGAAAAGTAACTTTGAATGTGTGAAAATAGGAAAATATTTGCACTGTCATTAACACAATGGCTATAACTCATCCACATTGTCCTCGATTTGAAAAAATACATCTCATTCTGTTGTGTTTGGGGTTTATCAAATGATAGCTGATCATATTAACGAAGTAAATCCAAAACAATTGCAAATTGTCATTACCAACACTGTCATTACCACCACAAATGTGTCGGTAATGATGATTTACAGGTTATCACCATTATTTTTTATTTTTTATTTTTTTTATTTTTTGGGGAGTAGATCAGCTTTAATATTGCAAATAGATTGTAACTTCCATCAATGTAATTATCTGCATCACTTCCAAAACCTTTTTTTTTTTCTCGCATATATATATATATATATATATATATATATATATATATATATATATATATATACAAATACATGCATAAACATACATATACACATACAGTGCCTTGCAAAATTATTAATCCCCCTTGGCTTCTTTCCTATTTTGTTGCATTACAACCTGTAATTTAAATGGATTTCTATTTGGATTTCATGTAACGGACATACACAAAATAGTCCAAATTGGTATAAGTTTCAAAAAATTCTAAAAAAATAAATAACAGAAACGTGGTGCATGCATATGTATTCACCCCCTTTGCTATGAAGCCCCTAAATAAGATCTGGTGCAACCAATTACCTCAGAAGTCACATAATTAGTTAAATAAAGTCCACCTGTGTGCAATCTGTTGTGTCACATGATCTGTTACATGATCTCAGTATATATACACCTGTTCTGAAAGGCCCCAGAGTCTGCAACACCACTAAGCAAGGGGCACCACCAAGCAAGCGGCACCATGAAGACCAAGGAGCTCTCCAAACAGGTCAGGGACAAAGTTTTGGAGAAGTACAGATCAGGGTTGGGTTATAAAAAAATATCTGAAACTTTGAACATCCCACGGAGCACCATTAAATCCATTATTAAAAAATGGAAAGAATTTGGCACCACAACAAACCTGCCAAGAGAGGGCCGCCCACCAAAACTCAGGGACAAGGCATGGAGGGCATTAATCAGAGAGGCAACAAAGAGACCAAAGATAACCCTGAAGGAGCTGCAAAGCTCCACAGCGGAGATTGGAGTATCTGTCCATAGGACCACTTTAAGCCGTACACTTCACAGAGCTGGGCTTTACGGAAGAGTGGCCAGAAAAAGCCATTGCTTAAAGAAAAAAATAAGCAAACACGTTTGGTGTTTGCCAAAAGGCATGTGGGAGACTCCCCAAACATATGGAAGAAGGTACTCTGGTCAGATGAGACTGAAATTGAGCTTTTTGGCCATCAAGGAAAATGCTATGTCTGCTGCAAACCCAACACCTTGAGAACACCATCCCCACAGTGAAGCATGGTGGTGGCAGCATCATGCTGTGGGGATGTTTGTCATCGGCCGGGACTGGGAAACTGGTCAGAATTGAAGGAATGATGGATGGCGCTAAAGACAGGGAAATTCTTGAGGGAAACCTGTTTCAGTCTTCCAGAGATTTGAGACTGTGACGGAGGTTCATCTTCCAGCAGGATAATGACCCTAAGCATACTGCTAAAGCAACACTCAAGGTGTTTAAGGGGAAACATTTAAATGTCTTGGAATGGCCTAGTCAAAGCCCAGACCTCAATCCAATTGAGAATCTGTTGTATGACTTAAAGATTTCTGTACACCATCCAACTTGAAGGAGCTGGAGCAGTTTTGCCTTGAAGAATGGCTAGATGTGCCAAACTTATAGAGACATACCCCAAGAGAAAAGGTGGCTCTACAAAGTATTGACTTTGGGGGGGGGAATAGTTATGCACGCTCAAGTTTTCTTTTTTTTGGTCTTATTTGTTGTTTGTTTCACAATAAAAAATATTTTGAATCTTTAAAGTGGTAGGCATGTTGTGTAAATCAAATGATACAAACCCCCCAAAAATGAATTTTAATTCCAGGTTGTAAGGCAACAGAATAGGAAAAATGTCAAGGGGGTGAATACTTTTGCAAGCCACTGTACATACATAAAAATACATATACATACATATACAATATAGACATATCCTTTTTTTAAAGATATTTCTCTTCATTACTTTCCAACCCCACCACCCCTTCCCTAATTGGAGTAAACTAGTGAACAACAACGCTTAGGCCTCTACTTCCAGGTTATACATACTATATGCATTTTATGGACAAAGTACATTTTACAATAATTATATTTTGTTTGTTTTTACTACTGAACTTCCTCCACCCTCAACCTCTCCGATCATTTTCATGATGTCCATCCAGTTTGCTTCTATATGCTTCTATCTCTTCCCAACTATTTTGCAATCTATATGGGACGGCTGTCCATCCTTTGGTCCTTAAATGACACTGGCACAATTTTCTTTAACCAATTATGTTCTTTAATGCAGGGCCGACAGGTTATTACCATTACAAAGTAGTGACTTTTTGTATAACAGACATATTGATGTAACATTTTAAAATGTGGTAGTGCCAAAGCCTATAGACAGATAAACCAAATAATCCCAAAACCCATTGTGTTTGTTATTCAGTAAACAAAAAGGTTTTATGATGTGACGTTAATGACATCTGCAGAAGGTGTTTTGGGGAAACAGAGTAAATTCCATGTATTGTTGAATAAAAATTGTCACACCCAATAACAGTTTATGGTTTTTTCGGCACGTGACAAATAAAATTTGATTTGATTTGATAAAATTAGGAAAGTATTTATGTTGATAACAGTATTTTTTGTAAGAAACATAAAAAAATATATATAACATATGCCTGGTCGCTCCTGGGCAGTGCATCCTCACAACACATGCCCTCGTTCGTGCCATTAAAGTACAGCTAGGGGGATCCCGACAGATGTGGAATGGCTTTTTGTCTTGGGCGCATTAAGAGCTTCAGTTTGGAGGTGATATGAAGTCGAAACCACATTATGGGCTCTCTTTGTTGCCGTAGCTTACAGCTGTTGGTCACACAGATCAATTGCTGAAATTAGATATTTAATATAGATATTCCACATGTAGGTTGTCACATATGTATTTTAAATTCAACTGTCTCTTTGAGCACCATGGTTCCTTTCATAGCTTTTTGATACCACCACAGTTCTATGCTGAGATTTGCTCTGAGGTAGAGGTTACCCGAAACCCCATTTGTATTCCCTGGCCTGCTATCTCCAGGTTCTTTATGTGCACAACAATGTGCCAAGCGCTCGCAGGACAAGCAACCACAGAGAATCCCAAGTGGCGGAATATCAGCATGTCATCTGGCAAGACGTGTCAATTTAAGTGTGCCACATGCAATGTGTTGAGCCTCAAGCGGTGCTCCCTGCATTAATTTCCTGTTCAGGAGTTCAAAGTGTTTGTTACCCGGTGTCAGTCATATCGCAGTGCTCTCCATGCGCCACTCTGGGACCTCTCCGTGGAAGGAAGAAAATGTGTTTTTCCTTAATGGTACACTGGTGTCACTTGGTCGATGGTGCTAGAAGGTCCATGAGGGTCAGGGCGACCGACATGGGCGGATACTGCCTCCCCTCACTGATGGAATGCTCAGTGGACCACTTCCAACCGAGCCTGCACATTCCCTGAGGAATCCAGGGAGGGATAGATGGCAAGAAGAAAAGAGGAAGGGACAGGAAAAGAGATGGGAGGGAGAGAGAGAGCAGTCAAGTTAAAAAGATAGGTTTCTTTATCTGTCTAAGGATGTCTCTCCTGATCAATAGTGAAACATTGAACAAGGCCGGGGATAGGCTCACTATGGGAACACAAAGGTCCACTTCATTAAATATGCGTTGTGAATTGACTCGTCCCTGTGTACATATTTGATCAGCAGCAATAATCAACAGTCGAGAGGCTAATCTGAATAATAAACAATATGATTATCAGCATTGAAAATCGGTGCACTTCATCTGCGCTCAGCAGTAGTCTCGTCAGCAGCCACTTCTTGATTGAAGAAGAGGCTGGTGCAACACAAAATCATTTCAATAAGAAATCAATGTGCTTTCTGATACTTTATTTGAAATGGCATGCTAAAATATATACATTTTGATTTCAAGCTCAAGGCCCTGGACTTGAACACCACCCTGGATCCTGGACTTCCTGACGGGCAGACCCCAAGTCGCGATGAAAGGCAATAAGTTCTCCTACACACTGACTCTCAACACAGGGGCCCCCCAAGGATGTGTGCTCAGTCCCCTCCTGTACTCCCTGTTCATCCACGACTGCATGGCAAAGCACAACTCAAACTCCATCATAAAGTTTGCTGATGACGCCACCTTTGTAGGACTGATCACCAACAACGATGAAACAGGGAGGTAAGAGACCTGGCAGTGTGGTGCCAGCACAACAACTTCTCCCTCAACGTCAGCAAAACTAAGGACCTGATCATCGAGAGGGTCAGCAGCTTCAAGTTCCTTCATGTACACATCACTAAGGACTTGACATGGACCCATAACACCAGTACAGTAGTAAATAAGGTGCACCAGCCCGTCTTATTCCTCAGGCAGCTGAACAAATTTGGCATGATACTGACAAACTTCTATAAGGTATTATTAAAGATGCACCATCGAGAGCATCTTCACTGCCTGCCTGACAGCCTGGTATGGCAGTTGAACTGCCCTCGAGCTCCAAGCCATACAGGACATCTGCACCAGGCGGTGTCTGAGGAAGGCCTGTAACTCCAGCCACCCTAGCCATGGACTGTTCTCTACGTTACAACCACACTCTCACATACATACATACACACACACACACAACCACCACAATTGTGAAACTATTTGTTTATAAGTAAACTCAGCAAAAAAAAGAAACGTCCCTTTTTCAGGACTCTGTCTTTCAAAGATAATTTGTAAAAATCAAAATAACTTCACAGATCTTCATTGTAAAGAGTTTAAACACTGTTTCCCATACTTGTTCAATTAACCATAAACAATTAATGAACATGCACCTGTGGAACGGTCGTTAAGACACTAACAGCTTACAGACGGTAGGCAATTAAGGTCACAGTTATGAAAACTTAAGACACTAAAGAGGTTTCGCAGTTTTGTCTCACCAGGGGTGATGGTCGGATTCGCGTTTATCGTCGAAGGAATGAGTGTTACACCGAGGCCTGTACTCTGGAGCGGGATCGATTTGGAGGTGGAGGGTCCATCATGGTCTGGGGCGGTGTGTAACAGCATCATCGGACTGAGCTTGTTGTCAATGCAGGCAATCTTAACGCTGTGCATTACAGGGAAGACATCCTCCTCCCTTCTGGGGCCATTCCCCCATGAAATGTCTGGGAACTTGCAGGTGCCTTGGTGGAAGAGTGGGGTAACATCTCACAGCAAGAACTGGCAAATCTGGTGCAGTCCATGAGGAGGAGATGCACTGCAGTACTTAATGCAGCTGGTGGCCACACCAGATACTGACTGTTACTTTTGATTTTGACCCCCCCCCCCCCCCTTTGTTCAGGGACACATTATTCAATTTTTGTTAGTAACATGTCTGTGGAACTTGTTCAGTTTATGTCGCAGTTGTTAAATCTTGTTATGTTCATACAAATATTTACACGTTAAGTTTGCTGAAAATAAACGCAGTTGACAGTGAAAGGACGTTTCTCTTTTTTGCTGAGTTTATTTATTTTTACTACACTGAACAAAAATATGAACGCAACATGTAAAGTGTTGGTCCCATGTTTCATGAGCTAGTAGTAGTCACGGTAGTCCCGTGTAGCTCAGTTGGTAGAGCATGGCGTTTGCAACGCCAGGGTTGTGGGTTCGTTTCCCACGGGGGACCAGTATGAAATAAAAATAATGTATGCACTCACTAACTGTAAGTTGCTCTGGATAAGAGCATCTGCTAAATGACTAAAAATGAAAGATCCCAGAAATTCTCCATACGTACAGTAAAGCGTATTTCTTTCAAATGTTTATCCTTTGCCAAGATAATCCATCCACCTGACAGGTGTGGCATATCAAGAAGCTGATTAAAAAACATGTCATTACACAGGTGCTACTTGTGCTGGAGACAATAAAAGGCCACTCTAAAATGTGCAGTTTTGGCAAACAACACAATGCCACAGATGTCTCAAACTTTTAGGGAGCGTGCAACTGGCTGCAGGACTGTCCACCAGAGCTGTTGCCAGAGAATGTAATATTAATATCTCTACCAATGTCATTTTAGAGAATTTCGCAGTACGTCCAACTGGCCTCACAACCACAGACCACGTGTAACTACGCCAGCCCAGGACCTCCACATCCGGCTTCTTCACCTGCGGGATCGTCTGAGACCAGCCACTCGGACAGCTGTCTGTAATAAAGCCCTTTAGTGGAGAAGAAAATCATTCTGATTGGCTGGGCCTGGCTCATGAAATCCATAGATTAGGGCCTAATGAATTTATTTCAATTCATTGAATTCCTTATATGAACAATTTTTGTTCAGTATTCATATCGCTCCTCAGCCAAGTCACTTATTATTACACAAACATACAATTAACATTCCTTTTAAGTTCTTATGTTCCGTCAAGGGATTTTTTAAGTGAAAAATATCGGAGTGATAAAATATTGATTCTTGATATTATCCCATGTTTTGGTCTGTTTAATGACGGTGGTTCATGAAAGCAACAACACCTCTCAATGTTACCTTCTGTTTGCTGATGGAATGATAATAAAATGGTGTAATTGTACAAAACATTAAGAACACCTTCTCGTTCCATGACATAGACTGACCAGGTGAATCCAGGTGAAAGCTATGATCCCTTATTGATGTCACTTGTTAAATCCACTTCAATCAGTGTAGATGAAGGGGAGGAGACAGGATTTTAAAACCTTGAGACAATTGAGACATGGATTGTATATGCAGCGCTGATGCAGCGCTCCTAGTAGCAGGGGACTTTAATGCAGGGAAACTTAAATCCGTTCTACCTCATTTCTACCAGCATGTTAAATGTGCAACCAGAGGGGAAAAAACTCTAGACCACCTTTACTCCACACACAGAGACGCATACAAAGCTCTCCCTCGCCCTCCATTTGGCAAATCTGACCATAACTCTATCCTCCTGATTCCTGCTTATAAGCAAAAACTGAAGCAGGAAGCACCAGTGACTCGGCTAATAAAAAAGTGGTCAGATGACGCAGATGCTAAGCTACAGGACTGTTTTGCTAGCACAGACTGGAACATGTTCAGGGATTCTTCAGACAGCATTGAGGAGTACACCACATCAGTCACTGGCTTCATCAATAAGTGCATCGATGATGTCGTCCCCACAGTGACCGTACGTACATACCCCAACCAGAAGCCATGGATTACAGGAAACATCCGCACTGAGCTAAAGGGTAGAGCTGCCGCTTTCAAGGAACGGGACTCTAACCCGGACGCTTATAAGAAATCCCGCTATGACCTCCGACGAACCATCAAACAGGCAAAGAGTCAATACAGGTCTAAGATTGAATCATACTACACTGGCTCTGACGCTCGTCGGATGTGGCAGGGCTTGAAAACTATTACAGACTACAAAGGGAAGCACAGCCGCGAGCTGCCCAGTGACACAAGCCTACCAGACGAGCTAAACCACTTCTATGCTCGCTTCGAGGCAAGCAACACTGAAGCATGCATGAGAGCACCAGCTGTTCCGGACGACTATGTGATCACGCTCTCCGTAGCCGATGTGAGTAAGACTTTTAAGCAGGTCAACATTCACAAGGCCGCAGGGCCAGACGGATTACCAGGACGTGTACTCCGAGCATGTGCTGACCAACTGGCAAGTGTCTTCACTGACATTTTCAACATGTCCCTGACTGAGTCTGTAATACCAACATGTTTCAAGCAGACCACCATAGTCCCCGTGCCCAAGAACTCTAAGATAACCTGCCTAAATGACTACCGACCCGTGGCACTGACGTCTGTAGCCATGAAGTGCTTTGAAAGACTGGTCATGGCTCACATCAACAGCATAATCCCAGAAACCCTAGACCCACTCCAATTTGCATACCGCCCCAACAGATCCACAGATGATGCAATCTCTATCGCACTCCACACTGCCCTTTCCCACCTGGACAAGAGGAACACCTACGTGAGAATGCTATTCATTGACTACAGCTCAGCATTCAACACCATAGTGCCCTCAAAGCTCATCACTAAGCTAAGGATCCTGGGACTAAACACCTCCCTCTGCAACTGGATCCTGGACTTCCTGACGGGCCGCCCCCAGGTGGTAAGGGTAGGTAACAACACATCTGCCACACTGATCCTCAACACGGGGGCCCCTCAGGGGTGCGTGCTCAGTCCCCTCCTGTACTCTCTGTTCACCCATGACTGCATGGCCAGGCACGACTCCAACACCATCATTAAGTTTGCCGACGACACAACAGTGGTAGGCCTGATCACCGACAACGATGAGACAGCCTATAGGGAGGAGGTCAGAGATCTGGCCGTGTGGTGCCAGGACAACAACCTCTCCCTCAACGTGACCAAGACAAAGGAGATGATTGTGGACTACAGGAAAAAAAAGAGGACTGAGCACGCCCCCATTCTCATCGACGGGGCTGTAGTGGAACAGGTTGAGAGCTTCAAGTTCCTTGGAGTCCACATCACCAACGAACTATCATGGTCCAAACACACCAAGACAGTCGTGAAGAGGGCACGACAAAGCCTATTCCCCCTCAGGAGACTAAAAAGATTTGGCATGGGTCCTCAGATCCTCAAAAAATTCTACAGCTGCACCATCGAGAGCATCCTGACTGGTTGCATCACCGCCTGGTATGGCAACTGCTTGGCCTCTGACCGCAAGGCACTACAGAGGGTAGTGCGTACGGCCCAGTACATCACTGGGGCAAAGCTCCCTGCCATCCAGGACCTCTATACCAGGCGGTGTCAGAGGAAGGCCCTCAAAATTGTCAAAGACTCCAGTCACCCTAGTCATAGACTGTTCTCTCTGCTACCGCACGGCAAGCGGTACCAGAGTGCCAAGTCTAGGTCCAAAAGACTTCTCAACAGCTTCTACCCCCAAGCCATAAGACTCCTGAACAGCTAATCATGGCTACCCGGACTATTTGCACTGCCCCCCCACCCCATCCTTTTTACGCTGCTGCTACTCTGTTAAGTATTTATGCATAGTCACTTTAACTCTACCCACATGTACATATTACCTCAACTAGCCGGTGCCCCCGCACATTGACTATGCAACGGTACCCCCCTGTATATATAGCCTCCCTACTGTCACTTTATTCTATTGTATATATAGCCTCCCTACTGTCACTTTATTTTTTACTTCTGCTCTTTTTTTTTCTCAACACTTTTTTGTTGTTGTTTTATTCTTACTTTTTTGTTTAAAATAAATGCACTGTTGGTTAAGGGCTGTAAGTAAGCATTTCACTGTAATGTCTGCACCTGTTGTATTCGGCGCATGTGACCAATAAAATTTGATTTGATTTTGATTTGATTTGATATGTGTGCCATTCAGGGGGTGAATGGGCAAGACAAAATATTTAAGTGCCTTTGAACAGGGTATGGTAGTAGGTGCCAAGCGCACCGGTTTGAGTGTGTCAACAACTGCAATGCTGGTGGATTTTTCATGCTCAACAGTTTCCCGTGTGTATCAAGAATGGTCCATCCCCCAAAGGACATCGAGCCAACTTTACACAACTCTGGGAAGTATTGGAGTTATCATGGGCCAGCATCCCTGTGGAACGCTTTCGACACCTTGTAGAGCATGAATTGAGGCAGTTCTGAGGTCAAAAGGGGATGCTAATGTTTAGTGCCCTCAGTGTATTGGTTTGTTAGATTTGCAACAATCTCAGATTTTCACCTTTACATCTAGTCAACACCCTTAGGCAAGTCATTAGCTATATTTCCATTAACTTATCCAGTGATTGTTTGGCAAAACTTTGAAAGTTTGCATAGAAAATAGATACGGTACGTTTCCACTGAACTGTCCTGTGTCGATAAAAACAGCTGGACGTATATTGCTCTGGACTCTGACATTGGTTTCCATGTGTTTGATGCCATTATTATGAGCCGTCCTCCCCTCAGCAGCCTCCACTGGTATTGACATGGTCCATACCATGGTGGTGAAACTTGCACTGTAGACTGAAAATAATTTGATGGTGAAACTTGCATCCAGCCAACCAAAAAAGCAAAGCGAAGCAATTCAGGCATTCTTGAAAGTCAGGACAATCCTTGTTCTGCAAAAAATAAAAAAGTGATAGTTGCAAAAATGTATTTAGTAACCACTAGGCATTGAGATTTATAGATACACTATAGTGGATATTTATAGATACACTACATGGCCAAGAGTACATGGACACCCCTTCAAATTAGTGGATTTGGCTATTTCAGCCACACCCGTTGCTGACAGGTGTATTAAATCGAGCACACAGCCATGCAATCTCCATAGACAAACATTGGCAGTAGAATGGCCCATACTGAAAAGCTCAGTGACTTTCAACGTGCCACCTTTCCAACAAGTCAGTTCGTCAAATTTCTGCCCTGCTAGAGCTGACCCGGTCAACTGTAAGTGCTGTTATTGTCAAGTGGAAACCTCTAGGAGCAACAACGGCTCAGCCGCGAAGTGGTAGGCCACACAAGCTCACAGAATGGGACCACCGAGTGCTGAAGCATGTAGTGCGTAAAAATCCTCTGTCCTCGTTTGCAAAACTCACTACTGAGTTCCAAACTGCCTCTGGAAGCAATGTCAGCACAAGAACTGTTCGTCAGGAGCTTCATGAAATGGGTTTCCATGGCCGAGCAGCCACACCAAGCATAAGATCACCATGCGCAATGCCAAGCGTCAGCTGGAGTGGTGTGAAACTTCCCGCCATTGGACTCTGGAGCAGTGGAAACACGTTCTCTGGAGTGATGAATCACGCTTCACCATCTGGCAGTCCGACGGACTAATCTGGGTTTGGCGGATGCCCGAAGAATGCTACCTGCCCGAATGCATAGTGCCAACTGTAAAGTTTGTTGGAGGAGGAATAATGGTCTGGGGCTGTTTTTCATGGTTCTGTCTAGGCCCCTTAGTTCCAGTGAAGGGACATCTTAACACTTCAGCATACAATTACATTCTAGACGATTCTGTACTTCCACCTTTGTGGCAACAGTTTGGGGAAGGCCCTTCCCTGTTTTAGCATGACAATTCCCCCGTGCACAAAGCGAGGTCCATACAGAAATGGTTTGTCGAGATCGGTGTGGAAGAACTTGACTGGCCTGCATATAGCCCTGTCCTCAACCCCATCGAACACCTTTGGGATGAATTGGAACGCCGACTGCGAGCCAGACCTAAACACCCAACATCAGTGCCCAACCTCACTAATGCTCTTGTGGCTGAATAGAAGCAAGTCCACGCAGCACTGTTCCAACATCTAGTGGAAAGCATTCCCAGAAGAGTGGATGCTGTTATAGCAGCAAAGTGGGTACCAACTCCATATTAATGCCCATGATTTTGTAATGAGATGTTCAACGAGCAGGTTTCCACATACTTACTTTTGGCCATGTAGTGTACATGATGACATCACGTGCCCCGCATACCTTCAAAGTTATTCTGCAATCATAATTCATTCGAAAAACACAATTTACTTCATCATTTGTCATAATAAAGAATGTTAGACAAAAGAAAAATCCATCCTTGTCGAATGGATAAAAATGTTGTTGATCTTTAGAACATGTTTGCGACATTGCTTTTGTTGAATACACCTGGGTCAATGGAAACCTACCTAGTGTCGTAAAACCACAAGCCCAGTATAAGTGCTGACATATCCCTCCTTGGTTGTATCCCTTTCTATCCAAAAATGCACTTTAAAGGATGAGCCTAATCTATCTGTAGATACATGTTGAATACCTAAAGTTTGAACAGAACATAAAATAAATAAAAAATAAGTCTTTTAGCAGACGCTCTTATCCAGAGCGACTTACAGGAGCAATTAGGGTTAAGTGCCTTGCTCAAGGGCACATCGACAGATTTTTCACCTAGAAGATCAATGTGCGAATTATACTTTTTATTGAAAACAATAAAGTTTGAAAGTTAATACATTGACATTGACGAGCGTACAACTTGTACTGTGCTGATGATCATTATAAAACCTCCTTATGGAATTGCAATGTTTGTTGTGTGGAGAAGATAATGTGTTAATTGAGGTCATATACTGGGTGTTTAATCTCCCTAGCTGTTCAATGACATGTACTGTACATGGTACCATGCATCTAGGATCTAGAGAGCAGCTGCTTAGAGTCAATCTGAAGACAACACTACATTTCTCTGTATGTTGACAACGGCCAGTCAACATTGGAAAATCATCCCCAAGCCAGACCCTTACTTGCTGTAAAAAGTTTGTCTGTGAAAAAATATGCTTGTAACAGCATGAGCAGGTGGCAGGGTGCTCTTCCAACTACAATTCCCTGAGAAAAATATTCAATAGTCAGTGAAAATACGTTTGCAATGAGAAATGTGAGAGGTTTACATACAGTTGAAGTCGGAAGTTTACATACACCTTAGCCAAATACATTTAAACTCAGTTTTTCACAATTCCTGACATTTAATCCTAGTAAAAATTCGCTGTCTTAGGTCAGTTAGGATCACCAATTTATTTTAAGAATATGAAATGTCAGAATAATAGTAGAGAGAATTATTTATTTCATCACATTCCCAGTGTGTCAGAAGTTTACATACACGCAATTAGTATTTGGTAGCATTGCCTTTAAATTGTTTAACTTGGGTCAAACGTTTCGGGTAGCCTTACACAAGCTTTCCACAATAAGTTGGGTGAATTTTGGCCCATTCCTCCTGACAGAGCAGGTGTAACTGAGTCAGGTTTGTAGGCCTCCTTGCTCGCACACGCTTTTTCAGTTCTGCCTACAAATGTTCTATAGGATTGAGGTCAGGGCTTTGTGATGGCCACTCCAATACCTTGACTTTGTTGTCCTTAAGCCATTTTGCCACAACGTCGGAAGTATGCTTGGGGTCATTGTCCATTTGGAAGACCCATTTGCGACCAAGCTTTAACTTCCTGACTGATGTCATGAGATGTTGCTTCAATATATCCACATGATTTTCCTTCCTCATGATGCAATCTATTTTGTGAAGTGCACCAGTTCCTCCTGCAGCAAAGCACCCCCACAGCATGATGCTGCCACCCCCGTGCTTTACGGTTGGAATGGTGTTCTTCGGCTTGCAAGCTTCCCCTTTTTCCTCATAACATAATGATGGTCATTATGGCCAAACAGTTCTATTTTTGTTTCATCAGACCAGAGGACATTACTCCCACAAGTACGATCTTTGTCCCCATGTGCAGTTGCAAACTGTAGTCTGGCTTTTTTATGGTAGTTTTGGAGCAGTGGCTTCTTCCTTGCTGAGCAGCCTTTCAGGTTATGTCGATATAGGACTCGTTTTACTGTGGATATAGATACTTTTGTACCTGTTTCCTCCAGCATCTTCACAACGTCCTTTGCTGTTGTTCTGGGATTGATTTGCACTTTTCGCACCAAAGTACGTTCATCTTTAGGAGACAGAACACGTCTCCTTCCTGAGTGGTATGACGGCTGTGTGGTGCCATGGTGTTTATACTTGCATACTATTGTTTGTACAGATGAACGTGGTACCTTCAGGCATTTGGAAATTGCTCCCAAGGATGAACCAGACTTGTGGACGTCTACAATTTTTTTTCTGAGGTCTTGGCTGATTTCTTTGGATTTTTACATGATGTCAAGCATGTTTAAAGGCACAGTCAACTTAGAGTATGTAAACTTCTGACCCACTGGAATTGTGATACAGTGAATTATAATTGAAATAATCTGTCTGTAAACAATTGTTGGAAAAATGACCGGTGTCATGCACTAAGTAGATGTCCTAACCGACTTGCCAAAACTATAGTTTGTTAACAAGAAATTTGTGGAGTGGTTCAAAAACAAGTTTTAATGACTCCAACCTAAGTTTATGTAAACTTCCGACTTCAACTGTATCTGTAATCATAGCTGCGGGAAGTAGGGGTGCTGAGGGTGCTGCAGCACCCCCTGAGAAATCAGAATTTGTATAATTTATTTGTTCTCAGCAGGCCTCACCCAACACCGGCTTACACTGGGCTCCGAGACCTTCTCACATTGCCACGGGAAATCTGATCGATGGCAGGCTGACTAATTCGCTTGCCTCTTCCCCACCGGGGTTCAGCGTGTTGAACCAGTTCTGGTCATCCAGAAGAGGATTCTCAGAAGCGCGGTGTGACTCACAGTGCAGTCACAGAGCGAAATGAGCCATGAGAGAAGGATCAGGTCAGCAGTAGCTCACAGAGCTGCGGGGGGCAGAGAGAGATGGAAGCTCATATGGAAATGGGTATAATTGTGCTTCACCTTCATTACCCACCACACATTCCTGTACCCAACTTTACTTAACCACCTCGACTGGCTCACTGGTTTGCATAATGACAAAGGGCTGTAATGGGAGAAAAGGGGTCACATGAGTCTGAAGATTGTGTTACTGTATAAGATACATGTTTCAAGTCGGCTAAGCTCCAGCCTCTGTGATGACACAATTAGCTGTTGTTATGTCGGTAGGTATTTAGGTGAGAAAATCTTAATTGATGAGAATGATTTTTTAAACTACAGAATGTGTTTGTTTCAAAATCAAATCAAATCAAATATTATTGGTTGCGTACACATATTTTGCAGATGTTATAGCAGGTGCAGCGAAATGCTTATGTTTCTAGCTCCAACAGTGCACTAATAAATAACAACACACACAAATCCCAAAATATCAGAATGAGCAATGTCAGAGTCCGGAATATATAATATAATATACTGAATGTACAGTATATGATGGTGTGCATAGACAGTATGGACAGGATATGAATAGAAAAGGTGTGTACAGCAGTAGTTATATAGGATGAGCCTTGACTAAACTACTGTATATACATATGAAGTGGGTAAAACAGTATGTAAACATTATTTAAATGATTGTGAAGAATGTGTTTGTTTCATATGAATGTTTGTTTCATATGATTGTGTTTTGCTTTTCATGTTTTGTGTTTGCTTTTCATATATACAGTGGGGAAAAAAAGTATTTAGTCAGCCACCAATTGTGCAAGTTCTCCCACTTAAAAAGATGAGAGAGGCCTGTAATTTTCATCATAGGTACACGTCAACTATGACAGACAAATTGAGGAAAAAAAATCCAGAAAATCACATTGTAGGATTTTTAATGAATTTAATTGCAAATGATGGTGGAAAATAAGTATTTGGTCACCTACAAACAAGCAAGATTTCTGGCTCTCACAGACCTGTAACTTCTTCTTTAAGAGGCTCCTCTGTCCTCCACTCGTTACCTGTATTAATGGCACCTGTTTGAACTTGTTATTAGTATAAAATACACCTGTCCACAACCTCAAACAGTCACACTACAAACTCCACTATGGCCAAGACCAAAGAGCTGTCAAAGAACACCAGAAACAACATTGTAGACCTGCACCAGGCTGGGAAGACTGAATCTGCAATAGGTAAGCAGCTTGGTTTGAATAAATCAACTGTGGGAGCAATTATTAGGAAATGGAAGACATACAAGACCACTGATAATCTCCCTCGATCTGGGGCGCCACGCAAGATCTCACCCCGTGGGGTCAAAATGATCACAAGAACGGTGAGCAAAAATCCCAGAACCACACGGGGGGACCTAGTGAATGACCTGCAGAGAGCTGGGACCAAAATAACAAAGCCTACCATCAGTAACACACTACGCCGCCAGGGACTCAAATCCTGCAGTGCAGACGTGTCCCCCTGCTTAAGCCAGTACATGTCCAGGCCCATCTGAAGTTTGCTAGAGTGCATTTTGATGATCCAGAAGATGATTGGGAGAATGTCATATGGTCAGATGAAACCAAAATATAACTTTTTGGTAAAAACTCAACTCGTCGTGTTTGGAGGACAAAGAATGCTGAGTTGCATCCATACCTACTGTGATGCATGGGGGTGGAAACATCATGCTTTGGGGCTGTTTTTCTGCAAAGGGACCAGGACGACTGATCCGTGTAAATGAAAGAATGAATGGGGCCATGTATCGTGAGATTTTGAGTGAAAACCTCCTTCCATCAGCAAGGGCATTGAAGATGAAACGTGGCTGGGTCTTTCAGCATGACAATGATCCCAAACACACCGCCCGGGCAACGAATGAGTGGCTTCGTAAGAAGCATTTCAAGGTCCTGGAGTGGCCTCCAGATCTCAACCCCATAGAAAATCTTTGGAGGGAGTTGAAAGTCTGTGTTGCCCAGCGACAGCCCCAAAACATCACTGCTCTAGATGAGATCTGCATGGAGGAATGGGCCAAAATACCAGCAACAGTGTGTGAAAACCTTGTGAAGACTTACAGAAAACGTTTGACCTGTGTCATTGCCAACAAAGGGTATATAACAAAGTATTGAGAAACTTTTGTTATTGACCAAATACTTATTTTCCACCATAATTTGCAAATAAATTCATTAAAAATCCTACAATGTGATTTTCTGGATTTTTTTTTCTCATTTTGTCTGTCATAGTTGACGTGTACCTATGAGGAAAATTACAGGCCTCTCTCATCTTTTTAAGTGGGAGAACTTGCACAATTGGTGGCTGACTAAATACTTTTTTTCCCCACTGTATATTGTGTAATTGATGTGTATATAGATATGTATAGTGTAATTGTTGTTTATGTATGTGTTCATGCAGGGCTCATCTGCAACAGAGACCGTGGTCTCAGCATGACTCCCTGGCTAAATAAAGGTTAAATACAAAATACAAAATTAAATGAGCATTATGATTTTCAGGTGTCAATATGATACGAAGTTAGATATCAATATTAATATGGTAACAGTTTAGCACAATCATAAATGCGTTAGATTTGGACATGAATAATTAAGCAAAATGTATATCATTAGAATCATTGTTCTGGTAGATCAGACTCTTTATCTTGCATGAGAAAAAATGCCCATATTTAATGATGAGCTTCCGCATAGGATCCTCTGCTTTTCCCTTCTTTTTCTTTTACAACTGACCATTTTTATTGGAGAAGACGTTGTTTTCCATGGCATTTGCATTATGGAATGGGAAACTTCTCCAAGGTGGAAAACATTGACAGGGACTGTGATTTATATTACCTGCAAATAATTTGCAAAACTTTCATTTACTCCGTGAGATAGAATTATATACATTTCCCCATTTAACACCTCCCCTGAGAGTAATCGAGATAAAAATTCTCTCTTAACACAATCGCTGTAGGCTAAAGACATGGTTCACTGCTCTGGGCCTGTCTGTGCGTTGACATTAGCCAACACAGTTAACTTTATAAAGGGGCTTGCTGTTAGATAAGTAATGTCTCTCTCAAGGTTATACAAATTAAAAACACCACTTTAAGAATCATTCTATTTTGAAAGTTGATTTCCAACCAGCATGACCATTTTTGTGCAAACTGTCATACAGATTGGCTTTAGACAAGACTGGACAATGTGGGGATTAGACTGGTCCCCACATTGCCACGAATACCTTCCGTCATTGGCATTGGTGCACAGATAAATCAGTTAACACTTATATATATTGTATCTTTGTTTGGATTGCAGATAACTGTGTCTGGATGTAGCCAGCACCTTTGTGTATTCAACAGTGTAATGAATTAATAATCGGATGATAATTTGAGTAATCAGAGCAGTGATTTATCTGATTACCTAAAAAGCTTTGGGACAATTGGTTTATTGAACATGTTTCTGTGGATTACAATGTAAAGTCGTGCAAAATGGATGGGGGCTTAAATACCCTCTAGTCTGAGCCCTTAACCCTCCTATCAGGTTTCAAGTCTTTAACCTCTAACATTAAATGACTATAACATTACATGTTGCTCCTCATACACTCTCTAAGATAAGGAATATTGGGTGAGAGAATAATAAGGTTGAAATCAGATCATTTCTTTGGAGAATCACATTTGAGGGTAATGTCAATTGTAAGCTACAGTAATATTTATTTATATTTGTAGCCTAGTTTTTGGAAGTAATTAGTTGATACAGAAGTCCCATCTCTTCTGAGGCATGCCCAAGATGAAACAAAGCATACACCTCAAGTGGTCTCAAAGGGACTGGAGTATTTGACTGGCTCAGGAAATACTGACAAGTGAGCATTATTTTCACTCGAAAGTGGCAGGGAGTCCCTTATGTAGAATGAAGGCATGTGAAGGGCTGCTCTTTTTCCCCACACATCTGCAGTGCTATTCAACCAGGCCTCGGAGCATTTAGATAATCAGAATTCAGCAACATGGCTGTCTGCTTCGTGCTGTCAAATTTGGATGGATACGTTTCAGCAAGTGAGAAAAGGTAGACACGTACACTACACACAGTTGCCCAGTGAGTCCAGAGTCACTTCTCTATACGGGCAAATGCCTCTTAGCATATACGGTGCAGCGCCAAGCTGAAATGTGAAAAATCATCTCCTCCATGGAGAAGCAGTCAGTCATGAAGCTGTCTAGGGCCAGCAGCTATCCGTTTAGTGAGTGACTGGAGGGCAAAAGGCCATAGACTTAGACCCACTTTTCTTGAACTTTTACTCAGTTTCACAAAAGACTTCTCCAGTTAAAAGAATAGCCTCTCAGGTGATTCAGCATTCTACCCCTTCATCAGTAACTGCACAGTTCCAGAGGAAACTGATTTAAACTATGTGTTAAGGATCGTACCACTACTGTATAACACCCAACCCAATCTGGGGCTCTATTTTAACAAACCTAACGCAATGTGAAATCTTAGCATTAGCACTATAGGTCCATGGGTGTGTCCGAAATATTTTTCCTATTTTCATGGGGAGAATTATTAGAGCAATAGCTGGCGGTGGCGCGAAAGGGCTGGGTTTTCAAATAATAAATAAATTGTAGGTGTGATGAGGGCTTGGCTTAATATTGCATGTTTTTGTCTCAGTGTGAGGCACATTCTCAATAATTAAGATATAGCCTAGGCCTACTGTTGATACTGCATTTTATGAATGAATAATTTAAATAAGTTTGGAGGAGCACATCTTTGGTAACCAGAGATTGCTATTTGGAAATGTGGATGGATACTTAAAGAAGCGCAATGAAGTATGCTGTCTAGTATAAGTCTAAGGCACTGCATCACAGTGCTAGCTGTGCCACTAGAGATCCTATCTCCATACCTCCATTTTTTTTTTTTTACCGGTACCGGTTACCTTCAGACGAGTCCCGTGACAATTGTGGGGGTCGTAGAGCGAAACGGAGAACACCATCATGTTCGTGAGAGTCTCATCTTTCGATAAACCGTTTGGACGCTACAAACATTTTTGTGAGAAGACCGATATTTGGGATGTCTCATGGTCTTACAAACACCGCTGTAGCTCGGCCACCTTACCGCAGAGGCGGAAGGCCGACATTCGCGGATGCAGTGGATTGAGACACAGCCCATGCAAACCCCCAGATATCTGTAGCTTAAACTGATGGATTTTAAACTTCATCCATATATCTACACAGTGTGTCAGTGGTAATTTGCAGGTGTTGACACTTGACCAACATTTTCACAGGTTCGAAGATGATTGGCACGTTGCTCCAAAATTAATTTGTCAGTTTACAGGCACAAACATCATGTAAACATACTGGAGGACCCAAAGATGTTACTGGAATTGATTGCAAATGGCTTGCATCTTAAAAAGTAGATACGAAAAAGGTAGCGCACTGGCATCTCTGATTACATAGGAAGATGCTCATGTGAAGGTTAGAACACACACACATTTGCTGAGGTTTCAGGAAACATTGTCCCTTGGCCACTCGGGCAACAACAGAGTAGACCCTTAAATTAATGTTGATTAGGCCTACTCTGCAAAACATCTCACTTTCTGGTACTGTAATTAGATAACTGATGTGCAGCAACATTCTGAGAACCATATGTTTCTTAGAGCTTGGTGAGAGTGTGGTTGTTCTATGGTTATTTTGCATACAACCTTCTCACGGCGTTCTGGGAATGGTGCAGGATACCCAGCTACCACATAACGTTATGAAAACCCTATGTTTCTTAGGTTATTGAATTACCTTTAAATAACCTACAATTTCTGTTCTCAGAATGTTAATAAAACCTCAAAGGAAAACTTTCAGGGAACCATAATAATACTAACCTCACTGCAACCTAAAAATGAATGTTCCCAGAACAGGCAACATTTTCACGTCTGTTCTCAAAAAGTTTAGAAAACGTTCAATTTTACTGGTCAGAAAACGTATGGCTTCGTTCCCACAACCAATGTGAAACCAAAAACGTACGTTCCCACAACAGGCTTCCCATTTCTGACTAGTCCTCTTTGTCCCAACTGACACCGTAACTTCTACAGACGTGTTAAGCTGGAGCATTGGTACATTGCCGGAAGCAACCCTTCTGTCTAGAGACTACATTCTAACTATAAACTATTTAAATATCACATAAAAGTGCGTACATTTGGGGACGAGAATTTGACTTATTGCACCTTTAAATACAGTACATACTGTAGGTATTAGGGACACAAACAAATATAAATACATGTATCCTGCTCCTGCATAAATAACATGATTCAGAATTGAAAATCACAACATTTTCACGTCCTTGAATATAAAAAGAGTCCTAAACATGGTAGTAATACTAATACTAATACTAACAGTATTATTAATTATGTTTGTGACCAACACTGGAACAAATAAGTCACTTCCCATGATGTGTGTTATGGCGCTTCCTAACTTCTGACAGAAATTGAACTTACCCGTTACCTGTTTAGGATGTTTGGAAATTGCTGTATTCAATTCCACCCACCAACATCTCAGCACAAATATCAACAGTCTGCATTTTAACCTCATAGTCATTGTTTCATTTCAAATATAAAGTGCTGGAGTACAGAGCCAAAACAACAACAAATGTGTCACTGTCCCAATACTTTTGGAGCTCACTGTAAATGAATAAATGCAAATAACCAATATTCAGATATTCTCAATTTACACTTTTATGGATGTATTAAGACCTAAAGAGTTGAGCTTAAAGTGGCAATCAGCAGTTGCTATATCCATTTGTGGACTTATAAATTAATTATATGTACCCATTCCTTCTTGAAGAACATAACTTATAAATGTCTCATGAGGTTAGTTCAACTGTCGTACCCCATTAGAACCCATAAATATAAGCTTGTTTTTACTAAACAAACACTATATAGCCTCTAAACATGGTTAACCTCTACGGGATCGGTGTCCTATATACGGGAGCTAATCACTAATGTGATTAGCATGACTGTTGTAAATAACAGCAAACTTTCCAGGACATAGACATGTCTTATATTGCCAGAAAGCTTAAATTCTTGTTATTCTAACTGCACTGTCCAATTTACAGTAGCTATTACAGTGATAAAAATACCATGCTATTGTTTGAGGAGAGTGCACAACAACAAAAAACGTATCACGGCAACTGGTTTGATACATACACCTCTGAAGGTAAATAATTTACTTATATTCAGTAATCTTGCTATGATTTGTCATCCTAAGGGTCACAGAGATGAAATGTAGCATAGTTTTGTTTGATAAAATCAATTTTTATATTCAAATGTAGGAACTGGGTTCTACAGTTTGAACCCTTGCTGTCTCTGGCTCCACACCCACCCCGCCCGGCCATCTAGATGTGTGAAAGTTAGTGTATAAGCTAATGATCCATCATGTATGACATTCCTGGGAGTGTGTAAACTTACATTTTGTATTACCATATCATTTTTGTATGTTCTCTATAGTTATGTCCTTGAAAATGTATCAATTGACCAATTCGGCACATTTGGGCAGACTTCATACAAAATAGTCCAGTATTGCAATGCTTCACTAGATCAATCTGAAACTTTGCACACACACTGTTATATCTAATATCTAAATTGTGCCTAAACTGCAATATTATATTGCGGACTTTCTCTTGCATTTCAAAGATGATAAAAAAAAAGAAGAGAAAACGCATGTTCATTGTTTGTATGATCTTTTTACCAGATCTAATGTGTTATATTCCCCTACATTAATTTCACATTTCCACAAACTTCAAAGTATTTCCTTTCAAATGGTATCAAGAATATGCATATCCTTGCTTCAAGTCCTGAGCTACAGGCAGTTCAATTTGGGTATGTCATTTTAGACGAAAATTGGAAAAAAAAGGGTCCAATCCTTAAGAGGTTAAACTAGTATTTTGATATCATGGATGGTCAGTCCTTGCATCCATAGCTCTGTCTATGAAGAGAGTGGTTATATTTCTCCAGCCCAATCCCTCATCTTTTTTACCGAAACAGGGGCGAGGAGATCGTTTTTTGTTATTGTTTTAAGTGATGATTGCCGCTTTAAGGAGACTAACCCTTTTTAAATGAAGATGTTGGAATGTCCTGTTGTTAGCAGGTGAATCCCAATGAATCACTTTCTAGTAGGGG
Source organism: Coregonus lavaretus (assembly GCF_964263955.1). Classification (NCBI taxonomy): domain Eukaryota; kingdom Metazoa; phylum Chordata; class Actinopteri; order Salmoniformes; family Salmonidae; genus Coregonus; species Coregonus lavaretus. Next base: position 15,750,468 of record NC_139993.1, read on the forward strand.
ATCTATAACTATTTGATAGAATTATAGAAGCCACAAATAAGTCATGTGTTTTAACATAATGGATTAACTTGGGCAGACTTGCAGTTGTAGATCCATCCCCATTTATTTGGCAGTATTGAGGGTAGAGAACAGCTGTAGGCTCCCCATCTAGCATCTAGCAAACACATTACCCGTGGGAAAAATATCTTTAAACAAGAGGGATATTTTACTCCTGCCTTGCAACCAATGTCCTTCACAGGACTAAATCAAAGATACCCTGCATGGGATATAAGGTCCAATGCAACTAATCTCCAAATTCCCAGACAAATAGATAAAGTGTGGTACAGAAGCAGGGGCACTATCTGCTTTTGAATAAAAAACAGCTTAGACAGTAGAGATGAGAACTGTAATTGCATTTTATATTCAACAAGAGGTCAAAATGTCATTCAAGGCCAAATTCGTAGATGTAATAAACATTATTTGGGAAAGATCATTGAGGACAGCGTCTGACTCATGTACATTACAGTGACTGTCAAAGAGAAAATTAGGTTGACAAAACATGAGGAAAATATGTTGTCCTGAGACCACAATCCATAATACAGAATGGTTTGGTTATTACTTCATTTAAAGTACTCAACCCAATACATTCCCTTATTAGAATAGATCAAAGCCCATGAATTATAATTGGTTGCATGAGTTTACCTTAGCTGGATGAAAAGCAGGATGATTTTGTATTATCCATGTTCTGGGTAGAACTTTATAATTTGGGCATTCTGTGGCTGGGAAGTCGGATTTTCTCCTTTTCCCTCTACGTTGAAGGCAGACAAACTGATCACACAATGGGTGTCATCACACCAACCGCATGGGTGTGAATGCTCAATGAAGAAGCTCTTGGTAGCTCGCCATCTCAGTTTTTCCACACAGTTCAAGGGGGTATAAAAAAAACACCTGCCTATAGCAGTTGCATTTAAATTAGAATCTATATCTCTCTACAATACACTACTTTAATTCCAGTTCATAGGAAACATTTCAAAGAACGAAAAAAACACCATAAGTGCTGTCGATAATGGTTAAAGTAGCTTACACCATAGCACGACTGGTACCAGGGTTAGCATGGGGCTAACAGAATCTCCATAGCGCCCGCTCGCTAACATTAGCTAACACATTCACCCATAAATCGGTTCAAAACACTTTTTTCGCTTGGTTTAAAGTTACACTTTTAAATAGCAGTGAAGCTAATTTGCTAACGTTTGCCAAAACAGTTTAGCTTGACTCAAAGGAAAAATGCCACTCTCCAGAGATCTTATTTCAACAGAAACAAGGAAACTAATCAACACTCTTGGACAAAAACCTCCTTGTTCTAGAACGGATACTTCAAAGCAAAAAAAGTTATCTGAGTAGAATTTCTCAATAAAAGGAATGAACTTATACTTTCTCATTTTTAGCTTTCACTTTCTGTCAGTTACTCTGGGCACTAGTCAGAGATAGAAAAATAGAGCGAAATGTTGTGCTCGTGCGCCCTCTGTAGGAATCTCAGAATGTGTCATCCTAAATTCGAAAGAGGTAGAAATGATGTGGGTTACATAAGGATTTGGTTGTCTAACCACACACTGACATGCAGAGCTCTCTGGGTGAGGTTCTGTCCTCAAGTCTCTGGTGGGTGATGTCTCTATGTAATGTATTACAGGTTATGGACAGGTGCATTCAGGTGTCAAGAGGGGTGGAGTGCATGACACTCCATCCTGGATATGACAGAGTTTGCCTCAACCCACGGGCCAGCAGGCAGAGTTCAATAACTACAGGCAGATGTGAGATGCAGGAAGATGGCACCAGGAGGAAGCCTTGAATCGGTCAGTATCCTACAGAGTAATTTGAGAAGAGTGCAATTGCTGAACTTATGTAGATATTCTAAAAAAAACTGTTTTGATAACTTTCAAATGTAACCGTTCCATGTAGAATAAACTTTCGTTCACATAATACTGTAGAAACGGTGTTCTGCTAATATAACAATGTGCAAATATTACACTTGTCTTTCATCTTCTATTGTCATTCACAGCCGATACAGATATTGGACTATCAGCATTTTGTCTGGTGGTACATGTTAGTCGTCATCCCTCGTATGGTGTCCCATATAAGACAGTTCCCTGACATGTTTGAAGAATACACTGCCCCCCCCCATCATTCAATTAAATAATAACAAAAGACGATGAAAAGTAATAGATGTGTCTTGTATAATTTTTATGCTAAGTGCAAGGTCTCTCCCAGTTCAGACATCTGTATCAACCTTGTCTTTTAGTCAGGAGACTCCATGACAAACCATCTGTCCAGTCCTCCATCAGTAGAAAAACAAGGTAGAGTTGATACACACAGCACTGATTAAATTATCAGGACAGAAAAGTGATAGTATTCTGACATACAGTACCAGTCAAACGTTTGGACACACCTACGCATTCCAGGGTTTTTCTTTATTTTTACTACTTTCTACATTGTAGAATAATAGTGAAGACATCAAAACTATGAAATAACACATATGGAATTCTGTAGTAACCAAAAAATTGTTAAACAAATCAAAATATATTTTATATTTGAGATTCTTCAAATAGCCACACTTTGCCTTGATGACAGCTTTGCACACTCTTGGCATTCTCTCAACCAGCTTCACCTGGAATGCTTTTCCAACAGTCTTGAAGGAGTTCCCACACATGCTGAGCACTTGTAGGCTGCTTTTCCTTCACTCTGCGGTCCGACTCATCCCAAACCATCTCAATTGGCTTGAGGTCAGGGGATTGTGGAGGCCAGGTCATCAGATGCAGCACTCCATCACTCTCCTTCTTGGTAAAATAGCCCTTACACAGCCTGGAGGTATGTTGGGTCATTGTCCTGTTGAAAAACAAATGATAGTCCCACTAAGCCCAAACCAGATGGGATGGCGTATCACTGCAGAATGCTGTGGTAGCCATGCTGGTTAAGTGTGCCTTGAATTCTAAATAAATCACAGACACTGTCACAAGCAAAGCACCCCCACACCATAACACCTCCTCCTCCATGCTTTACGGTGGGAAATACACATGCAGAGATCATCCGTTCACCCACACCGCGTCTCACAAAGCCACGGCGGTTGGAACCAAAAATCTCCAATTTGGACTCCAGACCAAACAACACATTTCCACCGGTCTAATGTCCATTGCTCGTGTTTCTTGGACCAAGCAAGTCTCTTCTTCTTATTGGTGTCCTTTAGTAGTGTTTTTTTGCAGCAATTCGACCATGAAGGCCTTATTCACACAGTCTCCTCTGAACAGCTGATGTTGAGATGTGACTGTTACTTGATCTCTGTGAAGCATTTATTTGGGCTGCAATTTCTGAGGCTGGTAACTCTAATGAACTTATCCTCTGCAGCAGAGGTAACTCTGGGTCTTCCATTCCTGTGGCGGTCCTCATGAGAGCCAGTTTCAGCATAGTGCTTGATGTTTATTTTGACTGCTCTTGAAGAAATGTTGAAAGTTCTTGAAATGTTCCGTATTGACTGACCTTCATGTCTTAAAGTAATGATGGACTGTTGTTTCTCTTCGCTTATTTGAGCTGTTCTTGCCATAATATGGACTTGGTCTTTTACCAAATAGGGCTACGTTGCATCCTATCAAACCTTATCGTCAGGTGCAACGTTAGCTCTACAAATCTTCCTCTCTATGACCTTACATCACATTACACATTAGGGAGCGGCTATGTATTTAGCTAGTTCCATCACAGTACCATAGCTAGCTAGCTAGTTACTCACCACACACCAGTCACAGTCATCATGTTATGTGGGGGGGGGGGGGGGGGGGGGTAGATCAGCTTTAATATTGCAGATAGATTGTAGCGTCCATCAATGTAATTGTCTGCATCATTTCCAATCCCCCATATATATTTTTCTAAATATATATATATAACAAATATATAAATATATGTATTTATTGGGGGGGGGGGGGGGGCATAATTGCTTTTGTTTTAGAGATGAATATTGAATTGCATGGCCTCTAAAGGCACATGTAAAAGTGTCCCATACATTAAGGGGATCTGCTGTACCTATGTTATGTCATAAAAAGTCAGTTATATATTCTTCTGTCCTAGTTAAAAATAAGTTATCATCCAATAGGCTTTCACTAAATTTCTAATATCCTCGCCCACGTGGAAATTCTGTAAGAGTAATGTATATGACAATTATTTGATGGTCCGACCGCATTCTGTCCCCATCAACACTTTTTAAACTTTTGGTGCCAGTGAAAATGACATAAGAAAGTAGTCAAGACGACTAGCTTTATTGAGCCTCCGCCATGTATCACTAGGTCAGGATGTTTAAGCCTCCATATGTCCACTAGTTCCAATATATCCATGATATTTGTGATTTCCTTAAGTGCATGAAGGTGATTTGTAGTGTGATTTCCTTTACGGTCCATTGAGGTATTTCAAACCATATTATAATCTCCCAGCATAATAATAGAGTCTTGTATTGCTTGTAGGTTTGATAACTTACTATATATATCAAATAATGTCTGTTTTGCATAAAACATTTATTTGCATTTGGAACATCCATTTTTTTACACTAATATATACCCAAATGATTGAATAATTTTACTTATAAATGCCTCATGAGTTTAGTCAATTTCTCCAGCCCGATCCCTCAGTTGTTTACAAAGACAGTGGTGGGGTAAAAGCTTTGTTATTATTTGAACTGCAGATTTCCAGAGAGAGTGCCAAAAGGAGCTGTGCAGATCAATGGCTTTGATGGTGAAATGTGAACACTGAAGAGAAAAGCCCTATTTGGACGGTATTATGTGGTATTACAGCATATGTGGGTAATGTGTTTTTTACTGTTGCACATCAGTGATTGTAATGAACGATCCGCACGGGATAAGGCTTCTCCCCAAAAATCTCTGAGGAGGGCGTTTCTGATAGTCCGTTTGGTCTGTTCCCGGATGTACTTGTCACACACTACTTCAGCCTACCACAACAATAACACCATACGTGCAAACTGAAGTGGTAATTCAAAATATGGCACCCAAGTCAAAGAAAACCAGGCACTGGACAAGAGAGGAGACATTATGCCTCTTATCTGTGTGGGGGGAGCCATGCTTCCAGTGCCAGTTAGAGGAAATGATTCACAACCATAAAGTTTGGGAAGGAATATTTAAGCAGCTGTGTGAGGAATGTCCATCCGTAAAGTCAACGCTTGGAGATGCAGCGAAGTGCCGTGAATGAATCGACTATCTGAAAAGAAAGTATCAAGTACCCAGTACTGCCCATACTTTAAAGAAATGGATGCAGTTTTGGGTAAGAGCATATTTTTATTGTATGTTTCTGTTAGGCTAGTTAGCTAGCTTCTGTCTGAATGCATGGCTAGTTAGCTGGCTTGTTAGCTAGCTCTAAAAGACTGGCTGTATGCATGGTTAGCTGGTTGGCTGGTTATTTATCAGAAGTATCCCCTTATTGATTGTCAGACACCCTACAGTAATAAGAGAGCTATCTAACTACTTTTGCTTGATGTCAACAGGTTGCCGCCCAATGACCAATCCAGGTCAAGGTCACATGGACATAGCCACTAATGACAAAGCTGAAGACAAAGCTGAAGAAGACAGCTCCGTGGCTGGAGACGTGACATCAGGTAAGATGATCTAAAATAATTGACCATGGTCAAGTAGTGAGTAGATGAAAATTATTTTTGCAATATAGAGGACCTACTTCAACATCATCTGGACCGTCAGAAGTTAATGTCTTCTCTCATGAGGACACAGAGGATGAGGGTCCCAGTGTCCCGACAACCAAACCTACACCTAGAGGCGCTACCCAAGGTGGTAGTTCCACTGGTATGTCTACTTATCTTTTTAGTAATCCATTCCATCAATTATATGTCAGAGATTAGTTGTTATTAAGCAGGCTATCTATTTTTTGTCATTAGGTGGTCGCAAAATGTTGAAAAACCAAAATGATGGAGGCGATGGAGAAAGGACGTGACAGACTATTTCAACATGACCAAGAAACCAATACTGAATAGGGACAACTCGTCAGTCATGATAAGGAGTGTTTTGCCTGGGAGAGAGAGAGGTGGAACGCAACCGGATGGAGCTAGAAAAAGCACGTCTCGACTTTGAAATGAAGAGAATGGAGGCTGAAGAGAGGCATTCCCATGAAAATTGTCAGATGATGTTGCAGATCTTTCATTGCATGAGGCCTCAAACACCCACTCCTACATATGGGCTTCCACCACCTTTTCCTTATGCTCAACCACCATCCTATCCAGGCCCATCGACTGACCCCCATCAACTATTTCCATATGCAGCTCCTATGCCACCAGCTCCATCAGCTACACCAGCTCCCTACTACGAGCCAACACATCCAGACTAAAGTCTAGTCTAGTTTAGGGAAGGAGGCGTGATAGGTTTACATGTTTGTTAAAGGTTTTATTATTTAAGACTGTTCCACAGCAAAAAAAAATTAAAAGGAAAAAAATGATATCTTAAGCACTTTAGTTATCAGGTTTGAAGATGCAGTTTTTGTTGAAGTTACCTGAACATTTTTATTACATTTGTATTTGTAAATATTTGTCTAGGCTTTAGCAATGAACAACAACTAAATATAAAACGTTGCTAAAGAAATACTTTGCTACTGTAACGTTATGTGGTTGGTTGTGAACAAATAATTGTTTTGTTTGTTTTGGAACATAAAAATTGAAACATTCTGACATTTCATCCTACTGCCTCTGCAATGTGTGTTACCAATGCTTGTTGGATGCGATCAACAGTGGTAGGTGCAGGTGGGATCCGCTGGTCAGGGTCTCCGTCCTCTGGCTGCTCAGCTGGGTTGTCCTCTTCTGGGTGTAACTGGGGATTGAACTCCAGATTCCATGTTTCACAGAAGTTGTGTAATACAATGCAGGCTACTACATTTTGAGTCTGAGAGTCGTTTCTCTTCATTATGGAGTGCCAGCGACCCTTCAGACGACCGAAAGCATGCTCGACTTGAATGCGAGCACTGCTCAAGCATTCATTGAACAGTTTCTGTGGTCCCCTTGCTACACCGTCTGGGAATGGCTTCATGACGTTTGTGGTCAGGCTGTAGGCTGAGTCGGCAACAATTAGAACAGGTATGTCAACACTTTGCATGTTGTTGGTGAGTTGGGGGAAGAAAGTGCCATTCTCCAGCTTTTGGCACAGATCTGAACTCTCAAAAACAAAACCATCATGGCACTTCCCTAGCCAACCAACGTCAAAGTCCATGAACTTGTACAGTTGAAGTCGGAAGTTTACATATACTTAGGTTGGAGTCATTAAAACTCGTTTTTCAACCACTCCACAAATTTCTTGTTAACAAACTATAGTTTTGGCAAGTCGGTTAGGACATCTACTTTGTGCATGACACAAGTAAGTATTCCAACAATTGTTTACAGACAGAGAATTTCACAATTCCAGTGGGTTAGAAGTTTACATACACTAAGTTGACTGTGCCTTTAAACAGCTTGTGTATGTATTTCAAGGCCTACCTTTAAACTCAGTGCCTCTTTGCTTGACATCATGGGAAAATCAAAATAAATTCTCTATAAAATTATTCTGACGTTTCACATTCTTAAAATAAAGTGGTAATCCTAACTGACCTAAGACAGGGCATTTTTACTAGGATTGAATGTCAGGAATTGTGAAAAACTGAGTTTAAATGTATTTGGCTAAGGTGTATGTAAACTTCCGACTTCAACTGTAGGTGTGATCCACTAGTCCTTGCAACAGTACACAGTACCAGCCCTTATGGTTGTGGTAGTCGGTATGGTAGGTTGATGGAGCTACAATAGGTATATGATTGCCGTCCAGGGCTCCAGCACACACTGGAAATCCAGTTTTCCTCTCAAATCCCACAATGATGGCCTTAACTTCAGGGAGGATTTTGGGCTTTTGATGTACACTCTCTTCAATTTGCAGAGTGCCTCACACACCTCCCAGAAGATGTCACATCCAGTGCTCACTCCAATTCTAAACAGGTTGGCCATATCATGGAATTCAACATTGCTTGAAAGCTTGTACAGAGTAACCGCTACTCTTTTCTCCAGGGGCACTGGGGCTTTCATCACAGTGGCTTTGGGGTTTATGTACACGCGAAGCTGGTCACATAGATTTTGGAAAGCTGCTTGTGGCATTCTGAAGTTAAGGTACCAGTCACTGTTTTCAAAGTTTTGTAGGACGTCAGTTTCCCAGAACATGCTTCTCCGCTCCTGTAAAAATGAGAATGCAGAGAAAGGTATCTTTATCAATAATGGTTCTGTCTAGAAACACCCCTAATCCAGACCAGTTAAATGCAAGTGAACTAGCAGCAATTACAGTAATAATAATAATACATTTAATTTGTATAATGCTTTTTATTAGTGTTATCTCAAAGCACCATACAATACCATATTGCATTCAAGTACTACAGTATATTGTAGGCCTACCATACAGAAACATATTGCATTCAAGTACAGTACCATATTATACCATACAGAAACATATTGCATTCAAGTACCATATTGTACCCCACAGGACCATATTGAATTTAACACTTTCACGTTTACATTCTTGTCATTTGTAGGCTAGGCCTACACATTGGAGTAAAAATGTGGGTTATTATTGTTTATACAACGGGTGGGTCTAATCCTGAATGCTGATTGGTTAAAAGTGCATTCCAGCCGGTGTCTGTTCCACAAGTTACCACCGGCTAAATCTATGACGTTAAAATGGCTATTTACTCTGTTCCATCTGACTGCGCAATCCACTGTCTCATCAGCCCAACCAAGCAATTTACTAACTTGATCTCCACTATAAAAAGCATCTAGACATTATCTCACATTTCTTTTAGACTAACATTTAGTTTCAATATTCAAATTTGATCTCCAGCTGTCCCATAGTAATGAACGTTTCGGGAGTCGGGGCGAGACAGACAGGCAGGCAGCGTTTCTCAACCAGTCGAAATCATGAATCAGATGGCATCATTTTTATGGATATATACAAAGAAATGTCAATAGAAAAAAGGTAAAACAAAACGAAGAGCAGCTAGTTCCGTCTTTCCAGCTTCAGTTTGAAGTGATTGTGTTAGCTGTGTTGTTGGCAACTGTGTCCTGATGAGAGAGCACATTTTCTATGACATTAGCTCATTGTTATGGATGTATCCAAATAAATGTCTCTAGAAAACAGCTTAAACAAATGCAAATGCAGCTACTTTGCTGTTATTCTGGCTACAATTTTTTGACGTGACTGTAAGTTAGCCGTAGTTGGCTAGCTAGCAAGCAAGGGATAAGAACGTTGGCAGACAGTACGGCAATGGAACAAAAAGACTGAACGACTGGGTCGCGTCTCTGGCAACCGAACCAATAGAACGAACGACCAGACGGCTTGGGTAGCAACCCTAGATTTGTGTCGGGACTATATCTTGTGGAAGGATGAAATAGTATGAATAAATTCATCAAAATAACATCTGTTATGAAAATATGTCAATCATTATTTGAATATGTTGGTAACCCGTTGTATAAAAGTGAAAATGCCCTCAAAGCCGGTGTTTGGATGATATATACACCGGCTTCTTGGACATTATCACTTAAGTGGACACTAGCTCATGACAAATCTATTCTTCATGAATGAAAGGTATAACTATAAACGGCTTGTGTCTGGGTCGGTCTAACCATACAGTATATAATCTTATAGTAGTGCATATATTATGCTATTGTACTGTATATTGACCACAACGGTAACATGTCTGCCAAGGCACTTGCACTAGTAGGCTACACTACATAATACAGTCATTAAGCAAAGTGGCATCACATCTATCAAAATTGCCTGTTCAGAGTTTATATATTGGGAGCAGAACAGACTTACCTGAGGCAGCCATGAAGGTGGTCCATCTCAGAAGCTTGCGAGACCTGACTCTTCTGATTGATTTGATCTTTCTTTTTCTTCTTATTGGTCTCCACGAGATGACGACAGAAGTTGATGCGAGGGGGTCCATGCCAAGGAAACTAGAAAAAGACTTAAGGGCTTCAATTATTTATTATGGTCACGCGCAATTTCTTTGCACAATGCATTATAAACTCGTAAATGACCTTGGAAATAGAAGATTTTACTGCGCAAAATGTTTGTAATTTCTGTGAAACACTGAGATATCAATTCGGACGGGACTAGAATGATCAGAGGACCAGGGAGTTCGTGGAAAAACAGTAGGTTTTTTGGGCTGGAATTCTGACTCTCATGCGGGTAAAAATCACTGGCATGGCCAATCAGCACGAACTGCTCTGGTACTAATTACATTACTGGACCTCCACTAGTAAAACTAATCCCGTCCGAATAGGGCTAAAGAGTTGGAGTAGAGAGTAACTTTTATTGGCATTGTGTGAGACTGGGAATTAAATATCTTAATTTGAGGTTATGTGTATTATTTATTCCTTTTCCTTTATTGGGTTTACTTGTGAGTGTGAATATCTCTGTATCCATATTAGAGACACTAAAAAAGTGAGTGAGGCAACAAATGTCAGCTTTCAATATTTATTAGAATCCTAGAGAAGATATTTGGAACAATAAATTGTAGCTTCTTGACTAATAGCCATACATTGCATTAAATTACTAAGGAACATTTTTCCAACATTCATGAAATGGAGTGATGTATTAACAGAAATGTGCTCCTAATTCTTCGACTAAGATTTAGCTTGTCATTTAAATACTGTATACATTTCCATGAAATATGAAACAGTACAAAGAAGTCGGAAGTTTACATACACCTTAACCAAATATATTTAAACTCAGTTTTTCACAATTCCTGACAGTTAATCCTAGTAAAAATTCCCTGTCTTAGGTCAGTTAGGCCACTTTATTTTAAGAATGTGAAATGTCAGAATAATAGTAGAGAGAATGATTTATTTCAGCTTTTATTTATTTCATCACATTCCCAGTGGGTCAGAAGTTTACATACACTCAATTAGTATTTGGTAGCATTGCCTTTAAATTGTTTAACTTGGGTCAAACCTTTCGGGTAGCCTTACACAAGCTTCCCACAATAAGTTGGGTGAATTTTGGCCCATTCCTCCTGACAGAGCAGGTGTAACTGAGTCAGGTTTGTAGGCCTCGTTGCTCACACACACTTTTTCAGTTCTGCCCACACATTTTCTATAGGATTGAGGTCAGGGCTTTGTGATGGCCACTCCAATACCTTGACTTTGTTGTCCTTAAGCCATTTTGCCACAACTTTGGAAGTATGCTTGGTGTCATTGTCCATTTGGAAGACCCATTTGCGACCAAGCTTTAACTTCCTGACTGATGTCTTGAGATGTTGCTTCAATATATCCACATAATTTTCCTTCCTCATGATGCCATCTATTTTGTGAAGTGCACCAGTCCCTCATGCACCAAAGCACCCCCACAGCATGATGCTGCCACCCCCGTGCTTCGCGGTTGGGATGGTGTTCTTCGGCTTGCAAGCTACCCCCTTTTTCCACCAAACATAACAATGGTCATTATGGCCAAACTTTTGAGGACATTTCTCCAAAAAGTACGATCTTTGTGCCCATGTGCAGTTGCAAACCGTAGTCTGGCTTTTTTATGGCCGTTTTGGAGCAGTGGCTTCTTCCTTGCTGCGCGGCCTTTCAGGTTATGTCGATATATGACTCATTTTACTGTGGATATAGATACTTTTGTACCTGTTTCCTCCAGCATCTTCACAAGGTCGTTTGCTGTTGTCCTGGGATTGATTTGCACTTTTCGCACCAAAGTATGTTCATCTCTAGGAGACAGAACGCGTCTCCTTCCTGAGTGGTAAGATGGCTGCGTGGTCCCATGGTGTTTGTACTTGCGTACTATTGTTTGTACATATGAACGTGGTAACTTCAGGCATTTGGAAATTGCTCCGAAGGATGAACCAGACTTGTGGAGGTCTACAATTTTGGCTGATTTCATTTCATTTTCCCATGATGTCAAGCAAAGGTAGGCCTTGAAATACATCCACAGCTACACCTCCAATTGACTCAAATGATGTCAATTAGCCTATCAGAAGCTTCTAAAGCCATGACATAATTTTCTGGAATTTTCCAAGCTGTTTAAAGGCTCAGTCAACTTAGTGTATGTAAACTTCTGACCCACTGGAATTGTGATACAGTGAATTATAAGTGAAATAATCTGTCTGTAAACAGTTGTTGGAAAAATTACTTATGTCATGCACAAAGTATATGTCCTAACCGACTTGCAAAAACTATAGTTTGTTAAAAAGAAATTTGTGGAGTGGTTGAAAAACGAGTTTTAATGACTCCAACCTAAGTGTATGTAAAGTTCAGACTTCCACTGTATATCTGCAGACCTTTGTGGAACAAAAACATAATCTACCCATATCAGCTTGGGAAGCAATTATTTCCAGCGACAGTCTTGGGAAGTCAATACTTGAACAATGGTTGATTCTTTCTCCTTGAGTAGTAAGCAGAAGCAACATTCCAATTTGAGGGTCTATGAGTTTTCCTGCCAGATGGGGGCTGCTTGTGGAAGGAAAACAAAGTGACAGGGGCAGTTCGACACCTCACCAGTGAAGTGGGTCAGTCATTAGGTCCTCTGTAGCTTAGCTGGTAGAGCACAGCGCTTGTAACGCCAAGGTAGTGGGTTCAATCCCCGGGACCACCCATACACGAAAAATGTATGCACGCATGACTGTAAGTCGCTTTGGATAAAGGCGTCTGCTAAATGGCATATTATTTATTTATTATTATTAGCAAATTTTACCCCTCTCTTACTGACTGCGATGGTAGAGAGTGTGCGGCTGCCACATTTTCTTTAAGTGCCGCTGGCAATCACAGCAGGCATTTCCACCATATGGAGGAATGTATGTGCATGAAGCAATAAGTTACAGGGATGACGAGACGCTTAGAAAGCACTGAATGGTGCAGAGGAGTTTTAATGATGCAGCAGTTTAAGAGTTTGTGATATGAAATCAATAGGATTTTGATGAAAGGTACGGATTTGGCATGGCTATGTTTATCAGTGCTTTGCGAATCCATAATGACAGCTCTGGCTTATGCTGAGCCTTTAACCTGTTGGCAACAGCAAGTCTATCCACAGTTGCATATTATTCTCAATATGGCATGGTTTGAATTGATATCAAACTATTCCATATTGAAGGGTATATGATTCACCCCACAGTGCAGTGCCATTACCCTGATGAAAAGCTCGGTAAAATGACAAGACCTTGATGGGTCTCATCCTGATCTCCCATTAGGCAGTGGATCGAAATATCTGGGCTCATCCAGTAGCCAAAAATACAATCTCTCTCTCTCTTCCTGTCACTTTTTGTACCTGAAATCCTTGCATAGAGCTCTGATTGTAGGCTATGGCATGCCTTTTGCTCAGGGTATACCATGAAAGCAGTCCATTTCAATACTGACAATCCCGACTAACGCATTTGAAATGGTCACACACACTGTCAAAGTCTTTCAATTATATTTCAGATGAAGGGATCATTAATGACGAGGGAAGTTAATCAGGAAGTGACCCATAAATGTTGAGATATAAGAAGGAGTGTCTGCCACCACAAACTGCAACCAGTGTACTCAGGCGTTCTGTCTAACTGCTTTATATTCCATTTGGAGAATGGGATTCCACTCATGCATTAAGGAATATATTGTTACAATTGTTATTGAAGTGTCTCCACTGAGAATTGCAACTGCCTAAATTGAAAATTACAAATCATTTTCTCTAATGGAACCCATTATATTGTCAAATATGTGTCAGGGTGGTTTTTAATTTCTTCTTTATTTGAGGAATGTTTCATTAATTTTGCAGAGTGCCAAGGCATTCCTTAAACTGTTACAGACCATTTCACTCAATTTAATACAGATTCTAATTATTTTCCTCCATTACTTTAAAAGTCTGAAAAAAAACATATTTCTTTATCGCCACGTCTCATGCATGATTCTCATTGTTAGGACCATCAAGGTGGAGCGTTTAGTAAGATTTTTATATTAGTCATTTTTTAATTGCCGTTTGCATCCCTCACCTTTGCAACCATGAAAAACAGTTTAAAATGACAAATAGTTACACATCATACATGTTTTTGTTTACATTGAGTGTACAAAACATTAGGAACACCTGCTCTTTCCATGACAAAGACTGACCCGGTGAATCCAGGTGAAAGATATGATCCCTTATTGATGTCACCTGTTAAATCCACTTCAATCAGTGTAGATGAAGGTGAGGAGATAGGTTAAAGAAGGATTTTTAAGCCTTGAGACAGTTGAGACATGGATTGTGTGTGTGCCATTCAGAGGTTGAATGGGCAAGACAAAATATTTAAGTGCCTTTGAACGGGGTATGGTAGTAGGTGCCAGGTGCCCCGGTTTGAGTGTGTCAAGAACTGCAACGCTGCTGGGTATTTCAGGCTCAAAGGACATCTAGCCAACTTGACACAACTGTGGGAAGCATTGGAGTCAACATGGGACAGCATCCCTGTGGAACACTTTCGACTCCTTGTAGAGTCCGTGCTCCAACAAATTGAGGCTGTTCTGAGGGAAAAGGGGGGTGCAAATCAATATTAGGAAGGTGTCCTTAATGTTTTGTACACTGTTTATCAATAATAATACATAATGCAAGTCCTTAATTATACTACAAAACATTATGAATTTTGGGCCTAGATTCATTCAGATCAAGCGTTAACCGGCGATAGCTAACGCTGATGTTGATGTTTGGGGGTGTTGGAGGTGTAACTGCATTGGTGCTACTCTTGATCATTGTCACGGACCCACACCCGTCCCTCTTGCGTTAAAGGTTCAGAACAAGAGAGTGAAGGCTATATAGAAATAATGACGCTCAAATTGAGAATCATTAAATGAAATAATGAGGTTTTCTATCAGCCTAATCAAGGCGTATATTACAGCTCACATCCCAGTATTCAAACTTGTAAACAAGGCTGCATGGGAATTTCTCTTAGTACGACGCCGTGCAGATAATGGCAATGTCTGCTTTAGGTATAAATGCCTGGAGCCCCTTGTGGATTTGACAGCTCTAACACAGTTCCATCTACGACACGAAAAAACAACCGCTATGTGGATGAATAGATTGAATAGAGCCCTAGGGCAAGCACATGTACTGTATGTACAGTATGTATGTATGTATGTATGTACAATATCAGCCAAAAGTTTGGACACACCTACTCATTCAAGGGTTTTTCTTCAAATAGCCACCCTTTGCCTTGATGACAGCTTTGCACACTCTTGGCATTCTCTCAACCAGCTTCATGAGGTAGTCACCTGGAATGCATTTCAATTAACAGGTGTGCCTTTAAATTTAATTTGTGGAATTTATTTCCTTCTTAATGCATTTGAGCCAATCAATTGTGTTGTGACAAGGTAGGGGTGGTATACAGAAGATAGCCCTATTTGGTAAAATACCATATTATGACAAGAACAGCTCAAATAAGCAAAGAGAAATGACAGTCCATCATTACTTTAAGACATGAAGGTCAGTCAATATGGACAATTTCAAGAACTTTGAAAGTTTATTCAAGTGCAGTCTCAAAAACCATCAAGCGCTATGATGAAACTGGCTCTCATGAGGACTGCCACAGGAATGGTAGACCCAGAGTTACCTCTGCTGCAGAGGATAAGTTCATTAGAGTTACCAGCCTCAGAAATTGCAGCCCAAATAAATGCTTCACAGAGTTCAAGCAACAGACACATCTCAACATCAACTGTTCAGAGGGGATTGTGTGAATCAGGTCTTCATGGTCGAATTGCTGCAAAGAAACCACTTCTAAAGGACACCAATAAGTAGAAGAGACCTGCTTGGTCCAAGAAACACGAGAAATGGACATTAGACCGGTGGAAATTTGTCCTCTGGTCTGGTGTCCAAAGTGGAGATTTTTGGTTCCAACCGCCGTGTCTTTGTGAGACGCGGTGTGGGTGAACGGATGACCTCCGCATTTGTATTTCCCACCGTAAAGCATGGAGGAGGAGGTGTTATGATGTGGGGGTGCTTTGCTGGTGACACTGTAAGTGATTTATTTAGAATTGAAGACACACTTAACCAGCATGGCTACTACAGCATTCTACAGCGATTCACCATCCCATCTGGTTTGGGCTTATTGGGACAATAATTTGTTATTCAACAGGACAATGACCCAACACACCTCCAGGCTGTGTAAGGGCTATTTTACCAAGAAGGAGAGTGCTGCATCAGATGACCTGGCCTCCACAATCCCCCAACCTGAACCTAATTTAGATGGTTTGGGATGAGTCGGACGGCAGAGTGAAGGAAAAGCAGCCAACAAGTGCTCAGCATATGTGGGAACTCCTTCAAGACTGTTGGAAAAGCATTCCAGGTGAAGCTGGTTGAGAGAATGCCAGAGTGTGCAAAGCTGTCATCAAGGCAAAGGGTGGCTATTTGAAGAATCTCAAATATAAAATATATTTTGATTTGTTTAACACTTTTTTGGTTACTACATGATTCCATATGTGTTATTTCATGGTTTTGATGTCTTCACTATTATTCTGCAATGTAAAAAATAGTAAGAATAAAGAAAAACCCTTGAATGAGTAGATGTGTCCAATCTTTTGACTGGTACTGTATGTACAGTCTCCTGAGTGGTGCAGTGGTCTAAGGCACTTCATCGCAGTGCTAGCTGTGCCACTAGAGATCCTGGTTCGAATCCAGGCTCTGTCATAGCCAGCCGTGACCGGGAGACCCATGGGGCGGCGCACAATTGGCCCAGCGTCATCCAGGGTAGGGGAGGGAATGGCCGGCAGGGATGTAGAACATGATGTTTGCAACGCCAGGGTTGTGGGTTCGATTCCCACGGGGGGGCCAGTATAAAAAATTCAAAAAATTATTTATGCACTCACTAACTGTAAGTCGCTCTGGATAAGAGCGTCTGCTAAATGACTAAAATGTAAATGTACAGTATATGTATCTAGGCAGGCAGGCAGGTAGCTAGGTAGGTGTAGCAGAGGTGGTTCGATGACCACACTTGCATGATGAGTAACCTTGCCTGAGACTTGGCATATATTACTTGAACAGTTGTATATTATTTCATACCCTGTAAAGACACAAGTAAACATTTTCAATACCGCCTTTCATCTTAAATATTGTCGAAGATTTTCAAAAGACAACCAAGCCCAAAAGACAACCAAACGAAACAAGCCTAGCATTTCCTATTTTTTGGATGTGTCCTCATGCCAGTTGCTGTGATGTTTGCTTTGGTTTTTTCCCCCTTAATTGTTAGCCTTGCAGACAGTTATGATATCAGTGGGCAAAATGATGTAAAAGATAAACAGATTGCTAGCTACGTACATGTTTATGTTTAGCATGGTTTTCCTATCAGTATGCAGAGGTTGTGTGGAAAAGCCTTAGGTTTGTTCCATCTGCAATCAAGCGAATTAGGAATAGATCGGTAATAATGGAGTGTCCTTTTTGCTGACGAATCAAATTTGAAATAGATCATAAGTGGCAAGTGACAGAGAGACATAAGGAATTGATGGATGCTCGTCTTGTAATCAACGTTTTTCGATGACTCTCCTCTCTGTAAACATTGAAATCCTCTTAGCAAACCACAATGTGATTAAGAGGAGGCTACAGTCCTCTTGGAGACTTTCAGCTTTTTCAACAGAGATATGTTCTTATTTCTCTATTTAAACAGATCTTCATTAATATATAACAATTGTCCAAAAGGCCTTCAGATGGTTTGTGAGTTACTTTATAATCATTGCTACATTTGTTGGATGGTCAAGGAGTGGTAGAACAACACTGTTGTATCAACATCTTGAATGATTTAACAATATAGTACATGTACTAAGAGGTCATGGCACAAATATATCAGTTGTTCTTGATTAACTTTTCTGGGAGCAATTACATATATCCAGATTGCAACCCCACCTTGGGTGGTGGTTGTATTTATAAATTGATTTTGTAAAGATTACAAAATGGTTGCGGACAATACATTTTGATTTGTAGAGAAGTGTTATTTATTGGGATACAATAACATAGCCTGTGCCTTGTATATAACTAAATATGTCTGGGTTTTCAGAGTAAAACATGGGTCTTCAGAGTAAAGCATTGGTTAGGAAGCTTTACTGACCCCAACTCCATGTGCTCCACATGTAAACAACTGATTTGTTCCAATACTTTGTGGGCGAAATAGATTCATTTTGGTTTCAATATAATCTGCTTTGGTTGGATCAGGAGTTCTGAAAGAATGTGAAATACCACAATTCAGAGAAACAAATACATGATTTTGATATTTGCATGTCAGATGCCCAACACAATACATCTGAGTCTCCATAGTGTATATTACCTCTAGATGACTGGTAGACATCTAATTCTTTGCAGCTTTTGCCAAATGGTAAAACCTCTACAATGACATCAGTAGATCTCAGTGGCAATGTAGGTTGAATCTAAGTATAAACGGAAAACTGATGTGGTTATTCATGAGAGGCCAGAACTCCTCCGATATTGCTTGAATTAAATTCCATTGCCTCTATTTCCTCCAATAACTGTGTGGAAAGTAATACATCTCATATAAACTATTAGGTATAATTACAGTAAATTACATAGCATGTATCCAATGAAACATTGAATTGAAAAAATGAACACTGTAATAAATTGAAAGGCATAGTCACTAGAGCTTGTTAAAGTTGCAAACAGACATCTCTCTCAGGTGAATATCAGGCATTGGACTGAAAAGTTTTGTGTTCCGTAAGAAAAATTGTATGTTCAGTCGATTGAATCAAGGGCTGTTCCACAAAACCCCAAATGTTCAGTGTCTTAATCAGTCACGGCCTTGTCGATGGAAGCTCACAATTCTACTAAGAAGTTCTGCCATCAAAGTGACATGGCCATCTGGCTGGTGGCACTACTCTCTTAGTGGGTGATCTCACCGCAAGGCCTGGGCCTCTGCCAGTGCCTCTCAGGAGAGGCCGAAGCGAGACGCACAACAAAGTCAGACCAGATTTATGGGTAAGAATGAACGAAGCCTGGGTTGTGTTCATTAGGGCACACTACAGAAAATATTTTTTAAATGCTTTGCAACAGAAAATGACAATAACCATTTCTCATTGGAAATGTTCAGGTAGTCCCTCACTGTTTCAGTCTTTTGCCGTTTTGTGCCTAATGAACAGAAGTCTGGTCAATAATGAAAGAAAAAGGAGGTGATAACATCAGTTTATGAAAGAGAAGAATGGTACACTGTCGTGCCGTTAAAGCTGAGCTACTGTGTCACTCGGAAGGGATGAAGGTTAGCAGCCAGTGTTCTTAACTGTGCACTATGATGCTCAGAAAAATTATCAGTTGAATCAAATGCATCAAGTTTTTATTATGTTGCGTGTCAGACTCACTCATGTCATCAAGTTAACTCTTTTGAATTCTCATGTTATGGTTAGGATGTGGTAAGGACACATGTGAGTATGGTTAGTCTGTGTTTCAGTTTACAGGGATAGACTGAGTAAGAGACTGTGCTTAGTTTTAATTACACTGTATTTTAATTTAACCCTTCTTTTTTGCCATGTGCTTCTTTGTTCTAAAATGGAAATAATGGGAAAAAGACAAAGAAAAAGGTAGTATTCATTTCTGTACCTCGCACACAATAGACAAAGAGCATATGCTGACACCTTAGAAAACGGAACACACTAATACTTTTATTTTATTTTGATAAAGTATTTGTCCATTTAAACACAAGACCTGGTACACTCTGGGGTATCAATAATTACAGAAAGTCAATTAAAATCCGGTCAGTCAACAGACCGGATGCCTTCTTCTTTTTCTAGTTTAATTTTGCCAGTCTACTAATCTTCGACATTCAAGCAACCAGTGTCATTATCCACAATATTTCTTGATCCTGTTTCACCTGGCATTATTTCCTGAGAAGGTTGTTAGGTTCAAATTGCCAGATCTCCTGCATGTTTGTGATAAGATTAATTGAATTACTTTTTCATTATCCATATGCCAGTGCAAATTAGATGAATGTCTCAGAGGAAGGTAATGAGAATTAGAACCCCAGCAGAATTTTTTTTAATAAATCCATACTGGTTTGGAAGTTAGATGTCTGGACAGAGTGGTTGTTTAGCATGTGCTGCTTGTGCAATGTAGAATTTCCTTATTTCATTACTTTGGAGATGGTACACAGTCCATGAATGTAATTACTGTTGCTAGGCATAAGATCATTCTCATTACCTAACAATATAGTACATATATACTGAGTATACAAAACATTAAGAACACATGCTCTTTCTATGACAAAGACTGACCAGGTGAATCCAGGTGAAAGCTATGATCCCTTATTGATGTCACTTGTTAAATCCACTTCAATCAGTGTAGATGAAGGGGAGGAGACAGGTCAAAGAAGGATTTTTAAGCCTTGAGACAATTGATAGACGGATTGTGTATGTGTGCCATTCAGAGGGTAAAGACAAAACATTTAAGTGTCTTTGAACGGGGTATGGTAGTAGCACAGGAGGCTGCTGAGGGGAGGACGGCTCATAATAATGGCTGGAATGGAGTAAGTGGAATGGTATCAACCACATGGAAAGCATGTTTTTGATGTGTTTGATGCCATTCCATTGATTCCGTTCCAGGCATTACTATGAGCCCGTCCTCCCCAATCAAGGTGCCACCAGCCACCTGTGGGTAGTAGGTTCCAGGCGCACCGGTTTGTATCAAGAACTGCAACGCTGCTGGGTTTTTCATACTCAACAGTTTCCCGTGTGTATCAAGAATGGTCCACCACCCAAAGGACATCCAGCCAACTTCACACAACTGTGTAAAGCATTGGAGTCAACATGGGCCAGCATCCCTGTGTAATGCTTTCGACACCTTGTAGAGTTCATGCCCCGACAAATTGAGGCTGTTCTTAGGGCAACTCAATATTAGGAAGGTGTTCCTAATGTTTGATATACTCAGTGTAAATAACCTACGCCGTAAGCCCCCCACTACTCTAGACATAGAACCACGGTTCAACCACGTGAGATACTGTATATGGGTCCCTTTGGAACATAAATCCGACAGAGATGACTAATGACCACAACTGCTATTCAAGCCAGGCACAATTGTCCTTCTCAGTGAGGCTGAGTGTTACAGCCCTTTATTTGTAAAAGCAAGAGTGCACACTTTGGAAAAAAAAGTTCAGTGGACCAGAGAAGATAGATTGTCTCCATCACCCAAATTAATGTATCTTTTGGATAGTTATTTATGTATTCTTTGGAAATCAAGGTGCACTATTTGCTGCTGTACTGTACAAGGAGTGTTTTAATTCCTGTATTCCACACTGGTTTGGTCGAAGGTTCGCCCTTGCTTAAAAAGGCGAAGGTTTACTTTGTCCGACTTCTAGTCACCAAATGGCACAGATCTGTTTTTTACACAAGCCCCAAGACATATTTAGTCACTGTATCAGTGGTGAAATCTCTGTAAAAGTATGCAGCAGGGTGGATGTGGCATTTTTTCCCCCTTCTACGACATTACTCTTAAATGCAAGCAATAAAAATCTAAACTGATTAAAATGGCTGGGCTTACACATGAGTGAAAAGACATAGATATTCATTTCCCAAATTAACCATGCTTGGAAACATGCCAATCTTGGCTTGGAATGAAATAGA
Organism: Coregonus lavaretus; assembly: GCF_964263955.1. Taxonomy (NCBI): domain Eukaryota; kingdom Metazoa; phylum Chordata; class Actinopteri; order Salmoniformes; family Salmonidae; genus Coregonus; species Coregonus lavaretus. The sequence goes on from NC_139993.1 coordinate 15,772,042, forward strand.
AAACATTTAACCAGGTTTCCAGATGTTAAATAAGAGAAACTGTCTGACTGTGACATGCTTAGTGTGGAAGAGCTGGTCATTCAGTGGGGAAAAAAAGTATTTAGTCAGCCACCAATTGTGCAAGTTCTCCCACTTAAAAAGATGAGAAAGGCCTGTAATTTTCATCATAGGTACACGTCAACTATGACAGACAAAATGAGAAAAAAAATTCAAGAAAATCACATTGTAGGATTTTTAATGAATTTATTTGCAAATTATGGTGGAAAATAAGTATTTGGTCAATAACAAAAGTTTCTCAATACTTTGTTATATACCCTTTGTTGGCAATGACACAGGTCAAACGTTTTCTGTAAGTCTTCACAAGGTTTTCACACACTGTTGCTGGTATTTTGGCCCATTCCTCCATGCAGATCTCCTCTAGAGCAGTGATGTTTTGGGGCTGTCGCTGGGCAACACAGATTTTCAACTCCCTCCAAAGATTTTCTATGGGGTTGAGATCTGGAGACTGGCTAGGCCACTCCAGGACCTTGAAATGCTTCTTACGAAGCCACTCCTTCGTTGCCCGGGCGGTGTGTTTGGGATCATTGTCATGCTGAAAGACCCAGCCACGTTTCATCTTCAATGCCCTTGCTGATGGAAGGAGGTTTTCACTCAAAATCTCACGATACATGGCCCCATTCATTCTTTCCTTTACACGGATCAGTCGTCCTGGTCCCTTTGCAGAAAAACAGCCCCAAAGCATGATGTTTCCACCCCCATGCTTCACAGTAGGTATGGTGTTCTTTGGATGCAACTCAGCATTCTTTGTCCTCCAAACACGACGAGTTGAGTTTTTACCAAAAAGTTCTATTTTGGTTTCATCTGACCATATGACATTCTCCCAATCCTCTTCTGGATCATCCAAATGCACTCTAGCAAACTTCAGACGGGCCTGGACATGTACTGGCTTAAGCAGGGGGACACGTCTGGCACTGCAGGATTTAGGTCCCTGGCGGCGTAGTGTGTTACTGATGATAGGCTTTGTTACTTTGGTCCCAGCTCTCTGCAGGTCATTCACTAGGTCCCCCCGTGTGGTTCTGGGATTTTTGCTCACCATTCTTGTGATCATTTTGACCCCACGGGGTGAGATCTTGCGTGGAGCCCCAGATCGAGGGAGATTATCAGTGGTCTTGTATGTCTTCCATTTCCTAATAATTGCTCCCACAGTTGATTTCTTCAAACCAAGCTGCTTACCTATTGCAGATTCAGTCTTCCCAGCCTGGTGCAGGTCTACAATTTTGTTTCTGGTGTCCTTTGACAGCTCTTTGGCCATAGTGGAGTTTGGAGTGTGACTGTTTGAGGTTGTGGACAGGTGTCTTTTATACTGATAACAAGTTCAAACAGGTGCCATTAATACAGGTAACGAGTAGAGGACAGAGGAGTCTCTAAAGAAGAAATTACAGGTCTGTGAGAGCCAGAAATCTTGCTTGTTTGTAGGTGACCAAATACTTATTTTCCACCATAATTTGCAAATGAATTCATTAAAAATCCTACAATGTGATTTTCTGGAAAAGAAATTCTCAATTTGTCTGTCATAGTTGACGTGTACCTATGATGAAAATTACAGGCCTCTCTCATCTTTTTAAGTGGGAGAACTTGCACAATTGGTGGCTGACTAAATACTTTTTTTCCCCAATGTAACAGTTAAACTAAGTCCAAGAGTGTTATTGATGATTGGCCACATTGACTTGATTGCTTAATTGATTTAATGAAAAGACCTAACCAATGAGAAGCCTGGACAACTCCCCCATTGTGTTACTGATACATGAATGTAGAAATTATGAATGAATGACAATTGTTTTTTACATAAAGCTTGAGGCACAATAAAAGGAACACATCCTAAAACAATGTATTCCCTCAGTTCTTGCAATAGAAAAGATATGCACAATTTCAGGGGATTATTCTTATTTTGTTTAAAACATAGGTTTACTTTGGCTTAGGTGGGGATTATAAAGCACATTTATCTGATAACAGTTACCCTACATTTTCCTTCCTGTCATTAGTGACAATTTTGGTCTGATTGGATTGCCCCATGTGTCCATTGCAACATGTTATCAACATACTTTCTGACATTTCTACATCTTTTAATCAAATGGTCCTCCCTTTTATTGACACAGTTGCCCAATTTAAAGGAGCCCATGGTCAGTTGGGTATTTTGGGCCACTTTGGTGGAATGCTTGGCTCAGATTTGAAGGAAAATTACTTCCAATCCTGTGATCATTCCTGGCCTAGCTTACCCACAACCATCCTGCTCACAACAGAGAGCATTTAAAGCACATAATGGCCCATGGCCACTCAGCCAGGAAGTTCTGCAAGCATTGTTTGACAGTGGATCTAATATTGCAGAGTCAGTTTACAGCACATAAATATGTCATGTAGATTAGAGGAACATCTATTACAGATGTTCCTTTATTGCTCACATCTGTATGATGTAACATCAGCCATCTAGTTTATGATAACAGATGTACTGTTTATCATGAGGAAACCGTATAGTGATATGCCAACTTGTAAATACAGGTATAATGTTAATATTCAAGTTATCGTGGCTGTGAGTGTGAGTGTGCCAGACATATGTTTTCTCCTTTATCAAACATAGAATTAGTTTAACAGGGCAATGGGATGTACTTTTACCTCTCTCAGACATTTGATTTGAATTTGCCTTTCTCTCATAAATACACTATATATACAAAAGTATGTGGACACCCCTTCACATTAGTGGATTCGGATATTTCAGCCACACCTGTTGCTGACAGGTGTATAAAATCGAGCACACAGCCATGCAATCTCCATAGACAACAGTGTCAGTAGAATGGCCTTACTGAAGATCTCAGTGACTTTCAACGTGGAAACACGTTCTCTGGTGTGATGAATCACGCTTCACCATCTTGCAGTCCGACGGACAAATCTGGGTTTGGCGGATGCCAGGAGAACGCTACCTGCCCGAATGCAAGGTGCCAACTGTAAAGTTTGTTGGAGGAGGAATAATGGTCTGGGTCTGTTTTTCATGGTTCGGGCTAGGCCCCTTAGTTCCAGTGAAGGGAAATCTTAACGCTACAGCATACAATGACATTCTACACGATTCTGTGCTTCCAACTTTGTGGCAACAGTTTGGGGAAGGCCCTTTCCTGTTTCAGCATGTCAATGCCCCTGTGCACAAAGCGAGGTCCACACAGAAATGGTTTGTCGAGATCGATGTGGAAAAACTTGACTGGCCTGCACAGAGCCCTGACCTCAACCCTATCGAACACCTTTGGGATGAATGGGAATGCCGACTGCGAGCAAGGCCTAAATGCCCAACATCAGTGCCCGACCTCACTAATGCTCTTGTGGCTGAATGGAAGCAAGTCCCCGCAGCAATGTTCCAACATCTAGTGGAACGCCTTCCCAGAATAGTGGAGGCTGTTATAGCAGCAAAGGCGGGGACCTACTCCATATTAATGCCTATGATTTTGGAATGAGATGTTCGACGAGCAGCTGTCCAGATACTTTTGATCATGTGGTGTATCTCTGATGTGATGACACAACACAATGTTCTGAGTTTTACATGTTATTAGTGTTAAAAATATATATATTGCGATACAGTACATGAAATGTGAAATTTGAAAAACAAGGAATTTCCTATGGAAAACAAAGACCAACATGGATGTTTTGATTCTCAGAAAGGCTCTAGTCCTTACTCCCAACCTCTGTCAGGTATGCTTCATAAACAATGCAAAACAAGATTATCTTTGTAACAATTTGATAATACCGGTCACCCTGCATTGTGTGTCCTTGAGCAGGAACAAGGGTGAGTATTTTCAATTCCCACAGTCAATTCTCACAGCAGAAATGGCTGTGTTTCTGAGAGCTCTTACAATTGGTTCTGAGTGGCAAGGTTGACAATTCTCCCAGAGTTTATTAGATAGTCATGCAGACACAGTGTAACTGGGCATTGAGGGCAATGGAAGATACCAAACTACACACCACCAATAGCTGTCTTCAATTCAATTACCTGGCATACAGTGTACATTATACAGAGGAAACAATTCATACCACAAATATGCCAGCAATGACATGTTATTGCTGTATGTAATTGTAATATACATGCATATTCTTTAATAGTCTCTGCACTGCAGCTTACTTATTGTGTTCATCCCCATAAAATGATTACAATGTTAACCCTTCCCTTGCCATCCACCTCAGATTAAAGTAAGTGATGGCTTGCTGTCTCTACAGTGTAAGCTGCTTATGGACAAGCATGCCAAGCAGTAATCTATTTACCAATTGTAAACTGGATTAATCTCCACCGAAGATATGCACAAGTCAAAAACATGCGAGTGCTTTGAAAGACGGGCCCTCACAATAAACAGGCAGTGCATTCGGAAAGTAGTCAGACCTCTCTACTTTTTCCACATTTTGTTACATTATGGCCTTATTCTAAAATTGATTAAATAGTTTTTTACCTCATCAATCTACACACAATACCCCATAATGACAATGCAAAAACAGGTTTTTAGAAATTTTAGCAAATGTATTACAAAAAAAAACTGGAAATATCACATTTACATAAGTATTCAGACCCTTTACTCAGTACTTTGTTGAAACACCTTTGGCAGCGATTACAGCCTCGAGTCTTGGGTATGACGCTACATGCTTGGCACACCTGTATTTGGGGAGTTTCTCCTATTCTTCTCTGCAGATCCTCTCAAGCTCTGTCAGGTTGGATGGGGAGCGTTGCCGCACAGCTATATTCAGGTCTCTCCAAAGATGTTTGATTGGGTTCAAATCCGGGCTATGGCTGGGACACTCAAGGACATTCAAAGACTTGTCCCAAAGCCAATCCTGCGTTGTCTTGGCTGTGTGCTTAGGGTCGTTGTCCTGTTGGAAGGTGAACCTTCGCCCCAATCTGAGGTCCTGAGCATTCTGGAGCAGGTTTTCATCAAGGATCTCTCTGTACTTTGCTCCATTCATATTTAGCTCGATCCTGACTAGTCTCACAGTCCCTTTCCGCTGAAAAACATCCACAAATCATGATGCTGCCACCACCACCACCGTAGGGAAGGTGCCAGGTTTCTTCAAGGCGTGACACTTGGCATTCAGGCAAAATAGTTCAATCTTGGTTTCATCAGACCAGAGAACCTTGTTTCTCATGGTCTGAGAGTCTTTAGGTGCCTTTTGGCAAACTCCAAGTGGGCTGTCATGTGCCTTTTACTGAGGAGTGGCTTCCGTCTGGCCACTCTAACATAAAGGCCTGATTGGTGGAGTGCTGCAGAGATGGTTGTCCTTCTGGAAGGTGCTCCCATCTCCACAGAGGAACTCTGGAGCTCTGTCAGAGTGACCATCGGGTTCTTGTTCACCTCCCTGACCAAGGCCCTTCTCCCCCAACTGCTCAGTTTGGCCGGGCGGCCAGCTCTAGGAAGAGTCTTGGTGGTTCCAAACTTCTTCCATTTAAGAATGATGGAGGCCACTGTGTTCTTGGGGACCTTCAATGCTGCAGAAATGTTTTGGTACCCTTCCCCAGATCTGTGCCTCGACACAATCCTGTCTCGGAGCTCTACGGACAATTCCTTTGACCTCATGGCTTGGTTTATGCTCTGACATGCACTATCAACTGTGAGACCTTACACAGACAGGTGTGTACCTTTCCAAATCATGTCGAATCAATTGAATTTACCACAGGTGGACTCCAATCAAGTTGTAGATACATCTCAAGGATGATCAATGGAAACAGGATGCACCTGAGCTCAATTTCGAGTCTCATAGCAAATGGTCTGAATATTTATGCAAATAAGGTATTTCTGTTTTTTATTTTTAATACATTTTCGCTTCGTCATTATGGGGTGTAGATTGATGAGGAAGTTTTTTCTTTAATTTATTTTAGAATAAGGCTGTAACGTAACAAAATGTAGAAAAAGTCAAGGGGTCTGAATACTTTCTGAATGCACTGTATGTAAGCACATATAAAAGAATGACGCTTAAGGCTTTAGCTATAGGTTTTTAATTAATGACAAGAAAACCCAGCATATACTGTACATACAGTAGCTAACACATGGGTGTGTTTGTGTGTGTCTGTGTCTATGTGCTGTGTGGGTGTTTGTGTGTTCAAAATGGCCTTACAGGTCTGTGCGTATGTACAGTAAGTGTGTATACTGTACCTGTGTGTACATGTGTGCATGAGTACAATAAATGTTACTTTTCCAAACTAGTGGATGGGACAGGTGAAGTTACAGTAGGCTTTATCTATTTATCTATCCCATCTGCCTTAGAGTGTGTGCTGCAAGAAGATCGATGGCGCTGAGTGCAATTCTGAGGGTTGATCGCCTCACGTTCACAGGAGCCATGTTTTCAATCAATGAGTTTGAGGTAGGTTCAGTCGCTGGCAGGGATTGATTGGATGGAGGGTAATTGGTCTCATTTGGCACTGCAGTGAGTTACTCTGAGAACTTGATAAAGAAATACTGCAGTACTGTACATGAAAACAGAATCATCCACTATGTATAGAGGGCACATGTGAGATACACATGGCCCTGTATTCAGTGAATGGTCCTTTTCTCAACCTACAATGGTTGCAATGAAAGTTGGATTGAGGCCTCCTTAAAAGTGAGAGCATAAGAAGAAGTACAGGAAGTGTGAGTACATGTAAAGTATTCTTAGTTATCTGTTTTGAAAAAAGGTTAGAGAGAACTCAAAGGATGAGGTGTACAATGATTAACAGTGTGAAGGGATAAATCAAGATTCTGTCCTTTGTTTTAATTTCCGAATGCGGTGTCAACTTAATGGCTTGATTAAGTAAGGTCAGTGAGTTAAATAGCAGGTTACGAGAGGTAACCATAATTATGGGAAAGGCTAATGATGGACTCATTTGAAGTTGAACCTTTTCTGAAAATTGTCTTCTCACTTCCCTAAGCAAAGCAAATAGGAGTGGAAAGCCAAGGTAGATTATGTGCGTAAGGGTTCAGGTGCAATTAACCTTCTTCAGCAATATTAGCTTAACTTTGGAAAGGATAAACTCAGAAACGTCATGAAAAGTTACAAAGCAGTTATTCCAAAACACCAACCAAATGAATAAGATTTTTTTAATGCCGAGCTTTAAAGGATGTTTAAGCAATAATGCCTGAGAACCCGGGAATTTTGTGTGACAACTCAAGTGCAAAGGCTGTTCTGAGGCATTCCAGGGCATTATTGCTTTTATAAAATGGTTGCCAACATATTTATAAAAATATTATTATATTTTTGCATTAAAAGTATTATTTTAACAAGTAAATTTTTTTTATGCATTCTGAAGTTGCTACCCAACCGGGCTGGTCGTTAGTTATTTTCTCATGTTTTGACCCAGTCGTTAATTCTAATAATTCTATTCATTCGACTTTGCTATGCTAAACAAATCATTGGCATATAGCTAGCTAGCAGAGATTCAGTGATGATGAGAGAGAAGAACCTCAATAAATAATGATTGAATAAATATCAAATAGACCTACATAGGCAACAACTATTATGGTTGGCGAGTCCGAGCTAACCAAGCTAGTTGGCGATGTTAATAGTGAAGTTTCCGTTGATGGCACATGAGTGGAAGAACTGTCCATGGTCCTGGCGCTGGTTGGTGACAGCCAGTGCTTGTTTCTTCTTTGCTGGCACGGGAGAGATCGTGTTTGTAAAATGATACATTGTTGCAGAGGTTGTAGAGGCAGACAGGTAAGTTTATACAACCCCCAACTGTTGCAAACCAAATAGTAGCATGGAAAAATTATGTGTAAATGCTTTTTTCCCTAGGGAGATTAAGTTTATGAATTTCTTGCCTGGGCTGTGGTACAGTGGAATTATGAGATTAACACATCATGGTATTTTGCGGGAGCTGTTGTCCTACAACTCCTGCATATCAACCAATCAGCATCCAGGTTCAAAACAACCCGTTTTTACAATAAAGTATAAAGTGGTTGTTTTACTGTTCTTTGACTGCCCAATCTGGGATTTGAAAAACAACAACGGAAAAACAACAGACAACCACTTGGTTTGCTATAAAGTTGATAGATGGTGCTGGAGAATGTATATGGTCCTCTGTAGCTCAGCTGGTAGAGCACGGCGCTTGTAACGCCAAGGTAGTGGGTTCGATCCCCGGGACCACCCATACACAAAAATGTATGCATGCATGACTGTAAGTCGCTTTGGATAAAAGCGTCTGCTAAATGGCATATTATTATTATTATTATATTCACAAGTGTATTCACTCATAAGAACAGCGCAAAACCTTAACTAGCTATCCATTTTCTTAATGTGGTCGGGCCGCAACTTTTGTGTAATCAGAACATAGCAACTTCGTGTTTACCGATGTCATGATGGCTCAATAGTTGTTACATGAATCTTTTGATACTGTATAATTTTGCTATTCAGGAGATTTGCCTGTTTCCATGATTGCATTCTTGTTACTGTTAAGATACATCATCAAAAATAAAAAATCTGAAAACTATGTGGAGATTGAAACATAATAATGTTATAGAAGTGTATTATTATTATTTGGTACATAAAACTATTGTGCAATTGTATTCAGATGAGGGGAAAAGCCCCACAATATGTATTAGTACTGGTTTGAGGACAAATTCTGCATGTGCTTAGCAATTTGCTTTGTAATTCCCTTTGTCCTGAGGCAAAGAATGTTTGTGCTTGCTTGCATATCCATCGCTAGATCCCTTTCTCTGTGCACATATTAAAGCTAATTAAACAAAGCACACTATTTGATTAAACAAGTAAATTGTGGTAGTCAGTGTTTGCGATCATCAAGATAACCCTGAGTTTCCTAAGAACATTACTGTGATGGATGTTTCTGGTTCAAGCCAACTTTCACATGGCAATCAATGCCCTGGCGCAAAAGGATCACAATTCCATTGTGAATCTGGGTAGAATCTGGGTAATCTAGGATGAAATGACACAACCGGCCTGGTAATGCCACTTTGCAAAGATCAGCGTAATAAACAACATATGAACGCCATGATAAACTACCTTGGATTTCATTGCCCTCTTCAGGACTTTAAGATAGGATAAGCATTAGGGAAGAGAAGAGGATTAGTGAACCTTCAAGTCTGGGCCTCATTAATGGGGTTTACAAATGGCTTATGGTAGCGGACATGTACGGTAAGAGCAAGGTAGAGGTTTAATTTACACCGGATAACCACCCTACTTTCTTGCCATAAGCTGAGCTGAAATCCTGGAAGTTGGTTCCACACTTCAGATTTTTCCTAATTTTCACGGGGGCTCATTTGACGAGGATAAGTTGCAGAGTGAAAAGTGGGGACAGAGCGGACGAGCAAATCCTCCCCAAAAGTGGTATTTTTAATGGAGGTGGCTCAAGTGCTGTATACGTTTTGTGATGTATTTTTTATGGTGTTAAATGGCAGTCTCAGGCCACTGTAACCGTGACCCAGCTTATTGACATCAAAGTTATGTGACAGTATACCATAGACATGTGTCGTCTGTCTCCCACTTCAGCTCTTATGGGGTGCTGCACTGTGTCAGGTCTGCTTTTGATGTGATAAAGAATAATCAAGAGAAACTAAAAGAGGTTAATGCAAGTTATTGTAACACTTACTGTATGTCAGGTCTGCTTTTTATGTCGGACCAATCGGAAATTACCTTTACATTTAAATTGCACTTTAGCGCTGAACGTCGGTGATACGGATTGAATCCAGCCCCTAATATGTCTGTTAGGCTGCGTCACAATAGTGGAAATAAAATTGTAGCCTACAGAATAGTCAAGAGAAACTAAAAGAGGTTAATGCAAGTTATTGTATGACTCAAAATACTTTTTCAAGTTTTTTATACCAGGTATTATGTTTTTTGACATACAGTATAACATTAAATTATGTAACATGTTATTTCATTGTACTTTTCATTCTACTATTATTTTTAATGGTAGACAGTTGTCAATAGTCTGGAAGCTCATGAAGTCTGAACCATAAATAGAGAATTAAAGAAATCAATTGTAACTCAAGTAACTAGCTGCCATTCACTCTATACAAGCTACAGTTTAGGAACAAATTCCTTCTCTTACTGGTCATTGAGAAAATGTGCTGTTTTTAATCAAGAATATTTAGCAGAATGCAGTCAACATCAAGTCGAAATGTACAAACAAAGAGCCATACTTTCAACGACAGTTGTATATTTTAGAGCCAATAAAGACAATTTACCCTGTGCAAGGAGCGAGTGAGAGGAATATGAAGAAGCAGTGATGGCTGGTGCCACTTTAAATGTGAGGACATGCTCATTGTAATGCCTGGAATGGAATTAATGGAATGGTATCAAACACATGGTTTTGATGTGTTTGATACCACTCCATTGATTCCATTCCAGTCATTACTATGACCCATTCTCCAAACATCAGCCTTCACTGGCAGAAACAGCTTTTCTTGGACACACTAAATTATTAGACCCACAAAGTTCTGTTTCATGCCACCTAACTGGGTTTTTATTGTAAGTTTTAAGTGCAATGGGGAGAGGAAAGGGCAAAAAGAAGGGAAAATCTGATTAAAGAGTCTTGTCTTTGTTATGTACGTAATTAGTTGCAAAGGAGCTCACAGTCAAAAGGGTTGGAGAGCAGCTGACTCGAGGTTGAATAATTGTTCGTTCGGATCTCTTCCAGCAGGCCCTATTCACTGAAGCTCACACCCGTAATGACACAGATGTTTACTGCTGGGTAGGAGGAAAAAAGCTGTGTGTGTAGGCAACATTTTTATTTTCACTATTGTGAAGCAACCTTGTAGAAATATTAGGGTCTGGATTCAATCCATATCGCCAACGTTCAGCACAAAAGTGCGATTGAAAAGTAAAGGTAATTTCCGATTGGGCCGACATAAAAAGCAGACCTGACATACAGTAAGTGATACAAACACTTGCATTAACCTCTTTTTGTTTCTCTTGACTATTCTATATCATATAAAAAGCAGACCTGACACAGTGCAGCACCCATAAGAGCTGAAGTGGGAGACAGATGTCCCATGTCTATGGTATACTGTTACATAACTTTGTTGACAATAAGCTGGGTCATGGTTACAGTGGCATGAGACTGCCATTTAGCACAAGCCCATTAAAAATACATCACAAAACTTATACAGCACTTGAGCTGCCTCCCTAAACGAAACAGACCACTTTTGGGGAGGATTTACTCGTCCGCTCTGTCTCCCCTTTTCACTTTCAACTTATCCTCGTCAAATGAGCCCCACACTGCCCTTGCCTTTGAATGAGGACTCAACTCTTTTGCCTGTTCACTTCACCTATTTTGTGGTCCTCTTCGCATTCACATTGCTATGTTTAGAAATGAACCAAGATCTTTTTACAACATTCACTCAATGCACTCTGGGTTGTTACAAAGTGCAGGACAAGCCATTCCATCAGAACATGATATCGGACAGCTAGAGAGACCTACTTACATTTAGGAAGCTAATAGACTGCATTTAGTTAAAATATTATACATAATACTTTTTATCAGAAGATACTATTAACATGTAAATATGATTGGTAACAGAATAAATAGCAGAAGAATAACTGCAGATTAATTAAATAATGATGTAATTTAAAATTGTACACCCAATGCAGGCTACTGCCCCTTTAAGAGCTAGAATTGATTTTGTATGCTATTTTGTTAGTCTCACCAAATATGTTGTTGTCTTTTCACAATATTCAAATCAAATCATATCAAATCAAATTGTATTTGCCACATGCACCGAATACAACAGGTGTGGACATTACAGTGAAATGTTTACTTACAAGCCCTTAACCAACAATGCAGTTTTTTAAAGAAAAAGTAAAAGAAAAGAAAAAGTGTTAAGTAAAAAAATTAAAGCAAATAACTAAAGAGCAGCAGTAAAATAAAATAACAGTAGGGAGGCTATATACAGGAGTAGGGAGGCTATGGAAGGGAACCGCTGAATTCAAGCGAACCCCACAATCTAATACACAGTTTATGAAAATCTCTTAGCATATAGATCACATAGTGCAAACAAATAATCTGAACTAAACCCCACACTTATTTAGGAATTTCTGTGCATTCTTGACAATCGCTAATCAATATCCAAAAACAAAAAACTAAAATCTGCAAACCTGCGCATCATCTTCTCTCTTTTGTGGCACCAATGTGAGGGGTTACGGCAGGGGAAATGGTGTTGCAGTAGTCTAGTGTGTGGTGCGGGAATAATGACAAGAGAACCTGGGGATATTTGGGTAAATTAGAGAATGGAACCGCTGAATTTAAGCGAACCTAACCGAAACTCTAGAGATGGTCTCATTTCGGTTCGCTTCGGGGGCTCCTTTGACGATTCTGAGTTCCTTTGGAGAGTTCACACTGCAGATTATTTTTATTTTTTAATTGTCTGAAAGGGACGAAGTGTGAAAACAACCTTAAAATGCTTGAATTCCTATGGAGTTTGTTTGATCAAACTATTTTTATAAGGTCAATGGACATGAAAAGCATATCAAGTACACAAACTTGTATTTTTGAAATACTCATGAAAAAAAATGTTCACATTAGTTTTCTGGCACCTTTTTGCTTTAAAAATAAGATTGTGTTCATACAAAGATGCTTAGACATTTCAATAGGGGGCCCATTACTCTTTCACCCTGGAGGACGTGGTGGAACCCGATGGGCCCTGGTCGAAAGTAGTATGTAGGGTCTAGGGTGGCATTTGGGACACAGTCATTGTTGTGCGGAAGCAGCTGGGACACACTGAGAAAGCAAAATAAGTTGGTCATTAGAAGCTTGATGTTGAGATCAATACATAGCTTTAGCCATCTTGATCCACGTGTAGGATGCCAAATGGTTACAAGTGAGCCTACTTCTTCTGAACACAACACAGCCCTCATATTCAAAACCAGTAGATCAATTGAACTGCATGCATTTAATTTCCATGCTGTTCCTTAAATGCAGATGTAAAAGGAAGTCCCACTGGAAGTATTGTTTGTAATAAAGTATTTTTAACCCAGGACAGAATATATCGCTCTTACTGTCTGTTTCTAGAGTGGAGCGAGAGCTGGTTACTCAGATCAATGACATATCCTAGGGTTCACTGTCACAGGTCTTCCGTGGCGGCAAGGGACGCATCATAACTCCTGCTGCCTGACATTTGGTGTTTGTATGCAAGAGCACAGAATAGTACAGAGAGTCAAATGACCTACAGCATCCATAGGGGGTTGGTTGGCAGGTGATTCATCAACAGCATGCAAGGCAGCCTGGGATATGTAGTCCATGGTCTGTAGAACGAGATAGTCAACTACTGTAACACACTTGGGGCAACATATAAGTCTTCTTAAAGCAGGCATGCAGTGTGCAAAGTAACCATAACATTTTTGTGGCAATTAATTTCAAGATCTGCTACGATATTGTGAGTATGAAGGTATTTTCTGTGGAGATGTGCAGTTTAGGGGACAGAAAATGTCACCCTTAAAGAGCAACTGCCCCTTAAAACCAACTTATCCTTTTGAAAACGGCCTGTGGCTTCGATATGAGTCAGAAACATTTATTCTAGTGTCAAAATTGACTACAAAGTGTAAATAGGATAATTTTGTTCATAAAGTCAGCCTCGTCCAAAACTGAGATTTGTGAGATGATATGAATAAAGGATAAGTCACAAATTAATGGTACGTCAGAAGTTTATCTGTGGGTTGGGTTACGGATGACTTACATGCCCACTTTTGCCAATGATGCCCAATTTCCAAGAGACAACATGGTGTGGTCCGCTCCTTGACATGTGGACAAGTTCTCAAGTCTGCACTGTACCAAAGAAACTAAAGGTAACTGAACTAAAGGACTATCACCCCGTAGCACTCACTTCTGTCATCATGAAGTGCTTTGAGAGGCTAGTTAAAACCTCTTAAGGATCGTACCCTTTTTTTCAATTTTCGCCTAAAATGACATAACCAAATCTAGAGACAGCAGGGGGTCAAACTGTAGAGCCCAGTTCCTACATTTGAATATAAAAATTGATTTTATCAAACAAAATGATGCTACATTTTATCTCTGGGACCCTCAGGATGACAAATTAGAGCAAGATTACTGAATGTAAGTACATTATTTACCTTCAGAGGTGAATGTATCAAACCAGTTGGCGTGACAAAAGTGTTTTGTTGTTTTGCACTATCCTCAAACAATAGCATGGTATTTTTTTGCTGTAATAGCTACTGTAAATTGGACACTGCAGTTAGATTAACAAGAATTTAAGCTTCTGCCCATATAAGACATGTCTATGTCCCAGAAAATTGGCTGTTGTTTACAACGCCATTCTAGTCACATATCGAATATTGAGCAGCAACCGTTCCAGGATAGGGACGCCAATCCCGTAGAGGTTAAGGATCATATCACCTCCACCTTACCTGACACCCTAGACCCACTGCAATTTACATACCGCCCCAATAGATCCACGGACGATGCAACTGCCATCGCACTGCACTCTGCCCTATCCCATCTGGACAAGAGGTATACCTATGTAAGAATGCTGTTCATAGACTACAGCTCAGCCTTCAACACCATAGTAAACTCCAAGTTCATCATTAAGCTCAGGGCCCTGTGTCTGAACCCCGCCCTGTGCAACTGGGTAATGGACTTCCTGACGGGCCACCCCCCAGGTGGTGAAGGTAGGAAACAACACCTCCACTACGCTGATCCTCAACACAGTGGCCCCACATCGACTGGGCCGCAGTGGAGAAGGTGAAAATCTTCAAGTTCCTCGGTGTACACATCACTGACAATCTGAAATGGTCCACCCACACAGACAGTGTGGTGAAGAAGGCGCAACAGCACCTCTTCAACATCAGGAGGTTCCACTTTAATAATGGAACAATGGTCAATTTAATAATGTTTACATACTGTTTTACTCATTTCATATGTATATACTGTATTCTAGTCAAGGCCATCCTATTCAACTATTGCTGTATACAGTGCATTTGGAAAGTATTCAGACCCCTTGACCTTTTCCACATTTTGTTACGTTGCAGCCTTATTCTAAATAGATTCAATTGTTTTGTTTTTTTCTCATGATTCTACACACAATACCCCATAATGACTAAGCAAAAAAAGGCTTTTAGCAAATGTACAGTGAGGGAAAAAAGTATTTGATCCCCTGCTGATTTTGTACGTTTGCCCACTGACAAAGAAATGATCAGTCTATAATTTTAATGATAGGTTTATTTGAACAGTGAGAGACAGAATAACAACAAAAAAATCCAGAAAAACGCATGTCAAAAATGTAATAAATGTATTTGCATTTTAATGAGGGAAATAAGTATTTGACCCCCTCTCAATCAGAAAGATTTCTGGCTCCCAGGTGTCTTTTATACAGGTTACGAGCTGAGATAAGAAGCACACTCTTAAAGGGAGTGCTCCTAATCTCAGTTTGTTACCTGTATAAAAGACACCTGTCCACAGAAGCAATCAATCAATCAGATTCCAAACTCTCCACCATGGCCAAGACCAAAGAGCTCTCCAAGGATGTCAGGGACAAGATTGTAGACCTACACAAGGCTGGAATGGGCTACAAGACCATGACCAAGCAGCTTGGTGAGAAGGTGACAACAGTTGGTGCAATTATTCGCAAATGGAAGAAACACAAAAGACCTGTCAATCTCCCTCGGCCTGGGGCTCCATGCAAGATCTCACCTCGTGGAGTTGCAATGATCATGAGAACGGTGAGGAATCAGCCCAGAACTACACGGGAGGATCTTGTCAATGATCTCAAGGCAGCTGGGACCATAGTCACCAAGAAAACAATTGGTAACACACTACGCAATGAAGGACTGAAATCCTGCAGCGCCCGCAAGGTCCCCCTGCTCAAGAAAGCACATATACAGGGCCGTCTGAAGTTTGCCAATGAACATCTGAATGATTCAGAGGAGAACTGGGTGAAAGTGTTGTGGTCAGATGAGACCAAAATCGAGCTCTTTGGCATCAACTCAACTCGCCGTGTTTGGAGGAGGAGGAATGCTGCCTATGACCCCAAGAACACCATCCCCACCGTCAAACATGGAGGTGGAAACATGATGCTTTGGGGGTGTTTTTCTGCTAAATGGACAGGACAACTTTACCGCATCAAAGGGACGATGGACGGGGCCATGTACCGTCAAATCTTGGGTGAGAACCTCCTTCCCTCAGCCAGGGCATTGAAAATGGGTCTTGGATGGGTATTCCAGCATGACAATGACCCAAAACACACGGCCAAGGCAACAAAGGAGTGGCTCAAGAAGAGGCACATTCAGGTCCTGGAGTGGCCTAGCCAGTCTCCAGACCTTAATCCCATAGAAATCCTGTGTAGGCAGCTGAAGTTTTGAGTTGCCAAACATCAGCCTTGAAACCTTAATGACTTGGAGAAGATCTGCAAAGAGGAGTGGAACAAAATCCCTCCTGAGGTGTATGCAAACCTGGTGGCCAACTACAAGAAACGTCTGACCTCTGTGATTGCCAACAAAGGTTTTGCCACCAAGTACTAAGTCATGTTTTGCAGAGGGGTCAAATACTTATTTCCCTCATTAAAATGCAAATCAATTTATAACATTTTTTACATGTGTTTTTCTAGAAAATTTTGTTGTTATTCTGTCTCTCACTGTTCAAATAAACCTACCATTAAAATTATAGACTGATCATGTCTTTGTCAGTGGGCAAATGTACAAAATCAGCAGGGGATCAAATATTTTTTCCCTCACTGTATAAAAAATTAAAAACCGAAATAATACATTTACATATGTATTCAGACCCTTTACTCAGTACTTTGTTGAAGCACCATTGGCAGTGATTACAGCCTCGGGTCTTCTTGGCTATGAGCTACAAGCTTTGCACACCTGTATTTGGGGAGTTTCTCCTATTCTTCTCTGCAGATCCTCTCAAGATCTGTCAGGTTGGATGGGGAGCTTCGCTGCACAGCTATTTTCAGGTCTCTCCAAAGATGTTCGATCGGGTTCAAGTCCGGGCTCTGGCTGGGCCAATCAAAGACATTCAGAGACGTGTCCCGAAGCCACTACTGTGTTATCTTAGCTGTGTGCTTAGGGTCGTTGTCCTGTTGGAAGGTGAACCTTTGCTCCAGTCTGAGGTCCTGAGTGCTCTGGAGAAGGTTTTCATCAAGGATCTCTTTGTACTTTGCTGCGTTCATCTTTCTCTCGATCCTGACTAGTCTCCCTGCCGCTGAAAAACATCCCCACAGCATGATGCTGTCACCACCATGCTTCACCATAGGGATGGTGCCAGGTTTCTTCTAGACATGGCACTTGGCACTTGGCCTGATTGGTGGAGTGCTGCAGAGATGGTTGTCCTTCTGGAAGCTTCTCCCATCTCCACAGAGGAATTGTGGAGCTCTGTCAGAGTGACCATCGGGTTCTTGGTCACCTCCCTGACCAAGGCCCTTCTCCCTCGATTGCTCACTTTGGCCGGGTGGCCAGCTCTAGGAAGAGTCTTGGTGGTTCCAAACTTCTTCCATTTAAGAATGATGGAGGCCACTGTGTTCTTGGGGACCTTCAATGCTGCAGAAATGTGTTGTGTATAGATTTTTTAAATCAATTTTAGAAAAAGGGGTCTGATTACTTTCCAAATGCACTTTATATACTATTCTATCCTACGTATTGTACAGATATACTAAATATTCTATCCATATACTGTCCATAATGTCTATACATCCCATCACATATACAGTACCAGTCAAAAGCTTGGACACACCTACTCATTCAAGGGTTTTACTTTATTTTTACTATTTTCTACATTGGAGAATAATAGTGAAGACATCAAAACTATAAAATAACACATATGGAATCACGTAGTAACCAAAAACATGTTAAACAAATCAAAATATATTTTATATTTGAGATTCTTCAAATAGCCACCCTTTGCCTTGATGACAGCTTTGCACACTCTTGGCATTCTCTCAACCAACCTAATGAGTTAGTCACCTGGAATGCATTTAAATTAACAGGTGTGCCTTAATGCGTTTGAGCCAATCAGCCAACAGCTCAAATAAGCAAAGGGAAACGACAGTCTATCATTAGTTTAAGACATGAAGGTCAGTCAATACAGAACATTTCAAGAACTTTGAAAGTTTCTTCAAGTGCAGTCGCAAAAACCATCAAGCGCTATGATGAAACTGGCTCTCATGAGGACCGCCACAGGAATGGAAGACCCAGAGTTACCTCTGCTGCAGAGGATAAGTTCATTAGAGTAATCAGCCTCAGAAATTGCAGCCCAAATAAATGCGTCACAGAGATCAAGTCACAGACACATCTCAACATAAACTGTTCAGAGGGGACTGTGCAAATCAGGCCTTCATGGTCGAATTGCTGCAAAGAAACCAATACTAAAGGACAACAATAATAAGAAGAGACGTGCTTGGGCCAAGAAACACGAGCAATGGACATTAGACCGGTGGAATTTGTCCTTTGGTCTGGAGTCCAAATTGGAGATTTTTGGTTCCAACCGCAGTGTCTTTGTGAGACGCGGTGTGGGTGAAAGGATGAACTCTTCATGTGTAGTTCCCACCGTAAAGCATGGAGGAGGAGGTGTTATGGTGTGGGGGTGCTTTGCTGGTGACACTGTCTGGGATTTATTTATAATTCAAGGCACTCTCCCACTTAAATAGATGAGAGAGGCCTGTAATTTTCATCATAGGTACACGTAAACTATGACAGACAAATTGAGATTTTTTTTCTCCAGAAAATCACATTGTAGGATTTTTAATGATTTTATTTGCAAATTATGGTGGAAAATAAGTATTTGGTCACCTACAAACAAGCAAGATTTATGGCTCTCACAGACCTGTAACTTCTTCTTAAAAGAGGCTCCTCTGTCCTCCACTTGTTATCAGTATAAAAGACACCTGTCCATAAACTCAAACAGTCACACTCCAAACTTCACTATGGCCAAGACCAAAGAGCTGTCAAAGGACACCAGAAACAAAATTGTAGACCTGCACCAGGCTGGGAAGACTGAATCTGCAATAGGTAAGCAGCTTGGTTTGAAGAAATCAACTGTGGGAGCAATTATTAGGAAATATAAGACATACAAGATAATGATAATCTCCCTCGATCTGGGGCTCCACGCAAGATCTCACCCCGTGGGGTCAAAATGATCACAAGAACGGTGAGCAAAAATCCCAGAACCACACGGGGAGACCTAGTGAATGACCTGCAGAGAGCTGGGACCAAAGTAACAAAGCCTACCATCAGTAACACACTACGCCGCCAGGGACTCAAATCCTGCAGTGGCAGACGTGTCCCCCTGCTTAAGCCAATACATGTCCAGGCCCGTCTGAAGTTTGCTAGAGTGCATTTGGATGATCCAGAAGAGGATTGGGAGAATGTCATATGGTCAGATGAAACCAAAATAGAACTTTTTGGTAAAAACTCAACTTGTCGTGTTTGGAGGACAAAGAATGCTGAGTTGCATCCAAAGAACACCATACCTACTGTGAAGCATGGGGGTGGAAACATCATGCTTTGGGACTGTTTTTCTGCAAAGGGACCAGGACGACTGATCCGTGTAAAGGAAAGAATGAATGGGGCCATGTATCGTGAGATTTTGAGTGAAAACCTCTATCCATCAGCTAGGGCATTGAAGATGAAACGTGGCTGGGTCTTTCAGCATGACAATGATCCCAAACACACCGCCCGGGCAATGAAGGAGTGGCTTCGTAAGAAGCATTTCAAAGTCCTGGAGTGGCCTAGCCAGTCTCCAGATCTCAACCCCATAGAAAATCTTTGGAGGGAGTTGAAACTCTGTGTTGCCCAGCGACAGCCCCAAAACATCACTGCTCTAGAGGAGATCTGCATGGAGGAATGGGCCAAAATACCAGCAACGGTGTGTGAAAACCTTGTGAAGACTTACAGAAAACGTTTGACCTGTGTCATTGCCAACAAAGGGTATATAACAAAGTATTGAGAAACTTTTGTTATTGACCAAATACTTATTTTCCACCATAATTTGCAAATAAATTCATTAAAAATCCTACAATGTGATTTTCTGGAAAATAAATTCTCATTTTGTCTGTCATAGTTGACGTGTACATATGATGAAAATTACAGGCCTCTCTCATCTTTTTAAGTGGGAGAACTTGCACAATTGGTGGCTGACTAAATACTTTTTTCCACACTGTATATATATATATATATATATATATATATATATATATACTTTATTTACACTCCGGACTCCGACATTGCTCGTCCTAATATTATATATTTCTTAATTCCAATCTTGTACTTTTAGATTTGAGTGTATTGTTGTGAATTGTTAGTAGATATTACTCCACTGTTGGAGCTAGGAACACAAGCATTTCGGGACTCCTGCTAAATAAGTGTATTCGACCAATGAAATTTGATTTGATTTGATGTGTGGTGCAACGCACATTTTGTTCGGCAAATTGGAGTGAATTCAGGTTTTCTATAATGTTTTTCAACAATCTTGGGCAGATGGCCAGGATATGGATTATATCCGACGCTAGCTTCATACCCCACAGGCTGAGACTGAGGGCTCCAAATCTGAGACTGGTGTGTTGTTGGTGAGTAGCTAAGTTTTATTTATAACTAGCTATCTAGCTAGCTAGCTACATTATTTGATAGAATCTGCCGCTATGATACTAGACTGTGATAATGCAATGTAACTAGCTAAATACATAGCTAAAATTCCACCTGATGACAGGTTTGATAGGATGTAATGTTAGCCCACTTGCTTTCGATAATGTTTCAACACAAACTGGTAAGCTAAGATCCCTGCTAGCTAACGTTAGCTACCTAGCTAACTAGCTAGCTCAAATTAGGCAAACCTGATGACATGTTTGATACATGTTGCCAGTTTGCTTTCAATAATGTTTCAACTCAAACTGGCTAGCTAAGATTCCTTCTAGCTAAATAATCAAGAAAATCAGCTAGCTTCAGCTAACCCTAAACAAGATGCCAACAACATTTTTGAGTATTTTCTAGGGCAAAAATAATGATAACAGATCACCAGACAAGGAGGCAGTGGCCAGACACCACTCCCGTTTCAGAGTAATGAGGGACAATTAGGTTGGTCATATTGGATTTCGTCAAAGGTCCAAATATTACCACTTGGAATTCACCTATCCTATCCACCATTGATAATGTAATCAGTGCTGTGTGTGTTTGTATGTGTCTTGTATGTTGTAAGGAGGTGCATGCCTCATTCCACAATGCCAGAGTGGACTACCCCTGGGCCAGGGTGAGTAATGCCAACCAGTCAGTACTATGCTGGCACATAGTACTGAATTAGCTGTGAATCATAAAATCTGACTGGCTATGTTCAACCATGCATTTATTGTTTTCTTCCATGACTGTATGGTGACAGTCTTTCTCTCTCTCCCTCCCTCTCTTTCTCTATGATAGGAGCTGGCTTGGATCTCTAAGTCACGCTGCTTCATGATCAGTATCTATGACGAGAGGGGCCTGGGGCTGATCTACGCTGCCATGCCTATCAGAAGCTGGCAAACACCACAGAAGGGACAAAAGGTGATTACTAATGAGACAGGACATCTAAAGTGTTAAGTAATATCAGAAAAACCTTTATTTGCCAAATACATTGCATTTGACTCTGTGAAATGGTGCTGCCACAGTAAACAGAATGTACAGACAGACAGACAATAAACAGAGTATACGGACAAGATAATACCAGCCTTTCAATACATGTGTCACTCATCAACTCTACCTTGTTTTTCTATAGATGGAGGACAGGAGAGAGGCTTTGGTCATGCAGTCCTCTGACTGAAATACAGGTT
Organism: Coregonus lavaretus; assembly: GCF_964263955.1. Taxonomy (NCBI): domain Eukaryota; kingdom Metazoa; phylum Chordata; class Actinopteri; order Salmoniformes; family Salmonidae; genus Coregonus; species Coregonus lavaretus. Next base: position 15,793,797 of record NC_139993.1, read on the forward strand.
GATACTGGTGTCTGTTTGATACTGAATTGGGAGAGACACTATTACTTTTTATCGTCTTTTGTTATTATTTAATAAAATGGCAATATCAATAGTGGGGGACGGGGAGGATGGGGGCTGTGAATCCTTCAAACATATCAGGGAACTCCTGTCTTACATGGGACACCATACAGGAAGGTATGATGACTGACATGTTTGGCAAGGTAGCCCCAGCACCACCGCACAAAATGCTGATAGGTACAGCATCTGTATCGGTTGTGAACAGGCACGTAGACAGATAGGGCGCTGCCTGTGCAGAGCACATGACCCTTTGCCCTTCCAGTCTCCAAAGTGCCCTTTTGTGTGGTGGTATAATTTTCCCCAAATGATTTTTTTCTTTAGATTTTTTGTAATTGTTGTTCGGAACCCATTGCCCGCAAGTCGTCGTCAAGTTCGCCACCCCCCACCCAGTCCGTTAGTTGCGCCTGTTGATAGGCCCTCTACCGAGCTTGGGCGAGCCCGGTTGCCCTGTACAGATATTGAATGCACCCGATATCCAAACATGTATGGCTTGAGAGATGTGGTTAGCTGTCTAGTGTGTGTAGCTACAGTGGGGAGAACAAGTATTTGATACACTGCCGATTTTGCAGGTTTTCCTACTTACAAAGCATGTAGAGGTCTGTAATCTTTATCATAGGTACACTTCAACTGTGAGAGACGGAATCTAAAACAAAAATCCAGAAAATCATATTGTATGATTTTTAAGTAATTAATTTGCATTTTATTACATGACATAAGTATTTGATCACCTACCAACCAGTAAGAATTCCGGCTCTCACAGACCTGTTAGTTTTTCTTTAAGAAGCCCTCCTGTTCTCCACTCATTACCTGTATTAACTGCACCTGTTTGAACGCGTTACCTGTATAAAAGACACCTGTCCACACACTCAATCAAACATACTCCAACCTCTCCACAATGGCCAAGACCAGAGAGCTGTGTAAGGACATCAGGGATAAAATTGTAGACCTGCACAAGGCTGGGATGGGCTACAGGACAATAGGCAAGCAGCTTGGTGAGAAGGCAACAACTGTTGGCGCAATTATTAGAAAATGGAAGAAGTTCAAGATGACGGTCAATCACCCTCGGTCTGGGGCTCCATGCAAGATCTCACCTCGTGGGGCATCAATGATCATGAGGAAGGTGAGGGATCAGCCCAGAACTACACGGCAGGACCTGGTCAATGACCTGAAGAGAGCTGGGACCACAGTCTCAAAGAAAACCATTAGTAACACACTACGCCGTAATGGATTAAAATCCTGCAGCGCACGCAAGGTCCCCCTGCTCAAGCCAGCGCATGTCCAGGCCCGTCTGAAGTTTGCCAATGACCATCTGGATGATCCAGAGGAGGAATGGGAGAAGGTCATGTGGTCTGATGAGACAAAAATAGAGCTTTTTGGTCTAAACTCCACTCGCCGTGTTTGGAGGAAGAAGAAGGATGAGTACAACACCAAGAACACCATCCCAACCTTGAAGCATGGAGGTGGAAACATCATTCTTTGGGGATGCTTTTCTGCAAAGGGGACAGGACGACTGCCCCGTATTGAGGGGAGGATGGATGGGGCCATGTATCGCGAGATCTTGGCCAACAACCTCCTTCCCTCAGTAAGAGAATTGAAGATGGGTCGTGGCTGGGTCTTCCAGCATGACAACGACCCGAAACACACAGCCAGGGCAACTAAGGAGTGGCTCCATAAGAAGCATCTCAAGGTCCTGGAGTGGCCTAGCCAGTCTCCAGACCTGAACCCAATAGAAAATCTTTGGAGGGAGCTGAAAGTCCGTATTGTCCAGCGACAGCCCCGAAACCTGAAGGATCTGGAGAAGGTCTGTATGGAGGAGTGGGCCAAAATCCCTGCTGCAGTGTGTGCAAACCTGGTCAAGACCTACAGGAAACGTATGATCTCTGTAATTGCAAACAAAGGTTTCTGTACCAAATATTAAGTTCTGCTTTTCTGATGTATCAAATACTTATGTCATGCAATAAAATGCAAATTAATTACTTAAAAATCATACAATGTGATTTTCTGGATTTTTGTTTTAGATTCCGTCTCTCACAGTTGAAGTGTACCTATGATAAAAATTACAGACCTCTACATGCTTTGTAAGTAGGAAAACCTGCAAAATCGGCAGTGTATCAAATACTTGTTCTCCCCACTGTATCTACCTAGTTTAAATATCAACAGTACTGCCACAGCAGCATAACATTTGATTAACACTTGAAACACTTGATTTAGCCTACATCATCATCAATATTCGATCTGGAGAAGATGGCTGCTGTTTTACAGCCCTCTAACCAATTGTACTATTATGCATGTTTTTTCGTGTTATTTGTAATTTATTCTGTACATAATGTTTCTGCCACCATCTCTCATGACGAAAAACAGCTTCTGGATATCAGGACAGCGATTACTCACCTTGTATTGGACGAAGATTTTTTCTTCAATGAGTCGGACGCCAAGGATATTCTACAGACACCTGACAAGGCCCAAATCCCCGTCATTCGCATGAGAAAGAGACAGAGATATCGTGGACGTAGGTCGGGGTGTCTTGTAAACTGCCTCTTCCATAAACCCTATTAGCCAATGTTCAATCATTTGAAAATAAATTGGACGACCTAAGATTAAGGTTATCCTACAATTGGCACAGCGTCTTCCAGGTTTGGCCGGTGTAGGCCGTCATTGTAAATAAGAATTTGTTCTTAACTGACTTCCCTAGTTAAATAAAGGTAAAATAAAATAAAATAAATAAAAAGGTTATCCTACAAACGAGAAATTAAACTGTAATATCTTATGTTTCACCAAGTCGTGGCTGAACAATGACATGGATAACATACAACTGGCGGGATATACGCTACATCAGCAGGATAGAACGGCTGACTCCGGTAAGACAAGGGGTGGCGGTCTGTGTATATTTATAAACAACAGCTGTTGCATAAAATCTAATACAAAGGAAGTCTCAAGGTTTTGCTCGCCTGAGGTAGAGTATTTATTTAATTTTTTATTTATTTCACCTTTATTTCACCAGGTAAGCCAGTTGAGAACAAGTTCTCCTTTACAACTGTGACCTGGCCAAGATAAAGCAAAGCAGTGCGATAAAAACAACAACAACACAGAGTTACATATGGAATAAACAAAAACGTACAGTCAATAACACAATAGAAAATAGAAAAATCTATATACAGTGTGTGCAAATGTAGTAAGTTATGGAGGTAAGGCAATAAATAGGCCATAGTGCAAAATAATTACAATTTAGTATTAACACTGGAGTGATAGATGTGCAGAAGATGATGTGCAAATAGAGATACTGGGGTGCAAATTAGCAAAATAAATAACAAAGTAAATAACAATATGGGGATGAGGTAGTTGGGTGGGCTAATTACAGATGGGCTGTGTACAGGTACAGTGATCGGTAAGCTGCTCTGACAACTGATGCTTAAAGTTAATGAGAGAGATAAGTGTCTCCAGCTTCAGAGATTTTTGTAGTAACTCATGATAAGCTGTAGACCACACTATTTACCAAGAGAGTTTTCATCTATATTTTTTGTAGCTGTCTATTTCCACCACAAACCGATGCTGGCACTAAGATTGCGCTCAATGAGCTGTATAAGGCCATATGTAAACAGGAAAACACTCATCCAGAGGCAGCGCTCCTAGTGGCCGGGGACTTTAATGCGGGGACTTTCATTCTACCTAATTTCTGCCAGCATGTTAAATGTTCAACCAGAGGAAAAAAACACTAGACCACCTTTACTCCACACACAGAGAAAAGTACAAAGCTCTCCCTCGCCCTCCATTTGGCAAATCTGACCATAACTCTATCCTCGTGATTCCTGCTTATAAGCAAAAACTAAAGCAGGAAGCACCAGTGACTCGGTTAATAAGGAAGTGGTCAGATGACGTTGATACTAAGCTACAGGACTGTTTTGCTAGCACAGACTGGAATATGTTCTGGGATTCTTACGATAGCATTGAGGCTTCATCAACAAGTGCATCGATGATGTCGTCCCCACAGTGACCGCACGTACATTCCCCAACCAGAAGCCATGGATTACAGGCAACATCCGCACTGAGCTAAAGGGTAGAGCTGCCACTTTCAAGGAGCGGGACTCTAACCTGGACGCTTATAAGAAATCTCGCTATGCCCTCCGACGAACCATCAAACAGGCAAAGAGTCAATACAGGACTAAGATTGAATCATACTACACCGGCTCTGACACTCGTCGGATGTGGCAGGGCTTGAAAACTATTACAAACTACAAAGAGAAGCACAGCCGCGAGCTGCCCATTGAGGCAAGTCCACCAGACGAGCTAATTGCACTCTTCTCATATTACTCTGTAGGCAACTGACCGATTCAAAGCTTCATCCTGGAGGAAGCTTTGAATTGGTCAGTATCTACAGAGTGGTAAGAGAAGAGTGCAATTGCTGAGGATTATTGTTTTTAAAATAAATTTTAGAATAAGGCTGTAAAGTAACTGTGACGAGTACTGAGTATACGAAGAACTCAGAAAGATTTCTGGCTCCCAGGTGTCTTTTATACAGGTAACGAGCTGAGATTAGGAGCACACTCTTAAAGGGAGTGCTCCTAATCTCAGCTTGTTACCTGTATAAAAGACACCTGTCCACAGAAGCGATCAATCAATCAGATTCCAAACTCTCCACCATGGCCAAGACCAAAGAGCTCTCCAAGGATGTCAGGGACAAGATTGTAGGCCTACACAAGGCTGGAATGGGCTACAAGACCATCGCCAAGCAGCTTGGTGAGAAGGTGACAACAGTTGGTGCGATTATTCGCAAATGGAAGAAACACAAAAGACCTGTCAATCTCCCTCGGCCTGGGGCTCCATGCAAGATCTCACCTCGTGGAGTTGCAATGATCATGAGAACGGTGAGGAATCAGCCCAGAACTACACGGGAGGATCTTGTCAATGATCTCAAGGCAGCTGGGACCATAGTCACCAAGAAAACAATTGGTAACACACTACACCGTGAAGAACTGAAATCCTGCAGCGCCCACAAGGTCCCGCTGCTCAAGAAAGCACATATACATGCCCGTCTGAAGTTTGCCAATGAACATCTGAATGATTCAGAGGAGAACTGGGTGAAAGTGTTGTGGTCAGATGAGACCAAAATGGAGCTCTTTGGCATCAACTCAACTCGCCGTGTTTGGAGGAGGAGGAATGCTGCCTATGACCCCAAGAACACCATCCCCACCTTCAAATATGGAGGTGGAAACATTATGCTTTTGGGGGGGGGGGGTTTCTGCTAAGGGGACAGGACAACTTCACCGCATCAAAGGGACGATGGACGGGGCCATGTACCATCAAATCTTGGGTGAGAACCTCCTTCCCTCAGCCAGGGCATTGAAAATGGGTCTTGGATGGGTATTCCAGCATGACAATGACCCAAAACACGCGGCCAAGGCAACAAAGGAGTGGCTCAAGAAGAAGCACATTAAGGTCCTGGAGTGGCTTAGCCAGTCTCCAGACCTTAATCCCATAGAAAATCTGTGGAGGGAGCTGAAGGTTCAAGTTACCAAACGTCAGCCTCGAAACCTTAATGACTTGGAGAAGATCTGCAAAGAGGAGTGGGACAAAATCCCTCCTGAGATGTGTGCAAACCTGGTGGCCAACTACAAGAAACGTCTGACCTCTGTGATTGCCAACAAGGTTTTTGCCACCAAGTACTAAGTCATGTTTTGCAGAGGGGTCAAATACTTATTTTCCTCATTAAAATGCAAATCAATTTATAACATTTTTGACATGTGTTTTTCTGGATTTTTTTGTTGCTATTCTGTCTCTCACTGTTCAAATAAACCTACCATTAAAATTATAGACTGATCATTTTTTTGTCAGTGGGCAAACGTACAAAATCAGCAGGGGATCAAATACTTTTTTCCCTCACTGTATCGTCTGGCGTGTTGATGTTAATGTGTTGATGTTCTACGTATCCATAGCAAGAATGATTTTGCAGTGCATGGTGATTGAGCAGGTTTCCTGTTATATTCATCAGAGGTGTAGAGAGGGTGAAGTCTGGTGATTTTTTTTGTTTGTAATTATACAGATGATTAACAAAACATGCAAACGACAGTATTCATACCTTGGTTTTTGTGGTAAATGTGAATGATAATGGTTTTCATACACATACCTTGTCCATAATGTAGAGGCCTATGGGATTTTCATTGAAGAGTTAAGGGAGGAGGATGGTACATGTGATCTGCATAACATACCAATACCAATTGACATACCTTTGTATGCCTCCTTGTCGGTATACCTGCAGACACAGACACAAAAGTGAGCAGTTCAGTCATATGCAATACAGCTAACCTTCAACATATTCTTATAGCCTACATATTCTTAACTCTTTGTTGATTGATATCCATTGCATTGTGTCCATTTTCTATTTTAGAAAGATATGCAGAAATATGAAAAGATAGATGGTATCATAATAAAACAATTTAAATTTAGATCAAACAAGGGACAAACCTAACCTTAAATTGAGGAGATTTTTAAAAAATGTTTCAGTTAAGTGCCTGCACCTGCTGTCCTTTCAAATTCAAATCCAAATGTTTCAGTTGGGCTGTTAGGTTCCTGCAAGAACCCCCACCAACTAAGGAGGTTCCTCAATGAACTCCACCTCCTATGAGGTTCTTGGAAGAACCTTTTGGGGGCAATTTTCAGTGCCAAGAACCCTAAGGTTCTTCGAAGAACTTTGAGGATCTTAGAAGAACCCTTGCATCAGCCATCGCCGGTGAGTGAGCTGTGAAACATTGGGTGATTCAGTGAAACTGGAAAGCTTTTTTAGGACTATAATTTCCCCCAAATATTATCCAAAATGTGTATCTCCACACACCTAGGCCTAGGCTATTGATGGATTCAAGACAAGGTTATTTTTATTGATCTCAGATTCGCAGTTTGTCAGTGTTATTTCGATCATTCGTGAGGTATTTAAAAAAAACTTCTGTTAAAGTCTTCAGTCATCTAAAATGATGTAGAATTGCATGAAATGCGTGTATATAAGGCTAACATTTTCCCAGACCCTAGGCTACAAACTTGGGTATGAGAACATCAAAGGGTTAATCGGCTGTCCCCATAGGAGAACCCTTTAAAGTACCCTTTTTGGTTCCAAGTAGAACCCTTTTGGGTTCAATGTAGAACCCTTTCCACAGAGGGTTCTACCTGGAACCAAAAAAGGTTCTCCTATTGGGACAGCTGAAGAACCCTTTTGGAACCCTATTTTCAAAGAGTGTAGTTATTGACTGCTGGACCCATTGGTTGAGGCAAACTCCAGGATGGAGTGTCATGAACCATACCTCCTGCCACCTGACTGCACCTGTCTATGACCTGTAATACATTACATAGATGGAATGGATTTCATCACCCACTGGAGGCTTAAAGACAGAACCTAACCCAGAAAGCTGTGCATGTCAGTGTGTGGTTAGACAGCCAAATCCTTAGAATATACCATAGAAATATAATGCCATTCTAGTTCTGATTAGACAGCTGAAGATGTATTCTACACACAACATATTTTCATTTGCTAGGTAAAGTGTAGGCATACTTTCTTAATGAGCACATCAATATGATATTTACAGCAAAAAATGTTTTGTCTTTGTAACAAACCCATCGTTTTTTTGTTGATAAATGTATCTACAGTCATGGTCAGAAGTTTTGAGAATGACACAAATATTAATTTTCACAACGTCTGCTACCTTAGTTTTTATGATGGCAATTTGCATATACTCCAGAATATTATGAAGAGTGATCAGATGAATTGCAATTAATTGCAAAGTCCCTCTTTGCCATGAAAATTAACTTAATCCCCAAAAAAACATTTCCACTGCATTTCAGCCCTGCCACAAAAGGACCAGCTGACATCATGTCAGTGATTCTCTCGTTAACACATGTGAGAGTGTTGACGAGGACAAGACTGGAGATCACTCTGTCATGCTGATTGAGTTAGAATAACAGACTGGAAGCTTTAAAAAGAGGGTGGTGCATGAAATCATTGTTATTCCTCTGTTAACCATGGTTACCTGCAAGAAAACACATGCCGTCATCATTGCTTTGCACAAAAAGGCCTTCACAGGCAAGGATATTGCTGCTACTAAGATTGCACCTAAATCAACCATTTATCGGATCATCAAGAACTTCAAGGAGAGAGGTTCAATTGTTGTGAAGAAGGCTTCAGGGCGCCCAAGAAGGTCCAGCAAGCACCAGGACCGTCTCCTAAAGTTGATTCAGCTGTGGGATCGGGGCACCACCAGTGCAGAGCTTGCTCAGGAATGGCAGCAGGCAGGTGTGAGTGCATCTGCACGCACAGTGAGGTGAAGACCATTGGAGGATGGCCTGGTGTCAAGAAGGGCAGCGAGGAAGCCACTTCTCTCCAGGAAAAACATCAGGGACAGACTGATATTCTGCAAAAGGTACAGGGTTTGGACTGCTGAGGACTGAGGTAGTCATTTTCTCTGATGAATCCCCATTTTCTCTGATGAAAAAAGCTGAGCGCTACCATCAGTCCTGTATCATGCCAACAGTAAAGCATCCTGAGGCCATTCATGTGTGGGGTTGCTTCTCAGCCAAGGGAGTGGGCTCACTCACAATTTTGCCTAAGAACACAGCCATGAATAAAGAATGGTACCAACACTTCCTCCGAGAGCAACTTCTCCCAACCATCCAAGAACAGTTTGGTGACGAACAATGCCTTTTCCACCATGATGGAGCACCTTGCCATAAGGCAAAAGTGATAACTAAGTGGCTCGGGGATCAAAACATCGACATTTTGGGTCCATGGCCAGGAAACCCCCCAGACCTTAATCCCATTGAGAACTTGTGGTCAATCCTCAAGAGGCAGGTGGACAAACAAAAACCCACAAATTCTGACAAACTCCAAGCATTGATTATGCAAGAATGGGCTGCCATCAGTCAGGATGTGGCCCAGAAGTTAATTGACAGCATGCCAGGGCAATTGCAGAGGTCTTGAAAAAGAAGGCTCAACACTGCAAATATTGACTCTTTGCATAAACTTAATGTAATTGTCAATAAAAGCCTTTGACACTTATGGAATGCTGTAATTATACGTCAGTACACCATAGTAACATCTGACAAAAATATCTAAAAACACTGAAGCAGCAAACTTTGTGAAGACCAATACTTGTGTCATTCTCAAAATGTTTGACCACGACTGGGCGATGTTTGTGAAATGTCCACATGTAGCCTACAACTGTTGTAGGGATATTAGTAGTTTTGGGATTTGTCCCCCAGGAAAGATCTAACAGCGGACATAAGGAGAGACGAGACGAGACAAAACTAGCTAGCCAGTTATAGAATATTGTGCTGTAGGACAGCTGAGCTGCCTGAAGGCCGGGCATTCAACTCGCAGTTGATATCGTTTCCTTGGTAACGTGATGAAACTTCAAGTTGCAAGCTACTTTCGTAGAAAGGTGTTGTAGAACGAGTGTCTGATGAAACACATTCCAGCCCCTGGTTCTTGCTATCTTTTAAAAAAAATTTTTTTATTATATTTATTTATTTTTTATTTATTTTTTTTTTACAAAAAAATCTTTTTTTTTAGGGGTTCTTGCTATCTTGGCATAACTGTGATTTGACAGAGAAATATCAGCTAGCTAGATATGTTAGCCAGCTGCAGCTATCCCCAAGCTATGCTAGCCAGTTTTTGTCAGCTTGGCTAAACACAAGGTCAGCACAGGCTTTAGCCTACACATAGAACTGAATTAGCAGATCATCATGAGATGGCGAGTCGGTCAGGAGGGGAGAAGTCTTCAACTTCAACATTTCTCTATCTTACCTTACCTTGCTGTCACTACTCACTACTGACCTTGTTTGTTGTGATTGAATAACAAAGACACACCCAAGAAACACCCACATCAAACCACACTCCCAAGACAACTCTCGTTTGGCTTCAGTCATGGCACTAGCATTTCTTAACAAGCAAGCAAATATGGAAGTTCAGCTACCCTTTAAAAGCAGAACTAATAAAAACCAAACCAAACAATTAACTTGAGGTGTAACAATGTTAAATAGAGATCAGATATGGAAAGACAGAGAATGGTTAAACAAAGAAGAAATAACAGATGTTTCAACATGCAGAAAATATGTACTGTATTCATATCCTTTACTCAAATCATGTCTCAGCTTGATTAAGCATAAATATGACAGTTTTTCAGTGGTATACAGGAGACTGAAATGTCCTGTCTTTACTCTTCATAAAGGAAGAAAACAGGTAGGTTGTCTTTAATAAGAAATATTAAACTATATTACCTCAGGGTTCCAAAGCAAATATGATGCCATATTCCTGCATGTTTTTCTGCAGAAGGGAGATAAAGCTCTGTGAATCTGTCTATTTCTATTATCTATATTTCTCTGGAATGACTGGCTGAGAACCACATCAGTAAGCATCGTGCCTAGGTCTAAAATGCAGGCCTTTTGAAGATGGAATGTGGGCTGTTCTTATTTCATAACATTTACCACACAGACGTATAGCAGATATTGTTCTGTATGTGTGTGTGTGTGTGTGTGTGTGTGTGTGTGTATGTGTGTGTGTGTGTGTGTGTGTCCTCTGTGTAGGACACATTAGCTGGATGTGGGGTACAGGTGTTATTGTTTTTTTGTAAAAAAAATAAATGTGGGTCCTCCTAATGAGGTAATTATTGTCAGTAGCCAAAATTATTTTGCTCAATCTAGGCAATGTCAATGGTTCTGCTATAATGCAGTTGCAGGCTAAGCCCAACCAGCAAGGGAGCTGTGTTCTAGCACACCTGCTGAATCGGATCCAGCCAAGCACCTGCATCCCCACATCTCTCTCTCTCACAACTTTACCCACATCTCCCAAGCCCCATTTACCTAGATCCACCGTGTGCATCGTCTCATTTATGTGTGGCTCACAGCTTGCGCATCTCAGAAGACTCCTGATGACTTTCTTTTTTTCATCGGTTCCTCTTTGCTGCTTTTGCTGATATTAAAAAGGAGGAAGCAGCTGAGTCTGTGCTTGATAATGAAGTCAAAGCCATTGTAAAAGGTTTTGGGATGAGCCGAACCTGGGCAGGGCCAATGATGAGGAGGAAGAGAACAAAGAGCTGCTATTTTGGGCCCTGCAATTTGTGAATGTTAGTAACCAAGTTATTCACACATTCATAAGCAACTTTTAAAGTATTTAATAATGATTCATAAGATCATTCATAAGATGTTTAATATAGGTCCTTATAAACCATTAACTTATCATTATTTAAGTATTTTTGTGTGGCCTCATCTAAAGTGTGGCTATTTATACTTAATAAATACTTTATAAATTTTTTGAGTGACTAGTGTTATGTCTCACAAAAAGATGGATATGCCACTAGTAAACATTCCAGCAGTACCTGGTGCTCCTTAAGGTCTCAAAATGGACCCTAGAAAATATCAATGGTTAAAAAAGAAGCACACAATACAGAGGACGTTTAGCGATAGATACACATTTACAGAATTGGTACGTGGAAGAAAATGGGGAAGAGTCATGCTTTTTTAATTTCAGTCAAGGGGAGGGTTTAGTATTTTTTAAATCTAGTCCAGGGGAGGGTCATGTCATTTGTAATTGATGTAATTTCAATATTTCTCAAAGTTTTAGAATTTGTTGCTTATTAGGCTACAGTGGGGGGAAAAAGTATTTAGTCAGCCACCAATTGTGCAAGTTCTCCCACTTAAAAAGATGAGAGAGGCCTGTAATTTTCATCATAGGTACACGTCAACTATGACAGACAAATTGAGAAAAAAAGTCCAGAAAATCACATTGTAGGATTTTTAATGAATTTATTTGCAAATTATGGTGGAAAATAAGTATTTGGTCACCTACAAACAAGCAAGATTTCTGGCTCTCACAGAACTGTAACTTCCTCTTTAAGAGGCTCCTCTGTCCTCCACTCGTTACCTGTATTAATGGCACCTGTTTGAACTTGTTATCAGTATAAAAGACACCTGTCCACAACCTCAAAAAGTCACACTCCAAACTCCACTATGGCCAAGACCAAAGAGCTGTCAAAGGACACCAGAAACAAAATTGTAGACATGCACCAGGCTGGGAAGACTGAATCTGCAATAGGTAAGCAGCTTGGTTTGAAGAAATCAACTCTGGGAGCAATTATTAGGAAATGGAAGACATACAAGACCACTGATAATCTCCCTCGATCTGGGGCTCCACGCAAGATCTCACCCCGTGGGGTCAAAATGATCACAAGAATGGTGAGCAAAAATCCCAGAACCACACGGGGGGACCTAGTGAATGACCTGCAGAGAGCTGGGACCAAAGTAACAAAGCCTACCATCAGTAACACACTACGCCGCCAGGGACTCAAATCCTGCAGTGCCAGACGTGTCCCGCTGCTTAAGCCAGTACATGTCCAGGCCCGTCTGAAGTTTGCTAGAGTGCATTTGGATGATCCAGAAGAGGATTGGGAGAATGTCATATGGTCAGATGAAACCAACATATAACTTTTTGGTAAAAACTCAACTTGTCGTGTTTGGAGGACAAAGAATGCTGAGTTGCATCCAAAGAACACCATACCTACTGTGAAGCATGGGGGTGGAAACATCCTGCTTTGGGGCTGTTTTTCTGCAAAGTGACCAGGACGACTGATCTGTGTAAAGGAAAGAATGAATGGGGCCATGTATTGTGAGATTTTGAGTGAAAACCTCCTTCCATCAGCAAGTGGCTGGGTCTTTCAGCATGACAATGATCCCAAACACACTGCCAGGGCAACGAAGGAGTGGCTTCGTAAGAAGCATTTCAAGGTCCTGGAGTGGCCTAGCCAGTCTCCAGATCTCAACCCCATAGAAAATCTTTGGAGGGAGTTGAAAGTCCGTGTTGCCCAGCGACAGCCCCAAAACATCACTGCTCTAGAGGAGATCTGCATGGAGGAATGGGCCAAAATACCAGCAACAGTGTGTGAAAACCTTGTGAAGACTTACAGAAAACGTTTGACCTGTGTCATTGCCAACAAAGGGTATATAACAAAGTATTGAGAAACTTTTGTTATTGACCAAATACTTATTTTCCACCATAATTTGCAAATAAATTCATAAAAAATCCTACAATGTGATTTTCTGGAATTTTCTTTCTCATTTTGTCTGTCATAGTTGACGGTACCTATGATGAAAATTACAGGCCTCTCTCATCTTTTTAAGTGGGAGAACTTGCACAATTGGTGGCTGACTAAATACTTTTTTTCCCCACATATATCGATGTGTGCCCGATGCTGCCCCTCATCGCTGATTCTCTGCTGGGCGTGTAATATCAAGTGCGCATGTATGCTATTTGGCTATAGGCTACGAAGTGCATGCTCTGAGAACCACAGAGCAAGGGATGATGTAAATAAAACTAGGCTGCATTACACACTGCAATGGATATTCCAACCTTGAGCCCCAGCCAGCTCTGGTCTTGCTGATCAAAAACATTTTTGTTTGCTGCTTAACTAATGGCTATGCTGTGTAGGCCTACGGTGGCAGTTCAGGAGAGTCAATGGCTTTTTCCGAAAATAATGTTTATTAGGCCTAGTCCAAAAAATTCCCTATTTTGGTGCGAATTACCCTAGCCTATGTTCTGTTCCGTTTGAGAAGGAGAGCACAAAGTTGAGAAGGAAGACCAGAGGTCAACTTTGATGGCTTGCTACTACTATAATTGATTTTATTAAAAACAATTTGTTTCTTGCCCATTATGTATTTGTCGGAGTTATTGACCTCACAATAAGCCAGATTCCAGTAACGTACATTGTGGTGCTGAAACTTGATTGTGCAGCAGCCGCAGTGGACAGCTCATGGTGCTGAAAGTAGGCAAATTCAAGTAGGAATAGTTAATTTCAACCATCTTCATTTTAATTTGACTTTACTAACAACAACAGGGCTTTGTTTTGGAACCTATTTCTTCCTATTTAAGAAATAAGAGGAAGGCCTACCTGTTTGACATACGAAATTAGGCCATAAGCTGCTATATCCATAGATTTGTTAGTCAATTTCTCCACCCACCATGCACTCTTTAAATAGCCTACCTCCATGTCAATGAAGGGCTGTGAAGTTAAAACCAAGACTCGAATTGAGGGGGTGTGAGAGGGTATGCCATATGCCTACCTTTAATTAGCTTAAGATTTTGAAGAAATATAAAACAGATCCGATTATATAAAGTGATCTAAAACAGCTCTTTGGTCTGTGATGCTTAATGCTAGAAACAAGCTGTAAAATACGTGACTCCGATGCATTTGGGGATATCATTGTTTCTTTTGAAAGGACCATGCTCAGATTCCTAATGACGTCTCAGATTGAATTATTTGCAAACAGGGACAGTTTCGTTGCAAACAAGACACAGTGATTTGGCATTGAAGAAATATGATAAGATGAACACATAGGCCTATCTCTCTGTCCTTTCTTACTCTGTAACTTTGGTAATTAGTGTGATATTATGTAGAATTGCATGAAATGTTTATAAAAGGCAATTCTTTCTCGGACCTGCAAATACGATGATAGATTCATGCAATGCTTTTACTATAAAGGAGATCTTTCCACCCTTACTCTTGTCCATGGTGGTTTGCGAACCCACAACCTTCTGGCCCGCAGCCGTGTGCAAAATTCCTGCATTGCCATGTAATGCTTATAGGATGAAGAACAGTTTCTAAAATGTCATCTCTAAGGCTCTGGTCGGTCCAAGACATGTTCTCTGCTATCCACTTTATGTTGCAATTATTATTTGGGGTATAGGGGAGGGTCACTTGTTTTTTTTTCAAGCGTTCAGGGAAGGTTTAGGTAAAATATATTTTGCTAAAGGGAGGGCCATCAATTTTCATTTCAGAGGAGTTGCTGGATATTGGCGGGAACTGGAACACGCTGTCATACACGTCAATCCAGAGCATCCCACACATGCTGAATGGGTGACATGTCTGGTGAGAATGCAGGCCACGGAAGAACTGGGACATTTTCAGCTTCCAGGAATTGTGTACAGATCCTAGCAACATGGGGCCATGCATTATCATGTTGAAACATGAGGTGATGGAGGCGGATGAATGGCACAACAATGGGCCTCAGGATCTCTGTGAATTCAAACTGCCATTGATCAAATGCAATCGTGTTCATTGTCCGTAGCTTATGACTGCCCATACCATAACCCCACCGCCAGAATGGGGCACTCTGTTCACAACGTTGACAGCAAACTGCTCGCCCACATGTCGCCATATACACTGTCTGCCATCTGCCTGGTACAGTTGAAACTGGGATTCATCCGTGAATAGCACACTTCTCCAGCGTGCCAGTGGCCATCAAAGGTGAGCATTTGCCCACTGAAGTTGGTTATGACGCGAACTGCAGTCAGGTCAAGACCCTGGCAAGGATGACGAGCACTCAGATGAGCTTCCCTGAGAACGGTTTCTGACAGTTTGTGCAGAAATTCCTTGGTTGTACAAACCCACAGTTTCATCTGCTGTCTGGGTGGCTGGTCTCAGATGATCCCGCAGGTAAAGAAGCCAGATGTGTAGGTCCTGGGCTGGCGTAGTTACAGGGGGGGCCGGTTGGACGTACTGCCAAATTCTCTAAAACAACGTTGGAGGCGGCTTATGGTAGAGAAATTAACATTAAATTATCTGGCAATAGCTCTGGTGGACATTCCTGCAGTCAGCATAACACTTGCACTTTCCATCAAAACTTGAGACATCTGTGGCATTGTGTTGTGTGACAAAACTGCACATTAGAGTGGCCTTTTATGGTCCCCAGCACAAGGTGCACCTGTGTAATGAGCATGCTTTTTAATCAGCTTCTTGATATGCCACACCTGTCAGTTGGATGGATTATCTTAGCAAATGATAAATGCTCACTAACAGGGATGTAAACAAATTTGTGCACAACATTTGAGAGAAATATGCTTTTTGCAGCTCTTGAAACATGGGACCAACAATTTACATGTTGCGTTTATATTTTTGTTCAGTTTATTTAGAACATTTTCTTCCGAAACAGTCACACTGTTGTAACAGTGTGATGTGTAACTTCAGACACACTCTATGCTGAGTAAAATAAAGAATTAGTCCGAAAAAGCTAACATACAGTGCATTCGGAAAGTATTCAGACCACTTCACTTTTTCCACATTTTGTTTACGTTACAGCCTTATTCTAAAATGGATTAAATAAAACATTTTCCTCATTAATGTACACAACATACCCCATAATGACAAGGTAAAGACAGGCTTTTAGCAATTTATGCAAATGGCACATGACAGCCCACTTGGAGTTTGCCAAAAGGACTCTCAGACCATGAGAAACAAGATTCTCTGGTCGGATGAAACCAAGATTGAACTTTTTGGCCTGAATGCCAAGCGTCACGTCTGGAGGAAACAAGGCACCGCTCATCACCTGGCCAATACCATCCCTACGGTGAAGCATGGGGGTGGCAGCATCATGCTGTGGGGATGTTTTTCAGTGGCAGGGACTGGGATACTAGTCAGGATTGAGGGAAAGATGAACAAAGCACTTTACAGAGAGATCCTTGATGAAAACCTGCTCCAGAGTGCTCAGGACATCAGACCGGGGCGAAGGTTCACCTTCTAACAGGGCAATGACCCTAAGCACACAGCCAAGACAACACAGGAGCGCCTTCGGGACAAGTCTCTGAATGTCTTTGAGTGGCCCAGCCAGAGCCCGGACTGATCGAACATCTCTGGAGAGACCTGAAAATAGCTGTGCAGCAACGCTCCCCATCCAACCTGACAGAGCTTGAGAGGATCTGCAGAGAAAAATGGGAGAAACTCCCCAAATACAGGTGTGCCAAGCTTGTGGTGTCATACCTAAGAAGAATCTAGGCTGTAATTGCTGCCAAAGGTGTTTCAACAAAGTACTGAGTAAAGGGTCTGAATATTTATGTAAATGTGATATTTTCCACTTTGTCATTATGGGGTATTGTGTGTAGAATGATGAGGGGAAAAAACAATTGAATCCATTTTAGAATAAGGCTGTAACGTAACAAAATGTGGACAAAGTCAAGGGGTCTGAATACTTTCCGAATGCACTATAAGCATTTCTCGGCAGTGACTTCTCTACCAAGTGTGAATTACAGTCTCTCCTTAGGTTAACCCAGAACTCTCACACAATTTGGTCAGCTGCATGATTAAGTTCTGCGTCCATACTTGTTAGAAATTGGGAGTTCTGGTTTGCAAAGTCTCCATCCTCGCAAAAGGAAACTTTCAGCCAAAGCCCGCTTTAAAGGCCCAGTAAAGGTGCCGCCAAACAAACCCATGTGTGAAAATAGTCTGCGGTTAAAATACTGATCCACTGGAAGCATTTAAAGGCTATACATAAAACATTTCTACCTGCAAATCATACACATTTCTACCTCAATCACATATCAATAGTAATAAAGGAATAACAATCCACCAAAGAAAATATGTCTGGTCTGGCCAGCTGTTGTGTGTAGGCTACATCTCCCTGTTTTATGGTTAATTGACAACATTAGCAAAACATTCACATTACAAGTCTTTCTCATTTCCTTGCAACAGTTGTTTCACTACAGTTTTTGTGAATAAAATGTTCATATATTCCCGTTAATGTCCTGTGTTGTGTGCTTATTATTTTACCATTGATATGTTCTAGGCTATTTTGAGACATTAAGGAGCATCAGGTATACTGCTGGAATGTTTAGCAATGGCATGTCCATCTTTTTAGTGAGAAATTACACTGGCCACTCAAAACATTTATAAAATATAAATAGCCCACAGTTTAGATGAGGCCACGCAATAAGACTTAACTAATGATTAGTAAATGATTTATAAGGATCTATATTAAACATGTTATGAATGGAGCAATTATAAAGGAATAAACTATTTACTAGTCCATTATAAATGCTTCATTATGTGGAGTTATTATAAAGTGCTACCCTAACTATTAAATGGATGCAGCTCACAGGATGTCATTAGGACGTCATTTCAATCCGTTTTGTCCACTGGGAGGAAGCTTGTGTTAATATCTCCTTCTGCCAGATGAGAGAGACAGCAGCAGCACTTCGTTTTATTCCATGTATTATCATTGCTAACGATAGCTCCAATGAATTAGTGAAATATCATTCAATTTCAAAACAGTTTGCTAAAAGATGACCTATTCCACAGCTGAAATTCAGTCAATGTTCTCTTTAGCCAAGGCAATGACTGCAACATGCCCATTAAAACTGTGAAGTAGGGTCTTTCTCTTATTACACTCAATTTAGAACAAATACTGCTTATCAATAAAAGGGCTATTGGCCCAAACTGCACTTAAACTGCTTATTTGAGTCGCCCCGTCTCTCCTCCGTCCTTCCAGAGAGTGCTGTGTTCCCCATGAAATTGATTCCACCTGAATGGAAGACATGATTTATACAGTGTCTGAATTCTGTTGAATTCGTAGGGTAGGGTAGAGCCTGTCAAATATATCTCAACCATGATAAATAGCCATTTATTGTATAGCTGCAGGAGAGGGCAGGTATGCTGTCAAAGACACTGTGAATATCTTCTGCGAATGCTGTCTAAGAAATCCAGTCTAGTGAAATCCAGCCGCAGCCACACGTCTTTGCTATAGACTTGGCAAAAGCCATGGTTGACAGATGATCTCAGTTTAGGCAGCCACCTCTGTAAATCACAATCCCACCTTTGTGACATCTGTGGCACGTTACTGCTTATTTCTCATGTAATGGTCTGATAACGGGATTCCAGCATGCATACAAAGTAGGGCATTCTACTGTCAGAGTGGTGTGTGTAGATGAGTGGAAGGAATCAAGCGCAGGAACCAGGATGACTTCAACCGTCTTTTTAGTAACGTTCAAACACGTGAACAAAATAGTCGCCAACCCAACCGGGTGGCGCAAAACAATTACGCACAAACACAGTGCGAAATACACAAGAAAAGCGCACGCAGTGCGAACTCTCGGGACAAGCAACAACGAGAGAAATGTAACCATACAGAGGCAGTCTGACAATAAACAATCACGCATAACACCTGACCCAAACAAACGAAACTAAATAGGGAACATCATCAAACACAAACAAGGGACAGGTGTTACAAAGAGACAAAACCAAACGAACAAGAAACATAGAACGGTGGCAGCTAGTACTCCGGAGACGACGACCGCCGAAGCCTGCCCGAACAAGGAAGAGGAGCAGCCTCGGCCGAAACCGTGACAGTACCCCCCCCCTTGACGCGCGGCTCCAGCCGTGCGCCGACCCGGGGCTCGGGGACGACCCGGACGACGCGGAGCAGGGCGCGCAGGATGACCCCGATGGAACTCGGTCAGCAGGGACTGGTCCAATATGTCCCTCCTTGGCACCCAGCACCGCTCCTCCGGACCGTACCCCTCCCACTCCACGAGATATTGAAGACCCCCCATCCGGCGTCTCGAATCAAGGATGGACCTCACGGTGTACGCCGGAGCCCCCTCGATGTCCAACGGGGGTGGAGGAGTCTCCTCAATCTCAAAGTCCTGGAGTGGACCAGCTACCACCGGCCTGAGGAGAGACACATGGAACGAGGGGTTAATATTCTTGTAATCAATAGGTAGTTCTAACCTGTAACTCACCTCGTTCAATCTCCTCAGGACTTTAAAGGGCCCCACAAACCGCCGACCCAGCTTCCGGCAGGGCAGGCGGAGGGGCAGGTTTCTGGTTGAGAGCCAGACTCGATCTCCAGGTGCGTACACTGGCCCCTCACTGCGGTGTAGGTCGGCGCTCGTCTTCTGTCGACGTATGGCACGCTGCAGATGGACGTGTGCAGCGTCCCACGTCTCCTCCGAGCGCTGCACCCACTCATCCACAGCGGGGGCCTCGATCTGGCTCTCATGCCATGGTGCCAGAACCGGCTGGTACCCTAATACACACTGAAAAGGGGTTAGTTGGGTGGAGGAGTGGCGAAGAGAGTTCTGTGCCATCTCGGCCCAGGGCACATATCTCGCCCACTCCTCCGGCCGGCCCTGACAGTATGACCTCAGAAACCTACCCACATCCTGGTTCACACGTTCAACCTGCCCATTACTCTCCGGGTGGTAACCCGAGGTAAGGCTTACCGAAACCCCCAACCGTTCCATAAATGCTCTCCACACTCTGGAGGTGAACTGGGGGCCTCGGTCAGACACTATATCCTCGGGTACCCCGTAATGCCGGAAGACATGGGTGAACAGAGCCTCTGCGGTCTGTAGGGCAGTGGGTAGACCCGGCATGGGAAGGAGACGACAGGCCTTCGAGAACCGATCCACAACGACCAGGATGGTAGTATTCCCCTGTGAGGGGGGAAGGTCGGTGACAAAATCCACCGAGAGGTGGGACCAGGGTCGTTGTGGAATAGGCAGGGGTTGTAACTTACCCCTGGGCAAATGTCTGGGCGCCTTACACTGGGCACACACCGAACAGGAGGAGACATAAATCCTCACATCCCTAGCTAACGTTGGCCACCAGTACTTCGTGCTAAGGCAGTGCACTGTCCGGCCGATACCCGGATGGCCAGAGGAGGGGGACGTATGAGCCCAACAAATGAGGCGATCGCGTACCTCGAGCGGAACGTACGTCCGACCCACTGGACACTGTGGAGGACTCGGGTCGGTGCGTAACGCCCGCTCGATCTCGCCATCAACCTCCCACACCACCGGTGCAACCAGACAAGACTCTGGTAGTATGGGCGTGGGCTCAACGGACCTCTCCTCCGCGTCATACCGCCGAGACAGAGCATCTGCCTTCCCATTCTGGGACCCAGGGATGTATGTGATCTTAAACACAAACCGGGCTAGAAACATAGTCCAGCGGGCCTGGCGAGGATTCAGTCTCCTAGCTGCCCGGATGTACTCCAGGTTACGATGGTCAGTTAGAATGAGGAAAGGGTGTTGAGCCCCCTCGAGCCAATGCCGCCACACCTTTAGGGCCTGTACCACGGCTAACAGCTCCCTGTCTCCTACGTCATAATTCCGCTCCGCCGGACTGAGCTTCTTTGAATAAAACGCACAGGGACGGAGTTTAGGTGGAGTGCCAGAACGCTGGGAAAGAACGGCCCCTATCCCGGCCTCTGACGCGTCCACCTCTACCTGGAACGGTAAAGAGGGATCCGGATGCGCCAACACCGGCGCCGAGGTAAACAGGTCCTTCAGTCTCCCAAATGCCCTGTCCGCCTAAGCTGACCACCGCAAGCGCACCGGACCCCCCTTTAACAGAGACGTTATGGGAGCTGCCACCTGTCCAAAACCCCGGATAAACCTCCGGTAATAATTCGCAAAACCCAAGAACCGTTGCACCTCCTTCACAGTGGTTGGGGTCTGCCAATTACGCACAGCTGACACCCGGTCTACCTCCATCTTCACCCCTGACGCAGACAACTGGTAACCCAGAAAGGAGACCGACTTCTGAAAAAACAGACATTTCTCTGCCTTGACATATAGGTCATGCTCCAACAGCCTCCTCAATACTCGGCGCACCAGGGCTACATGCTCTGCACGGGTAGGACTGTACACCAGAATGTCGTCGATGTACACAACTACTCCCTGTCCCTGCATGTCCCGGAAAATCTCATCGACGAAGGATTGGAAGACTGAGGGAGCATTCATTAACCCATATGGCATGACTAGATACTCGTAGTGTCCGGAAGTCGTGCTAAACGCTGTCTTCCATTCATCGCCCTCTCTAATGCGCACCAAGTTATATGCGCTCCTGAGATCCAATTTTGTAAAGAACTGCGCACCGTGCAGTGACTCCGTCATAGTCGCAATCAGAGGAAGTGGATAGCTGTACTTCACTGTGATCTGATTGAGACCGCGGTAATCAATACACGGGCGCAGACCTCCATCCTTTTTCTTCACAAAAAAGAAACTCGAGGAAGCGGGTGAAGTGGAGGCCCGTATGTATCCCTGTCTAAGAGACTCAGCGATGTACGTCTCCATTGCCTTTCTCTCCTCTTGAGACAAGGGATACACATGGCTCCGCGGGAGAGCTGCTCCTGACTGGAGATCTATCGCACAATCCCCCCGTCTATGAGGCGGCAGCTGCGCCGCCCTAGTCTTACTAAACGCCAGTTTCAAATCCTCATACTCGGGGGGAATATGCAGTGCTGTCATTAGATTCGGACTTTCCACCGAGGTCGCCCCTATGGAAACACCCAGACACCGCCCCTCACACTGGGCAGACCACCCTTTAAGAGCTTTCTCTCGCCACATAATAGTAGGGTCATGGGTCATCAACCAGGGAAGACCCAGCACTACCGGATACGCAGGAGAGTCAATCAGATAGAGCTGAATTATCTCCTCATGACCCTCCTGCGCCATCATCTGAAGGGGTGCTGTGACCTCCCTAATCAACCCAGACCCTAACGGACGGCTATCTAGGGCATGAACGGGAAAAGGCTTATCAACTGGAAGGAGGGGAATCCCTAACTCTATACAGAACTGGCGATCTACAAAATTCCCAGCTGCGCCTGAATCTACCAGCGCCTTATGCTGGGAACGAGGTGCAACCTGTGGAAAACAAACAGGCAAGGTTAGGTGCACGACAGAAAGCTCTGGGTAAGTAGGGCGCCTACTCACCTGGGGGGACCCCCCAATGCGTGACCTGCCTTCTCCCTCACCGGGGGACCCTCCCCAACACCTAGCCGCGGTGTGCCCTCCACGGCCACAGTTAGTGCAGGGACCGGGCCCCCTCGGGTTCCTACTCCTCCGTTCCCTAGCGCCAGCACCCCCGAGCTCCATAGGGCTCGGCTCGGAGGTGCTGGAGAGTGGAATGGGCGAACCCCCCCCGGGACGTCCACGGGTGGCGAGCAGGGTATCCAGCCGAATGGCCATGTCGACAAGCTGGTCAAAGGTCAACGAGGTGTCCCTGCACGCCAACTCTCGCTGGACGTCCTCCCGGAGGCTGCAGCGGAAGTGGTCGATATGGGCCCGCTCATTCCACCCTGCATCGGCCGCTAGGGTCCGGAACTCCAATGCAAAGTCCTGGGCGCTCCTCATCCCCTGTCGGAGGTAGAACAGACGCTCCCCCGCCGCCTTCCCCTCTGGTGGATGGTCAAACACAGCACGGAAGCGGCGGGAGAACTCCGCATAGTTAGTGGTAGCGGCGTCCATTCTCCTCCATTCAGCGTTGGCCCACTCAAATGCCTTGCCGGTGAGACAGGAGATGAGGGCTGAGACGCTCTCGTGTCCCGAGGGCGCCGGGTGTACGGTGGCGAGGTAGAGCTCCACTTGCAGCAGGAACCCTTGACACCCGGCAGTGGAGCCGTCGTACGCCCTCGGGAGCGTGAGCCGAATCCCACTGGGTTCCGGAGATGAGGCAGGAGGACTGACCGATGGGGATGGTTCGGTTCGTGGGGGCGTGGGTACCCCGCTGGTTTCCCATCGGTGAAGAGTGTTCATCACCCCCTCCAGGGCATGACAGACCTGGTTAATACGATCCTCCTGTCCACGAAGACGGTCCTCCATCCCGGCTGTTGGCGCGGTCGCTCCTGCTGATTCCATGGATGATGCGTGATTCTGTCAGAGTGGTGTGTGTAGATGAGTGGAAGGAATCAAGCGCAGGAACCAGGATGACTTCAATCGTCTTTTTAGTAACGTTCAAACACGTGAACAAAATAGTCGCCAACCCAACCGGGTGGCGCAAAACAATTACGCACAAACACAGTGCGAAATACACAAGAAAAGCGCACGCAGTGCGAACTCTCGGGACAAGCAACAACGAGAGAAATGTAACCATACAGAGGCAGTCTGACAATAAACAATCACGCATAACACCTGACCCAAACAAACGAAACTAAATAGGGAACATCATCAAACACAAACAAGGGACAGGTGTTACAAAGAGACAAAACCAAACGAACAAGAAACATAGAACGGTGGCAGCTAGTACTCCGGAGACGACGACCGCCGAAGCCTGCCCGAACAAGGAAGAGGAGCAGCCTCGGCCGAAACCGTGACATCTACGAGTACGGCTTTAGCACAAATGACAGATGATTGGTTAAGGAGTATGGATGACAGGAAGTTAGTTGGTGCAGTGTTGCTAGATTTCAGTGCTGCTTTTGATGTAATTGATCATGAACTGTTCCTAGGTAAACTCAAATGTTATGGTTTTAAGTCTGCAGCTCTATCCTGGATGGAAAGCTATCTATCCAGGAGAAGGCAAAAATTGTTATTTAATGGTAGCTTTTCAAACAGTAAAGATATACACTGTGGTGTTCCTCAAGGAAGCAGCCTGGCCCACTTCTCTACTCTATCTTTACTAATGATTTACCTTCAGTAATGATCAAAGCAAGAGTGTTAATGTATGCTGATGACGCTACAATGTATAGTGCAGCATCAGAATGTAATAAGTTAACAGATGTACTGAGTAGTAAACTAAGAATGGTGTTTGAGTGGGTTGATATGAACAAATTGGTGTTGAACATTTCTAAAACTAAATGTATTGGATTTGGTTCAAGATACAGTACCAGTTTGGACACACCTACTCATTCAAGGGTTTTTCTTTATTTTTACAATTCTTTACATTGTAGATTAATAGTGAAGACATCAAAACTATGAAATAACACATATGGAATCACGTAGTAACCAAAAAATTGTTAAACAAATCAAAATATATTTGAGATTTGAGATTCTTCAAATAGCCACCCTTTGCCTTGATGACAGCTTTGCACACTCTTGGCATTCTCTCAACCAGCTTCACTTGGAATGCTTTTCCAACGGTCTTGAAGGAGTTCCCACATATACTGAGCACTTGTTTTCTGCTTTTCCTTCACTCTGCCGTCCGACTCATCCCAAACCATCTCAATTGGGTTGAGGTCGGGGGATTGTGGAGGCCAGGTCATCTGATGCATCACTCTCTTTCTTGGTAAAATAGCCCTTACACAGCCTGGAGGTGTGTTGGGTCATTGTCCTGTTGAAAAATAAATGATAGTCCCACTAAGCCCAAACCAGATGGGATGGCATATCGCTGCAGAATATTGTGTTAGCCATGCTGGTTAAGTGTGCTTTGAATTCTAATTAAATCACAGACAGTGTCACCAGCAAAGCATCCCCACATCATAACACGTCCTTCTCCATGGGTTATGGTGGGAACTACACATGCGGAGATCATCCG
This sequence comes from Coregonus lavaretus, assembly GCF_964263955.1. Lineage (NCBI taxonomy): Eukaryota > Metazoa > Chordata > Actinopteri > Salmoniformes > Salmonidae > Coregonus > Coregonus lavaretus. The sequence goes on from NC_139993.1 coordinate 15,818,903, forward strand.
TTTACCCACACCGCATCTCACAAAGACACAGCGGTTGGAACCAAAAATCTCAAATTTGGACTCCAGACCAAAGGACAAATTTCCACCGGTCTAATGTCCATTGCTTGTGTTTCTTGGCCCAAGCAGATCTCTTCTTCTTATTGGTGTCCTTTAGTAGTGGTATCTTTGCAGCAATTCGACCATGATGGCCTGATTCACACAGTCCCTACTGAACAGTTCATGTTGAGATGTGTCTATGACTTGATCATTTATTTGGGCTGCAATTTTGAGGCTGGTAACTCTAATGAACTCGTCCTCTGCAGCAGATGTAACTCTGGGTCTTCCATTCCTGTGACGGTCCTCATGAGAGCCAGTTTCATCATAGCGCTTGATGGTTTTTGCAACTGCACTTGAAGAAACGTTCAAAGTTCTTGAAATGTTCAGTATTGACTGACCTTCATGTCTTAAAGTAATGATGGACTGTCGTTCTCTTTGTTTATTTGAGCTGTTCTTGCCATAATATGGACTTGGTCTTTTACCAAATAGGGCTATCTTTTGTATACCCCCCCTACCTTGTCACAACACAACTGATTGGCTCAAACGCATTAAGAAGGAAAGAAATTCCACAAATTAACTTTTAAGAAAGCACACCTGTTAATTGAAATGCATTCCAGGTGACTACCTCATGAAGATGGTTGAGAGAATGCCAAGAGTGTGCAAAGCTGTCATCAAGGCAAAGGATTGCTATTTGAAGAATCTCAAATCTCAAATATATTTTGATTCGTTTAACACTTTCTTGATTACTACATGATTCCATATGTGTTATTTCATAGTTTTTATGTCTTCACTACTATTCTACAATGTAAAGAATATTACAAATTAAGAAAAACCATTGAATGAGTAGGTGTGTCCAAACTTTTGGCTGGTAGTGTACGTACATACATACAGTCGGAAGTTTACATACACCTTAGCCAAATACATTTAAACTCAGTTTTTCACAATTCCTGAGATTTAATCCTAATAAATAGTCCCTGTTTTAGGTCAGTTAGGATCAACACTTTATTTTAAGAATGTGAAATGTCAGAATGATAGTAGAGAGAATTATTTATTTCAGCTTTTATTTCTTTCATCACATTCCCACATAAACTCAATTAGTATTTGGTATCAATGCCTTTAAATTGTTTAACTTGGGTCAAACGTTTCGGCTAGCCTTCCACAAGCTTCCCACAATAGGTTGGGTGCATTTTGGACCATTCCTCCTGACAGAGCTGGTGTAACTGAGTCAGGTTTGTAGGCCTCCTTGCTCGCACACGCTTTTTCAGTTCTGCCCACACATTTTCTATAGGATTGAGGTCAGGGCTTTGTGATGGCCAATCCAATACCTTGACTTTGTTGTCCTTAAGCCATTTTGCCACAACTTTGGAAGTATGCTTGGGGTCATTGTCCATTTGGAAGACCCATTTGCGACCAAGCTTTAACTTCCTGACTGATGTTTTGAGATGTTGCTTCAATATATCCACATAATTTCCCTTCCTCATGATGCCATCTATTTTGTGAAGTGCACCAGTCCCTCCTACAGCAAAGCCCCCCCACAGCATGATGCTGCCACCCCTGTGCTTCACGGTTGGGATAATTTTTTTTCGGCTTGCAAGCAACCCCCATTTTCCTCCAAACATAACGATCGTCATTATGACCAAACAGTTATATGTTTGTTTCATCAGACCAGAGGACATTTCTCCAAAAAGTACGATCTTTGTCCCCATGTGCAGTTGCAAACCATAGTCTGGCTTATTTATAGCGGTTTTGAAGCAGTGGCTTCATCCTTGCTGAGCGGCCTTTCAGGTTATGTCGATATAGGACTAGTTTTACTGTGGATATAGATACTTTTGTACCTGTTTCCTCCAGCATCTTCACAAGGTCCTTTGCTGTTGTTCTGGGATTGATTTGCACTTTTTGCACCAAAGTACGTTAATCTCTTGGAGACAGAACGCGTCTCCTTCCTGAGCGGTATGACAGCTGCGTGGTCCCATGGTGTTATACTTGCATACTATTGTTTGTACAGATGAACGTGGTACCTTCAGGTGTTTTGAAAATGCTCCCAAGGATGAACCAGACTACAATTTTTTTTCTGAGGTCTTGGCTGATTTCTTTTGATTTTCCCATGATGTCAACCAAGGTAGGCCTTGAAATACATCCACAGGTACACCTCCAATTGACTCAAATTATGTCAATTAGCCTATTAGAAAGTTCTAAAGCCATGTCATCATTTTCTGGAATTTTCCAAGCTGTTTAAAGGCACTGTCAATTTAGTGTATGTACATTTCTGACCCACTGGAATTGTGATACAGTGAATTATAAGTGAAATAATCTGTCTGTAATCAATTGTTGGAAAAATTACTTGTGTCATGCACAAAGTAGATGTCCTAACCGACTTGCCACACTATGCCACACTATGTTAACAAGAAATGTGTGGAGTGGTTGAAAAAACTAGTTTAATGACTCCTACCTAAGTCTATTTAAACTTCCGACTTCAACTGTACATACATTTATACATACATACTGTAGATACAGTACATATGCTTGCCCTAGGGCTCTATTCAATCTATTAATCTACATAGCGGTTGTTTTGGCGGTGCCGGATGTGGAATTGTGTTAGAGCTGTCAAATCCACAAGGGGCTCCTGGCATTTATACCTAAAGCGGACATTGCCATTATCTGAATGAGTAGGTGTGTCCAAACCTTTGACTGGTACTGTATATGCTTGCTGATGATCCCCAATTGAATTTGTTGATGAATAGAAAGCATGTAGAGCAAGTGAAAAAAAAAAAACTACTAGGCGTCATGGTCAGAACACATAGATAATATTGTAATTAAAAATGGGTAAGGGAATTGCTGTTACAAGAAAATGTTCAGAGTATGTAACATCTAGCACTCTGAACCCGGTGATTCAATCCCTGGTCCTATCACACCTAGAGTACTGTCCAGTTATATGGTCATCTGCAGCAAAGAAACATATAAAAAATCTACAAATCACTCAAAACAGGGCTGCCAGATTAGCTCTTCATTGCTCTATCCATATGAATATTATCCAAATGCATCAGAATCTCTCATGGCTTCACGTTGAAAACAAATTACTATCCAGTCTTCTGATTTTCTTTAGGAATGTAATATTTTTCAGACCAGTTAGTACGTACTAACAACACGCATAACCACCAAACCAGACAGGTAAATTCAGGGCATCTAAGACAACCCAAGCCAAGGACAAATCACCTTAAATCTACAGTTTTATATAGAGCCATAGCTGAATGGAACTCTTTACCAATCCATATTTCTCAGGCAAAAAGTAAATCCACCTTCAAGAAAAAAATTCAAGAACATCTAATGCGATAGACCATATGACTGGACAGGAATTAGAAAGCATCAACTGAATGTTAAATGTGTTACCTGTCAGGTATTTTAATTGTCTGTATTGTCTACTTGTTAAATGTTTGTAAAGTCTTAATTTGTAATTGTTTGTAATGTCTTATTAATTGGTGTTGGACCCCAGGAAGATTAGCTAACGTTACGGCGTTAGCTAATGGGGATCCTAATAAAAATTCACAAATTCACAAATAATGTAGCTATGTACTGTGGCAACATCTAAATACTTCATGTAAAAATTGTGGAAGCATTGTCCATTCATACAACAATGTACGGCAAAGCGCAGGCCTTTTTATTGATCAAATTGTGATTGTGAAGGACTCCAATAGATTCAGCAGGCTTCAGCAGCAGACAGACACAGACAGAAAGGCACCAGTAAGTTTTAACATTTGTTCTAACATGATACAACATGTTTGTGTTCCATCCCATACCTCATAGGAATGTTTGTTCAAATTGATCAATTTGTGCACTTCGATTGTTGATTTAATTCTAAATGTGCAACAACTCATTAGGCAGTAATTTCAGCTGGAAGGCCGGGTAGAAGATTGAAGGTTGCTGAGGTAAAATAACACTTTAGACTGCATTGACTTACCATCCACACCTTCTGCGGGTCCTCTGGGACTGAGTCAGTGCTGTCAAAGTTATTTTCCAGTCAAGGATAGGTAGACTGACACAAATACAAAATATATAAAAAAGGTAGATGAAAATACCTCCTGTTTTAGGATTTTCCCGTCTACATTAATTATGTGGATTAGGAACCTTGCAATGAGCTTTATTAATACATTATGGGTTAAATGTAAACTATGTTATCATAACAGCTGCAAGAAGGTTTGATACTATTACATTTTATGTATGATGTTCTTCTTAATAACAACAGACGCTAGCTCATGACAAAGGGAGCTTATCAAACTTAATATCATCATAACCACATATGGTTAGAATTTTTCTTTAGATATTGTCTCTGGTTTTAATTAGAGACTCAACTATCAAATGTATTCATTGGACCTTTTCACCCCTTCAGTGAAAGCTAAAATGTTTGCTACTTCTTTTTTTTCTTTGCATAATACAACACAACACAATGATTCACATTTGATGCCTTTTCATATGTCAGCTGCTTTTTGCACAACTGAAGCATCTAGTGGGTAGACAGATGTTTTTTTAGAAATTACTGTTGAAAAGTTATATTAGAAAACCTGAATAAATAACCTGAATAAATATTCTTAAAAGTTTTTCTTGTTTACTTTGTCCTTTTGACAAGTGTCCCTTTATTATACCCTAGACAAATCAACATGTCAAAGAAGCTAAGAAGCTTAAAGTTGTTAATTCCTGCAAGGTTCCTCTGAGAAGTAAAACAATTTCTAACTTCACCATGAATGATTCTGGAAGTTTCTAAGATTCTAACGGGAGATTTGTGCAAAAGTTCATCTTTCACACAAGTGTATCTCAAACTACACACTGTAGGATTAAACCTTAAATGCTGACAAATACACTAAAAGCCATTTTCCTGGACACAGATTTAAAAAAAGCATGCTCCAGGACTAGGCTTATTCTGTGTCCGGGAAACTGGCCCATAGTGTTCTTCTCAAAGTCCTCATCCTCATTAACATTGTTCTTTGTTGAGAAGAGGTCAAAGTGCATAACTCCATGCTGAAAACCAACGTAACATACAGATGTAGCCCCGTGTAGCTCAGTTGGTAGAGCATGGTGTTTGCAACAACAGGGTTGTGGGTTCGTTTCCCACGGGGGACCAGTATGAAGAAAAAAAATGTATGCACTCACTAACTGTAAGTCGCTCTGGATAAGAGCGTCTGCTAAATGACTAAAATGTAATGTAGGATCTTAATTTGATCACTCTTTTGTTGCTGTGAATTTTCCAGCACAGCAGGAAATGCAAACTTGTAGTGTATTTGAGGTTTAAAAAGGCTTCTAAGGTTTGTAATTTCCACTTGAAAATGTCAGACTTGATATGCTGTAACAAAACATTTATCAACCCCTACAAAAAATGTCCATGAATTATAATCCACAAAATAATTCAATTGGTAGAGCATGGCGCTTGTAACGCCAGGGTAGTGGGTTCGATCCCTGGGACCACCCATATGTAAAAATGTATGCACACATGACTGTAAGTCGACTGTAAGAATATATGGACATTCTAGCTGCTGTGCTGGTATAAAGTTGACCATGAATTTTCATCCCCAAGCCAGCATCCATTGGGGAAATCGAGAGATTCATGGACACTTCATAGGGCTGTTAGTCTCTCACTAAATGCCCTTTATAATGTCACGTGTGTACATTTTAGCATAAATCACAGCATTATTTATGGCACCGTTTTTAAGAAGAAATATATTTTCTCCTTAGGGAAGCAATGGTTATCTTCCAACATACCACAGGCCACAGTTAAACTGCAGGGTGGTGGCATATGCCACAGCACTTTCAATCAGGTGTGGCAGCTCCAAAAAGCTTTAAAAAGAGCGGCGAAGCGCTGTTTTTTAGACTGATTTGCTTTATGATTTGTCAACTCGGGCACAATTTCTCTGTCCTTCACATCTGACTGCTGCTGCAGCCTCTTTGCGTGTCTTGACCAATCAGATTCACGGAAATGAATCTGAAATGCCGGGCACAACGCACAAAGCTCAAGGCGTGCTCTACACTTTCCTTCGGTATTTATTTAGCAAGTGTGATAACACATCACTCCCGACAGACACAAGCAAAAACTCATACATAAATGTAGCAGCCTATACACCTAAACGTTAGCGATCTGACATGCTATATTCCATGGAAACAAGACTATTCTTCAGTCTGATCAACTGTAGGCTATTAACAACAGCAGCTGCATAGTCTAGCCTACTATGCGCCCTGTCTCGAAGCGGTAACGTTGTGTATTTATAGCCCATTTGTTTGTCAGAAAATGTGATTGGGATAAAATGTGGTTTATATTCAAACTTGGGCTGCCTAGGCTACCTACACTTTTTCAATCCAAAGTTATTAATTAAGTTAGGAATTAATTAATAAACGAATAACTGACATAGAGTGTGAGTTAATTTTTAACTAGGCCTACAGTCGCATAGGGCAGGACTGCATGATGCAAACCTGTATAAATCAAGCTCAGCCCTGTGAGTTTTATTTTCCAATCTTGTTGCTTTCTCTGTGTCAGTGTATAGGAAACCCCACCTAATCCTTCTTTAAAATATAATTAATATGAACAAGTACAAGGTTGATGCAGTTTGACAGGGTTTTCATCCTCCCCAAGGCCAGGAGTTTTTTTAAATCCATGTGACCTGATTATTTTTTGCAAGGAGGAGGAGAGTAAACTTTCAAGCTCTGCCCACAACTTCTGGACTTGTCTCAGTGCTGCTGTGCTGTCTGTTGCTACTTGGCTACCTGCCAAACTTTATCTTTTAAACTTTTAATAACCGTTTAATCAAAACTTATTTAACACATTTACCAACCTCTCTGTTTTTTCCTCGCTCTACTTTTTTCATTCAAGTTTTTCACCCCGGACGCTTTATCTGGACATGGTTCTACAGGACCTCCACCAGCTGAAAATGCTAAGTAATAACATTAACACTATGCCATCTAATTGCAGTCACTGTACTCATAATATACAGGAGAACTATCGCTTTATGGTGAGGATAGCCGTGTTGCAAGCACAGCTTCTGATGCAATCGTTAGTCAAGGGCAATTTAAGTATAGGAAAGGATGAAACAGTGTCTGTCCCACCAGTAAGTACAGATAGTACTATAAATCCCCCAGCACAGTCCCCGCAGCCGGACAATTTTCTCAAGGCTTCTGGAAAGAAATGCTGTAGACATGGTCAACCGGTGTCGCTCATTCAGCCGACAGAAACTTTAAACCGGTTCTCCACACTAAGCAACGAGTCAGAAGCCAATCCTTCTCAGGTCTCTCCTCCACCTATTATGGGGTCTGAGCCGCCGAAGCCTACCACCATAAGCTCTGACAAATTGAAAACCCTAGACATTGGCGACTCCACTATCCGCAATATTAGACTTAAAAATAATCATCCAGCGATCATATACTGTTTAGCAGGGGGCAGGGCTACCGACGTAAAGATTAATCTGAAGAGGGTGCTGGCTAAGGCTAAAACTGGCGAGTGTAGAGAGTATAGGGATATTGCTATCCACGTCGGCACCAATGATGTTAGGATGAAACAGCCAGAGGTCACCAAGCGCAACATAGCTTCAGCGTGTAACTTAACTAGAAAGATGTGTCGGCATCGAGTAATTGTCTCTGGCCCCTCCCAGTTAGGAGGAGTGATGAGCTCTACAGCAGTCTCACAACTCAATTGCTGGTTGAAAACTGTTTTCTGCCCCTCCCAAAATATATAGTTTGTAGATAATTGGCCCTCTTTCTGGAACTCACCCACAAACAGGACCAAGCCTGGCCTGCTGAGGAGTGACGGACTCCATCCTAGCTGGAGGGGTGCTCTCATCTTATCTATCAACATAAACAGGGCTCTAATTCCTCTAGCTGGCACTAAGATTGCACTCAATGAGCTGTATAAGGCCATAAGTAAACAGGAAAACGATCATCCAGAGGCAGCGCTCCTAGTGGCTGGGGACTTTAATGAAGGGAAACTTAAATCTGTTCTACCTAATTTCTACCAGCATGTTAAATGTGCAACCAGAGGAAAAAACTCTAGACCACCTTTACTCCACACACAGAGATGCATACAAAGCTCTCCCTCGCCCTCCATAACTATATCCTCCTGATTCCTGCTTATAAGCAAAAACTAAAGCAGGAAGCACCAGTGACTCGGATAATAAGGAAGTGGTCAGATGACGCTAATGCTAAGCTACAGGACTGTTTTGCTAGCACAGACTGGAATATGTTCCGGGATTCTTCCAATAGCATTGAGGAGTACTCCACATCAGTCACTGGCTTCATCAATAAGTGCATCGATGACGTCGTCCTCACGTACATACATTTTAGTCATTTAGCAGACGCTCTTATCCAGAGTGACAACAGTTAGTGAGTGCATACATTTTTCATACTGGCCCCCCGTGGGAATCGAACCCACAACCCTGGTGTAGCAAGTGCCATGCTCTACCAACTGAGCTACAGGAGGGCTACATACCCCAACCAGAAGCCATGGATTACAGGCAACATCCGCACTGAGCTAAAGGGTAGAGCTGCCGCTTTCAAGGAGCGGGACTCTAACCTGGACGCTTATAAGAAATCCTGCTATGCCCTCCGACGAACCATCAAACAGGCAAAGAGCCAATGCAGGACTAAGATTGAATCATGCTATACCGGCTCTGACGTTCGTCGGATGTGGCAGGAATTGAAGACTATTACAGACTATAAAGGCAAGCACGGCCGCGAGCTGCCCAGTGACACAAGCCTACCAGATGAGCTAAATCACTTCTATGCTCGCTTCGATGCAAGCAACACTGAAGCATGCATGAGAGCATCAGCTGTTCCGGATGACTATGTGATCACGCTCTCCGTAGCCGATGTGAGTAAGACTTTTAAGCAGGTCAACATTCACAAGGCCGCAGGGTCAGACGGATTACCAGGATGGGTACTGCGAGCATGCGCTGACCAACTGGCAAGTGTCTTCACTGACATTTTCAACATGTCCCTGACTGAGTCTGTAATACCAACATGTTTCAAGTACCATAGTCCCTGTGCCCAAGAACACTAAGATAACCTGCCTAAATGACTACCGACCCGTAGCACTCACGTCTGTAGCCATTAAGTGCTTTGAAAGGCTGGTCATGGCTCACATCAACACAATTATCCCAGAAACCCTAGACCCACTCCAATTTGCATACCGCCCCAACAGATCCACAGATGATACAATCTCTATTGCACTCCACACTGTCCTTTCCCACCTGGACTTGAGGAACACCTATGTGAGAATGCTATTCATTGACTACAGCTCAGCGTTCAACAGCATAGTGCCCTCAAAGCTCATCACTAAGCTAAGGACCCTGGGACTAAACACCTCCCTCTGCAAAAGGATCCTGGACTTCCTGATGGGCCGCCCCCAGGTGGTAAGGGTAGGTAACAACACATCTGCCACGCTGATCCTCATCACGGGGGCCCATCAGTGGTGCGTGCTCAGTCCCCTCCTGTACTCCCTGTTCACCCATGACTGCATGGTCAGGCACAACTCCAACACCATCATTAAGTTTGCCGAAAAGATCAGAATCCTATTTGAATCTGCGTATTTCTCCAAAGCTCAGTTGTCCTGAGTCTGCACAGAACTGCCAGGCCCTAGGATCAATGGAGACACTCAAGTTTCTTCCTCCTGTATCTTCATTCATCTTCACACGTTCATGAAAATAGTCATGGCCTCTAAAACTTCAAGCTGCGTACTGGACCATATTCCAACTAAACTACTGAAAGAGCTACTTCCTGTGCTTGGCCCTCCCATGTTGAACGCAATAAATGGCTCCCTATCTTCCGGATGTGTAACAAACTCACTAAAAGTGGCAGTAATAAAGCCTCTCTTGAAAAAGCCAAACCTTGATCTGGAAAATGTAAAAAAACTATTGGCCTATATCGAATCTCCCATTCCTCTCAATTTTTTTTTTTAAAGCTGTTGCGCAGCCTGCCTGAAGACAGAGAATGTATCCAAAACGCTTCAGTCTGGTTTTAGACCCCATCATAGTAATGAGACTGCTCTTGTGAAGGTGGTAAATTATATTTCAATGGCGTCAGACCAAGGCTCTGCATCTGTCCTCGTGCTCCTAGACCTTAGTGCTGCTTTCGACACCATCGATCACCACATTCTTTTGTAGAGATTGGAAACCCTAATTGTTCTACACGGAAAAGTTCTTGCCTGGTTTAGATCTTATTTGTCGGAAAGATATCAGTTTGTCTCTGTGGATGGTTTGTCCTCTGACAAATCAATTGTACGTTTCGGTGTTCCTTAAGGTTCCGTTTTATGACCACTATTGTTTTCACTATATATTCTACCTCTTGGTGATGTCATTCAGAAACACAATGTCAACTTTCACTGCTATGGGGACGACACACAGCTGTACATTTCGATAAAACATGGTGAAGCCCCAAAATTGCCTACCCTGGAAGCCTGTGTTTCAGACGTAAGGAAGTGGATGGCGAACAAAACAGAGATGCTAGTTCTAGGTCCCAAGAAACAAAGAGATCTGCTGTTGGATCTGATAACTGATGGTTGTACAGTCGTCTCAAATAAAACTGGGAAGGACCTTGGCGTTACTCTGGACCCTGATCTCGGCTGCTAGAATCTTGACTAGAACCAAAAAATGTGATCATATTACTCCAGTGCTAGCCTACACTGACTTCCCGTTAAGACTAGGGCTGATTTCAAGGTGTTACTGCTAACCTCCAAAGCATTACATGGGCTTGCTCCTACCAATCTCTCCGATTTGGTCCTGCAGTACATACTTACACGTACGCTATGGTCACAAGACGCAGGCCTCAATATTGTCCCTAGAATTGCTCCCATAGAGCTTCATTTTTATGGAATGGTCTGCCTATCCATGTGAGAGACGCAGACTCGGTCTCGACCTTTAAGTCTTTACTGAAGACTCCTCTCTTCAGTAGTTCCTATGAGTGTAGTCTGGCCCAGGGGTGCGAAGGTGAAAGACAAGGAGCAACGAACCGCCTTTGCTGTCTCTGCCTGGCCGGCTCCCCTCTCTCCACTGGGATTCTCTGCCTCTGACCCTATTACGGGGGTTGAGACATTGACTTACTAGTGCTCTACCATGCCGTCCCTAGGAGGGGTGCGTCACTTGAGTGGGTTGAGTCAATGACGTGATCTCCATGTCTGGTTTTGTGCCCCCCTCGGGCTCGTGCGGTGGAGAAGATCTTCGTGGGCTATACTCAGCCTTGTCTCAGGGTAGTACGTTGGTGGTCTGTTGATATCCCTCTAGTGGTGTGGGGGCTGTGTTTTTGGCAAAGTGAATGGGGTTATATCCTGCAAGGTTGGCCCTGTCCGGGGGTATCGTCGGACAGGGACACAGTGTCCCCCGACCCTCCCTGTCTCAGCCTCCAGTATCTATGCTGCAATAGTCTGTGCCGGGGGCTAGGATCAGTCTGTTATATTTGGTGTAATTCTCCTGTCTTATCTGGTGTCCTGTGTGAATTTAAGAATGCTCCCTCTAATTCTCTCTCTCTCTCCCTCTCTCCCTCCCCTCCCGGAGGACCTGAGCCCTAGGACCATGCCTCAGGACTACCTGGCTGTCCCCAGTCCACCTGGTCGTGCTGCTGCTCTAATTTCAACTGTTCTGCCTGCGGCTATGGGACCCTGACCTGTTCACCAGATGTGCTACCTTGTCCCGGACTTGCTGTTTTCGTCTCTCTCACTCTCGCTCCCTCACTCTCTCTTTCTCTACCGCACCTGCTGTCTTGACCTCTGAATGCTCGGTTATGAAAAGCCAACTGACATTTACTCCTGAGGTACTGACCAGTTGCACCCTCTGTGATTATTATTTGACCCTCCTGGTCATCTATGAACGTTTGAACATTTTGAAGAACAATCTCTCCTTAATGGCCATGTACTCCTATAATCTCCACCCGGCACAGCCACAAGAGGACTGGTCACCCCTCAGGAACCAGGCTGGTTCCTCTCTAGGATTCTTCCTAGGTTCCTGCCTTTCTAGGGAGTTTTTCCTAGCCACCGTGCTTCTACATCTGCATTGCTTGCTGTTTGGGGTTTTAGGCTGGGTTTCTGTATAGCACTTTGTGACATCTGCTGATGTAAAAAGGGCTTTATAAATACATTTGATTTGATTTTTTAAAACTCTGATCCCATCATAGCCCATTAAACCTTTTTACAATAGATGAATTACCTCATACCTTCTAAGGTCTGTAGTTTTATCTGGTTAGGTTACCAGATCAGGAAAAACTAAAAAATCGACACACCACTCTTGGACCTCTGGCAGCTACTTGTATAATATATTGAACTGGTACAGTACATTGTGGAGAGGTGAAACATGGAATTTTCTATAGCAGAAAGTACAGTATTTCTTAGAATTTCCTAGAATTCTGGAATCGTTAACCTGGTATTAAAATCTCTTCACACAAAAAATTGTTGCACGTGTCTTTAAATTATGAAATATTGTAACTTCAGCCTTCACTACAGACATCCGTCCTGGTCCAAGTTTGCTTTTGCCAGATGGTCATAAATCTAATGTGTTAGTGACACTTTTGGGGATGGATATTAACATCTATGTCCTGGTCAGCCTTAGCCACCTGTTACTGTGATGAGAGATGCTACTGTGATGGCTCAAGTAATTGTTGAAAGTATGTGACTACTCAGACTGTAAATGCTAGTGAATGTATGCAAGGCATTTGTCACGACTGTACATCATCACCTGTTCTAAAAAACAGAGCGAGCAAGGACAAATAGGCTGTCTGCTCCTACTCAGTGCACCCAGTCAGGGTTAGCTTTTAGCATACGGATTGACATCTTGGTGAGTCATAGTCCCGCCTTAGACCCTCAAAAACCATTAATTGCACCTGCCGTCCAATATATTTGGATTTTAACATGTGGGTTGCACTCAACTTCTGTGAAGTTACTGTAATTTTTATAAACTATGTTAAACATTTTCAAATACTGTACTTGGGGCTGGCATGCATAGTGTAGTGTCAAGGAGACATATAATTGCTTTTGATGAGTTCCTTTTTAATCTGTTAAAATTGTGCTGAGCAGGAACCTTGAGAAAAGTAAAGTAAGAACAGTTTAATTATTAAAACTATTGATACTGAAAGAACAGGATATCATGCACACACACACACACAGATAATATTTGCAAAGATCCCTTCTCGTTAGATTTGTCTCATCTGCCAACATCCTGTCTGAGCATGAAAAAAAATTATCACACCAGACATGTTGTCCCCCATCTTTGAAAAAAAGTGTTTGATGATTGTATTATCCAGACAGCTGAGCAAGGCTGGCAAAGCAATACTAACAGAATGCAACTCTTTAATCACAAGGGAAGTTAAATTCATGCCACTGTATCTGTATTATTTCTTCTGGAGGTATATGAACATAGAATCACCAGTAGGGGAGAGTGGGTAAGTTGAGCCATTTTTTACATTCAGCATCACACCATCAAGGGGAAATAGTATTAATTTCTAACAAAGATATCTACATATATTTTAGGATGTTGTGTATCCCTGGAAATAATCTGAATTCATGTAAACATTACAGTTTTGAAAACATAGCTTGTCCTAAAAAAGTATCTTGGCACAACTTACCCCGTGTATTGGGAAAGTTGAGCCGTGGGACAGGATAAGTTACGTAAGCCAGTTGCACATTTCTGTACTCAATTAAATATTACCACTACCTTTTTAAAACCATGTCTATCTTTATTTTCCAAACACAATTCAACACAATCACAAACACTTTTTTATATTTTAATCATTTCAAGCAAATTTTTACACAGGCTTAACACCTAACAAACACTTTGTACTTGGTTGGACACTTTTAACATAGGCCAGGCCCTGTTGTTATCTCATATTCCAATGACAATGCCTTGCATTATGCCTGGGAAGAAAACACTTCAATTTGCTCATCTTACCCCACAGCAAACAGTTTGACTATATTAGCCCATAGAGCTACAAGGATGAACTTTCATGCTAGGATTAGGACCTCACATTTTTTATATCTTTTTATATGCCATTTAGCAGACACTTTTATCCAAAGCGACTTACAGTCATGTGTGCATACATTTTTACGTATGGGTGGTCCCGGGGATCGAACCCACTACCCTGGCGTTACAAGCACCATGCTCTACCAATTGAGCTACAGAGGACCACACATTGAAGCTTATAGAGACCCCAACTGATGTATAGAACAATCTTCAAATTATGTACTTTGTTTTAGATACAAACATTTTAAAACCTCTAACACAATAAAATCATTTGTTTTTTGGACCTAACTTGCTTGCCACTTTTTCCATGTGGTTTCTTCCTTAACAGACTCAATGAAATGATGACCTCTTCCTAAATATTTGGTCATATTGTAATTTTGTTTATGGTTTTCTAGAAACACGGGTGGTTCAACTTACCCCTTTGGCTCAATTTACCCCACTTCCCCTAACTGATGGGAAAATGCACTGAAGTCAGCTGTGCCTTTGAAATGTCTTAACTATAGAAATGTGAAATAAAAGCCAACGTCACTTTAGTTGAAGGGTCCAAATGTCTGTGATGAAGCTGTCATTTGATTTTACAGTTACAACATTGGTCAGCAAGATCATAAAATGATCTATGCCGAGGGTGGCAGGTAGCTTTGTGGTTAAGAGCGTTGTGCCAGTAACCAAAAGGGCGCTGGTTCTAATCCCCGAGCCGACTAGGTGACAAATATTGCGATGTGCCCTTGAGCAAGGCACTTAACCGTAACTGCTCCTGTTAGTCACTCTGGATAGGAGCGTCTGCTAAATGATGTAAATGTAATAAGTGCAAGGACTAATAACTCATGCATTATGATTGTGTAAAACTGTCACCCGATCCCTAGAGACATGCCTGAATATAACCTGGTCTCAGGGCAATTGATGGATTTGGTATGACATATTGCTTCACATTATGTTAAATAAAAAATTGAATAGCGGCCATACAATATAATACGAATTAGAGGACGTATAGAATCAAACTTCTTACCCGGTCATACAGTAGCATACGAATTGGATGAGGTAACTTATCATATACACTACCGGTCAAAAGTTTTAGAAAACCTACTCATTCAAGGGTTTTTCTTTATTTTTACTATTTTCTAAATTGGAGAATAATAGTGAAGACATCAACATTATGAAATAACACACATGGAATCATGTAGTCACCCAAAAAGTGTTAAACAAACCAAAATATATTTTATATTTGAGATTCTTCAAATAGCCACCCTTTTCCTTGATGACAGCTTTGCACACTCTTGGCATTCTCTCAACCAGCTTCACCTGAAATGCTTTTCCAACAGTCTTGAAGTATTTCCCACATATACTGAGCACTTTTTGGCTGCTTTTCCTTCACTCAGTGATCCGACTCATCCCAAACCATCTCAATTGTGGAGGCCAGGTCATCTGATGCAGCACTCCATCACTCTCCTTCTTGGTAAAATAGCCCTTACACAGCCTGGAGGTGTGTTGGGTCATTGTCCTGTTGAAAAACAAATGATAGTCCCACTAAGCCCAAACCAGATGGGATGGCGTATCGCTGCAGAATGCTGTGGTAGCCATGCTGGTTAAATGTGAATTCTAAATAAATCACAGACAGTGTCACCAGCAAAGCACCCCCACACCATAACACCTCCTCCTCCATGCTTTATGGTGGGAAATACACATGCAGAGATCATCCGTTCACCCACACCGCGTCTCACAAAGACATGGCGGTTGGACCCAAAAACCTTGGTCATCATGTCAAAAGGTGGCTATTTGAAGAATCACAAATATAAAATATGTGTTATGTCATAGTTTTGATGTCTTCACTATTATTCTACAATGTAGAAAATAGTAAAAATAAAGAAAAACCCTTGAATGAGTAGGTGTTCTAAAACTTTTGACCGGTGGTGTATCTTGGAGGATGTACAGTCGTGGTCAAAAGTTTTGAGAATGACAAAAGTATTGGTCTTCACAAAGTTTGCTGCTTCAGAGTTTTTAGATGTTAGTATGGTATACTGAAGTATAATTACAAGCATTCCATAAGTGTCAAAGGCTTGTGTTGACAATTACATTAAGTTTATGCAAAGAGTCAATATTTGCAGTGTTGACACTTCTTTTTCAAGACCTCTGCAATCCGCCTGGCATGCTGTCAATTAACTTCTGGGCCACATCCTGACTGATGGCAGCCCATTCTTGCATAATCAATGCTTGGAGTTTGTCAGTATTTGTGGGTTTTTGTTTGTCCACCCGCCTCTTGAGGATTGACCACAAGTTCTCAATGGGATTAAGGTCTGGGGAGTTTCCTGGCCATGGACCCAACGTTTCCATGTTTTGTTCCCCGAGCCACTAAGTTATCACTTTTGCCTTATGGCAAGGTGCTCCATCATGCTGTAAAAGGCATTGTTCGTCACCAAACTGTTCTTGGATGGTTGGGAGAAGTTGCTCTCGGAGGATGTGTTGGTACCATTCTTTAATCATGGCAGTGTTCTTAGGCAAAATTGTGAGTGAGCCCACTCCCTTGGCTGAGAAGCAACCCCACACATGTATAGTCTCAGGATGCTTTACTGTTGGCATGATACAGGACTGATGGTAGCGCACACCTTGTCTTCTCCGGACAAGCTTTTTTCCGGATGCCCCAAACAATCGGAAAGGGGTTTCATCAGAGAAAATGACTTTACCCCAGTCCTCAGCAGTCCAATCCCTGTACCTTTTGCAGAATATCAGTCTGTCCCTGATGTTTTTCCTGGTGAGAAGTGGCTTCCTCGCTGCCCTTCTTGACACCAGGCCATCCTCCAAATGTCTTCGCCTCACTGTACGTGCAGATGCACTCACACCTGCCTGCTGCCATTCCTGAGCAAGCTCTGCACTGGTGGTGCACCGATCCCGCAGCTGAATCAACTTTAGACGGTCCTGGCGCTTGCTGGACTTTCTTGGGCGCCCTGAAGCCTTCTTCACAACAATTGAACCTCTCTCCTTGAAGTTCTTGATGATTCGATAAATGGTTGATTTATGTGCAATCTTTCTAGCAGCAATATCCTTGATTGTGAAGCCCTTTTTGTGCAAAGCAATGATGACGGCACGTGTTTCCTTGCAGGTAACCATGGTTAACAGAGGAAGAACAATGATTTCAAGCACCACCCTCCTTTTAAAGCTTCCAGTATGTTATTTTAACTCAATCAGCATGACAGAGTGATCTCCAGTCTTGTCCTCGTCAACACTCTCACCTGTGTTAACGAGAGAATCACTGACATGATGTCAGCTGGTCCTTTTGTGGCAGGGCTGAAATGCAGTGGAAATGTTTTTTGGGGGATTAAGTTCATTTTCATGGCAAATAGGGACTTTGCAATTAATTGCAATTCATCTGATCACTCTTCATAACATTCTGGAGTTTATGCAAATTGCCATCATAAAAACTGAGGCAGCAGACTTTGTGAAAATTAATATTTGTGTCATTTTCAAAACCTTTGACAACGACTGTATATTATTAAATGTCTTTCTCTGAGACCAGGTTGCTTGTCCCGTTGTAATAACAAAGGAGAATTTCGGGGAGAATTTACGCTGATGGTTAGAACTAATGACAAAGGTTAGGAGAATTACCGTAAAACGTTATGATAACCTTTCGATTGCTAGACAGTCACGATATACACCTACCTATCCTCCCCGACCAACCTCCCTACTTTTGTTTCTGTCTAAAGTACATAACTAGACTGCTAGTACATATCATACGGGGAGGAAAAAAATACGTATAGTATGCCTTGTATGGCTCTGAGGCCAGGGTGCTGAATAAGGTCACTGATGGTGTCACAGTAATGCTAAATAGAAATGAAGTACTTGTGCCAATACTATCTTAACTATCAATGTCAACATTGCATTGTTGTGACATGTATTTCATTGTTAAATATATTTATTAATTGAGGTGTTAAGACATTTGCAGCAGAAAACACATAACCAGAGCAGAATTGACTTCACATGCTCAACTTTACACTTGCCAGAAAACAAAACGTGTTTCTGTAAAAAGTTTAATTAAAATTAAAGTCACTAATTCTGTCATTTATTTGCCCACATGAGAGATTAAGAAATATTGATTAGCAGAAAAAATAAAATAATCATGAAGCTGAGAAAACTAGGTTGCTGTATCACTACACAGTACAATGCTAGAAGAAAAGACTCTTCAGTGAATATATTGCCACATGTTCATGGAATGAGTATTTACTGGAATATGTGGCAGAAATACCACAGACTTTAACTCGGTGTCAAGTGATCAAGGCACACTGTGGTGCCCCCAAGCCCAAGGCGTCATTGTATACATTTTTTGCCAGCCAATCGATAGTCAGCTATGACTATCGATTGGCTGGCAAAAATTAGACAATGATGCTTTGGGCTTGGGGGCACCACAGTGTGCCTTGATCACTTGACAGTTTGCCTTGATCAGTGGGAGTCACAATGTATATATATATAACATTATATTCGTTGCAAGAATTTTGTATAATAATTTCAATTGAAAACTCAACGTTTTGAATCCGGTGTCGTTTTGTGTATCAGTTCATACACCATGTGCCATGGAATCGGTACATCAAAAATCTGTTCCCAACTATTTTGCAAGCTGTATGGCACAGCTATACATTTGTTGGTATACATTTTTATTCATCACAATTTTCTTTAACCAATTTTGGTCTTTAATGCAGGGCCGACATGTTTCTTACTTTCTCCCCCTTCTACTTGCCTCTTCCATTTTTGCGGGAAATGCTGCAATGAAAAGGTTGTAATTTTGGATAGAGCAAACATTTCCATATATTTTTGGTAGCTGCATGTGTGACATAACTCCACCAGTCCTATTTATGATATAAGATTATACCATTGTTGTTTTTTTCAAATTAGTATATTTGAGTTTAACCATAATATTTGTTGTAATATTTGTTCTGTCTTTTCTGTTGGATGAAACTGAAATTGCAACCAACTTTCTATGGCTTGTTTTAAAAATAGCGATATTTTGGAGATTATTTCACTTTCAAATAACCGAAAGTGAGAGGTTGTATTCGGAATAAAGGGAAAAAGGGCATTCTTGAACACGGGGTGAGCCATTCTTACTAATCTGTTAGAGAACCAGTTTCTATTTAAGTATAGCTTTTGTATGACTGAAGCCTATTAGCGAGAGGTCTAATGTTTTAATATTGAATAATTTCTGCCCTCTGAATTCATATTTATTATATAAATACGTCCGTATAACTTTGTCTGGCTTGAATATTTTTTGCTCATATAATTTAAAAAACTAGTTGTTAGGTCTAGGCAGGGCCATAAGCAAGTAGGTAAACTGGGATATGACTAAAGAGTTAATCAGGGTGACTTTTCCACACATAGACAGGTATTTTGCTTTCCATGGTAGCAAGGTCTTATCTATTAACATTTATTGTAGTGAGACCATTTCTTTTGTTCAGGATATGAATACAGAGTGTGTCCACTTCACCATCAGACCATTTTATTGGTAAAAGTTGGTAAAAGTTATATTTTTAGGGATCCAATACGTAATATAGTACAGTTATCATAATTTAGTTGTAATCCCGAGGTTAGAACGATCATCTAGATCCTCTATGTGGGATCGAAATTCTGGATTTAAAAGAAAACATGAATCAACAGCTCTGGATTTCTAGCCCCTTGACATTATTGTTGGATCTGATTTTAATAGCTAACATTTCAATGGCAATAATAAATAGATATGCTGATAATGGACAACCTTGTTTTACTCCTCTTAACAGTTTAATACTTTCTAAGAAGTAGCCATTATTTACTATTTTACACCTAGGGTTACTATACATAACTTTAACCCATTGTATAAGAGATGATCCAAAATTGAAATATTCAAGGCACAAAATTATTGTTGTCTATCAACAATGACAAGCCACCCGGGT
The DNA here is from genome assembly GCF_964263955.1 of Coregonus lavaretus. Lineage (NCBI taxonomy): Eukaryota > Metazoa > Chordata > Actinopteri > Salmoniformes > Salmonidae > Coregonus > Coregonus lavaretus. The sequence continues at coordinate 15,838,815 of NC_139993.1, forward strand.
CTGACAATCTGGATGGAAAATTACTGAGGATAATAGCGGACGATATTGCCACTCCTATTTGCCACATCTTCAATTTAAGCCTACTAGAAAGTGTGTGCCCTCAGGCCTGGAGGGAAGCTAAAGTCATTCCGCTACCCAAGAATAGTAAAGCCCCCTTTGCTGGCTCAAATAGCCGACCAATCAGCCTGTTACCAACCCTTAGTGAACTCTGGAAAGAATTGTGTTTGACCAGATACAATGCTATTTCACAGTCAACAAACTGACAAAAGACTTTCAGCTTCTTATAGGGAAGGACACTCAACAAGCACAGCACTTACACAAATGACTGATGATTGGCTGAGAGAAATTGATGATAAAATGATTGTGGGGGCTGTCTTGTTAGACTTCAGTACAGCTTTTGACATTATCGATCATAGTCTGCTGCTGGAAAAACGTATGTGTTATGGCTTTACACCCCCTGCTATAATGTGGATAAAGAGTTACATGTCTAACAGAACACAGAGGGCCTTACATTTTTCCATCTTTACTAACAACATCCAGGCTCTGTTGTAGCCGGCCGTGACCGGGAGACCCATGGAGCGGCGCACAATTGGCCCAGCATCGTCCAGGGTAGGGGAGGGAATGGCCGGCAGGGATGTAGCTCAGTTGGTAGAGCATGGTGTTTGCAACGCCAGGGTTGTGGGTTCGATTCCCACGGGGGTCCAGTATAAAAATAAATAAAAATAATAATAATAATGTATGCGCTCTGGATACAAGCGTCTGCTAAATGACGTAAATGTAAATGTAAACATGCCACTGGCTTTGAGTAAAGCCAGTGTGTCTATGTATGTGGATATCTCAACACTATACACTTCAGCTACTACAGCAACTGAAATAACTGCAACACTTAACAAAGAGTTGCAGTTAGTTTCGGAATGGGTAGCAAGGAATAAGTTAGTCCTAAATATTTCCAAAACTAAAAGCATTGTATTTGGGACAAATCATTCACAAAACCCTAAACCTCAACTACATCTCTTAATGAATGATGTGGAAATTGAGCAAGTTGAGGTGACTAAACTGCTTGGAGTAACCCTGGACTGTAAACTGTCATGGTTAAAACATATTGATACAACAGTAGCTAAGATGGGGAGAAGTCTCTCCATAACAAAGCACTGCTCTGCCTTCTTAATAACACTATCAACAAGGCAGGTCCTACAGGCCCTAGTTTTGTCGCACCTAGACTACTGTTCAATAGTGTGGTCAGGTGCCACAAAGAGGGACGTGGGAAAATTGCAGTTGGCTCAGAACAGGGCAGCACGGCTAGCCCTTAAAAGTACACGTAGAGGTAACATTAATGACATGCATGTCAATCTCTCATGGCTCAAAGTGGAAGAGAGATTGACTTCATCACTACTTGTTTTTGTAAGAGGTGTTGACAAGCTGAATGTACCGAGCTGTCTGTTTAAAATACTAGCACACAGCTCGGACACCCATGCATACCCCACAAGACATGCCACCAGAGGTCTCTTCACAGTCCCCAAGTTGAGAACAGACTATGGGAGGCGCACAGTACAGCCATGACTACATGGAACTCTATTCCACATCAAGTAACTAATGCAAGCAGTAGAATCAGATTTTAAAAAACAGGTTAAAATACACCTTATGGAACAACAGGGACTGGGAAGAGACAAAGACAAGGGTATAGACACATGCATACGCACACATTGTGATATTGTTGTATGGTGTATTAAACATTTTGTATTGTAGATAGGTAGTGGTGTAATAATGTTATATGATGTACTGTTTAATCTTTTGTTTTATATGTAATGTAAGTGCTTTAATATGTTTTGGCCCCAGCTAATGGGGATCCCTAATAAATACAAATTAAAATACATGTGTCGACGAGGAATTTACGAACTGAGCGTTGATGTCGGATTCAAGTGACGAAGACGACGAGGCTATACAACAAGTGCCAGTATAGCAAGCAGCTGTGGTACAAGAGCGAGATGAAACCTTCTGCGCCAAGTGCTTTCTAGAAGATCATGGACATTGTGCTGTCCGGCCTGAAGTGGGCGCCACACTACCTTGACGATATCACGGATCATACGATGTTCCATACGATGTTCCTTCAGCAGTTTGATTAGGCGCGGCCCTATCGCAGATCGTGGATGGAGAAAAATGACCAGTTGCTTACGCATTAAAGACCCTGTCAGCCACTGAACAGAGATACTCAGTCGGAGAAAGAATAGCGCTGGCTTGTGTATGAAGCATGGAGAAATGTCACGTACACTTGTTCGGATGACCATTTAATCTCAGAACAGATCATCAGGCCTGACCACTCTTCTGTTGGCCTCAGGAACAGGAAGATTGTCACGGATCCCCCCGGTACTTCTGCTCATTCCGTTCACCAGCTCCGGAGGTCTACGTCACCGGCCTTCTAGGTGTCACTGAACTAGATCGTTATCACCAATCCCGGACTGTCTTGTCTCATTATGCACACCTGGTTCCCATTCTCCCTGATTAGTATGTGTATATATGTGCCCTCTGCTCCACATTGCCCTTGTCGATAATTGTCCCATGTCCGTTGGTCTCGTGAGTACCGTGTATTGTGCTCTTGTTGTACACGGGTCTCGTCCCGTGTATTGTGTAGAGGTTACACCTCACTCTTTGTTTGGGTTACATCCCTTTGATATATATATCTATATGTGTTTGTGTTAGGTGGAGTAAATAAAACCCCTAATACGTATTCCTGCGCCTGTCTTCTAATCATTATACAACGTGACAAAGATGGCCCATGAGAATCTCCAGATGGTCAGATCGGTTTGCCTAGTACACGTACAACACAGAGTTTCGCCCAGGACAGTCAAACAATGTTGTAAATCCTTTCGAGACTTGTGTCACAAGACGTTGTCACGGGGGAGTCTTACTTCGACAAGGAAGAAGATGAGCTCTTCATTCAGCAGACCTTCATTGATTAGCTACAAGCAGCCATCATACCTGAAGAGCTTGCAAGAGAAACACTTCAAGATCCAGTACTAAGTGAAGTGCTACGCTACATGAAAGAAGGATTGAAAGGTCCACCAACAGACGTACTACTCAGTCCATACTACATGGTAAGAGAAAAACTTTTCAGTTGAAAACATAATGTGTTGCAAGGAGAGACCGTACTATTGTACCAATCATTTTCAGACACAGAGTCCTCACCCAATCACATGAAGGACACCCAGGAACAAATATACAGTCCTTTCGCAGCAACGTATGGTGGCCAAAATTGGACAACGACATCACCAACTTCGTAAAACACTGTGTGGCCTGCACACTGAGTGAGAAATCACTCCTACCAGAGAAACTGCCACTAAAACCAACACCGTGGCCTAAAGAACCTTGGGAGAAGATCCAAGTGGACATCTTTGGAGAACTACAAGTAGCTCCAGCTCACGAGAAGTACCTGATCGTTGTGACAGACTTGTACAGCAAATGGCCACAGCAACAGTGATTAATGGACTTTCAAATCTGTTCACATGATGGGGCCAGCCTCGAGTTCTAGTGACTGATAATGGCCCGCAATTCCAAGCTGACTTCACATCCTACTTGGAGAAGAAAGTAATCATACACCAGAAGACCCTGTTGTACCATCCAATAGCCAATACAGGTGTGGAGAGGTTTAACAATGTCCTGAACTATGGTCTTCATGCCCTGCTCCAAGAAGGAATACAGTTCTCTGACACACTGAAAACCCTACTCTTGAGCTACAGATCAACGCCTCACAAGGTGACAGGAAAAACACCCGCCGAGCTCATGATTGGAAGAACCTTGAGAGTCCTGCTGGATACAGTCCGTCCATCCTTTGCAGCTGACAAACCACCTGACGACGCAAAGCTACAGGAAGAAATACAGAAACGCCAGAGAAAGAGGATCCTTCTCTACAAATTGGAGACCGTGTTTGGGTAAAGAGACCACTGAGAGGACAAGCTAAAACCCAGTTTGTCTGGCCCTTACAGAATCATCGCTCGACATCGCAGATACATCTTCCAGCTTCATGATGGAACCTTCTGGAACTCAAGAAGGCTGTTTTGTAAAAACCAGCCTGTTGAAGAAGAAATGGATGCTGAGGTGTTCATTCCACAACCTGACCATGTTCAATGTCAAGAGCAGCACATTCAAGGACAAAGATCACAAGAAGAAGAGAGCCACAAGCAGAGCCACAACCAGCTCGTGAAAGAAGACTATCTGCTAGACTCCATGACTTTATCTTGACTTAGGGTCTTAGTTAAAGAAGGGGGAAATGTAGGACCTGACTGACTACACAGTTCATAGTTTAGTTATAGGACTACAATTACCAATGTTCATATTAATGGAAGGGATGTTAATATCTGTTTCCTACAAATGATTTGCCTAGCATTGTTGTCTTATTTCCAAGCCACTATATACTATAATTTAGACAAATCAATAATTAGCCCCGTTAAGAATGACTAGGCACCACTCGACTTTCTGGAGTTACTATGGCTGAGAGCGTCTTGAGAACTTTCATAACCATGGTCTGAAACAAGCGAGTGACGTAGGTGCAACTCATGAATGTGGCACACTATTCCCTACATAGTGCAGAACTTTTGACCAGACCCCTATGGGCCCTGGTCAAAAGTAGAGCACTTTATAGGGAATAGGGTGTCATTTTGGATGCAAACCCAGTCTTCACGTAAAGACGGTTACAGGGTCAACCACACAAAATTGCAGGATTTAAAAGATAGAATCAATGAAGCAGGACTATGTCTCTTGCTAGAATTTAACCGCTGGTTACACAGGCTCACTAGTTCAGATAAGGGCTAAATGAAAATCACTTTTAACCTACAGTTTCATACCATCATAATCATAATTGTATTATATTTATGGCCAACTATCGAATTCAGCTATATGGGAGTTTATTTAGTAATCATCCAGAAACTAGAAAGGAGCCTGGTATCACAATGCCTTACTTGTTGTAAGCATGTATGAGCCCTAATGTCTGTGTTATACATGTATACGCAACGATTTTTTGAAACACTCTAATTTTGACAGGATCATTATGAAATGACAAAGGTGCATAAACATGTCAGAATTCACATATGACGCCATTGTTCTAGCACTATCTAGGGAGTTTTAAAACTATGGCGCGCAATAAATCAGCACAATCTACTTTTAAAAGAAATATTTTTTTATTGGCGGCGTATGGTAGCTAAAATTGGGATCATGTATACTGTGCTAATGATGATACAGAAGCAGAGTAACAGAGAGCAATGTACAATACGTGGAACTTAGCAAATGAGGCATTTGTCATAAGCGCATGGGGGCCGCTATTTTTATGCACTTCCGCTATTTTACTAAGACATTGGGCTCTATTCAATCCGTAGAGCTGAATATCCGCTTTATAGCACGATTGACAATTAAAGGCAATGTTCCGGCGGTAAACACTGCATACTGTATGTCGGCCCAATCGGAAATTACCTTTACATTTTAATACAGATCTTCCACGATACTTCGGCTATACGGATTGAATCCGTATAGGTTTATGCTTATGACAAGTCTTACAATGCATTATACTGCATCATAATGCATTATACCTGTCTGTGTTAAGTGTTACCGACCACATACATTGGAGACAGAGAAAATACAAATTTGTGTCCAGTTGAGCAACCTTTCCGTCTTCTGAATACTAGTTTAAATAATAGTCTGTATTGCAGCAGTGATGTTGGGAACGAGGCCATCTAATTATTGTTTTCAGAGAAACAGTGACAGTTCCAATCCACTCAACATAGGGGAATCAGAGTTGTTACATCGATAGCAGCACTATGACTACCCACCAGACACTCCCAGCTGGAGAAACTGTGAGATCAAGCAGCATCTTTACAGGTCACTTTGACAACCATTTAAACCAACTAGTGATATGTTGCCTTCACTTATTGCATCTATAAAACATATCTAGGGCTTAAAGGGATAGTTCACCCAAATTACAAAATTACCTTGGTTTCCTTACCATGCAAGCAGTCTATGGACAAGGTAAGCCCGCAGTCCATGCTTTGGTTTTGCTGTCTTACCTTGTCCATAGACTGCTTACAGGGTAAGGAAACCACTATGTAATTTAATAATATGGGTGAACAAACCCTTTAAGCTTTGTTGCACTGGACTTGATGTCCATTTTAATTGAGTTGTATGTCCTAGAGACAGAGAAACTACAGCAAATTATGGTTGACTAATTAATCCATTACATCATACGGTCCCGAGGGAACGCTGCGTTAACTTTAGTCATTTCTGTAACGATCTCGGTTCGACAGACGCTGGGAGACGGGAAGCAAGTACAGGGTGATGATTTAATAAATAAAAGACATGGAACAAAACACGGACAGCGTCTGAACAGAGGAAACGAAACAACATCAATGCAGACATAGGGATCAACCTGGGGAACAGACAGATATAGAAGGGGCAATCAACAAAGGGAAGGAGTCCAGGTGAGTCCAATGAGCGCTGATGCGCGTAACGATGGTGACAGGTTTGCGTAATGATGGGCCCTCGAGCGCCAGGGAGGGGGAGGGGGAGCAGGAGTGACAGTACCCCCCCCCCCCCCTCTAGGGACGCCACTCAGCGTCCCACCTGGGCAAGCCTGACGGGCTGGCCGAGGCATGGAAGCCGGACGAGCCAGCAGAGGCGCGGGAACCTGTCGAGCTTGACGGGCCGGCTGAGGCATGGGAGCCTCACGAGCCGGCCGAGGAGTGGGAACCTGTCGAGCCTGACGGACTGGCCGAGGCGTGGGAGCCTGACGAGCCGGCTGAAGCGTGGAAGCCTGACGAGCCGGCTGAGGCGTGGAAGCCTGACATGCCGGCTGAGGCGTGGGAGCCTGACGAGCCGGCTGAGGCGTGGAAGCCTGACGAGCCGGCTGAGGCGTGGAAGCCTGACGAGCCGGCTGAGGCATGACGTGGGATGGGAGCCTGCCGAGCCAACCGAGGCAAGGAATCCTCTCGAGCCAGTTAAGGCGTGGAAGCCCAACGAGCCAGCTGAAGCACCCCCGGTTCCTTCGGCCGCGGAACCTGGACCCGACATCACCAACAAAAAAACTTCCTGACGCTTACAATATTGGTGTCTGCATTCTGTAACGATCTCGGTTCGACAGACGCTGGGAGACGGGAAGCAAGTACAGGGTGATGATTTAATAAATAAAAGACATGGAACAAAACACGGACAGCGTCTGAACAGGGGAAACGAAACAACATCAATGCAGACATAGGGATCAACCTGGGGAACAGACAGATATAGAAGGGGCAATCAACAAAGGGTGTGCGTAATGATGGGCAGCCTGACGCCCTCGAGCGCCAGGGAGGGGGAGCAGGAGCAGGCGTGACAATTTCACAAATATGAAAAAACAGCCCACAATGGAATGATAATTCCAGCGCAACACTAAAAAAGAAAAATAGCTCTGGTTGAGTTTTACCTTTAATAAACTGATAAATGTTGTGCTTTCAAGGAAATAGTATAATCAAAATTATAAATGTTCTAATTAGATACAATGACTTTTGCTATCCCTGTGTGGCCATTTCGGAAACTGATTTTTACCTGCATTGAATACATGCCAACAATCGGAGTGCTTTGTGTTGAATTGCGGGCAAAGAGTTTTAAGTACGTTTTCCACAAGTCACCACTGAGAGGATCCTTTGTGATGTGAACTGCCCAAAAGCTCCCCTACTGTCAGTCAGAAGCGACACGAACAATCACAAATTAGGTTAGGCCAAGGGTTCACCATCAAATTGAACAACCTATGTTTGAGGATAATTTAAAGCACAAAAAGGCTGTTTATAATTGACATGTAAAGTGAATGCAGGTCACGTCAAGACAAAACAATAACATCAAATCAAATCAAATTGTATTTGTCATATGCGCCGAATACAACAGGTGTAGACCTTACAGTGAAATGTTTAGTTACAAACCCTTAACCAACAATGCAGTTTTAAGAAAAATAAGTGTTTAGTAGAAAATAGATAAGTAAAAAAAATTTTAAGAGCAGCAGTAAAATAACAGTAGCGAGGTTATATACAGCGGGTACCGGTACAGAGTCAATGTGCGGGGGCACAGGTTAGTCAAGGTAATTGGTAATATGTACATGTAGGTAGAGTTGAAGTGACTATGTATAGATAATAAACAGAGAGTAGCAGCAGCGTAAAAGACGGGGGACGACGACAAAGCAAATAGTCCGGGTAGCCATTTGATCAGCTGTTCAGGAGTCTTATGGCTTGGGGGTAGAAGCTGTTGAGAAGCATTTTGGACCTAGACTTGGCGCTCCGGTACCGCTTGCTGTGCGGTAGCAGAGAGAACAGTCTATGACTAGGGTGGCTGGAGTCTGTGACTCCAGCCACATACTGTAAGGTTATATTAACATAAGGTAATATTTAAATGATTACATCTACAGAAGATCTACATCTTCAAAAGATTTCAGATGGTTTTGATCACTTTTTTCAAAACGTAGTAAAATACTATAAAAATATTATAAACCCCCTCCATACATCACCATTTTATGTGAGTTAAGGTCCTCCAGATTCTCGCGTTAGGCTACTGGTAGAGCTTTAGCTTTATACTGTACTTTAATTGTACATCATATCTGTGAAAATACAGACAGTACACATCTGTGCAATATGGTTTGTGAATAGTATATCAGGTATAATTATGATTAACAAACACATTAGCTTCATTTAACTTAAAGGCCCAGTGCAGTCAAAAAAGTGATTTTCCTTTTATATATATATATATATATATTTTTTTTTTAAATCTTTATTTTAACAGGGAAAAACAGACTGAGACCTGGATCTCTTTTACGGCTGTGCCCTGTGTAAACATGTTGACATGTACAGTTTTAGACATACAGACAAGAACATTTCAAACATACAAAACAAAAACACAATTCAACAGAAACAATCACAGACAACATCATATTGGTCCTCCATAACATTTTTAAATGGGCAAGGGACACCAGAGTGTCTAACTTAAGTTGGATCTGCAGTTTGTTCCATAAATAAGGTGCAAAGGAACTGAAGGCAGTCCTACCCAACTCTGTGGAGACCACAGAAGTCTCTAATGAAATCCACATCTGTGATCTGGTTTTAAAATTTAGTATATCTAGTGGAAATTAATGATGATATATATGGAGGTAGTTTTAAAAGAAGTGCTTTATAAATAAACAAGAGAGCATGTTGCTCTCGCCTCACAGATAGAGAGGCCCAACCCATATGTTGATATAGGATACAGTGATGAGTTTTGTAACTATCACCCGTGATAAACCTGAGTGCACAATGGTAAATAGCATCCAGTTGTTTTAATGTGTTTGCCGATGCATGCATATAGATAATATCACCATAATCTAAAACGGACATAAAAGTAGCCTGCACAATTTGTTTTCTATTTACGGAGGACAGACAAGCCCTGTTTCTGTAAAGGAACCCTATCTTGAATTTGAGCTTTTTTCCCAATTCAGTAATATGTTTTTTAAAAGAAAGCCTATCATCTAACCATACCCCTAAGTATTTATATGCAGAGACCTGTTTGATTTGAGTACCATCCAAGCTAGTGATTACAAAAGTGTTTCTAATTGAGAAAAAACATGACATTTGTTTTCTTAGCGTTTAAAACAAGTTTAAGCTGTAAAAGAGACCCCTGTAGTATCCTAAAATCAGACTCCATCTGCATTAAAGCTTGGTCCGCTGTTGGAGCAATAGAGTACATCACTGTGTCATCTGCATATAAATGGAATTTACAATATCTGACATCATCACCAATGTTGTTTATATAAAGTGAGAACAATAGTGGGCCAATTATTGAACCCTGAGGGACCCCTTTAAGTAACTGTAAGGGGTCAGACTTGACCCCGTCGACCATGACGGCCTGAGTTCTATCTTTAAAATAGTCATAAAACCATCGACAGGCATCAGTGCCCAGTCCTATAGATGACAGCTTACTCAAAAGGATAGCATGGTCTACAGTGTCAAAAGCTTTTGACAAATCTACAAACAACGCAGCACAGTGCTTTCTATCATCTAAGGCATTTGCAATATCATTTACAACAAGCATAGTGGCCGATGTGGTACTGTGTTTAGATCTAAAACCAGATTGATTGGGGCTAAACATACTGTTAACAGAAAGAGAAGATTGTAACTGTTTGTTGACTATAGATTCTACGATCTTTGCCAGACAAGGGAGCCTAGAGATGGGTCGATAGTTATCCAAATCACTACCGTCACCTCCCTAATGTAATGGCAGAACAAAAACTGCTTTCCACACCTTAGGGATATTTCCTGTGCTTAATGTTAGATTAAAAATGTGTGTCACTGAACCAGCAATGATAGGTGCAGCACACTTAAGTAAGTACGGGTCTAAATTGTCAGCGCCTAAGGATTTCTTAGTATCAATGGCACACAGGGCAGCTAGAACCAGTTATTTTCTGGAAACTAAAAACAGGGTTACCATTTTTCAGAGTAACAGTTGAAAAGCAAGACGAAAAATCAACTAACTGGCCAGTACCACAATGGCCACTTTTCTTTTAAAATAAAAAACCAGCAGAGATGAAATGCTTATTAAAAGCATCACAAATATCATTTTTTTCACTTAGAATACAGGAGTCTGAGATAATTTTCTTAGGAAGAGAAACAGCAGAATTCCCCCGTTTCAGTGAATTAACGGTTTTCCAGAATTTTGCAGGATCTCCTGCAGAATCTGTCATAGCATTAAGGAAGTAATTTGATTTAGCCTTTTTGACAGCTGCAGTACATTTATTTCTCAATTGCCTAAAAAACAGCCAATCAGCTGGAGTACCTGTTTTCCTCGCCAAGGCCCAGGCCCGATTCTTTTGCAGAAAAAGACCTGACAATTCAGGAGAGAACCAAGAACTGGTTCGGTTTCTTACTCTGTGATTCTTAAGCGGGGCATGTTTATCAGACATAGAGGTAACAATAGAAGAGAAAAAAGCAAGGGCTAAAACCGGGTCCAGAAAGCAGCAAGTGGATAAAAGCTCAGAGTGATATAAGTCAAGGATAAAAGCTTGCTGTGAGAAATGTTTATAATTTCTCTTAGAGATTATACAGGGATCAGAGTGTTTCAGCCTGGTATCTCTAATACAAGCAATAGAGCAGTGGTCACTGATATCATTAGAAAAAACCCCACTGGCTGTGTATTTATGGGGGTATTTGTTAGAATAATGTCTAGTAGATTAAATTTTACTGGATTCTTAAAGTTGGGACGGGTTGGTTTAGTTATCAGCTGAGTTAGATTTAGCTCAGTACAAATATCTTTTAATTTATCGGATACTGGTGAAAGCCAATCCAGGTTAAAATCTCCCAAAATCAGTAATTCAGAGTTTGCATAGTTAGACAGTATATCAGATAATTTGCATAGAGTACAAGGAGGAGCTGAGGGGGGGCGAAATACCCTTGCTAGAGTTAAATGAGCATTATTACCAAGTACCACATTTAAAACTATATATATATATATATATATATATATATATATATATATATATATATATATATATATATATATATATATATATATATATATATATATTTCGATATAACACTCTGAAATTGTGAAAATAATGATAATGCCCTTTTTATGTAAGAGCTGTTTGAAAAAAAATATGCTGGGATTTCAGCCTGTTCAAGTGGGTTGGTGTTTTTGGCCAGGCGCATTACGTCACCGGGTGGTCTGATTGTAACAGTTAATCTTTGATCTGTATATATCCTCCTACACTGCTGCTGGCCACGCCCGTTCATATTGACATTCCATTGCTCATTGTTGGCAACGTGCAGTTAGGCTACCAAAGATCAAAATATTTCTGGAGTTGGGCTTACTTCCTACTTTAAAGCAAAGAGCAAAAGCAAGATACATTGTGCAGTAGATGGCAGCAAATACAGTGCATTCAGAAAGTATTTAGACCCCTTGACTTTTTCCACATTTTGTTACGTTACAGCCTTATTTTAAAATTGATAAAAATTGTATTTTTTCTCATCAATGTACACACAATATCCCATAATGACAAAGCAAAAACAGGTTTTTAGAAAATGTTGCACATTTATTACAAATAAAAAACAGAAATATCACATTTGCATAAGTATTCAGACCCTTTACTCAGTACTTTGTTAAAATACCTTTGGTAGCGATTACAGCCTCGAGTCTTCTTGGGTATGACGCTACAAGCTTTGCACACCTTTATTTGGGGAGTTTCTCCCATTCTTCTCTGCAGATCCTCTCAAGGTCTATCAGGTTGGATGGGAAGAGTCGCTGCACAGCTATTTTCAGGTCTCTCCAGAGATGTTCAATCGGGTTCAACTCCGGGCTCTGGCTGGGCCACTCAAGGACATTCAGAGACTTGTCCCGAAGCCACTTCTGCGTTGTCTTGGCTGTGTGCTTAGGGTCGTTGTCCTATTGGAAGGTGAACCTTCACCCCAGTCTGAGGTACTGAGCGCTCTGGAGCAGGTTTTCATCAAGGATCTCTCTGTACTTTGCTCCGTTCATCTTTCCCTCGATCTTGGCTAGTAAAAATCAAATCAAATCAAATCAAATGTTATTTGCCACATGCGCCGAATACAACAGGTGTAGACATTACCGTGAAATGCTTACTTACAGCCCTTAACCAACAATGTGTTTATTTCTTAATAAAAAACAACAAAAAAGTGTTGAGAAAAAAAGAGCAGAAGTAAAATAAAATAACAGTAGGGGGGCTATATACAGGGGGGTACCGGTGCAGAGTCAATGTGCGGGGGCACCGGCTAGTTGAGGTAGTTGAGGTAATATGTACATGTGGGTAGAGTTAAAGTGACTATGCATAAATAATTAACAGTGTAGCAGCAGCGTAAAAATATGGGGTGGGGGTGCAAATAGTCCTGGTAGCCATGATTAGCTGTTCAGGGGTCTTATGGCTTGGGGGTAGAGGCTGTTGAGAAGCCTTTTGGACCTAGACTTGGCGCTTCGGTATAGCTTGCCGTGCGGTAGCAGAGAGAAAAGTCTATGACTAGGGTGGCTGGAGTCTATGACAATTTTGAGGGCCTTCCTCTGACACCGCCTGGTATAGAGGTCCTGGATGGCAGGAAGCTTGGCCCCAGTGATGTACTGGGCCGTACGCAGTACCCTCTGTAGTGCCTTGCAGTCGGAGGCCGAGCAGTTGCCAGACCAGGCGGTGATGCAACCAGTCAGGATGCTCTTGATGGTGCAGCTGTAGAACTTTTTGAGGATCTGAGGACCAATGCCAAATATTTTCAGTCTCCTGAGGGGGAATAGGCTTTGTCGTGCCCTCTTCACAACTATCTTGGTGAGTTTGGACCATGATAGTTCGTTGGTAATGTGGACACCAAGGAACTTGAAGCTCTCAACCTGTTCCACTACAGCCCTGTCGATGAGAATGGGGGCGTGCTCAGTCCTCTTTTTTTTCCTGTAGTCCACAATCATCTCCTTTGTCTTGGTCACGTTGAGGGAGAGGTTGTTATCCTGGCACCATATGGCCAGGTCTCTGACCTCCTCCCTATAGGCTGTCTCATCATTGTCGGTGATCAAGCCTACCACTGTTGTGTCGTCTGCAAACTTAAAGATGGTTTTGGAGTCATGCCTGGCCAAGCAGTCATGAGTGAACAGGGAGTACAGGAGGGGACTGAGCACGCACCCCTGAGGGGCCCCCGTGTTGAGGATCCGCGTGGCAGATGTGTTGTTACCTACCCTTACCATCCGTCAGGAAGTCCAGGATCAAGTTGCAGAGGGAGGTGTTTAGTCCCAGGATCCTTAGCTTAGTGATGAGCTTTGAGGGCACTATGGTGTTGAATGCTGAGCTGTAGTCAATGAATAGCATTCTCACGTAGGTGTTCCTCTTGTCCAGTTGGGAAAGGGCAGTGTGGAGTGCAATAGAGATTGCATTATCTGTGGATCTGTTGGGGCGGTATGCAAATTGGAGTGGGTCCAGGGTTTCTGGGATAATGGTGTTGATGTGAGCCATGACCAGCCTTTCAAAGCACTTCATGGCTACGGGTCGGTAGTCATTTAGGCAGGTTATCTTAGTGTCCTTGGGCACGGGGACTATGGTGGTCTGCTTGAAACATGTTGGTATTACAGACTCAGTCAGGGACATGTTGAAATTGTCGGTGAAGACACTTGCCAGTTGGTCAGCAGATGCTCAGAGTACACGTCCTGGTAATCCGTCTGGCCCTGCGGCCTTGTGAATGTTGACCTGCTTAACAGTCTTACTCATATCGGCTACAAAGAGCGTGATCACATAGTCATCCGGAACAGCTGGTGTTCTCATGCATGCTTCAGTGTTGCTTGCCTCGAAGCGAGCATAGAAGTGGTTTAGCTCGTCTGGTAGGCTTGTGTCACTGGGCAGCTCGCGGCTGTGCTTCCCTTTGTAGTCTGTAATAGTTTTCAAGCCCTGTCACATCCGACGAGCGTCAGAGCCAGTGTAGTACGATTCAATCTTAGTCCTGTATTGACTCTTTGCCTGTTTGATGGTTCGTCGGAGGGCATAGCGGGATTTCTTATAAGCGTCCGGGTTAGAGTCCCGCTCCTTGAAAGCGGCAGCTCTACCCTTTAACTCAGTGCGGATGTTGCCTGTAATCCATGGCTTCTGGTTGGGGTATGTACGTACGGTCACTGTGGGGACGACGTCATCGATGCACTTATTGATGAAGCCAGTGACTGATGTTGTGTACTCCTCAATGCTATCTGAAGAATCCCGGAAAATTTTCCAGTCTGTGCTAGCGAAACAGTCCTGTAGCTTAGCATCAGCGTCATCTGACCACTTTTTTTTTAACTGAGTCACTGGTGCTTCCTGCTTTAGTTTTTGCTTAAAGTGGAAAACCACACTACAGGCTGATCCAAATTTGATGTAATGTCCTTAAAACAAGTCAAAATGAGGCTCAGTAGTGTGTGTGGCCTCCACGTGCCTGTATGACCTCCCTACAACGCCTGGGCATGCTCCTGATGAGGTGGCGGATGGTCTCCTGAGGGATCTCCTCCCAGACCTGGACTAAAGCATCCGCCAACTCCTGGACAGTCTGTGGTGTAACGTGGCGTTGATGGATGGAGCGAGACATGATGTCCCAGATGTGCTCAATTGGATTCAGGTCTGGGGAACGGTCCATAGCATCAATGCTTTCCTCTTTCAGTAACTGCTGACACACTCCAGCCACATGAGGTCTAGCATTGTCTTGCATTAGGAGGAACCCAGGGCCAACCGCACCAGCATATGGTCTCACAAGGGCTCTGAGGATCTCATCTCGGTACCTAATGGTAGTCAGGCTACCTCTGGCGAGCACATGGAGGGCTGTGCGGCCCCCCAAAGAAATGCCACCCCACACCATGACTGACCCACCGCCAAACCGGTCATGCTGGAGGATGTTGCAGGCAGCAGAAAGTTCTCCACGGCGTCTCCAGACTCTGTCACGTCTGTCACATGTGCTCAGTGTGAACCTGCTTTCATCTGTGAAGAGCACAGGGCACCAGTGGCGAATTTGCCAATCTTGGTGTTCTCTGGCAAATGCCAAACATCCTGCACGGTGTTGGGCTGTAAGCACAACCCCCACCTGTGGACGTCGTGCCCTCATACCACCCTCATGGAGTCTGTTTCTGACCGTTTGAGCAGACACATGCACATTTGTGGCCTGCTGGAGGTCATTTTGCAGGGCTCTGGCAGTGCTCCTCCTGCTCCTCCTTGCACAAAGGCGGAGGTAGCGGTCCTGCTGCTGGGTTTTTGCCCTCCTACGGCCTCCTCCACATCTCCTGATGTACTGGCCTGTCTCCTGGTAGCGCCTCCATGCTCTGGACACTACGCTGACAGACACAGCAAAAATTTCTTGCCACAGCTCGCAATGATGTGCCATCCTGGATGAGCTGCACTACCTGAGCCACTTGTGTGTGTTGTAGACTCCGTCTCATGCTACCACTAGAGTGAAAGCACCGCCAGCATTCAAAAGTGACCAAAACATCAGCCAGGAAGCATAGGAACTGAGAAGTGGTCTGTGGTCACCACCTGCAGAACCACTCCTTTATTGGGGGTGTCTTGCTAATTGCCTATAATTTCCACCTGTTGTCTATTCCATTTGCACAACAGCATGTGAAATGTATTGTCAATCAGTGTTGCTTCCTAAGTGGACAGTTTGATTTCACAGAAGTGTGATTGACTTGGAGTTACATTGTGTTGTTTAAGTGTTCCCTTTATTTTTTTGAGCAGTGTATATTCCCCTTTATTACTTTCCAACCCCACCACCCTTTCCCTAATTGGAGTAAACTAGTGAACAACAAAGCTTAGGCCTCTACTTCCTGCTTATACTTACTATATACATTTTATGGACACTGTCAATTTTACAATAATTATATTTGTTTGTTTTTTCTCCTGAACTTCTTCTACTCTCAACCTCTCCAATCATTTTCATAATGTCCATCAGGTTTGCTTCTATATGCCATACCTTTCTAACTGTGCTCTTTCACAAAAGCTCCCAACCTACAACCTACAGTATATACTTATTATGGACACAGTATGCTTTACATTATTTGTTATCTTGTTATTAGTTGTTGTTAGTTGTTATTAGTCCCATCCTTCAACTCCATTCAACACCACCCATATATCTCTTAACACCATCCATATAGGATTTCTATTTGCCATATATTTTTCAACTGTACTGTGATGTTTTACAAAAGGTCTGAACCTTTCTTTCTCATTGTTTCTACAGATTGTAAATTGAAAATAAACATTTTAGCTAAAAGTATTATTATTTTATTGATCGATTGACTATTACTTTTCAGATCACCCAGTAATGCTATCTGCAAGGTTAGCTCCAGGTAAATATTGCAATCCTTTAGCCATTCCTGGACCTGTGTCCAAAAACAAGCTACAAATGGACAGTACCAAAACAAATGATCTAATGATTCTGTCTCTTCACAGCAAAATCTGCAGAGCTGGGAAGATTGTATCCCCCATATAAATAACATTCTATTGGTAGCAAGAATTGTATATAATAATTTAAATTGAAAGATTCAAAGTTTTGAATCCGGTGTCGTTTTGCGTATCAGTTCATAAACACTATGCCATGGGATCGGTACGTCAAATATCTCTTCCCAACTATTTTGCAATCTATATGGGACGGCTGTCAATCCTTTGGTCCTTAAATGAAACTGGTATACTTTTTAATTTATCACAGTTTTCTTTAACCAAATATGTTCTCTAATGCAAGGCCGACAGACAAGTTCCTTACTTTCTCCCCCTTCTACTTTCCTCTTCCATTTTTGCGGTAAGGCTGCAATTATTTGGTTGTAATTTTGGGTAGAGCAGACATTTCCATATGTTTTTGTTAGCTGCATGTGCGACATAACTCCAATAGTCCTACCGATGATATCATTTTCGAAGATTATACAATTTTTTTAAATGTTGTAAAAAAAAAAGAGTTTTTTTGTCAATTAGTATATTTGAGTTTAACCACAATATTTGTTGCATTATTTGTTCTGTCATTTCTGGAGGATAAAATTGAATTTGCAACCAACTTTCTATGGCTTGTTTTAGAAATAGTGATATTTGGGAAATGATTTCCTTTTCAGATAACTGAAAGTGAGAGGTTGTAATCTGAATAAAGGGAAAAAGGCCATTCTTGAACATTGGGTGAGACAATCTTACTAATTTGCTAGAGAACCAGTTCGGATTTAAGTATAACTTTTGTATGACTGAAGCTTTTAGTGATAGGTCTAATGCTTTAATATTTAATCATTTCTGTCCTCCGAATTCATATTCATTATATAAATAGGCCCATTTAATTTTGTCTGGCTTGCCGTTCCAAATAAAATTGAATATTTTTTTCTCATATAATAAAAAAAAAAACTGTTCGCTAGGCGTAGGCAAGACCATAAGCAAATAGGTAAACTGGGATAATACTAACGAGTTAATCAAAAAGTAAGTGTTTATATAGTTATTTTTCTATTATAAAAGTTAAAGGACATGCTATTCAATCGTTCACACTTTGCACAATATTATTTTGAACATTCTCTTGAGGACCGATGCCCGAAAGAACGTTCTATCTACTACAATGCAATGATTTCGTCTGTGCATTTTGCTTCATCTAGATCTGTCTGTAAACAATGGCTCGTTGCGGCACAGAGTAAAAGTGGATTATGAAACACAATTACATTTCTAAAGAAGGCATATCATTAGTAGGAAAACCTTTCGTCATTGTTGTGATGTCATCAGATTGACTTTAGTTGCAGTTCAACTTTAGCTAGCTAGCTAGCTAAGACTGAGGGGACAGGAGGATCGGATTAGCATTGATATCTATTTTTGACTAACTTTAGAGAGATGGCAATTTTGCCAATGCCATTCGCTAGCAAAGTACATTTTATGACATGATAATGATGACAAAGTTGTTTCCTACTAATTATTTGCCTACTTTAGCAATGACATTGCACTTCTGTCTCCTCAGATAATGTTAGCTACCTAATTTAGCTAGCTAGCTAACCAAAGGTATTGATAGGCTTTCCCTTTTGTCTATGAGCTAACTAATGGTAGCTAGCTAGCCTGTTGAATGTTGTTCATTTACATTTAAGTCATTTAGCAGACGCTCTTATCCAGAGCGACTTACAGTTAGTGAATACATATTTTTTTATACTGGCCCCCCGTGGGAATCGAACCCACAACCCTGGCGTTGCAAACACCATGCTCTATCAACTGAGCTACATCCCTGCCGGCCATTCCCTCCCCTACCCTGGGCCAATTGTGCGCCGCCCATGAGTCTCCCGGTCGCGGTCGGCTGCGACAGAGCCTGGATTCGAACCAGGATCTCTAGTGGCACAGTTAGCACTGCGATGCAGTGCCTTAGACCACTGCGCCACTCAGGAGTACAGTGAGTTGCAGTGAGTTAGTCACCCAAAACTAACCAAATTGGCTACCTGTATGGTGTCCATTTTAGGACGCTCTCTGTCTCAGTAAGACTTGAGTCGATCTCAGAAAGATTTGAGTCGATCTCAGTAAGAGTTTAGTCATTCTCCGTAGGAGTTTAGTCAGTAGAAGTTGTGTCATCTGGAGTTGTGTCATGTTGTTGTGTTACATCCTGAATTTCAAATTGATTAAATTGAGATTTTGTGTCACTTATCTACACACAATACCCCATAATGTCAAAGTGGAATAATGTTTATAAATTGTATACAAATGGAAAGTCTTGTCTTGAGTCAATAACCCCTTTGTTATGGCAAGCCTAAATAAGTTCAGGAGTAAATATGTGCTTAACAAGTCACATAATAAGTTGCATGGACTCACTCTGTGTGCAATAATAGTGTTTAACATGATTTTTGAATGACTACCTCATCTCTGTACCCCACACATACAATTATCTGTAAGGTCCCTAAGTCAAGCAGTGAATTTCAAACACAGATTCAACCACAAAGACCAGGGAGGTTTTCCAATGCCTCACAAAGAAGGGCACCTATTGGTACATAGGAAAAAAAATAAAAAAGCAGATATTGAATATCCCTTTCAGCATGGTGAAGTTATTAATTACACTTTGGATGGTGTATTAATACACCCAGTCACTACAACGATACATTCATCCTTCCTAACTCAGTTGCCGGAGAGGAGGGAAACCGGAAACCTCAGGGATTTCACCATGAGGCCAATGGTGACTTTAAAACAGTTTAATGGCTGTGATAGGAGAAAACTGAGGATGTACCAACAACTTTGTAGTTACTCCACAATACTAACTTAATAAACAGAGGGAACAGAAGGAAGCCTGTACAAAACATGCATCCTGTTTGCCATTAGACACTAAAGTAATACTGCAAAAAATGTGGCAAAGCAATTCACTTGTTGTGCTAAATACAAAGTGTTATGTTTGGGGCAAATCCAAAACAACACATTACTGGTTACCACTCTCCTTATTTTCAAGCATAGTGGTGGCTACATCATGTTAAGGGTATGCTTGCAATCGTTAAAGACTGGGGAGTTTTTCAGGATAAAACATAAACTGAATGGAGCTAAGCACAGGCAAAATCCTAGAGGAAAACCTGGTTCAGTCTGCTTTCCACCAGATACTGGGAGACAACAAGTCGAAATCTACACTGGTGTTGCTTACCAAGAAGACAGTGAATGTTCCTGAGTGTCCGAGTTACAGTTTTGACTTAAATCTACTTGAAAGTCTATGGCAAAACTAAGACATTTGACAGCACTTGAATAATTTTGAAAATAATAATGGGAAAATGTTGCACAATCCAGGTGTGGAAAGCTCTTAGAGACTGTAATCACTTCCAAAGATGCTTCTAGAAACTATTGACTCGAATGTATGAATACTTACAGTACCAGTCAAAAGTTTGGACACACCTACTCATTCCAGGGTTTTTCTTTATATTTACTATTTTCTACATTATAGAATAATAGTGAAGACATCAAAACTATGAAATAACACATATGGAATAATGTATTAACCAAAAAAGTGTTAGACGCTATAGACGATTTTGTGAGAAGACCAATTTTCGGGATGTCTCATGGTCTGACAAACATCGCTCTAGCTCTGTCACCTTTCAACACAGATGCAGAAGTCCGACATAGGCGGATACGGTGGATTGAGACGCATCCAATGCAAAATTATCTCTACCTTAAACTGACAGATTTTTATGGGGATTATTTTATTATGCTAATTAGATTTCCACGGGGGCACGGACATCAACCTTAGGGGGTTCAAATCACATTTTATGAAATGAAATTGTAGAAATAAGCGGGTTTTATGAATTTGGCTCTGGTAACTAGTGACGACCGTGTCACTGTGCTGCTACCAGCTTCCATTCCTCTACCGTCCCTCTCCCCCTACTGCTCAAACCAGTGGTCCTCTGATTGTAAACACCTGACAAACAGAACAAGGGTGCATTCAGCAGCATGCAACGTTTTGGGATGTTCAGATAGAAATAAGCTATATAGAACAAACACCCCTCTCTGACATGTAGAATAAGGAATCACATTGGTCTCTTCATGATATATCTATCTGCAATGTTCAACAATGTTCAGGCTACTGGCCCTGCTGTCTAAAAAAGTTGTCTTTATTACAAGGAATGGTATTGTTCTCTTGAACATCTCCAGCATCATCGTGACAGATCATCTGATTACAAGATAGATAGATAGTTAATTGATTGAAGGACATGTTATTATTCTTATATTCTAGAATCATGGTCATATTTTTATTGACACTGATTCAACTCCCGATGACAACTTTTTTCCTGACGCTGACAAACAGTAACCATCCTGATCTCGCAAGCTTACATTCTGTTTCGCTACACGGATACATTCTGGCTACAACCAGATTCAGTTTGAGCCCCTCCCTTCCATCCACCATATGGCCGGACCAATCAGCGTCCTCTGATAAGTCGAAAATCAAAACAACTATGGCTGCTCTTGAGGAGGTTAGTGTTGATGCTACTATAGCAGCAGTTATATCAGAACGTCAGGGCATAACTTAATTGAAAGAACAGCAAATAACTGCATTGAAGGCTTTTCTTGAGAGAGAAGATGTTTTCGCTCTTTTCGCTCTTCTCCCGACTGGGTCCGGCAAGAGCTTGATTTACCAGCTAGCTCCACTGGTAGTCAAGAAAATAGGACGGATCGAGAACCCAATTCTCGCTGTTGGTCGCCTCATGGAGGACCAGATCAGAGAGGCTGCGAAGCTGGGGATCAGTGTAAATGATGACACGGACATCCTCCATGGACATTGACAGACTGGGACAGTATGATGACTTCTGTTTGCAAGTCCATAACTATGTACTGTATGTTATTATTATACTTTCTGATCTAGACTCTTATGTTGGATCTTATTTTCTTTCAACCAGGGGAGAGGGTGCAAAAGGGGACCCAGCCTTCAGAGAGAGATTTGCAAAGCTGGGAGAACTCTGATTCATTGCCAAAGAGGGTGAGTAAACATTGTCACAGAGTAAAACCAGTGCCAGTTCATGTCCTGGGCTCATATTCATAAAGCATCTTAATAGTGTTAGAGCTGATCAAGGATCATGTCCCACCTGTTTGTAACTTCCTAAATATGGGCCCTGGTAATTATCACTTCCTTCTCAACCCTATCCTGTAGCAATCAAATTCAAGAGGAAGCCTAACCAGCTGATTTCCCATTATTTAGCAGGACAATATCTCTATGTCATGCTGAGTTGAGCGCCTCTAGATCTGTGTGAGGGACATGCAAGAACACGGTCATGTGCACGAATCTGCTCATGATTTGTGACACAGAGGCATGCAGCCGGCTCCTCTTCACATCAATTGAACCGCTACTGACGTCGTCGGGAATTAAACAGCCTGGAACATCTGTTGAGATAAATTGAAAAAATAGTAATAATTACAATGATAAATACATATTTTTTAATGCAATAGACATTAAAAAAGAGCTATGATATTTCAACAACATTAAAACAATTATCTAATTACATGGTAAAGCAATTGTAAAGGTATCATGTCATTGTTTTCTAGAATAAGAATACGTTCTCAGATATGTTGGACATTTAAAAACATTTTTACTTATGCACTAATGGCTAACTAGATCAGCACTCCTACTCTAAGACCCTTTATGAATATGGGCCCAGGACTGGCACTGGTTTTTATTAATTGACAATCAGGGATGTAGTGCTGCCGTAGTGCGAGGGGGAGGCACCCTCACTTTTTTCAATTTGAGAATACATGGAATACATTTCTGGAACATTTATTTTGATAAATGTAGTCCAGTGGAGCTCAGTGTAGTCCCGTGTAGCTTAGTTGGTAGAGCATGGTGTCACAAGCCGGGCTAGAACTCCGGTCTCAGATGTGTAGAGCTGGGGGTACTACCCCTTAGCCACAGAGGAGATGTTGTAGGACCCAAATGAAACACCCAAGGCAATACTCCAGGCAAGTAGATTTAATGTTCCAAAACAGGAGGCAAAACAAAACAACTCCACGAGGGGAGAAAAACAAACTAAAGATAACTTCGAACAACTTACTAGGACTGACACGGTGGGACAAAGCAGGAGACACATAGTCAGGACGCAATAACCAAGTGAGAAACAAGGGGAAAACACACAGCTAAAATACTAAAGGGAAAACAAGGCACAGGTGACCTGGATCAAACTAATGAGGACACATGAGGAAGAACAAAGGCAGAGGGGAACACAGCTGACCTCTAGAGGCCAGGAGACAAACAGGAGAAGCAGGAAGCTGACAGGACCCCCTCCTCTAGGAACGACTCCTGACGTTCCTTCCAGAACACCCTGGCCTCAGGGTACGAAAATCTCGGACCAACCCTGGATCCAGGATGTCCCTGGCTGGAACCCAGGAGCGCTCCTCTGGCCCGTAGCCCTCCCAGTCCACCAGATACTGCAGAGAGTTCTGGACCCTCCGGGAGTCCAGTATCCGGCGGACTGTGTAGGCTGGCTGGCCGTCAATAATCCTGGGAGGTGGCGGGGGTCTGCGTGGGGGGGCAAAGGGAGAAGACAAGACAGGTTTAATAAGTGAAACATGGAAAGTGGGGTTAATACGAAGGGAGCGAGGGAGAACCAAACGATAAGACACAGGGTTAACCTTTCTAGCAATGCGGAAAGGGCCGATGTATCTCTGGGAAAGCTTCTTGGATTCGACCCGGAGGGGCAGGTTCTTAGTGGCCAACCAAACTCTCTGACCAGCTCGGAAACTAGGGGCCGTCCGGCGGTGGCGATTAGCCTGACTTTGGTATCTCTGGGAGGTCCGAAGGAGGGCACGCCTGGCCTTCTTCCAGGTCCGCCTACAGCGTTGGACAAAGCGCTGGGCCGAGGGAACACCAACCTGCACCTCCTCCTCTGGAAATAATGGAGGGTTGTAACCGAACTGGCATTCGAATGGGGACAATCTGGTGGCTGAGGACTGGAGGGTGTTGTGGGCATATTCAGCCCAAATGATATAGGTGGCCCAAGACGTGGGATTACTGGCCGCCATACACCGCAGGGTGGTCTCCAGATCCTGATTAATCCGTTCTGTTTGGCCATTAGACTCTGGATGGAACCCCGACGATAGGCTGGCTGTGGCCCCAACAAGCCTGCAGAAGGCCCCCCAAAACCGGGACGAGAATTGGGGACCTCGGTCAGAGACCACGTCCAGGGGAATACCAAATATCCGGAAGACATGGTTCATGAGGAGCTCAGCAGTCTCCTTAGCCGAGGGCAGCTTGGGCAGGGGGATAAACCGGGCAGCCTTAGAGAACCGGTCTACCACCACTAGGATGACGGTGTTGCCCTGGGATAGAGGAAGTCCCGTAACAAAGTCCAGAGAAAGGTGTGACCATGGCCTTCGAGGAACAGGTAAGGGATGGAGCAGTCCCTGGGGTCGCTGGCGTGTCGACTTTCCCTGGTTGCACACAGGGCAGGCCTCAACATAGACCTGCACGTCCTTCTTGATGGACGGCCACCAAAACCGCCGTCGGAGGAACTCCAGTGTGCGAGCACTGCCTGGATGGCATGTCAAGGGCGACTCATGACCCCACTGCAAGACGCGGGCCCGAACAGAGAGAGGAACGTACAGGCGACCGGCAGGACCACCGCCTGGATCGGGCTCCTGGACAAGAGCTTCTCGTACCCCTCTTTCTAGTTCCCACTGAAGAGGTGCGACGATCCTAGACCTCGGAATAATCGATGCCAAGGGCTTCTCTTGTACCTCGGGAGAGTAGACTCGAGACAGAGCATCCGGCTTGACGTTCTTGGTGCCAGGTCGGTAAGTCAGGAGGAACTGGAATCGATTAAAGAAAAGAGACCATCGTGCTTGCCGAGGGTTCATCCGCTTAGCCTGTTGGAGATATTCCAGGTTCTTGTGGTCTGTGAGAACCTGGAAAGGGTGCTGAGCCCCCTCAAGCCAATGGCGCCACTCCTCCAAGGCCAGTTTTACCGCAAGCAACTCTAGATCCCCCACGTGGTAGTTGCGCTCGGCCTCAGACAGGCGGCGAGACATGAAGGCACAAGGGTGTAATCTCCCATCCGCACCCCTCTGTGACAGGACGGCTCCTACCCCCACTTCTGAGGCGTCCACCTCCACCACGAAAGGTCTTTCTGGGTCAGGGGTCACCAGAATCGGAGCAGAAGTGAAGCGGCGCTTGAGATCCTCGAAGGCCCCTGCTGCTTCCGGACCCCAGTGAATCTTGGTCCCTCCTCCCTTGGTAAGCGTCGTCAAGGGGGCTACCACCGAGCTGAAATTCTTGATGAACTTCCGATAGAAGTTAGAAAAGCCAATGAACCGTTGAACCTCCTTGACCGTGGCAGGTGTGGGCCAATCGTGGACCGCCTTGACCTTCTTGGGATCCATCTCTAGGTGCCCGGGAGTGACAATAAACCAGAGAAACTGAGTCTGAGAAACATGAAATTCACACTTCTCAGGCTTAACGTAGAGGTGATTGTCAAGGAGCCTCTGGAGAACCCGGCTAACATGCCCCTCATGCTCCTTCAGTGACCTCGAGAAGATGAGGATATCGTCCAGGTACACGAAGACGAACAGATTAAGCATATCCCGGAGAACATCATTAATCAGGGCTTGGAATACTGCGGGGGCATTGGTGAGCCCGAACGGCATCACCCGATATTCATAGTGCCCCGTGGGCGTGTTGAACGCCGTCTTCCATTCGTCTCCTGGCCGGATCCGCACGAGATGGTAAGCATTGCGGAGATCCAGCTTAGTAAAAATGGAAGCCCCTTGAAGCAGCTCAAAAGCAGTGGCCATGAGAGGAAGGGGGTATCGATTCCGAACCGTGATCTTGTTGAGTCCCCGGTAATCAATACAAGGCCTAAGACCCCCGTCCTTCTTTTCAACAAAAAAGAAGCCCGCCCCAGCCGGGGAAGTAGAGGCATAGATGAGGCCGGCTGCCAAGGACTCCTTAATGTAGGTGTCCATAGCTGCGTGCTCGGGGGAGGACAAGGAAAAGATCCGACCTCTAGGAGGGCAGCACCCAGGGAGTAGATCAATGGCACAGTCATACGTGCGATGAGGCGGTAAGGCAGTAGCCCGGGCCTTGCTGAACACTGCCTTGAACCGATGGTAAACACTGGGGACTCGGGAGACGTCAACAGACTCTTGAAACTGGGTACTAGGGGCTGAGGGACTCTGAAGCATGCAGGTGAGTTGGCAAGTGGGACCCCAGCTTAGAATAGTGCCAGTAGGCCAGTCGATCTGGGGATTATGTCTGCATAGCCAAGGGTGACCCAGGATAATAGGATACTCGGGAGAGTCAATGAGATAGAAGGTCTCCTCCTGCTGGTGTTGAGAGATGGTAAGTCGCAGGGACTGAGTCGCCTCAGTAACCTTTCCTGGTTCCAGAGGTCTGCCATCTAAGGCTGTAACTGCCTGGGGTTGAGGAAGTAGTTGGGTAGGGATCTTAAGTTCCTTCGCCAAGGTTACATCCATAAAATCACCTGCGGCACCGGAATCGATCATAGCCTGGACCCGATGCTGGTGGCCCTCCCAGGACAGAGTGGCTGGAATAGCTAGGACCGCGTTAGTAGGAGGAGCTCTAATTTTCCCCATCACAACCCTCCTGTAGCTGGGCGGGGACAGGCGTTTCCCGAAAGCTCGGGGCAAGTGGAGCGGAAGTGGCCGGCAACCCCGCAGTAGAGGCACCGACGCTCCCTCATGCGACGTTCCCTTTCGTTGGGAGAAAGCCTGGAACGGCCTAACTGCATGCTCTCCGGGGAATCCTGGGGCAGTTCAGGAGCCGGGGCAGCTCTGAATGACGGAGTCCAAACAGGAGAAACAGAGCTGCTCAGAGGAACTTGGGACTGAGACACCTGACGGCGAGCCGTTCTCCGCTCTCTTAGACGATTGTCCAGGCGGATGGCCAAGGCTATGAGGGACTCGAGATCTCCAGCTGGTTCTCGGGTGGCTAACTCATCTTGAAGGGGCTCAGATAACCCTCCCTGAAAGCAGACCCTCAGCGCTTCATCATTCCATCCGCTCCTTGCTGCTATGGTCCGGAAATCAATGGCAAAATCTGCCGTGCTTCGGGAGCCCTGACGGAGAGACAGTAGGCGCTTGGAAGCCTCCCGCCCACTGACAGGATGATCGAACACCCGCTTGAACTCTTCTACAAATGCAGCGTGGGAGTCACAACAGGCCTCCTGGGACTGCCACACCGCAGAAGCCCAGGCGAGCGCCTTTTCTGAAAGAAGGGTAATGATGTAGGCAATCTTGGAACGGTCTGTGGGAAAACTTGAGGGTTGGAGCTCGAAGGTGAGGGAGCATTGGGTGAGGAAACCCTGGCAAGAGCTTGGATCCCCAGAAAAGGGCTTGGGAGGTGGTAGTCGGGGCTCCGCCAACCGAGAAGGCCTGTCGTCACTGGGGGGTGACCTGGGGGAAGGGAGAGGACCAGGGAGGCGTTCAAAGAGCTGGCGAAGGGCACTCATCATTTCGGCCAAGAGTTGAGAATGACTAGCCATCAGCTCCTCTTGTCGGCTGAGAACGGCTTCATGGCGCTGGAAAGAAGTCTCATGTCGAGTGATCACCGCCAACAGGTCCTGGGAACTGAGTGTTTCTGGGTCCATGATTGGCTTGGTTATTCTGTCACAAGCCGGGCTAGAACTCCGGTCTCAGATGTGTAGAGCTGGGGGTACTACCCCTTAGCCACAGAGGAGATGTTGTAGGACCCAAATGAAACACCCAAGGCAATACTCCAGGCAAGTAGATTTAATGTTCCAAAACAGGAGGCAAAACAAAACAACTCCACGAGGGGAGAAAAACAAACTAAAGATAACTTCGAACAACTTACTAGGACTGACACGGTGGGACAAAGCAGGAGACACATAGTCAGGACGCAATAACCAAGTGAGAAACAAGGGGAAAACACACAGCTAAAATACTAAAGGGAAAACAAGGCACAGGTGACCTGGATCAAACTAATGAGGACACATGAGGAAGAACAAAGGCAGAGGGGAACACAGCTGACCTCTAGAGGCCAGGAGACAAACAGGAGAAGCAGGAAGCTGACACATGGTGTTTCCAACGCCAGGGTTGTGGGTTTGATTCCCACGGGGGACCAATACGAAAATATATGCACTCACTAACTGTAAGTCGCTCTGGATAAGAGTGTCTGCTAAATGACTAAAATGTAAAAACAAAACTTTATATTTACTCACCACAAAAACTCCATGAAAACAATAGAATGACAAACTAAATGAATATGTAGGCTATAGCAGCCTATAGGTAGGTAAATGTTGGTTTCTTCCCTGTATTCTCTCTCTCTGGCGTTGGCGCGAAAGACTAATAACTATAGGCATGTGTGCAGAGACCCGTCAGTTGGAGACTTGACCACTTTGAGTGGGCCAAATCTGACGTAACAAGAACAGCTACAGACAGAAAACTCTACCATGGGTTGCTAAAACTGCTGTCCTCAAAACAGTTTGTGATGGACTTGGGGATCTTGTACAACGCACTTGAACTCACCCTACTGCCCAAGTGCTTAGCTTACAGAAACGTACCACTTCTATTGGAGGGTGCTCAAATATCTTAAAATAACCCTTATCAAGATGTTGCCTACTGTCACGTTGTATAATGATAGAAGACAGGCGCAGGAATATGTAATAGGGTTTTTTATTTCTCTACCCAACATATGGTACGTCATGAAAAACGACGGGGATGAAGCCCAAAACAAACACGTGTATATATAACACAGGGATGTAACCCAAACAAAAGAGCGAGGTGTAAACCTCTAAATAATACACGGGACGAGACCCGTAATAACAAGTGCACAATTACACGGTATGTAAACAGTAATACAATGTACAGTAACACGTAGCACGAAAGCCGATACAACAGAGCACAGGTCAACGAGACCAACGGACATGGGACAATAATCGACAAGGACAATGGGGAACAGAGGGCACATATATACACATACTAATCACGGGGAATGGGAACCAGGTGTGCGTAATGAGACAAGACAATCCGGGGTTGGTGGTAATGATCCAAGTCAGTGACGCCTAGAGTGCCGGTGACGTAGACCTCCGGAGCTGGTGAACGGAATGAGCAGCAGTACTGGGGGGATCTTTGACACCTATGCCTAATAGTCCTACTCAACACTTATTACAAATATATTATCACTTCTCACAATAGTGCTCGTTTAGTAAAGTTAGATCAAAGCTGAATCAATGCCTCGCTAGATCACATAATGATTAATTTGTATTTTACATAACAGACCCGAATTGTATAGCATATAGGCCTACTGTAACATAGTAGGCCTATAATAAGTTGCACCAAAAACACCTCCTCAGTCATTTCTTATCTGAAGCTGAATAGAAGAAAAAAAATGTGAAAGAAATGCTATAAGCAACCCCCAGCCACATCTAGCTAAGTGGATGGGTCACTATTGTCTAGACATGTACACATGTTCATGAAATAGAATAGATGGCCATAATCACCCCCAGACACACCTGGCTAACTTGATGGGTTGTGTAATCATCTGGTGAAGTGGAGTCTTTTGTTTAGACATGTAGCTAGCTAGCTAGCTAAACAATGAACCGGCATAATCCCAACTCATACTACTACCAATACAAATGGATTGTCATTGCTGTAGTATGAATCTGCAGGTAGCTACAGCTAACAAACTAGGTTCAATGTTAGCTAGATAGCTAACATTAGGTTGTAACTAACAATGCAAATGGATTTCTGATTCAAATAATATTACTACACATATCATACACGTAATGTTAGCTGGCGAGCCAGCAAGCTAACGTTTGCTAGCTAGCTAACAGCACGCTTTAACTTGCAATGAAAACACATTTCTGACAAAATTAGAAGCGTATAATATCTGAAAATGAAGCTAGACTCTTACCCGTATACATGGATGAACGCTTCATGGCATACTGGAACCATTTAACTCTGTTTTGTTTGTAGCTACATCTTGTTTGGCCATCGTTGTGTCAAGTCACTCCGGTTCACACTGACCGTGGCATGTGCAGAAAGTAGCCCATCACAACTTTTTCCAACTGATCTGTCGATAGAGGCTGCTAAATTCAGGGCATCAATGTTGTTGAGAAATGTAGCAAAACTTATGTAGATAGCTAACATTATATATTTCAAAAAAGCAGCATTGGATAGAATTACCAACACATACTGAGCAGCTCACGTTATAGAAAGAAGCATGCTACATCGCAGACCAATCCAAACTCATCTCCCGGTATGTCCTGCCCATCCATTATCTCAGCCTATCATGGCTAGCGGGAAGGTTCCGGTCTTTTTCTGTTGGTAAACCAACTAGGCTCATAATTTAACAATTTTATTCATATTTACAGATGGAGATATATATTCGTTATTAAGGCACATGAAAGTTCACATGTTCCTGAAGGCATTTCTGCCAAAAAGACGTTCAAATGCCTCTACTGTGAAGTACTGAGGTGCGACATATGCCTAGCTTCCTGAAGTGGGTCACATATGTGTATATGTAACCTGTGTCACTGAGCTGCTACCAGCTTTTCTTCCTCCACTCTCTGTCCCCATACTGGGCTCAAACCAGTGGTACTCTGATCGCAAATACGCTTGACAGCCCCCCTGACAAACAGGCCAGGGGTGTATTCAGCAGGACGCAATGTTTTGAAACGTTCAAATAGAGATTTGCTATGTAGAACACCCCATCTGACGGAATCACTGTGGCTCTATTGGTGTGATCTAGCTGCAATGTTCGACAATATTTGGATACCGAACGTGGCCCTACTGTAGATGATAGATAGGTAGGTAGGTTGGTAGGTAGACGCTGGCCCTTTTTGTACATCAAGTCAATGTCCTTTTGACAAGGTATGCGGTTTTAATCAGAAGATCAGGCTCAAAGACCAGATTGGCACTAAGCATTTTGGCCACAGGAAATACACCCTATTTAACACCTTCGTATATCCCAGCTGGCACAGTCCCTCCAAAAGAGTGATTAATTAAGGCCGGAGATAAACGCCAAATAGATACTCTATGCATGTTACTGTCTGGAGATGTACATCAATGCCCTGGCCCGTTTTCTAGCGATAAATCCATTGGAGCAGCGGCATGCTACAATGGAGAGAGACAGAAGGGAAGGAGCAACGACCCTCTCTTTCAGGTATGCATAATAAACAGAGAATTTTCAGACCTTGATCATGACAATCAACCTAATCCTCCTGCTTCCATCTGTTGTCCGAGTGTGGCTGGGAGACCAGGAAAGGATGCAGAGGGAGGCCCCGGTCTGTTGTGCTGTTGTGAATGGACATGGCGCGGACTGGGGATAGGGGTAAGGGACCGGAAAGGCAAACCCCAGGTCGGATACCAGCGCAAACCCTGGATGGAGCTTCACTGCTGCGATTGGACTGCAGGGAGTCAATACATTTCGGCTGACAGTTCCAACAGATGAGGAGAACTTGACTCTTGAAAAGGTGTTTTCTATGAGAGGACTACACATCCTTCATCTCAACGTTAGAAGCCTTCTTCCCAAGATTGAGGAAATTTGTCTACTCTCCAGTGACTGTAAGGTGGGAGTGCTTTGCTTTACCGAAACATGGCTAGATGGTTAGATAGAAAACGCTGAGATTGAAGTAGAAAATTATGTAGTAATTAGAAGAGACCGCAATCGCAAAGGCAGGGGAGTTTGTATTTATTTAAAATCAGATATTGGGTTCAACTATAGATCAGATTTAAGCCATGATGAGATTGAAGCTGTGTGGTTTGACATTCTATTACCAAAATAGTTGGAACCTGTTACAGACCACCAGACTAGTACAAGTTTTATGAATTGTTGGAGGAGACTTGCAGATTTTGGTAAATCAGCGGTTATTGTTACTGAAAGACATGCTCAAAAAGTACAATGCTACTTTTAAAGCTCTTAAGAATTTTTGTAATCTGTTTGCCTTACACGAGCTGATTAATGAGCCAACCAGGGCCTGTCCTTCTACCCAAACAATCATTGACCTTGTGTTGGTGTCGGATAGATCAGGGATATCAAACAGTTGGGTTGTAAACTATCGGCTCAGTGATCATTCCATCATTTCCTGTGGTTGGAAGGTTCAGAAAACAGTTTTTAATTGTCATAATTTAATACAAATGTTGTCTTTGAAGAACTATAGTTAATTGTTCTTTGTTATTTGTTTGAGCAAATTGGACTGGTCTGCTGTATTGAAATGCAAAGAGGTGGAAAATGCCTGGGGCAATTTTAAATCATTGTTTTTAGATGCTGTAGACAAGCAGGCTCCAGATTTTTATTTTAGAATTAAGGAAAGAACAGAACCATGGATAAACGCTAACATTTTAAAGGCAATTAAGCGTAGAAATGAACACTTTCTGGAATTCAGGAAATCCAGGGCAGATTATGTTTTTATAGACTATAAGAAATTAAGAAATGAGGTTAACAGGATGATAGAGAAGGCCAATACATTTATTTTAATGACAAAATATTTGAGAATAGGAACAATCCGAGTAAATTATGTAAATGTCTGAAGCTGTTAGGTTACAGTAATAGATTAAATACCAACGCTCGAAATTTTAGCTTGGACATTGGAGGAAAGGTTACATCAGACAAGACCATGGTTGCAGACAGTCTGAATAGCTATTTTATAACTATAGCTAATACATTAGTTAGCAAGTTACCTTTTCAATCAGGTTGCTATGGGGAGAGTAAAGTCCAGCAGTATTACTCACAGCAGGGGATTCAAGTAAATGTTTTTTCATTTGAAAAATGTGTCTGAGTCAACTGTGCTAAAGAAGCTGAAATAACTTGACCATTCCAAAGCAACTGGCTTTGACAACATTCCTGCCAGATTTCTAAGGGATGCTGCGGTAATTATCACCCCCTGTGTAACTCACATTGTATGGAACTATGATTTTTTCCCAGTGAACTCAAACTTGCAAGGTCATTCCTTTATATAAAAAGGGAATAAGTTAGATCATGGAAACTATCGTCCTTTCTCAATCCTGTGTGTATTTTATCGAAGGTCATGGAACATATTATGTTTGAACAGATTGACAGTTATATTTCCTTACATAACCTACTATATGAGCTCCAATCTGGCTTTAGGAAAGCCCATTCCACCGACACTTGCCTATTATATCTAACTGACCACATCAGGAAGGAAGTAGATGGAGGGAAATTGTGTGGTGTGGTTGTGTTAGATCTCCAAAAGGCATTTGATACAGTGGATCATTAAATTCTGTTAATCAAACTAAGAGCCATGGGCTTTAACAATTTAGCCGTAAAATGGGTTAGGTCTTATCTGCAAGGAAGAAAAAAAAATGGTGGATGTGGATGGGACCTGTATAAACCCAAAATCTTGAACTGCAGGGTACCCCAAGGGAGTGTGCTGGGTCCACTTTTCTTTCTGTTGAATATAAATGATCTGAAATCTGCCTGTACATGTGACCTTTTCCGCTATGCAGATGATTCTGCACTGTTGGTTTCCCACAAAGACAAAAATGTGGTTGAGAAAGCCCTCAGTGCTGAACTTCTGAATGTCAGTAAATGGCTATATGTTAATAAGCTGTCACTTCACCTTGGAAAAGCAGAGTCCATCTTGTTCGGGTCCAAAGTGAAACTGAGGAAATCAACCTGATTTTAAAGTGGTAGTAGGTGACAGTAGTCACAGCAAAATACTCTGTTAATTATCTTGGATGTGTGCTAGATAAACATCTGACAGGGGAGAGCATGGCACAAAAAGTTGTCTCCAAAGTGAACCATAAAATTAGGTTTCTGGCAAGAACCTCCAAATATCTGGATAAGAATGCAATGGTGGCATTGGCAGGGACTCTTGTTCAGTGGCACTTCGACTATGTGTGCTATTCCTGGTACAAGATAATACAAAATAAATTGCAGACATCTCAGAAGAAATTAGTCAGGATTATTCTTAAACTTCCAGCACGTACTCCTCTTGACCATTCCCACTTTGAAAGCCTTAGACGGCTCAAAGTGGAGGAGAGAGTCTCTAATATTAAATTGTGTCTTGTACATAAGATTGTCCACAGTATGGTCCGCAGGTACCAATGTAACTAATTTAACTTGGTCCGGGATAACCATAACTATTCCACTTAAGCAGTGAAACTGACATTGTTCGTTTTAGATTTAATAGTGATATGGGGAAATACACTTTTTGTACTCAGCTGCCATTCTTTGGAATAGTCTTGCAAAGAATTTGAAACTTATAACCTCCATAGGTAGTTTCAAGTTCTCACTGAAAAAAATGCTAAATTGTAGCATGTCTCAAAAGTGAGTCGTAAGATTTTAATACGTGGCTGAGAAGGAAATGCCTGGGATAGCATATGGCCTGCCTTATGGTGCCTATTGTGTATCATATTGTGATTGTCTTGTATATATTAGGGATTGATTGTTCTATATATTAAGGGTATGTGAGACAAGGGAGATGTACCTTTCCATAGTTGTTTTTTAGGAAATGGAACTGTACTAAATAGGTCATGTTATGAAAGAAACAACAATTGTGTCTGTCATTGTCTGTTGCCACTACGATTTCCGCCTAACTTTGCTGCATCCCCCCTTCCCCCTCCAAAAGGACCACAATGAAAATAAGCTTTTAAGATTTATTTTGTTATCCTTGATGATTTTCTTAAATTGTATGTCGAGGCTTCACCGGCTGGAGCACCCTTATGTATGTATTTTTTGTTGTTGTTGAAATCTAATAAATTCAATCAATCAATGAATTCCAGATGACACAAATCCTACTGAGAATGACTGAACTCTTACTGAGATCGACTAAAGTCTCACTGAGACAGAGAGCATCCTAAAATAGACACTGTATACTTGATTTGTAGTTTTTCATGACTTACAAAATACAATTCCCAAATTGACAAATTGAAGAGTATTTGTCATGAGGTATTAGAGCTAAAAATAACCTGGCTTGTGATCGGATTAGTAGCTACTAGTTAACTACATAGCTAGATATCTTAGGTGTATGTTTATCTTTGAAATGAGTCCTAAAAAATAATAAGCCTTCTGACTGTTGAATGCAAGAATGAATGTATAACCCTTATCCTACATCATATGACTTATGAAAGCTCAGGCTGGAGGTGTAGCTAGTTTGACTTTTCTACAGGCATACAGGACATTATCATATTATTTCAGTTATGGAATATCAGATATTACATCATGTTACATTTTTTCTCAAATGACAGAGTGAAAACCTTAAGATTGTAAAATGTAACTTTGTCACATTGCAAACAGGTTGATACACTACATGACCAAAAGTATTTGGACACCTGCTCGTCGAACATCTCATTCCAAAATCATGGACATTAATATGGAGTTGGTCCCCCCTTTGATGCGATAACGGCCTCCACTTTTCTGGAAAGGCTTTCCACTAGATGTTGGAACATTGCTGCTGGGACTTGCTTCCATTTAGCCACAAGAGCATTAGTAAGATCGGGCACTGTTGGGCGATTAGGCCTGGCTCTCAGTCGGCATTCCAATTCATCCTAATGGTGTTCGATGGGGTTGAGGTCAGGGCTCTGTGCAGGCCAGTCAAGTTCTTCCACACCAATCTCGACAAACCATTTCAGTATGGACCTCGCGTTGTGCACAGGGGCATTGTCATCTGAAACAGGAAAGGGCCTTCCCCAAAGTTGGAAGCACAGAATCATCTAGAATGTCATTGTATGCTGTAGCGTTAAGAATTCCCTTCACTAGAACTAAGGGGCCTAGCCCGAACCATGAAAAACAGCCTCAGACCATTACTCCTCCTCCACCAAACTTTACAATTGGGACTATGCATTTGGGCAGGTAGCGTTCTCCTGGCATCCACCAATCCCAGATTTGTCCGTTTGACTGCTAAATGGTGAAGCATGATTTATCACTACAGAGAACGCGTTTCCAAAGCCCAATGGCGGCGAGCTTTACACCACTCCAGCCGACGCATGGTATTTCGCATGGTGATCTTAGGCGCCGGAAGGGATAGCTGCCGTTTTATGGGCTCTTAACCAACCGTGCTATTTTGTTAGTTTTTTCGCATTGTTTGTAACTTATTTTGTACATAATGTTGCTGCTACTGTCTCTTATAACCGAAAAGAGCTTCTGGACATCAGAACAGCGATTACTCTCCTTGAACTGGACAACTAATTTTTCTTTAATGAGTCGAAAGAGAGGGATTTGCTCCAGACACCCGACAGGGCCCTCGACCCCGTCATTCGCAGTAGAAATAGACAGAGATATTGCGGAAGGAGAACGGGGTGTCTGGTAAGGAGCCGGCGACAAGGGGCTAATCTGCCTTTGCCATCGGTACTATTGGCCAACGTACAATCACTGGATAATAAAGTGAACGAACTACAAGCAAGTATATCCTACAAACGGGACATTAAAAACTGTAATATCTTATGTTTCACTGAGTCGTGGCTGAACGACGACATGAATAACATACAGCTGGCTTGTTATACTCTGTATCGGCAGGATAGAACAGCATCCTCTAGTAAGACAAGGGGTGGTGGTCTATGTATATTTGTAAACAACAGCTGGTGCATGATATCAAAGGAAGTTTCAAGGTTTTGCCCGCCTGAGGTAGAGTATCTCATGATAAGCTGTAGACCACACTATCCACCAAGAGATTTTTCATCTACATTCTTTGTAGCTGTCTATTTACCACCACAAACCGATGCTGGCACAAAGACCGCACTCAATGAGCTGTATACGGCCATAAGCAAACAGGAAAACGATCATACAGAGGCGGCGCTCCTAGTGGCCGTGGACTTTAATGCAGGGAAACTTAAATCTGTTTTACCTAATTTCTACCAGCATGTTAAATGTGTAACCGGAGGGAAAAAAACTCTAGACCACCTTTACTCCACACACAGAGACGCGTAATTCTATCCTCCTGATTCCTGCTTACAAGCAAAAACTAAAGCAGGAAGCACCAGTGACTCGGTCAATAAAAAAGTGGTCAGATGAAACAGATGCTAAGCTACAGGACTGTTTTGCTAGCAGAGACTGGAATATGTTCCGGGGTTCTTCCGATGGCATTGAGGAGTACACCACATCAGTCACTGGCTTCATCAATTAGTGCATCGATGACGTCATCCCCACAGTGACTGTACGTACCACAACCAGAAGCCATCGAATACAGGCAATTATCAGCACTGTGCTAAAGGATAGAGATGCTGCTTTCAAGGAGTGGGACTCTAACCCGGAAGCTTATAAGAAATCCTGCTATGTTCTCTCTGCTACCGCATGGCAAGCGGTACCGGAGCCCCCCCCCCCATTTTACGCTGCTGCTACTCTCTGTTTGTTATCTATGCATAGTCACTTTAATAACTCTACCTACATGTACATATTACCTCAATTACTTTGACTAACCGGTGCCCTCGCATATTGACTCTGTGCCGGTAACCCCTGTATATAGCCTCGCTATTGTTATTTTACTGCTGCTCTTAATTATTTGTTCATTTTATTTCATATTTTTCTAGGTATTCTTTCTTAAAACTACATTGTTGGTTGAGGGCTTGTTAGTAAGCATTTTACTGTAAGGTCTACACCTGTTGTTTTCGACGCATGTGACAAATACAATTTGATTTGATTTGATTTGTGTGCAGCTGCTTGGCCATGGAAACCCATTTCATGAAGCTCCCGACGAACAGTTCTTGTGCTGACGTTTCTTCCAGAGGCAGTTTGGAACGCGGTAGTGATTGTTGCAACCGAGGACAGACACTTCAGCACTCGGCGGTCCCGTTCTGTGAGCTTGTGTGGCCTACCACTTCGTGGCTGAGCCGTTGTTGCTCTTGACGTTTCCACTTCACAATAACAGCACTTACAGTTGACCGGGGAAGCAGGGCAGAAATTTGACGAACTGACTTGTTGGAAAGGTGGCATCCTGTGATGGTGCCAGGTCGTAAGTCACTGAGTTCTTCAGTAAGGCCATTCTACTGACAATGTTTGTGTATGGAGATTGCATGGCTGTGTGCTCGATTTTATACACCTGTCAGCAACGGGTCTGGCTGAAATAGACTAATCCACTAATTTGAAGGGGTGTCCATATACTTTGTATATATAGTGTAACTATATAGTGTAACCTTTCTTATGTGCTAAAGGGTCATCGCTGAGTAATGCCTGCAGGATGAGGAGGACCAGGAGGTCATGGACTTCTTGGAGGAAGATACTTTTGGAGGAGCTACTTGGTGAAGACTAGGAGAAAGAGTGTGAGACACACACACACACAGGATAGACAGGTGTACATCGACTGTCAGAGAACCAGCTGCACCGGTTCCCCCCTAACCCTCCTAGATTGATGCTGGTGGAGGTGGCTGCTGTACATACCATGATGGTGGTGCAGGTCGTAGAAATGCCCTAGCCTGGTCCCAGATCTGTTTATACTCTCTTTCTAACTCCTAACGTATGATAATTGTCATGCAGTTGAGGCTGGTGACTTGAAAAATTGAGAAGGATGGGAGAGCCACGATATAGGCGCAGAACGCACGGAGACGCCAAAGTGTGTTTAAAAAATTGTCAAAGAGTAATTATTTTAACCTAAAGCATTTAATAAAGACATTTATAGTACAGTAGTATGGGGAATGGGAATAAGAGGGCTATTTACACCGTTTTTGGAAGGGATAACAGCAGTGATTGAATGAGGGTATGAGACATGAGTTGAGGTGTTCAGAAGCTTGACTTCAGTACAGGACAGGATTTGACTGGGAAGACAAAACACTATAACACAAAACACTACAGTCGTGGTCAAAAGTTTTGAGAATGACACAAGTATTGGTCTTCACAAAGTTCGCTGTTTCAGTGTTATGAGATATTTTTGTCAGATGTTACTATGGTATACTAAAGTATAATTACAAGCATTCCATAAGTGTCAAAGGCTTTTATTGACAATTACATTAAGTTTATGCAAAGAGTCAATATTTGCAGTGTTGACCCATCTTTTTCAAGAACTCTGCAATCCGCCCTGGCATGCTGTCAATTAACTTCTGGGCCACATCCTGACTGATGGCAGCCCATTCATGCATAATCAATGCTTGGAGTTTGTCAGAATATGTGGGTTTTTGTTTGTCCACCTGCCTCTTGACGATCGATCACAAGTTCACAATGGGATTAAGATCTGGGGAGTTTCCTGGCCATGGACCCAAAATGTCAATGTTTTGTTCCCCGAGCTACTTCGTTATCACTTTTGCCTTATGGCAAGGTGCTCCATCATGCTGGAAAAGGCATTGGTCGTCACCAAACTGTTCTTGGATGGTTGAGAGAAGTTGCTCTCGGAGGATTTGTTGGTACCATTCTTTATTCATGGCAGTGTTCTTAGGCAAAATTGTGAGTGAGCCCACTCCCTTGGCTGAGAAGCAACCCCACACATGAATGGTCTCAGGATGCTTTACTGTTGGCATGACACAGGACTGATGGTAGCGCTCACCTTGTCTTCTCCGGACAAGGTGTTTTCCGGATGATCCAAACAATCGGAAAGGGGATTCATCAGAGAAAATGACTTTACCCCAGTCCTCAGCAGTCCAATCCCTGTACCTTTTGCAGAATATCAGTCTGTCCCTGATATTTTTCCTGGAGAGAAGTGGTTTCTTTGCTGCCCTTCTTGACTGGCCATCCTCCAAAAGTATTCGCCTCACTGTGCATGCAGATGCACTCACACCTGCCTGCTGCCATTCCTGAGCAAGCTCTGCACTGGTGGTGCCCCGATCCCACAGCTGAATCAACTTTAGGAGACGGTCCTGGCGCTTGCTGGACTTTCTTGGGGCCCTGACACCTTCTTCACAACAATTGAACCTCTCTCTTTGAAGTTCTTGATGATCCGATAAATGGTTGATTTAGGTGCAATCTTACTAGCAGCAATATCCTTGCCTGTGAAGGCCTTTTTGTGCAAAACAAAGCTGACGGCACGTGTTTCCTTGCAGGTAACCATAGTTAACAGAGGAAGAACAATGATTTCAAGCACCACCCTCCTTTTAAAGCTTCCAGTCTGTTATTCTAACTCAATCAGCATGACAGAGTGATCTCCAGCCTTGTCCTCGTCAACACTCTCACCTGTGTTAATGAGAGAATCACTGACATGATGTCAGCTGGTCATTTTGTGGCAGGGCTGAAATGCAGTGGACATTTTTTGGGGGGGATTAAGTTCATTTTCATGGCAAAGAGGGACTTTGCAATTAATTGCAATTCATCTGATCACGCTTCATGACATTCTGGAGTATAT
This sequence comes from Coregonus lavaretus, assembly GCF_964263955.1. Taxonomy (NCBI): domain Eukaryota; kingdom Metazoa; phylum Chordata; class Actinopteri; order Salmoniformes; family Salmonidae; genus Coregonus; species Coregonus lavaretus. Next base: position 15,878,919 of record NC_139993.1, read on the forward strand.
GCAAATTGCCATCATCAAAACTGAGGCAGCAGACTTTGTGAAAATTAGAATTTGTGTCATTCTCAAAACTTTTGACCACGACTGTATAGCCAACTGCATTGGCAACGTGGCATGACAACAGTGGAGGCTCCTCAGAGGAGGAAGGGGAGGACCATCCTACTCAGTGAAATTTCATAAAAATAAAAATAGTGAAACACAAAAAAAGTTATCCTTTTTAGATAAAACTATACTAAATATATTCACATCTCACCAAATAATTGATTAAAACACACTGTTTTGCAATGAAGGTCTATAGTAACTTCAACAGCACTCTCTGGGGTAGCACCATGGTGTAGCCTCCTCTGGGTAAATTGACTTCAATACAAATCCTAGGAGGCCCGTAGGCCTCACCCCCTTCCACAGACCTACATGGTAATTATGACCACTTCCGGAGGACGTCCTCCAACCAATCAAAGCTTTTTCAGTATGAACTGACATGTTCTCCATCCAATCATAGGATTGAGTGTGCACCTTTCGGCGCAAATTTTGTTGACTTTTTGTTATAAGAACCCCTTTCATTCTCTGGGGTACAAGGAAAAGGTGCGAATTAAAACCGAGGGTCGACCTCTGCCTGAGATCAGTTTCATGAAGAAGGATGAAAAGGTGAGGGCGTTCAATACCAATTGGTATCAAAAGTATAGCTGGTTAACAGGGAGCCTCTCATCAAGCCGCCTTTATTGCTGGCCTTGCCTGCTTTTTGGAAAGTCTGAGCCTTCGGCGAAAGAGGGGTACAGTGACCTGAAGAACATCGATCATTCAGCTAAACGGCTAAACAAATGCCCACATCAGATTCAAGCTTCTGGGAAAAATTGATAATGAAGAAGGTCTGCGTATTTAAACTGCGCAACACAACGAAAAAGTAAGAAGAAACAGGGATGTTCTCAAGCGGCTTATCAACACAACTGCGTTTTGGGCATGCAATAATTGGCTTTTAGAGGACACGACGAGAGGGAATGTTACGCTAACAAGTGCAACTACAATGAGCTTGCAGCGGTACTTGCACATTACGATGCTTTACTTGCTGAACATATGGAACTTTCTACTGTCTTTTCTGGGATGTCGAAATCAATTCAGAATGATTTGATAGCTTCCATCGCGTCATCCATTAAAAGTTAGATTAAAGAGAGAGGTTGACTCATTTTTTCACGCGCGCTCATGTAGGCTTTCCACTTTCCTCCAGTATTTATTTAGCAAAGATGTTACCACATAATCACTCCGGACAGACACATCAGTTGTTGTCTCTGTGTCTGGGTAGAGGAAATCCCCCTCCTAATCTAGTCTAAATATAATTCATATGAACAAGTATAAGGCTGCTGCAGTTTAACCGGGTTTTCATCCCACCCAGGGCCAGGAGTTTTTTTCAATTTTTTTAAACCATGTGACCTGATTAGGAAAAACTGGTCCCATAATAGCCGCTATGAAACCTTTTTACAACTGATTAATCACTGTCATACCTTATAGGGTCCAGAGTTTTCCTCGTTAGGTTAACAGATAAGGAAAAACTCCGGGCCTCAGGGGGTAAAAATTGCCCCCCCACTCAGGGACCAATGGTGCCACCAGTCTGCTTGCAGTTGTCAGTTATCGTCAGGTATGTAGAGGATCAGGGCTTTATTAAGGACGTTTCTTGGGCTACTTTGATGTGTCAAGTGGGCGAGATGCGCAGTCTGTGTTTAACTTCATGGACAAAGTTGTTGTTCAAACAAAACGATGGCGCAGCTGTAATGGAATGTATCTGCTATTTGTATTTCCCCTCCTATTCCCTGATTTAAGAAGTGATGACCACTCCACTCCACTACCATTGTCAACTCTCTCCTGACATGAACTGAAGCCACATCTCATGTGTTCTCTCATCCACTGGCACATTGAATGTTTCCTCTCCCAGCACTGTGAGTGCCCCTATCAATGTTCTCTCATTACTGTATGTAGAGTCAATCACATACACAAACACAATCACATTATTAAACATCAATGATTTTACTCCTTGCTTGGACTAACTCATTCTTAGTTATTTTGTCTAACTGTGTACAGTCGTGGTCAAAAGTTTTGAGAATGACACAAATTCAAATTTTCACAAAGTCTGCTGCCTCAGTTTTGATGATGGCAATTTGCACATACTCCAGAATGTCATGAAGAGTGATCAGATGAATTGCAATTAATTGCAAAGTCCCTCTTTGCCATGAAAATGAACTTAATCCCCCAAAAAAACATTTCCACTGCATTTCAGCCCTGCCACAAAAGGACCAGCTGACATCATGTCAGTGATTCTTCCGTTAACACAGGTGAGAGTGTTGATGAGGACAAGGCTGGAGATCACTCTGTCATGCTGATTGAGTTAGAATAACAGACTGGATGCTTTAAAAGGAGGGTGGTGCTTGAAATCATTGTTCTTCCTCTGTTAACTATGGTTACCGTCAAGGAAACACGTGCCGTCATCATTGCTTTGCCCAAAAAGGCCTTCACAGGCAAGGATATTGCTGCTAGTAAGATTGCACCTAAATCAACCATTTATCGGATCATCAAGAACTTCAAGGAGAGAGGTTCAATTGTTGTGAAGAAGGCAAGAATGGGCTGCCATCAGTCAAGATGTGGCTCAGAAGTTAATTGACAGCATGCCAGTGTCACTTGTGTCATTCTCAAAACTTTTGACCATGACTGTACTCCTCCAAGATACACCACGATTTGCACATTCCAATGATCCAATGCAACAGTCTACAGTCGTGGTCAAAAGTTTTGGTCTTCACAAAGTTTGCTGCTCAGATGTTACTATGGTATACTGAAGTATAATTACAAGCATTCCATAAGTGTCAAAGACTTCTATTGACAAGACTTCTATGGACCCAAAATGTTGCCTTATGGCAAGGGGCTCCATCATGCTGGAAAAGGCATTGTTCGTCACCAAACTGTTCTTGGATGGTTGGAAGAGAAGTTGCTCTCGGAGGATGTGTTGGTACCATTATTTATTAATGGATGTGTTCTTAGGCAAAATTGTGAGTGAGCCCACTCCCTTAGCTGAGAAGCAACCCCACACATGAATGGTCTCAGGATGCTTTACTGTTGGCATGACACAGGACTGATGGTAGCGCTCACCTTGTCTTCTCCGGACAAGCTTTTTTCCGGATACCCCAAACATTCGGAAAGGGGATTCTTCAGAGAAATTGACTTTACCCCAGTCCTCAGCAGTCTAATCCCTGTACCTTTTGCAGAATATCAGTCTGTCCCTGATATTTTTCCTGGAGATAAGTGGCTTCCTCGCTGCCCTTCTTGACACCAGGCCATCCTCCAAAAGTCTTCACCTCACTGTGCGTGCAGATGCACTCACACGTGCCTGCTGCCATTCCTGAGCAAGCTCTGCACTGGTGGTGCCCGATCCCGCAGCTGAATCAACTTTAGGAGATGGTCCTGGCTAAGGATTACTTACTGTGTTTGGCCTCTGAGACACAGAGGCCTATAGTCTGCCCTGTAGATAATCATGGCATTATGTAATGAATAGATGGCAGACAGGGTATAGGCTGGTCCAGGATGTCCACCATGCAAACAGGCTGTTCTGGTCTTCTGCATCTTCTGGTGACCTACTGCATATTCTGGTGACCTATTGACAACAGTACAACAATTACAGTGGGGAGAACGAGTATTTGATACACTGCCGATTTTGCAGGTTTTCCTACTTACAAAGCATGTAGAGGTCTGTAATTTTTATCATAGGTACACTTCAACTGTGAGAGACTAAATCTAAAACAAAAATCCAGAAAATCACATTGTATGATTTTTAAGTAAATCATTTGCATTTTATTGCATGACATAAGTATTTGATCACCTACCAACCAGTAAGAATTCCGGCTCTCACAGACCTGTTAGTTTTTCTTTAAGAAGCCCTCCTGTTCTCCACTCATTACCTGTATTAACTGCACCTGTTTGAACTCGTTACCTGTATAAAAGACACCTGTCCACACACTCAATCAAACAGACTCCAACCTCTCCACAATGGCCAAGACCAGAGAGCTGTGTAAGGACATCAGGGATAAAATTGTAGACCTGCACAAGGCTGGGATGGGCGACAGGACAATAGGCAAGCAGCTTGGTGAGAAGACAACAACTGTTGGCACAATTATTAGAAAATGGAAGAAGTTCAAGATGACTGTCAATCACCCTCGGTCTGGGGCTCCATGCAAGATCTCACCTCGTGGGGCATCAATGATCATGAGGAAGGTGAGGGATCAGCCCAGAACTACACGGCAGGACCTGGTCAATGACCTGAAGAGAGCTGGGACCACAGTCTCAAAGAAAACCATTAGTAACACACTACACCGTCATGGATTAAAATCCTGCAGCGCATGCAAGGTCCCCCTGCTTAAGCCAGTGCATGTCCAGGGCCCGTCTGAAGTTTGCCAATGACCATCTGGATGATCCAGAGGAGGAATGGGAGAAGGTAATGTGGTCTGATGAGACAAAAATTGAGCTTTTTGGTCTAAACTCCTCTCGCAGTGTTTGGAGGAAGAAGAAGGATGAGTACAACCCCAAGAACACCATCCCAACCGTGAAGCATGGAGGTGGAAACATCATTCTTTGGGGATGCTTTTCTGCAAAGGGGACAGGACGACTGCACCGTATTGAGGGGAGGATGGAAGGGGCCATGTATCGCGAGATCTTGGCCAACAACCTCCTTCCCTCAGTAAGAGCATTGAAGATTGGTCGTGGCTGGATCTTCCAGCATGACAACGACACGAAACACATAGCCAGGGCAACTAAGGAGTGGCTCCGTAAGAGGCATCTCAAGGTCCTGGAGTGGCCTAGCCAGTCTCCAGACCTGAACCCAATAGAAAATCTTTGGAGGGAGCTGAACGTCCGTATTGCCCAGCGACAGCCCCGAACCTGAAGGATCTGGAGAAGGTCTGTATGGAGGAGTGGGCCAAAATCCCTGCTGCAGTGTATGCAAACCTGGTCAAGACCTACAGGAAACCTATGATCTCTGTAATTGCAAACAAAGGTTTCTGTACCAAATATTAAGTTCTGCTTTTCTGATGTATCAAATACTTATGTCATGCAATAAAATGCAAATTAATTACTTTAAAATCATACAATGTGATTTTCTGGATTTTTATTTTAGATTCCATCTCTCACAGTTGAAGTGTACCTATGATAAAAATTACAGACCTCTACATGCTTTGTAAGTAGGAAAACCTGCAAAATCGGCAGTGTATCAAATACTTGTTCTCCCCACTGTATATAGCAAATGAATATGCATGATGTATGCCTTTTGTTTTGATGACAAAACAAAGTTGTCACGACTTCCTCCGAAGCTGCCTCCTCTCCTTGTTCGGCAGGCTTCGGCAATCGTCGTCACCGGCCTTTTAGCCACTTCCGCTCCTCATCTCATCATTCCATTGGTTTTGTTTTGTTTATTACACACACCTGGTTAATATCCCCTCATCAGTCCCTGGATAAGTGTTCTCTCTGCCTCCTTGTCTTTGTGTGTGATTGTTTATTGTGGAGGTTCGTTTAGCTCGGTGGAGCTCTTTGTATTTTGTATCGCCAGGTTATTTTCACCCATGTGCTTCGTTGTTTTCCAGTGCGCTTGTTTTCCGCACTGGAGTGTTTGACGCATTGCTGCGTACAACTGTGTTTCAGAATAAACCTTTTATTCTGTGATTTGCCCTCCTGCGCCTGACTCGTTCAAATCACACACTACAGAATCACACACCCGAACATGGAGTCAGCAGGAGAAGCGAACATGCCGGGAGTCGTGGCACGGGTCCGGGAGCATTCTGACATGCTAGCCAGCTTGGGAGAAGCGATGGATCCTTTGAGACCAGCTGAGTGACCGGATCCAGCCACCCACACCCCTGCACCCAGAGGGATTTACCTATCCTGAACTAGGGAGTATGACGGGACAGCTGCCCGCTGCCAGGGATTTCTCCTGCAGCTGGACCTCTACTTCACAACCATCAGCCCGGCTCCATCGGAGCGGGAGAAGGTGTCCACCCTCGTCTCCTGTCTCTCTGGGAAAGCCCTGGAGTGGGCCAACGTGGTTTGGAGTGAAGGAGGAGCCACGTTGGACAAATACGGGGAGTTCGGTCGCCTCTTCCGGGCAGTCTTCGACCACCCACCCAAAGGAAGAGAGGCGGGCGAGCAGCTGGTCCAACTGAGGCAGGGGACGAGGACCACACAGGAATGAGCGGGCCCTCATCGACTGTTTCTGGTGCAGCCTGCGAGAGGACGTCCGAACGGAGCTACCCTGCCGGGATACCATGTTGACTTTCAACCAGCTGGTGGACATGGCCATCCAGTTGGACAACCTGCTAGCTGCAATAGGACGTCCTGGAGGGGTCCTGCCCGTTCCACCTCCCTTCAACCCAGATTCAGTTCCGATGGAGCTGGATGGTGCAGCGATCCGGGAGAACGGAGGACGACAGCTCCAGTGTCACTCTTATGGCAGGAGAGGACATTCTGCTGAACGCTGTCGTCAGGGTTCTTCCGGGTCAGGAGGTGGCAGGCAGGGCACTCTCGCGTCACCCCAGGTAACGCAAACGCACCCTCATTCAGAGCCCTCTGCTGCGCACTGCACTATACACGTCACCTTCCCTGATTACACAGTAGTTTCCCAGTGTAAGGTGCTGGTCGATTCAGGCGCAGCTGGGAACTTTATGGACAGGTGTTTTGCTCATAGTCTAGGTATTACATTGGTACCCCTATCACTTCCACTGCCCATCAAAGCACTTGACAGTCGACCATTAGGGTCAGGATTCGTTAGGAAAGTTACAGCACCAGTCACGATGGTTACGTACAAGATCCATAGAGAGCAAGTCACATTTTTTTTTATTGAGTCTCCCAATTTCCCTCTTGTGTTGGGTCTTCCCTCGTTAGCACTACACAACCCCACCTTTTCATGGCCGCAGAGTGTTCTCACGGGGTGGTCACGAGTGTGTCAGCGTAGGTGTCTAGCTGTTTCTATTGGTGCAACCACGATGGAAAGTCCAGACACTACCTCCACCATGCTCATTCCCCCCGAATACCTCGATACCAAATTACCACCTCATCGGTCGGGGGATTGTGCGATAAACCTAGGGGAAGACGCTGTGCCTCCCAGGAATCATGTGGTATCCCGTCGCAGGCTGAAATGGAGGCGATGGAGACATACGTCTCTGAGTCCCTGCGCCAGGGGTTCATACGTCCCTCCACTTCGCCCGCCTCCTCGAGTTTCTTTTTTGTGAAGAAGAAAGATGTTATAGTTATCCTTTACCCCTCATTCCATCGGTAATCGAGTCAATGCATGGGGCGTGCTTCTTCACAAAATCAGATCTCCGAAGTGCGTACAACCTGGTGCATGTCCGAGAGGGGGCCGAGTGGAAGACAGCATTCAGCACAACCGCGGGGCATTACGAATACCTAGTGATGCCGTACGGTTTGATGAATACTCCATCCGTCTTCCTTTGTGAACAAAGTGTTTCGGAACATGCTTGGTCGCGGTGTAGTGGTCTACATTGATGACATTCTGGTGTATTCCGCTACATGCGCCGAGCATGTGTCCCTGGTTCGCAAAGTACTGGGCCGACTGTTGGAACATGACCTTTATGCCAAGGCAGAAAAGTGTCCGTTTTTCCAACAGTCCGTCTCCTTCCTCGGATACTGCATTACCACCTCAGGTGTGGAGATGGAGGGAGATCGCATTACAGCCGCGCGTAATTGGCCGACTCCAACCATGGTAAAGGAGGTGCAGCTACTATCAGAGGTTTATCCGGGGCTTTGGCAAGGTTGGGCTCCCAAGTGGCGCAGCAGTCTAAGGCACTGCATCTCAGTGCTTGAGGCGTCACTACAGACCCCCTGGTTCGATTCCAGGCTGTATCACAACCGGCCGTGATTGGGAGTCCCATAGGACGCACGTCGTCCGGGTTTGGCCGGTGTAGGCCGTCATGGTAAATAAGAATTTGTTCTTAACTGACTTGCCTAGTTTAATAAAGGTAAAACAACATTTTAAAAAATCACATCTCTGTTGAAGGGTGGGCCGTCCCGGCTCCGCTGGTCTACTGAGGCTGACAGGGCCTTCAGTAACCTGAGGGTTCTGTTCACCTCAGCCCCGGTACTGGCCCATCCCGATCCATCACTACCGTTCGTAGTGGAGGTGGATGTGTCCGATGTAGGGATAGGCGCTGTCCTATCTCAACGCTCGGGCACGCCACCCAAGCTCCGCCCCTGTGCCTTCTTCTCCAAGAAGCTCAGCCCGGCGGAGCAGAACTACGACGTTGGTGATCGGGAGCTGTTGGCTGTTGTCAGAGCCCTGACCATGTGGAGGCACTGGCTTGAGGTGGCGAAACACCCTTTCCTCGTCTGGACGGACCACCGTAACCTGGAGCACATCCGGGCAGCGAGGAGGCTGAACCCTCGCCAGGCCTGGTGGGCCCTATTCTTCACCCGGTTTGATTTTACACTGTCTTACATCCCGGGTACGAAGAACGTGAAGGCAGACGCACTGTCACGGCTGTACGACACAGAGGAGAGGCCAATACACAACACCCTCATACTCCCGGCCTCCTGCATTGTGACGCAGGTAGTATGGGCGATGGACGCGGACATAGAGCAGGCGTTACGCCGTCTCTTGTCCATGACCATCTAATCTATTGGGCACACACGTCCCCCTCCTCTGGTCACCCAGGTATCGGCCGTACAGTGCACAACCTGCTCGGTGTGCGCCCAGAGCAAGGCACCTAGGCACCTCCCAGCGGGTAAGTTACAGCCCTTACCAGTTCCACAACGGCCATGGTCCCACCTGTGTATAGACTTTCTCACTGATCTTCCCCTCTCTCAGGGTAACACCACCATCCTGGTCGTTGTGGACCGCTTTTCAAAAGCCTGCCGCCTCCTTCCTCTGCCCGGTCTCCCCACGGCCCTGCAGACTGCGGAGGCTCTGTTTATTCACGTCGGGGTGGCAGAGGACATAGTGTCTGACCGGGGTCTCCAGTTCACATCCAGGGTCTTGAAGGCATTCATGGAACGTCTGGGGGTCTCGGTCAGCCTGACCTCTGTGTTTCACCCTGAGTCTAATGGGTAGGTGGAACGGGTGAATCAAGATGTGGGTAGGTTCCTGCGGTCCTACTGCCAGGACCGGCCGGGGGAGTGGTCGGTGTTCTTGCGCGGGCCGAATTTGCCCAGAACTCTCTCCGCCACTCCTCCACTAACCTATCGCCATTTCAATGTGTTTTTGGTTATTAGCCGGTTCTGGCACTGTGGCATCAGAGCCAGACCGAAGCTCCTGCAGTGGATGACTGGTTTTGGCGTGCAGAGGAGACGTGGAACGCTGCTCATGTCCACCTCCAGCGCGACGTGTGTCGCCAGAAGGCCAAAGCTGACCGCCACCGCAGTGAGGCCCCGGTTTTTGTACCGGGTGATCGGGTCTGGCTCTCAATCCGGAATCTGCCCCTCTGCCTGCTCTGCCAGAAGCTGAGCCCGCTGTTTGTGGGGCCGTTCAAAGTCCTGAGGAGAATAAACGAGGTCACGTATAGGTTACTACTCCCTCCAGATTACCGTATTAACCCCTTGTTTCATGTATCTCTCCTCAGGCTGGTGGTGGCTGGTCTGCTCCAGGAGTCTGAGGTGCGGGAGGTCCCTCCTCCCCCTCTGGACATCGAGGGGGCCCCGGCGTACTCCGTCCGTTCCATCCTGGATTCGAGGCGTCGGGTGAGGGGCCATCAGTACCTCATGAATTGGGAGGGGTACGGTCCGGAGGAGTGGTGCTGGGTCCCAGTGAGGGATATCCTCGATCCCTCCCTGTTGCGGGATTTCCACCGTCGCCATCCGGCTAACCCTGCTCCGCGTCCTCCTGGCCGTCCTGCCATTGGCTACTTAGCTTATTCAAGCCTGTCTCAAAATACAACACTGCCCCTTTAAGACAAAAAAATAGTTATTTACCTGACTCGCTTTTCAAAGATGTCTAGAAATGTAAACGCTTTGTGCTCATGTAGGAAGCGATCACTTCCCTATTGCTGACTAAAAACTAGCTTTAACTGGGCTAATAACTCACTAGCAAAGGATATGAACAAAATGTGCACACGTGGCTACAAGCGCATCTACTCACGACTGCTCATGATGTAAACATAGTCCAGTTCAAAGTAAATGGCACAGATCCATATATGGCAATGGTCTATTTCCACACAGGCCTACAACAGCTCTGATTGTTTATGCTGCACAGGTCTGTGCAGAGCACTGGCTGTGTAGTGTGTCAATGCAATAGAATCCTACTCCGATGCGTTCTGCCAACAAAATCTCTTGCATAGTTTGTTTTGTTTCGGTGTGTTGCATTGAAAGTGGCCAATATTGCGTTGATTTGATCACAATTGCCACAGTAAAGGGAAAAGTTGATAGTGTTAACAGGGAAAACTCTAGAACAGTGGTCACCAACCTTTTCTGAGTCAAGATCAGTTTGAGTCAAAATGCAAGCCGAGATCTACCGCTCAGATTATTTAAAACATGATTTAACCTTTTCACACGTACCAACAAATGGGTGTGATCATTCTACAGTGGTCCCTGCAGTGTACGCTCAAACAGTGTGATTAGAATGCTTATTTAGAACGTCCAGTTTCGATTGATGCAACAGTCAGCGTTTGCGCTGGACAGACTGTTTTTTCACAGAAACATTTTTCACAAACACAATGTTTCTGTGAAAAAACAGTCTGTCCAGCGCAAACGCTGTATTGCATCCAAAAATAAATTGGTCACATTCAGGACATAAAAGCGAGTTCAGACATTCACAGAAGTAGCGACAGCATACACAATCATCCAAACCGGAAATGTAGGCTACATTAGTCTGTCACGATCGTTATTGGAAGATACGGACCAAGGCGCAGCGTGATAAGCGTACATTTTATTAAGTACTTAACTCACGACAAAACAACAAACAAACGAAACGTGAAGTCCTAGGCTACACAAAACAAACCTTAACGGAACAAGATCCCACACCGACTAGTGCCAAACAGGCTGCCTAAGTATGGTCCAAAATCAGAGACAACGAGATACAGCTGCCTCTGATTGGGAACCACCCTGGCCAACATAGATCTACACGATCTAGAAAACACAACATAGAAAATATGACATCGAAACTCCACACCCTGGCTCAACATTTAAGAGTCCCCAGAGCCAGGGCGTGACATAGTCCTAGCGCTAACTGAGGAAAGATTGACGTAACACAAGCGGTCATATTTTGATAACTCTTGGCTGACAGAAACCACAATATGAATTATCTAATAGCAATTACTATTTATAGTTCATCACATCATAGATCTAAATAATTGAGTAAAACACTTTCTAGAAATCGAAAGTAATCCGACGATGGGTAGCTTGTGCGCGCCGCCATGTTTTTTTTATTTGCGTCAACCAAAGATATTAAGAGGAGACAAGATGAGTTTGGCCTGTTTACAGTATGCATGTTGAAGGGGGTGTGTCGTCTACGATCATTTACTTCCCTTCATTCACTTCTGGAAGTTTACTCGAAAGATGAGTCAATAATTCCTTCACATCATTATAACATCTTTGGTCTGACAGACATTTATGTGACACCCAGAATGCAGTGTATAATGTCAACAAACATGGCGCCACACATACAGTGCATGCGGAAAGTATTCAGACCCCTTGACTTTTTCCACATTTTACTACGTTACAGCTTTATTCTAAAATTGATTAAATTGTTTTTTCCCTAATCAATATACACACAGTACCCCATAATCACAAAGCAAAAACAGATTTTTAGAAATGTTAATATAAGTATTCAGACCCTTTACTCAGTACTTTGTTGAAGCACCTTTGGTAGCGATTACAGCCTTGAGTCTTCTTGGGTATGACGCTACAAGCTTGGCACACCTGTATTTGGGGAGTTTCTACCATTATTCTCTGCAGATCCTGTCAAGCTCTGTCAGGATGGATGGGGAGTGTCTCTGCACAGCTATTTTCAGGTCTCTCCAGAGATTTTAGATTGGGTTCAAGTCCGGGTTCTGGCTGGGCCACTCAAGGACATTCAGAGACTTGTCCCGAAGCTACTCCTGCGTTGTTTTGGCTGTGTGCTTAGGGTCGTTGTTCTGTTGAAAGGTGAACTTTCGCCCCAGTCTGAGGTCCTGAGTGCCCTGGAGCAGGTTTTCATTAAGGATCTCTCTGTACTTTGCTCCGTTCATCTTTCCCTCGATCCTGACTAGTCTCCCAGTCCCTGCCACTGAAAAAGATCCCCACAGCATGATGCTGCCACCACCATGCATCACCGTAGGGATGGTGCCAGGTGTCCTTCAGACGTGACGCTTGGTATTCAGGCCAAAGAGTTCAACCTTGGTTTAATCAGACCAGAGAATCTTGTTTCTCATGGTCTGAGAGTCTTTAGGTGCCTTTTGGCAAACTCCAAATGGGCGGTCAGGTGCCTTTTACTGAGGAGTGGCTTCCGTCTGGCCACTCTACCATAAAGGCCTGATTGGTGGAGTGCTGCAGAGATGGTTGTCCTTCTGGAAGGTTCTCCCATCTCCACTGAGGAACTCTGGAGCTCTGTCAGAGTGACCATCGGGTTCTTGGTCACCTCCCTGACCAAGGCCCTTCTCCCCGATTGCTCAGTTTGGCCGGGCGGCCAGCACTAGGAAGAGTCTTGGTGGTTCCAAATTTCTTATATTTAAGAATGATGAAGGCCATTGTGTTCTTGGGGACCTTCAAAGCTGAATAACTTTTTAGGTACCCTTCCTAAGATATGTGCCTCGACACAACCTGTCTCGGAGCTCTACGGACAAATCCTTTGACCTCATGTTTTTTTTTTTATCTGACATGCACTGTCAACTCTGGGACCTTATATAGACAGGTGTGTGCCTTTCCAAATCATGTCCAATCAATTGAATTTACCACAGGTGCACTCCAATTAAGTTGTAGAAACATCTCAAGGATGATCAATGGAAACAGAATGCACCTGAGCTCAATTTAGAGTCTCATAGCAAAGGGTCTGAATACTTATGTAAATAAGGTATTTCTGTTTTAATATATTTGCAAAAATGTCTAAAAACCTGTTTTTACTTTGTCATTATAGGGTGTTGTGTGTAGATTGATGAGGAAAAACGTTAATTTAATCAATTTTAGAATAAGTCTGTAAATTAACAAAATGTGGAAAAGGTCAAGCGGTCTGAATACTTTCCGAAGGCACTGTAGCTGGCAAATAGCTTAGCATTAGCTCATTATGATCAGTACAACCTTCAAAAAAGTATTTTACACACATCATAGGTGTCCATTACAATCTATGCAATAACCAGAATGCATTGTTTGTCATCAATACTTAACAACATGTGAAAAGAACTGTAAATCCATCATGCTCCATACAACACAATATACAGAAAATAAGGCACTTCTTTTGATAGGAAGTCCAAAGTTATTATTTGTCAGGAAAAACAACAATGAAGGCAATGCAAGCGCCAGTCAGAAAATGTGCCAGTTCGTGCAAGACTGCGCAAATGTCGCATACTTGATCTGCGGAAACACTAGGGAAGGGCTCTCCTCGAAGAGAGAAGTTTGTCTGGCTCAGTAAAGCCTCAAACATAAATTGTCCGCAACACTGAAAGGGCTACTTCTATGTGAATTAATGAGGAGGCGGAACACACTTCAATTCAAACTGATGTTAGAAAATACAACTTGTTCGAAAATAATTTGAAATTGACAAGTTCAAACATAGCCTATAGTTAAACAGCAGGCAGCGCGTGTTAACTGTCCTGTTGCGTAACAATCACATTTTGGAACAGTGAGTGCATTCTGACATCACGTGCATAGAACAACTCACACTTGGGCGACCGTTAGAGATATTTATTCAACATTAACCAATTAAAAACAGTACTGTAGCAATGAGGTTTGTGCAGTAAGCTATAGGCCCAATACATTATCACCGCATATTGGCTTTGCTTGAATTGCCAATGCATTGTTGTTCAAGCCATTTTTGTAAATTATATTTACAAATTTGAGGTAGGCTATATGATCACACCGGTAATATGTTGTTGTATTACTTGTGAAGCATTGCAGAGTGAGCACATATTTAAATATTTAGCTTTTATTTATATTTTACTGGGCTGATGGTGCCTGCATCTGATGGTCAGTCTCAGCAGAGGGAGAGAGCAGCAGACTGAGGGTCCGCCTCTCAACATCCCTCCGCTCTCCCTTTCCTCCACTGACACTGACCAAAAAGGGACACCATCTGCCTCATGCACAAATTCATGTTGTTACTCCTATGAACAGAGAAAGTGAAATATTCCTCGATATTAAAGAAGACCCAAGCGGCTTTTAATAACAACAACGCAAGCCTATTGATACACTTTCCTACTCATTCATTACTGCTGCAGTGCTTGTTGTAGCACTGAGTGGAAATAGGAAGAATGTGCATTTTATTGCTTGTAGAAGTGTTGAATACAAAGTGTTCATAGAAACAGCATCTCATTGCTTTTTTCATTGACAGTCTCTCTCTAGTCATGGTTTTAAACGTTTTGAAATCTCACAGTATCAACTTTGCTGTAGCTTTCTTTTATGCCTGCTACATTACTGCAGACACGGTCATCTGAGCCATTGATTGCCCAGCCGTAGGCCTATAGTGCACTTGATTTGCTCTCTGGGCCCGCCGGGAAGGCAGAGTTTGTACCATCATACACAGGAAATGGTTCAAAATGGCAACAATTCGCCTAATCGCACAGGGCAGCTGAATGGGTGCACCTACCGCCAACAGCCCGAGGCCAAAAAAAAAAAAAGGAACACAAGGCTTTATCGTTGGGTTTTTTACAGAAATGTTTGGCGATCGACTAGGAATGCCTTGGAGATCGACCAGTCGATCGCGAGCAACCAGTTGGTGACCACTGCTCTAGAAAGTTGAGTGAAGTTCAATCTCGTACTTCTCTCTGTGGGCTGATATCAGTCCTGGGGAGCTGCACAGCAGTCTCGGGCTGCTGCGCACGCTAGCACATGGGCAGCTTAGCGGGAACATTGCAGCACACCCAGGTTGGATATTACTTGCAAATGTGTACATTATCAAAAGGAAAAAGGGGACCGACATGGTTGCTAGATTTCAACACAGTAGACCCCACTCAAAGTCAATATTCAGAGGCCTGAATACATTTTGGCCTAATATACTTGACCTTGGAGCTGTAAGGAAACTAAAGCAGTGTGTGAGTGCAATAACCTGGGGTTGGATCATGCATGACCAGGCCGTGAGATGTGGTTATGGTCAGCGACATAGCAAACAGGTAGTGTTTTCAGAAATTGATATAGAGCTTATGCTCTTCTTGCATTTTAAAATGGATGGTGGGAGTTATCAATGTTCAAATTTACATTCATATGAATCATATGTGGAGCTGAAAAACATTGTCTAGAAAGGACCACTGTCGCATTTGCAAGGCGTCTAGAATGACGTTTGTTTGTTTTTGTCTTTACTCATTAGACATTCAGTCAAGCACAACCACTCTCAATGATTTCTATGAATCTACAGTATGTTTCAGCCGACTATCAGAGATGGATTGATGTGGCAGGGTGAATAGAACAAAGACAGTGAGCCGCTAATGAACCAATAATGAACATTCAAATTACTGGATACAGTGCACACAAGAGACTACTTTCACACAAATGCAGATCAAATTGCTCTCACTGCTCTGGCTTATTCACTGGAAACAAATTGAAATAAATTCATTAGCATTTAAGGTAATGCCTTGGCTTTTATAGGGCTTTTCCTTTATGGGGGGGGGGGGGGGGTTTAAGATATGTGGGCTGTGATCCTTGCACGCACCACAAAGCTTCAAAAATAAGGAGCAAAATGAATCTCTTGGAAGGGTTGGAATTTGTCAAGTAGAGGCAGTGGGCTTCGTGTAAAAATCCTCATTTGTTCCAACAATGGGAAATGGTGCACAGAGATATTTCTTGATCAAATGGGTAGAAAGAAGGCTCAGTAGTGAATAAATCTGCTTCTGGGTCTCCATTTCTCACATACCCACACAGGGGGATTGCTGCGTCTGGGTGAAGGGAAAATAACACTGCCTAGCCAAATACGTTTCTCTCTTGCATGTGCACATTGCTGCTTATTAAGGGAAAGAGTTTGTTTTCCCTCCATATTGCAACTGCGAGTCCCAATGCACACTGAAACAATAGAGAGTGCCCTTTTGTTTTGGTTTTAATCCCTCTGAAGAAACATACTTTCCAATGTTTTTTGTTCCAATATCCAAGGCCTTTTGCACTTTGTATGGCAGTCGAAGAGAGAGAACAGCTCCTCTCTCAGAGGAACAGCTCTTTTGGTTCTGCTCATTTCAAGTATTTAATTCAAATTCGTTCAGAGTTTCCTGTTAGTGGGTGCACTCCTGAAACGTGTATGAATAAAACTTTTTTTTTGGTCAAGGTTAAGTTACGGTCACGCACTTCTTGATTAATACACTCGATCAGGAGACATTCAATTTGGGCATTGCCTCATTACGTGTCAGGCTGTTCCCGGCTTTCCATGGCTAGCTCTCACACATTTCTGGGCATGTCCAATAGGGGTGGGATGCAGTGGAACCAATTGCACCAGACAGCCAGAACTCTGAATGGGGGGACACAATGAAGGTGGTCAGTGTATATCGATGTGTATCAGATAGAATTATCAAATCATATCAAATCAAATTTTATTTGCCACATGCGCCGAATTCAACAGGTGTAGACATTACAGTGAAATGCTTACTTACAACCAACAATGCACATTTAAAAATTTAAAATAGAAAAAGTGATGCAAATAACTAAAGAGCATCAGTAAAATAAAATAACAGTAGGGAGGCTATATACAGGGGGGTACCGGTGCAGAGTTAATGTGCGGGGGCACCGGCTAGTCGAGGAATTTGAGGTAATATGTACATGTGGGTAGAGTAAAAGTGACTATGCATCAATTATAAACACAGTAGCAGCAGCGTAAAAGAGGGTGATGGGTTTTTGGGTGGGGGGGCAGTGCAAATAGTACGGGTAGCCATGATTAGCTGTTCCAAAGTCTTATGGCTTGGGGGTAGAAGCTGTTGAGAAGCCTTTTGGACCTAGACATGGCACTCCGGTACCGCTTGCCATGCGGTAGCAGAGAGAACAGTCTATGACTAGGGTGGCTGGAGTCTTTGACAATTTTGAGGGCCTTCCTCTGACACCGCCTGGTATAGAGGTCCTGGATGGCAGGAAGCTTGGCCCCAGTGATGTACTGGGCCGTGCTCACTACCCTCTGTAGTGCCTTGCGGACGGAGGCCAAGCAGTTCCCATACCAGGCGGTGATGCAACCAGTCAGGATGCTCTTGATGGTGCAGCTGTATAACTTTTTGAGGATCTGAGGACCCATGCCAAATCTTTTCAGTCTCCTGAGGGAGAATAGGCTTTGTCGTGCCCTCTTCACGACTGTCTTGGTGTGTTTGGACCATGATAGTTCATTGGTGATGTGGACACCAAGGAACTTGAAGCTCTCAACCTGTTCCACTACAGCAACATCTATGAAAATGGGGGCATGCGCAGTCCTGTTTTTTTCCTGTAGTTCACAATCATCTCCTTTGTCTTGATCACGTTGAGGGAGAGGTTGTTATCCTGGCACCACACGGCCAGGTCTCTGACCTCCTCCCTATAGGTTGTCTCATCGTTGTCGGTGATCAGGCCTACCACTGTTGTGTCGTCGGCAAATTTAATGATGGTGTTGGAGTCGTGCCTGGCCATGCAGTCATGGGTGAACAGGGAGTACAGGAGGGGACTGAGCACGCACCCCTGAGGGGCCCCCGTGTTGAGGATCAGTATGGCAGATGTGTTGTTACCTACCCTTACCACCTGGGGGCGGCCCGTCAGGAAGTCCAGGATCCAGTTGCAGAGGAAGGTGTTTAGTCCCAGGATCCTTAGCTTAGTGATGAGCTTTGAGGGCACTATGGTGTTGAACGCTGAGCTGTAGTCAATGAATAGCATTCTCAAGTAGGTGTTCCTCTTGTCCAGGTGGGAAAGGGCAGTGTGGAGTACAATAGAGATTGCATCATCTGTGGATCTGTTGGGGCAGTATGCAAATTGGAGTGGGTATAGGGTTTCTGGGATAATGGTGTTGATGTGAGCCATGACCAGCCTTTCAAAGCACTTCATGGCTACAGACGGGAGTGCTAAGGGTTGGTAGTCATTTAGGCAGGTTATCTTATTGTCCATGAGCACAGGGACTATGGTGGTCTGCTTGAAACATGTTGGTATTACAGACTCAGTCAGGGACATGATGAAAATGTCAGTGAAGACACTTGTCAGTTGGTCAGCACATGCTCGGAGTACACATCCTGGTAATCCGTCTGGCCCTGCAGCCTTGTGAATGTTGACCTGCTTAAGTCTTACTCACATCGGCTACAGAGAGCGTGATCATCCGGAACAGCTGGTGCTCTCATGCATGCTTCAGTGTTGCTTGCTTCGAAGCGAGCATAGAAGTGATTTAGCTTGTCTGGTAGGCTTGTGTCACTGGGCAGCTCGCGGCTGTGCTTCCCTTTGTAGTCTGTAATAGTTTTCAAGCCCTGCCACATCCGACGAGCGTCAGAGCCGGTGTAGTACGATTTAATCTTAGTCCTGTATTGACTCTTTGCCTGTTTGATGGTTCATCGGAGGGCATAGAGGGATTTCTTATAAGCGTCCAGGTTAGAGTGCCGCTCCTTGAAAGCAGCAGCTCTACCCTTTAGCTCAGTGCGGATGTTGCCTGTAATCCAAGACTTCTGGTTGGGGTACGTACGGTCACTTTGGGGACAACGTCATCGATGCACTTATTGATGAAGCCCGTGACTGATGTGGTGTACTCCTCAATGCTATATGAAGAATCCCGGAACATATTCCAGTCTGTGCTAGCAAAACAGTCCTGTAGCTTAGCATCTGCGTCATCTGACCACTTTTTTATTAACCGAGTCACTGGTGCTTCCTGCTTTAGTTTTTGCTTATAAGCAGGAATCAGGAGGATAGAGTTATGGTCAGATTTGCCAAATGGAGGGCAAGCGAGAGCTTTGTATGCGTCTCTCTGTGGGGAGTAAAGGTGGTCTAGAGTTTATTTTCCTCTGGTTGCACATTTAACATGCTGGTAGAAATGATGTAGAACGGATTTAAGTTTCCCTGCATTAAAGTCCCCGGCCAATAGGAGCGCCGCCTCTGGATGAGCGTTTTCCTGTTTACTTATGGCCTTATACAGCTCATTGAGTGCAATGTTAATGCCAGCATCGGTTTGTGGTGGTAGATAGACAGCTACGAAAAATATAGATGAAAAGTCTCTTTGTAAATAGTGTGGTCGACAGCTTATCATGAGATACTCTACCTCAGGTGAGCAAAACCTCGAGACTTTCTTAGTATTAGATTTTATGCACCAGCTGTTGTTTACAAATATACACAGACCACCACCCCTTGTCTTACTGGAGTCAGCCGTTCTATCCTGCCGATGTAGCGTATTTCCTGTCAGCTGTATGTTGTCCATGTCGTCGTTCAGCCACGACTTGGTGAAACATAAGATATTACAGTTTTTAATGTCCCGTTGGTAGGATAACCTTAATCTTAGGTCATCTAATTTATTTTCAAATGATTGAACATTGGCTAATAGGATTGATGGAAGAGGTAGTTTACTCGCTCGCCGTCGGATCCTTACAAGGCACCCCAACCCACGTCCCCGATATCTCCGTCTCTTTCTTATGCGAATGACGGAGATTTGGGCCTTTTCGGGTGTCTGTAGGATATCCTTCGCGTCCGACATGTTGAAGAAAAAATCTTTGTCCAATACGAGGTGAGTAATCGCTGTCCTGATATCCAGAACCTATTTTTGGTCATAACAAATGGTGGCAGAAACATTATGTACAGAATACATTACAAATAACGCAAAAAAACACACATAATAGTACAATTGGTTAGATGGCTGTAAAACGGCAGCCATCTTCTCCGGCGCCACTTGGGTCCCAGTTGAGGTGAACCATGATTGAGTGTTGATCTAAAGCAGCTGGGTATTTGGACAGCGGCCGCGTGAAGCCATGAAGACGTATTGGTGTCAGACACATGCACATGTATGCACACCACACCCACATGTATGCACACACACTGGTACGGACACACACTGAGACACACACACTCACTGACACAATGCAGATCCATTGTCGGAAGTCTAATACTGACATGGTTGGAATTGGTTGCAGATTACATCTCTCTTCCATGAATGCAGTACAGTGCATTCTTCTGGCCCCACAGAAACCCCTTTCCATTCATGCCCTTGTTAAAATTGCTTCTCTCAGGACACAGAGTTTAATAGGAGGATGACACGCTCTGCAATCTTTTCCACATGCTTGTCTCATTTTCATTCAGATGTGCACATGGGGTCAGGCAAAGGCTGGGCTGGGGCCTTCAGTGTATTCCATCCTTGATAAACCTCTCTCTCCATATCGAGGCATCGCAGTCCCTGCCGTCAAAAGAGAACATCTACTCCAACCCAAAACAATATAAACTGACAGGGCAAACAAATTACAATTAGAAATGCTGATAGTGATAATGAAACATTGTGTCTAGGTCCCCAACAATGCCCCAGCTAATGAAGACCTTTCAGTTAATGAGAAGTAAAATGATTATGGACAGAGAGTCGGAGCACTTGTCAGCGACACTGATATTTACACACACACTCAAGTGTTGTCATCCGTAATTTAAATCCCCTTGGTGCTTGTTAACAGTAATTGAGATATATAGTAATCTAGGGTGTCTACTTTTTCCCCTTTAGCTTATGAATGTGATGTGAATATCATCATGAGAATAATAGGACTGCACAGTACAGGACAGTTATCATCTCGGCCGAACAGAGTATATACAGTTTAGGCTTTCATAGACCTATGAATTCTAGCTGTCTGATGCGTCATATGAAGCAAGACAAATAGAGGACAGTGTTCTATTGTGTGATATGCAGTATCCAGATTTCTAGAGGGCAGACTGTTATATTGTTCTGAGAATTCCAAAATGAGTCTACAGAAGGAGGTCATATTTGAATATGATAGTATGATTCACAAAAGAGCATTACGAAAGAGCATTAATTGGCCAATTATCTTACCAAAAAGAATGAAGACAAATTGCGGTGCTATTTCAAAGTTATTACAAGGCTTAAGTAAAAAGGATATGGAATCATTAATTCCTCATGCCTGTCTAGCTTGAAAGACCACATTATATTCAGAGAGGCCTTAAGACAATGTCCAGAAACTTTTGAGTTTGAAAACATAATATTAACAAATGAGAGCAATTTCTGTAATGATTGTGTATTTCAATGTACTTCAAGCTGAAGGAAAGGCAGGCTGTCCTCCTTTGTGGAATCTAACTATAGAGGTACACTCTAAAAAATGCTGGGTTAAAAACAACCCAATTTGGGTAAATATTGGACAGAACACACATTGGGTTATTTTGACCCAGCCAGTTGGGTCACTTAATTGGGATGTTGGGCTATTGATGCTGAGTTATTGACCTATGACCCACCGGGTCAGATCAGAAGACTGGAGGCGTAATTTAGTAGGGGCATGGCCTTCAAATAGTTATTTTTCGCCAACCGGTTCATGTTTCTGTTGTATTGTTATCACATGTCAAGGTTGAGCACTGACACTTTTATAGCTTTTATGAGGCTTACACAAGAGTATGAGTTTCTGAAGTGCCTATGTTGGGAGAGTTACCACTTTGTTATATTATTAAAATAATAATGTTATTAAAACCCTTTAGAACCCATAGCGGCCGTCGACAGACGTTATTTAAATTACTATGGCTAATAGCCTTGTTTTTCTAACAATAATATCGTTGTCAATATTGCAAAATGAACTTGCTCACAACCTGGTGTCTTATTTGCGTTGCTGTTGTCATCAACCAGAAACCGGAAACAGGGTATGCTGGCATATGACTTTTTACTTTTTTTCACTTCATTGCTCAAAATGACGGTGCTGAAGTGACCACAACTTTTCACTGTGCAAGATGCTGTATCTATGTCTGTATCTATGTTGCTTGGTGATACGATTTCGGACAAGTCCTTGCACTTTGAAAGCGATGACGATGTAGAGGTGAGTGAAATAAGTAAACAGCAGATATATGTTTGGTGTTGTCGATGTTTGACGCTTTGAAACTTGGAGAATAGCTCTCAGATGAGCAAATCATGATCACCGGGTTGATACAGGCAAGCAGTACAGCGGTGGAGCAGTGTTAGCAGTTGGCCCTTTATGTGACCGACCACCTCGATTTGGTCTTATGTAGCAAAATTTGAAATTGTGTTTTTTACAATGGACAAAAGTAGAGACTCAGAGCTAGAAAACAATGGGAAAGTAATTCTGCTTTGAAAGTTGATAAACTTGTAACCCCACTTTTGAGAAACCGGCCCTTAGAAGTTTTGGTACACCTACTGGAGAGCTCTTCTTTGTCTACAACCATTCAGCATCGTTCACACCCTCTTAAGCCTTAGCCCCACTCATCTCTTTAAGGATTCACGTGAGGCCACGTGCTAAACAGAGTGAGTAGTTTACTAAACAACCAAAGATTTCAAGACTAAAAGTGGTAAAAGTAGTAGCCTACAATAAGGAAAAACTGCAGGTATAAATACAATGTATCTAGTCCTTGGCCTACAGTGCATTTTGAAAGTTTTCAGACCTCTTGACTTTTTCCACATTCTGTTACGTTACAGCATTATTCTAAAATTGATTAAATGCAATTTTTTCCTCATCAATCTATACACAATACCCCATAATGACAAAGCAAAAACACAATGTTTTTTTTTTATGTTTGCAAATTTATATAAAAAAAAAAGATATAGACAGTTGAAGTCGGAAGTTTACATAGACTTAGGTTGGAGTCATTAAAACTCGTTTTTCAACCACTCCACACATTTCTTGTTAACAAACTATAGTTTTGGCAAGTCGGTTAGGACATCTACTTTGTGCATGACACAAGTAATTTTTCCAACAATTGTTTACAGACAGATTATTTCACTTATAATTAATTGTATCACAATTCAAGTGGGTCAGAAGTTTACATACACTAAGTTGACTGTGCCTTTAAACAGCTTGGAAAATTCCAGAAAATGATGTCATGGCTTTAGAAGCTTCTGATAGGCTAATTGACATAATTTGAGTCAATTGGAGGTGTACGTGTGGATGTATTTCAAGGCCTACCTTCAAACTCAGTGCCTCTTTGCTTGACATCATGGGAAAATCAAAAGAAATCAGCCAAGACCACAGAAAAAAAGACCTCTACAAGTCTGGTTCATCCTTGGGAGCAATTTCCAATCGCCTGAAGGTACCACGTTCATCTGTACAAACAATAGTACGCAAGTATAAACACCATGGGACCACGCAGCCATCATACCGCTCAGGAAGGAGAAGCGTTCTGTCTCCTAGTGATGAACGTACTTTGGTGCGAAAAGTGCAAATCAATCCCAGAACAATAGCAAAGGACCTTGTGAAGATGCTGGAGAGAACTGGTACAAAAGTATTTATATCCACAGTAAAACGAGTCCTATATCAACATAACCTGAAAGGCCGCTCAGCAAGGATGAAGCCACTGCTCCAAAACCGCCATAAAAAAGCCAAACTACGGTTTGTAACAGCACATGCGGACAAAGATCATACTTTTTGGAGAAATGTCTTCTGGTCTGATGAAACAAAAATAGAACTGTTTGGCCATAATGACCATCGTTATGTTTGGAGGAAAAAGGGGGCTGCTTGCAAGCCGAAGAACACCATCCCAACCGTGAAGCACAGGGGTGGCAGCATCATGCTGTGGGGGTGCTTTGCTGTAGGAGGGACTGGTGCACTTCACAAAATAGATGGCATCATGAGGAAGGAAAATTATGTGGATATATTGAAGCAACATCTCAAGACATCAGTCAGGAAGTTAAAGCTTGGTCGCAAATGGGTCTTCCAAATGGACAATGACCCCAAGCATACTTCCAAAGTTGTGGCAAAATGGCTTAAGGACAACAAAGTAAAGGTATTGGAGTGGCCATCACAAAGACCTGACCTCAATCCTATGGAAAATGTGTGGGCAGAACTGAAAAAGCATGTGCGACCTATAAACCTGACTCAGTTACACCAGCTCTGTCAGGAGGAATGGGCCAAAATTCACTCAACTTATTGTGGGAAGCTTGTGGAAGGCTACCCGAAAAGTTTGACCCAAGTTAAACAATTTAAAGGCAATGCTAACAAATACTAATTGAGTGTATGTAAACTTATGACCCTATGTGAATGTGATGAAAGAAATAAAAGCTGAAATAAATCACTCTCTACTATTATTCTGACATTTCACATTCTTAAAATAAAGTGGTGATCCTAACTGACCTAAGACAGGGAACTTTTACTAGGATTAAATGTCAGGAATTGTGAAAGTCTGAGTATAAATGTATTTGGCTAAGGTGTATGTAAACGTCTGACTTCAACTGTACCTTATTTACACAAGTATTCAGACTCTTCGCTATGAGACTCGAAACTGAGCTCAGGTGCATCCTGTTTCCATTAATCATCTTTGAGATGTTTCTACAACTTGATTGGAGGCCAGTTGTGGTAAATTAAATTGATTGGACATGATTTGGAAATATAAGGTCCCATACTTGACAGTGCATGTCAGAGAAAAAACCAAGCCATTAGGTCGAAGGAATTGTCCGTAGAGCTCCGAGACAGGATTGTGTCGAGGCACAGACCTGGGGAAGGGTACCAAAATATTTCTGCAGCATTGAAGGTCCCCAAGAACACAACATCCTCCATCATTCATCAATGGAAGATGTTTGGAACCACCAAGACTCTTCCTAGAGCTGGCCGCCGGGCCAAACTGAGCAATCAGGGGAGAAGGGCCTTGGTCAGAGAGGTGACCAAGAACCCGATGGTCACTCTGACAGAGCTCAAGAGTTCCTCTGTGGAGATAGGAGAACCTTCCAGAGGGACAACCGTCTCTGCAGCACTCCACTAATCAGGCCTTTATGGTAGAGTGGCCAGACGGAAGCCACTACTCAGTGAAAGGCACGACAGCCCGCTTGGAGTTTGCCAAAAGGCCCCTAAAAGACTCTCAGACCATGAGAAACAAGATTCTCTGGTCTGATGAAACCAAGATTGAACTCTTTGTTCTGAATTCCAAGCGTCACGTCTGGAGGAAACCTGGCACCATCCTTATGGTGAAGCATGGTGGTGGCAGCATCATGCTGTGGGTATGTTTTTCAGCGGCAGGGACTGGGAGACTAGTCAGAATTGAGGGAAATATGAAAGGAGCAATGTACAGAGAGATCCTTGATGAAAACATGCTCCAGAGCATTCAGGACCTCAGACTGGGGCAAAGGTTCACCTTCCAATAGGACAATGACCGTAAGCACACAGCCAAGAAAATGCAGGAGTGGCTTCGGGACAAGTCTCTGAATGTCCTTGAGTGGCTCAGCCAGAGCCCGGACTTGAACCCGATCAAACATCTCTGGAGAAACCTGAAAATAGCTGTGCAGCGATGCTCCCAATCCAACCTGACAGAGCTTGAGAGGATCTGCAGAGAAGAATGGGAGAAACTCCCCAAATACAGGTACGCCAAGCTTGTAGCGTCATACCCAAGAAGACTCAAGGCTGTAATCGCTGCCAAAGGTGCTTCAACAAAGTACTGAGTAAAGGGTCTGAATACTTATGTAAATGTGATATTTCCATTTTGTTTAATAAATTAGCTAACATTTCTAAGAGCCTGTTTTCGCTTTATCATTATGGCATATTGTGTGTAGATTCACGATGATAAAAAAAATAATAATAATTGAATAAGGCGTAACAAAACGTGGAAAAAGTCAAGTGGTCTGAATACTTTCCGAATGCACTTTATATCCTAATCTGACTTTGGTGCAGATCATGTTGTTCGTCACATTACTGTATCTGGTAAACACACTCTATATCAAATAAAATCGATGTTTATTTGTCACATGTACAGGATATAGAAGGTGTAAACGGTAGAGTGAAATGTTTACTTGCATAGTAACAATATCAAAAACAGAAAGATAAGATACAAATATTTTATAATTATTAGATGACGTTTACCCGACATACGTGAAGGAAATGCTATATCCACCCCCCAGCCACATCTAGCTAAGTGGATGGGTTACTATTGTCTTGACATGTAGACATGTTCATGAAATACAATAGATGGCCGTAATCACCCCCAGACCAACTGGCTAACTTGATGGGTCATGTAATCATCTGGCGAAGTGGAGTCTTTTGTTTAGACATGTAGCTAGCTAGCTAGCTAAACAATGAACCGGCATAATCCCAACTCATACTACTACCAATATAAACATTGTCAAACCTGTAGTATTGTCACGGATTCAGCCGAGGCTGCTCCTCCTCCTTGCTCTGGCAGGCTTCGGCGTTCGTCGTGACCGGAGTACTAGCTGCAACCGATCTATGTTTCTGTGTTCTACTTGTTTTGTCTTCATTGTACACAGCTGGTTCCCATTATGTCAATGATTTGTTTTCCTATTTAACCCTCTGGCTCCCACTGTGTTGTGGCGTGTTTGTTAATGTTTGGTTGTCGTCTGGTGAGCGGGTTTGTTTCCTCCCTGCGTGGAGGTTATGTTCTTTACATTACCTACGAGTAAAGTACGGTTTCGATTAGCTCTGTGTCCTGCGCCTGACTTCATTCTACCGCATCACACTGACACCCTGACAGAAACACGCACCGAAAATGGAGTCAGCAGGTACATTCATTTCGTCCGGATCAATGAAGGAAAGTGTCCAACAGCAGGCGACCATGATCCAGACTCTCGGCACCGCAATGGAGCGCGTGTTGAACACTATGGAGCGATGGGAGAGAGGTGGTTATCCTACACCACCTCCAACTACACAACCACCCACACCGCTGTCCACCCCTTCTTCACCTGGGTCCAGTGGGATTCGGCTCTCGCTCCCGAGGGCATACGATGGTACAGCTGCCGGGTGCCAGAGTTTTCTGCTCCAGGTAGAGCTCTACCTGGCTACCATCCACCCGGCTCCCTCAGGATATGAGAGCTTGTCCGCCCTCATCTCCTGTCTGTCGGGAAGAACGCTCTAGTGGGCCAACGCCGAGTGGGGAGGAATAGACGCAGCGTCAGTACGCTATGAGGATTTCACCCGCCGCTTCCGGGCGGTATTCGATCATCCACCGGAGGGGAGAGCGGCGGGGGAACATCTATTCCACCTCAGACAGGGGAAGAGGAGCGCACAGGACTTTGCACTGGACTTCAGGACTCTGGCTGCCAGCGCAGGATGGAATGAGAGGGCCCTGATCGACCACTACCAATGCAGCCTACGGGAGGATGTTCGTCGGGAACTGGCCTGCAGGGACACCACCCTTAACCTGGACCAACTGGTGGACATGTCGATAAGGCTGGATAACCTGTTGGCAACCCGCGGACGTCCGGATCAGGGGCTCTCCATTCCATCCCCCAGCACCTCCGACCCTACCCCTATGGAGCTCGGAGGTGCTGCGCTTAGGGAGACCGGAAGAAGGGCCATCTCCTGCACCAACTGTGGCCGCGGAGGACACACTGCTGGTCGGTGCTGGGGAGGGTCTTTCAGGAGTCGAGGCGGTAGGCAGAGCACTGGTGGACCGTCTTAGGTGAGTAGGCACCCGACTCACCCATAGCTCCCTGTTGCGCATATGTGTATTGATATTGTATTTCCAGAGTTTTCCCCTCATTCCCAGCATAAAGCACTCGTAGATTCAGGCGCAGCTGGGAACTTTATTGATCGTCGGTTTTCCCGTAGTTTAGTGATTCCCTTGTTCCTGTTGATGTGCCCTTCCCTGTACATGCCTTAGATAGTCACCCTTTAGGGTCAGGCCTGATTAGGGAGGTCACAGCTCCACTCTGGATGAAGACGCAGGAGGGTCATGAGGAGAAAATGATTCTCTATCTGATTGATTCTCCTGCATTTCCAGTGGTGTTGGGGCTTCCCTGGTTAACTTCACATGACCCCACGATTTCATGGCAACAGAGGACTCTCAATGGATGGTCTAGTCAGTGCTCGGGGAGGTGTGTAGGTGTTTCCATAGGGGCAACTACGGTGGAAAGTCCAAACCAGGTCTCCACCATGCACATTCCTCCCAAATATGCCGATTTGGCTCTCGCCTTCTGTAAAAAGAAGGCGACTCAATTACCACCCCATCGACAGGGGGATTGTGCGATAAATCTCCAGGTAGGTGCTGCACTTCCCCGGAGTCACATGTATCCCCTGTCACAGGAAGAGACGGCGGCTATGGAGACATATGTCTCCGAATCTCTGGGGCAGGGATACATTCAGCCATCCACTTCACCTGTCTCCTCAAGTTTATTTTTTGTGAAAAGGTTTACGCCCATGCATTGACTGCTGGGGTCTCAATCAGATCAGATCACTGTTAAGTACAGTTATCCACTACCGCTCATTGCTAGTATGACGGAGTCATTGCACGGGGTGCGCTTCTTCACAAAATTGGATCTCAGGAGCAAGTACAACCTGGTGCGTATCCGGGAGGGAGATGAGTGGAAGACGGCATTTAGTACCACATCTGGGCACTATGAGTATCTCGTCATGCCGTACGGGTTGATGAACGCTCCATCAGTCTTCCAATCCTTTGTAGATGAGATTTTCAGGGACCTGCACGGACAGGGTGTAGTGGTGTATATAGATGATATTCTCATATACTCCGCTACACGGGCCGAGCATGTGTCCCTGGTGCGCAAGGTGCTTGGTCGACTGTTGGAACATGACCTGTACGTCAAGGCGGAGAAATGCCTGTTCTTCCAAAAGTCAGTTTCCTTCCTAGGGCACCGCCTGACCGCATCAGGGGTGGAGATGGAGATTGACCGCATTTCGGCCATGCGTAATTGGCCGACTCCAACCACGGTTAAGGAGGTGCAGCGATTTTTAGGGTTTCCAACTATTACCGGAGGTTTATCCGGGGCTTTGGTCAGGTAGCGGTTCCCATTACCTCCTTGCTGAATGGGGGACTGGTGCGCCTGCAGTGGTCAGCCTTGGCGGACAGGGCATTTGGTCACCTGAAGGACCTGTTTACCTCGGCTCCGGTGCTGGCTCATCCGGATCCCTCCTTAGCATTCACAGTAGAGGTGGACGCATCCGAGGCTGGGATAGGAGCTGTACTGTCTTAGCGCTCGGGTACGCCACCTAAGCTCCGCCCCTGTGCTTTCTTTTCAATGAAGCTCAGCCCGGCGGAGCGCAACTATGATGTGGGGGTCCGGGAGCTGTTAGCTGTGGTGAAAGCTCTGAAAGTGTGGAGGCATTGGCTTGAGGGGGCTAAACACCCTTTTCTCATTTTGACTGACCACCGCAATCTGGAGTACATCCGGGCGGCGAGGAGATTGAACCCTCGCCAGGCAAGGTGGGCCATGTTTTTCACTCGTTTTGTGTTCACACTTTCTTATAGACCAGGTTCCCAGAACGCTAAGGCAGATGCCCTGTCCCGACTGTATGACACAGAGGAGAGGTCCATTGAGCCCACTCCCATACTTCTGGCGTCGTGTCTGGTGGCACCGGTGGTGTGGTAGGTTGACGCGGACATCGAGCGGGCGTTACGTACAGAGCCCACTCCCCCAAATGTCCAGAGGGTCGTACGTACGTGCCGTTAGAGGTCCACGATCGATTGATCTATTGGGCTCACACGTCACCCTCCTCTGGTTATCCTGGCATCGGTCAGACAGTGCACTGTCTTAGTGGGAAATACTGGTGGCCCACTTTAGCGAAGGACGTGAGGGTTTATGTTTCCTCCTGCTCGGTATGCGCTCTGTGTAAGGCACCTGGACACCTGCCCAGAGGGAAATTACAACCCCTACCCATTCCACAACGGCCGTGGTCCCACCTTTTGGTGGATTTCATTACGGACCTTCCACCGTCACAAGGGAACACCACGATCCTGGTCGTTGTGGATCGGTTTTCTAAGTCCTGCCGTCTCATTCCTATGCCCGGTCTCCCTACGGCCCTACAGACTGCGGAGGCCCTATTTACACACGTCTTCCGGCACTACGGGGTACCTGAGGATATAGTGTCTGATCGGGGTTCCCAGTTCACCTCAAGGGTCTGGAGGGCGTTCATGGAATGTCTGGGGGTCTCAGTCAGCCTTACCTCAGGTTTCACCCTGAGAGTAATGGGCAGGTGGAAAGAGTAAACCAAGATGTGGGTAGGTTTCTGTGGTCCTATTGCCGGGGGAGTGGTCGGTTTTCATCCCCTGGGCAGAGATGGCCCAAAATTCCCTCCGCCACTCCTCCACTAACCTTTCTCCATTTCAGTGTGTATTAGGTTATCAGCCGGTCCTGGCACCATGGCATCAGAGCCAGATCGATGCACCTGCGGTGGATGAATTGTTTCAGCGCTCGGAGGAGACCTGGAACGCTGCCCATGCATGCCTGCAACGGGCAATCAGGCGACGAAAGGCGAGCGCCGACCGCCACCGTAGTGAGGCCCCGGTGTATGCACCGGGGGACCGGGTCTGGCTCTCGACCCAAAACCTGCCCCTTCGCCTGCCCTGCCGGAAGCTGGGTCGGCGGTTTGTGGGGCCATTTAAAGTCCTGAGGAGATTGAACAAGGTTTGTTATAGGTTACAGCTTCCTCCTGAGTATCTTATTAACCCCTCGTTCCATGTGTCTCTCCTCAGGCCGGTGGAAGCTGGTCCACTCCAGGAGTCTGAGATACGGGAGGTTCCTCCGCCCACACTGGACATCGAGGGGGCACCGGCGTACTCGGTTCATTCCATCCTGGATTCGAGGCGTCGGGTGGGGAGCCTGCAGTATCTCGTGGAGTGGGAGGGGTACGGTCCGGAGGAACAGTGCTGGATCTCTAGGAGGGACATCCTCGATCCCTCCATGTTGAGGGATTTCCACCGTCGTCATCCGACTCGCCCTGTGCCGCGTCCTCCTGGCCGTCCCCGAGGCTGGTGTCAGTGCACGGCTGGAGCCGCGCATCAAGGGGGGGGTACTGTCACAGATTCAGCCAAGGCTGCTCCTCCTCCTTGCTCGGGCAGGCTTCGGCGTTCGTCATCACCGGAGTACTAGCTGCCATCGATCTATGTTTCTGTGTTCTACTTGTTTTGTCTTCATTGTACACACCTGGTTCCCATTATGTCTATGATTTGTTGTCCTATTTAACCCTCTGGCTTCCACTGTGTTGTGTGCGTGTTTGTTCATGTTTGGTGGTTGTCTGGTGAGCAGGTTTGTTTCCTCCCTGCGTGGAGGTTATGTTCTTTACGTTACCTACAAGTAAAGTACGGTTTTGATTAGCTCTGTGTCCTGCGCCTGACTTCGTCCTACCGCATCACACTGACACCGTGACAAGTATGAATCTGCATGTAGCTAAAGCTTACCAAATCAAATTTGTCACATGCGCCGAATACAACAGGTGTAGACCTTACAGTGAAATGCTTACTTACAAGCTCTTAACCAACAATGCAGTTTTAAGAAAGAATACCAAAAAGAATCAGAAAAAAAGACAATATAAAATAATACAAAATAAAAGTAACAAATAATTAAAGAGTAGCAGTTTTTGTGTAGTAACTAGGTTCAATGTTAGCTAGCTAGCTAACATTAGGCTATAACTAGCAATGCAAATGCATTTCTGATTCGAATAATATTACTACACATATCATACACGTAACGTTAGCTAGCGAGCAAGCAAACAGTACACTTTAACTTGCAATGAAAACAACTTAATGACAAAATGTGAAACTTAAATCTGAAAATGTAGCTAGACTTTTACCCGTATACATGTTTGTTTGGCCAGCGTTTTGTCAAGTCACACTGACTGTGGTGTGTGCAGAAAGTAGCCCATCACTTTTTCCAACTGATCTGTGATAGTGCCTGCTAAATTCATGGCATCAAAGTTGTTGAAAAAAATAGCAAAACTTTTGTAGTTCTCGATGGCTATCTTTATATCTTTCAAAAATGGCGCTGTAGAAAGGACTACAATCACATACTGAACAGCTCACTATATAGACAGAAGCACGCTACATGGCTGACCAATCCAAACTCATCTTCCGGCATGTCCAGCCCATCCATTATCTCAGCCAATCATGGCTATTCTTTTTCCATGGCTAAACCAACTAGGCTTGTAATTTATCAATTTTATTCGTATTTACGGATTAAATACAAGTTTGTTATTAAGGCACATGATAGTTCACATGTTCCAGAAGGCATTTCTGCCAAAAAACACATTTAGATAAAAAATACATGGTTACGTTCAAATGCCTCTCCTGTGAAGTAGTGACATGCGACTTACGCCTAGTTTCCTGAAACAAGTCACATATAGTCAGCTAACTAGTTGGTTGTTTTGTCTTGTTTCTACCTAAGTAATTCATATGGAAACCACCCAAGCTTCTTGTTATAGCTAGCTATCTAGCTAGCGAACTAGCTAGCTAACTGTCCGTTTCTTCTGTTAGGCTAGCTAGAAAAGTTGTGTGGCTGTAAATGTGTGCTGCGCTTGTGAAGCATCAAGCTGTCACTTCACTACCTAACACTGGCCATACAGACGACCAGCTAACTAGCCACGAAATAGAGATTAGAGTAATTTGTGTTTATCTGTTGGATTTAGGTTATCGTTTGTCATGTTTGCTAGTTACAGATATTCATAGGCTATACATTGCCTCGTTTTCCTGTTGTTTGACAGCTTGCTTAGCTGTCGTGTTATGGTAGAAGCCCACGCAGTGGAGCTCCGATGATATTGAGTTGCAGTTATATTTGTTTACATAGCCAGCTAACAAGTTGCTTGTTTTGTCCTGTTTCTACCGGTGCTATTCATTTGGAAATTTAACCCAGCTTCTTAACTAATCAGCTAACATTAACTAATGCTGTAGTTGTCTGTCAGGCAAGAAAAAGAGAGTTGAGTGGAGGCCTCAACATTGTGCTTCGTTAGCAACGCTGTCACTTGATTGTCTCACCCCCCTTTACAAAAACAACCAGCTAATACATCTGACCATGGGTTTTGAAGTGTGTGTACCATATATAGCCTTTACAGTTATAATATGACCCTGCTGGTTATCTATGAACATATTTATGAATGTATTTTTGTGTGCTCTATCCTGTCTGATTATCCATCAGTCTGACAAACATATACAGTGGCTTGCGAAAGTATTCACCCCCCTTGGCATTTTTCCTATTTTGTTGCCTTACAACCTGGAATTAAAATGGATTTTGGGGGGTTTGTATCATTTAATTTACACAACATGCCTACCACTTTGATGATGCAAAATATTTTTTCTTGTGAAATGGCAGACTGGAACCATTTAACTCTGTTTTGTTTGTATCTACATCTTGTTTGGCCAGCGTTTT
The DNA here is from genome assembly GCF_964263955.1 of Coregonus lavaretus. NCBI lineage: Eukaryota > Metazoa > Chordata > Actinopteri > Salmoniformes > Salmonidae > Coregonus > Coregonus lavaretus. Next base: position 15,912,205 of record NC_139993.1, read on the forward strand.
GTCATTTCACACTGACTGTGGTGTGTGCAGAAAGTAGCCCATTACTTTTTCCAACTGATCTGAAATAAGACAAAAAAACAGAAAACTTGAGCGTGCCTCTCTGATTAATGCCCTGCTTGCCTGGTCCATGAGTTTTGGTGGGCGGCCCTCTCTTGGCAGGTTTGTTGTGGTGCCATATTCTTTCCATTTTTTAATAATGGATTTAATGGTGCTCCGTGGGATGTTCAAAGTTTCTGATATTTTTTTATAACCCAACCCTGATCTGTACTTCTCCACAACTTTGTCCCTGACCTGTTTGGAGAGCTCATGGTCTTCATGGTGCCGCTTGCTTGGTGGTGCCCCTTGCTTAGTGGTGTTGCAGACTCTGGGGCCTTTCAGAACAGGTGTGTGTATATATACTGAGATCTTGTGACACTTAGATTGCACACAGGTGGACTTTATTTAACAAATTATGTGACTTCTTAAGGTAATTGGTTGCACAATATTTTATTTAAGGGCTTCATAGCAAAGGGGGGTGAATACATACAGTGAGGGAAAAAAGTATTTGATCCCCTGCTGATTTTGCCCACTGATGAAGAAATGATCAGTCTATAATTTGAATGGTAGGTTTATTTGAACAGTGAGAAACAGAATAACAACAAAAAAATCCAGAAAAACGCATGTCAAAAATGTTATAAATTGATTTGCATTTTAATGAGGGAAATAAGTATTGGACTAGGCAGGTAGCTTAGTGGTTAAGAGCGTTGTGGCAGTAACCGAAAGGTCGCTGGTACTAATCCCTGAGCCGACTAGGTGAAAAATCTGTCGATGTGCCCTTGAGCAAGGCACTTAACCCTAATTGCTCCTATAAGTCGCTCTGGATAAGAGCGTCTGCTAAATGACTGAAATGTAAAATGTCTTCGACCCCTTCTCAATCAGAAAGATTTCTGGCTCCCAGGTGTCTTTTATACAGGTAACGAGCTGAGATTAGGAGCACACTCTTAAAGGGAGTGCTCCTAATCTCAGTTTGTTACCTGTATAAAAGACACCTGTCCACAGAAGCCTTTTGCAAGGCACTGTAATTAACAAATACTGTAGCATACCAAAATGTTGGAAATTATAAGCAAAAACATATCTAAAACAGGCAAAAAAATAATAATTCACCCCCTGTCAAAAAAAATCGTTCTGTTGTCTTTGACTGCAGCCTATAACGCATTTTCTATATTTGCGGGTTACGGTCGGGTGCAGGCCTCAGCTTTCACTTCATCACATCTAGTCGGACGGTTTCAAATGGGTTATTAGAAATTGCGGGCAGGTGTGGGTGAACAAACAGCTGACCTGCACACCACTAGTGTGCAATAATCAAATCATATCAAATTGTATTTGCCACATGCGCCGAACACAACAGGTGTAGACATTACCGTGAAATGCTTACTTACAGCCCTTAACCAACAATGCATTTATTTCTTAATAAAAAAGTTAAATAAAACAACAACAAAAAAGTGTTGAGAAAAAAAGAGCAGAAGTAAAATAAAATAACAGTAGGGAGGCTATATACAGGGGGGTACCGGTGCAGAGTCAATGTGGCTAGTTGAGGTAGTTGAGGTAATATGTACATGTGGGTAGAGTAAAAGTGACTATGCATAAGGTGATAGTTAAAAAACTCATCACTGTATCCTATATCAACATGTGGGTTGGGCCTCTCTATCTGTGAGGCGAGAGCAACATGCTCTCTTGTTTATTTATAAAGCACTTCTTTTAAAACTACCTCCATATATATCATCATTAATTTCCACTAGATATACTCATTTTAAAACCAGATCACAGATGTGGATTACATTAGAGACTTCTGTGGTCTCCACAGAGTTGGGTAGGACTGCCTTCAGTTCCTTTGCACCTTATTTATGGAACAAACTGCAGATCCAATTTAAGTTAGACACTCTGGTGTCCCTTGCCCATTTTAAAAATGTTATGGAGGATCAATATGATGTTGTCTGTGATTGTTTCTGTTGAATTGTGTTTTTTGTTATGTATGTTTGAAATGTTCTTGTCTGTATGTCTAAAACTGTACATGTCAACATGTTTACACAGGGCACAGCCGTAAAAGAGATCCAGGTCTCAGTCTGTTTTTCCCTGTTAAAATAAAGATTAAAAAAATAAATAATAATAATAATTAACAGAGTAGCAGCAGAGTAAAAGAGGGGGGTGGGGGTGGGGGTGGGGGGGGGCAGTGCAAGTAGTCTGGGGAGCCATGATTAGCTGTTCAGGAGTCGTATGGCTTGGCGGTAGAAGCTGTTGAGAAGCCTTTTGGACCTAGACATGGCGCTCCGGTACCGTTAGCCGTGCGGTAGCAGAGAGAACAGTCTATGACTAGGGTGGCTGGAGTCTTTGACAATTTTGAGGGCCTTCCTATGACACCGCCTGGTATAGAGGTCCTGGATGGCAGGAAGCTTGCCCCCAGTGATGTACTGGGCCATACGCACTACCCTCTGTAGTGCCTTGCGGTCAGAGGCCGAGCAGTTGCCATACCAGGCGGTGATGCAACCAGTCAGGATGCTCTCGATGGTGCAGCTGTATAACTTTTTGAGGATCTGAGGACCCATTCCAAATCTTTTCAGTCTCCTGAGGGGGAATAGGCTTTGTCGTGCCCTCTTCACGACTGTCTTGGTGTGTTTGGACCATGATAGTTCGTTGGAATTTGAAGCTCTCAACCTGTTCCACTACAGCCCCGTCGATGAGAATGGGGGCGTGCTCAGTCCTCTTTTTTTTTCTGTATTCCACAATCATCTCCTTTGTCTTGGTCACGTTGAGGGAGAGGTTGTTATCCTGGCACCACACGGCCAGGTCTCTGACCTCCTCCCTATAGGCTGTCTCATCGTTGTCGGTGATCAGGCCTACCACTGTTGTGTCGTCGGCAAACTTAATGATGGTGTTGGAGTCGTGCCGGGGCCCCCGTGTTGAGGATCAGCATTGCAGATGTGTTGTTACCTACCCCTACCACCTGGGGGCGGCCCGTCAGGAAGTCCAGGATCCAGTTGCAGAGGGAGGTGTTTAGTCCCAGGATCCTTAGCTTAGTGATGAGCTTTGAGGGCACTATGGTGTTGAACGCTGAGCTGTAGTCGTTCTCACGTAGGTGTTCTTCTTGTCCAGGTGGGAAAGGGTAGTGTGGAGTGCAATGGAGATTGCATCATCTGTGGATCTGTTGGGGTGGTATGCAAATTTAGGCAGGTTATCTTAGTGTCCTTGGGCACGGGGACTATGGTGGTCTGCTTGAAACATGTTGGTATTACAGACTCAGTCAGGGACATGTTGAAAATGTCAGTGAAGACACTTGCCAGTTGGTCAGCACATGCTCGGAGTACACGTCCTGGTAATCCGTCTGGCCCTGCGGCCTTGTGAAATTGACCTGCTTAAAAGTCTTACTCACATCGGCTACGGAGAGCATGATCACATAGTCATCCGGAACAGCTGGTGCTCTCATGCATGCTTCAGTGTTGCTTGCCTCGAAGTGAGCATAGAAGTGGTTTAGCTCGTCTGGTAGGTTTGTGTCACTGGGCAGCTCCCGGCTGTGCTTCCCTTTGTAGTCTGTAATAGTTTTCAAGCCCTGCCAAATCAAACGAGCATCAGAGCCGGTGTAGTACGATTCAATCTTAGTCCTGTATTGACTCTTTGCCTGTTTGATGGTTCGTCGGAGGGCATAGCGGGATTTCTTATAAGCGTCCGGGTTAGAGTCCCGCTCCTTGAAAGCGGAAGCTCTACCCTTTTGCTCAGTGCGGATGTTGCCTGTAATCCATGGCTTCTGGTTGGGGTATGTACGTACGGTCACTGTGGGGACGACGTCATCAATGCACTTATTGATGAAGCCAGTGACTGATGTGGTGTACTCCTCAATGCTATCTGAAGAATCCCGGGACATGTTCCAGTCTGTGCTAGCAAAACAGTCCTGTAGTTTAGCATCTGCGTCATCTGACCACTTTTTTATTAACCGAGTCACTCGTGCATCTTGCTTTAGTTTTTGCTGATAAGCAGGACTCAGGAGGATAGAGTTATGGTCAGATTTGCCAAATGCAGGGCAAGGGAGAGCTTTGTATGCGTCTCTGTGTGTGGAGTAAAGGTGGTCTAGAGTTTTTTTCCCTCTGGTTGCACATTTAACATGCTGGTAGAAATGAGGTAGAACGGATTTAAGTTTCCCTGCATTAAAGTCCCCGGCCACTAGGAGCGCTGCCTCTGGATGAGCATTTTCCTGTTTAGTTATGGCCTTATACAGCTCATTGAGTGCAATCTTAATGCCAGCATTGGTTTGTGGTGGTAAATAGACAGCTATGAAAAATATAGAAGAATGTTCTCTTTATAGTGTGGTCTACAGCTTATCATAAGGTACTCTACCTCAGGCGAGTAAAACCTTGAGACTTCCTTAGTATTTGATTATGTGCACCAGCTGTTGTTTACAAATATACACAGACCGCCACCCCTTGTCTTACCGGAGTCAGCCGTTCTATCCTGCCGATGTAGTGTATTTCCTGTCAGCTGTATGTTGTCCATGTCGTCGTTCAGCCACGACTTGGTGAAACATAAGATATTACAGTTTTTAATGTCCCGTTGGTAGGATAACCTTAATCTTAGGTCATCACATTTATTTTCAAATGATTGAACATTGGCTAATAGGATTAATGGAAGAGGCAGTTTACTCGCTCGCCGTCGGATCCTTACAAGGCACCCCGACCTACGTCCACGATATCTCTGTCTCTTTCTCCTGCGAATGACGTGGATTTGGGCCTTGTCGGGTGTCTGTAGGATATCCTTTGCGTCCAACTCGTTGAAGAAAAAATCTTCATCCAATACGAGGTGAGTATTCGCTGGCCTGATATCCAGAAGCTCTTTTTGGTTATAAGAGATGATGGCAGAAACATTATGTACATAATAAACTACAAATAACGTGAAAAGACACACATAATAGTACAATTGGTTAGAGGGCTGTAAAACAGCAGCCATCTTCTCCGGCGCCATCAAGACATTATTTTTTAAATAACTATTATAACAATTATCTGTAAGGTCCCTCAGTCGAATAGTGCATTTCAAACTCAGATTCAACTACAAAGACCAGGGAGGTTTTCCAATGTCTCGCAAAGATGGGCAGCTAGTGGTAGATGGGTAAAAAATAATCTGATATTGAATATCCCTTTGAGCAAGGTAAAGTTATTAATTACACTTTGGATGTTTTATCAATACACCCAGTCACTACAAAGATACAGGCGTCCTTCCTACCTCAGTTGCTGGAGAGGAAGGAAACCGCTCAGGGATTTCACCATGAGGCAAATTTTGACTTTAAAACAGTTACAGAGGTAACTGAGGATGAAAAAACAACATTGTAGTTACTCTAAAATAGTAACCTAATTGACAGAGTGAAAAGAATGAAGCCTGTACAGAATACAATATTCCAGAACATGCATCCTATCACGTTTCAGGAGATAACCCAGATGCAGACAGTGTCGAAGTAACAAAGGTTTATGACAAAAACAGGGGGCAGGCAAACGAAATGTCAAACGCAGGCAGAGGTCAGTCATCCAGATCAGAGTCCAAAAGGTATAGAACGGCAGGCAGTCTCAGGGTCAGGGCAGGCAGAGGTCAATAATCTTGGGTGGTGTGACAAGGTACAGAACGGCAGGCAGGCTCAGGGTCGGGGCAGGCAGAATGGTCAAAAATAGAAATGTTTGTGGGACTCCACCCGGAGGGGCAGATCTCGGGTGGACAGCCATGCCTTCTACCTGAGACGATACGGGGGAGCCGGGGTCTGGTGGCGGTCCGCTTGTTGTCGATACCTGGAGGTGGTCTTGAGAAGAGCCGACCGGGCTCTCCTCCAGGTACGACGACAGCGGCGGACAAACATCTGGGCCGAGGGTGTGCCGACCTCTTCCTCTTGTTCTGGGAATAGCGGGGGCTGATAACTCAGGGAACCCTCAAAGGGCGACTGAGGGTTGAAACCGGAGGACAGGCTGGCCGATGACCCAATGAGTGTGCAGAACGTCTTCCAGAACTGGGACGAGAACTGAGGACATTTACATTTACTCTCACGGGTGGCCAAAAATAAATGAAAGCCACGTCCCCAATCGGCCACGCCTCCTAAAAAACAACCTCATTACCCAAACATGGGTTCATTTTAAAATCAGTTGGGTTTTTATTCACTTTCATACTGGGTTGACCCAGCAGCTGGGTCATTTTTATGTAATCCATAGGTTGTTTTCAGGAGGGGGCTTTCAGATTTTTCTTTTTGGCCACCCGTTAGAGTAAATGTCATTCCTGTTCATCATTTAAGTTTGTACACTACAAATCTAAGTATTTTTGCACATTACATATTGTAATATAAATGTAATAACATTATTATTTAAATCGCTGCTGTTTATTAGTGTTTCCATAGGCCCTGTGAGCTGTGCTGGCTGAAATTGCGTGGAGTACCAGTGTTAGCCTATGTTGCTACCATCAAAGCTAAAGAAGTTTGGAGTAATGGAGAGGAAAGTATTTCGCTATGACAGGTGGGTGATCGTTTAAATCAACAAAAATATGTCTACATGCAATTGTTACAGCAACAGGAAAATAGCTTCAAGAGCTTCGTCCAAATACTGGTGGACTCATCTAACAAAATAATGAACAATCTGACCAGAGAGGTCCAGGACCTTTAAGAACTGTTTGCAGTTCTCCCAGGAAGAGGTGGATGTCTTGAAAGAGACTTACAGCAAGATGACAACAAACAGTAAGTCCACGTGAGATGACATCAGCACTGTCTGTGAATCATTTTTACAAATGCCTGTGAAAACAGAAGGACAATTCAGGAGGAATAACATTGTTGTGGATGGCATACCAGTGTCTCCACATGAGACCTGGACGCGGTCTGAGGAGGTGAGAAAAATTCTCTGGAAAATCTGTAATCAGCCCAGGTGACAGACCCAGGTCGATAGTGGTCAAGTTCCTAAGGTTCAAGTACACGATGGCAGTTCTGGAGAGAGCCAAGAACTTGAGAGGAACCAACATCTTCCTCAACAAGGACTTCTCTGAAGCTGTGCGCCAGAGGCGTAAATAACTTTTCAGAGCTATGAAAGCTGCCAGAGAGTGTGGGGACATTGCTTACATCCGCTACCACAAACTCATTGTCCACCGTCCCTCCCAAATGCATGGGAGGAGTGCGAGAGCCAAGCTTCCGGGTCAGTAGCTTCAGCCCAACATCGCACACACACACACACGCACACGCACACGCACACAAACACACACACACACACACACATATACTACTAACTGATACTAACAAGTGCCTGATTGACTAACTCTATTTCCAAACAATGTTTTTATTTTTATTTAAGCTACACAGGAAAGGGCTAAGAATAGCCCATGTTAACACTAGAACCGCTAAAGCAGAAATTTTGACTGAACATGAAATTGTTTTATTTATTATTTTTTAAGTCATGCCCCCTCTCCGTCCTTGACTTTTCCTAAATAAGTCTATATAAAACACTGTTAGAATCTTAATATCACAAACACAACTGGAGTTATAAGCAGTTTTAGAAGGGCATGTCATTTTTCTGAATGGTTTTACCCCGTTGCTCCTCCTGGGTGAGTTTTAAAGAGCGAGGGGAAGCGAATTATGCATAATTACAGTTGAAGTCGGAAGTTTACATACACCTTAGCCAAATACATTTAAACTCCGTTTTCACAATTCCTGACATTTAATCGTAGTAGAAATTCCCTGTCTTAGGTCAGTTAGGATCACCACTTTATTTTAAGAATGTGAAATGTCAGAATAATAGTAGAGAGAATTATTTCTTTCAGCTTTTATTTCTTTCATCACATTCCCAGTGGGTCAGAAGTTTACATACACTCAATTAGTATTTGGTAGCATTGCCTTTAAATTGTTTAACTAGGGTCAAACGTTTCAGGTAGCCTTCCACAAGCTTGACCCATTCCTCCTGACAGACCTGGTGTAACTGAGTCAGGTTTGTAGGCCTCCTTGCTCGCACATGCTTTTTAAATTCTGCCAAAACATTTTCTATAGGATTGAGGTCAGGGCTTTGTGATGGCCACTCCAAGTCCTTGACTGTTGTCCTTAAGCCACTTTGCCACAACTTTGGAAGTATGCTTGGGGTCATTGTCCATTTGGAAGACCCATTAACTTCCTGACTGATGTGTTGAGATGTTGCTTCAATATATCCACATACATTTCCTTCCTCATGATGCCATCTATTTTGTGAACTGCACCAGTCCCTCCTGCAGCAAAGCACCCCCACAGCATGATGCTGCCACCCCCGTGCTTCACGGTTGGGATGGTGTTCTTCGGCTTGCAAGCCTTCCCCTTTTTCCTCCAAACATAACGATGGTCATTATTGCCAAACAGTTATATTTTTGTTTCATCAGACCAGAAGACATTTCTCCAAAAAGTATGATCTTTGTCCCCATGTGCTGTTACAAACCGTATTTTGGCTTTTTAATGGCAGTTTTGGAGCAGTGGCTTCATCCTTGCTGAGCGGCCTTTCAGGTTATGTTGATATAGGACTCGTTTTACTGTGGATATAGATACTTTTGTACCTGTTCTCTCCAGCATCTTCACAAGGTCCTTTGCTGTTGTTCTGGGATTGATTTGCACTTTTCGCACCAAAGTACGTTCATCACTAGGAGACAGAACGCTTCTCCTTCCTGAGCGGTATGATGGCTGCGTGGTCTCATGGTTTTTATACTTGCATACTATTGTTTGTACAGATGAACGTGGTACCTTCAGGCGTTTGGAAATTGCTCCCAAGGATGAACCAGACTTGTGGAGGTCTTTTTTTCTGTGGTCTTGGCTGATTTCTTTTGATTTTCCCATGATGTCAAGCGAAGAGGCACTAAGTTTGAAGGTAGGCCTTGAAATACATCCACAGATACACCTCCAATTAACTCATATGATGTATATTAGCCTATCAGAAGCTTCTAAAGCCATGACATAATTTTCTGGAATTTTCCAAGCTGTTTAAAGGCACAGTCAACTTAGTGTATGTAAACTTCTGACCCACTGGAATTGTGATACAGTTAATTATAAGTGAAATAATCTGTCTGTAAACAATTGTTGGAAAAATAGTCCTAACCGACTTGCGAAAACTATAGTTTGTTAACAAGAAATGTGTGGAGTGGTTGAAAAACAAGTTTTAATGACTTCAACCTAAGTGTATGTAAACTTCCGACTTCAACTGTATGTAATCACCAATTGTGAATGAAGAACAGGGCGGGTCATTCTATTGCACTGATCCATTCTAATTATAATCTTAAAATGGTATGTGCCATATATCAGTCCACCGAATCAAAGCAGTCTTATCAGTCTACTCTAGGCCTACTTTGAGTAGGCTACAAATCAAATTAACTCAAATTGTATTTGTCACATGCGCCGAATACAACAGGTGTACCTTACAGTGAAATGCTTACTTACAAGCCCTTAACCAACAATGCAGTTTTAAGAAAGAATACCAAAAAAAATCACAAAAAAATACAATATAAAATAATACGAATTTGTCAAGTGCAGCGTCTGGTTGCTCCTCATTACAAACGACAGACCAACAAATAGTTTTAGATCAACAACATAGGAATCACTACAAAACTTATTGTATGACCTCTTATACACAATATTAGGCCCAGCCTTTGGAACTTTGTTTTTCGTAGATATGGCTACTATGTTGTGATCACTACATGCAATGGATTTGGATACTGCTTTCAAACAAATCTCTGCAGCATTAGTAAAGATATGATCAATACATGTTGATGATTCAATTTGTGTACTGTTTGGAACTACCCTGGTAGGTTGACTGATAACCTGAACCAGGTTGCAGGCACTGGTTATAGTTTGAAGCTTTCTCTTGAGTGGGCAGCCTGATGAAAGCCAGTCAATATTTAAATCACCCAGAAAGTATACCTCTCTATTGATATCATATACATTATCAAGCATTTCACACATGCTATCCAGATACTGACTGTTAACACTTGGTGGTCTATAGCAGCTTCCCACCAGAATTGGCATATTACTTCAACAGTATTTAACATGAGATCCTCTCTAATATTCACAGGAATGTGGTTCTGAATATAAACAGCAACACTTCCACCATTGGCATTTTAATATTTTCTGTAAATGTTATAACCTTGTATTGCTACCACTGTATCAACAAAGTTATTATCTAAGTGAGTTTCAGAGATAGTCAGAATATGAATGTCATCTGTTTACTAGGGCACACCGGCTCAGTGCTATCAGTATAAATTTGGTTCTTAGGCACATGATTACTGCGTACAATAGCTGTAGGATCAGCAGAGGCATTCAGGGAAGTTAGAGGGACATAAATTAGGTTACTTATATTGTGTCTACCGACGCCCCTCGTGTAATGTACATTTTCTGAAACATTATGACTGGGATTAGCTGAGCTGGGCTTGGGTCATTGATAAGTCATTGTCTTAACGCAGCCTTATAATGCTGTGAAAGAATCCAGGAACCCAAATGATTTGGGTGGATCCCATCCTCCTTATAAAACGTGTTTTGTTTCCAAAAGGTATCGAAATTGTCAACAATAGTTATATCAGTGAGAGCATGTGTAATTGTACATGCTGAACGGCTTTCAATATCTGGGAAAATATCCACATCGGGCAGCAGGTGAGTGAGTGTCGGAGAATGTGGTGATAAGGAACCTTAACTTGACAAGGAGAGAAATGTCACCATGGACAATTTCTTCACTTCACTGTCATTGGCGAACAACTTGCTTGCAAAGAAAACAATTCTGGCCGGCACCATGAACAAAGTGATACGGGAGCTCCCTCCCTCTGCGCAACATAAGGCACCTGCACAGCCATTGTATTCCAAAATGGTACTGAAGAATGGCAAGACGACGGGACAAGCAAGTGAAAGTTCTGAAAATTGTGTCAACAAGGGATAAAAGCTAAATTAAATCCAACTGATGCCATTGCGTGAAGACAAACTGAAAATAATTGACTATTTGTGACTGCTTATATTGATTATAATGCCAGTAATGATTTTGTGTTGAGTTTCACTATTTATCATGGCCACTTGGCACTTATAAAGATGTTTAGGCTACTGATGTTTTCAACATTTCACCACGCATCTTGACCGTGCTTCTTGGTGGGTGGGGTATTTTTATTTTATTTTGTCGTTATAAAAAATTACCTGTTACCGTGTTCCAATACATATGCTTTCTGTTTCATAGTTGTAACAAAGTCACTCCACAAATAAAAGTGCTCTCTAGTTTTTACATACTGCTTACAGTAACATAAACTAATGAAAATGCTATTGTGTTATTTGAAATAAAATAAAAATAGTATTCCATTGTTACCCAAGGCCTTCATAAACACAACCAAATTATAATTTTTGCAATAGCATGTATGAAATGCATTAATTACACTGTTAGAATGTTGCAGTCAGAAAGACTGCTCATTAGTTTGAAGGGGGGTCCGTCGAGGCCCTGCGGTTCTAGTGTTAATACAGTATATGTAGCCTTAGAAATAAGGTTCATGAAATCAATAACTTGCTAACGTCGGATAACATTCATATGCTGGCCATCTCTGAAACTCAGTTACATCATATCTTTCACGATATAGCAGTAGCAATACAAGGATATAACGTCTACAGAAAATACAGGAATGCATATGGGGCTGCTTTATATGTTCAGAGACATATTCCTGTAAAGCTTGGAGATGATCTCATGTCAAATGTTGTTGAAGTGTTGTGGTTGTAAGTTCACCTGCCTCATCTAAAGCCGCTTCTTTTGGGGTGCTGCTATAGGCCATCAAGTGCTAACAGTCAGTATTTGAATAATATGTGTGTAATACTTGATAATGTGTGTGATGTTAACAGAGAGGTCTATTTTCTGGGTGACCTGACCATTGACTGGTTAGCAACTAGCTGTCCTCTTAAAAGGAAGCTTCTAACTGTGACTAATGCCTGTATTATGACACAGGTTATGACTCAACCAACTAGAGTGCATATCAATAGTGTTGAATCTGTGACATCCACTTGTATTGAATATATCTTTACTAATGCTGCAGAGGTCTGCTCCAAAGCAATATCAAAAGGTTAGGCATAAAGTAATTTATAAGGGGGGGGGGGGGGGGCTTTACTTGGCTCATCGCGCTCAAGCGACTCCTTGTGGCAGGCCGGGCGTCTGCAGGCTGACTTCGGTTGTCAGTTCCACGGTATTTCCTCCAACACATTGGTGCAGCTGACTTCCGGGTTAAACAGGCGGGTGTTAAGAAGCGCCGTTTGGCAGATCATGTTTCAGAGGACGCATGACTCGACCTTCGCCTCTCCCGAGCCCGTTGGGGAGTTGCAGCGATGAGACAAGATCGTAATTGGAATCGCAATTGGATATCACGAATTTGAGGAGAAAAAGGGGGTGTTTTTTAAAATAAAAGTTATGTTGGTCTGATTTGTATGAGGAAGTGAATCCAGATGCAGCACTAAAAGTATTTATACAATTATTCATGCCAATTGATGACAAGCAGGCAACTTATAAGAAATTAACTGTTAAAGCCCCCTGGATTAATGATAAATTGAAAAATTGTATGGTTCAAATAAATGATACCTGTTCTTAGTAAACTGATGCAGAGAATTGTGTTTCACCAATTACAATGCTATTTTTTGGAGAACAAGTTAACTACTGACTTTCAGCATACATATAGAGAAAGACAGTCAACTTGTACTGCACTGACTCAGATGACTGATGATTGGTTAAAATACATGGATAATGAGATGATAGTTGGAGCTGTATTGTTTGATTTCAGTGCAGCCTTTGATGTTATTTTTCATAAAATGTTATTGAAAAAACTCACTTGCTATGGCTTTACATCACCTGCCATCACATGGTTGGAGAGTTTTTTATCCAATAGAACCCAGAGAGTGTTCTTCAATGGAAGCTCCTCTAACATCAGCTATTTACAGTGTGGTGTCCCTCAGGACAGTTGCCCTGGGCCGTTACTCTTCTATATTTTTACAAATGATTTGCAATTGGTCTTACACAAAGCTAGAATGACTATGTATGTGGATGATTCCACACTCTACATGTCAGCACCCAAAGCCAGTGTGCTCACTGAAATTCTAAATAAAGAATTACAGTCATCAGAATAGGTGAGTAATAATAAACTGGTCATAAATACATCTAAAACTAAAAGCATTGTATTTGGTTCAAAACTTTCTCTAAAACCTCAAATGGAGTTGTACATAAAGGGTGTGACCATTGAGTAAGTTGGGTAAACTAAACTCATAGGTATAACACTGGATGGTCAATTATCATTGTTACGTCATATTGACAAAGTTGTTGTGAAGATGAGGAGGGGTATGTCTGTTTTAAAAAGATGACACAAAAATCTACACACACATTATTCTTTAGTTGAATTGTTTGTATATCGTTGTATTTTAAATTTGTGTGACTGTTCTTGTCTATCAGTGTATCAGTGTTTTATTACTTATGTGGAACCGAATAAACCAATAAATGTGCTCTCTCCTATAATGAGATGTAAGGGCCCAAGTAACACATTAATCGCCCGTAACATGCTCTGTAGGAAGATAAAGTGAGATAACAAGCAAAGTGTTTGGAGTTCAAAGGAGGTTTTGCCAGCCTTGTGCAATGATGTTGGTTCCATGTGTTGCCCTTTTAGAATGAGAATGCAAATAGTGCTATAATGACAAGAACAATAAAAAGTGTGATGACACTGTTGTTCATCTGAAGTGCTTTTGCTGATTGGAATGATTGAAAATTACACTTTGGTTCGCTCAACCTATTCTATTCAATTAGTCTGAAATCAAATAACAAATTCGACAGATCAACGTGATTTTTTTAATTGAATGAAAACTTCTAAATTGCTTTTAACACCTCATGCACATTGAATAGTGGTGGGGGCAATGTAGTGGCGGCGGCCTATCAGAAGAGTTACAGATGTGGCTTATTGGGGGGGTGGCTTTCAGTTTGTTATTTTTGCCCACCCTTGAGAGTTAATGTCATTCCAGTTAAGTCATTGAAATAAGTTAATTTTTTGATTTACAGGGAATGTATTTAAATGCTTGTAACTCAATTGAAGAAATGTGGATACAGTGAGGGAAAAAAGTATTTGATCCCCTGCTGATTTTGTATGTTTGCCCACTTACAAATAAATGATCAGTCTATAATTTTTATGGTAGGTTTATTTGAACAGTGAGAGACAGAATAACAACAAAAAAATCCAGAAAAACGCATGTAAAAAATGTTATAAATTGATTTGCATTTTAATGAGGGAAATAAGTGTTTGACCCCTCTGCAAAACATGACTTAGTACTTGGTGGCAAAAACCTTGTCGGCAATCACAGAGGTCAGACATTTCTTGTAGTTGACCACCAGGTTTGCACACATCTCAGGAGGGATTTTGTCCCACTCCTCTTTGCAGATCTTCTCTAAGTCATTAAGGTTTCGAGGCTGACATTTGGTAACTCGAACCTTCAGCTCCCTCCACAGATTTTCTATGGGATTAAGGTCTGGAGACTGGCTAAACCACTCCAGGACCTTAATGTGCTTCTTCTTGAGCCACTCCTTTGTTGCCTTGGCCGTGTGTTTTGGGTCATTGTCATGCTGGAATACCCATCCACGACCCATTTTCAATTCCCTGTCTGAGGGAAGGAGGTTCTCACCCAAGATTTGATGGTACATGGCCCCGTCCATCGTCCCTTTGATGCAGTGAAGTTGTCCTGTCCCCTTAGCAGAAAAACACCCCCAAAGCATAATGTTTCCACCTCCATGTTTGAAGGTGGGGATGGTGTTCTTGGGGTCATAGGCAGCATTCCTCCTCCTCCAAACACAGCGAGTTGAGTTGATGCCAAAGAGCTCCATTTTGGTCTCATCTGACCACAACACTTTCACCCAGTTATCCTCTGAATCATTCAGATGTTCATTGGCAAACTTCAGACGGGCATGGATATGTGCTTTCTTGAGCAGGGGGTTTCCTTGTGGGCGCTGCAGGATTTCAGTCCTTCACGGTGTAGTGTGTTACCAATTGTTTTCTTGGTGACTATGGTCCTTGAGATCATTAACAAGATCCTCCCATGTAGTTCTGGGCTGATTCCTCACCGTTCTCATGATCATTGCAACTCCACAAGGTGAGATCTTGCATGGAGCCCCAGGCCGAGGGAGATTGACATGTCTTTTGTGTTTCTTCCATTTGCGAATAATCGCACCAACTGTTGTCACCTTCTCACCAAGCTGCTTGGCGATGGTCTTGTAGCCCATTCCAGCCTTGTGTAGGCCTACAGTCTTGCCCTGACATTCTTGGAGACCTCTTTGGTCTTGGCCATAGTGGAGAGTTTTGAATCTGATTGATTGATCGCTTCTGTGGACAGTTGTCTTTTATACAGGTAACAAACTGAGATTAGGAGCACTCCCTTTAAGAGTGTGCTCCTAATCTCAGCTCGTTACCTGTATAAAAGACACCTGGGAGCCAGAAATCTTTCTGATTGAGAGGGGGTCAAATACTTATTTTCCTCATTAAAATGCATATCAATTTATAAAAATTTTTTACATGTGTTTTTCTGGATTTTTTGTTTTGTTATTCTGTCTCTCACTGTTCAAATAAACCTACCATAAAAATTATAGACTGATCATTTCTTTGTCAGTGGGCAAACGTACAAAATCAGCAGGGGATCAAATACTTTTTTCCCTCACTGTAGGTACAGTGGGGAGAACAAGTATTTGATACACTGCCGATTTTGTATGTTTTCCTACTTACAAAGCATGTAGAGGTCTGTAATTTTTATCATAGGTACACTTCAACTGTGAGAGACGGAATCTAAAACAAAAATCCAGAAAATCACATTGTATGATTTTTAAGTAATTAATTTGCATTTTATTGCATGACATAAGTATTTGATCACCTACCAACCAGTAAGAATTCCGGCTCTCACAGACCTGTTAGTTTTTCTTTAAGAAGCCCTCCTGTTCTCCACTCATTACCTGTATTAACTGCACCTGTTTGAACTCGTTACCTGTATAAAAGACACCTGTCCACACACTCAATCAAACAGACTCCAACCTCTCCACAATGGCCAAGACCAGAGAGCTGTGTAAGGACATCAGGGATAAAATTGTAGACCTGCACAAGGCTGGGATGGGCTACAGGACAATAGGCAAGCAGCTTGGTGAGAAGGCAACAACTGTTGGCGCAATTATTGGAAAATGGAAGAAGTTCAAGATGACGGACAATCACCCTCGGTCTGGGGCTCCATGCAAGATCTCACCTCGTGGGGCATCAATGATCATGAGGAAGGTGAGGGATCAGCCCAGAACTACACGGCAGGACCTGGTCAATGACCTGAAGAGAGCTGGGTCCACAGTCTCAAAGAAAACCATTAGTAACACACTACGCCGTCATGGATTAAAATCCTGCAGCCCACGCAAGGTCCTCCTGCTCAAGCCAGCGCATGTCCAGACCAGTCTTAAGTTTGCCAATGACCATCTGGATGATCCAGAGGAGGAATGGGAGAAGGTCATGTGGTCTGATGAGACAAAAATAGAGTTTTTTGGTCTAAACTCAACTCGCCGTGTTTGGAGGAAGAAGAAGGATGAGTACAACCCCAAGATCACCATCCCAACCGTGAAGCATGGAGGTGGAAACATCATTCTTTGGGGATGCTTTTCTGCAAAGGGGACAGGACGATTGCACCGTATTGAGAGGAGGATGGATGGGGCCATGTATCGCGAGATCTTGGCCAACAACCTCCTTCCCTCAGTAAGAGCATTGAAGATGGGTTGTGGCTGGGTCTTCTAGCATGACAATGACCCGAAACACACAGCCAGGGCAACTAAGGAGTGGCTCCGTAAGAAGCATCTCAAGGTCCTGGAGTGGCCTAGCCATTCTCCAGACCTGAACCCATTAGAAAATCTTTGGAGGGAGCTGAAAGTCCGTATTGCCCAGCGACAGCCCCGAAATCTGAAGGATCTGGAGAAGGTCTGTATGGAGGAGTGGGCCAAAATCCCTGCTGCAGTGTGTGCAAACCTGGTCAAGACCTACAGGAAACGTATGATCTCTGTAATTGCAAACAAAGGTTTCTCTACCAAATATTTAGTTCTGCTTTTCTGATGTATCAAATACTTATGTCATGCAATAAAATGCAAATTAATTTCTTAAAAATCATACAATGTGATTTTCTGGATTTTTGTTTTAGATTCTGTCTCTCACAGTTGAAGTGTACCTATGATAAAAAATTACAGACCTCTACATGCTTTGTAAGTTGGAAAACCTGCAAAATCGGCAGTGTATCAAATACTTGTTCTCCCCACTGTAATTCCAAATTAAAAAGTAATCTTGGAACAAGATGAAAAAATTTGTTATATTTACATGAAATATGAGTTAGTATTTGTTATTTATTAGGTTTAACCAAAGAGGAAAAGTAAGTTGAGTGTTGAAAGAAATAGGTTGCAACTTGAACTACAGTGGGGAAAAAAAGTATTTAGTCAGCCACCAATTGTGCAAGTTCTCCCACTTAAAAAGATGAGAGAGGCCTGTAATTTTCATCATAGGTACACGTTAACTATGACAGACAAAATGATAATTTTTTTTCCAGAAAATCACATTGTAGGATTTTTAATGAATTTATTTGCAAATTATGGTGGAAAATAAGTATTTGGTCAATAACAAAAGTTTCTCAGTACTTTGTTATATACCCTTTGTTGGCAATGACACAGGTCAAACGTTTTCTGTAAGTCTTCACAAGGTTTTCACACACTGTTGCTGGTATTTTGGCCCATTCCTCCATGCAGATCTCCTCTAGAGCAGTGATGTTTTGGGGCTGTCGCTGGGCAACACAGACTTTCAACTCCCTCCAAAGATTTTCTATGGGCTTGAGATCTGGAGACTGGCTAGGCCACTCCAGGACCTTGAAATGCTTCTTACAAAGCCACTCCTTCGTTTCCCGGGTGGTGTGTTTGGGATCATTGTCATGCTGAAAGACCCAGCCACGTTTCATCTTCAATGACCTTGCTGATGGAAGGAGGTTTTCACTCAAAATCTCATGATACATGGCCCCATTCATTCTTTCCTTTACACGGATCAGTCGTCCTGGTCCCTTTGCAGAAAAACAGCCCCAAAGCATGATGTTTCCACCCCCATGCTTCACAGTAGGTATGGTTTTCTTTGGATGCAACTCAGCATTCTTTGTCCTCCAAATACGACGAGTTGAGTTTTTACCAAAAAGTTATATTTTGGTTTCATCTGACCATATGACATTCTCCCAATCCTCTTCTGGATCATCCAAATGCACTCTAGCAAACTTCAGACGGGCCTGGACATGTACTGGCTTAAGAAGGGGGACACGTCTGGCACTGCAGGATTTGAGTCCCTGGCGGCGTAGTGTGTTACTGATGGTAGGCTTTGTTACTTTGGTCCCAGCTCTCTGCAGGTCATTCACTAGGTCCCCATGTGTGGTTCTGGGATTTTTGCTCACCGTTCTTGTGATCATTTTGACCCCACGGGGTGAGATCTTGCGTGGAGCCCCAGATCGAGGGAGATTATCAGTGGTCTTGTATGTCTTCCATTTCCTAATAATTGCTCCCACAGTTGATTTCTTCAAACCAAGCTGCTTACCTATTACAGATTCAGTCTTCCCAGCCTGGTGCAGGTCTACAATTTTGTTTCTGGTGTCCTTTGACAGCTCTTTGGTCTTGGCCATAGTGGAGTTTGGAGTGTGACTGTTTGAGGTTGTGGACAGGTGTCTTTTATACTGATAACAAGTTCAAACAGGTGCCATTAATACAGGTAACGAGTGGAGGACAGAGGAGCCTCTTAAAGAAGAAGTTACAGGTCTGTGAGAGCCAGAAATCTTGCTTGTTTGTAGGTGACCAAATACTTATTTTCCATCATAATTTGCAAATAAATTCATAAAAAAATCCTACAATGTGATTTTCTGGATTTTTTTCCCTCAATTTGTCTGTCATAGTTGACGTGTACCTATGATGAAAATTACAGGCCTCTCTCATCTTTTTAAGTGGGAGAACTTGCACAATTGGTGGCTGACTAAATACTTTTTTCCCCCACTGTATAGGTTTGGTTATAATCAAATAAAACAGTTGGCATTGAATCATATATTTTGTTTTAACAAATGTAGTATTTGTAAGTCGCTCTGGATAAGAGCGTCTGTAAATGACGTAAATGTAAAATGTAAATGTAGTATTTATCAATTGATAAAACCTAACTAATTTACTTTTGACCAGTTTAAGTAATTTTTTTAGGTTGTTTCAAAGGGTCATTTTTTACAGTATGTTTGAGCACTATCGAACATCAACATATGATTTACATGCTCCTCAGAGATGTGTCAAACACACAAACCGCTGAAATATCCATTTTATTACAGATTTTTATTCACATAATTATTGTACAGATCATAACAGAAGGGGAGTTCCACTTCCTACACAGTCTCCATCCTGCTTATCGATAATGAATTAATGGGATCTTGTAGCACTCAGCACTCAACCATTGAGTGGCACCCCATTGATCTCAAGGTGTATTACCACCGATACATGGCTTTCTGAATTACCCTTAAGGTGCAGGAAGAGTGCTCAGACAGTCCACAAAGATGGGGTTATGTGTGGATAAATATTTCAACACTTGGGCTTTGTTTATTGATTGAGTCAGTAATTTCCACACATGCCTCCCTTGAGACAGGGCACTAATGAAGGTGGTTCCACCATGTCCAGCCGAAGCTTTCCCACAAGACATCCTCCCGTGACTCTGCCTGTGAATTATGGGATAAAACATTAACAGCTTTAAAAGTTTCGTTTTCTTTTTCATCTCCATGCTATGGGCAAAGTCTGGTGTCTCGTCAGTGTAGCTTAAGGAGGGTAAATGCATCCTTGGTTCAAAGCCAGATGTCTGGAGGAAGAAGACACAAGAAGGTCTTTAACTAGAAGAGAGAAATGCCAGCCACAGGCAAAATTAGGTCATTTATAGTGTTTAGTGAGAAGGCCGGCGAAGGAAGGCCACAATTTTACACATTATATATCTTTCTCTCAACAGTATTAACCCTACATGTGGTTGCCTTGACAGAATCAAAGACAAAATTAGTTAAACATTGTCAAAAACAGTGGAAATATGGCCCAACTCTGAACTTGTACTGTTCTCAATAAATAGATAATTCCTCCATTACATATTGTTCTACAGTGTATGATATTGCCAGTGCTAACACATCTGCCCAAAAGCAGCCAAATTGGATGTCACTTCTCTTGCCTCAGGCAGACAAACCACCCTAAATCCCAGTTGTTTGCATGCATGTCTTCGCTGTGCTCCTCTAAAAGAAAGAAGCCGTATTGGATTTGTGTGTGTCCCCCACGGGCTCCATAAGGAGTAAAATATCTCATGAAGTGGGTAGACCCATGCTGCGAGCAGTGCGAGGATAGTGGCTAATATATGTCCTCCTCATGTCTTGCATCCTCTTGGGTGAGGAGCTAGTTTCCCACCTGTGGGGCCGCCGTAACAATTTGTGCTTACGCGGAGGCCGCGAGACACCAGTGCCAAAGCATATAACCTAGAGGGAAGTTGGCCGTTACTCAGACGTGCTAATTACAGCTCCTGTAAAGTGTACAGTGACTTCCCCCTGGCCTGGCGCCTCACGCCATCACCATAATGAGAACATTACGTTGATTCTGAATACCTAAATATCTCCTTAAGTGATCGATAATTTACATCATCATAAATCATGTCTGAGATGCCTAAAATTATGCCAAAAGTCAATACTGCATATGGGCTGAAGATGTTGAGAGCGCGACTAATGGCGAGGCATGACTGCCTTTGGGGAGAATTGGAGGGATATTCATGCATATTTATGGCATACGTTCTTTTTTTGCCAGAGCAGGTGGAGTGCAGCGCCGCAGCTCGCAATGTACTTCTAGGTCCATTGTGTACCTCTCAGCCCAGCAGGAACAGTACTGTTATACAGGTGTCTCGTTGTGAACTTGGCAATGAAAGCACACCATTAATTGTAAAAACAATTAAGCAGGGAGTCTAGAAGAGAAATTAGGAGAGTTCCTTGTTTAGCAGACAGAGAAGCTTTTTTTGAAAGGGCATTAATACTGTGATTAGTCAAATTGTGTAATATTATGCACAAATGGGGCAAATAGGGAAGCAAGGGAACAACTTGAATCCCTCCACAGCCTCATAGAGGATTTGGATACATTTTCTAACCTCTCTGGATTACAACCAAATTATAATAAATGTACTATACTGCGTATTGGATCACAAAAAAATATATTTTTACATTACCATGTAGTTTACCAATACTGATGGTGATGTGGATATACTCAGAATACATATCCTAAATGAAATAAATGATCTCACTCCAATACATTTTAATAGAAAGTTAGCAATAATAGATAAGATCTTGCTACCATGGAAAGGTAAATACCTGTCTATTTGTGGAAAAATCACCCTGATTAACTCGTTAGTATTATCCCAGTTTACCTATTTGCTTATGGTCTTGCCTACACCTAGCGAACAGTTTTTAAAATTAAATGAGAAAAAAAGATTCCATTTTATTTGGAACGGCAAGCCAGACAACATTAAACGGGCCTATTTATAAAATGAATATGAATTCGGAGGACAGAAATGATTAAATATTAAAGCATTAGACCTATCACTAAAAGCTTCAGTCATACAAAAGTTACACTTAAATCCGAACTGGTTCTCTAGCAAATTAGTAAGATTGTCTCACCCCATGTTCAAGAATGGCCTTTTTCCCTTTATTCAGATTACAACCTCTCACTTTCAGTTATTTGAAAAGGAAATAATCTCCCAAATATCACAATTTCTAAAACAAGCCATAGAAAGTTGGTTGCAATTTCAATTGAATCCTCCAGAAACGACAGAACAAATAATGCAACAAATATTGTGGTTAAACTCAAATATACTAATTGATAAAAAAACATTATTTTTTGATAAAAAAATAAAAAAAGGCATAATCTTCGTAAATTATATCATAGGTAGGACTGGTGGAGTTCTGTTGCACATGCAGCTAACACAAACATATGGAAATGTCTGCTCTACCCAAAATTACAACCAAATAATTGCAGCATTACCGCAAAAATGGAAGAGGAAAGTGGAAGGGGGAAAAGTAAGGAACTTGTCTGTCGGCCCTGCATTAAAGAACATAATTGGTTAAATAAAATTGTGATAACTAAAAAAATATACCAGTTTCATTTAAGGACCAAAGGATTGACAGCCGATTCCATGGCATAGTGTTTATGAACTAATACGCAAAACGACGCCGGATTCAAAACTTATAATTTTTCAATTTAAATTATTATACAACATTCTTGCTACCAATAGAATGTTACTTATATGGGGGATACAATCTTCCCAGCTCTGCAGATTTTGCTGTGAAGAGACAGAATCATTAGATCATTTGTTTTGGTACTGTCCATTTGTAGCTTGTTTTTGGTCACAGGTCCAGGAATGGCTGAAGGATTGCAATATTTACCTGGAGCTAACCCTGCAGATAGCACTGCTGGGTGATCTGAAAAGTCATAGTTAATCGATCAATAATATAATAATACTTTTAGCAAAAATGTTTATTTTCAATTTACAATCTGTAGAAACAATGAGAATAGAAGGGTTCAGAAATTTTGTGAAACATCACAGTACAGTACAAATAAATGGCAAATAGAAATCCAATATGGATGGTGTTAAGAGATAGATGGGAGGTGTTGAATAGAGCTGAAGGATGGGAATAATAGCAACTAACAACAACTAATAACAACAAGATAACTAATGTAAAGCATACTGTGTCCATTATAACTCTATAAGTTATAGGTTGAGAGCTTTTGTGAAAGACCACAGGTAGAAAGATATGGCATATAGAAGCAAACCGGATGGACATCATGAAAATGATCGGAGAGGTTCAGGGTAAAGGAAGTTCAGGAGTAAAAACAAACAAAATCAAATGAATGTAAAATTGACTGTGTCCATAAAATGTATATAGTATGTATAAGCTGGAAGTAGAGGCCTAAGTGTTGTTGTTCACTAGTTTACTCCAATTAGGGAAGGGGTCGTGGGGTTGGAAAGTAATAAAGGGAAATATATTTTAAAAAAGGATATGTGTGTATATATATATATATATATATATATATATATATATATATATATGTATGTATATGTATTTAAATGTATGTATGTATGTATATGTATATGTATGTGTATATATTATATATATATATTTGCGAGAAGAAAAAAAAGCAAGGGAGCTGTGTTTGCATGCTTTGCTAGAAGTTCGTAAATTTTTGATACACTACATGACCAAATGTATCTCATTCCAAAATCATGGGCATTCTTTTTTTAGTTGGTCCCCCCTTTGCTGCTATGGGTGGTCCTCTGTAGCTCAGCTGGTAGAGAACGGCGCTTGTAACGCCAGGGTAGTGGGTTCGATCCCCGGGACCACCCATACACAAAAATGTATGCACTATCTTAGGATAGTGTACGGCTGCTCGGCCTTTGAAACCCAATTCATGAAGCTCCCGACGAACAGTTTTTGTGCTGACGTTGCTTCCAGAGGCAGTTTGGAACTCGATAGTGAGTGTTGCAACTGAGGACAGACGATTTTTACGTGCTTCAGCACTCTGCGGTTCCGTTCTGTGTGTTTTTGTGGCTTACCACTTCGCGGCTGAGCCGTTGTTGCTCCTAGACGTTTCCACTTCACAATAACAGAACTTACAGTTGACTGGGGCAGCTCTAGCAGGGCAGAAATTTGACGAACTGACTTGTTGGAAAGGTGGTATCCTATGACAGTGCCACGTTAAAAGTCACTGAGCTCTTCAGTAAGGCCATTCTACAGCCAATGTTTGTTTGTCTATAGAGATTGAATGGCTGTGTGCTTGATTTTCTTCATCTGTCAGCAACGGGTGTGGCTGAAATAGTGTGGTGTCTACATACTGGTGTCTACATACGTTTGTATATATATTTTATTGTGTTTTGCCAGTGACTAAGCAGGATATTTTAGTAGGCTATGGTAATCAAGGAATAAATGTTATTTGCTCTGTGATGATTCTTAACAGCTTCTAGTGCTCCGAGCCCCTTTTCTCTGATGGCTCTGCATGCAATCAGCTTATAATAATTTATTTTGGCACTGTAACCTTAGAGGTGGTCAGAGGGATTACTTCAAAGAAACCTCTGTGCCAAATGTTCAAAACATTGAACTGAGGAAAAACACCTTCTAAACAACATAGTTAAAGGGATAGTTTTCTGAAATTTTGACCCAATCTTAATTGTTTTCTTACCTCAAGAGGAGTTATGCAGCTATCTTAGAATTCTAATACAATCTCCACATGTGAGCCCTGTGAAATAAACAATGTAAAGAATGCAAGGATGAAAACTTAGATGAAAAATGGTTGAAAACAATGATTCTAAGTCACCAACACAGATTGTCTCGAGTGATATTGTCGCAATATAAGTTGAATTGAAGTGTGTGAGCTATTTTATTATGTTTTTTTGCCACGTTTTCATACTCGTAACTCCATGCATTGTTTTACTTCACAGGGTTTTTCTGTAGAGCTTGTATCAAAATTCTAAGACAGCTGTTAATTCCTTTCGAGGTAAGAAAGGTTAGATGATTGGGTCAGCATTTTGGAAAACTATCCCTTTAAGTCTGTGCGTGCGGGTGTGTGTGTGTGCCCCTGCATCAGTAACTATGCAAATGTATAGATGTGCTCTAATGTAAATCGGGCAGATTGGTTATTTCTTAAAGTTTAATTAACTTAAAACAGTTTTAGAGGTAATTCAAATGCGTATGCCTCACTTTGATCCACCCACTAAATATCACCACATTGAATGTTTCATTGTTAAGGCAGATCACAAACATGAACAATGCATTTTTTCTCCTTTGTATTTCAGAAGTAATGTGATGGATTTGGAAATGCAGCTGTGAAAGCACCTGCAGATTCATTTGCAAGCTGGTATTCTCATTCTCAAAGGAGACATTTCAGACTCGGATTGGACACCTGTCAGCTCTGCGAGTTTATGAGACGTTATTAAATTGTAGCTAATGATTGGTGCATTTCAACCAATCACACAGATTGACAGGAAGAATCCATAAAGAGAGGAATTTGTGTCAGCACTGCTCTGAAAAGGCAAAAGCTCAGTAAATTAGTGTCTGTTCGGATAATACATTTGATCCTGATTAGGGTGTGCAAAATGTCAGCATATTTTTTAGAAATGCTGACAACACGTAGAACACCCTCTAAGAGCAGTCAAAAGTTTTGTATGTGGGAGTATTAGCGAGTGAACAAGACTGTGTGTGTGTGTGTGTGTGTGTGTGTGTGTGTGTGTGTGTGTGTGTGTGTGTGTGTGTGTGTGTGTTTGTGTCTATGTACACTACCAGTCAAAAGTTTGGACACACCTACACATTCAAGGGTTTTTCATTATTCTTACTATTTTTTACTTTGTAGAATAATAGTGAAGACATCAAAACTATGAAATAACACATATGGAATCATGTAATAACCAAAAAAGTGTTAAACAAATCAAAATATATTTTATATTTGAGATTCTTCAAATAGCCACCCTTTGCCTTGATGACAACTTTGCATACTCTTAGCATTCTCTCAACCAGCTTCATGAGGTAGTCACCTGGAATGCATTTCAATTAACAGGTGTGCCTTCTTAAAAGTTAATTTGTGGAATTTCTTTCCTTCTTAATGCGTTTGAGCCAATCAGTTGTGTTGTGACAAGGTAGGGGGGGTATACAAAAGATAGCCCTATTTGGTCAAATATCAAGTCCATATTATGGCAAGAACAGCTCAAATAAGCAAAGAGAAACAACAGTCCATCATTACTTCAAGACATGAAGGTCAGTCAATACGGAACATTTCAATAAATTTGAAAGTTTCTTCAAGTGCAGTCGCAAAAACCATCAAGCGCTATGATGAAACTGGCTCTCATGAGGACCACCACAGGAATGAAAGACCCAGAGTTACCTCTGCTGCAGAGGATAAGTTCATTAGAGTTACCAGCCTCAGAAATTGCAGCCCAAATAAATGCTTCACAGAGTTGAAGTCACAGACACATCTCAACATCAACTGTTCAGAGGGGACTGTGTGAATCGGGCCTTCATGGTTGAGTTTCTGCAAAGAAACCACTACTAAAGGACACCAATAAGAAGAAGAGACCTGATTGGGCCAATGAAACCAGCATTGGATATTAGACCGGTGGAAATGTGTACTTTGGTCTGGAGATTTTTGGTTCCAACCGCAGTGTCTTTGTGAGACGCGGTGTGGGTGAACGGATGTTCCCACCGTAAAGCATGGAGGAGGAGGTGTTATATTGTTGGGGTGCTTTGCTGATGACACTGTCTGTGATTTATTTAGAATTCAAGGCACACTTAACCAGCATGACTACCACAGCATTCTGCAGCGATACGCCATCCCATCTGGTTTGGGCTTAGTGGGACTATCATTTGTTTTTCAACAGGACAATGACCCAATACAAATACAAAATACAACACACCTCAAGGCTGTGTAAGGGCTATTTAACCAAGAATAGCGTGATGGAGTGCTGCATCAGATGACCTGGCCTCCACAATCCCCCGACCTCAACCCAATTGAGATGGTTTGGGATGAGTCGGACGGCAGAGTGAAGGAAAAGCAACCAACAAGTGCTCAGCATATGTGGGAACTCATTCAAGACAGTTGGAAAAGCATTCCAGGTGAAGCTGGTTGAGAGAATGCCAAGAGTGTGCAAACCTGTCATCAAGGCAAAGGGTGGCTATTTGAAGAATCTCAAATATAACATATATTTTGATTTGTTTAACACTTTTTTGTTTACTACATGATTCCATATGTGTTATTTGATAGTTTTGATGTCTTCACTATTATTCTACAATGTAGAAAATAGTAAAAATAGAGAAAAACCCTTGAATGAGTAGGTGTGTCCAAACTTTTGACTGGTACTGTATGTGTTTGAGTTTGTGTGGGTTTTTGACTGTATGCTTTTGTCTGTTTTTGTGTGTATGCATGCTGTGTGTGTGCATGTGTGCGTGTTTGTGTGCTCCGTGTGTTTTCTTGTTTGTATATACACTGCATGTGTGTGCGTTTTCTTGTGTGTTTGTGCATTGTGTGTGTGTTTGTGTGTTTCTCTTGTCCCAATGGGAGGGTGCTGAATAACAGGCCCTGTTTGACAGGCTGGGACGCTGAGAGCTGTCAGCCCCTTGCCCAGCCCAGGATGAGCAGAGAGGGATTCTCAGCTCTGTGTGTTTAGACTAATAGGAGGCCAGCACTCAGCTTTTCCTCAAGCAAGAACAGACAGTTGAAATCTCTGGGCAGTTAGCTTAGTGTTGCCTCTCACAGATTTCCTGTCAGATCATGTCTATAAGAGGAGAGAGGTTTTCGATCGTGAGGAAAAAAATACCTGGCAAAATCAGCTGCCTTTTAGGAGAATTGAGAAGCCTGAAATGAGTTCTAAAGTTTGGTTTGGACAAGGCAAGTGAGAAAATGTAAATGGTTCGTGCGTACTGCATCAAACAGGGCGCACATTAACATTCCATGTGAGCCATCAAATTGCAAATGTCAAAACAGTTAACATTGATCATGTTTCTGAATAAAAAGATTAGAAGGCAGATTTTAACCCTCACCCTAACTCCAACACTAAAAGGAGACTAGATCAAAGGGTCTAATGACAAATTATAGTTCTACAAATGTCTTGACTTTTGGGTAGTGCATCCAGTCATCTGACATTTTTTATAATTGCTTATAGCAGCAGAAATGTATTTAGGAATTAGTGTGCATGTCAGCATTATGATTTATTTAAATCAGAAGACTGACCGAGCTGCATCTGAAAGTAAATGAATAATAAACTTTGAAAGTCAGGTTCAGCGGGTAGATGTGAGTTGTGAAATACATTTCTTTGTATTTTGTCACAATCAGCATTTTCTGTCACACAAAGGGACAAAAACCTGGAAAATGAAATTGGTTGATGCTGGACTGTCTATGTGCATCATGGGCTACACAAGCAAAGTAAGAATACACACAAATCAGGTATAAACATTGACAGGAGTTATATAGGTACTTATTGAAAATAATTATAAAGATGTTGACAGGGATACAAATTCAAAGTGAAAAACCTTCCAACCCTCAGGCACCTTAGATATGCTATCATGCATGCTAAGTGATGTGTAATTTTGGACACAGAATTGCAGCACTCTCTGAAAATGTCAGCGCCACAATAATGATGATTTCCATAATAATTAAGAAAAATGTCTGGATCTTCTCTCCCCCAGCCTCGTAATCAGACCGAAAAATAATAAAGATCCAGCCCATGTTCAAAAGGAAGCTGTTTGTTTGCTCAAATCAAAGCTAATATTTTCTTTGCTTATTTGTTTGTCATATTACATTTGTAGTCTCACAGTTCATCATGTTTACGAATGTCCTCATTTGGTGGCAGAAATGCAGACAGCGATGACCTTAAACCCATTATTAGAACAGTTTTCCAGATTTTTTTATATTTAATGGCTTCTCTCTGCTATGTAAATGACTCTAAACTACTTGAATATAAATGATTCAGTACATTGTATATGGCAGAGTTGGTGTCAGGATTTCTGCTAATGTATAATTGAGATATTGGATATATTAAACAAGGGGGTTCAGATAACCACCACACCACACTGTTATAAATGACATGACTTTTTCGCAAAAGTAAATGTCAACATTACCATATACTGCTAATTGGATTATTTATCCCCATATTTAAAAACTGGGGCTTTCACAACAGGAATGGCTTGCCAGAAATAGCTGTCAACTAGGCATGATGTTGAATACAAATATCAACTAACTGTGCCTTCTTCCTTGAAATAATAAACAAACAAACAGACAGATTGGCTGGTAAAATCAGGCTGAACACATTTTGAAGAGGTGGAGTAATATAATATGGTACATTTGTAGTCAGCTCTATACTAAGATTGACTGCAAATAGCATACTGAAGTGCAATGTAGCTAATTAGTGGTGCATTACACTTTCCATTTTAGTCATTTAGCAGACGCTCTTATCCAGAGCGACTTACAATTAGTGCATTCATCTTAAGATAGCTGGGTGAGACAACCACATCACAGTCGTAGCAAGTACATTTTCCCTCATTAAAGCAGTTATCAGCAACTTCAGTGCTAGTAGGAAGATACATTTTTTTGGGGCCGTGGGATTCATTTAAGATAGTCTTTGAAGAGGTAGGGGTTCAGACGTTTGTGGAAGATGGGCAGGGGCTCTGCTGTCCTAGCTTCAGGGGGAAGCTGATTCTACCATTGGGGTGCCAGGACAGAGAAGTGCTTTGACTGGACTGAGCGGGAGCTAACCTCCTGTAGAGGTGGGACGGCCAAGAGACAATAGGTAGTAGAATGAAGTGCTCGGTTTGAGGTGTAGGGTTTGAACATAACCTGAAGGTAGAGAGAGGCAGTTTCCCTTGCTGCTCCATAGGCAAGCATCATTGTCTTGTAGTGGATGCAAGCTTTGACTGGAAGCGAGTGGAGTGTGTGGAGGGAAGGAGAAAAGTAGTTGAGTGTCATCCGCATAGCAATGATAGAAGATACCATGTGAGGATATGATGGAGCTGAGTGACTTGGTGTATAGAGAAAAGAGGATAGGGCCTAGAACCGAACCCTGGGGGGACACCAGTAGCATGTGGTGCAGACTCAGATCCTCTCCACATCATCTGGTAGGAGCGACCTGCCAGGTATGATACAATCCAAGACTGTGCAGAACCTGTGACGCCCCCCTGAGAGGGTGGAGAGGAGGATCTAATGGTTCACGGTGTCGAAGGCAGGGGAGAGAGCTGGGAAGATGAGAACAGCGGAGAGAGAGTCAGCTTTGGTAGCGCGGAGAGCCTCAGTGACACAGAGGAGAGCGGTCTCAGTTGAGTGACCCATCTTGAAGCCTGACTGGTTAGGGTCAAGAAGATCATTCTGAGAGAGATAATGAATGAGTTTTGACTGGACTGAGCGGGAGCTAACCTCCTGTAGAGGTGGGACGGCCAAGAGACAATAGGTAGTAGAATGAAGTGCTCGGTTTGAGGTGTAGGGTTTGAACATAACCTGAAGGTAGAGAGAGGCAGTTTCCCTTGCTGCTCCATAGGCAAGCATCATTGTCTTGTAGTGGATGCAAGCTTTGACTGGAAGCGAGTGGAGTGTGTGGAGGGAAGGAGAAAAGTAGTTGAGTGTCATCCGCATAGCAATGATAGAAGATACCATGTGAGGATATGATGGAGCCGAGTGACTTGGTGTATAGAGAAAAGAGGATAGGGCCTAGAACCGAACCCTGGGGGGACACCAGTAGCATGTGGTGCAGACTCAGATCCTCTCCACATCATCTGGTAGGAGCGACCTGCCAGGTATGATACAATCCAAGACTGTGCAGAACCTGTGATGCCCACCCTGAGAGGGTGGAGAGGAGGATCTAATGGTTCACGGTGTCGAAGGCAGGGGAGAGAGCTAGGAAGATGAGAACAGCGGAGAGAGAGTCAGCTTTGGTAGCGCGGAGAGCCTCAGTGACACAGAGGAGAGCGGTCTCAGTTGAGTGACCCATCTTGAAGCCTGACTGGTTAGGGTCAAGAAGATCATTCTGAGAGAGATAATGAATGAGTTAATCAGAGACAGCAAACTCAAGTGTAAAAAAAAATAAGAAAAAGAATAAGAAGGGATACCGGTCTGTAGTTTTTGACGTCAGAGGGGTCGAGTGTTGGTTTCTCGAGGAGGGGAGCAACTCTGGCCATTTTGAAGTCAGAGGGGACACAGCCAGTGGTCAGGGATGAGTTTATGAGGAAAGTGATGAATGGGAGAAGGTCTCCAGATATGGTCTGGAGAATGGAGGAGGGGATGGGTATGAGCAGGCAGGTTGTTGGGTGGCCGGACATCCCTAGTCGTAGGATTTCATCTGGAGAGAGGAAGAAAGAGGTCAAGACGTAGGGTAGTTCTGTGTGTGTGAGACCCGTGGACTCAATAAGGTGAGTAAATGAGGAGTGGATTTCATCTACCTTCTTTTCAAAGTGGTTGACAAAGTCATCCACAGAGAGGGAGGATGGGGGTGGTGGAGGATTAAGGAGGGAGAGGTGGCGGCGGCAAAGGATTTCGAAATCTTAAGTAAAACGACATGCACTTGTATGACTCTTTGATGACACACGGTTTAATAAAATAAAACAAACTTGATTCAAGATTCCAAACAGGCATACAAATCCCAGTTTAAGTAATTATTACAAATCAAATCACACAAGCAATGATGATAAGAAGATAAATCAATAGTAAGATACCTTCAGTGCCCTTATCTAACACCCCGTTAGCCTACCAATGCATAATGTTTTGTCTATTACAGTTCGATGAGAAGCACAGCCTTTAACGACAAGAAAATTGGTTTCTTACCTTCTACAACTATAAAGCAGTCTTTGTCTCCCCCCTCAGGACGATGAATCCCTAAATGGTGATAAAACTCTAACAGCTACTTAAAAACTCTATCAATAACGTAATCTTAAGTATTCCTTCAATGACTTTACTTTAACACTTAATAGTAAAAACAAAGTATAATAAAACCAAAGCTAAAAAGCTACAGCAATCTTCTTCTTCAGCAGGTTAAAGGTTCAATCAGCAAGCCAAGAACAAGGGGTAGTTACAAAGAAATCTAAGCCTTTGTTCCAAATATCTCTAACGGTCGCCCCAGCGTGAGTTTTTTTAATGCACGTGATGTCAGAAAGCACTCACTGTTCCAAAATGTGATTCTTACGCAACAGGACAGTTAATCCATGCTGCCCTCAAATCCACGCTGCCTGCTAATTATCTATAGGCTATGTTTGAACTTGTCAATTTCTAATTATTTTCAAACAAGTTTTATTTTCTAACAACAGTTTGAATTGAGGTGTGTTCTGCCTCCTCATTAATTCACATAGAAGTAGCCCATTTCACTGTTGACGACAATTTATGTTTGAGGCATTACTGACAAACTTCTCTTGTCTACGAGAGCCCAAGCACTTCCCCAGTGTTTCCCCAGATCAAGTATACAGACATGTGTGCATCTCCAGTCAGAACAGAACTTCAAAACATTTCCCCCCCTGGCACATTTTCTGGCTGGCACCCGCATTGCCTTCATTGTTGTTTTCCTTACAAATAATAATTTTGGACATGTGTGCGTTCCTATCAAAGTAAGTGCCTTATTACGTTATCATTAAAGTTTCTGTATATAGTGTTGTCATTTCTACTGTAGCACAGTACTGTGCAAAGCTGTCATCAAGGCAAAGGGTGGCTATTTGAAGAATATAAAATATAAAATATATTTTGATTTGTTTAACACTTTTTTTGTTACTACATGATTCCATATGTGTTATTTCATAGTTTTGATGTCTTCACTATTATTCTACAATGTAAAACAATTTAAAAATAAAGAAAAGCCATTGAATGAGTAGGTGTGTCCAAACTTTTGACTGGTAGTGTATGTATGGAGCATAATGTATTTACTGTTTTATTCAGATGTTTTTAAGTACTGGTGACAAATCATGCATTCCGATTCTTGCATAGATTGTAATGGACACATATGATGTGTGTAAAGGTTGAAGGTTGTACTGATTATCATGAGCTAATGCTAAGCTAATTGCCAGCTATGTGTGGCACCATGTTTGTTGACATCATACAATGCATTCTGGTCATCACGTAAACGTCTGTCAGACCAAAGATGATATAACATAACGAGGTGAAGAGATGGTTCACTCGTCTTTCGAGTAAACTTCCGGAAGTGAATGATGGGAAGTGAATGATGGTAGATGACACACCCCCTTCAACATGCATACTGAAAACAAACCAAATCATCATGTAACATCTTATCTTTCTTTGGTTGACGTGAAAAAACAAACATGGCGGCACACACAAACTACCCATCGTCGGATTACTTTTGATTTTTAGAAAGTGTTTTACTAAATTATTTCGATCACTGATGAGCTCAACCATGATGTGATGAATTGTAAATAGTAATTGCTATTAGCTAATTCATATTATGGTTTCTGTCAGCCGAGAGTTAGCTACAATGGCTTGCGAAAGTATTCACCCCCTTGGCATTTTTCCTATTTTGTTGCCTTACAACCTGGAATTAAAATTGATTTTGGGGGGGTTTGTATCATTTGATTTACACAACATGCCTACTACTTTGAAGATGCAAAATATTTTGTATTGTGAAACAAATAAGAAATAAGACAAAAGAAATGAAAACTTGAGCGTGCATAGCTATTCACCCCCCTCAAAGTCAATACTTTGTAGAGCCACCATTTTCAGCAAGTACAGCTGCAAGTCTCTTGGGGTATGTCTCTATAAGCTTGGCACATCTAGCCACTGGCTTTTTGCCCATTCTTCAAGGCAAAACTGCTCCAGCTCCTTCAAGTTGGATGGGTTCCGCTGGTGTGCAGCAAACTTTAAGTCATACCACAGATTCTCAATTGGATTGAGGTCTGGGCTTTGACTAGGCCATTCAAAGACATTTAAATGTTTCCCCTTAAACCACTTGAGTGTTGCTTTAGCAGTATGCTTAGGGTCATTGTCCTGCTGGAAGGTGAACCTCCGTCCCAGTCTCAAATGTCTGGAAGACTGAAACGGGTTTCCCTCAAGAATTTCCTTGTATTTAGCCCCATCCATCATTCCTTCAATTCTGACCTGTTTCCCAGTTCCTGCCGATGAAAAACATGGTGTTCTCGGGGTGATGAGAGGTGTTGGGTTTGCACCAGACATAGCGTTTTCCTTGATGGCCAAAAAGCTCAAATTTAGTCTCATCTGACCAGAGTACCTTCTTCAATATGTTTGGGGAGTCTCCCTCATGGCTTTTGGCGAACACCAAATGTGTTTGCCAATTTCTTTCTTAAAGCATTGGCTTTTTTCTGGCCACACTTCCGTAAAGCCCAGCTCTGTGGAGTGTACGGCTTAAAGTGGTCCTATGGACAGATACTCCAATCTCCGCTGTGGAGCTTTGCAGCTCCTTCAGGGTTATCTTTGGTCTCTTTGTTGCCTCTCTGATTAATGCCCTCCTTGCCTGGTCCGTGAGTTTTGGTGGGCGGCCCACTCTTGGCAGGTTTGTTGTGGTGCCATATTCTTTAAAAAAAAATTATAATGGATTTAATGGTGCTCCATGGTATGTTCAAAGTTTCGGCAATTTTTTTATAACCCAACCCTGATCTGTACATCTCCACAACCTTGTCCCTGACCTGTTTGGAGAGCTCCTTGTTCTTCATGGTGCCGCTTGCTTGGTGGTGCCCCTTGCTTAGTGGTGTTGCAGACTCTGGGGCCTTTCAGAACAGGTGTATATAAACTGAGATCATGTGACAGATCATGTGACACTTAGATTGCACACAGGTGGACTTTATTTAACTAATTATGTGACTTGTGAAGGTAATTGGTTGCACCAGACATTATGTAGGGGCTTCATAGCAAAGGGGTTGAATAGATATTCACACACCACTTTTCTGTTATTGATTTTTGCAAATTTTTTAAAACAAGTTATTATAATTTTTTTTCACTTCACCAATTTGGACTATTTTGTGAATGTCCATTACATCCAAATAAAAATCAGTTTCAATTACAGGTTGTAATGCAACAAAATAGGAAAAACGCCAAGGGGGAAGAATACTTTTGCAAGAAACTGTAAATATGACCGCTTGTGTTAGATCACTATTTCCTCAGTTAGCGCTATGACTAATGTAGCCTACATTTTGCAGTTTGGATGAGTATTGTGTTATGCTGTGGCTACTTCTGTGAATGTCTGAACATTGCATCCAAAAATTATCTGCTCACATTGAGGACATAATGTTGTAAAGAATGTGTTTGTGCAAAATGTTTCTGTAAAAAAATAGTGTTGCCAAATCAAACGCTGACTGTTGCATCAATCGTAACTGGATGTTCTAAATACGTTTTCTAATCACACTGGTTTGAGCGTATGCTGCAGGGACCACTGTAGAATGATCACACCCATGTGTTCCTACGTGTCAAAGGGTTAATACCCATCACCAATGATGCATTTGTGGTTATTACTCATCATCCTAATGACACAATTGTGGTTATTACTCAGCGTCCTAATGACACACTTGTGGTTAAACCCCCTATAGTCGATGTCCGCACCCCCGTGGGAATATAATTAGCATAATAACAATAATTAGCTTAATAGCAGTAAGGCCAAATACAATTTTTCATCAAATAATATTCATGTGTATTTTTATTTTATTTTTTAATTTGATGAAAAAATGTATTTGGCCTTACTGCTTAATAGCAGTAAGGCCAAATACAATTTTTCATCAAATAATATTCATATGTATTTTTTTGATACTTCAAGGGGTCTTAAAATTCAAAATCAAATAGCAAAATTATCCTTGGTATGACCTTCTTAAAACAATTCCTTATAGCTTCCTCTTCCCCCAGACTCTTTTGCCTCAGCGGCATTCCTTGCCTTAGCCTTGTGCATCTCAGCCCTCTCATAGTCACAAGGATGGAACTTCATAAATGGCTCCACAGGTTCCACCACGTATTTAGGAGCAAGTGGAGCAGTACTTTTTCCAAAAATTATGCAGACAAGCTAATCCATGCTTTTGCCACTTCAAGATTAGACTACACAGATAAGGCACTAAACAAACCAGATAAGGCACACAAAAAATAACAAATCTATCATATTTCTCCAGTGCTAGCCTCTGGCTTCCTGTTAAGGCTAGGGCTGATTTCAAGGATTACTGCTAACCTACAAAGCATGACATGGACTTGCTCCTACCGATCTCACCGATTTGGTCCTGCTGTACATACCTACATGTATGCTACGGTCACAAGACGCAGTTCTCCTTATTGTTCCTGTAATTTCTAAACAGCTGGAGGCAGGGCTTTCTCCTATAGAGATACATTTTTATAGAATGGTCTGCCGATCCATGTGAGAGACACAGACTCTGTCTCAACTTTGAAGTCTTTACTGAAGACTTATCTCTTCAGTAGGTCCAATGATTGAGTGTAGTCTGGCCCAGGGGTGCGAAGGTGAACGGCAAGGCAGTTGAGTAACGAAACACCCTTACTGCCTCTGCCTGGCCGGCTCCCCTCTCTCCACTGGGATTCTCTGCCTTACCCTGTTACGGGGGCTGAGTCACTGGCTTGCTCACGCTCTCCCATCCTTCCTGTCCTCGTGCTTTTGCGGTGGGGGAGATCTTCGTGGGCTATACTCGACCTTGTCTCAGGGTAGAAAGTTAGTGATCTGTTGATATCCCTTTATTGGTGTGGAGGCTACCTTGTCCCGGACCTGCTGTTTCGTCTCTCTCTCTCTCTCTCTCCCTTTCTGATGTCTCGACCTGCTGTCTCAACATCTGAATGCTCTGCTATGAAAGCCAACTGATATTTTCTCCTGAGGTGCTGACCTGTTGCAACCTCTATAACCACTGTGATTATTATTTGACCCTGCTGGTCATCTATGAACGTTTGAACATATTGAAGAACAATCTGGCCTTAATGGCCATGTACTCTTATAATCTCCACCCGGCACAGCCAGAAGAGGACTTGCCACCTCTCAGATCATCTAGAGGACTCTAGGTTTCTTCCTATGTTCCTGCCTTTCTAGGGAGTGTTTCCTAGCCACCATGCTTCTACATCTGCATTGCTTGCTCTCTGGGGTTTCAGACTCGGTTTCTGTATAAGGACTTTGTGACAACTGGTGATGTAAACAGGGCTTTATAAATAAATGTAATTGATTGATTGATTGAGTACAGCTGAGTTGCCCACATTCAGTCAAGTGGATAATTTAATCTCACTGGTCACGCTGTTTCTATTGGCAACGCTCTTGTAGAGCGATCCAGGCCCGTCTGCCCCTTTCCCTCGCCAGTTGGTACAGCAGCCCCCCTTCGATACCCATGGTCAGATGTTGTATGGTACCGGAAAAGACCACATTGTTCGCTCTGGTCTAGAAGCCTCTCGGATTTCTCGCATGGGCAGAACTGCAAGGCTATAAGCAGACGCTGAGACAGCAAGATGTTATCCTTATACTACCCCTCCCTGTATATTAACAGGTTCAAGGCTTTCAGATGTTTTAGGCTGACTTTTACCTCCACGTTATATTTCTTAGCTTTAACAAGCTTCCCCATCCACTGCTTCCCACACTCGTCCTGCATCCCGTATCCTAGCACTATATTTACCATTTATTACTAGTTCTTCCTATGTTTCCTATAACAACTATCACAAACGTTCCCTACATCTAATTTCACATGAGCAACAGTATTATACAGCAACGCAAGCAGGCATCCCTTTATGCAAACTGCTTATTTTCAATATTAAAAGACAGTCTTATCCCTCTCTCCACCAGTAATTGGTGTAATTTAGCCAGAATATATACTACAATTATTAGATCCTCTCCGACTCAGTATACTGCATTTTTCCTCAAACCAGAATATGGCAACACAAATTTCCATCAAGAAATGTATTTGTAAGTCAAAACACACCGATACTCCCCGAACGGGAACCAGTACCAATATTCCTTCAGTTTTCCTAAGGGCTCCTAATTTAATCATTTATTTCATGAATCCTTCCTGCTAATTTCCAATTATCCTATAGCGTCTATATATTACATAGCTAGTCATGGCTTTAATTATGGCAAATTCTGTTCCCACGTACCCTCATCCATGACCTCCAAAGTTTCTACCAAATAGGATAAAGAGTATTACTGTATTACTTAAATGCATTTTATAACTAACAAATGGCATCACATACACATATGGTACAACAGGCAGAAACATCTCCCTTCCCTGTGTTTTCCTTCTTATAGCAGTTGACCATACCAACAATGTCCAATGAATAAAATGTATTCCTTTTGTTTTTACATTTTGTTCAGTTCACCCCAAAACACTTCTGGGCGCTTTATAACACGTCTGGCCGTTTGTCAGTACCCCAGACAGTTTTTAGGTCCATTGTTTGAGTATTTAGATGTAGGTAATACGCTGATTCTACCCCTGCCTTCCCAATAGAAACTCCATTCAACGTCAAAGTCCATCATAATTTAACTCCCAAACATACCGCTCTGGCCTCCCATGACCGCAATATTACTTATAATGACCTTCTTGGCACAATTTTTAAGATAACTTATTTCAATAGGCTAATTTTTAACAATGTATTTTGATGTTTTCACATTGAAATCCAGAAAGTAGATTTTTGAAAATGTACTGAAAATTAAATACAGAACTATCTAATTTACACAAGTATTCACACCCCTGAGTCAATACTTTGTAGAAGCACCTTTGGCAGCGATTACAGCTGTGACATTTTCTGGGTAAGTCTCTAAGAGCTTTCCACTCCAGGATTGTGCAACATTTGCCAATTATTCTCTTCAAAATTCTTCAGGTTCTATCATATTGGTTGTTGAGCATTGCTAGACAACCATTTTCAGGTCTTGCCATAGATTTTCAAGTAGATTTAAGTCAAAACTATACCTTGGCCAATCAGGAACATTTACTGTCTTCTTGGTAAGCAACTCCAGTGTAGATTTGGCCTTGTGTTTTAGGTTATTGTCCTGCTGAAAGGTGAATTCATCTCCCAGTGTCTGTAGCTCAGCTGGTAGAGCACGGCGCTTGTAACGCCAAGGTAGTGGGTTCGATCCCCGGGACCACCCATACACAAAAAAAATGATGCACGCATGACTGTAAGTCGCTTTGGATAAAAGCGTCTGCTAAATGGCATATAATTAAAAGCAGACTGAACCAGGTTTTTCTCTAGGATTTTGCCTGTGCTTAGCTCCATTCCATGTCTTTTTTATCCTGAAAAACTCCTCAGTCCTTAACGATTACACGCATACACATAACATGATGCAGCCACCAATATGCTTGAAAATATGGAGAGTGGTACTCAGTAAATGTGTTGTATTGGATTTGGGGACACTGTCAACTGTCAAAAGATTGTATCTTCTATCAATGTAATTGTCTGCATCACTTCCAATCCCCCATGTTTTTTTAAATTTTTTATATATATACTCCCCTTTATTACTTTTCAACCCCACCATCCTTTCCCTACTTGGAGTAAATAAGTGAACAACAATGCCCAGGCCTCTACTTCCGGTCTATACTTACTATCTACACCTTATGGACAGAGTTAATTTTACAATAATTCTATTATATATATATATATATATTTTTTTTTTTTTGCTCCTGAACTTCTTCTACTCTCAACCTCTCCGATCATTTTCATGGTGTCCATCCGGTTTGCTTCTATATGCCATATCTTTCTAACTGTGCTCCTTCCCAAAAGCTCCCAACATACAACCTATATACTTATTATGGACACAGTATGCTTACATTATTAGCTATCTTTGTTATTATTTGTTGTTATTTGTTATTAGTCCCATCCTTCAACTCTATTCAATACCTCCGATCTATCTCTTAACACCATCCATATAGGATTTCTATTTGCCATATATATTTCAACCGTACTGTGATATTTTACAAAAATTCTGAACCTTTCTATTCTCATTGCTTCTACAGATTGTCAATTAAAAATAAACATTTTTGCTAAAAGTATTATTATATTATTGATTGATTGACTATGACTTTTCAGATTACCCAGTAATGCTATCTGCAAGGTTAGTTCCAGGTAAATATTGCAATTCTTTAGCCATTCCTGGACCTGTGTCCAAAAACAAGCTACAAATGGACAGAACCAAAACAAATGATCTAATGATTCTGTCTCTTCACAGCAAAACCTGCAGAGCTGGGAAGATTGTATCCCCCATATAAATAACATTCTATTGTTAACAAGAATTTTATATAATAATTTAAATTGAAAGATTCAAATTTTTTAATCCGGTGTCGTTTTGCGTGTCAGTTCATAAACACTATGCCATGGGATCGGTACGTCAAAGATCTCTTCCCAACTATTTTGCAATCTATATGGGACGGCTGTCAATCCTTTGGTCCTTAAGTGAAACTGATATGCTTTTTTATTTATCACAGTTTTCCTTAACCAATTATGTTCTTTAATGCAAGGCCGACAGACAAGTTCCTTACTTTCTCCCCCTTCCACTTTCCTATTCCACTTTTGCGGTAAGGCTGCAATTATTTGGTTGTAATTTTGGGTAGAGCAGACATTTCCATATGTTTTTGTTAGCTGCATGTGCGACATAACTCCACCAGTCCTACCGATGATATCATTTACGAAGATTATACATTTTTTAAACATTCTGTCAAAAAATAAAGGTTTTTTGTCAATTAGTATATTTGAATTTAACCACAATATTTGTTACATTATTTGTTCTGTCGTTTCTGGAGGATTAAATTGAAATTGCAACCAACTTTCTATGGCTTGTTTTAGAAATAGTGACATTTGGGAGATTATTTCCTTTTCAAATAACTGAAAGTGAGAGGTTGTAATCTGAATAAAGGGAAAAAGGCCTTTCTTGAACATTGGGTGAGACAATCTTACTAATTTGCTTGAGAACCAGTTCGGATTTAAGTATAACTTTTGTATGACTGAAGCTTTTAGTGATAGGTCTAATGCTTTAATATTTAATAATTTCTGTCCTCCGAATTCATATTCATTATATAAATATGCTCTTTTAATTTTGTCTGGCTTGCCGTTCCAAATAAAAGTGAATATTTTTTTCTCATTTAATTTTAAAAACTGTTCGCTAGGCGTAGGCAAGACCATAAGCAAATAGGTAAACTGGGATAATACTAAAGAGTTTATCAGGGTGATTTTTCCACAAATTGACAGGTATTTTCCTTTCCATGTTAGTAAGATCTTATCTATTTTTGCTAACTTTCTATTAAAATGTATTGAAGTGAGATCATTTATTTCCTTTGGGATATGTATTCCGAGTATATCCACATCACCATCAGACCATTTTATTGGTAAACTACATGGTAATGTAATAATTGTATTTTTTAGTGATCCAATACATAATATAGTACATTTGTCATAATTTGGTTGTAATCCAGAGAGGTTAGAAAATGTATCTAGATCCTCTATGAGGCTGTGGAGGGATTCTAGTTGTGGATTTAAAAGAAAACATGAATCATCAGCGTACAATGACACCTTTGTTTTTAAGCCCTGTATTTCTAATCCTCTGATATTATTATTGGATCTGATTTTAATAGCTAACATCTCAATGGCCACAATAAATAGATATGCCGATAGTGGACATCCTTGTTTCACTCCTCTTGACAGTTTAAAACTTTCTGAGAAATAGCCATTATTTACTATTTTACACCTAGGGTTACTATACATGATTTTGACCCATTTTATAAGAGATTCTCCAAAATTGAAATGCTCCAGGCATTTATATATAAACCCCAGTCAACCTTTATCAAATGCCTTTTCGAAGTCTGCTATGAATAGCAGGCCTGGTTTCCCATATTTTCCATAGTGTTCTATTGTTTCCAATACTTGCCTTATATTATCTCCAATGTTTCTTCCTTGTAAAAAACCTGTCTGATTAGAATGAATAATATCCGACAATACCTTTTTAATTCTATGCGCTATACATTTTGCTAGGATTTTTGCATCACAACACTGAAGTGTAAGGGGCCTCCAATTTTGTAAATGGACTGGATCTTTATATTTTCCACTTGTATCCTGTTTCAGTAATAATGAGATCAGACCTTCTTCTTGAGTGTCAGATAATCTACAATTTACATAGGAGTGGTTAAAACATGCTAATAACGGTCCGCTTAGTATATCAAAAAAGGTTTGGTATACCTCGACTGGTATGCCATCCAACCCTGGAGTTTTCCCGGACTTAAAGTCTTTAATTGCATCCAGAAGTTCCTCCTCTGTAATTTCACCTTCACATGAGTCTTTCTGTGTGGCTGTTAATTTGACATTATCAATAGAAAAAAAAAATTATAATATATTGTAATGACCCAGCTGGGTCATAAAGTAAAAGAGAGACGGGCACCAGGTGTACAGGCAGAACACAGGTTTATTCCTGAATGGGCTATTGTTCAGGCCACAACCCACGCCGCTAAACCTCGAACATACACAAATAGAACATGTCAAATCAAGGGTCCCAACAGAAGAGAGAGAGATGAGACCGTAACCCCTATTTAAGCATTCCAAAACCCCGCGGGATTACCCATATTACCCCCCCAACCTTTCCATCTGTCCTGGCATATTTAACCCCTGCTAGCACCCATGAGAACGATAACACATCCATGAACACAGAACACAATACAGGGTCGTTACATAGCCCCCCCCTTTCTAAACCCTAGCCCCTAGGGTTACAAAACAAAATCCTTAAAACGACCCGGAGGTCGCATCAGTCTCTTGTGCCTCCCCTTGACTCTCACTGGTGGACCCCCAGAACACTCATCTGCCCCAATGTCATTTCCAGCGCCCTCCGAAGAGGCAGCCCCCGTCCCAGGCTCAGCTTGCACTAGAGTCTCCTCGCTAGACTGTCCCCGTGTGCTCACATCAGAGTCCTCACTTCCATTCCCTACCGTTTTCCTCCCTCTGTAGGGCGCCACCTTCCTGCCCCGTGGGGGAACCTCCACCCGGTACGTCACCTCCCCCACTCTCTCTATCACCAGGCACGGCCCCACCCAGGCACTGTCCAGCTTTGGGCACCGCCCCTTCTTGCGCGTGGGGTTGTGAAGCCACACGCGTTCTCCCGCTCCAAAGTGCCTCCCCCTAGCGCGTGAGTCATAGTGGCGCTTTTGGCGCATTCCTGCGTTCTCGAGTTGCTCTCTTGCGAAGGTGTGAGCCGCTTCTAACCGGTTCTGCAGTCGACGAACATAGTTCGGGCCAGGCAAAACCCCGTCGTCGTTATCAGGAGGGTGGCCAAACGTCAGTTCGGCTGGGGTGCGCAACTCACGACCTAACATTAGTAGCGCTGGGGAGCACGCAGTCGATTCCTGAACAGCCGACCTACATGCCATAAGAATAAACGGTAAGTGGGTGTCCCAATCTCTCTGGTGTTTTGAGGTAACGATAGCCAGCTGTTGTGCTAATGTTCTGTTAAATCTTTCCACCAGCCCATCACTCTGGGGGTGAAGCGGAGTAGTGCGCGTCTTCTCCGCGCCTAACCGTCTACACAACTCTGAGAACACCCGTGACTCAAAGTTTCTCCCCTGGTCGCTGTGTATAGACTGTGGCACCCCGAACCGACTGATTATTCCCCCTACCAATGCATCAGCTACTGTTTCTGCCTCCTGGTCTGGGAGAGCGTAAGCCTCTGGCCACTTGGTGAAGTAGTCCATAGCAGTTAGAATCCACCTGTTACCGCTGTCTGTGGTTGGAAACGGTCCAACTATGTCTACCCCCAGTCTCTCCATGGGCTCCCCTACTGGGAATTGTTGTAGGAGGGCATGTGACTGACCTGGAGGTCCTTTCTTAGCAGCACACTCATCGCACTGCCTGCAAAAGTCCTCCACATCCCTCCTGTGCCTGGCCCAATAGAAGCCTTTACGTACGCGCTTTAACGTTTTGGAGACCCCAAAATGCCCTGCGCCTACTCCACCGTGAAGCTGCTGTA
Source organism: Coregonus lavaretus (assembly GCF_964263955.1). Classification (NCBI taxonomy): domain Eukaryota; kingdom Metazoa; phylum Chordata; class Actinopteri; order Salmoniformes; family Salmonidae; genus Coregonus; species Coregonus lavaretus. The sequence goes on from NC_139993.1 coordinate 15,955,663, forward strand.
ACACGCTCCCTTGCAGCCTTTTGGGAACCACTACCTGCCACGTCATTTCTCCAGTAGCTGGCTTTTTCCACCCCCTCTGGAGCACTCCCTCAGCCACTCTAAGGACTGAGAATTTAGCCCAGAGTCCTTTGGTGACTGGTGATAGAGGGGCTACTTCCCCACATGGCGGTCGTCTTCTCTCTTCCACCCACCCCAGCACAGGACGCAGCTCTGCGTCCTCCTCCTGGCGACGCCTCCACTCCCCGACGTCCACAGCCTCAAGCTCCCGGCACTCTGTCACCCTCAGCTGACTCACCGTGGCGGTGACTCCCTCCTCCATGCACAGTTCCCTCTCTCGCTCCACCCGTTTGGCGCAGTACCCACAGCCGTCCTCAGCACACGGGCGGCGGGACAAGGCGTCTGCATTGCTGTGGCGAAGGCCGGCCCTGTGCTCCACCTGGAAGTCGTAGGGTTGCAGCTCCTCCAACCAGCGGGCGATCTGACCCTCTGGCTCCTTGAAGGAGAGAAGCCACTGCAGGGCGGAGTGATCCGTCCGCACCACAAACGGCAGGCCCCCCAGGTAGTACTTGAAATGGCGTACTGCTGCCACGACAGCCAAAAGCTCCCTCCTTGTCACGCAGTAGCGTTTTTCAGCCTTATCAAAAGTTCTGCTGTAATAAGCTACTACGTGCTCCCCGTCAGAACCACGCTGAGCCAGCACGGCCCCCAAACACTCATTGCTTGCGTCGGTGTCCAGGATAAACGGACGGTTTGGGTCTGGTGAGGACAGGACAGGGGCCTCCACCAGGGCACGTTTGAGGGCCTCAAACGCCCGCTGGTGCTCTTCGGTCCACTGAAAAACAGTGTCCTTCTTGAGAAGGTGGTTCAAAGGAGCTGCTATCCCCGCAAACCCTTTCACAAACCTACGATAGTTGGATGCCAGACCCAGGAAGCTCTTAACCTCTTTTTTTCCCCTTGGAATTGGCCACCCCCTCACAGCCTCCACTTTGTCTGGCATCGTGCTGATACCCTCACCACCCAGCTGATGACCCAGGAACGCCAACTCCCTTTGCATGAAATGGCACTTTTCCGGGTGTAATTTTAGCCCCGCCCCCGAGATCCTCTCCAGCACTCGCCTAAGTGCCCCCAGTGCCCCCTCAAACGACGTGCCGTGTACCAATATGTCGTCTAGGTACACGACACACTCGTCTCTCGGAACCCCCGCCAGCACTCTGTCCATGAGCCTCTCAAAGGTGGCAGGAGCATTACAAAGCCCGAAGCACAGCACCTTGAACTGCCAATGGCCCCTATCCGTGGAGAAGGCCGTTTTTTCACGTGCCCCAGGCGAGAGGGGCACCTGCCAGTAGCCACTGCGCAGATCAAGGGAAGAGAACCACGAGGACCCTCTGACGTGGTCTAGCGACTCATCGATCCTCGGTATGGGGTAAGAGTCTTTAATGGTGACAGAATTTAGGCCCCTGTAGTCCGCACAAAACCTAAGTTTACCCCCTTTCTTAGGCACCATGACGACCGGCGCGGACCATGGGCTATCTGATGGCTCAATGAAATCAGCCCGCAACATGTCAGCAATAGCTGTGGCTGCTGCTTCCCTCTTGGCAAGGGGAATGCGACGGGGCCGAATTTTAATGGGTTGGTTGTCCCCAGTGTCGATGTCGTGCTGAACCAGGTGCGTTTGCCCTACCTCATCTTCCCCCCAAGCGAAGCTATCTTTAAAGTCAAACAGCAGCTGCTTTAACTGTCTCTGTTGTCTCTCGTCCAGACCTTGACAGTTTTTCAGCCACACAGCCTCAACGGCGTCGATAACTTCCTCCTTCCCCCCGTCGGGCTGATGGGGTGAAGGAGCCAGTGTGTTTTGGGCTACTGGGATGCCTGTGCTTGCACCATTATGGGGAGTGAAGAACATTGCCGCCGGAGACAGCTGCTGGGATGGCACAACGACCAAGGGAGCAGCCGGGACGACCAGAGTTTCGGCAAGCTTGGAGGAAGACGGAGGGACAGCCCTGCCCCCTGCTGGCCCTCCCGAAGGCGACATTCCCACTGTGGGCCCCCCCGACAGCCTCAAAGTGCCCGAAGCTAAGTCCAACTGAGCCCCACAGTTTTTCAAAAAGTCCATTCCCAGTATACAGGGGTCCTGTACCGCTGCTACCCACACCGGACACCCCACAGTTCTCCCCCTCACAGTCACAGACACCCGACACTTCCCTAACATGGGGGCTAGCTCCCCCGTGACAGTCCGTAGCTGGACAAGGGTCGGCTCCACCCGCACCCCAACAGGTAGTATGTCTGGTCTCACCAGGGTTACTGTAGAGCCCGTGTCGACCAGGGCCAAACATTCCACCCCCTCTACCTTGACGATGACATTGCAGAAGTCCCCAATGGTGGTACGTCCCACCACAACTACCGGACTAGGAAACACGGTGGCAGCTACACCCTGGGGAAGCAGGTCCCCACCCTCTTGCCTGCACTGCTGGGTACCTCTTCTGCTTACTGTGGGTTTGGGGGCAGAGGAATGGGCCCGCGCTGCCCCCTGCGCGAGAACCCGCTGTCGTTTCCCTGTTGACTGGAGAATCTGCCACACTCCCGCTGAATGTGGCCAGGCTGGCCACAACCCCAGCAGACAATGGAAGTTGAGCTGACACTGCGATGTTGTCTGGAGCCCCTCTCAATGACAAGCGAAGCGGTCTTGACTAACCCTCCCAACTCGTCGACCCACTCTGGTTTGGTGACCCCCGGCACCCCGGCCGCCGCTGCTCTCACCTCTGGTTGACTGGCAACCTCCACTCTCACTCCCTCACCACAGATCAGCTCCCTCTTCCTGGCTATCTCCACTGCAGCCCGCAGAGATGCTGGGTCTGACATCTGCACATGCTTACCCAGTTCGGTGGGGGAGAGCGCTCTAATAAAACTGTCCCGTGCCAGCTCGTCTTGCACCCCAATCGGCATAGTTGCATAAGCCCGCCTGGTCAGGCTCAGAATATCACTTGCCAACGCCTTTAATGATTCCCCCTGAAGTCTCTTTTTGTTATTCAGTTCAATCCGCAGCATGTTGGGCTGTGCATCGCTGCCGAAACGGCCCCCCAATGCCTCCACTAGCGCACCGTAGTCGCCCCTCTCGTCCGGGGCTAGCGTTAGCAGGCATTCCGACGCCTCCTCTGACAGGCTCAGGGCAAGCTGTAACCCTTTCGTCTCGTCAGACCACCTCCCGGCTCTAGCCAACAACTCGAATTGAGTGAAAAAAACTTCCCATTTACCTTGTCCATTGAACTTTGGAAGTTTAGCCGCTACCGTGGCTAATGGCAATATGGCGCTGCCATCTCTGTTTACATAAGGAGGTCCAGCCATTTCCGCACGCGGTGACGTCGATATCTCCGTCGCCGTGACGTCTGTTCTGGTCGAGCGGTTTGAAGGAAAACCCGCCCGTTCTGCCATCTTGCTGACTGACAATTTAACTCCCGCCATGTGGCTCTCCAGCTCTTCTACAGCCGTCATCGCCTGACCCTCCCGACCGGGTACACCCGAGCCCACAACGGACACTTTGTCCGACTCTTCCTTAACTTTCCGCCTCGCCCCGATCATCATGACCGTAGATGCGAGTCACGCTAAAGCTAACCACGGCCTATACTGAAACAGCTAACTCGCCTAATCTCGATCTATCCCGTCGTTCGAAAGCACTTCTGACACCAATGTAATGACCCAGCTGGGTCATAAAGTAAAAGAGAGACGGGCACCAGGTGTACAGGCAGAACACAGGTTTATTCCTGAATGGGCTATTGTTCAGGCCACAACCCACGCCGCTAAACCTCGAACATACACAAATAGAACATGTCAAATCAAGGGTCCCGAACAGAAGAGAGAGAGATGAGACCGTAACCCCTATTTAAGCATTCCAAATCCCCGCGGGATTACCCATCATACCCCCCCAACCTTTCCATCTGTCCTGGCATATTTAACCCCTGCTAGCACCCATGAGAACGATAACACATCCATGAACACAGAACACAATACAGGGTCGTTACAATATTACACTTGATCTTTCTTGAATAAGTTTCTCCATTTCTTTTTGTTTTTCCTCTAATTTATTCTGAGCCTCTATGTTACAGTTTTTATTGCCATCTATCTGTTCTGTTAGATTTTCTATTTCCTTTCTTAGTATAAACTCTTTTGACCTAAATTGCTTTTGTTTTCGAGATGAGTACTGAATTGCATGGCCTCTAAAGGCACATTTAAAGGTGTCCCATACAATAAGGGGCTTCGCTGTACCTATGTTATGTTGGAAAAAGTCAGTTATAAATTCCTTTGTTCTAATTATGAATAAATTATCATCCAATAGGCTTTGATTAAATTTCCAATATCCTCGCCCACGTGGAAATTCAGTAAGAGTAATGTATATGCCTATTATATGATGGTCCGACCGCATTCTGTCCCCTATCAACACTTTTTTAAACTTTTGGTGCCAACGAGAATGAGATAAGAAAGAAGTCAAGACGACTAGCTTGATTCAGTCTCCGCCATGTATATCTCACTAGATCAGTATATTTAAGCCTCCATATATCTACTAGTTCTAATGTATCCATGACATTCACAATTTCCTTAAGAGCATGTGGGTGATTGTTTGTGGTGTGATTTCCTTTACGGTCCATTGAGCTATTTAAAACAGTATTATAATCCCCCACCATAATAATATTGTCTTGAGTTGCTTGCAGGCTTGATAATTTATTATATATATTGTCAAAGAATTGTGGATCATCATTATTTGGTCCGTAAAGGTTAATGAGCCATATCTGTTTATGGTCCAATAACATATTTAAAATAATCCATCTACCTTGCGTATCTATTTGGACAATTTGCACATTCGGATCGAAATTACTATTCATTAATATCATCACCCCTTTTGAATTTCTTTGCCCATGGGAGAAGTATATTTCCCCCCCCCCCCACCATTCTTTTTTCCACGCTACTTCATCTCGAATTGTTGAATGAGTTTCCTGTATACAATAGATATTATATTCCTTCTCTTTGAGCCATGTAAATATTGTTCTTCTTTTGTTATTATCAGATAAGCTATTACAATTATAACTGGCTATACTTATTTCACCATAATGAGATACAAGTTTCAAGTCTATTTATCATTATATATGTTTGTAAATGTACCAATAAAAAATAGCGTAATGATTGAGTGTCCATATAGCTGTACCGTGATATTTGCATTGCTACTGAGTAACCCTTCAATTGTTCTCCACTAATTCCCTCGCTAAAGCCCCTCCCCATCCCAAGTTGAGCCGTCATCCCAGTGATCAGCATCGCACCCACGTCCCTCCGTATCCCTAAGGCCCCGAGAGGCCAGGACCATCCATCGAAAACAGGACACTGTGGCACCCACAAAACAGAAGCAGATTAACCGCCAAAAGCATTTCCAATGCTTTCACCTCTATATATATATATATTTTTTTTATTATGCATATCCTATTTTCCATCATTATCAATTAATATGCGTAATAATGTCGGCAGTTCACGCGTAGGATTCCAACATATAACCCGGATTGCCATTGTATTACACTTAATTCATTGACAAGCAATTATTATCCTAGCAAATAATCCCCGCGGTCCATCCCATACCCTCCCCCCCAACATCCCCACCCCCCCACAACAGATGCCAGACAAGCACACACACACATACTCACATACTCCAACACACTCAACCCCCCTCCTCCACAATCCACCATAAAATCAGATACTCAACAGCTGTTATATCCCAGAGCCCAACTCGAGAAATAACTTGATTTACGAGTGCACATACAGTTAAAGCTGATTGAGAAAGCATGCAGATTGAGCAGAAATTGATAACAATGTGAGATTTGATTAATCTACTTAATCTATGTCAAGTCCTAGGTGATGGAGATCAGATCCACCCTCTTCACCTGAGACACAAATACTCTGATCCCCTGTTGTGACCATTTTCCCAAGCATCTCCATGCGGTCAGACCTTTGATTATTTTGTGCCACCTGGGCCACAATGATAAACCCCCTCTCTGATTGTCCGAGTGTGACCCCCTCCCCATGGGTTACTGCAGCCAGTGTTGCCAGCACTGCCACTACCTGGGTGGGCGTACCCCACCGGAATCCCCACCGGCTAGGTAAAATGGTCGTAAAGGTTCTCATTAGCAGCTTTGAGTATTTCCTTGTATATTATGCTCTCCCATCAGGGGGCTCTGGCTTTGTAGGACCAACCCTGCCAGGCAGGCTCAGAATCTTGAGGGGGCGGTGCTGCTCAAGTAGGTCTCTGACCGCATTTATTTCTCTGTTTAGGCTGCATATTCACAGCAGGTCCATAAAAGAGATGGGAACTTCTCTTTGGTGTATGGGTCGCTCAGTTGGGTGTCCAGGTTATAGGGTTAGGGATCTTTCCATCATGATAGGACAATGAAAAATTAGATTAGATGTATACTATATTAAAAAATGTATATCCCTCATCTACACAAAATTGAAAGCTCTCTCTCTCACTACCCCTGCTCATAGACCCCCGGTCGGCTCTGGGATATGCAACCATTTCCCCTCTCACTCACTTAACGCCGCACCTTTTCAAACACAAAAATGCACACTACATGGTTGACTGCGGAAGAAATGGGCCGAGCATGCAAACGCACCCGCATCCACATCTGCCGCAAGGGGGAAAGGACGCCAGAGAGAACACAGGACCAACCACAACAACCATCCGCCAAAACAACAACCTCCCGCCAAAAAAGCCATGTTCTAATTATTTGTATTATAAGATGTATTATTCTGCTTGTTATATCATTTTATCCTTTTATAAAATACTACACTTACTATAAATGTTACCCTATCATTGCTAGTATCAGGTGCTCCAATATTTGACTCCTCTATTACAATTTTTAGAATAGCCATGGAGTAGTCTTTGTGTCTCTGAACATTTGGTTGTCAATATATAATTTATCCACCACTAGTGCAACACGTTTCCCTTTTAATCTGTTTTCCTTGAAGATTGGATACAGAACTTTGCGCCTTTCTACAATCTCCCTCGGGAACTGATCATTCATGCCTATTTTCGTGCCAGCAAGTCTTTTTCCTAGGCTTTTCACCATAGCTTTATCCTTAAAAAAAGCAAATTTGGCAACGATTGGGCGCTCATATTTCTGTCCTCTTTTCCGAAACGATGTACACGTTCGAGTTGGATTTTATCGACAGCCTCGAGTGGGATTTGTAGCGCTGTATGCAGGAAGTCCTTCATAATATTCTCTGTTATTTCTCCCTCCTTTTCCTGAATACCCGTAAGTACTAGATTTTCCCTCATCGATCTAGTTTGGATGTCTAGTAAGGCTTCTCTCAGAAGATTGTTCTCCTTTTTTAGTTCCCTAACGTCCGTTTCCATTTTAGAGACTGTCACTTTTAATTTGTTGGTTTCTTTCTCCATTACCAAAGCTTTTTCGTCACTCATTTGAAGACTCGCTTTCAACTCTTTTACGTCTTTACTGACCAATTCTAATATGCCCAATTTGTCATTTATCGACTTCAACAGGTCGCTTTCGACACTTACCATACCCAGTGGTGAAAAGCATATATCATCTGTATCAGTCGATGAGTCGCGTTTCCTTTTGGGGATCGGCTCTCCACGCTTGTCTTCAGTCATGTTTTGGTGTTGCGTGTTGTTGTAATATTTGTAGATATATTTCTCTAGCCTTATGATCTGTTTTGTGTTATTATCCAGATTGAATTATATTAACTGTGAATAAATGAAATGCTAATATTTAGTCTAACTTACTGATTTTGAATATTATGTTTTTATCTTGAGGTGTTTTGTACCGATTTCAATTCAATACACCATAGATTTTCAAGTAGATTTAAGTCAAAACTATACCTCGGCCAATCAGGAACATTTACTGTCTTCTTGGTAAGCAACTCCAGTGTAGATTTGGCCTTGTGTTTTAGGTTATTGTCCTGCTGAAAGGTGAATTCATCTCCCAGTGTCTGTAGCTCAGCTGGTAGAGCACGGCGCTTGTAACGCCAAGGTAGTGGGTTCGATCCCCGGGACCACCCATACGCAAAAAAAAATATGCACGCATGACTGTAAGTCGCTTTGGATAAAAGCGTCTGCTAAATGGCATATAATTATAATAATTACAAGCAGACTGAACCAGGTTTTCCTCTAGGATTTTGCCTGTGCTTAGCTCCATTCCATGTCTTTTTTATCCTGAAAAACTCCTCAGTCATTAACGATTACACGCATACACATAACATGATGCAGCCACCAATATGCTTGAAAATATGGAGAGTGGTACTCAGTAAATGTGTTGTATAGGATTTGGGGACACTGTCAACTGTGGGACCTTATATAGACAGCTGTGTGCCTTTCCAAATAATTTCCAATCAATTCAATTTACCATATGTGAACTCCAATCAAATTGTAGAAACATCTCAAGGATGATCAAGGGAAATAGGATGCACCTGAGCTCAATTTCGAGTCTCATAGCAAAAGGTCTGAATACTTATGTAAATAAGATATTTCTGTTTTTATTTTTAATAACTTCACAACAATTTCTAAAAAACTGTTTTCACTTTGTCATTATGGGGTATTGTGTGTGGATTGATAAGGATAAAAAAAAATCCATTTTAGAATAAGGCTGTAACATAACAAAATGTGGAAAAACTCAAGAGGTCTGAATACTTTCCAAATGCACTGTATATATACAGTACCAGTCAAAAGTTTGGACACACCTACTCATTCAAGGTTTTTTCTATATTTTTACTGTTTTCTACATTGTAGAATAATAGTGAAGAGATCAAAACTATGAAATAACACATATGGAATCATGTAGTATCCAAAAAAGTATTAAACAAATCAAAATATATTTTATATTTGAGATTCTTCAAATAGCCACCCTTTGCCTTGATGACAGCTTTGCACACTCTTGGCATTCTCTCAACCAGCTTCACCTGGAATGCTTTTCCAACAGTCTTGAAGGAGTTCCCACATATGCTGAGCACTTGTTGGCTGCTTTTCCTTCACTCTGCAGTCCAACTTATCCTAAACCATCTAAATCGGGTTGAGGTCGGATGATTGTGGAGGCCAGGTCATCTGATGCAGCACTCCATCACTCTCCTTCTTGGTCAAATAGCCCTTACACAGCCTGGAGGTGTGTTGGGTCATTGTCCTGTTTAAAAACAAATGATAGTCCCATTAAGCGCAAACCAGATGGGATGGTGTTTCACTGCAGAATGCTGTGGTAGCCATTCTCGTTAAGTGTGCCTTGAATTCTAAATGAATCACCGACAGTGTCACCAGCAAAGCACCCAAACACCATCACACCTCCTCCTCCATGCTTCACGGTGGGAACCACACTTGCGGAGATCATCCGTTCACCTACTCTGAATCTCACAAAGACACGGCAGTTGGAACCAAAAATCTCAAATTTGGACTCATCAGACCAAAGGACAAAGGACCGGAGTAAAGCCAGAGTGTCTATGTATGCGGATGACTCAACGCTATACATGACAGCTACTACAGCGACTGAAATGACTGCAACACTTAACAAAGAGTTGCAGTTAGTTTCAGAGTGGGTGGCAAGGAATAAGTTAGTCCTAAATATTTCTAAAGCTAAAACATTGTATTTGGGACAAATCATTCACTAAACCCTAAACCTCAACTAAATCTTGTAATAAAAAATGTGGAAATTGAGCAAGTTGAGGTGACTAAACTGCTTGGAGCAACCCTGGATTGTAAACTGTCATGGTCAAAACATATTGATACAACAGTAGCTAAAATGGGGAGAAGTCTGTCCATAATAAAGCGCTGCTCTACCTTCTTAACAGCACTATCAACATGGCAGGTCCTACAGGCCCTAATTTTGTCACACCTGGACTACTGTTCAGTCGTGTGGTCAGGTGCCACAAAAAAGGTTGCAATTGGCTCAGAACAGGGCAGCACGGCTGGCTCTTGGATGTACACAGAGAACTAATATTAATAATAAGCATGTCAATCTCTCCTGGCTCAAAGTGGAGGAGAGATTGACTTCGTCACTACTTGTATTTATGAGAGTTATTGACATGTTGAATGGACCGAGCTGTCTGTTTGAACTACTGGCGCACAGCTCGGACACCCATGCATACCCCACAAGACATGCCACAAGAGGTCTCTTCACAGTCCCCAAGTCCAGAACAGACTATGGGAGGTGCAAAGTACTACATAGACTCATGACTACATGGAACTGTAGCAAGTAGTAAAATTGGATTTAAAAAACAGATACAAAAAACATCTTATGGAACAGCGGGGACTGTGAAGCAACACGAACATAGGCATAGACACATGCATACACACACAAGATAACATATGCACTATACACACACGTACACATGGATTTTGTACTGTAGATATGTGGTAGTGATGGAGTAGGGGCCTGAGGGCACATAGTGTGTTGTGAAATCTGTGAATGTATTGTAATGTTTTTTTAATTGTATGAACGTCCTTAATTTTGCTGGACCCCAGGAAGAGTAGCTGCTGCCTTGGCAGCAGCTAATGGGGATCCATAATAAATACAAATAAAAAAATGTCCATTGCTCGTGTTTTTTGGCCCAAGCAAGTCTCTTCTTTTGTTGGTGTCCATTAGTAGTGGTTTCTTTGCAGCAAATCAACCATGAAGGCCTGATTCACACAGTCTCCTCTGAACAGTTGATGTTGAGATGTGTCTGTTACTTGAACTCTGTGAAGCATTTACTTGGGCTGCAAATTCTGAGGCTGGTAACTCTAATGAACTTATCCTCTGCAGAAGAGGTAACTCTGGATCTTCCATTCCTGTGGTGGTCCTCATGAGAGCCAGTTTCATCATAGCGCTAGATGGTTGTTGAGACTGCACATGTAGAAACTTTCAAAGTTCTTCACCCTTTTCCTGGGCTATGCATGTTGCTCTAGTGATGAGTGAGTTATTTTAAGTTTTAGTAAAATATTTGTTTATTATTCACAGACAATAAAATTATTCAGAGACATTCACCTAATTAGCTCTGCTAATTAAATCGTTGTTTCCTGTATCATACTGCCAGATAGATATGGTAAGTATGACACGTACAAATTAACAGCAATTCTAAGGAGAGAATCACAAAATATTGATTGCAGTAATTGACCAACAGTATTACTGTTCAAGTTACGTTCCCAAGTATTTGTGTGGGCTGTGAAATCCTTAGGTTTCTATCAGTATGTGAATGGGGGAGTCTGCACTTATTGAATTGTCATGGGAACCTTGCTTGGGGGTTAAAATAACGATTTACTCATGACTGCCTGTGGATGTGTCGGCTTGATTTGTTTGTTGAGTGCAGCCAGCCTGCAGGGTTGTCAGCATAGCGTTCACCTTCCCGTTAAGAGGGAGTATGTAGTGATTTCCCGAAGAGTTTTATCACCTTCTCTCATACCGCCACATCACTTTATGTCAATGAGAGTGGTAAAACATACAGTATGTAGGATTATTTTTCTTATACTTCATTCACACAGGATTCATGGTATGTTGACTGTAAACAAAAAATTGGGCAATGTTTACATGATCCCCTTTCAAACAGTCCCATTATTACCTCTTTCTTGTCGACATTAACCATTTCTACATCCATTACTTACCCGGCAACAACGGGTAGGGCTGGAAGGTGGGAGCAAGAGACATTCAACTTTGGCCCTGTTGTTGCGACCGTTGTCATGGTGACCTGACCGTGACACTTGTGACATCAAAGCATTGATCAAATTCTAACTTCCTCTGACAGAATGGACTGCTTTCATTTCTTCACATTCACAACAGTAAGTTAGCTATTTTTTAGCACGCCATACTTGTAAATCATTTGTAAATAATTACCTTGTAATGTTTTAATTTTCCTGTTATTGTGTATAAAAAGTTGTCTAAAGTTAAACTCAAAACTTTGTCAGATGTGTTCTGGTAAATATTTGAGATGGCTAGCCAGATAGATAGCTAGCTAACAAGCTAGCAACAAACCACAACATTGTCTAGAATGTTTTAAGCGGATGTTTTTTTGTGTGCAAAAAATATAGCAGGTAACGTTGCTATTTGGACCAGGCTGCTGCCATGCAGACTGCCGTTTTGTGTTCATACTTTTTCAGAACGACAAGGACAATTTTGATGTTGGACAGCAATAGCATGTTCATGATTGAATGCGTGCCAAATCTGTTAAGATGAAAGGCAACGTTTTATACTGAGGCATTGGCAGGACTTTTAAACATAATACCGAATTGATTACTACCTCGGTTGGCGAAAATAACATTACCAGCTTTGTTACCAGCAATAACTTTTAGATATAAAGAAAAGTAATTAAAAAGAAGACGGAATGATAAAGTTGGCGGGCTTTCGTCTTGGTATAATAATAATACATTTTATTTTAAACGCTTTTCACGACACCCAAATTCACTTTACATCCACAAGAAAATCAGCAGGATAAAAATAAATAAAATCACACCTTAAAATAAGTAGATATATAAAAGTACACTAAACATGAGGACAGACTAACCATGGAGAACACTAAACATGATGACAGACTAACCAAGGAGGTGAACTATATTATTATGAGTATGGGGGGGGGGTAGGAGGATTACTTTAACCTATCCCAGGTATTCCTTAAAGAGGTGGGGTTTCAAATGTCTCCGGAAGGTGGTGAGTGACTCCGCTGTCCTGGCGTCGTGAGGGAGCTTGTTCCACCATTGGGTTGCCAGGGCAGCGAACAGTTTTGACTGGGCTGAGCAGGAACTATGCTTCCGCAGAGGTAGGGGAGCCAGCAGGCCAGAGGTGGATGAACGCAGTGCCCTCGTTTGGGTGTAGGGACTGATCAGAGCCTGAAGGTACGGAGGTGCCGTTCCCCTCACAGCTCCGTAGGCAAGCACCATGGTCTTGTAGCAGATGCGAGCTTCAACTGGAAGCCAGTGGAGTGTGCGGAGGAGCGGGGTGACGTGAGAGAACTTGGGAAGGTTGAACACCAGACGGGCTGCGGCATTCTGGATGAGTTGTAGGGGTTTAATGGCACAGGCAGGTAGCACAGCCAACAGCGAGTTGCAGTAATCCAGACGGGAGATGACAAGTGCCTGGATTAGGACCTGTGCCGCTTCCTGTGTAAGGCAGGGTCGTACTCTCCGAATGTTGTAGAGCATGAACCTACAGGATCGGGTCACCACCTTGATGTTAGCGGAGAACGACAGGGTGTTGTCCAGGGTCACGCCAAGGCTCTTCGCACTCTGGGAGGAGGACACAACGGAGTTGTCAACCGTGATGGCGAGATCATGGAACAGGCAGTCCTTCCCCGGGAAGAAGAGCAGCTCCGTCTTGCCAAGGTTCAGCTTGAGGTGGTGATCCGTCATCCATACTGATATGTCTGCCAGACATGCAGAGATGCGATTCGCCACCTGGTTATCAGAAGGGGGAAAGGAGAAGATTAGTTGTGTGTCGTCAGCGTAGCAATGATAGGAGAGGCCATGTGAGGATATGACAGAGCCAAGTGACTTGGTGTATAGCGAGAATAGGAGAGGGCCTAGAACTGAGCCCTGGGGGACACCAGTGGTGAGAGTACGTGGTGCGGAGACAGCTTCTCGCCACGCCACTTGGTAGGAGCGACCGGTCAGGTAGGACGCAATCCAAGAGTGAGCCGCGCCGGAGATGCCCAGCTCGGAGAGCGTGGAGATGAGGATCTGATGGTTCACAGTATCGAAGGCAGCAGACAGGTCTAGAAAGACAAGAGCAGAGGAGAGAGAGTTAGCTTTAGCAGTGCGGAGAGCCTCCGTGACACAGAGAAGAGCAGTCTCAGTTGAATGACCAGTCTTGAAACCTGACTGGTTTGGATCAAGAAGGTCATTCTGAGAGAGATAGCAAGAGAGTTGGCTAAAGACAGCACGCTCAATCGTTTTGGAGAGAAAAGAAAGAAGGGATACTGGTCTGTAGTAGTTGACATCAGAGGGATCGAGTGTTGGTTTTTTGAGAAGGGGTGCAACTCTCGCTCTCTTGAAGACGGAAGGGACATAGCCAGCGGTCAAGGATGAGTTGATCAGCGAGGTGAGGTAAGGGAGAAGGTCACCGGAGATGGTCTGGAGAAGAGAGGAGGGGATAGGGTCAAGCGGGCAGGTTGCTGGGCGGCCTGCCGTCACAAGTCGCAAGATTTTATCTGGAGAGAGAGGGGAGAAAGAAGTCAAAGCATAAGGTAGGGCAGTGTGAGCAGGACCAGCAGTGTAATTTGACTTAACAAACGAGGATCGGATGTCGTCAACCTTCTTTTCGAAATGGTTGACGAAGTCATCCACAGAGAGGGAGGGGGGGGGGGGGGGGGGGGGAGGGGGAGGATTCAGCAGGGAGGAGAATGTGGCAAAGAGCTTCCTAGGGTTAGAGGCAGATGCTTGGAATTTAGATTGGTAGAAAGTGGCCTTAGCAGCAGAAACAGATGAAGAAAATGTAGAGAGGAGGGAGTGAAAAGATGCCAGGTCCGCAGGGAGTCTAGTTTTCTTCCATTTCCGCTCAGCTGCCCGAAGCTCTGTTCTGTGAGCTCGCAATGAGTCATCAAGCCACGGAGCTGGAGGGGAGGACCGAGCCGGCCGGGAGGATAGGGGACATAGAGAGTCAAAGGATGCAGAAAGGGAGGAGAGGAGGGTTGAGGAGGCAGAATCAGGAGATTGGAGGAAGAAGGATTGAGCAGAGGGAAGAGATGATAGGATGGAAGAGGAGAGAGTAGCGGGAGAGAGCGAGCGAAGGTTGCGACGGCGCATTACCATCTGTGTAGGGGCAGAGTGAGTAGTGTTGGAGGAGAGGGAGAGAGAAAAGGATACAAAGTAGTGGTCGGAGACTTGGAGGGGAGTTGCAGTGAGATTAGTAGAACAACAGCATCTAGTAAAGATGAGGTCAAGCGTATTGCCTGCCTTGTGAGTAGGGGGGGGACGGTGAGAGGGTGAGGTCAAAAGAGGAGAGGAGTGGAAAGAAGGAGGCAGAGAGAAATGAGTCAAATGTAGACGTAGGGAGGTTGAAATCCCCCAGAACTGTGAGGGGTGAGCCATCCTCAGGAAAGGAACTTATCAAGGCGTCAAGCTCATTGATGAACTCTCCAAGGGAACCTGGAGGGCGATAGATGACAAGGATATTAAGCTTAAATGGGCTAGTGACTCTGACAGCATGGAATTCAAATGAGGAGATAGACAGATGGGTCAGGGGGGAAATTGAGAATGTCCACTTGGGAGAGTTGAGGATTCCTGTGCCACCACCCCGCTGACCAGATGCTCTCGGGGTGTGCGAGAACACATGGTCAGACGAGGAGAGAGCAGCAGGAGTAGCAGTGTTTTCAGTGGTAATCCATGTTTCCGTCAGCGCCAAGAAGTCGAGGGACTGGAGGGTAGCATAGGCTGAGATGAACTCTGCCTTGTTGGCAGCAGAACGGCAGTTCCAGAGGCTGCCTGAGACCTGGAACTCCACGTGGGTCGTGCGTGCAGGGACCACCAGGTTAGAGAGGCAGCAGCCACGCGGTGTGAGGCATTTGTGTAGCCTGTGCGGAGAGGAGAGAACAGGGCTAGGCAGAGGCATAGTTGACAGGCTGCAGCAGATGGCTACAATAATGCAGAGGAGATCGGAATGAAATGAACTAAACATCTGGGAAAGGAGAGAGCGGGGCCTCCCTCACCACAACTCCCAAATATAACTCTCCCAACTTCCACCTCAGAAACTATAATTGTTGTAAACTACAGCGGTTCAATGTTTTCTAGGAATAGACTAACTTAGTTTATTCAGCTAGCTAACTAAGTGCAGTATTATTCCGTGAAAAACGTCCGGGCACCTCGTCATAAGACGCCACAGCCAGCTAGCATGCCGGTCTCCAACAACACGATTTAGCGCCAATACTCGGCGACAACAAACCACCAGTGTATCAACACGCAAGCAGATCGTTCGTGTCCGTGTCTAACGTTGTGGGTTAGTCCCGACAGCTTGAGCGAGTCCGTCGTCAACTTATTCAGCCAGTTAGTTAGCTAGAATAGTTAGCAAACTAGCTAGCCATTGCTTTCAGACAAAGAAGAACCCCTCTTTTCACGGCACGAACACACAGAGAGAGCCAAACTAACGTTAACTAGTCACCCATGTCCCGAATTCCTTGAACGACTCGGCCTATCAATATGTAAAAAACAAAACACAAGTGTAGGTTATGACTTACCCCTAGCAGCTACTGTTAGCTAGCCAAGTGCAAAGCTAGCCACTGAATTGACTCAGCCAGTTCGCGTTTGTTCGCTCGGTCGTTCCAGCTATTGTTTACTAGTAGCTATCCAGGTAGCAACAAGCTAGCTAAATTTCAAGCACAGTAGCCACTTGCTACCTAACGTTAACGGTTCAGACAATGAGGTTAGAAAACAGCTGAATGGTAGGCAATTATTGTATGTAATTATTGTAGGCAGCCAGCTGGCGTAATTACAGGCACTCTCAGGCGTGAAACAACTATACCGTTGCTAATAGCTACTCGCCAGCTAGTCCAGGTGGTGAGTTAGCTAGCTAGCTAGCTTCGTGCTACACCCGGCACAGCCGAATACAATACTAACCTACAATAACCTATAATAATTACATACAACAACCCACGATACCTACCTACAATACCTAACTACAATCTAAATACATAGTTTAAGCCTTACTCGACAAAGCCCAAGCTATGTATAAAGCTATGTATAAAGCCAAGCTTACCCGACGACCTCCTCTCCTCTTTCTTACATTATTAGCCCAGAATGTTTTTTTGTGTTATTACATACAGCCGGAAATAACTTTTGGATATCAGAGCAGCGGTAACTCACCAGCATTACGACCGGAAATACGACTTTCCCGAATTGGATCCTTTATTCGTACCCCCAGGGCAATTTCATTTATCCTAGAGGCTGCTCCAAGACGCCGCTGGTGGAGAAGAGGTATTCGGAGTGGATGTCTAGTCCGACTCAGGAGGCTTGCACACCATCCACCGCTTCCGAGTTTACATGCGCTTTTACTCGCTAATGTTCAGTCCCTGGACAATAAAGTAGACGAGCTCAGGGCGAGGATCTCCTTCCAGAGAGACATCAGGGACTGTAACATACTCTGTTTCACGGAATCATGGCTCTCTCCGGATATACTGTCCCCGTCCATACAGCCAGCTGGGTTCTCAGTACATTGCGCAGACAGGAATAAAGAACTCTCTAGGATGAAGAAAGGCGGTGGTGTATGTTTCATGATTAATTACTCATGGTGTGATTGTGATAACATACAGAAACTCAAGTCCTTTTGTTCACCTGACCTAGAATATCTCACAATCAAATGTCGACCGTATTACCTCCCAAGGGAATTATCTTCGGTTATAGTCACAGCCGTGTATATTCCCCCTCAAGCCGATACCACAACGGCCCTCAAGGAACTACGCTGGACTTTGTGCAAACTGGAAACCACATATCCTGAGGCCGCATTTCTTGTTGCTGGGGATTTTAACAAAGCAAATTTGAGGAAAACGCTACCGAAGTTCTATCAACACATGCGCTACAAAAACTCTCAACCATTGTTACTTTCCCTTCCGGGATGGCTACAAGGCCCTCCCCCGCCCTCCCTTCGGCAAATCAGATCATTTACATTTACATTTTTTTACATTTAAATTTTTGACTCCATTCTACTCCTCCCTTCCTATAGGCAGAAACTCAAACAGGAAGTACCTATGCTAAGGTCTATTCAATACTGGTCTGACCAGATATGTTCCGGGTAGCCTCTGAAAATAACATTGACGGATATAAGGACACGGTGACTTAGTTCATCAGGAAGTGTATAGGGGATGTTGCTCCCACTATGACTATTAAAACCTACCTAAACCAAAAACCGTGGATAGATGGCAGCATTTACGCAAACCATTGCATTTAACCACGGCAAGGTAACTGGGAATATGGTTGAATACAAACAGTCTAATTATTCCCGCCGTAAGGCAATCAAACAGGCAAAACGCCAGTACAGAGACAAAGTGGATTCGCAATTCAACGGCTCAGATACGAGACGTATGCGGCAGGGTCTACAGACAATCACGGATTACAAAGTGAAAACCAGCCACGTCGCGGACACCGACGTCTTGCTCCCGGACAAGCTAAACACCTTCGCCCGCTTTGAGGATAACACGGTGCCACCGACCATCCGCTCCCAAGGACTGTGGGATCTCGTTCTCCGTAGCCGACGTGAGTAAGACATTTAAGCGTGTTAACCTGCCGGCCCAGACTTTATCCCTATCTTCAGAGCATGCGCAGACCAGCTGGCTGGAGTGTTTACGGACATATTCAATCTCTCCCTATCCCAGTCTGCTGTCCCCACTTGCTTCAAGATGTCAACAATTGTTCCTTTACCCAAGAAAGCAAAGGTAACTGAACTAAATGACTATCGCCCCGTAGCACTCACTTCTGTCATCATGAAGTGCTTTGAGAGGTTAGTTAAGAATCATATCACCTCCACCTTACCTGCCACCCTAGACCCACTTCAATTTGCATACTGCCCCAATAGATCCACAGCTGATGCAATTGCCATTGCACTGCACACTGCTCTTTCCCATCTGGACAAGAGGAATACCTATGTAAGAATGCTGTTCATTGACTATAGCTCAGCCTTCAACACCAAAGTACCCTCCAAGCTCATCATTAAGCTCGGCGCCCTGGGTCTGAATACTGCCGTCTGCAACTGGGTCGGGCCACCCCCAGGTGGTGAAGGTAGGTAACAACACCTCCACTACGCTGATCCTCAACACAGGGGCCCCACAACGGTGCGTGCTCAGCCCCCTCCTGTACTCCCTGTTCACCCATGACTGCGTGGCCACACACGCCTCCAACTCAATCATCAAGTTTGCAGACGACACAATAGTAGTTGGCCTGATTACCAACAATGATGAGACAGCCTACAGGGAGGAGGAGAGGGCCCTGGCAGAGTGGTGCCAGGAAGCATCAACAAAACGAAGGAGCTGATCGTGGACTTCAGGAGACAACAGAGAGAGCATGCCCCTATTCACATCGATGGGACCGCAGTGGAGAAGGTGAGAAGCATCAAAATCCTCGGCGTACACATCACTGACAATCTGAAATGGTCCACCTACACAGACAGTGTGGTAAAGAAGGAGCAACAGCGCCTCTTCAACCTCAGGAGACTGAATAAATTTGTCTTGGCCCCTAAGACCATCACAAACTTATAAAGATGTGCAATTGAGAGCATCCTGTCGGGCTGTATCACCGCCTGTTATGGCAACTGCACGGCCCGCAACCGCAGGGCTCTCTAGAGGGTGGTGCGGTCTGCACAACGCATCACTGGGGGCACACTGCCTGCCCTCCAGGACACCTACAGCACCCGATTTCACAGGAAGGCCAAAAAGATAATCAAGGACATCATCACCCGAGCCACGGCCTCTTCACCCCGCTATTTACATTTACGCCATTTAGCAGACGCTCTTATCCAGAGCGACTTACAAATTGGTGCATTCACCTTATAGCCAGTGGGAAAACCACTTTACAATGTTTATTTTTTTATTTTTTTATTTTTTTTGGGGGGGGGGGGGGGGGGGTAGAAGGATTACTTTATCCTATTCCAGGTATTCCTTAAAGAGGTGGGGTTTCAAATGTCTCCGGAAGGTGGTGAGTGACTCCGCTGTGCTGGCGTCGTGAGGGAGCTTGTTCCACCATTGGGGTGCAGAGCAGCGAACAGTTTTGACTGGGCTGAGCGGGAACTGTGCTTCGGCAGAGGTAGGGGAGCCAGCAGGCCAGAGGTGGATGAACGCAATGCCCTCGTTTGGGTGTAGGGACTGATCAGAGCCTGAAGGTACGGAGGTGCCGTTCCCCTCACAGCTCCGTAGGCAAGCACCATGGTCTTGTAGCAGATGCGAGCTTCAACTGAAAGCCAGTGGAGTGTGCGGAGGAGCGGGGTGACGTGAGAGAACTTGGGAAGGTTGAACACCAGACGGGCTGCGGCAGGGAGCCCAGCCAACAGCGAGTTGCAGTAATCCAGACGGGAGATGAAAAGTGCCTGGATTAGGACCTGTGCCGCTTCCTGTGTAAGGCAGTGTCGTACTCTCCGAATGTTGTAGAGCATGAACCTACAGGATCGGGTCACCACCTTGATGTTAGCGGAGAACGACAGGGTGTTGTCCAGGGTCACGCCAAGGCTCTTCGCACTCTGGGAGGAGGACACAACTGAGTTGTCAACCGTGATGGTGAGATCATGGAACGGGCAGTCCTTCCCCGGGAGGTAGAGCAGCTCCGTCTTGCCAAGGTTCAGCTTGAGGTGGTGATCCGTCATCCATACTGATATGTCTGCCAGACATGCAGAGATGCGATTCGCCACCTGGTTATCAGAAGGGGGAAAGGAGAAGATTAGTTGTGTGTCGTCTGCGTAGCAATGATAGGAGAGGCCATGTGAGGATATGACAGAGCCAAGTGACTTGGTGTATAGCGAGAATAGGAGAGGGCCTAGAACTGAGCCCTGGGGGACACCAGTGGTGAGAGCACGTGGTGCGGAGACAGCTTCTCGCCACGCCACTTGGTAGGAGCGACCGGTCAGGTAGGAAGCAATCCAAGAGTGAGCCGTGCCGGAGATGCCCAGCTCAGAGAAGGTGGAGAGGAGGATCTGATGGTTCACAGTATCAAAGGCAGCAGACAGGTCTAGAAGGACAAGAGCAGAGGAGAGAGAGTTAGCTTTAGCAGTGCGGAGAGCCTCCGTGACACAGAGAAGAGCAGTCTCAGTTGAATGACCAGTCTTGAAACCTGACTGGTTTGGATCAAGAAGGTCATTCTGAGAGAGATATCAAGAGAGTTGGCTAAAGACGGCACGCTCAAGAGTTTTGGAGAGAAAAGAAAGAAGGGATACTGGTCTGTAGTTGTTGACATCAGAGGGATCGAGTGTTGGTTTTTGAGAAGGGGTGCAACTCTCGCTCTCTTGAAGACGGAAAGGACATAGCCAGCGGTCAAGGATGAGTTGATCAGCGAGGTGAGGTAAGGGAGAAGGTCACCGGAGATGGTCTGGAGAAGAGAGGAGGGGATAGGGTCAAGCGGGCAGGTTGTTGGGCGGCCGGCCGTCACAAGTCACATGATTTTATCTGGAGAGAGAGGGGAGAAAGAAGTCAAAGCATAGGGTAGGGCAGTGTGAGCAGGACCAGCAGTGTCATTTGACTTAACAAATGAGGATCGGATGTCGTCAACTTTCTTTTCAAAATGGTTGACGAAGTCATCCACAGAGAGGGAGGAGGGGGGAGGGGGAGGAGGATTCAGCAGGGAGGAGAAGGTGGCAAAGAGCTTCCTAGGGTTAGAGGCAGATGCTTGGAATTTAGATTGGTAGAAAGTGGCCTTAGCAGCAGAAACAGATGAAGAAAATGTAGAGAGGAGGGAGTGAAAAGATGCCAGGTCCGCAGGGAGTCTAGTTTTCCTCCATTTCCGCTCGGCTGCCCGGAGCCCTGTTCTGTGAGCTCGCAATGAGTCATCAAGCCACGGAGCTGGAGGGGAGGACCGAGCCAGCCGGGAGGATAGGGGACATAAAGAGTCAAAGGATGCAGAAAGGGAGGAGAGGAGGGTTGAGGAGGCAGAATCAGGAGATTGTTGTGAATTGTTATATACTACTGCACTGTTGGAGCTAGGAACACAAGCATTTCGCTACACCCGCAATAACATCTGCTAAATATGTGTATGTGACCAATAAAATTTGACTTGATTTGATAATATAGTATGAGTGGGATATGACCATTGTTGGGGAAATATAGTTTACCGAGCTACCCATTACTTCACACTGGAAGTAGTTAAGCTAGACTAAAGCTATCCATGACATAGACTGACCAGGTGAATACAGGTGAAAGCTATGATCCCTTATTGAAGTCACTTGTTAAATCCACTTCAATCAGTGTGATGAAGGGGAGGAGACAGGTTAAAGAATGATTTTTAAGGGTGAATGGGCAAGACAAAATATTTAAGTGCCTTTGAAAGGGGTATGATACTAGGTGCCAGGCGAACTGGTTTGAGTGTGTCAAGAACTGCAACGCTGCTGGGTTTTTCACGCTTAACAGTTTCCCGTGTATATCAAGAATGGTCCACCACCCAAAGGACATCCAGCCAATTTGACACAACTGTGGAAAGCATTGGAGTCAACATGGTTCAGCATCCCTGTGGAACGCTTTCAACACCTTGTAGAGTCCATGCCCAACTTGAGGCTGTTCTGAGGGCAAAAGGGGGTGTTCCTAATGTTTTGTACACTCAGTGTAGTTTATTTAACCTTTACGGGATCGGTTTCCCTTATACGGGACGGTTGCTGCTCAATATGCGATATGTGACTAGAATGGTGTTGTAAACATAGACATGTCTTACATGGGCAGAAAGCTTTCATTCTTGTTAATCTAACTGCAGTGTCCAATTTACAGTAGCTATTACAGCTAAACAATACCATGCTATTGTTTGAGGATAGTGCACAACAACAAAACACTTTTATCACGGCAACTGGTTTGGTACATTCACCTCTGAAGGTAAATAATGTACTTACATTCAGTAATCTTGCTCTGATTTGTCATCCTGAGGGTCCCAGAGATAAAATGTAGTGTAGTTTTGTTTGAAAAATCTATTTTTATATTCAAATGTAAGAACTGGGTTCTTCAGTTTGACCTCTTGCTACACACCCACCCCGCCAGGCCATCTAGATGTGTTTGGATTTGTTTAAAACTTTTTTGGTTACTACATGATTCCATATGTGTTATTTCATAGTTTTTATCTCTTCACTATTTTTCTACACTGTAGAAAATAGTACAAATAAAGTAAAACCCTTGAATGAGTAGGTGTTCTAAAATGTTTGACTGGTGGTGTAAGTGCTGTTATTAATGTTGCACACTTCCTTCTCCTCTTGTATTCCCCTTCATACCAATCCCATTTCCCCCTTACCTCTTCTCAGTCTACTATACTCATGTGGAAGCGATAGCTTATGGTAAAATGATCCCATACAAAATCATCATCAATCCATGCAAAAGCACAGAGAAATCTAATCAAATTGTATTTTTCACATGCGCCGAATACAATTGGTGTAGACTTGACCGTGAAATAATTGCTTACGAGCCCTTCCCAACAATGCAGATTTAAAATAGTAACACAAGAGGAATAAAATAAAATACACAAGAATGGAGCAGCAGTATATAGAGAGAGTACCAGTACCAGATTAATGTGCAGAGGTACAGGGTATTTGAGGTAGATACTGTATTTACATGAAGGCAGGGTAAAGTGGCATCAAGATAGATAATAATAAGAGTAAAATAAAGAACAGAGCAGCAGCAGAAAATGATGTGTAAAAGTGTATGTATGTGTGTTTGTGTTGTGTATGTCTGCGTGTGTGGGTTATATGTGTGTGTGTGCGTATATACAGTGAGGGGAAAAAAGTATTTGATCCCCTGCTGATTTTGTACGTTTTCCCACTGACAAAGAAATGGTCAGTCTATAATTTTAATGGTAGGTTTATTTGAACAGTGAGAGACAGAATAACAACAACAAAAATCCAGAAAAACGCATGTCAAAAATGTTATAAATTGATTTGCATTTTAATTAGGGAAATAAGTATTTGACCCCTCTGCAAAACATGACTTAGTACTGGTGGCAAAACCCTTATTGGCAATCACAGAGGTCAGACTTTTCTTGTAGTTGGCCACCAGGTTTGCACACATCTCAGGAGGGATTTAGTCCAACTCCTCTTTGCAGATCTTCTCCAAGTCATTAAGGTTTCAAGGCTGACGTTTGGCAACTCGAACCTTCAGCTCCCTCCACAGATTTTCTATGGGATTAAGGTCTGGAGACTGGCTAGGCCACTCCAGGACCTTAATGTGCTTATTCTTGAGCCACTCCTTTGTTGCCTTGGCCGTGTGTTTTGGGTCATTGTCATGCTGAAATACCCATCAACGACCCATTTTCAATGCCCTGGCTGAGGGAAGGAGGTTCTCACCCAAGATTTGAAAGTACAAGGCCCCGTCCATCGTCCCTTTGATGCGGTGAAGTTGTCCTGTCCCCTTAGCAGAAAAACACACCCAAAGCATAATGTTTCCACCTAAATGGTGTTCTTGGGGTCATAGGCAGCATTCCTCCTCCTCCAAACACGGCGAGTTGAGTTGATGCCAAAGAGCTCCATTTTGGTCTCATCTGACCACAACACTTTCACCCAGTTCTCCTCTGAATCATTCAGATGTTCATTGGCAAACTTCAGACGGGCATGTATATGTGCTTTCTTGAGCAGGGGGACCTTGCGGGCGCTGCAGGATTTCAGTCCTTCACGGCGTAGTGTGTTACCAATTGTTTTCTTGGTGACTATGGTCCCAGCTGCCTTGAGATCATTGACAAGATCCTCCCGTGTAGTTCTGGGCTGATTCCTCACCGTTCTCATGATCATTGCAACTCCACGAGGTGAGATCTTGCATGGAGCACCAGGCCGAGGGAGATTGACAGTTATTTTGTGTTTCTTCCATTTGCGAATAATCGCACCAACTGTTGTCACCTTCTCACCAAGCTGCTTGGCGATGGTCTTGAAGCCCATTCCAGCCTTGTGTAGGTCTGCAATCTTGTCCCTGACATCCTTGGAGAGCTCTTTGGTCTCGGCCATGGTGGAGAGTTTGGAATCTGATTGATTGATTGCTTCTGTGGACAGGTGTCTTTTATACAGATAACAAACTGAGATTAGGAGCACTCCCTTTAAGAGTGTGCTCCTAATCTCAGCTCGTTACCTGTATAAAAGACACCTGGGAGCCAGAAATCTTTCTGATTGAGAGGGGGTCAAATACTTATTTCCCTCATTAAAATGCAAATCAATTTCTAACATTTTTGACATGCGTTTTTCTGGATTTTTTTGTTGTTATTCTGTCTCACTGTTCAAATAAACCTACCATTAAAATTATAGACTGACCATTTCTTTGTCAGTGGGCAAACGTACAAAATCAGCAGGGGATCTAATAATTTTTTCCCTCAATGTAGTGTATGTGGGTTTTTTGTGGGAGTGTCCAATGAAGTGTGTGTGAGTGAGTGTGTATATGGTTTGTCTAGTGCAGGGGTATTCAACTACTATTTGAGACAGTCCAGTGACACAGATTTCTTAGGTGGCAAAGGTCTGTAGGGATGTCGTCCTTTATCGTCGCTGTGATACAGCGTAATAATAACAAACATAGTTGTCTACGATTTAGGAAACATGTTGTTATATAAAATGTACATTAAATACATTAAATGAGACTAAGAACTTGAATTAATTACAACTTTAAAATGTAAACGTGCAACATTGCATCAACATTGCTGAAGAACAAAAGTGGTTGCATAATTGTCAATGTAAAAAGTACACTCTGAACCATTGTACATGGCCCTTGAATTAACTTTTTTGTATTATTATTATAACATAAAGTGCATGTTTCCTGGAGAACAAAGGAGAGTTGAACAAAAATAATAACCTGAATGCACAGAACGTCACTGTGGGCCATGCAATATTCATGTATAAGTCACTCTGGGCCTTGTCATTGCATCTCCTGCCAATGCTTTGAACTTTGGCACAAATGGTGTGAGAGCCCTTCTGAGACACTGGTGCAGGTGTTCATTGCTGAGCCTGGTGCGGTATGTTTTTAATAATGTTTGTTGTGGAGAAGGCTGATTCACAGCTGTATGTGGAGCCAAACATGGTCAGGATGTATAGTGCCAGTCTCTTGAGCACAGGGACATCAGCTGCAGGCACCATCTTTCCCCAGAAAGTGACAGGGTCACAATCACCAGCCTGCTCCTTTAAAGCCACATTTTCTTGCAGCTCAATCAACTCCATTTCAGTAATGCAACATCTACCCATCTGTAGATCTGTTTTGCTTCTCCTGACAACTTTGTCACATTTGTGACCAAGAAGGGGTTCTGGATGAGCAGCAGTAGTTATCTTCCAATAGTGAAGTCATCAAAGCGTGCGTTGAAGTTATCCATGAGCTTCTGGATGAAATCTATATGGTTGGGAACATCTTTGTCTCCCTGCGTTTGCACCAGAAAATTGGGGAAGTGGACAAGTCTCCCTGGAGATCATTCTTGAACATCTCAAATTTCTTCTGGAGAGCCCGGACGGCTGTTATCATATCACACACTGTGTTGTCCCGTCCCTGCAGCTTAACATTCAGTTGATTAAGGTGATGTAATCTCTGTCAAAAATGCAACTGTTTCCATCTTCTCCTCATCTTCCAAAAACTCAGAAAACTGAGTTGCCTTGTCACTCTTTTGCTCTGATAAGAAAGCTTTGATTTCCTGCTGAATGGCCAAAAAGCGTTCCAAAACCCTGCTTTTGCTGAGCCAACTGACATTGTTGTGCAGTAGTAAGTCATCAAAACTGGCATTGGCCTCTGTCAGAATGCCTCGTAGCAGGCAGTGTTGTAGGGATGATGTTGCTCTCAAAAAGTTGATCAGTTTCATCATCGCTGTCATGACCTCAGAATACTATTTTCCCAGACTGGCACACAGGACAGATTGATGGATGATGCAGTGTAATGATATCAGGTCAGGGTGGTCCTCTTTCAAATGTGCAACCAGTCCCCTCCCTCTTCCTATCATGGCTGGAGCTCCATCTAACTTCAGATCTATCTTCAGATCTATCCCCCTTTTTGACAGCATTCCTTTGATGGCCTCATGGATATCCTCTCTCTGTATGTGTGCTTCTAGATGTGTTAAGCCCAACAGCTCCTCACAGAATTCCTTCTTTGTTTCATTATAAAATCTGACAAAGACCAGAAGCTGGACATTATCAGTGTTATCTATTGATTCATCCACAGCTAATGAAATACATGGTGCATTCTGAATGGCCTCATCAAGTTGTGAAGTTAAAGCTAATATTTCAGTTCTCCTCATTGCTGTGGAATCTGACAGTGGGTTCTGTTTGATCTTTTCCCTGACCTAATATTTTTGTTTACCTTCAAGGAAGGTGTCAGCAACTTCACACATGCATCATTTTACCATCTCAGCGTCTGAATTACATAATGGCGCCGGAGGAGATGGCTGCTGTTTTACGGGCTCCTAACCAATTGTGGTATTATGTGTGTTTTTTCGTGTTATTTGTAACTTATTTTGTACATAATGTTTCTGCCACCGTCTCTTACGACCGAAAATAGCTTCTGGATATCAGGACAGCGATTACTCACCTCATACTGGACAAAGATTTTTTCTTCAACGAGTTGGACGCGAAGGATTTACTTCAGACACCCAAATCCCCGTTATTTGCAGGAGAAAGAGACGGAGATATCGGGGACGTAGGTCGGGGTGCCTTGTAAGGATCCGACTGGGAGTGGGTAATCTGCCTCTTCCATCAGTCATATTAGCCAACGTACAATCATTGGATAACAAAATTGAAGAGCTACGATCACGAATATCCTACCAACGGGACATTAAAAACGGCAATATCTTACGTTTCTTCTAGTCGTGGCTGAACGACGACATGGATAACATACAGCTGGCAGGGTTTACGCTGCATCGGCAAGATAGAACAACGGCCTCCGGTAAGACAAGGTGTGGCGGTCTGTGTATATTTGTAAACAACAGCTGGTGCACGAAATCTATTATTAAGGAAGTCTCTAGGTTTTGCTCACCTGAGGTAGAATATCTCATGATAAGCTGTAGAAAACACTATTTCCCAAGAGAGTTTTCATCAATATTTTTCGTAGCTGTCTATTTACCACCACAAACCGATGCTGGAACTAAGACCGCACACAATGAGCTGTATAAGGCCATAAGCAAACAGGAAAACGCTCATTCAGAGGTGGCGCTCCTAGTGGCTGAGGACTTTAATGCAGGGAAACTTTAATCATTTTTACCAAATTTCTACCAGCATGTTAAATGTGCAACCAGAGGGAAAAAACTCTAGACCACCTTTACTCCACACACAGTGATGCCCTCAATTTGGAAAATCTGACCATAATTCAATCCTCCTGATTCCTGCTTACAACCAAAAACTAAAGCAGGAGGCACCAGTGACTCGGTCAATAAGAAGTGGTAAGATGACGCAGATGCTAAGCTACAGGACTGTTTTGCTAGCAGAGACTGGAAAATGTTCAGGGATTCCTCCGATGGCATTGAGGAGTACACCACATCAATCACTGGCTTCATCAATAAGTGCATCGATAACGTCATCCCCACAGTGACTGTATGTACATACCCCAACCAGAAGCCATGGATTACAGGCAACATCCGCACTGAGCTAAAGGGTAGAGCTGCCGCTTTTAAGGAGCGGGACTCTAACCCGGACGCTTATTAGAAATCCCGCTATGCCCTCCGACGACCCATCAAACAGGCAAAGTGTCAATACAGGACTAAGATTGAATCGTACTACACCGGCTCCGACACTCATCGGATGTGGCAGGGCTTGCAAACTATTACAGACTACAAAGGGAAGCACAGCCACGAGCTGCCCAGTGATACAAGCCTACCAGATGAGCTAAATCACTTGTATGCACGCTTCGAGGCAAGCAACACTGAAGCATGCATGAGAGCATCAGCTGCTCAGGACGACTGTGTGATCACGCTCTCCGTAGCCGATGTGAGTAAAACCTTTAAACACGTCAACATTCACAAGGCCGCAGGGCCAGACGGATTACCACGACGTGTACTCTGAGCATGCGCTGACCAACTGGCAAGTGTCTTCACTGACATTTTCAACCTGTCCCTGACTGAGTCTGTAATACCAACATGTTTCAAGTAGACCGCCATAGTCCCTATGCCCAAGAACACTAAAGTAACCTGCCTAAATGACTACAGACCCATAGCACTCAAGTCTGTAGCCATGAAGTGCTTTGAAAGGCTGGTCATGGCTCACATCAACACCATTATCCCAGAAAACCTAGACACACTCCAATTTGCATACCACCCCAACAGATCCACAGATGATACTCTGCCCTTTCCCACCTGGACAAAAGGAACACCTACGTGAGAATGCTATTCATTGACTACAGCTCAGCGTTCAACACCATAGTGCACTCCAAACTGCCCTTTCCTACCTGGACAAAAGGAACACCTACTTGAGCATGCTATTCATTGACTACTGCTCAGCATTCAACACCATAGTGCCCTCAAAGCTCATCAATAAGCTAAGGACCCTGGGACTAAACACCTCCCTCTGCAACTGGATCCTGGACTTCCTGACGGGCCACCCCCATTTGGTAAGGGTAGGTTACAACACATCTGCCACGCTGATCCTCAACATGGGGGCCCCTCAGGTGTGCGTGCTCAGTCCCGTCATGTACTCCCTGTTCACCCATGACTGCATGGCCAGACATAACTCCAACACCATCATTAAGTTTGCCGATGACACAACAGTGGTAGGCCTGATCACCGACAACAATGAGACTGCCTATAGGGAGAAGGTAAGAGACCTGACCGTGTGGTGCCAGGATATCAACCTCTCTCTCAACGTGATCAAGACAAAGGAGATGATTGTGGACTACAGGAAAAGACGGACCGAGCACGCCCCAATTCTCATCGACGGGGCTGTAGTGGACCAGGTTGAGAGCTTCAAGTTCCTTGGTGTCCACATCACCAACAAACTATCATGGTTCAAACACACCAAGACAGTCGTGAAGAGGGCACGACAAAACCTATTCCCCCTAAGGAGACTGAAAAAATTTGGCATGGGTCCTCAGATCCTCATAAAGTTATACAGCTGCACCATCGAGAACATCCTGACTGGTTGAATCACTGCCTGGAATGGCAACTGCTCGGCCTCCGAGGGTAGTGCGGCCTCCGAGGGTAGTGCGTACGGCCCAGTACATCACTGGGGCCAAGCTTCCTGCCATCCAGGATCTCTATACCAGGCGGTGTCAGAGGAAGGCCCTAAAAATTGTCAAAGACTCCAGCCACCCTAGTCATAGACTGTTCTCTCTGCTACCGCACGGCAAGCGGTACCGGAGCGCCAAGTCTAGGTCTAAAAGGCTCCTTAACATCTTCTACCCCCAAGTCATAAGACTCCTGAACAGCTAATCAAATGGCTATCCAGACTATTTGCATTGCTGCTACTCTCTGTTTATTATCTATGCATAGTCACTTTAACTATACCTACATGTACAGTGGGAAAAAAAAGTATTTAGTCAGCCACCAATTGTGCAAGTTCTCCCACTTAAAAAGATGAGAGAGGCCTCTAATTTTCATCATAGGTACACGTCAACTATGACAGACAAATTGAGATTTTTTTTCTCCAGAAAATCACATTGTAGGATTTTTTATGAATTTATTTGCAAATTATGGTGGAAAATAAGTATTTGGTCAACTACAAACATGCAAGATTTCTGGCTCTCACAGACCTGTAACTTCTTCTTTAAGAGGCTCCTCTGTCCTCCACTCGTTACCTGTATTAATGGCACCTGTTTGAACTTGTTATCAGTATAAAAGACACCTGTCCACAACCTCAAACAGTCACACTCCAAACTCCACTATGGCCAAGACCAAAGAGCTGTCAAAGGACACCAGAAACAAAATTGTAGACCTGCACCAGGCTGGGAAGACTGAATCTGTAATAGGTAAGCAGCTTGGTTTGAAGAAATCAACTGTGGGAGCAATTATTAGGAAATGGAAGACATACAAGACCACTGATAATCTCCCTCGATCTGGGGCTCCACGCAAGATCTCACCCCGTGGGGTCAAAATGATCACAAGAACGGTGAGCAAAAATCCCAGAACCACACGGGGGGACCTAGTGAATGACCTGCAGAGAGCTGGGACCAAAGTAACAAAGCCTACCATCAGTAACACACTACGCCGCCAGGGACTCAAATCCTGCAGTGCCAGACGTGTCCCGCTGCTTAAGCCAGTACATGTCCAGGCCCGTCTGAAGTTTGCTAGAGTGCATTTGGATGATCAAGAAGAGGATTGGGAGAATGTCATATGGTCAGATGAAACCAAAATATAACTTTTTGGTAAAAACTCAACTTGTCGTGTTTGGAGGACAAAGAATGCTGAGTTGCATCCAAAGAACACCATACCTACTGTGAAGCATGGGGGTGGAAACATCATGCTTTGGGGCTGTTTTTCTGCAAAGGGACCAGAACGAATGATCCGTGTAAAGGAAAGAATGAATGGGGCCATGTATCGTGAGATTTTGAGTGAAAACCTCCTTCCATCAGCAAGGGCATTGAAGATGAAACGTGGCTGGGTCTTTCAGCATGACAATGATCCCAAACACACTGCCCGGGCAACGAAGGAGTGGCTTCGTAAGAAGCATTTCAAGGTACTGGAGTGGCCTAGCCAGTCTCCAGATCTCAACCCCATAGAAAATCTTTGGAGGGAGTTGAAAGTCTGTGTTGCCCAGCGACAGCCCCAAAACATCACTGCTCTAGAGGAGATCTGAATGGAGGAAAGGGCCAAAATACCTGCAACAGTGTGTGAAAACCTTGTGAAGACTTACAGAAAGAGTTTGACCTGTGTCATTGCCAACAAAGGGTATATAACGTAGTATTGAGAAACTTTTGTTATTGACCAAATACTTATTTTCCACCATAATTTGCAAATAAATTCATTAAAAATCCTACAATGTGATTTTCTGGAGAAAAAAAATCTCATTTTGTCTGTCATAGTTGACGTGTACCTATGATGAAAATTAGAGGCCTCTCTCATCTTTTTAAGTGGGAGAACTTGCACAATTGGTGGCTGACTAAATACTTTTTTTCGCCACTGTAGATATGACCTCAATTACCTCGACTAATCGGTGCCCCCCCCCCCCCCCCCCCCCCATATTGACTCTGTACCGGTACCCCCTGTATATAGCCTCGCTACTGTTATTTTTTCTGTTATTTTACAGCTTAAATTTTTTACTTACTTATTTATTGTTTACTTAACACTTATTTTTCTTAAAACTGCATTGTTGGTTAAGGGCTTGTAAGTAAGCATTTCACTGTAAGGTCTACACCTGTTGTATTCGGCGCATGTGATAAATACAATTTGATTTGATTTGATTTGAAGAAGAAAAAACTGTTTTTTCCCAAAACCCAAGCTATCCTCAATGAACACTCCATTGCACATTGTTGGGCTGTCAGGGAATTGACAAGGACTTTAGTGGACGTCTTATATTGGGCTTTGAGTTGGTTAATCTAGTTTCTTCTCACCTCCGTGTTCAGGGGATACATCTGATGGAATTTACTATGCCTGGTGTCATAATGGCGCTTAACATTGGCACTTTTCATGAGAGCTACGGACTCGCTGCAAATCTTTCTGTTTCTTTCTGCCTGCTTGTCCCAAGGTTTCACAGAGGATATTTGGATTGATGTGATTGGGTAATACGCGGGTTCTTGAATTTGCATATAACCACGAGATTGGATTAGACTGGGCACTAGTAGAGGTGGGCGTTGCTTCGAGAGAGAGCGAGAAAGAGAGGTTGCTGAGTTAAAGATGCCGCTGCGCCAGGTTGATTTAAGCTGTCTAAAAATAATCAATTTTTATATAACAAAATGCGATGTTGGCCAGTCCGGATTGACCCTTCTCTGGGTCCGGACCCGGACCGCGGTCCGCCAGTTGAGTTTGGCTGGTCTAGTGAGTGTGTGTAGGGTCAGTGCAAGATAGAGTCAGTCGAGATAGTTCGGGTAAAATGAATTGAGTATTTAGCAGTCTGGCTATTTAGCAGTCTTTTGGCTTGGAGGTAGGCTATTGATCCTATAGTCGATGCTCCGGTACCGTTTCCTGGATGGTAACAGTCTATGGCTTGGGTGGCTGGAATCTTTGGCAATTTTTCAGGCCTTTCTCTGACACCGCCTGATATAGAGGTCCTGGATGACAGGGAGCTCGGCCCCAATGATGTACTGGGCTGTCCGCATCACCCTCTGTAGAGCTCCGTAGACGGTGCATTTGCCATACCAAGCGGTGATGCAGCCAGTCAAGATGCTCTTGATGGTTCAGCAGTATAACTTTTTTAAGATCCATGGGATAATGAGTTTATATGGTCTCTGACATTTTAATATTATGGTCTCCTACCAGTATGTTGGGATATCTATGCATTTCATGCATTTATTAACTTTTTATCTGTTAATTTATGCATAATGTGTACATGTTAGCTACAATGCCTTCAGAAACTATTCACACCCCTTGACTTTTTCCATATTTTGTTGTGTTACAGCCTGAATTAAAAATTGATTTAATTGAGATTTTTCTTACACTGGCGCACACAAAATACCCCATAATGTCAAAGTTGAATTATGTTTTTCAAAATGTTTACAAATTAATTAAAAAATGAAAATCTTAAATGACTTGAGTCAATAAGTATTCAACCCATTTGTTATGACAAGCCTAAATAAATTCAGGAGTAAACATTTGCATAACATGTCACATAACAAGTTGCATGGACTCTGTGTGCAATAATAGTGTTTAACATGATTTTGGAATTACTACCTCATCTCTGTACCCCACACATACAATTATATGTATGGTCCCTCAGTTGAGCAGTTAATTTCAAGCACAGATTCAACCACAAAGACCAGAGAGGTTTTCCAATGCCTCGCAAAGAAGGGCACCTATTGGTAGATGGTAAAAAAAAAAAAAAATCTGACATTGAATATATCCCTTTGAGCATGGTGAAGTTATTAATTACGCTTTGGATGGTGTATCAATACACTCAGCCACTACAAAGATACAACCGTCCTTCCTAACTCAGAGGCCAATGGTCACTTTAAAACAGTTACAGTTTAATTGCTGTGATAGGAGAAAACAGATGATAGATCAACATCATTGTAGTTACTCCACAATACTAACCTAATTGACAGAGTGAAAAGAAGCCTGTACAGAATAGAAATATTCCAAAACATGCATCCTGTTTGCCACAAGGCACTAAAGTAATACTGCAAAAAAATTGGCAAAGCAATTATCTTTTGGTCCTGAATATAGTGTTATGTTTGGGGCAAATCCAATATAACAGATTACATAGTACCATTCTCCATATTTTCAAGCATCGTTAAAGACTGGGGAGTTTTTCAGGATACAAAAGCACAGGCAAAATCCTAGAGGAAAACCTGGTTCAGTCTGCTTTCCACCAGACACCGGGAGATTAATTCACATTTCATCAGGACAATAACCTAAAACACAAGGCCATCTACAAAGGAGTTGCTTACCAAGAAGACAGTGAATGTTCCTGAGTGGCCTAGTTACAGTTTTGACTTAAATCAACTTGAAAATATATGGGAACAGCTGTCTAGCAATGATCAACAACCAATTTGACAGAGCTTGAAATATTTTGAAAATAATAATGGGCAAATGTTGCACAATCCAGGTTTGGAAAGCTTTTAGCATCTTACCCAGAAGGACTCACAGCTGTAATCACTGCCAAAGGTGCTTCTACAAAGTATTGACTCAGGGGTGTGAATATGTATGTAAATTGATATTTCTGTATTTCATTTTAATAAAAACATGATTTCACTTTGTCATTATGGAGTATTTTGTGTAGATTGTGTGTAACACAATAAAATGTGGAATTAAGTCAAGGAGTATGAATTGTGCTTTACAGAGGAGTTGGCATATAAGGGCAGCACAGCGTTTCATTTATGGACGTTTTTCCTGTCTTTATCAGGTATATCATATATTTTTGTTTGTTGAACTAGCTATGTTGATGATGTTTTACTGTTTTAAGTGCACCTCACTCTACTATACATAATGCCTGGCTGTCATTGAGAAAGAGGGCTAGCCTAGGCATATACACTGAGTATACCAAACATTAGGAACACCTTCCTAATAGTGAGTCTCAATTCATCGGAGCATGGCCTCTACAAGGTGTCGATAGCGTTCCACAGGGATTAAGGCCCATATTGACTCCAATGCTTCCCACAGTTGTCAAGTAATATGCATGTCAATCTCTCATGGCTCAAAGTAGAAGGGAGATTGACTTCATCACTAATTATTTTTGTAAGTAGTATTGACATGTTGAATGCACTGAGCTGTCTGTTTAAAATACTAGCACACAGCTCGGACACCCATGCATACCCCACAAGACATGCCACCAGAGGTCTCTTCACAGTCCCCAAGTCCAGAACAGACTATGGGAGGCACACAGTACAAACATAGAGCCATGGCTTCATGGAACTCTATTCCACATCAAGTAACTCACGCTCACAGTAAAATCAGATTTAAAAAAACAGATAATAATACACCTTATGGAACAGCGAGGACTGTGAAGAGTCACACACACAGGCACAAACACACACATACACACTATACACACACATACACCTGGATGCCAAGAGTGTCCAAAGCTGTCATCAAGGCAAAGGGTGGCTACATTGAAGAATCTAAAATATATTTAGATTTGTTTAACACTTTTTTGGGTTACTACATGATTCCGTATGTGTTATATCATAGTTTTGATGCCTTCACTATTATTCTACAATGTAGGAAATAGTAAAAATAAAGAAAAACTTTTGACTGGTGCTGTATATTACTGCCTTAATTTTTGCTGGACACCAGGAAGAGTAGCTGCTGCCTTGGCAGCAGCTAATGGGGATCAATAATAAATATAAATACAAGTTGACTGGATGTCCTTTGGGTGGTGGACCATTCTTGAAATACACAGGAAACTGATGAGTGTGAAAAACCCAGCAGCGTTGCAGTTCTTGACACAAGCCGATGTGCCTGGCACCTACTCCCATACTCAAAAGCACTTACATGTTTTGTCTTGCCCATTCACCCTCTGAATGGTACACATACACAATCCATGTCTCAATTGTCTCAAGGCTTAAAAATCCTTCTTTAACCTGTCTCCTCCCCTTCATCAACACTGATTGAAGTGGATTTAACTAGTGACATTAGTAATGGATCATAGCTTTCACCTGGATTCACCTGGTCAGTCTGTCACAGAAAGAGCAGCTGTTCTTAATGTTTTGTATACTCATTGTAGGCTACTGTACATTTAAATGTAATACTGTACATTGCATTACATTGTACTGTCATGTCATACATCATTATTGTTATTACTGTCTCCTGTCTACTGTTCTCATGTATCTACACCGGTGACATAAGTACTACCTCATAATTATGTTATTATTATCTCATGAATTCAATATCCAATTTAGAATAACCCTTAAATATAGTAATGTATTGCATTTAATTTGAACTATTTATACAATTTCTAATACCATTAGTTCAAGTTGAAATTTGAATCGGAGACATACTAGGTTCATACATCCGAACATTCGAAAAAGTTTAAGTTGAAACTTTTTCTCTGTCTCAACATATGCATCAGCCGATTAAAATAATTGACACGTGATCAAACGCTACATGTTAGCTGTTCCCGTTACATAACCTGGCATATTTGGCCCTATGCTAACCTCACCAGGTGGCAGTGATTATTTCCTGTAACAAATTCCGCTTCAGCCTATCAAAGATCATAGACTTTCTATGCACCAACCTATGGCATTTCTTAAAATAGGTCAACTTGGCCACCAGAGGGATATTTTAAACCTCCAAATTCAAGGTTTACTTTTGTTCCACTGACCAGAGGGGTATGCTACGATTGAAGCTAGATCTACTCAGGGTTTTCTAAAGCTAGCCAGCTTCAATTAGCTTCACATTCCTGGTGACACACACACTGCTAAAGCAGTTGACTCAAAAACGATAGTACACATTAACCGTGGGCTTGAGCCCCCCTCGCGTCAAGCATTTTGTTACGGAAAACACAGTTCACTGCTGGTCCTCGATGCTTAATTCAAATGACGCATAATGTGAAGAAGTGGATGATTATAATAATGCATGTAAAACGTTGTACATGTAAGTGTAGCCTACACGTCTTTATAATATAGCCTATTGTAGCAATGATTACTTATATAGCAGTGCCAGTAGCCTATGTGTCGGTCTGCAAGAGGGACTCCAACAAGAAGCTTCTCATTAACCTTTTCGCATGTGTGTTCCAAATATCTCTAACGGCTCCCCCAGCGTGAGTTTTTTTATATGCATGTGATGTCAGATTGTGCTCACTGTTCCAAAATGTTATTGTTACACAACAGGACTGCTAAAGGAAAATTCCAACCAAAAACTATCTTTTGGAATTTATTCCATTAGTCCATTGTTGACATGGTCGCAAAATGTTTTGCGTGTCAGCAATCAAGTTTTCAAGATATGTAACTTTCAAAATACAGAAATCATCCTTGTATGAATCATTTTGCATCATATGGCGCAAAATGCAGAATCATATGATGCTAAATGCATCATACAGGGATGATTTCTGTATTTTTAAAGTTATATCTCTTGAAAACTTGATTGGTGACAAGCAAAACATTTTGGGACTATGCTAACAATGGACTAACGAAACAAATACCAAAAGATCGTTTTTGGGTGGACTTTTCCTTTAACCCTTGCTGCCCCTGCTAATGTAAAGCGGGGATTAGCTAAATGAGCCGGATAAACTTCTCTCTTTGATGAGAGCCCAAGCAATCCGCCAGTGTATTTCCCCAGTTCAATTATGCTGATATTTGCACATCTCCAGTCAGAACAGAACCTGCCCAAACTATTTCCACCTGGCACATTTTCAGTCTGGCGCCCGCATTGCCTTCATTGTAGTTTCCTTATTAATAAATACTTTGGATATGTGTGCGTTCCTATCAAAGTAGGTACCTTATTACATTATCATAATAGTTTCTGTATATCGTGTTATGTTGTATTCTACCGTAGCACACGGTATGTAGCTATGTATAGAGCATAATGTATTCTGTGTGTTTTCCTTTATACTAATTTCATAACCTTTATGGTGTAATTCTCCATTGTGCTTATGTAGCTACAGTCTTCTCTTAGCTCTGTGAAACAATGCTAATGGTTTCAGAGAAGTATTAGCTTGTATTGTATCCTTTGAAGCTGCCCTGGCCTTATCATGACCGTGGCCTGTGTATTCATTTGGCCTGTTTAGCATAGCTCTGCTCTGCCCTGCCCTGCTCCCTTGTTGAGTCCTTGTGGAGCTCTTCAGTTACTGTTTGGTACTGTCTCTTAGGGAGACTATATCATTAGTCATTTTCATGTTGTCAATGCAACATACAATTTTTATAGCAGTGTTATGTTACTTTATTGTAAATATTGTTCTATCTTCATATTGTATTCTAATTACTTATTATTCTGTACTTTGAGAAACCACACACACAAACAGCATTAAACATTATTTGCCAACATCATAACTGAAACGGGACATCTGTCTTGCCAAAGATTGAGGCCAGCTCTTGTATGGTAGCAACATCCCACTGGGCACAGACGTCAATTCAAAGTCTATTCCACATTGCTTCAATGTAATTTCATTGAAATTACGTGGAAACAACGTTGATTCAACCAGTGTGTGCCCGTGGAATACTGTTTGAACGTAGACTCCTTTATAGTTTTACTGGAGGAAAAAACAGCAAGATAAGACATAGGCCTATGAATTGAAGTAGCAGTAGTATTTTTATTTTTATTTATTAGGGACTCTTCTTGGGGTCCAAACACATTAAGGCACTTACAGTTGAAGTCAGAAGTTTACATACACCTTAGCCAAATACATTTAAACTCAGTTTTTCCCAATTCCTGACATTTAATCCTAGTAAAAATTCCCTGTCTTAGGTCAGTTAGGATCACCACTTTATTTTAAGAATGTGAAATGTCAGAATAATAGTAGAGAGAATGATTTATCTCAGCTTTTATTTATTTCATCATATTCCCAGTGGGTCAGAAGTTTACATACACTCAATTAGTATTTGGTAGCATTGCCTTTAAATTGTTTAACTTGGGTCAAATGTTTAGGGTAGCCTTCCACAAGCTTCCCACAATAAGTTGGGTGAATTTTGACCCATTCCTCCCAGAGCTGGTGTAACTGAGTCAGGTTTGTAGGCCTCCTTGCTCGCACACGCTTTTTCAGTTCTGCCCACACATTTTCTATAGGATTGAGGTCAGGGCTTTGTGATGGCCACTCCAATACCTTGACTTTGTTGTCCTGAAGCCATTATGCCACAACTTTGGAAGTATGCTTGGGGTCATTGTCCATTTGGAAGACCCATTTGCGACCAAGCTTTAACTTCCTGACTGATGTCTTGAGATGTTGCTTCAATATATCCACATATTTTCCTTCCTCATGATGCCATCTATTTTGTGAAGTGCACCAATCCCTCCTGCAGCAAAGCACCCCCACAGCATGATGCTGTCACCCCTGTGCGTCATGGTTGGGATGGTGTTCTTCGGCTTGCAAACATAACGATGGTCATTATGGCCAAACAGTTCTATTTTTGTTTCATCAGACCAGAGGACATTTCTCCAAAAAGTACGATCTTTGTCCCCATGTGCAGTTGCAAACCGTAGTCTGGTTTTTTATGCCGGTTTTGGAGCAGTGGCTTCTTCCTTGCTGAGCGGCCTTTCAGGTTATGTCGATATAGGACTCGTTTTACTGTGGATAGAGATACTTTTGTACTTGTTTCCTCCAGCATCTTCACAAGGTCCTTTGCTGTTGTTCTGGGATTGATTTGCACTTTTCGCACCAAAGTACATTCATCTCTAGGAGACAGAACGTGTCTCCTTCCTGAGCGGTATGTTGGCTGCGTGGTCCCATGTTGTTTATACTTGCGTACTATTGTTTGTACAGATGAACGTGGTACCTTCAGGCATTTGGAAATTGCTCCCAAGGGTGAACCAGACTTGTGGAGGTCTACAAAAAATGTTCTGAGGTCTTGGTTGATTTCTTTTGATTTTCCCATGATGTCAAGCAAAGAGGCAGGTAGGTAGGCCTTGAAATACATCCACAGGTACACCTCCAATTGACTCAAATGATGTCAATTAGCCTATCAGAAGCTTCTAAAGCCATGACATCATTTTCTGGAATTTTCCAAGCTGTTTAAAGGCACAGTCAACTTAGTGTATGAAAACTTCTGACCCACTGGAATTGTGATACAGTGAATTATAAGTGAAATAATCTGTCTGTAAACAATTGTTGGAATAATTACTTGCGTCATGCACAAAGTAGATGTCCTAACCGACTTACCAAAACTATAGTTTGTTAACAAGAAAATTGTGTAGTGGTTTTAATGACTCCAACCTAAGTGTATGTAAACTTCCGACTTCAACTGTAAGTATCAAAAGTAAATGTAATTGCTAAAATATACTTAAGT
The DNA here is from genome assembly GCF_964263955.1 of Coregonus lavaretus. Taxonomy (NCBI): domain Eukaryota; kingdom Metazoa; phylum Chordata; class Actinopteri; order Salmoniformes; family Salmonidae; genus Coregonus; species Coregonus lavaretus. The sequence continues at coordinate 15,995,716 of NC_139993.1, forward strand.
ATCAAAAGTAAAAATACACATAATTTCTAATTCCTTATATTAAGCAAGTCAGACGGCACCATTTTCTTGTATTTTTTTATTTACGGATAGCCAGGGACACACTCCAACACTTAGACATAATTTACAAATGACTCATGTGTTTAGTGAGTACGCCAGATCTGCGGCAGTAGGGATGACCAGTGATGTCCTCTTGATAAAGGTGTGAATTTGACAATTTTCCTATCCTGCTAAGCATTACAAATGTAACTAATACTTTTGGGTGTCAGGGAAAATGTATGGAGTAAAAAGTTAATTATTTTCTTTAGGAATGTAATAAAGTAAAAGTAAAAGGAGTCAAAAATATCAATAGTAAAGGAAAGTACAGATACCCAAAAAACTACTTAAGTAGTACTATCAAGTATTTTTATTTAAGTACTTTACACCACTAACCAGTTGGTGGTTTTACGAGCGCATTCCACAAAGCTGTTTATCATGTCCGCCTTATCCACTGACCCCATTTTGAGGTTATAGTCAAGAACACAGTCTGGTTTGACCTTTCTCTCTCCCGTCAGGTGGTTCACCTTCCCTGTGGCCGACATGGTGCTGTATGGACAGTGGAGAGGACGTGGACGTGTCGTTTGTCATCCCACTTTACTGCCAACTGTTGACCATTCAACTTGAACTCCACCTCCCCCCTCTGCGTCTTCCTGCTTCCGAATGCCCTCATCCCCTTCCTGTTTGACCAAACTGTACCACAGGCCCCTGTGCTGTTGGAGAGCAGATGCTGGAAGAGTGTGGGACTGCTGTACCAATTGTCCACATACAAAATGAGGCCCTTCTCGAGATGAGGAGCCAGCATTGTCATCACCATAGACCCGGACTCCCGAAGACCATCATAATGTTGGATGTCAGTGGTGGACCCTGTGTAGACTATAATGTCCTGGACAAATCCTGTCTTTACGTCGCACATAACAAAGAACTTGACCCCAAACCTGTGCCTTTTGGACGGAACGCCAGCCTACCCTTACATAACATCAGGGACTCGTCAATGCATAATGACATACAGTGGGGAGAACAAGTATTTGATACACTGCCGATTTTGCAGGTTTTCCTACTTACAAAGCATGTAGAGGTCTGTAATTTGTATCCTAGGTACACTTCAACTGTGAGAGACGGAATCTAAAACAAAAATACAGAAAATCACATTGTATGATTTTTAAGTAATTAATTTGCATTTTATTGCATGACATAAGTATTTGATCACCTACCAACCAGTAAGAATTCCGGCTCTCACAGACCTGTTAGTTTTTCTTTGAGAAGCCCTCCTGTTCTCCACTCATTACCTGTATTAACTGCACCTGTTTGAACTCGTTACCTGTAAAAAAGACACCTGTCCACACACTCAATCAAACAGACTCCAATCTCTCCACAATGGCCAAGACCAGAGAGCTGTGTAAGGACAACAGGGATACAATTGTAGACCTGCACAAGGCTGGGATGAGCTACAGGACAATAGGCAAGCAGCTTGGTGAGAAGGCAACAACTGTTGGCGCAATTATTAGAAAATTGAAGAAGTTCAAGATGACGGTCAGTCACCCTCGGTCTGGGGCTCCATGCAAGATCTCACCTCATGGGGCATCAATGATCATGAGGAAGGTGAGGGATCAGCCCAGAACTACACGGCAGGACCTGGTCAATGACCTGAAGAGAGCTGGGACCACAGTCTCAAAGAAAACCATTAGTAACACACTACGCCGTCATGGATTAAAATCCTGCAGTGCACGCAAGGTCCCCCTGCTCAAGCCAACGCATGTCCAGGCCCGTCTGAAGTTTGCCAATGACCATCTGGATGATCCAGAGGAGGAATGGGAGAAGGTCATGTGATCTGATGAGACAAAAATAGAGCTTTTTGGTCTAAACTCCATTCGCCGTGTTTGGAGGAAGAAGAAGGATGAGTACAACCCCAAGAACACCATCCCAACCGTGAAGCATGGAGGTGGAAACATCATTCTTTGGGGATGCTTTTCTGCAAAGGGGACAGGACGACTTCACCGTATTGAGGGGAGGATGGATGGGGCCATGTATCGCGAGATCTTGGCCAACAACCTCCTTCCCTCAGTAAGAGCATTGAAGATGGGTCGTGGCTGGGTCTTCCAGCATGACAACGACCCGAAACACACAGCCAGGGCAACTAAGGAGTGGCTCCGTAAGAAGCATCTCAAGGTCCTGGAGTGGCCTAGCCAGTCTCCAGACCTGAACCCAATAGATAATCTTTGGAGGGAGCTGAAAGTCCGTATTGCCCAGCGACAGCCCCGAAACCTGAAAGATCTGGAGAAGGTCTGTATGGAGGAGTGGGCCAAAATCCCTGCTGCGGTGTGTGCAAACCTGGTCAAGACCTACAGGAAACGTATGATCTCTGTAATTGCAAAAAAAGGTTTCTGTACCAAATATTAAGTTCTGCTTTTCTGATGTATCAAATACTTATGTCATGCAATAAAATGCAAATTAATTACTTAAAAATCATACAATGTGATTTTCTGGATTTTTGTTTTAGATTCCGTCTCTCACAGTTGAAGTGTACCTATGATAAAAATTACAGACCTCTACATGCTTTGTAAGTAGGAAAACCTGCAAAATCGGCAGTGTATCAAATACTTGTTCTCCCCACTGTATGTTGATTTTCGGTTTTTAAGTATACATTTTTTCAAGATGATTGAAGAGAAAAGTATCATTCATCCCAAAGGGTATCTCACAGCACCCTTATATGTCATGTCTTGAAATACGCAGAGAGACGGATTAAAAGTTAATTTTCATTGTAATACTTCTGACAGCCAACTTTCTAACTCCTTCCATAACTTTTGGACTTTATAACATTCCCAGAAGGCTTGGATTATTATAACCTAATGGAAAATGAACCTGGTAATCTAATTTGATTTACTGCAGGCCTTAGACCTATTGGTTTAACCTTCTGAATTAGTGATTATATTGAAGAGAACCCAGTTCCTAGACTTGAATATGAAAATTGATTTGATCAAACATTTATTTTTATTACAAATTGATTTTATGCTACATTTTATCTCTGGGACCCTCAGCATGACAAATCAGAGCAAGATTACTGAATGTAAGTACATTAATTACCTTCAGAGGTGAATGTATCAAACCAGTTCCCGTGATAAATGTTTGTTGTTGTGCACTCTCCTCAAACAATAGCATGGTATTCCCCCTAAGGAGACTGAAAAGATTTGGCATGGGTCCTCAGATCCTCAAAAGGTTCTACAGCTGCACCATTGAGAGCATCATGACTGGTTGCATCACTGCCTGGTATGGCAACTGCTCGGCCTCCGACCGCAAGGCACTACAGAAGGTAGTGCGTACGGCCCAGTACATCACTGGTGCCAAGCTTCCTGCCATCCAGGACCTCTATACCAGGCGGTGTCAGAGGAAGGCCCTAAAAATTGTCAAAGACTCCAGCCACCGTAGTCACAGACTGTTCTCTCTGCTACCGCATGGCAAGCGGTACCGGAGCGCCAAGTCTAGGTTCAAGAGGCTTCTAAACAGCTTCTACCCTCAAGCCATAAGACTCCTGAACATCTAATCAAATGGCTACTCAGACTATTTGCATTCCCCCCCCCCCCCCCCTTTTACACTGCTGCTACTCTCTGTTTATTATCTATGCATAGTCACTTTAATAACTCTACCTACATGTACATATTACCTCAATTACCTCGACTAACCGGTGCCCCCGCACATTGACTCGGTACCGGTACCCCCTGCATATGGCCTCGCTATTGTTATTTTTACTGCGGCTCTTAATTATTTGTTACCTTTATTCATATTATTTTATATTGTATTTTTTAGTGATTTTTGGGGGTATTCTTTCTTAAAACTGCATTGTTGGTTAAGGGCTTGTAAGTAAGCATTTCACTGTAAGGTCTACACCTGTTGTATTCGGTGCATGTGATAAATCAAATTTGATATGATTTGATACTTTTTTCACTGTAATAGCTACTGTAAATTGAACAGTGCAGTTAGATTAACAAGAATTTAAGCTTTCTGCCCATATAAGACATGTCTATGTCCTGGAAAGTTTGCTGTTACTTACAACAGTCATGCTAATCACATTAGCGCACGTTAGCTCAACCGTCCCATATACGGGACACCGATCCCGCAGAGGTTTTAATATCCTACTGATTCTGTGATCACGAAGCCTCATGCAACCACAAAATGTCGGATAAATCAATTTTACAAATCCGGCTGTTTTTCAAGTTTTCTATGCTGTCTTAAAGGCTTTACAATTTTCTTTCATTAGAACAGACTCTCTGTTATTACTTATAATTTATTTACTGTTGTTTACACTGTTCAATTCGGGCATAAAAATAATACTGTAATCTAACAGCACCTGTTTGTCATGCAACATTATCTCTTGCGCTTTGACAATGATTTTACATGAGGAGGATGAAGAAGAAGAGGCTGATTGAATTTAGAACAATAGTGTAAGCATTGCTCTTCCTCTGTCCCTCCCGCACATAAAAAAAAAGACACTTTACTTTTGTTTCTACTTTGTCAGAAGAAGCTGTATCTTGACTGTAGCCTATTACTCACTAAAACTGTTGTTACACTGTAAGGTTTTTATTCTAAGAGAAATTAAAATGTCACGTTATATATTTGATCACACTTGATGGGCTATCAGCAGGACAATAGACTCTTGCCGAGTTTAGGGACTTTAAATGTATTAATGGGTGTTTACGAGGCATGTCACTTTACCCATCTCTTTGCATAGCCCACCACATGCACTGTTTTCTAACCACATCTGGATGGATCCATGACGAATTACTATGGGAATAAATATCACTGAATGACAAAAATATTGGAATAAAGTAGGCTAATGCAATTGAAGGCATCAAATAGTTGCTTACTGAAACACCCAAAGTCATCCAATTGTTATAATAGGATTTAAAGCAATAGCCTACCCGCGTGTGGTCAACTATTTCAGCAACATTTCACGCTGCTTTGAGACAAGATTGTTCTTTCCACTGAATCTCCATTTGGATATTGGTTATCCTACAATTAGGCTGTAAAATGTTAGGATTATTTTGCTCTTCCCTTGCAGTTGCTTAGTAGCCTAGGCCTACTCCCAACCGGTCACGTTGTACAGCGCCATATTTTCCTAACGGAAACCCTAAGGCCTACATAGGCTAATGTAAAATAACAGTATAAACAGCACAACAAATACAATTATAATTTACAAACAAATTATAATCAATCCCATATAGTCTGTTCTAACAAAAAAAGGTTTTAAAGTCTCTAGTACAGCCAATATTAAAAACAGTCAAATGCATTCGTGAATTCAACCGCCTTAGCTGACATTGCGGTTTATTCATTGTTTAATTATTCAATGCTCCCTTTTGTTATTTTGTTTTATAACTAAAATGCTTGACTGTATTTAAAGACATGGATGACTTGTATGCTGTGTGATGACATGCACAAATGAATGAATGATTGGTTGATATACTGTATATTGAAGTAGGCTTTTATGCCAATAAGTAAGATATATTAAAACAGCTACAGTAAACAGGACTCTTAGGCCTACAGCTCCATGTCATTTCAATAACTTAATTTCAATAAAAGCCTTGAACCCACCTGTCCCTGACTTTTCTTAAATATGTGTATTTTACACTAGCAGTAGGCCTACATTGAGCTAAGTATCATAAAATACAAAGACTTTCTGAGCATTTGATCCTATAGTAGCTGAGGTTATGGCTGCACCATGTCAATGAAATTAACTTAATTTAGCAGACATCACATGCTTATATTCCCCAGCCCCTTACAATATGAATATGATGTAATATAACAGAATACAATAAAAATTATATTTTCCCCAATTTGGTATATGCTGATTGTCATCAGTAGGCATGGAGCTGTGGTTATTCTAGGAAAACATATTTTGATAGAGAGACAATCTGTAAAACATTTTGTATTGTTTGGCAAAACTAGGTTAATTAAAAACCTTGGAATATGCTCTTTTGGATAGGGTATAGCAATCAAAACGTCTGGCCTGCATGGATCTCTGTAGGATTATTTGGAAAAGTAAGCAAGCACCAACAAGCTTCATAATGACACCCTCAAAGATGCCCTCTGGTGGTCAAACTAGCATCAATGACAACTATGGCTGACAGTAAAATACTATGACGTCATGCACTCCAATATGCCATAACATTGCACAGCATCCCGCAAGCTGTGCTGCGGTATGATACAACTTTTAAATGAGGACCCAATGTAGGTCCTTGTATGACACAAAGGTCTGACCAAATGCTGATGTCAGGCTGAGCATTTCTTATTTTGTGTAAGGGGTCATTTAGGTTGGCAGTAGCATTGTTGACAAAATGCAGGCATCGCAGCAGAACTAGGAAGCGGTCTTGGGAAAAGAAACTGGCAAACAAGGGACTTGCAAGCATAGGAGCCGTGCTCCAGTATTCCCTTAGGGAGTTCTTCAGAAGGACTGTCAGCAGGAAGGTATATATTTCACTAATTGTGGGTGTCAAACAGTGATGCCAACTTACCAATTGTGTTGCTAGATTTAGCAACTTTTCAGACTACCCTGGCAACCTTATTTTCAAACAGCACCTACTTTTAAAAAAATATTTGGAACTTTTAGCAACTTTTGAAAAGTGACTCAAACGCTAAAATGCACACATTTCCCCTCTAAATGACACAAAAACTATTTTCTCTGTCACACACTCAGTCACAACACATGTGCCTGGCTGCAAAAGTGCATTGTGAGTGACGTCAGTGCAGGCGCTCAGCTCGTGCACAGGTAGCAGCAGGCCGGCCAAGCAGCACAACAACCTGGAGAGAGCTGGAGAGAGATACCTAGCGCACACATCATTATTTGAGTTAAGTTGCTTGTTCAATAAGATAGCATATATACCTTGTACGTATAATTGTTGATCAGTTAGGTAGCATGTTAACTAACTACCAATACACTGCTTAAAACTATAATTGTTCAGAATGTGTAGGTTTACTAGTTAATAAGAAAATAAATCAAATGTAATTGTTCAATCATGTGTAATGTGTAATTGTTCAATAATTCAATGTGTTGTGTTTAAAAATAAAAAGATTTGATCATATAAAATGTGTTGTGTTTATATTACTTTTACAAATAAAAATATGTGATAATAAACAAACAAATCTAAACTAACAAATGTCAAATCATATTTGTTGCCGAGATGGCCTGTCAATTTGAGTACCATTATTGTGTATTCTACGTAATGACGCAGTTTTACCTTATTACGTAATGACGTCATCACGCAATGACATCACAACATCATTTAGCAACTTTTAGCAACAAATTGACCTGCCTCTAGCAACTTCCCCTGAAAATGAGTTGGCAACTCTGGTGTCACACATTTAGCGAGCTTCCCCCTCACTCCTTGCTCTCTCTTCTCCTGTAGCTCCAAAGCCTCCTCCACTATGTCTTCAACTAGCTCCTCTGTCAGAAACAGCTTGAAGCACTCTGCCTCAGAGGGAGATGGCAAGGGACTTTGCACTCCAGACTGTAAGTCATCAACACCAACAGCAGGGCCAGGAGGGGTGAAATGGCTGGCGGCCTGCCAGCTACCGCAGACCTCCTGTACTTCACCCACTGTTGGTCTGCCTCCATCACCACCAGCATCTTCAGAAGGACCTGGGACTTTGTCGGTGGGCAAGGGGTCCTTAAATGCAAGGTTCTCAATGGCCACAGGGTTGGGGGGCAGCTCCTCACTGTCACTGTCAGAATCGGATTCCTCACTTTCATACTCAGACTCATTGTCAGAATTGACAAAGATCACCAGAATTTGTGAGTGGTCTCCCTTTGAAAGACATTGCTAATGCTACAGCTTAGCCCACTAACTACATACATAAATAACAACACTGAATGACTCAGAGTGAGTGTCAGACGTTACGTGATTGACTACCAGCATGTGTCACTTGTATCAATAAATCATTATCAGAAAATGGTTTGTGTGGTAGTAATTTATTTATTGACTATTCTATTCACGTTCTCACATACTGGTGACAAATCATGCATTCTGATTCTTGCATAGATTGTAATGGACAAATATGATGTGTGTAAAATAGTTTTTTGAAGGTTGTACTGGTTATGATGAGCTAATGCTAAGCTAATAGCCAGCTATTTGTAGAGCAATGTTTATTGACATCCTACAATGCATTCTAGGTGTCACGTAAAGAACTGTCAGACCAAAGATGTTATAACAAAACGAGGTGAAGGGATGGTTCACTCGTCTTTCGAGTAAACTTCTGGAAGTGAATGATGGGAAGAGAATGATGGTAGACGACACACCCCCTTCAACATGCATACTGCAAACAGACCAAACTGATCTTGTTACCTCTTCTTATATTTGGTTGACGAAGAAAAACCAACATGGCAGCACCCACAAACTCTACCCACCGTCGCTTTACTTTAGACTTTTAGAAAGTGTTTAACTCAATTATTTCGATCACCGGTGTTAGCACTAGGACTAATGTAGCCTATATTTTCTAAATTGGATGAGAATTGTGTTATGCTGTTGCTACGTCTGTGAATGTCTAAACACTGCATAAAAAATGTAACAGCTCACATTGAGGACATAACGTTATAAAGACTGTTTTGTGTCAAATGTTTCTGTGAAATAACTGTGTGGCCAGCTCAAACACTCACTGTTGCGTCCATCGTAACTAGACGTTCTAATGAAGTGTTCTGAGTGTATGCTGCACGGACCACTGAAGAATGATCACACCCGTGTGCTCGTACGCGTCAAAGGTTTAAATGTATTCATAATCTTAATTTACAAGGTTTTAGCTGCACTTCTCTTCTCAAAACAATTAATGTAATTCTACATTTCAAAGTAAAAAAAACTCAAGTGGGATTTAAACCCTTGCCACATTCTGTGACAGTTACATGTAGCTAGGCACTCTAAACAGAGAGCTATGTGACCAGTCAGTCATACACTCGTGATCGAATTGCTTTGACTATCAAAACGTGACGTTGGACTTCTATTAACCTTTTACTGCAGTGGGCTAAAAAAGTATACACCTCACACACATGGTTATGGGCATAAAAAAAGAAGACACCTGTTCCATGTGAGATACAGTGGGGAAAAAAAGTATTTAGTCAGCCACCAATTGTGCAAGTTCTCCCACTTAAAAAGATGAGAGAGGCCTGTAATTTTCATCATAGGTACACGTCAACTATGACAGACAAAATGAGAAAAAAAATCTAGAAAATCACATTGTAGGATTTTAAATGAATTTATTTGCAAATGATGGTGGAAAATAAGTATTTGGTCAATAACAAAAGTTTCTCAATACTTTGTTATGACATTCTCCCAATCCTCTTCTGGATTCCCAAATGCACTCTAGCAAACTTCAGACGGGCCTGGACATGTACTGGCTTAAGCAGGGGGACACTTATTGCACTGCAGGATTTGAGTCCCTGGCAGCGTACTGTGTTACTGATGGTAGGCTTTGTTACTTTGGTCCCAGCTCTCTGCAGGTCATTCACTAAGTCCCCCCGTGTGGTTCTGGGATTTTTGCTCACTGTTCTTGTGATCATTTTGACCCAATGGGGTGAGATCTTGCGTGGAGCCCCAGATCGAGGGAGATTATCAGTGGTCTTGTATGTCTTCCATTTCCTAATAATTGCTCCCACAGTTGATTTCTTCAAACCAAGCTGCCTACCTATTGCAGATTCAGTCTTCCCAGCCTGGTGCAGGTCTACAATTTTGTTTCTGGTGTCCTTTGACAGCTCTTTGGTCTTGGCCATAGTGGAGTTTGGAGTGTGACTGTTTGAGGTTGTGGACAGGTGTCTTTTATACTGATAACAAGTTCAAACAGGTGCCATTAATACAGGTAACGAGTGGAGGACAGAGGAGCCTCTTAAAGAAGAAGTTGCAGGTCTGTGAGAGCCAGAAAGCTTGCTTGTTTGTAGGTGACCAAATACTTATTTTCCACCATAAATTGCAAATAAATTCATTAAAATCCTACAATGTGATTTTCTGGAGAAAAAAATTCTCTATTTGTCTGTCATAGTTGACGTGTACCTATGATGAAAATTACAGGCCTCTCTCATCTTTTTAAGTGGGAGAACTTGCACAATTGGTGGCTGACTAAATACTTTTTCCCCCCACTGTATAGAGTTGAAATGTATTACATTTTGAGTTTGCATCCAAATATTACACTTTATATACATCACAGAAGACTGAAATATAACAAAATCGTTTGACGTAGACACATCGGATTTTCTGTAGTAAAAATAAAATAAAATGTTTATTAATTATGAAACTATGAAATATATTTAAAACATTCCATCAATGAGGCGACTAGAGGGAGCTTTTAGTAATTTGACTGCACTACGGACGCTTTCATGTTGGATCAAGTCCAAATACATCAATGATTTTAATTGGCTGATACAGAATTTTAACCGGATATAATCACAGCCAACTGTGCAAGTTAGTATTGGCTATGTATGCCACTTTATCTAATGGGAACAGCTAACATGTAGCATTTGATCACGTGCAACTACTTTGACGATTTTAATTGGCTGATTCACATTTTGAGACTGAGATTTTTTTTAAACATAAACTTTTTCTAATGTTCGCAAGTATGGACCCACTATGTGTAAGCCTTCTTTCTACCCTATCTCATACATGCCCAGTTCTTTCAGTACAGAATCACATTATTGTACAAATGTAGGATCTTAATTTGAGCCAGTTTGCTACAGCAGGAAAATAATCCTGCAGAAACAGGAAATGTGAATTATTATGTGGATTATAATTAATGGACATTTTTTGTAGGGGTTGATACATTTTTTGTTAGGGTAAATCAAATCTGACATTTTAAAGTGGAAATTACAAACATTAGAAGCCTTTTTAAACCTTGAATACACTACAAGTTTGCATTTCCTGCTGTGCAGGAACATTCTCAGCAACAAAGAGTGATCAAATTAAAATACTACATCTGTAAGAGCTAGATTTGAACAGCAAAGCAGACCTCAAATATTCTGCACAGCCTTATGTGACGAATTGACAAGATTATATTTTGTTTGATTTGTAAATGCTATTTCTGGGTTTGATGCTACTGCATCAGTTACATTTTGTTTTTACCAATGACAGGTTTTTGTACACTGCTTCCTCTATCATGGCACCTTTGTCACCTCATTATGCTTCATATGTCATAGAAAATAATATTAATAACATTTTTAGCAAATTATGAAATAGAGTATAATGAGAGCTGTGTTTTTCTGTTTTTATTTTTCTGAACCACACATTATTAAAACCTGTGAGCCAATAGCAACATGTCAAACAGGGGTAATAGTACAACACTGTTTCAAGCTATGGAGCTAATATAAGTATAAATAATGTATATTTCCAGAGGAACCCTATTTGTTTAGGCAACACTATATATTGCAAAGAGATACCTGTGGAATAACCTATGTAATAACCCTGTAACAAGTTAGTAAGTACATAACTAACAATATTATGCAGCAATTATAACTGAAGCTCTAACCACATTTAGTAATTTTAACAGTTTTGGTTGAATCTGTTATTTGGCCGCTCTGTGTTAGCTTGTACAGAGGTACAGAATACTTTAATTTTGCCTACTCTGTCTTACGGATGAAGGGAACCAGTTGCAATACTATTTCTAGTTTACTCAATTTTGGCAAATGTGTTGAGACAACTCAGGAATGTATGTTAGCAGAACTTTTCGGCCCCAAAGTTGAGTAAACTAGAAATCGTATTGCAGCTGTGTGCCTTGATTATTTTAAGTTGACTTAAGATTTTACAAAATTACAATGTAGGAGTGGAGTTGAAGTCTTGCTGTCTACTGCAGCAACATGTTCTGCCTGTCACTCATTCTCCATGGGTGGTAACCATTTTTGGAAGGACTTGTGGAAGTCCAACTTGAAGACGTGGAAGTTGCTTACAGCCAAAGGTTTAGCTAGCCACTGTCTATTTCTGTCTCAGCCAGGTTACAAGTAAAATATAAGGTTTTATGCTGCCTTGAATGCTTGTCGGAACTTGGAAACTTCCCAGCTGTAAAGTCGCAAGTCCGACATATTTGTGTTGAAGTGCTTCGGAAGTCGGAACAATTCTTCTACAATTTACATTTTAGCTAGCTAGATGAACTAGCTAACATTGCTAATGATAAAGTTAGCAAACTTGTGTGTATTGTTGTATATTGTTAGATACAGTATTACTGCACTGTTGGAGCTAGGAACACAAGCATTTCGCTACACCCACAATAACATCTGCTAAATATGTGTATGTGACCAATACAATTTGATTTGATTTGATTTCAAGCTTGCTTAGGATTGACAATATGGCCACAGCTAGCTACATTATCCACATTGATAAGTTTGACAATGTCAAAAATAGATGGGCGTTATCATCTTTTGTTTGAAAAGGTGAAAGGTCATTGATGCAACGTCACAACTCGTAGACTCGTGTATCATCTCCATCTACGACTTCCGAGGAGCATTTGAAGGCAGCATTATTACTGCATTGTTTACTAACAACAAGAACGTAAACAATGTTTAGCATCAACATTTTGAAACTATTATGTAGATATCATGGACTGTCAGTCCTTGCATCTAGTGCGCTGTCTATGAATTTGAGAGGGGTTACATTTTCCGAGCCCCATCCCTCAACTGTACACCAAATCAAGGGGCAGGGACCCCATTTAGTTGTTTTCCAAATCCCAGAATGTCGTTATAAAATCTATTGTCTGTACTTACGTACGGTATTTGTTGCAGGGTTTTCCCCTAATAGTTAAAGTGTTGCCTTATTTTGTCATGGCAGTAGCCAGGTTTCCATTCAATTGGCGACAGATTTTCAAAACCCAACATAAATCATCTACTTTTCCTTCATTTTATAATTCCAAAAGAATTATAAAATTCTTCTGCTTGGTACCCTCAACATTTAAGCTGCAGTATGTAGCTTTGACAGAATTCAAATAGAAATGTGAGTTATAGATCTGTCAGTCTCATTTAAAGTCTGATAAGCAGTACATCTGTTCTATGAGCACTATTTCTATGATTCCTTTTTGCGTCTTTTTACTTTTGGTTTTGTACACCAGCTAAAACAGCTAAAATATAATATTTTTGGTAATTGAAAATATATTTCACAGCGGATTAGATGGTACAATGCTTGTTTTGTTACATAAACTGAAATTAGGCAAACCTTTTAAATTTTAGCAACAGGCCTTTTCAGCATTCATTTTCAACTACTGTCTCCCTCATGGGATATAGTTGAAGAATGGGTCTTCTGGCTCTGATACAAGTATGATCTTGCTTCCACACAATGTTCTCGCTCCAACACAGTTTAGTCAACATATGGAGAAAATTGTTTTGCTAGATATTTGAGTGTCTGCTTCCTGTGGCATGTAAGGAGACTGTTAGAAGACACCCCACCTGGTGGGCAGCTTTGATATACACTTTGAGGATTAAATTATTGAGTCTGAATGTGACGCGTTTCCAGCCTAGTCCAAGACAGTAGAGAAGATTTTGTTTCCTGCAGCATGTTTTAGCAAACCAACTTAATTTAATTTCACCAAAATGTAAAATGGACTTTTCACAGTTCTGTGTGAAGACAGGCTTACTAACAAAGACCCCGTAAAATTAGAATGTAAATAGGCCGCACCCAATGCCGTTTCTAGGCATAAGCGACATATGCCGCTAGGGGGCCCCCAACCAAAAAACATAATTTTTTAAGTCAGTCGGGATCTCAACTCACTGTTAGTTAAGAAAGTAGAATACACAATGCGCAATTTCGAAATTTCCTTTTGTTATGTAAGTCACTGACAGTCACTCAATTAGCCCATGTTAGCTAACATTTTATAGATTTGTAGGTACATTTGTCTAGCCAGCTATCTAAACCTTGTAGTAATCATGGCATAATTACTGACCGGGCCCAGAGGCCGTGACCTCTAGGGGGCACCCATTGATTTAGTTAGTCACTCAGATATCTGAAGAACAGGGCATAAGTCATGGCAAAATGTGTAGAATTGCAGAAAATTAGCTTTAAAATGGCAAAATGTTCTCTACAACCCATCACAAAATGTGTAGAACTGCATGAAATTTGCTTTAAAAGTGCAACTTTTTCTCTCAACCCCATTGCAAAATGAGTAAAATCGCATGAAATTAGTTTTTAAACTGGAAAATGATCTCTCTGCAGCATGGAAAAATGTGACCGACCACCTGGATTTGGTCCTATGTAGCAAAAATAGAAATTGTGTTTGTTACATTGGATAAAAGTAGAGACTCAGAGCTAGAAAATGTGACATCATACACTACAGTTGAGGAACAATGGGAAAGTAATTCTGCTTTGAAAGTTAATAAACTTGAAACCCCACTTTTGAGAAAATGGTCCTTGAATGTTTTGGTACACCTACTGGAGATCTCTTCTTTGTCTACACCCATTCAGCATCGTTCACACCCTCTTAAGACTTAGCCCCACCCATCTCCTTAAGGATTCACGTGAGGACGTGCTAAACAACCAAAGATTTCAAGACTAAAGGCTGGTTTATACTAAGTCTATCGACATGTCTGTAGACAGTTGTCGCAGTGACATAATGAAAATTGCTGACACTACACATCCAAGTATATCTGACCAAATTATGAAAGACAAGCATTGTAATTTTGAATTCCGTAAAGTGAGTGTGGAAGATGTGAAAAAATTGTTGTTGTCTATCACCAATGACAAGCCACCAGGGTCTGACAACTTGGATGGAAAATTACTGAGGATAATAGCGGACGATATTGCCACTCCTATTTGCCATATTTTCAATTTAAGCCTACTAGAATGTGTGTGCCCCCAGACTTGGAGGGAAGCAAAAGTCTTTCTGCTACCTAAGAATAATAAAGCCCCCTTTACTGGCTCAAATAGCTGACCAATTAGCCTGTTACCAACCCTTAGTAAACTATTGGAAAAAATGGTGTTTGACCAGATACAAAGCTATTTTACAGTAAACAAATTGAGAACAAACTTTCAGCATGCTTATAGAGAAGGACAATCAACAAGCACAGCATGCAAAAAGATGGCGTATTGAATAGAAAGCGGTACAAAACACCTCAAGATAAAAACATAATATTCAAAATCAGTAAGTTAGACTAAAAATTAGCATTTCATATATTAGCAGTTAATATAATTCAATCTGGATAATAACACAAAACAGATCATAAGGCTAGAGAAATATATCGACAAATATTACAACAACACGCAACACCCAAACATGACTGAAGACAAGCATGGAGAGCCGATCCCCAAAAGGAAACGCGACTCATCGACTGATACAGATGATATATGCTTTTCACCACTGGGTATGGTAAGTGTGGAAAGCGACCTGTTGAAGTCGATAAATGACAATTTGGGCATACTAGAATTGGTCAGTAAAGACGTAAAAGAGTTGAAAGCGAGTCTTCAAATGAGTGACGAAAAAGCTTTGGTAATGGAGAAAGAAACCAAAGAATTAAAAGTGACAGTCTCTAAAATGGAAACGGACGTTAGGGAACTAAAAAAGGAGAACAACCTTCTGAGAGAAGCCTTACTAGACATCCAAACTAGATCGATGAGGGAAAATCTAGTACTTACGGGTATTCAGGAAAAGGAGGGAGAAATAACAGAGAATATTATGAAGGACTTCCTGCATACAGCGCTACAAATCCCACTCGAGGCTGTCGATAAAATCCAACTCGAACGTGTACACCATTTCGGAAAAAGAGGACATAAATATGAGCGCCCAATCGTTGCCAAATTTGCTTTTTTTAAGGATAAAGCTATGATGAAAAGCCTAGGAAAAAGACTTGCTGGCAAGAAAATAGACATGAATGATCAGTTCCCGAGGGAGATTGTAGAAAGGCGCAAAGTTCTGTATCCAATCTTCAAGGAAAACAGATTAAAAGGGAAACGTGTTGCACTCGTGGTGGATAAACTATATATTGACAACCAAATGTTCAGAGACACAAAGACTACTCCATGGCTATTCTAAAAGTTGTAATAGAGGAGTCGAATATTGGAGCACCTGATACTAGCAATGATAGGGATTGTAATATTAAATAACATATATAGTAAGTATATTATTTTATAAAAGGATAAAACGACATAACAAGCAGAATAATACATCTTTACATACAAATAATTAGAACATGGCTTTTTTGGCGGGAGGTTGTTGTTTTGGCGGATGGTTGTTGTGGCTGGTCCTGTGTTCTCTCTGGCGTCCTTTCCCCCTTACGGCAGATGTGGATGCGGGTGCGTTTGCACGCTCAAACCATTTCTTCCGCAGTCAACCATGTGGTGTGCATTTTTGTGTTTGAAAAGGTGCGGCGTTAAGTGAGTGAGAGGGGAAATGGTTGCATATCCCAGAGCCGACCGGGGGTCTATGAGCAGGGGTAGTGAGAGAGAGCTTTCAATTTTGTGTAAATGAGGGATATACATTTTTAAATATAGTATACATCTAATCTAATTTTTCATTGTCCTATCATGATGGAAAGATCCCTAACCCCATAACCTGGACACCCACCTGAGCGACCCATACACCAAAGAGAAGTTCCCATCTCTTTTATGGACCTGCTGTGAGTATGCAGCCTAAACAGAGAAATAAATGCGGTCAGAGACGTACTTGAGCAGCACCGCCCCCTCAAGATTCTGAGCCTGCCTGGCAGGGTTGGTCCTACAAAGCCAGAGCCCCCTGAAGGGAGAGCATAATATACAAGGAAATTCTCAAAGCTGCTAATGAGAACCTTGACGACCTTTTACCTAGCCGGTGGGAATTCCGGTGGGGTACGCCCACCCAGGTAGTGGCAGTGCTGGCAACACTGGCTGCAGTAACCCATGGGGAGGGGGTCACACTCGGACAATCAGAGAGGGGGTTTATCATTGTGGCCCAGGTGGCACAAAATAATCAAAGGTCTGACCGCACGGAGATGCTTGGGAAAATGGTTACAACAGGGGATCAGAGTGTTTTTGTCTCAGGTGAAGAGGGTGGATCTGATCTCCATCACCTAGGACTTGACATAGATTAAGTAGATTAATCAAATCTCACATTATTATCAATTTCTGCTCAATCTGCATGCTTTCTCAATCAGCTTTAACTGTATGTGCACTCGTAAATCAAGTTATTTCTCGAGTTGGGCTCTGGGATATAACAGCCGTTGAGTATCTGATTTTATGGTGGATTGTGGAGGAGGGGGGTTGAGTGTGTTGGAGTATGTGAGTATGTGCGTGTGTGCTTGTCTGGCATCTGTTGTGTAGGGGTGGGGATGTTGGGGGGGAGGGGGGTGGGTATGGGATGGACCACGGGAATTATTTGCTAGGATAATAATTGCTTGTCAATGAATTAAATGTAATACAATGGCAATCCGGGTTATATGTTAGAATCCTACGCGTGAACTGCCGACATTATTACGCATATTAATTGATAATGATGGAAAATAGGATATGCATTTTTTTTTTTTTAATAGTTAAATAGATATATATATAGAGAGAGGTGAAAGCATTGGAAATGCTTTACGCGGTTAATCTGCTTCTGTTTTGTGGGTGGCACTGTGTGCTGTTTTCGATGGATGGGTCCTGGCCTCTCGGGGCCTTAGGGATCCGGAGGGACGTGGGTGGGATGCTGATCACTGGGATGACGGCTCAACTTGGGATGGGGAGGGGCTTTAGCGGGGGAATTAGTGGAGAACAATTGAAGGGTTACTCCGTAGCAATGCAAATATCACGGTACAGCTATATGGACACTCAATCATTACGGTATTTTTTATTGGTAAATTTACAAACATATATAATGATACATAGACTTGAAACTTGTATCTCATTATGGTGTATGGTGAAATAAGTATAGCCAGTTATAATTGTAATGGCTTAGCTGATAATAACAAAAGAAGAACAATATTTACATGGCTCAAAGAGAAGGAATATAATATCTATTGTATACAGGAAACTCATTCAACAATTCGAGATGAAGTAGCGTGGAAAAAAGAATGGGGGGGGGGGATATACTTCTCCCATGGGCAAAGAAATTCGAAAGGGGTGATGATATTAATTAATAGTAATTTCGATCCGAATGTGCAAATTGTCAAAATAGATACGCAAGGTAGATGGATTATTTTAAATATGTTATTGGACCATAAACAGATATGGCTCATTAACCTTTACGTACCAAATAATGATGATCCACAATTCTTTGACAATATATATAATAAATTATCAAGCCTGCAAGCAATTCAAGACAATATTGTTATGGTGGGGGATTATAATACTGTTTTAAAAAGCTCAATGGACCGTAAAGGAAATCACACCACAAACAATCACCCACATGCTCTTAAGGAAATTGTGAATGTCATGGATACATTAGAATTAGTAGATATATGGAGGCTTAAATACACTGATCTAGTGAGATATACATGGCGGAGACTGAATCAAGCTAGTCGTCTTGACTTCTTTCTTATCTCATTCTCGTTGGCACCAAAAGTTTAAAAAAGTGTTGATAGGGGACAGAATGCGGTCGGACCATCATATAATAGGCATATACATTACTCTTACTGAATTTCCACGTGGGCGAGGATATTGGAAATTTAATCAAAGCCTATTGGATGATAATTTATTTATAATTAGAACAAAGGAATTTATAACTGACTTTTTCCAACATAACATAGGTACAGCGAATCCCCTTATTGTATGGGACACCTTTAAATGTGCCTTTAGAGGCCATGCAATTCAGTACTCATCTCAAAAACAAAAGCAATTTAGGTCAAAAGAGTTTATACTAAGAAAGGAAATAGAAAGTCTAACAGAACAGATAGATGGCAATAAAAACTGTAACATGGAGGCTCAGAATAAATTAGAGGAAAAACAAAAAGAAATCGAGAAACTTATTCAAGAAAGATGTGTAATATATTATAAAAATAAAGCAAACTGGATGGAATATGGGGAAAAATGCACAAAATTCTTTTTTAATCTTCAACATAGGAATGATACAAAAAAAAAACTTTATGAAACTGGTTACAATTAACGGAGTCACCCATAATTCACCAAATTATATTTTGAAGGAAGAAACAAAGTACTTTTAGCATAAGTTTTCTTTTCAGTCGCCTCCATCTCCTCTAACTGAAGCTAATTGTAGAGATTTTTTTTCTATTGATAATGTAAAATTAACAGCCACACAGAAAGGAGGAACTTCTGGATGCAATTAAAGACTTTAAGTCTGGGAAAACTCCAGGGTTGGATGGCATACCAATCGAGGTATACCAAACCTTTTTTGATATACTAAGAGGACCGTTATTAGCATGTTTTAACCACTCCTATGTAAATGGTAGATTATCTGACACTCAAGAAGAAGGTCTGATCTCATTATTACTGAAACAGGATACAAGTGGAAAATATAAAGATCCAGTCCATTTACAAAATTGGAGGCCCCTTACACTTCAGTGTTGTGATGCAAAAATCCTAGCAAAATCTATAGCGCATAGAATTAAAAAGGTATTGTCGGATATTATTCATTCTAATAAGACAGGTTTTTTACATGGAAGATACATTGGAGATAATATAAGGCAAGTATTGGAAACAATAGAACACTATGGAAAATATGGGAAACCAGGCCTGCTATTCATAGCAGACTTCGAAAAGGCATTTGATAAAATTCGACTGGGGTTTATATATAAATGCCTGGAGCATTTCAATTTTGGAGAATCTCTTATAAAATGGGTCAAAATCATGTATAGTAACCCTAGGTGTAAAATAGTAAATAATGGCTATTTCTCAGAAAGTTTTAAACTGTCAAGAGGAGTGAAACAAGGTTGTCCACTATCGGCATAACTATTTATTGTGGCCATCGAGATGTTAGCTGTTAAAATCAGATCCAATAATAATATCAGAGGATTAGAAATACAGGGCTTAAAAACAAAGGTGTCATTGTACGCTGATGATTCATGTTTTCTTTTAAATCCACAACTAGAATCCCTCCACAGCCTCATAGAGGATCTAGATACATTTTCTAAACTCTCTGGATTACAACCAAATTATGAAAAATGTACTATATTACGTATTGGATCACAAAAAAATAAAATGTTTAAATTACCATGTAGTTTACCAGTAAAATGGTCTGATGGTGATGTGTATATACTCGGAATACATATCCCAAAGGAAATAAATGATCTCACTTCATAAAATTTTTATAGAAAGTTAGCAAAAATAGATAAGATCTTACTACCATGGAAAGGAAAATACCTGTCAATTTGTGGAAAAATCACCCTGATTAACTCTTTAGTATTATCCCAGTTTACCTATTTGCTTATGGTCTTACCTACGCCTAGCGAACAGTTTTTTAAATTATATGAGAAAAAAATATTCAATTTTATTTGGAACGGCAAGCCAGACAAAATTAAAAGGGCATATTTATATAATGAATATGAATTCGGAGGACAGAAATTATTAAATATTAAAGCATTAGACCTATCACTAAAAGCTTCAGTCGTACAAAAGCTATACTTAAACCCGAACTGTTTCTCAAGCAAATTAGTAAGATTGTCTCACCCAATGTTCAAGAAAGGCCTTTTTCCCTTTATTCAGATTACAACAACTCATTTGCAGTTATTTGAAAAGGAAATCATCTCCCAAATATCACTATTTCTAAAACAAGCCATAGAAAGTTGGTTGCAATTTCAATTTAATCCTTCGGAAACGACAGAACAAATAATGCAACAAATATTGTGGTTAAATTCAAACATACTAATTGACAAAAAACCTTTATTTTTTGACAGTATGTTTAAAAAAGGTACAATCTTCGTAAATGATATCATCGGTAGGACTGGTGGAGTTATGTCGCACATGCAGCTAACAAAAACATATGGAAATGTCTGCTCTACCCAAAATTACAACCAAATAATTGCAGCCTTACCGCAAAAGTGGAAGAGGAACGTGGAAGGGGGAGAAAGTAAGGAACTTGTCTGTCGGCCTTGCATTAAAGAACATAATTGGTTAAGGAAAAATGTGATAAATAAAAAAGTATATCAGTTTCACTTAAGGACCAAAGGATTGACAGCCGTCCCATATAGATTGCAAAATAGTTGGGAAGAGATCTTTGACGTACCGATCCCATGGCATTGTGTTTATGAACTGACACGCAAAACGACACCGGATTCAAAAATTAGAATCTTTCAATTTAAATTATTATATACAATTCTTGCTACCAATAGAATGATATTTATATGGGGGATTCAATCTTCCCAGCTCTGCAGATTTTGCTGTGAAGAGACAGAATCATTAGATCATTTGTTTTGGTTCTGTCCATTTGTAGCTTGTTTTTGGACACAGGTCCAGGAATGGCTAAAGGATTGCAATATTTACCTGGAGCTAACCTTGCAGATAGCATTACTGGGTGATCTGAAAAGTCATAGTCAATCAATCAATAATATAATACTTTTAGCAAAAATGTTTATTTTTAATTCACAATCTGTAGAAGCAATGAGAATAGAAAGGTTCAGAACTTTTGTAAAACATCACAGTACGGTTGAAATATATATGGCAAATAGAAATCCTATATGGATGGTGTTAAGAGATAGATGGGAGGTATTGAATAGAGTTGAAGGATGGGACTAATAACAAATAACAACAAATAATAACAAAGATAGCTAATAATGTAAGCATACTGTGTCCATAATAAGTATATAGGTTGTATGTTGGGAGCTTTTGGGAAAGAGCACAGTTAGAAAGATATGGCATATAGAAGCAAACCGGATGGACATCATGAAAATGATCGGAGAGGTTGAGAGTAGAAGAAGTTCAGGAGCAAAAAATAAAATAAAATAAATTATATATATATAATAGAATTATTGTAAAATTAACTCTGTCCATAAGGTGTAGATAGTAAGTAAAGATCGGAAGTAGAGGCCTGGGCATTGTTGTTCACTAATTTACTCCAAGTAGGGAAAGGATGGCGGGGTTGAAAAGTAATAAAGGGGAGTATATATATAAAAAACATGGGGGATTGAAAGTGATGCAGACAATTACATTGATAGAAGATACAATCTATCTGCAATATTAAGCTGATCCACCCCCCCCCAAAAAAAATAAAAAAACAAATTAATAAATTTTAAAAAGAAATGAAAAAGAACTTAAAATTAGAAAAAAATAGATTAAAAATATAAAAAAAATATAAAACAAGCACAGCACTTACACAAATGACTGATGATTGGCTGAGAGAAATTTATGATAAAAAGATTGTGGAGGCTGTTTTGTTAGACTTCAGTGCGGCTTATTTGACATTATTGATCATAGTCTGCTGCTGGAAAAACGTATGTGTTATTGCTTTACTCCACCTGCTATATTGTGGATACAGAGTTACCTGTCTATCAGAACACAGAGGGTGTTCTTTTTTGGAAGCCTCTCCAACATAATCCAGGTAGAATCAGGAGTTCCCCAGGGCAGCTGTCTAGGGCCATTACTGTTTTCAATCTTTACTAAATGTTTATTATTATTATTAAATGTGAATGTATTGTAATGTTTTTATAATTGTATGAACTGCCTTAATTTTGATGGACCCCAGGAAGAGTAACTGCTGCCTTGGCAGCAGCTAATGGGGATCCATAATAAATACAAAATACAAACATTCTGTTGTCATCGGACATCAAACTTGTCATTGTCGTTATGAAAAAATATAAACACAAAAACGACACGCTGCATGACATCAGCAACCTGGTGCTCCAAAATAGCATAACTGGTGTATTTTAAAATCAACAAACCCATCCGTTTAAAAATGAATTTAGGATATGTCAATCTAGCAATCCAGACAACCAAAAGCAACTTTCTAAACAATGTTTTGGGTCGTTTCTTGCTTGTTAGCTAGCTATCTAACTTTAAGTTAGCTGGCTAGTCAATTCATATAATGACCATATTATAGCTGACAAGGTCATTAGGCAATGTGCTTTAGTAGTGGTTTCTTTGCAGCAACTCGGCCATGAAGGCCTGATTCACACAGTCCCCTCTGAACAGTTGATGTTGAGATGTGTCTGTGACTTGAACTCTGTGAAGCATTTATTTGGCCTGCAATTTCTGAGGCTGGTAACTCTAATGAACTTATCCTCTGCAGAAGAGGTAACTATGGATCTTCCATTCCTGTGGTGGTCCTCATGAGAGCCAGTTTCATCATAGCGCTTGATGGTTTTTGCGACTGACTGACCTTCTTGTCTTAAAGTAATGATGGACTGTCATTTCTCTTGGCTTATTTGAGCTGTTCTTGCCATAATATGGACTTGGTCTTTTACCTAATAGGGCTATCTTCTGTATACCCCCCTACCTTGTCACAACACAACTGATTGGCTCAAACGCATTAAGAAGGAAAGAAATTCCACAAATTAACTTTTAAGAAAGCACACCTGTTAATTGAAATGCAATCAGATGACTACCTCATGAAGCTGGTTGAGAGAATGCCAAGAGTGTGCAAAGCTGTCATCAAGGCAACAGGTGGCAATTTGAAGAATCTCAAATATAAAATATATTTTGATTTGTTTAACACTTTTTTGGTTACTACATGATTCCATATGTGTTATTTCATAGTTTTGATGTCTTCACTATTATTATACAATGTAGAAAATAGTAAAAATAAAGAAAACCCCTGGAATGAGTAGGTGTGTCCAAACTTTTGACTGGGACTTTATATCCACAGAGGAACTCTGGAGCTATATCAGAGTGACCATCGGGTTCTTGGGGACCTTCAATGCTGCAGACATTTTTGGGTACCCTTCCCCAGATCTGTGTCTCGACGCAATACAGTCTCAGCGCTCTACGGACAACTTGGTTTTTGCTCTGACATGCACTGTCAACAGTTGGACCTTAAATAGACAGGTGTGTGCCTTTCCAAATCATGTCCAATCAGTTGAATTTAACACAGGTGGACTCCAATCAAGTTGTAGAAACATCTCAAGGATGATCAATGGAAACAGGATGCACCTGAGCTCAATTTCGAGTCTCATAGCAAAGGGTCTTAATACTTATGTAAATAAGGTATTTATGTTGTTTATTTTTAATAAATGTGCAGAAATGTCAAAAAACCTGTTTTCACTTCGTCATTAGGGGGTATAGTGTTTAGATTGATGAGGAAAAAATGTATTTTATCCATTTTAGAAAAAGGCTGTAACGTAACAAAATGTGGAAAAAGTGAAGGGGTCTGAATACTTTCCGAATGCACTGTAATATCTGAAAATGTTGCTAGCTAGACTCTCTTACCAGTATACATGGATTAACGTTTCTCCCTCTCGGTCACGGATGCCATGGTTGCCCTTAGTTTGAAGATGTAATCCGGATGTAATCATACTCTGCTTCCACCGGGAATTCTACTGACTTCAAAACGAATTCAACTTCTTCGTTGCAGTTTTTCGTGATATCTTTCAAAAAAGCTGCTTTAGAAAGGATTACCTACACATACTGAGCAGCTCATGTTACAGACAGAAGCATGCTACATGGACCAATCCGAACTCATCTCTCGGCATGTCCAGCCCATCCATTATCTCTGCCAATCATGGCTAGCGGGAAGGTTCCCTTCTTTTTCCGTGGCTAAATCAACTAGGCTCGTAATTTAACAATTGTATTTGTATTTCCAGATGGCATTCAAGTTTGTTATTAAGGCACATGAAAGTTCACATGTTCCAGAAGGTATTTCTGCCCCATAAAATTATGTTTAAATGATAACTGTTCAAAAAATAAATGTTTACGTTCAAATGCCTCTCCTGTGAAGTACTGACGTGCGACAAATGCCTAGTTTCCTGAAACGAGTCACAAATGTGTAGAATTGCTGAAAAGTTGCTTTAAAACTGCTACATTTTATTGGATTTTAGGCTTGAAGATACACTATATATACCAAAGTATGTGGCCCCCCTTCAAATTAGTGGATTCGGCTATTTCAGCCACACCCGTTGCTGATAGGTGTATAAAATTGAGCACACCGCCATGCAATCTCCATAGACAAACATTGGCAGTAGAATGGCCTTACTGAAAAGCTCAGTGACTTTCAACGTGGCACCGTCATAGGATGCCACCTTTCCAACAAGTCAGTTTGTCAAATTTCTGCCCTACTAGAGCTGACCCGGTCAACTGTAAGTGGAAACTCCTAGGAGCAACAACGGCTCAGCCGCGAAGTGGTAGGCCACACAAGCTCACAGAATGGGACCGCTGAGTGCTGAAGCACGTAGCGCGTAAAAACCATCTGTCCTCGGTTGCAACACTCACTAGCGAGTTCCAAACTGCCTCTGGAAGCAACGTCATCACAAGAACTGTTCGTCGGGAGCTTCATGAAATGGGTTTTCATGGCCGAGCAAGCCTAAGATCACCATGTGCAATGCCAGGTGTCGGCTGGAGTGGTGTAACTCTGGAGCAGTGGAAACACGTTCTCTGGAGTGATGAATCATGCTTCACTATCAGGAAGTCCGACGGACGAATCTGGGTTTGGCAGATGCCAGGAGAACGCTACCTGCCCTAATGCATAGCGCCAACTGTAAAGTTTGGTGGAGGAGGAATAATGGTCTGGGGCTGTTTTTCATGGTTTGGGCTAGTTCCCCTTAGTTCCAGTGAAGGGAAATCTTAATGTTACAGCATACAATGACATTCTAGACAATTCTGTGCTTCCAACTTTGTAGCAACATTTTGGGGAAGGCCATTTCCTGTTTCAATGTGACAATGCCCCTGTGCACAAAGCGAGGTCCATACAGAAATGGTTTGTCGAGATCGATGTGGAAGAACTGGACTGCACAGAGCTCTGACCTCAACCCCATCGAACACCTTTGGGATGAAGTGGAACACCGACTGCGAGCCAGGCCTAATCGCCCAACATCAGTGCCCGACCTCACTAATGCTCTTGTGGCTCAATGGAAGCAAGTCCCCGCAGCAATTTTCCAACATCTAGTGGAAAGCCTTCACAGAAGAGTGGAGGCTGTTATAGCAGCAAAGGGGGAACCAACTCCATATTAATGCCCATGATTTTGGAATGAGATGTTCGACGAGCAGGTGTCCACATACTTAACTTCCAATTTACACATCTCTGTCTTCACTGTTCCCTTCTTGCGCAATTCATCAGTCTAATTTGCATAAACATTGTAATTTGGATGACAGCTGAGAGGGTTATCGAATCAGGATCAAATACTCTGATCTCCTCGAGTTCATTAATGATATTTGAAGATTCCTGAAAGGCCAGTCTCTTTGGCAAATAACAGGAGTGGCAAGGAGTACAATGTAATAGTTGAACAGGCTAGCAACATCCCATAATAATGACAAAATAAAAATAAAAATAAAACTATTAGTTTTAATGATTAGTTGGTCTGCATTTTGCAGGAAAATAATGTTTGAATATGTGTATCACCAGCCAATGGCACTAAATGGAAATGTTTCCAAGAATGTTGCCATTATATACTCCCCTACTGTTATTTTATTTTATTGCTGCTCTTTAGTTATTTGCTTTTATTTATTTTGCTTAACACTTTTTTTATTTGTTTTACTTTGCGTTGTTGGTTAAGGGCTTGTAAGTAAGCATTTCACTGTAATGTCTACACCTGTTGTATTCGGCGCATGTGGCAAATACAATTTGATTTGATTTGATTATAGATTTAGGGACTACAGGATATTCAACTATAGCATATAATACTAACTGTAAGTCACTATGGATAAGAGCGTCTGCTAAATGACTAAAATGTAAAATGTAAATAATAAATCAAATCAAATGAAATCAATTTTTATTTGTCACAACATGTGTAGACCTTACAGTGAAATGCTTACTTACAAGCCTTTAACCAACAATGCGGTTTTAAGAAAAATAAGTGTTCAGTAAAAAATAGATAAGTCAAAAAACTAAAATAACAAATAATTAAAGAGCAGCAGTAAAATAACAGTAGCGAGGCTAAATACAGGGGGTACTTGTACGGAGTCAATGTGCGGGGGCACAGGTTAGTCGAGGTAATTGAGGAAATATGTACATGTAGGTAGAGTTAAAGTGACTATGTATAGATAATTAACAGAGAGTAGCAGCAGCATAAAAGAGGGGATGGGGGGGGGGTGGGGGGGGGGGACAATGCAAATAGTCCGGGTAGCCATTTGATTAGCTGTTCAAAAGTATTATGGCTTGGGGGTGAAAGCTGTTAAGAAGCCTTTTGGACCTAGACCTGGCGCTCCGGTACCGCTTGCCGTGCAGAAGCAGAGAGAACAGTCTAGGGTGCCTGGAGTATTTGACCATTTCTAGGGCCTTCCTCTGACACCGCCTGCTATAGAGGACCTGGATGGCAGGAAGCTTGGCCCCAGTGATGTACTGGGCCATACGCACTACCTTCTGTAGTGCCTTGCGGTCAGAGGCCGAGCAGTTGCCATACCAGGCAGTGATGCAACCAGTCAGGATGCTCTCGATGGTGCAGCTGTATAACTTTTTTGAGGATCTGAGGACCCATGCCAAATCTTTTCAGTCTCCTGAGGAGGAATAGGCTTTGTCATGCCCTCTTCACGACTGTCTTGGTGTGTTTGGACCATGATAGTTTGTTGGTGAAGTGGACACCAAGGAACTTGAAGCTCTCAACCTGCTCCACTACAGCCCCGTCGATGAGAATGGAGGCGTGCTCAGTCATCTTTTTCCTGTAGTCTAAAATAATCTCCTTTGTCTTGATCAGGTTGAGGGAGAGGTTGTTATCCTGGCACCACACTGCCAGGTCTCTGACCTCCTCCCTGTAGGCTGTCTCATCGTTGTCGGTGATCAGGCCTACCACTGTTGTGTCGTCGGCAAACTTAATGATGGTGTTGGAGTCGTGCCTGGCTGTGCAATCATGGGTGAACAGGGAGTACAGGAGGGGACTGAGCATGCACCCCTGAGGGCCCCCCCTGTTGAGGATCATCGTGGCAGATGTGTTGTTACCTACCCTTACCCCCTGGGGCCGGCCCATCAGGAAGTCCAGGATCCAGTTGCAGAGGGAGGTGTTTAGTCTCAGGGTCCTTAGCTTAGTGATGAGCTATGGTGTTGAACACTGAGCTGTAGTCAATGAATAGCATTCTCACATAGGTGTTCCTTTTGTCCAGGTGGGAAAGGGCAGTGTGGAGTGCAATAGAGATTGCATAATCTGTGGATCTGTTGGGGCCGTATGCAAATTGGAGTGGTTCTAGGTTTTCTGGGATAATGGTGTTGATGTGAGCCATGACCAGCCTTTCAAAGCACTTCTTGGCTACAGATGTCAGTGCTACGGGTTGGTAGTCATTTAGGCAGGTTATCTTAGTGTTCTTGGGCACAGGGACTGTGGTGGTCTGCTTGAAACCTAGTATTACAGACTCAGTCAGGGACAGGTTGAAAATGTCAGTAAAGACACTTGCCAGTTGGTCAGCGCATGCTCGGAGTACACATCCTGGTAATCCGTCTGGCCCTGCGGCCTTGTGAATGTTGACCTGTTTAAAGGTATTACTCACATCGGCTATGGAGAGCGTGATCACACGGTCGTCCGGAACAGCTGATGCTCTCATGCATGCATCAGTGTTGCTTGCCTCGAAGGGAGCAAAGAAGTAATTTAGCTCGTCTGGTAGGCTCGTGTCACTGGGCAGCTCGCGGCTGTCCTTCCCTTTGTAGTCTGTAATAGTTTGCATGCCCTGCCACATCTGACGAGCGTCGGAGCCGGTGTAGTACGATTCAATCTTAGTCCATTATTGATATTATGCCTGTTTGATGGTTCATTGGAGGGCATAGCGGGATTTCTTATAAGCGTCTGGGTTAGAGTCCCGCACCATGAAAGCGGCAGCTCTACCCTTTAGCTCAGTGCGGATGATGCCTGTAATCCATGGCTTCTGGTTTGGGTATGTACGTACGGTCACTGTGGGGACGACGTCATCAATGCACTTATTGATGAAGCCAGTGACTGATGTGGTGTACTCCTCAATGCCATCGGAATAATTCCTTAACCTATTCCAGTCTGTGCTAGCAAAACAGCTTATCATATGCGTCATCTGACCACTTCTTTATTGACCGAGTCACTGGTGCTTTCTGCTTTAGTTTTTGCTTGTAAGCAGGAACCAGGAGGATAGAGTTATGGTCAGATTTGCCAAATGGAGGGCGAGAGAAAGCTTTGTACGCGTCTCTGTGTGTGAAGTAAATGTGGTCTAGAGTATATTTTCCTCTTGTTGCACATTTAACATGCTGGTAGAAATGAGGTAAAACTGATTTAATTTCCCTGAAATAAAGTCCCTGGCCACTAGGAGCGCCGCCTCTGGGTGAGAGTTTTCCTGTTTGCTTATGGCCTTATATTGCTCATTGATTGCGATCTTAGTGCCAGCATCGGTTTGTGGTGGTAAATAGATAGCTACGAAAAATATAGATGAAAACTCTCTTGGTAAATAGTGTGGTCTACAGCTTATCATGAGCTACTCTACCTCAGGTGAGCAAAACCTTGAGACTTCCTTAATATTGGATTTCGTGCACCAGCTGTTGTTTACAAATATACAAAGACCGCCACCCCTTGTCTTACTGGAGGCAGCTGTTCTATCTTGCCGATGCAGCGTATATCCCGCCAGCTGTATGTTATCCATGTCGTCGTTCAGCCACGACTCTGTGAAACATAAGATTTTACCATTTTTAATGTCCCGTTGGTAGGATATCCGTGATCTTAGTTCATCAATTTTGTTATCCAATCATTGTACGTTGGTTAATAGGACTGATGGTAGAGGCAGATTACGAACTCGCCGTCGGATCCTTACAAGGCACCCCGACCTACGTCCCCGATATCTCTGTCCCTTTCTCATGCGAATGACAGGGATTTGGGCCTTGTCGGGTGTCTGAAGAAAATCCTTTGCGTCTGACTCGTTAAAGAAAAACTCTTCGTCCAGCACGAGTTGAGTAATCGCTGTCCTGATATCCAGAAGCTCTTTTCGGTCATTAGAGAAGGTGGCAGAAACATTATGTACAAAATAAGTTACAAAAAACGCGAAAAAACACACACAATAGCACAATTGGTTAGGAGCCCGTATAACGGCAGCCATCTCCTTCGGCGCCATTCACATTGATAGTGTGACACAATAGTGTGACAAAACTGTGGAATTTCTCTGAAACTGTTAATAGTGGTTATGAATTGAAGAAAATGCATGTGTCTAAATGCATTATAGTCTTAAATTCACCTTTGTTTCATGGTGGAATAATTTGAATGTATTTGAAGAATGTTTGCATCCACACATCACCAATTTAAATCCATGCTTTATTTAGACATACAGTATGTTAAGCTGATTTCATATAAACGGGAAATGACTGAGCGCCACCATTCCAAGATGAGACCCAGCTGCAGTCTGGAAAGAAGATAATCTGGATGAGTAAACCCAGTGCTATCTGTGTGGTTTGGCTTCTGAAAGCCCCAGACAAATCTGGAGTTTAATAATTAAATTAGATGGTAACAGATTGATCAGATAGTTGGCTGCCAGCGGGTTTTTGGAACTCGGGGAACTTTGAATCACTGAAGAAGCAGTCCGACTACACTTGGCTGGTGCTCCAGAACCGCACTGCTCCTGGGAATGTCCATTTTCCAATAGCATTTATAGCCCGGGATGGAGACATGAAGCACCATATGTTTTGAGCTTTCTGCAAAGCTTCCTGGTAAGGGGGGAATAATTCAACTTGTCACATCTGCTCATGGGCCGGTCTAGCAGGATTTATCACTAATTCAAGTGGTTTCTAAACTGTTCGAATATCAACAAGAGGGGCTTTACTTTCCTCCGTAATCTTCTTACACAGTACATTCTACATACTGTCTGTACCACGAAGAAAGGGGCATGTTGTTGTGTCAGAGAGGAAGTGGCCATCGAGGCCTATAATGTTTTTTTAATGGAGAATATGGCGTCAATTGTGTTACCTAGGCTAGGGTTAAGTTGGAATGGTTATTCAATGGTCATTCTTCAGCTCTTTCCTCTCACTAAGTACAAAAACGTCTTGGAAAGTGAATTTCAAACGCTCCCAAGTACCTTCTTTCCTACCAGTTTCTTTGGTCGTTTCACTGATTCTCTTCTGAATGATTCCAGGTGTGCTTACAAGAGCTTACAGTCAATTTCAGAGAATCAAAACAAACACAATGACGTACTACCCTTTACATCATGAGTACAACTTACTAATTACCTGTGAATCAGTACATATTCTTTCGAAGGCAATGAATCTGTAAGTATACAGTAGCTAGGACTTTTATAAATGTATTCGAGTTTATTGATGGAGAACGGCATGTTAATTTATGTGGCCTGAATGATTAGTGGGACCACAGGGTGAAGTGGCTTTGCAGAGGCACAGAATCATGGAAATGTATGCAAACACTGCAATTACTGTAACTGCTGGAATCTATGGCTGCGTTTACACAGGCAGCCCAATTCTGATCTTTTGTCCACTAATTGCAGTGTCTTTTTCAGAGCTGATCTGATTGGTCAAAAGACCAATTAGTGAAAACAAGATCAGAATTGGGCTGCCTGTGTAAACGCAGCCATTGAGACTGAAACCAGTAGGCCTAAAATAGCCCCTAATCAAATCCAGAACCCAGGTATCAGGGATAATTGAAAAACAATGTTTATTTCTTGAGCTCCAAGAATTCACATTGAGATCCATGTGCTACTCAACGTGAACAGTATACAGTGAGGAAAATGTGTACAGTAAGAAACAAAAGGAACACCTGCCCTCATGCTGTGATGGTTTTAGTGGTGTTTTCCTTATCACAGATACCTTTTAACATATAGGGGTACTTTATTTCTCTCCTGTGCTGTGGTTATATACCAGTATCTCATAAAATATTCTCTCAGTAAACCTAACAAGCCCTGTATTGGTATCAATAATTGATAAAGGCTTGATATTTCCTGAGATGACAAATGATATTGAATGTAATTAGCTGAGAAACCAAGCCATACCTTTCCCAGAGCCCATATCAGGGTAGTTTACTTTAACCTGTGAGACCCCATTCATTGAATGCAGATTCACATTGTGTAGCTGCAGTATATTGTGTCTTCCATATACCTTAAACAAAGCCCTCATAGATCCCTAAGAGGAGGGACTTCTCTGACTTCTCTAGAAACAACTGTCCTCTGAAATCAGGATCACTTCTCCTCACACGTTTCACATTAAGGGAGTTTGCACGTCACTGTTAACCTTTTACTGCAGTGGCCTAAATCAGTGTCACAATAAATCTTAAACAAATCTACTTTGAAACAGATGTATATACCTCACACACAGGGTTTACAAAAAATAAGACACCGGTACCATGTCAGATATAGAGTTGAAATCTATTCAATTTTGATTTTGCATCCCAATATTACACTTTATATACATCACAGAAGACTGAAATATAACAAAACCGTTTGACATAGAAACACTGTTTTTTTTAGAATAAAAATGATAATAATGTTGATTAATTATGAAATTATGAACAATTTTAATAGCATTCCACCCATGAGGCCACTAGGTCATTTGACTGCAGGAAAGGGCTACGCATTACACATGCCGTACCATGGACCAAACATGTCAAAGAGTGGACAACGACACTCAAATTTGTTTTGTAGGAAATGTGAGGTAATTAAGGTGGCCATCAACAAATGTTTTAGGCTCTGTGTCGTTGGCATTATTCATTGCCCCTTTTTTAAAGGAATGATTTAATTAAATTCTGGAAGACTATTGTGGTCCCTGGTGGCAATTTAATTTCACCAATGACTGCGGGTAGAAAATTCCTATTTGCTCAGTTTTACGTCCAGTTATCCCTCTGCTGCTCTTATTTTGCTGCACGGTCCGTAAGCTCAGAGAGATTAGTTTACTTGTTCATCACAGAGGGAGCCTGTGTCGATAGCAGCAGCTTATCCAATGTGATTCATGTTGTGTTTGTAGAACTGCTGAAGAAAATACTAACAGGATCTCTCACTTCTTGCCGCCGCTTTATGTAGTGTTTATGTTTTTGTCTGTGTATGTAGGATTTCTGTGAACTTATTCTCTTTCCTTGAGGCAAGGGTGACAGGGAATGTTTAAGTGTTTTCTCCATGCTGTGAACATACCTATGTATGAGGATTGTAGATGTTTCTAGGTTTATGTTTGTATTGGATACAGGCTATTCCCTAAGCCAAGATTTACTTGGTCCTATACAGTCTCTTTTCCATGACAAGGATAGATCACCTTTAATGGTCTTCCATGTATTATTTGTGTATGTATGAAGTCTATTGCCTCTACTCGCTCCAGGTTAGTATTGGACATGGGCTAGTCCTTGAGGCGGGGATATGCTTTCCACCCCAAATGATGCGGTGTAGCCGTGCTCTGGCAGTGAGTGTGGGGAAGTAACCCATTCAGGAGGTCAGCTCGAAGCTGTTGACATTGCTCCCCTGTTCTTCTGGGCAGAGCCTCATTATCACGAGGTCTGCATGGGGAAGATTGGGGTTCATTAGGAAGCAGCTGTCAGTGCAGAGAGGGCAAAAGGCAAGGGAGATGGCAGCTATAGTTGTTTATACTCCGCAGCCTGTTTTCATTGGAGCTCAAGGACCAGTTGGTATCAGCAATTGAAATGTTGTGTGCCTGATCTTTTCTTGATCTTCTTGGAAGTATTGTTGTTGTGGTTGTATTGTAGTATTGATAATACGCATACAGTAGGTCTTGACTAACAACATTCTGGCATATTTATATTTTCTATGGCTATTTGACTCGTCTTGTACCTGTGGTAAGGTCAATAGTGCATCATTTTGTTTTAGACACAAAACAAAACTATAAGGTTGAAGGCTTTGATTGCCAAGTTGCTAATAAAACATGTATGCAACATAAGGTAAGTCATGGCATACATAACATTGAACCAAATAAGGACAAACACTTTGCTATATAGTGGCTGCATTGAAGCGTATGTTCTCAGTTACTTTCATGCAATAATTGCTTGCGTTGAAAGCACCCATCTGGGCCATATTTTAAACTTCTCATCCAGAGAGACTTAAAAGCTATTGAAAGATATTAAACCTCATGAGCCGAAAATAATGCTAATAAAATACTATTTCAGAGACAAAATAAGTATTACAAATGCAGAGAGACATTTTTCGAACATAATGGGAACAGGATGAAATGCATAGCGGAGGTCTGTGCCATGTGTCAGATTTCATGTCTGTCACACTCGATCAGTGACCAGCTCTAATGAGTTACTACACAGTCCCTGTAACTGAGGTCGGAAAACTGCTTTTCTGGTGCATATGAGAATCCAGGGAATTCCAATAATCTGTCATCTGGTGAAAAACAGAGCAACCCTCTGTGCCACAGTGGTCATTAACGTTTGGAATTTAGGGGGATATGTTACCCCAGTTGAGCTAAAATGTCCATACTGATGAAAACATTTCATCCAACTTTGCCAATTTCACCCTGGCGGATGCAGTGCAAGGCAAGATAAAATCTCAATTGATGCGGAGAGGACTGGTTGGAGTGTAAGCAGTATATCAATGACGATGCGTTATTGTATCTAGCAAGGACTCTTGATGTTATTAAATCTGTGATCATGTGTAATCTTTGTTGTATTCTCAAGGTTTCAATACAACAAACCGTAATCCATTCACCTCTACTTGTGCCCCCATGACTCCAACCCCATCATTGTCTAAGGTGTAATCAGCGTCATACAAAATAAATATAACACAGTTTTGACTTGATTACATTTCAATTGGAGTAAACCCACAATAAGGGATAACAACTGGTAAAGGAAAACATTTACCATTGTTGCCAGTCTGATCCACGGTAACTGAACTACAGCGGCACAATCGATAAAGATCTTTAATAGCACTTTCCAGGTACCCTGATGCTATTGATTTCAGTCAACAAACATTTCACTTTGGTCATTATGATCCTCTGCTTGCAGTCCACTTCCTGGGGCTTCTTCATGAGAAGCTACAATTTGTCTTCAAATGCCATACTTGTGATGGCTACTATATCGATTATGTCTGTCCTCAGCAAAGAACATTATCGAATCTCATTGAAAGAAGAAATACAGACAGGTTACATTCAGGCGATTCTGACATTTGGAGATTTGATGAATATTATATTTTCAAAACAGCTCATACAGTATTAAGTTACAATAGACTATTCCAGCCAATGGAAATGTTGGCTCTTTCCCATTTCAGACAGCCAAATTCTACCTTTAGAAATGAGTGCGTAACTTCAACTTTATGACTCATGCAATGATATCAGTAGGAGATCATTAAACATGTACATTTGAGCTACCTCCAGTTAGGATTCAGTACTCAATGCCTAAAGTTTGATCAATATTGACTTTTCATAGCCTCACAGCACATCTCCTGATGAATAACTTTAATATTGATAAGAGAAGAGTTGGTAACTTTCCCGTGCAACCTCCTGCTCGTTACTATTGTGTCTGAGACCTAACGAACGATAGGCTACTGTGGAATGAAAGAGAGAAATACAAAGAGAACTCTGGAGACTAATTAGAGGTCGTCTAACTTAAAAAGGTTGTTGTTGCAGACACACAAAGCCAATGACCTGGGGTCTCATTTAATTTTTATAAGTATCTATTAATGTTCCTTCGGCTATGTTTAGAGTTCAGAGGGGCACGGGGGCAAGAGCTGATGGATGAGGAACACTAGACACCCAGCAGGCAGTGAACTCTAATATAATACAGTCATAGGCCACTCTTCCTCACTGCAGTTCATTGCGTTTCTTTTTGGGCATACAGTAAGTATGTTTCCATTAAATCATTTATTGTTTCTCATGTTTTCAGAGAAATTAACGGGTGCTTTCCTTTCCACTTACTAATGTTAAATCTTTATTGCACTAGGACCACCAGTCTGCTGATAATTGACATTTTCTCTAGATGGAGTTATTTATCATTCTATCATTGACAGTAGGAGGCCACATTGCTTGCTGACCATTCACACACAGTCTAGGAGAGGAAGCAGATGGCTCTGTGTAGCCATAATGGCATGATGCAATTGTATTCACATTTACTCCTGAGAGAAAGTTTGTTTCTTGAAGGAAAATTTTGTTTTTCCACGGCAAAGAAAAGCACTGAGGTGAATAATAGGGCCATAATATAGGCCTTTGAAAAGGTGATGTGCACAAGGTGACCTTCAAACGTTATCCTCTTCTGAATGTCTTGGAAAATGGTGGCTTTAGCCACACCAAAAGTGCATGAAGACCAATTCAACACCACAGCCTCTCACTGACGGCTCTGGATATTGGACACATCTACCACGTGACACTTACACCTTACATAATATTCAAAATACAGAGCAATGTCACTTTCGCCATTGACATTTGCATTTCTATTGTATCATTTGAACATTGGCCTACCAAATTGCGTTATTACATGCAGATGTAATAATGTCGAGTTGCACATTACAAAGATATTGTGCCTTGTAATCTAAGGTTTGTTTATAAAACTCAGTTGTAGCTGTCACAATTGCATCAAGCTCATGTTCAAGGGCCTCCTGAAGTCTAATTTAAAATGACATTCTAGATATGTGGAGTGGTATGGACATACTCCAGCGAGAGAAAGACAAAGAGCTCACCAGACAGATTGTTTTAATAATGTTTGTAATGCCACCAGTCTCTAATGCACATTACCCAGAGACTAGGGCAGCCTTGAGAAAAAATAAGGTTGATCAGGAAATGACTTGGCACACCATCGATGCCTCTAATAAAATCTGAGACAGATGAATTTAAGGGCTTCTCTAATCATTCATTTTCCACTGTTTAGCACGACGTTGTCGATGTCAAACAATATTATGTGTGACAAGAGAAAATGAAAAGCTAAGAGGAGTAAGATGTGATGTTTTACCAAAATAATTTGCGTCGTGGAAATGCATTTGGAATTAGAGTCTACTGCAACCACATTCAACACACTTCATTTCACTCTCATCTTTCAGGTTTAGTGTCAAATGATGGTGGATGTGCAAGGCCTAATGGATGTGAGGTGACGACTAATGAAGGTGTAATGCAGTCTGAGGGATGGCAGGTCAATTATCCTATGATGGATCAATGACATGGTTGACTATCTTGGTGGTTGCTACATTGGCAGACAGAATAGGCATTGTAGAAAGCTCAGTTCAGAGTTTGACAGTCAGTGACAACATATATTTTTTAATGTGTAGGTGTATTTGCCTACACATCAGCGTTCGCAACTTGGCATCTTTCACTTTCAACCAGACCCCACACCCGGAAATATTGATATACTGTAAATAAAAACAAATTTTTACCCAATATACTGAGGATAAAGTAAACCAAGTGAAACATACAGTAAAATGAGTTTCATTTATACATAGTGATTAAACAAGCAAGAGATAAATTGAGTGGGCCCTTTTAAGATCCCCTGCCTGATTGCCTTTCCTTTCCATGGCTGACAGTAGAAAGAAGAATGGTAAAAGAGTTAATTTGAATTCATCATCTGCTGCCAAGAACTACAGCTGTTGGGTTTTGGGCTTGTCCTCAAATCGCTGACTCACAGTTTTTTCCAGGGATACATTTGCTCTCTTTTCTCAAATTTCTCATCATGCAGTATCTTCCCTTGGGATATATGGAAATTCGATATTGCCCCCTATGGTTCGATGTGTGAGGCGACGCACACTAAATCCATCCCACCAATATTATGTTCATTCTTATTTGAAGAAATATCCCATTTTACCATACACGTCAGTGTGTATTATATTGATTTACACATGATAATGTGACAAAAGTTTTTAAAAAAGCTTACCGTCAAATGGTAAAGGCATGCATGGGGGTAGAGTCTGTTTTTGCTGTATGGTCCATCCACTCACAGCCCCTGGAGTAATGCCATTAAGAAATGGACAATCGAGCCCTGACTCAAGAATCTTTCTACCCTCTAGTAACCCCACTTGTTGAAGTCTTTGCAGCAAGTGAGAAACCCGAGTAAACGTTGTCTTGCCTGGCCTGGCCTTTTTATTACACTTATTAATGTATTAATTGATGCCGCTAGAGAAACTTGTTGTGTATTAATTGCACAAAATAAAGCATATCAGTTTTCTGTCTACACACATAAACATTTGGTCTTCATTGGCCTAATTATTGAAGTAATAAGATGGTAATTTCAATTATCATACCGCATGCATGAGCAGGCCAAATCCATGTGAAACAGAACTTTATGACAAAACTAATACATAAAACATCTCACTGGTGGTAAACATTATTAAACAACTCAGGGAGAAGAGGGAACATGGGCTGATGATAAACAGTGTTCTTATATCAGAAGGCCTGTGAACGCCTGAAGGATGTCTTAAAGGACATTTATTAATTAGCTCAGGATTCATTAATGTAAAGTTAGTATTAAGCAGACTTCATCAACCATGGTGGCGATAGCATTTAAAAATATATATTGTTGGTACTAGCAGCACTAGTGGTATTAGTAGTAGTAGTAGGAATGGTAGTAGTAGCCGACTGGGCACAGAAGCCATTTCAATGTCTAGTTTTGATTTAATTTGGTTGAGTTGTCAATTCAAAGTGAAAACAACAAAATCAGTTTTCCACGTTGATTCAACATCCTCAATTTTTTAAATATATTTTTTAATGATGTGGAAACAATGTTGATTCAATCCGTTTTTGCCCATTGGGAGTGGTGGTGGTAGTAGTAGTGTAGTTGTAGAAGTAGGTGTAGTAGTAGTACATTAGAGTTAGTATGAATTGTGGTAGTAGTAGTTTTTTGTTGAGTTTGCGGATTTGACTTTGCAGTTGCTGAATTATTGAAATGATGAACAGCAGTATGGGAAGAGGTATGTCCTAGGAGGAAATGGAATAGCTTAATACGGTATTGTGGGAAATTGGCTTTGATGCCTCCCGCAGTGAGGTCTGATACTCGCCAGCCTACATAGGGAATGGATCTCTGGGGGGGGGGGGGGTATTCCTCAAAGCAAGATAAATGAGTTAACCAGCCGGTATGACGTGTTTTGCATCATATGATGTAAAATTCGTCATATCGGCTATATTTTTGCCTGCTTGAACGGCGAATAGCTCAGATACACATGAAAACATGAAATGACCCCAGAAAACTATAAAACATCGCTCAGAGATGCACAAATACGATATAACATTCAAAATGGGTGAATCTTTCCTTTAAGGCCCCACTACATGAGGAAAATCACATTGCGCTTCACTCTGGTCACAACAACCAAAACACTTACAGGTACAACTGCATGCAAATTATTATGTAATCATTTGTGATTTCAGAAGCCATGACAACTAGAAAATCGGACATTAAATTAGCGTCCACACATACATAGCAGGAAGTAGGGAATTACTGTAATTCCTGAAGGTTTAAATTGAGGCTAAACCAGTTTGTTTGATGCAAATTGGCCTGTATGAAGAAGTATTTCTGTTCATTATGACCTGATTGTGGAATAAAAAGTAAAAAGGGGGTAGAGTCTGCTTTTGCTGTGTGGTCAACATCTTCTCCAATAATAAACTGTTGGTAAATCGGGAATTACAAGAGCTCCTCAACCAGAAAAAAATAGTGTTTAAAGCAGGTGGCAGTAAAGAGGAAAGAAAAAAATATTCAGAGGAAACTCAAAAGAAAAATCAAGGAGTGCAAGGCATCATACAAAGACAAATTAGAAAACCTTTTCAAGGACAAGGACAGTAGTAAAGCCTGGAAAGTGCTACAAACCATCACAGGTTACAAACCAAAGAGACATTGTATGACCGACGAAAATGACCCTGCTTTTGCAAATTATTTGAACAGCTTCTATTGTAGGTTTGACATGTGTGATTTTACATTGCAGCAGAAAGTGGCCTTGGAGAGTATAGACAGCATACCAGCTGTTGATATACAGATCTCTGTGAATGACGTCAAGCAATACTTTCAACGTGTCAACCCATGAAAATCATATGGTCCAGACGTCGTCAGCATCAAGGCACTTCAGGCATGCGTAGACCAGCTCACATTACCGTTCCAGAAGCTGTTCCAGCTGTCACTGAACAGTAGGATAATTCCAGACTTATGGAAGAAGTCGCTGATTGTCCCAACACCTAAAAACAACAGGCCAAAAGAAACAAACGCCCTGTAGCCCTGACATCTGTACCTATGAAATGTTTTGAAATAATAATTGAAAAACAAATTCTCTCTGGTCTCTCATCCCAGTTAGACTCAAACCAATTTGCCTACCGTGCCTCCAGGGGTGTTGATGATGTGTAACTGGTCATGCTGAACAATATCTACGAATATTTAGAAAAGGCAAATAGCCTAGTGAAAATTGTGTTCATTGACTTCAGTAGCGCGTTTAACACCATCCAACCCCATGTACTGGTGGATAAGCTGGTGAATTTGGATTAATAGTTTCCTTGTGAACCGTACTCAACAAGTGAGTACGGTGAACAAGGGAGCCCCTCAAGGTTGCGTACTTTCACCAATACTGTACACACTGTACACAAACGATTGTCAAGCCTCTGACGCAGCCCACACATTTTTTAAATATGCAGATAACACCGCTGTTTTGGTTTCCTCCACCCAGACCAAGCCTCTCTGCGCAGATAACTTTCTTGAAATAAACATTAAGAAAACAAAAGAGATGGAAATGGATTTGAGAAGGAACAAAACTCCACTACCCCCTACGAAGATCAATGGGGAATCAGTCAATAGAGTGACCAAATATAAGTGCCTGTGAATCAAAATAGACAATAAACTGAAATTCATTGACTGTGCCTTTGCAAAGATGAAGAAATTCCAACAGAGAATGTTTTCTTTACACAAACTGAACCATTTTAATGTCGACAGCCATATCTTACAAATGTTCTATAAATCTATCCTGCAGAGTGTGCTGTCCTTTGGTCTGATATGTGTGTTTGGAAACATGCGAGTACAAGACCAAGTCAAGCTTCAGAGCCTGAATAAGACGGCGGGAAGGATAATTAGTATAGATCAAGAATAAGCCACCAACCTGTACATAAAACTCATCCTCCTAAAACTTGAAAGCATTTTACACGGCAGTACTGATCCCCTTCACGCAAAATTCAGTCACAGCAGCAGCCGGACAACGGGAAAGAGACTTCTTCAAAAGAAAATTAAAACAGATAGATATGGGGACTCTTTTATTCCAACAGCCATTAGGCTGTATAACAGATAGTCTGTTGGTCCTTCCAGTATACAGCAATTTGCACTTTCA
This sequence comes from Coregonus lavaretus, assembly GCF_964263955.1. NCBI lineage: Eukaryota > Metazoa > Chordata > Actinopteri > Salmoniformes > Salmonidae > Coregonus > Coregonus lavaretus. The sequence continues at coordinate 16,036,815 of NC_139993.1, forward strand.
CTTTAAATGTGTAGCTATAGCACTATGAATTAATTATATTGTGTCGTTTCTGTGTTTTCATGTTTTATGTACCGTCTTTTTAAGCACATGACCAAATGAATTTCCCCCTGGTGGGATAATAAAGTTGATCTGAATCTGAATCTGAATAATGAATATTTTCTATAGTGTTGTTTTCATAAACATTTCACATAGGTTCCACCACACCTTTAAAATGATTTTTTTTTAAAAAGGGAAATACATCCCTTAAAGGTAGACTCAGCGATATGATGTAGATGCAGAATGTAAACAGGGTCAACGTGCAAGGCTGAAGTGCAAGGCTCAACTTCTCTGCTGTTTTGTTCCCTTGGCTACCACGCTGTAACAGTGTGAAGCGAACCCGTAAACACTGTGTGTGACTGTGTGAGAGCGAAGTCTTGCATCTCGCTCATCTCAATATCTGCGGTGCTGCTCGTGGCAATGTCATTATGTTGAGTCTACCTTTAAATGCAATCAAGACACACCATCCAAGCTCATTACAAGACTCCCCATAGCTCTTCAAATCACTCCAGTCATATTTCCGCTGATACCACAAGGTGGTAAGAACAGTTGCAGTTGTTTGTTGGCCATGGAACATTGCACTTTTTAAAGCAGCAGTGACACTTCTCCAATATTACCACTATAGAAGAGCATAGGTTTCAACAGCAGAGGCTGGAAAAACCTGAAGAGATGTATAGCCAAAGTCTAACATCTCGTTGCTTCGCTGTGAGTTTTTGTCAGCAAACTACTGAGGTACAGTGCCTTTCAAAAGTATTCATCCCCCTTGGCATTTTTCCTATTTTGTTGCATTACAACCTGCAATTTAAATGGATTTTTATTTGGATTTCATGTAATTGACATGTAATTGACATGTAATTGGTGAAGTGAAATGAAAAAAATTACTTGTTTCAAAAAATTTAAAAAAATAAATAACGGAAAAGTGGTGCGTGCATATGTATTCATCCCCTTTGCTATGAAGCCCCTAAATAAGATCTGGTGCAACCAATTACCTTCAGAAGTCACATAATTAGTTAAATAATGTCCACCTGTGTGCAATTTAAGTGTCACATGATCTGTCACATGATCTCAGTATATACAGTGGGGGGAAAAAAGTATTTAGTCAGCCACCAATTGTGCAAGTTCTCCCACTTAAAAAGATGAGAGAGGCCTGTAATTTTCATCATAGGTACATGTCAACTATGACAGACAAAATGAGATTTTTTTTCTCCAGAAAATCACATTGTAGGATTTTTTATGAATTTATTTGCAAATTATGGTGGAAAATAAGTATTTGGTCAATAACAAAAGTTTCTCAATACTTTGTTATAAACCCTTTGTTGGCAATGACACAGGTCAAATGTTTTCTGTAAGTCTTCACAAGGTTTTCACACACTGTTGCTGGTACTTTGGCCCATTCCTCCATGCAGATCTCCTCTAGAGCAGTGATGTTTTGGGGCTGTCGCTGGGCAACACAGACTTTCAACTCCCTCCAAAGATTTTCTATGGGGTTGAGATCTGGAGACTGGCTAGGCCACTCCAGGACCCTGAAATGCTTCTTACGAAGCCACTCCTTCGTTGCCCGGGTGGTGTGTTTGGGATCATTGTCATGCTGAAAGACCCAGCCACGTTTCATCTTCAATGCCCTTGCTGATGGAAGGAGGTTTTCACTCAAAATCGAGTGGAGGACAGAGGAGCCTCTTAAAAAAGAAGTTACAGGACTGTGAGAGCCAGAAATCTTGCTTGTTTGTAGGTGACCAAATACTTATTTTCCACCATAATTTGCAAATGAATTCATTAAAAATCCTATAATGTGATTTTCTGGATTTTTTTCTTCTCATTTTGTCTGTCATAGTTGACGTGTACCTATGATGAAAATTACAGGCCTCTTTCATCTTTTTAAGTGGGAGAACTTGCACAATTGGTGGCTGACTAAATACTTTTTTCTCCCACTGTATACTGAGTATATATAGGGTCCCCTGTAGCTCAGTTGGTAAGGCATGGCACTTGCAACACCAGGGTTGTGGGTACGTTTCCCACGGGGGGCCAGTATAAAAAAAAATGTATGCACTCACTAACTGTAAATCGCTCTGGATAAGAGTGTCTGCTAATGACTAAAATTTAAAATATACACCTGTTCTGAAAGGCCCCAGAGTCTGCAACACCACTAAGCAAGGGGCACCACCAAGCAAGCGGCACCATGAAGACCAAGGAGCTCTCCAAACAGGTCAGGGACAAAGTTGTGGAGAAGTACAGATCAGGGTTGGGTTCTAAAAAAATATCAGAAACTTTGAACATCCCACGGAGCACCATTAAATCCATTATTAAAAAATGGAAAGAATATGGCACCACAACAAACCTGCCAAGAGAGGGCCGCCCACCAAAACTCACGGACCAGGCAAGGAGTGCATTAATCAGAGAGGCAACAAAGAGACCAAAGATAACCCTGAAGGAGCTGCAAAGCTCCACAGCGGAGATTGGAGTATCTGTCCAATTTAAGCCGTACACTCCACAGAGCTGGGCTTTACGGAAGAGTGGCCAGAAAAAAGCCATTACTTAAAGAAAGAAATAAGCAAACACGTTTGGTGTTTGCCAAAAGGCATGTGGGAGACTCCCCAAACATATGCAAGAAGGTACTCTGGTCAGATATGACTAAAATTGAGCTTTTTGGCCATCAAGGAAAACGCTATGTCTGGCGCAAACCCAACACCTCTCATCACCCCGAGAACACCATCTGTGGTATGACTTAAAGATTGCTGTACACCAGTTGAACCCATCCAACTTGAAGGAGCTGGAGCAGTTTTGCCTTGAAGAATGGGAAAACATCTGTTATGTATGGTACAACGTGCTGTACGTCGTACTGTACGTTGTTATGGTTTACGACAGTGTGCTGCTTTACGGATGAATGGGTTGTCAGAATGTGTGGCACATGTCATTAAACGACAGAGTGATGTACAATGTGAAACTGTGCAGATGTCCGTTCTTCTACAGCTAGGCTAGATATAACATTGGCGACGAAGATGGCTGAATTCAGATAACCACCGCCAGCACCATTCCTCGCCGTGCCTGGCGAACCTCCAGTCCCGTGGAATAACTGGCTTGAAAGTTTTAACACTTATCTCGAAGCTTTGGACTTTTCTACAATCTCCGACAAGCGGAGGACAGCACTGCTCCGTCACTGCCTTGGTACAGAGGGACAGAGGATTTTCAGAGTGCTTGGATCGGCTCCTACATTCACTGCTGCAGTCAGCCTCCTACGGAACCACTTCGCCGGGAAAGAGCGAGTGCTCCTCCGACGCTACCGGCTACAGAAGAGACACCAACGGCCGGGTGAGTCCATTCAAAGCTACGTGGCTAATCTGAGGGATTTGGCTAGCTCTTGTAACTACGGGACACTTCAGGACGAGATCATCAGGGATCAGTTGATAGAGGGGACATTATGTGAAAAGACAAGGGAGAAACTGCTTTTGGAATCTGATAATTTACAACTAGATGGAGCTATTAAAATAGCACTCCAGGTTGAAGCGGCGTTGGAATGATCTTCTATGCTAACAGACAGCTCTGCAGCATACACTCGGCCCCCAGCCATTCTCACACAGCAGCTTCAGCCCGAGCAGGCGCACTACAACGATCACGCGCTGCGCATGCCCTCCCACGTCGATAGCTGCATGGACACAGACACCGGCATGCCCGTGCAGCAGGCACACAGACAAACAAACAGAAGTAGCTGTGGCAACTGTGGGGCTAGCTCTCACAATTCAAGGGCTTCAAACTGCCCAGCCCGTGGGAAAATATGCAAGAACTGTTCAAAATACAATCACTTTGCGAAAGTGTGTCGTTCTGCCCCTCCGAACCGTCTCCACCAACCATGTGTCATTCAGGACATGCACTGTGCAGCTGGGTGAGGTGGGTTTGCCTTTGCTGCTGGATACTGGCGCTGCGGTGTCGTTGCTCAACCTTGCCACTTACTACAAGTTTTTCAGTCACCTACCACTCCAACAGCCCTCCACTGCCCTGTGTGGGTACGGTAGATCCAAGATAGACATTGTAGGCACCCTCCAGGTCCCAGTACACTACGGCACCAAACATCTGCCATCATTCACATTTCATGTTGCAAAGCGGGGTGCCAACCTCCTGGGCCTCGACCTCTTCACAGGCTTGGGATTCACACTGAGAGATGACAGTGGGTCAGCTATCTACCAGGTTACCTGCACATGGCAACAGAACTGGCCGACTCTGTTTGATGGACTGGGCTGCCTCACAGCCTTTACTCACAGGCCCCTAGTGAATCCGGTAGTGACCCCAGTCATGCAGCCCCTGCGGCGCATTCCCTTTGCACTGCGTGATGATGTCACAAAATATCTCCAGTCACAGTTGGATGCAGGCATCATTGAGCCAGTAAACGCTGCCCCCTGGATTTCAAACTTGGTCATTGCAACCAAAAAGTCAGGTGGAATCCGGACCTGTGTGGATCTCCGTGCTGTGAGCAAGGCCGTTGTCCCGGATAAGTACCCCTTGCCTACAGCTGAGGAGCTGACCGCACAATTCCATGGCTACACGATCTTCACGAAGCTTGACCTTCGTCAGGGTTATCTTCAGGTACCCATCCATGCAGCTAGCAGAGACCTCACGGCCTTTGTCACACATGCTGGCGTGTTCAGATATACACGCATGCTTTTTGGACTCAGCTCCGCTCCCAGCTGCTTCCAGAAGGTGATGAGCACCATCCTCGCTGGAATACCTGGGGTGGCGGTCTATCTGGATGACATCGTGGTCCACGGCCCTGACCTCCACATCCATGATTATCGACTCCACAGAGTATTCAGTGCTCTACTGCGGAACAACCTGACCCTTAACGGTGGAAAGTGCACCTTTGCAGCTCCAGCCGTCGAGTTTGTGGGCTTCCGCCTGTCGGCCAAAGGCATTGCCCCACTCATGTCGAACATTGAAGCCATCCACCGGATCCCGGAACCGACCTCAGCCTCTCAGGTGGCCTCATTCTTGGGCATGACAGCTTACTACCTCCGGTTTCTGCCCCACTACTCGCAGACCACAGCACCCCTTCGCCAGCTCCTCAAGAAGGATGAGCCATGGGCCTGGACGGCGGCCTGCTCAGACGCGGTCCGCTCACTGAAGAGCCAGCTCACCACAGTCCCAGTCTTGGCTCACTTTGACCCCGTCTGCCACACCATTGTCACATGTGACGCCTCAGCTGGAGCACTAGGAGCTGTCCTCTCACAGCTGCAGAATGGCATTGAGAGGCCCGTCGCCTTCGCCTCAAGGGCCCTGAGCCCCACAGAACAACGGTACTCTGTGGGTGAACGAGAAGCACTGGCCTGTGTCTGTGCGTGCGAAAGGTGGCACCTCTACCTATATGGCCGTCTGTTCACACTCCGAACCGACCACCAGTCCCTCACAACGCTACTGTCAGCATCAGGAACTGGCCACAAGCCACTTCGGCTGCACAGATGGGCCGACCGCCTCAGACAGTATGACTATCAGCTGAAGTTCACTCCGGGGAGGGATAACGTGGTGGCAGACCTCCTCTCACGCTCCTTTGACGCTCCTACTCCGACCGTCTTGCCAGACGACAACGAAACAGAGCTTGTACAAATGCTCTACGCTCCTCTTCAGTCAGTCGTCTCACTGGAGGAGCTGAAGCAAGCATCGGAACAGGATCCCACACTGTCTACCCTGCGCACCTACATACGCACTGGATGGCCAGCACATGTGCCGGAAGAGCTGGCGACTTTCGCCAGGGTGAAGCACAAACTTTCTTGCTGGGAAGAAGTCTGTGTCTCTCGAGGGTTTTGCACTGTGGTCCCGAGTGGCCTGCGTGCGCGTGTTCTATCCATGGCGCACAAGGGTCACTTGGGCATAGTGAAGGTCAAACAGCGATGTCGAGACCTTGTGTGGTGGCCAGGCATCGACCACGACATTGAAGCCCTGGTCAGGGATTGTGCTGCATGCCTCCTCAGTGGGAAAACAGGACAGTCCGCCCCACCCCCCCTGCAGCCTCTCGCATGGCCGTCCCACCCCTGGGAGCATATCCAACTGGACATCTGTGGCGAGATCCATGGACACGCAGTCCCTCACCATCAGCGCTTCCTGGTGGTGGTGTATGACCTCCACTCTAAGTGGCCAGAAGTGGTTCCTGTCGGAACTGTCACAGCACAGGCCATCGTGGACATCCTAGACAGCCTGTTCACAAGGTGGGGCCTACCCCTCACCCTTACCACGGACAATGGGCCCCAGCTAACCTCTGCCGAGTTCTCCTCATATCTCAGCAACAAGGGAATCAAACACATCCGCACGGCCTACTACAACCCACAAGCTAATGGAGGGGTGGAACGCTTCAACCAAACGCTGAAGAACGGCATCAGAGCGCACCTGGTCCAGGGGTGCACGTTCCAAACTGCTTTGAATCAAACGCTAATGCACTACAGAGCAAGCAAACACACAACAACACAGGTCTCCCCGGCATCCCTCATGCTAGGTCGTGAGATGGAACTGCCACTGGACAGACTCAGAACACAGAGAGTAGCAGAACCGGCGACTAGGCGCACCCAAGAACAGCAGGCAGTGACCAGACACCAAAGAGCAATGAAACAGCGTTTTGACAAGGCACACAGGGTGAAGAAGTCGATCATCCAAGTGTCAGACTGGGTCCGAGCCCGACAGCCTCAGCGGTGCAACAAAATGGCCTCATTCTGGTCGGACCCCTTGCAGGTCAGTCGACAACTGGGGCCCGCCACATTCATGATGAGCAATGGATCACGCTGGCACGCCAGCCGCCTCAGAAAAGTCCTGCCCCTCAAGGAACACGAAGGCACACAAAACAGACATGCAGGCCAGAGACGCCACCGGATGGACCTCCTCCACCACTACCACCCGAGCCCCAGCCTCTGTGGGCTCCCCAAGGGCCAGAGCCACAAGCGGTGGCGGTTGAAGAAAGGCCTATGCGGGCACGAACTCGCCCTGCTTATCTGGGGGACTACTTAACCTCTTTTCATTCTTAGGCTCCGTTAGGTGTCTTAGTCAACCTCCAGGTTAATGGACTGAACTGGCTAGTTTGGAGAGTCCATCCGTTTAAGGGTTAATGTTTATTTCTTACAGGTATCACTCTAGGTTCTTGCCCTATGGACATTTTATATATGGTACCAGTCCCTGGTTTTGGAAAGGGGGGTGAAATGTTATGTATGGTACGACGTGCTGTACGTCGTACTGTACGTTGTTATGGTTTACGACAGTGTGCTGCTTTACGGATGAATGGGTTGTCAGAATGTGTGGCACATGTCATTAAACGACAGAGTGATGTACAATGTGAAACTGTGCAGATGTCCGTTCTTCTACAGCTAGGCTAGATATAACAACATCCAAGTGTCTAGATGTGCCAAGCTTATAGAGACATACCCCAAGAGACTTGCAGCTGTAATAGTTGCAAAAGGTGGCTCTACAAAGTATTGACTTTGGGGGGGTGAATAGTTATGCACGCTCAAGTTTTCTGTTTTTTTTGTCTTATTTCTTGTTTGTTTCACAATAAAAAATATTTTGCATCTTCAAAGTGGTAGGCATGTTGTGTAAATCAAATGATACAAAAAATCTATTTTAATTCCTGGTTGTAAGGAAACAAAATAGGGAAAATGCCAAGGAGGGTGAATACTTTCTCAAGCCACTGTAAGTGTGTCAGGACAGGGATTATTTTTTCAGACTAATGTGTGTGATTCAAAAGTTCAGTTGTCTGACAGACTTGTCTTAAAAGCAGTGGTTTTGTTTCCTGGCAATCACAAGCTGCAAAAAAACACTCAAACTGGACAGTTTCATCTCCATCTCTTCATTCAAAGACTCAATCATGGACACTCTTACTGACAGTTGTGGCTGCTTCGCGTGACGTATTGTTGTCTCTACCTTCTTGCCATTTGTGCTGTTGTCTGTGACCAATAATTTTTCTACCATGTCTTGTGCTGCTGCCATGTTGTGTTGCTACCATGTTGTTTTCATGTTGGGTTGCTACCTTGTGTGTTGTCGTGTGTTGCTGCCATGCTTTTTTTTTTTTTGCCCAGCCCCCGTCCCCGCAGGCCTTTTGCCTTTTGGTAGGCCGTCATTGTATATAAGAATTTGTTCTTATCTAACTTGCCTAGTTAAATAAAGGTTAAATAAATAAAATATTTTTTTTAAATCACAGTGGTGTGAAGTCTTAGAACTGTCACAACATTATCTAGTTTTCCCTTCATATTTAATCTGAAAATGAACACCACTAAGGTGCACATTTAAGGTTACAGTTAAGTATATAATTCATGAATGTGTTATGCTTTATGTATCATTTTATGTACAGTGCCTTCAGAAAGTATTCACACCCTTGACCTTTTCCACATTTTGTTGTGTTACAAAGTGGGGTTAAAATGGATTTAATTGTAATTTTCTTGTCAGCAATCTACACAAAATAATGTCAAAGTGGAAGAAAACTAATGAAATATAAAACAGAGATGGGGTAGTCATTAAAAAATAATGTTAACCACTATTATTGCACACAGAGTGAGTCCATGCAACTTCTAATGTGATTTGTTAAGCACATTTTTACTACTGAACTTATTTAGACTTGCCATAAGAAAGGGGTTGAATACTTTTTGACTCAAGACATTTCAGCTTTTCCTTTTTAATTAATTTGCAACAATTTCTAAACACAAAATTCCACTTTGACATTATAGGGTATTACAGTATGTGTAGATCAGTGACACACAATCTAAATTTAATCAATTTCATATTCAGGCTGTCACACAACAAAATGTGGAAAACATCAAGGGGTGTGAATACTTTCTGACGGCACTGTATACTTCCTGACGGCACTGTACTTTCAAAATACAGAAATCATCCCAGTATGATGCATTCTGAAAGCGAAACATTTTGGGACTATGTCAACAGTGGACTAATGAAACAAATACAAAAATATCGTTTTTGGGTGGAATTGTCCTTTAAGTGTCACCCATTAAAATAATTTCCCACCTAATTTTCTCAATTCATTTCATTTTCAATTCACAACAATTATTTTAATATGAATATGGGATGCATTGGATTTTTCTAATTTACAACATCTATTGGCAAACCACTAGTCCACAAAGCCAGCGCTGTAGAAAAATTGAAAGAGGTCTCTCTTTCTCACATAATTTCCCTGGTTAACTGAAGTCTTTGGCACTCGATCTCAACTCCAGCAAAATGATTTTAATTGATGTGACTAATGTAAAACAAGACCAACTGTCAGATGTAAAGCCAGTCACTGGTGGATGGTGGTGCACTTTTTTGCGGCCTCCATTTACACAGCATAATGATGCATAGCCATCAAACTTAAGCCCAGTCTAGTGCTAACATATGGAAAATGTTTCAGTTGCAGAGCAGGAAATTATGCAGTCCACTAGTTCGCTATCTACCGTGCCATCTCAGCGGCACGTTTCTCTCTCCCTGAAGGAGAAATTACATGTTTATGAGTTATCCCCCAGATGCAAGCCTGCACCTTGTAATACATACTAGTCTTTTTTTCTAGTTGAATGGTCCACTGAAGGAAATCTGTAATGAATATGGTTGAATAAATTGATTCAAAAATTACAATCAGTGCAACTCTTCAGACGTTGTTATTGATCAGTGCAACTCTTCAGACGTTTTTTCTCTATTCATTTTGGTTGTGTAAATGCATCAGTTGTCATCCATTCTTGCTGATTACTCAAATAAGAGGATACCGTTACTTTAAGAGTTATAATTAAGCCTTCTTATATCTGAGTTCAAGGACATCTACACTTTTCTGTTATACAGTGGGGAAAAAAAGTATTTAGTCAGCCACCAATTGTGCAAGTTCTCCCACTTAAAAAGATGAGAGAGGCCTGTCATTTTCATCATAGGTACACGTCAACTATGACAGATAAAATGAGAATTTTTTTCCAGAAAATCACATTGTAGGATTTTTAATGAATTTATTTGCAAATTATGGTGGAAAATAAGTATTTGGTCACCTACAAACAAGCAAGATTTCTGGCTCTCACAGACCTGTAACTTCTTTTTTAAGAGGCTCCTCTGTCCTCCACTCGTTACCTGTATTAATGGCACCTGTTTGAACTTGTTATCAGTATAAAAGACACCTGTCCACAACCTCAAACAGTCACACTCCAAACTCCACTATGGCCAAGACCAAAGAGCTGTCAAAGGACACCAGATTGTAGACCTGCACCAGGCAGGGAAGACTGAATCTGCAATAGGTAAGCAGCTTGGTTTGAAGAAATCAACTGTGGGAGCAATTATTAGGAAATGGAAGACATACAAGACCACTGATAATCTCCCTCGATCTGGGGCTCCACGCAAGATCTCACCCCCGTGGGGTCAAAATGATCACAAGAACGGTGAGCAATAATCCCAGAACCACACGGGGGGACCTAGTGAATGACCTGCAGAGAGATGGGACCAAAGTAACAAAGCCTACCATCAGTAACACACTACGCCGCCAGGGACTCAAATCATGCAGTGCCAGACGTGTCCCCCTGCTTAAGCCAGTACATGTCCAGGCCCGTCTGAAGTTTGCTAGAGTGCATTTGGATGATCCAGAAGAGGATTGGGAGAATGTCATATGGTCAGATGAAACCAAAATATAACTTTTTGGTAAAAACTCAACTCGTCGTGTTTGGAGGACAAAGAATGCTGAGTTGCATCCAAAGAACACCATACCTACTGTGAAGCATGGGGGTGGAAACATCATGCTTTGGGGCTGTTTTTCTGCAAAGGGACCAGGACGACTGGTCCGTGTAAAGAAAAGAATGAATGGGGCCATGTATCGTGAGATTTTGAGTGAAAACCTCCTTCCATCAGCAAGGGCATTGAAGATGAAACGTGGCTGGGTCTTTCAGCATGACAATGATCCCAAACACACCACCCGGGCAACGAAGGAGTGGCTTCGTAAGAAGCATTTCAAGGTCCTGGAGTGGCCTAGTCAGTCTCCAGATCTCAACCCCATAAAAAATCTTTGGAGGGAGTTGAAAGTCCGTGTTGCCCAGCGACAGCCCCAAAACATCACTGCTCTAGAGGAGATCTGCATGGAGGAATGGGCCAAAATACCAGCAACAGTGTGTGAAAACCTTGTGAAGACTTACAGAAAACGTTTGACCTGTGTCATTGCCAACAAAGGGTATATAACAAAGTATTGAGAAACTTTTGTTATTGACCAAATACTTATTTTCCACCATAATTTGCAAATAAATTCATTACAAATCCTACAATGTGATTTTCTGGAATTTTTTTCACTCATTTTGTCTGTCATAGTTGACGTGTACCTATGATGAAAATTACAGGCCTCTCTCATATTTTTAAGTGGGAGAACTTGCACAATTGGTGGCTGACTAAATACTTTTTTTCCCCACTGTACAACAGTCTTTAGTTGTGGCAGGTATAAACCGCTTTACATCCACAGGTTAAGCTACTTCTTAAGGAAATTTTAAGTATTCGAACAGAAGGCCAAAGATGCAAAGAATATTCCCCCAGTGTGTGAATGCTAAGGGATGATCTTTACCATGTCTATGCACAACCCTTACATAAGGTAAACTCTGAGTAGTTTATAAGGCGACCTATTATCTTTAACCTCGATCCTCTTACCACTGTTCCATTGCAGTGTGACTCGTCTAAAAGGACCAATGTTCAACCCTGTGCTAAAATATCTATTACATCTATAAGAGGATGTGATCAGCTGGCACCCGTGAATAGCCAAGCCTTTTTAGGAAGAAGAAATAACCTGTAATAATTTGCCCCTCCAGTAGTGAGGAGATACTGCAGCAGTGTCCCACTATTTGTCACTGTCAGCCTCAAGACTGAGGATATGAGAAGAAAAAAAGCGTCTTGAAGAAAACGCTGAAGTATGTGATTAAGAATAATGACTAAAAGATTGCATAAAACTTTCTCCCAAATCACATATCAACTCCATGCCTGGCATTATCCCTCAAGCAGCTCATCAGTCCTGGACAAAGTCTCAGTCTCTCGCTCGGTCCAATGGCTTCCACAGGAGCCTCTGTAGCTCTCTGTTACTGTAGCTGGTGGAGACTTTAGAAGCAGCTTGCTCCGGCATGAACGAGAGCTTCAACAGAGTAACCTTCCGTCCCTCTCTGATATTCCGCAGTACTGACAAACGCAGCCAGTCCCTGCCATTATCTTCAAAACCACTGTTTGAAGATAGTTTCTATCTGAACAGCGCAAAACATTAAATGCATACCAATGGGAGTGGTTTCATTTTGTTTGTTCTGTGCAATTGCTGAGTTGCTACAGTACATGGACAAATAATGCAGCTGAGCCATATATAGCATATGTTACAATGTAGTCAGAAAAAAACTATTTAATTAGATTCCTGTCTTCTAGGGAATATATTTATTTTATGCACATTTGAGCTCCAGAAGTTAAAATATCATTAAGATTTATCTCCCAGGCACCTGCCTTCTGTGGCATTTGTCTTGGCCATGACAAAAAAAGTTTGATAAGGGACAGTTAGAAATTTACACGGGTGAGGTATTGCAAAAAAATGTTTTGTTGCTTTGGGGAGGGTTGTGTGTTTTTTTATTGGGCACACAGATCCCTTTTGCAGGTTTTACTATATAATTTCTTCCATCCTAGCCAAAATCATGTTTTGGTACTTCCCTTATGCACTACGCTTTTCCACATGCTAACTATTACTATACCACAGGTCAATATGGTCTACCAGTCTAACTGTCTATCCTGCCCTCTATCCACCATTCATATTGACAATAGTGTTAGGTGGATCGTTTGTCCAGATCCGCAATAGGCTAACTAGCAGTCACACCACACATAAAATAATTCAAAGCTGCACCAATTTTCAATATGACTCCACAAGAACAAATAGGAATAGCTGATAGGCAGCGGAGAGGCCAGGTGCTGTCATTGCGCAAGAAAGAACAGTGGGACAAAACGCTCCCTATTGATCTTGTTTAGGGACAATACAATTATCCTACCTAGACTGAGTCCCCTCCTGTACTCCCTGTTCACCCATGACTGCATGGCCAGGCACGACTCCAAAACCATCATTAAGTTTGCCGATGACACAACAGTGGTAGGCCTGATCACTGACAATGATGAGACAGCCTATAGGGAGGAGGTCAGAGACCTGGCCGTGTAGTGCCAGGATAACAACCTCTCCCTCAACGTGATCAAGACAAAGGAGATGATTGTGGACTACAGCAAAAAAAAGAGGACCGAGCACGCCTCCATTCTCATCGACGGGGCTGTAATGGAACAGGTTGAGAGCTTCAAGTTCCTTGGTGTCCACATCACCAACAAACTATCATGGTCCAAACACACCAAGACAGTCGTGAAGAGGGCACGACAGCTTCTACCCCCAAGCCATAAAACTCCTGAACAGCTAATCATGGCTACCCAGACTATTTGCATTGCACCCCTCTTTTACGCTGCTGCTAGTCTGTTTATTATTTATGCATAGTCACTTTAACTCTACCCACATGTACATATTACCTCAATTACCTCGACTAACCGTTGCCCCCGCACATTGACTCTGTACCGGTACCCCCTGTATATAGCCTCCCTACTGTTATTTTATTTTACTGCTGCGCTTTAATTATTTGCAATTCTTTATTTTTTACTTATCCATTTTTTACTTAACACTATTTTTTTCTTAAAAACTGCATTGTTGGTTAAGGGCTTGTAAGTAAACATTTCACTGTAATGTCTACACCTGTTGTATTCGGCGCATGTGGCAAATAACATTTGATTTGATTTGATTAAATCATAAAATGATTTTGTCAGATAGCTCTGCAGCATACTTAGGCAGGCTAGCCTAGCTAAATAGGATAACTAAAGACACTACTGTTTGGAGAGTACAGAGATAACGGTGTCTGGCTAGCTAGCTGCTACAGCCTGAGCAGATTTGAAATGATGACTTTAAGGAATGAAAAATAATAAAGTCATCAAATAAAAACTAAGTAAAATACACAACTGAAATATTTTATTATTTCATAGTAATTTCCTTTTTTTAAATGTCTAGCCAATGTGGACCTGACAGAGACAATGGAACATTTTTTATGTTTTGGCAATTGAATGTTCACTATTTTTGGCTTTGAAATTTCCATTAAAAAGTTCTAAAATCATTTTAATGTCATTATTTCAGTATGCATTTAATGTAAAAAAAGTAACAAATTATAGAAAACCGTGATTATTTTTTAAATAATCTAACCAAAACCGAACCGACTTCAAAAAGCACTAATCGCTCAGCACTAATGACCGCTAATGTTCATGGCATAGTAAATTAGAGAGAGTAATATTGAAAGCCCCCCTTATCACAGTGTCACTAACGTTGCTTTCAGGGGGTCACTTGTCTTGATCTGGGAGAGTGGCGCGGGACTCGTGTCATCAGGCTCTCAGCTGTTCACCATCTCTGCCTCATTGCAGGCAATTCCCTTCCCCTCTCACACTCCCTTACTCCCAACTCCTGCCAAACCTGTCAGCCGGGAGGGATGTCACACGATTTCAACGAGTGTGAGAGCAGGACATAATATCTGTCAAATTCATCTTCTTCCTCACTTGCCTTCACTCCCGCAATGCATCCCCTCAACAGCTCTTTCCGAGCCTCCTCCAATCCGTCCATCACACTTTTCTCTGTTTTGTTTTTTTTTCACACCAGAGGAAATGTCTAAATCCTCCTTGTGTTCTTGTTTGTCCTGCTTGCTGTCCATCATGCTGTAGTGTAGTGGACCAAATGTTCATGTGTAATTGTGTTTGTTTTAGAAATGCCAAAAGCAAAATGTCATTTTTATATGCATTGTCTTAGCCAGGTTTGATAACTAGGTCTGATTGTTATTGGCATAGTCATAACTAAAATCTTTAAAATGGCAGCCTTTGGTGCAATGAGGATAAGCATTACCCATAAACCCACAATACACTTTCCGTGTTTTAGTGTATTGTATACTCGAATACATTGTCACTGTGTTGTAGCCCAATTGAAATATAGAGACAATGGGTTTGTTGCAGGAAAAAAAATCAAAAAATGAAATTAAACTCAATGAAAATGAAGACTAAATCAAATGAGAATAGGCTAGCCCCATACCAATTTGTACTGTTAATTTCAACATGCCCTCTTTTCCTCTCCATCTCCCTCCTTCTCTGGCTCTCTCAACAGGCATTGTACTTATTGACTTGAATCAGCAGTTTGACAATTGTAGCAGAAACTGGACATCTTCCTAAAAGTTCAATGAGTGTTATTGTATTCCGATTACTTTCCCTGCAGATGAGTTTCTTAGGAAACAAATAGTTTCAAGACTGTTTTAAAGTCAGAGTAATCCCTAAAAAACTGTCAAAATAGAAAATAATTGCTTTCTGCTCATCTTCTCTGAGCAGTTTATTCTCCTGCTTCTTCTTCTTCTTCTTCTTCTTCTTCTTCTTCTTCTTCTTCTTCTTCTTCTTCTTCTTCTTCTTCTTCTTCTTCTTCTTCTTCTTCTTCTTCTTCTTCTTCTTCTTCGTCTTCTTCTCTAAAATCAACTGTTTTTGAAGGTGTCTCTTTTGAACAGCCACTTTTCTTGAACTGAACTTGTATTTACCCCTTGGAATCCATGTGTGTAGTCAAGGACAGAAAGGGAGTGGAGAAGATTTAAATGTTATGTAAAAATTGGGTGAGTGAGTGTATAAAAACAAAATGATGGATGGCGGGCAGCTATGATGTTTAGTTTGCATGGGGAAATTGCAGCTGGTATCGTCACATGATCTTTACTGAGGAATTGGTAACCATTGGTACCTATAAGTAATTATTTCAAATAACAAAAACAAAATTGGCTAGTACTAGCTACATTGCAACAAATGGTACTCCTTTGAGTGAATTCCCCAAAAAGGTACTAAATAGGTAATAACTATGTAATTACAATTTTACCAAGTATTGCAATTATTTGTGGTTAAACTGTACTTACGTCAGAAACCTACCCTAAGTGGGTAAAAAAAAGTATTGATTGGGTTAAAATAAGTTTTAAGCTTAATAAACAGCATGGACACAGACGCTTCTGTTCTGTTGCATGGTATGTTGGTTTTGCAAACACATCAGAGTTATGAATTGCACATTTCACTGTGGGGGAGGGGGTAGCGGGAATAAACATCGTTCTATGTGCTGCTGGATCAGTCTCGGAGACACTTTTCAGTCTATCGAGGTGTCAAGGCACACAACACTGCTGGCATAATTGACTGGAAAGATTACATTTTATATCATGCTGCAGACAAGCAGCTGGAACCACTTGTGAAGTCTAACGTGTCTTGGACAAGTTCATTTCACATTATATTACAGGGACTCCTCGATGCACACTCAACATATAGCCTATATTCTGATGCAAGGTCCCCATTTATCTCTGAGCTCTATTATCTGCATAGCAATTGACAGTGTTTTGCCCAATACCACAAATCCCACAGAGTTGTAAATCTAGCGCTATAAGTAGATACTATGTGGAGGGTACGTGCACATCGCTTGAGGTATCTCTGCTGGCTCCCAGAGAAACGTGTAGGGTGCGTGTGTGTGTGTGTGTGTGTGTGTGTGTGTGTGTGTGTGTGTGTGTGTGTGTGTGTGTGTGTGTGTGTGTGTGTGTGTGTGTGTGTGTGTGTGTGTGTGTGTGTGTGTGTGTGTGTGTGCGCGTGCATGTGTGTGAGTGTATATGGACATGACATTGTGGCCCAGCATGGAGATGCAGGAACAAAGAGAAGGTAGCGGGCAGATGTTATCAGAACCTCCAGGGAGAAACCATGGAAAAGAAAATTCCTTATATCTACTGTCAGTCCTACCTTTGGTGATTGTGATAGATTGGGCGGACAGGAGAAGAATACTGGAACAGTTTGTAGGGTGAATACGATCAATCTCTCTCTCCGTCTCTCTCCCTCCCTCTCCATCTTCTGAGAAAAGGTACATTCAGTGTGTGTATACAGTGGGGGAAAAAAGTATTTAGTCAGCCACCAATTGTGCAAGTTCTCCCACTTAAAAAGATGAGAGAGGCCTTTAATTTTCATCATAGGTACAAGTCAACTATGACAGACAAATTGAGAAAAAAAATCCAGAAAATCACATTGTAGGATTTTTAATGAATTTATTTGTAAATTATGGTGGAAAATAAGTATTTGGTCACCTACAAACAAGCAAGATTTCTGGCTCTCACAGACCTGTAACTTCTTATTTAAGAGGCTCCTCTGTCCTCCACTCGTTACCTGTATTAATGGCACCTGTTTGAACTTGTTATCAGTATAAAAGACACCTGTCCACAACCTCAAACAGTCAAACTCCAAACTCCACTATGGCCAAGACCAAAGAGCTGTCAAAGGACACCAGAAACAAAATTGTAGACCTGCACCAGGCAGGGAAGACTGAATCTGCAATAGGTAAGCAGCTTGGTTTTAAGAAATCAACTGTGGGAGCAATTATTAGGAAATGGAAGACATACAAGACCACTGATAATCTCCCTCGATCTGGGGCTCCACGCAAGATCTCACCCCGTGGGGTCAAAATGATCACAAGAACAGTGAGCAAAAATCCCAGAACCATACGGGGGGACCTAGTGAATGACCTGCAGAGAGCTGGGACCAAAGTAACAAAGCCTACCATCAGTAACACACTACGCCGCCAGGGACTCAAATCCTGCAGTGCAAGATGTGTCCCCCTGCTTAAGCCAGTACATGTCCAGGCCCGTCTGAAGTTTGCTAGAGTGCATTTGGATGATCCAGAAGACGATTGGGAGAATGTCATATGGTCAGATGAAACCAAAATATAACTTTTTGGTAAAAACTCAACTCGTCGTGTTTGGAGGACAAAGAATGCTGAGTTGCATCCAAAGAACACCATACCTACTGTGAAGCATGGGGGTGGAAACATCATGCTTTGGGGCTGTTTTTCTGCAAAGGGACCAGGACGACTGATCCGTGTAAAGGAAAGAATGAATGGGGCCATGTATCGTGAGATTTTGAGTGAAAACCTCCTTCCATCAGCAAGGGCATTGAAGATGAAACGTGGCTGGGTCTTTCAGCATGACAATAATCCCAAACACACCGCCCGGGCAACAAAGGAGTGGCTTCGTAAGAAGCATTTCAGGGTCCTGGATTGGCCAAGCCAGTCTCCAGATCTCAACCCCCATAGAAAATCTTTGGAGGGAGTTGAAAGTCCGTGTTGCCCAGCGACAGCCCCAAAACATCACTGCTCTAGAGGAGATCTGCATGGAGGAATGGGCCAAAATACCAGCAACAGTGTGTGAAAACCTTGTGAAGACTTACAGAAAACGTTTGCCCTGTGTCATTGCCAACAAAGGGTATATAACAAAGTATTGAGAAACTTTTGTTTTTGACCAAATACTTATTTTCCACCATAATTTGCAAATAAATTCATTAAAAATCCTACATTGTGATTTTCTGAATTTTTTTTTCTAATTTTGTCTGTCATAGTTGACGTGTACCTATGATGAAAATTACAGGCCTCTCTCATCTTTTTCAGTGGGAGAACTTGCACAATTGGTGGCTGACTAAATACTTTTTTGCCCATCTGTATACTGTGAGCAACTGTTGATTGTTTTCATTTAATCTACTTTGATTGCGCACAAAGATTCTGGGGCAATTGTGCCATTGTATTAGGTACAGCATTTAAACACAAACAAACAAGTGTTTAAGGGCTATATTCAATTTGTATCACTGAAGCATTACAGATTGCGCAATATACATTTAAAGAGGAACTGACAGTTTTAGTAGCATTAAATATGATAAAAATATGATCAAATACACCCTCAGGAAGAATATATACACTACCGTTCAAAAGCTTGGGGTCACTTAGAAATGTCCTTGTTTTTTCGAAAAGAAAAGCCATTTTTTTGTCCATTAAAATAACATCAAATTGATCAGAAATACAGTGTAGACATTGTTAATGTTGTAAATGGATATTGTAGCTGGAAACGGCTGATTGTTAATGGAATATCTACATGGGCGTACAGAGGCCCATTATCAGCAACCATCAGTCCTGTGTTCCAATGGCACGTTGTGTTTGCTAATCCAAGTTTATCATTTTAAAAGGCTAATTGATCATTAGAAAACCCTTTTGTAATTATGTTAGCACAGCTGAAAACTGTTGTGCTGATTAAAGAAGCAATAAAACTTGCCTTCTTGACACTAGTTGAGTATCTGGAGCATCAGCAATTGTGAGTTTGATTACAGAATCAAAATGGCCAGAAACAAATACATTTCTTCTGAAACTCGTCAGTCTATTCTTGTTCTGAGAAATGAAGGCTATTCCATGCAGGAAATTGACAAGAAACTGAAGATCTCGTACAACGCTGTGTACTACTCCCTTCACAGAACAGTGCAAACTGGCTCTAACCAGAATAGAAAGAGGAGTGGGAGGCCCCGGTACACAACTGAGCAAGAGGACAAATACATTAGAGTGTCTAGTTTGAGAAACAGGCGCCTCACAGGTCCTCAACTGGCAGCTTCATTAAATAGTACCCACAAAACACCAGTCTCAATGTCAACAGTGAAGAGGCGACTCTGGGATGTTGACCTTCTAGGCAGAGTTGCAAAGAAAAAGCCATATCTCAGACCGGCCAATAAAAAGAAAAGATTAAGATGGGCTGTCTGAGATATGGCTTTTTCTTTGCAACTGCCTAGAAGGTCTGCATCCCGGAGTCGCCTCTTCACTGTTGACGTTGAGACTGGTGTTTTGTGTCTATTTAATGAGGACCTGTGAGGAGCCTTTTTCTCAAACTAGACACTCTAATGTATTTGTCCTCTTGCTCAGTTGTGCACCGTGGCCTCACACTCCACTTTCTATTCTGGTTAGAGCCAGTTTGAGCTGTTTTGTGAAGGGAGTAGTACAAAGCGTTGTACGAGATCTTCAGTTTCTTGGCAATTTCTCGCATGGAATAGCCTTCATTTCTCAGAACAAGAATATAATAAATTTGATGTTATTTTAATGGACAAAAAAATGGCTTTTCTTTCGAAAACAAGGACATTTCTAAGTGACCCCAAACTTTTGAACGGTAGTGTATATATATATTTTTTTACATTTTCCCCTTGACTTATTCCACATTTTGTTGTGTTACAGCATTAATTCAAAATGGATTACATATTTTTTTTCTCACCCATCTACACACAATACCCAATAATGACAAAGTGAAAACATGTTTTTAAGAAATATTTGCAAATGTATTGAAAATAAAATACAGAAATATATAATTTACATAAGTATTCACATCCCTGAGTCAAAACATGTTAGATTCACCTTTGGCAGCAATTACAGCTGTGAGTCTTTCTGGGTTAGTCTCTAAGAGCTTTGCACACCTGGATTGTACAATATTTGCACATTATTATTTAAATAATTATTACAATTCTGTCAAGTTGGTTGCTGATCATTGATAGACAACCATTTTCAAGTCTTGCCGTAGATTTTCTAGCCGATTAGTCAAAACTGTAACTAGGCCACTCAGGAACATTCAATTTCGTCTTGGTAAGCAACTCCAGTGTATATTTGACCTTGTGTTTTATGTTATTGTCCTTCTGAAAGGTGAATTTGTCTCCCAGTGTCTGTTGGAAAGCAGACTGAACCAAGTGGTTTAATGTGATTTTGCCTGTGCTTAGCTCTATTATGTTTATTTTTATCCTATAAAACTCCCTAGTCCTTGCCGATGACAAGCAAGCCCATGTTTTGGAATATTTGTATGATGTACAGGCTTCCTTCTTTTCACTCTGTCATGTAGGTTAGTATTGTGGAATAACTACGTTGTTGATCCATCCTCAGTTTTTTCCTATCACGGCCATTAAACTCTGTAACTGTTTTAAAGTCACCATTGGCTTCATGGTGAAATCCCTGAGCAGTTTCCTTCCTCTCCGGCAACTGAGTTAGGAAGGACGCCTGTATCTTTGTAGTGACTGGGTGTATTGATACACCATCCAAAGTGTAATTAATAAATTCACCATGCTCAAAGGGAATTTCAATTTCTGCCTTTTTAAAATGTTTTACCCATCTAAAAATAGGAACCCTTCTTTGCGAGGCATTGTTCTTTGTGATTGACTCTGTCTTTGTAATTCACTGCTTAACTGAGGGACCTTACAGATAATTAATTGTATGTGTTGGGTACATAGATGAGGTAGTCATTCAAAGATCACGTTAACCCCCTAAGGTCGATGTTCGAGCCCCCGGTGAAATCTAATCAGCATAATAAAAAAATCCCCATCAAAATCGGTCAGTTTAAGCTAGAGAAATCCGTTTTTTTGCATTGGCTGCGGCTCAATCCCCCACATCCGCCTATGTCGTACATCCACATCTGCGGTGAAAGTTGACAGAGCTAGAGCGGACCATGAGACATCCCAGAAATTGGTCTTAGAAAAATCGTCTGCACGGTTTGGCCTATAAACTATTATGACCCCTTTATGGAAAGATGAGACTCTTTGCTTTATGACCCCCACAAGAGTCTTGGGACAAGAGTCTTGGGCACACTATTATGACCCATCTGTGCAAAGGTGAAACTCTCACGAACACGTACATGATGGTTGTTTTGCTCTAGGACACCCACATGCCTCACAAGCATCGTCTGAAGGTCCCCTCGTACCAGTTGATAAAAATGAATGAAAGTACAGTATGTAAGGAGACTGTTTAGTGGCAAAAAATAAGGGGTTAAATACATGTTAAAATATATATATATATACACAAATGTTTCCTGATCTTTCTTCTATCTCTCAGATATAGGACAGACACTTCAGAACAAACTTCCTTTAGACTTTTTGGGGGGGCTATCTGTTGTTCCATGTAGTGAATCTGTTATTCAATGCATTTGTAAGGCAAAAAATACTTTTTCATCAAACTTTTTTTTATATATTGTTTTTATACTTCAAGGGGTCATAAAATTCCAAATCAAATAGCTAAATGATCCTTGGTATGACCTTCTTAAAGCAATTATATATAGCTTAGTAGAACCCCCCCTCAGGGCTTAGACTTTTATGGGTTAAACACTATTATTGCACACAGAGTGAGTCCATGCAACTTATTATGTGACTTGTTAAGCACATTTTTACTCCTGAACTTATTTAGGCTTGCCATAACAAATGGGTAGAATACTTATTGACACAAGCTTTTCATTTTTCATTCATTTGTAAACATAAACAAAAAACAGTATTCCACTTTTCCATGATGGGGTGTTGTTTGTAGGCAAGTGACACAAAATCTGAATTTAATCCATTTTAGATTCAGGCTGTAACACAACAACGTTTTGAAAGGGGTGTGAATACTTTCTGAAGTCAATGTAGATATGGTCATTTTTCACATTTTCATACTTTAATAGAATATTTGGGAATGATTTAGAGTCAGGTATTTCCGAAAATTCTATAGCAATACAGAGAGGGAAAGTGACCGTGCATTTGGGGAATTAATAGACACTGCAGAAAATACCAATAATAAAAACTTGTCAGTCTTGTCCAAGGCCGGACTCTGCACAGACCAGTGCCCCATAACCAATCAGAAATGCAATAGGCTTATACACAAATAGGCCACTGCCATGTATGGGCCTGTGCCATTCACTTTGAAATGGACTGTGTGTTTACAGGCAGCAGCAATAGCACAATCATTATGAAAGCATTCGCAAAAGCCACAAAATAACGTTACAGCTGAACGATTTTCTATAAATAGCATGTGAATCATCTTACATTTGTGAACTTTACAATCGTAATTGATCAAACAACCAACAGGTAGGCTATCACTCCCTCAGTTTCCTATGCACATCAACAATAACAAGAGCGATTGAAACTAAAACAGTGCATCACTCGACTTTCTGGATGCAGCAAACAATGTACCAGCTGTAATTTACAACCTGGTATAGTAATATTTACTACCAAGTAATGTATAGGTGAATTGTAATTACTCATGCATTGGCTGCATTAATCTATTCTGCCAACAATGCCTTACTCTACGTAATGGAATTTTTTGTAAAATAGGACGTATTTGTAAACTTCTTATGAAGTTGGTTTTGTAGCATAAACTGTGAATGTTATGTTTTTGACTGATATTATGATTTTCTGCAAAGTAGTTCAATCGCTGTCAGTTCTAACTGAAGAGGTCATTTCGATTGAGCCAACATATGCAGCGTTAACCGTGAATGCAGTCTCAGCTAACGTGGGAACATTGCCTTTAAATTTCAATCTCACTGTAACACTGAGCTTCCGTGATACGGATTGAATAGAGCCCAAATGTGTGTCTGATTTTTGGTCGGGATTTGTGTGTGGCAGTGCGTGAGCCCTTTCCTTAAACCGGGGCCTGTCAAGGGAGCCTGGACTCCCAGCCGCTTCTCACATCAGCAGCCGAGCAAAATTAGCTGATGATTGACCCCACTCTAGCGGGAGTGGTGGAGTTTTTTTCTAAATGGTTATTATATTGAAATAGAGGAACAGCCATTGTAATCCCTGTGCAACACTTGCCGACAAGAAAGAAAAGTCAAGCGCTGTATTTGTCTGGATGCCATGCTTATCTTCCACAGTCCCAACAGGCTTTGCTTGTGAATGTCTGTAGCTTCAAGCTACAGTAGCTGACTCTGATATTATAGTGCATCTCTGAAGTGAGCATGTGGGGAGACTTTCTTCCATGAATTTGATCAAAGACCCACATTTCCACGTGTCTTTCTATGGCATAGTACCGGCTCCCAGGTGTAGCGTAAATATGCGGTGTATGGTCGCAGCATAGGGGGAACCCCAAAACAAGATTTTTTTGAAAGCCAACAAAAACCTAGGGCCAGCCCCGAGAATACCACCCCACCCTACAAAAGTATCAAGTCATGCCTCATTGCGTGAGATTCTACAGTCTGCTGTGTCCTTATAAGAGTGAGTTATCTCTGATAATCATTCTAATCGGGGTTCAGCTCATGTTACTAGGCCTCCTGCTGGGCCCTAATGCTTAATTACTCTACAGCTTGTCTTCTCGGGATGGGTGCCCCCAGCCTCGCTCAACCAAGCCTCTCTCTCTCTGTCTAATCGTGCACTGCCCCATCATGTACATCAAGTTCAATCACTAATGACGATCACAATATCAAAGAGATTGTGAAGATCTTAATCAAAAAGGATTGTCAGCTCCTCACACACCATAATGTCAGTGAGATCAGATTTTCACCCTGAAGATCATCCAAATTGTTGACCATACACTGTAATATTGGGTAAGGGTAACATTTGGCAAGAACAAATTCAACCGATTGCTGTAGTTATTTATCCTTAATTTATACAGGTAAAATCTCCTGATATTAAAATGTAATTTGCAAGAGAGACCTGCTTATGAGTTACAACTATTAATTTATTAACTGATTTATAAACTGATAAGTAGTCTAATTTACAGACTCTTTATACACAACTATAAAGGGTACTTATGATGGCCTTTCTTTAAATCTTGTTTTTATGCAACTTACTGAAGAATGAGATCAATTGTGCCTTTTTATGCTTGACTGGCAGTTTATCTTTACATTGAATATTGTGTACTGGTGATTTTCTTTTTTTGTTGGTCATTACTGACAAAAACAATGCTTACAGAGATATCACAGAGTGTAAATTCATGATACTTTTCCAATATTTACAATTTGAACTTTTTTTGTTCTGTTTACAGATGTACCATATATCTCAGATTAATTTCTATAAGAAACAATTGACTCTAAAACCTTCTCCTAGGTTGGTCATTACCGAGGTAGCTAGAGTGATTTCATTGCAGAAGATTTAAAAAATGCTCCACTTATAGCCACTTAATTTACATATTGAACTGCTGATGGTTCACAATAACAAATGTGCCCTAGTCATCAGAGCAATACTGCAGGTTGTCTTCCACTGACACTTGGTAGTAGTGCGTCTACAATTATGCATATTGCACTAATGGCAGTTTCTCCTAACTGTCAGGGAGCTGTATATAATGTTTTCTTTGCAGACAGCTTGATTCTAAGTCTATCGCCAGCATGTTTGATTCTGCTGACGTTGTACCCTTGACAACAAAATAGCAATGTATCAGCTGAACATCTTCTAGGACCATCCTTCTAGAGTTATGGAAAGAAGTTCCTTGTGTGTTTTTCAAAAATAAAAGCCTCTGTGTATACCATATGATCTTCTGTAAGAATATCAGAAAATAAATACATTCAATAAGAAAATATATTATGATCACTTGGGGCTGAACCCTAACTTGAGATGTGTATTCGTAAAACATTTTACATATAGGTAGTCCTGTGAATTTAACCACTATCCTGGCATTGCAAGCGCTATGTTCTACCAACTGACCACATGCATTGATGTAGTTTGAAGATTTGCTCACAATTTTGAGTTACGCTTGTAGATCTCAAGTTAGGGTTCAGGCCTGAGCACATACCGAGACCGATATTTGCCTCAACTGAGAAGGTAGCCTACTGTAAGGTGAGTCAGAAGTATTGGGAAATAAGGTGAGTCAAATAACTGCCAGTTTTTGTTCAGCTGGCGTCCAGCAGACTTTCTAAAGAGACTATGTCAGATTCTGCTTTTCCTGGAACTTTGGGGAACATGGCAGACATTAGCACAACAACGTATTTATGAAGATATATATTTAAAGCTGTTTAGTCCATAAGGATTAGAGCAGGACATATTAATGGGGAATGCAACCATTACAACAACAAGCTTATGAAAAATGTGTCATGTTTTGTTTTGTTTAACTCTGTTAACTATGTCAGAAGATAATTTGTGACATCAACAGCCCCAACTTAAATGACTCCAAACAGTTTGTAGTCTCATCCTAAACACGATGCTGTATCACTCACAAACAATAAAAATTATACATTTTTGCAGGAAAAGTGTTAAAATATTTGTTCAACTAATTAATCGTACTGCTGGCCATTTAATGTTGATGTACAGTTTACATACACCTTAGCCAAATAAATTTAAACTCAAATTTTTCACAATTCCTGACATTTAATCCTAGTAAAAATGCACTGTCTTAGGTCAGTTAGGATCAACACTTTATTTTAAGAATGTGAAATGTCAGAATAATAGTAGAGAGAATTATTTATTTCAGCTTTTATTTCTTTCATCACATTCCCAGTAGGTCAGAAGTATACATACACTCAATTAGTATTTGGTAGCATTGCCTTTAAATTCTTTAACTTGGGTCAAACATTTTGGGTAGCCTTCCATAAGCTTCCCACAATAAGTTGGATGAATTTTGGACCATTCCTCCTGACAGAGCTGGTGTAACTGAGTCAGGTTTGTTGGCCTCCTTGCTCGCACACTCTTTTTCAGTTCTGCCCACAAATGTTCTATAGGATTGAGGTCAGGGCTTTGTGATGGCCACTCCAATACCTTGACTTTGTTGTCCTTAAGCCATTTGTCCTTAAGCCACAACTTTGGAAGTATGCTTGGGGTCATTGTCCATTTGGAAGACCCATTTGCGACCAAGCATTAACTTCCTGACTGATGTCTTGAGATGTTGCTTCAATATATCCACATAATTTTCCTTCCTCATGATGCCATCTATTTTGTGAAGTGCACCAGTCCTCCTGCAGCAAAGCACCCCCACAGCATGATGCTGTTACCCCATGCTTCACGGTTGGGATGGTGTTCTTCGGCTTGCAAGCAGCCCCATTTTTCCTCCAAACATAACGATGGTCATTATGGCCAAACAGTTCTATTTTTGTTTCATCAGACCAGAGGACATTTCTCCAAAAGTACGATCTTTGTCCCCATGTGCAGTTGCAAACCGTAGTCTGGCTTTTTTATGGCGGTTTTGGAGCAGTGGCTTCTTCCTTGCCGAGCGGCCTTTCAGGTTATGTCGATATAGGACTAGTTTTACTGTGGATAGATATACTTTTGTACCTGTTTCCTCCAGCATCTTCACAATGTCCTTTGATGTTGTTCTGGGATTGATTTGCACTTTTCGCACCAAAGTACATTAATCTCTAGGAGACAGAATGTGTCTCCTTCCTGAGCAGTATGATGGCTGCATGGTCCCATGGTGTTTATACTTGTGTACTATTGTTTGTACAGATGAACGTGGTACCTTCATGCGTTTGGAAATTGCTCCCAAGGGTGAACCAGACTTGTGGAGGTCCACAAGGTTTTGATTTTCCCATGATGTCAAGCAAAGAGGCACTGAGTTTGAAGGTAGGCCTTGAAATACATCCACAGATACATCTCCAATTGACTCAAATGATATCAATTAGCCTATCAGAAGCTTCTAAAGCCATGACATCATTTTCTGGAACTTTCCAAGCTGTTTAAAGGCACAGTCAACTTAGTGTATGTAAACTTCTGACCCACTGGAATTGTGATACAGTGAATTATAAGTGAAATAATCTGTAAACAATTGTTGGAAAAATTACTTGTGTCATGCCCAAAGTAGATGTCCTAACCGACTTGCCAAAACTATAGTTTGTTAACAAGAAAATTGTGGAGTGGTTGAAAAAATGACTTTTAATGACTCCAACCTAAGTGTATGTAAACTTCCGACTTCAACTGTATGTTAGTGACTGTATGCTTTGCATTTCCTTTTTGGCAAATTTCCATCCTAATGAATTATATCTCTTTAAATAGATAATCAATGACGATAAACAAGTTTAAGTTGTTTTTACATATGATATACATGATTTAGCTAATCAATTGTATTTTTTTCATATTCAGTGTTGTTTGTAGTATTTTTTAAGGTGTTATCAGAATATTACTCAAAGCATTTTGAACATCCCCTCTATTCATGGTCATATCTTAAAAAAATGCCTTTGGGTTTATTGGGTCACCTTCATGCAATCTGTTTATCTGGATTACCCAAATTGACTAACTACTGTAACAGATGCATCATAATTCAAGCAGGGTGTTGGCTACACAATATATATATTCACCAACGCGACATGGCACTTAAACCTCAATCCTCACTGACTATTTCAGCTTTGCTGAATACATCTGTAACTATGGGTAAGATATAGATTTAATACATGTAGAGAATGAAGTGGCCCGACTTTAGAATGCCACTCGCAAGTTCGAGCTGCCATTAATAAGTCAAAGACATAGTGTGTGTCCCAAATGATACCTGATTCCCTATGGACCCTAGTCAAAAGTAGTGTTCTATATAGGGAATAGGGTGCCATTTGGGATCCATACAAAGTCACAAATCCATTCACCCTCCCCACCGCCTCTCCTGCCAATAACAAAGAAATAAACATACTTTTGTTGGACTGTGAAGGAAGGCAAGAATACATGACCACGAGACCATGACTGAGGTTGTATTCTTTTGGTTTTAATCATGTTAACAAGAATTGGTTTGTCAGTTTCTCATGGATTCTGCTGTATGACCGTCCATACAGTATTCCAAGTGGGCTTACCATTAGATACAGTGTGTCCACACTCTACTTAAAATAAAATGTTATTTATTTATTTTGTCTCTCCTTCAGAGTGGGTCTTTGAAATTGAAGTGAGAATTTCAAAAATGTAATGTTTCTCAAAAGTTTTCCACTCCACCATCTGCAGGGCAGATGAATCTTTGTTGATGACTCTTTGCAACTAATCACTTAGTACTTGGATAGAATGAATACAGTAAGTCACACTGCCTGCACTTTTACAGAAAATAAATAACCGAGACCATGTCATTGCCTGGTGCAAGACGATTTTCTCCCAACTGATTGGATTTTGCTCAATCTCTAGAATGTACGTATAAGCACCTCAAACACTTTTAATTTAAGATTAGCTTTACTTTCTCTGACAGTAACTCAGAAAAGTGCTCTCACGCTCGGGGTGGTTTTCTTGCTCGCTTTGTCCTCTTTGCCATCTCTCTCCCCTAATATGTTTTGCTCGTTCAGTACCATCAGTTACATGTCTGCCAATCATCACACGTCGTCAGCTCACTCCCATTGACATCCCACTGTTCTGACCATTGATTGGCAGGTCAAGCATTGAGCACAAGCAGGAAATCAATAACGGTGGTCCTCTAGATGGTACAGGGGGAGTCTTCAAGGAACTGGCCTGCTGGACACTCTGCCAATCACCAACCAGAAAATGTAAGGCCAGCCAGCCATGAACAAAAGCTATCTAAAGGCAGAGACACTAGGTTGGATATTAGATGGATTCATATTTTGAGAAGTTTCAGCTGTCGTAAAAAAAAAAAGAAAAGGAAAAGACACGTTTTTAAAATGTATTTGTCTTACACACATTTGTATTCTAAACCTTGGGGATTCCGTTATATGAAATATATACTCTCTTTGTCTTTGTGTGCAGTTGCACTTGGTGTTCAAGTTTAAGCATGAGAGAGCAAGCTTATTAGCATAAAGTCAACAATTTCCAGGGAATGGAATACGTATGATACATCTACAGTTTACATCCCCATATTCACCCTCTAACCTCTTTAAAATATGTCCTGAAGGGCCCTTGAGGGATAGTGGAGTTATGCTTTGTCCTCATTTCATATGCTTTTCCCATATCTCTCGGACATACTTGAAATTACTGCAGCGAGAGTTGGCACATGTCCAAAACAAACACGCACAACTGAAGCACGTAACATTCGACTGTAGACTCAAAATAAAACTGAAGAGGAAATGGAAAAAGTGAAAATGTACCACTGAAGCCTTGACAGAAATAGTGTTGTAAAAAAATAATGGTTCCAGGTTGGAACCAAAAAAGGTTATTCAGAGCGATGCCATAGGGGAACCATTTTAGGTTCTCTGAAGAACCTTAAATGGGATGGTTCTTTGAAGAACCACAAACACTCAACACCTTATTAGCATATTTCTAAGGGTGCCTTTTAAGTGAATTTTTGAGTTACCAGTATCACCCATGACTGTGTTTGCTAGTGACAGAGACATGGTTGTTGCAATCATTCAATTTCAGTCCTGTGGCATTACCAAGTGACATCCTAAGTGAATGTGTTATCATTCAAATATATTATTTAAGACAATACAATACATATTTCATAAGGCCCTATTTTCAGGGGCTAGTTTTACCCTAATACAGTGGGCTAAAACTCAAGGTTTACAGGTCACATTATGCTGGCTTGAAAAGTGATGTGTAATTCTTATTGGAATCCAGCCAGAGTGGGGATATCCAACATTTTGTATTCACTCGCAATCTGCATTCAGAATGATTGCCAGGGTTGGTAAAACTAAGATATGAGACTCTAGCAGATTAGTAAGAATGTCTCAAACCATGTTCAAGAATGGCCTTCTTCCCTTTATTCAGATTACAACCTCTCACTTTCGGTTATGTAAAAATGAAATTATCTCCAAAATATCGCTATTTTTAAAACAAGCCATAGAAAGTTGGTTGCAATTTCAGTTTAATCCACCAGAAAATACAGAAAAATATTACAACAAATATTATGGTTAAACTCACATATACTAATTGATAAAAAAATATCCAATATTTTTGGAAAACATTTTTAAAAACGGTATAATCTTTGTAAATGATATTTTAAATTGGGCTGGTGGAGTTACAGTGGGGAAAAAAAGTATTTAGTCAGCCACCAATTGTGCAAGTTCTCCCACTTAAAAAGATGAGAGAGGCCTGTAATTTTCATCATAGGTACACGTCAACTATGACAGACAAAATGAGGAAAAAAAATCCAGAAAAAAACATAGTAGGATTTTTAATGAATTTATTTGCAAATTATGGTGGAAAATAAGTATTTGGTCAATAACAAAAGTTTCTCAATACTTTGTTATATACCCTTTGTTGGCAATGACACAGGTCAAACGTTTTCTGTAAGTCTTCACAAGGTTTTCACACACTGTTGCTGGTATTTTGGCCCATTCCTCCATGCAGATCTCCTCTAGAGCAGTGATGTTTTGGGGCTATCGCTGGGCAACACGGACTTTCAACTCCCTCCAAATATTTTCTATGGGGTTGAGATCTGGAGACTCCAGGACCTTGAAATGCTTCTTACGAAGCCACTCCTTCGTTGCCCGGGCGGTGTGTTTGGGATCATTGTCATGCTGAAAGACCCAGCCACGTTTCATCTTCAATGCCCTTGCTGATGGAAGGAGGTTTTCACTCAAAATCTCACGATACATGGCCCCATTCATTCTTTCCTTTACACGGATCAGTCGTCCTGGTCCCTTTGCAGAAAAACAGCCCCAAAGTATGATGTTTTCATTCCCATGCTTCACAGTAGGTATGGTGTTCTTTGGATGCAACTCAGCATTCTTTGTCCTCCAAACACGACGAGTTGAGTTTTTACCAAAAAGTTATATTTTGGTTTCATCTGACCATATGACATTCTCCCAATCTTCTTCTGGATGCACTCTAGCAAACTTCAGACGGGCCTGGACATGTACTGGCTTAAGCAGGGGGACACGTCTAGCACTGCAGGATTTGAGTCCCTGGCGGCGTAGTGTGTTACTGATGGTAGGCTTTGTTACTTTGGTCCCAGCTCTCTGCAGGTCATTCACTAGGTCCCCCCGTGTGGTTCTGGGATTTTTGCTCACCGTTCTTGTGATCATTTTGACCCCACGGGGTGAGATCTTGCGTGGAGCCCCAGATCGAGGGAGATTATCAGTGGTCTTGTATGTCTTCCATTTCCTAATAATTGCTCCCACAGTTGATTTCTTCAAACCAAGCTGCTTACCTATTGCAGATTCAGTCTTCCCAGCCTGGTGCAGGTCTACAATTTTGTTTCTGGTGTCCTTTGACAGCTCTTTGGTCTTGGCCATAGTGGAGTTTGGAGTGTGACTGTTTGAGGTTGTGGACAGGTGTCTTTTATACTGATAACAAGTTCAAACAGGTGCCATTAATACAGGTAATGAGTGGAGGACAGAGGAGCCTCTTAAAGAAGAAGTTACAGGTCTGTGAGAGACAGAAATCTTGCTTGTTTGTAGGTGACCAAATACTTATTTTCCACCATAATTTGCAAATAAATTCATTAAAAATCCTACAATGTGATTTTCTGGATTTTCTTTTCTCAATTTGTCTGTCATAGTTGACGTGTACCTATGATGAAAATTACAGGCCTCTCTCATCTTTTTAAGTGGGAGAACTTGCACAATTGGTGGCTGACTAAATACTTTTTTTCCCCACTGTATGTCACACACGCAGCTAACAAAAATATATGGAAATGTCTGCTCTACTCAAAATTACAAACAACTAATTGAAGAATTACCGCAAAAATGGAAGAGGCAAGTGGAAGGGGGGGGAAAGTCTGTCGGCCCTGCATTAAATATATATTTAGAATTCAAGGCACACTTAACCAGCATGGCTACCACAGCATTCTGCAGCGATATGCCATCCCATCTGGTTTGGGCTTAGTGGGACTATCATTTGTTTTTCAACAGGACAATGACCCAACACACCTCAAGGCTGTGTAAGGGCTATTTTACCAAGAAGGAGAGGGATGGAGTACTGCATCAGATGACCTGGCGTCCACAATCCCCCGACCTTAACCCAATTGAGATGGTTTGGGATGAGTCGGACGTCAGAGTTAAGGAAAAGCCAGCAAGTGCTCAGAATATGTGGGAACTCCTTCAAGACTGTTGGAAAAACATTCCAGATGAAGCTGGTTGAGAGAATGCCAAGAGTGTGCAAAGCTGTCATCAAGGCAAAGGGTCCCGGCCATTCATCCATAACCGGCACAGAAATGAATCTCGAAGCAATTCCACAATCTCCTGTGTGCCAACTCCATACTTATTTTGTATATTAAATGGCTGGCATCAATCACCAAACAGTTACTAGGCTTCATCCTGCAGATCAGGGCAAGAAATCTGCTGTTCCAAGTATTCTCCCTACAATCCTGTTTTCCCTTCAATCATGTGAAGAGTCATTTTGAATAAAAGCTCTGACGTTTTTCACATTCTATTATGCAATTAATTTAATAACAAAACATTGTCCAGGGTCACGTTTACAACAGCCCACATGAGGGCAGGCCACACATAGTATCAGATTTCATCATATTGTTTCATCATGCTATTCAACATTTTATTGGCCGCCATACTATTTGGACTCGAGACTGGCCTTCACACTCTCAATATGTAATGGCTTGGCGTCCATCCTGCCATGATTTAATTCTCTGTTGTTATTTGCTTTCTCCCTTGTGCCACCTTTCTTCCACTAAACTACTTCTCCCTCTCTCCGGTTGGTCGACTACGGCTGCCCCTCCTCCCCGGGGCTAAAACCACATCCATCTCCACCTATGTTGCCCTCCGCCTGATGATTCCACGCTCCCGAGGTCCACCATGATGATGTCCCTTGCGGCCTCCACTGCCGTATATTCATTCCACTACCATCAACTCAGCCCAAATCAGCTCTAGACCTGGATTCTCACCCAGCCTCCACAGATTATGTCCTGGCATCCGACACAGCCTTCACGACCTTATAGCTACAGCTCCCCCAATGGCCGAGCAGCTTCCAGCAGTACGGCTCCCCCAACTGGCAGGCCCCCCTCTCCCCCCCCCCCCCCCCTCTCTTTTTACCTGAACACAGGTACTCTTCCCATCTCCCTTATCTCCCCCCTCTCTCTTTCATACCTGAACAAAGTTTACAAAGATTACGACCCGACATCCGACACAGCCTCTCCCTTTATTTTGTATTTGTATTTATTAGGGATCCCCATTAGCTGCTGCAAAAGCAGCATCTACTCTTCCTGGGGTCCAAACACATTAAAGCACTTACATTACAAATAAAACAAAATATAAAACAGTACATCATATAACATTATTACACCACTACATATCTACAATACAAAATGTACAATACAAAATGTATAATACCACCATACCTCAATATGTGACTCGTTTCAGGAAACTAGGCGTATGTCGCGGGTCACTACTTCACAGGAGAGCCATTTGAACGTAAACTCTTTTTTTTTTTTATCGAAATGCGTTTTTGGCCAGAAATGCCTTCTGGAACATGTTAACTTTCATGTGCCTTAATAACAAACTTTTTTGCCATCTGTAAATACGAATACAATTGTTAAATTACAGGCCTAGTTGGTTTAGCCACAGAAAAAGACAGCAACCTTCCTGCTAGCCATGATTGGCTGAGATAATGAGTGGGCTGGACATGCCGAAAGATCGAGTTTTGAAATCAGTGGAATTAGAGTATTAGCTAAGGAGATGGAGAAAACACCTGTCTCCAGATTACATCTTCAAACTAAGGGCAACCATGGCATCCGTGACAGAGAGGGAGAAGCGTCCATCCATGTATACGGGTAAGATAGTCTAGCTAGCTACATTTTCAGATATTATAAGTTTCTAATTTTGTCAGAAAGTCATTTTCATTTCAAGCTAATGTGTACTGTTAGTTAGCTAGCTAATGTTAGCTGGCTGGCTCGCTAGCTAATGTTACATGTATGATCTGTGTAGTAATATTATTCGTATCTCAGAGCCATTTGTTTGCTAGTTATAGCCTAATGTTAGCTAGCTAACATTGCACCTGGTTGGTTAGATACCTGCAGATTCATGCAGGGTAGTAACATCATGAGTTGGGATTTTGGTTCATTGTTTTGCTAGCTAGCGACATGTCTTAACAAAAGACTCCACTATGCAACTAACCATTTCAATAGAATGTTCATGATGTCAATTCGACAACTGTTGATAGACGTACTGTAGCTGGTAAATTCGCTCTGGCTATCTACTCCGATTTCAGAGCACTCTCATATGAGTGTGCAAGAGCGCAGAATAACTGACAAACTTACAAATGCTCAACACCTGTTGAATATGGCCGGTGTCAGTAAACATTGGCAAAAAAGCATAATTAAGTTTTTGCCAGCAACACAGTTGCAGTCACCAACATAAAAACAGCCTAACCAGCTCTGCTAGTGCGAGTAAAATGGTCAGAGTGAGCCGTTCTCTCATTTGTGTCTGGAAGTAGCTAGCAAGCTAGCCAACGTTCGCCAGTTAGCTTGGGTGCTTGACTGCTGTTGTTAGGACAGAACGCTCGGATCAACCCTACTCCTCGGCCAGAGCATCCAGTGTGCGCTCTGAATGCTCCGAGAGTGAAACACTCAGAATTTACAAAAGGACAATCTGACAACCTTCGTGAGTTTATGGGTGAGGCTATAGCTTATAAGGGTGTGAACGATGCTGTATGGGTGTAGACAAAGAAGAGCTCTCTAGTGGTTGTACCAAAACAATGAAAGGCCATTTTCTCAAAAGTGAGGTTAGAAGTTTATCAACTTTCAAAGCAGAATTACTTTCCCATTGTTCCTCAACTGTAGTGTATGATATACCATTTTCTAGCTCTGAGTCTCTGCTTTTATCCAATGTATAAAAAAAAAATCACATTTTGCTACATAAGACCGAACCGAGCCGGTCGGTCACATATTACAATGTAAGTGGATGTAGAGTGTGTGTGCTAGCGCTTGTGTGCTTATGCGTGTGTCTGTCCCTTTGAGTGTGTCTCTTCACAGACCCCGCTGTTCAATAACGTGTATGATTACCTTTTTTTTAAAAATCTGATTCTACTGCTTGCATCAGTTACCTGATGTGGAATAGAGTTCCATGTAGTCACGGCTCTGTGTAGTTCTGTGCGCCTCCCATAGTCTGTTCTGGACTTAGGGATTGTGAAGTGACCTCTGGTGGCATGTCTTGTGGGGTATGCATGGGGGTCCGAGCTGTGTGCTAGTAGTTTAAACAGACAGCTCGGTACATTCAGCTTGTCAACACTTCTTACAAAAACAAGTAGTGATGAAGTCAATCTCTCTTCCACTTTGAGCCATGAGAGATTGACATGCATATCATTAATGTTAGCTCTCAGTGTACTTTTAAGGGCCAGCCATGCTGCCCTGTTCTGAGCCAATTGTATTTTTCCTAAGTCCCTCTTTATGGCACCTGACCACACGACTAGTCTAGGTGCGACAAAACTATGGCCTGTAGGACCTGCCTTGTTGATAGTGTTGTTAAGAAGGCAGAGCAACGCTTTATTATGGACAGACTTCTCCCAATCTTAGCTACTGTTGTATCAATATGTTTTGACCATGACAGTTTCCATCCAGGGTTACTCCAAACAGTTTAGTCACCTCAACTTGCTCAATTTCCACATGATTAATTACGAGATTTAGTTGAGGTTTAGGGTTTAGTGAATGATTTGACCCAAATACAATAGTTTTAGTTTTGGAAATATTTAGGACTAACTTATTCCTTGCCACCCATTCTGAAACTAACTACAGCTCTTTGTTAAGTGTTGCAGTCATTTCAGTTGCTGTAGTAGCTGATGTGTATAGTGTTGAGTCATCTGCATACATAGACACACTGGCTTTACTCAAAGCCAGTGGCATGTCGTTAGTAAAGATAGAAAAGATAAGGGGCCTAAACAGCTACCCTGGGGATTCCTGATTATACCTGGATTATGTTGGAGAGGCTTCCATTAAAGAACACCCTCTGTGTTCTGTTAGACAAGTAACTCTTTATCCACAATATAGCAGGGGTTGTAAAGCCATATCACATACGTTTTTCCAGCAGCAGTCTATGATCGATAATGTCAAAAGCCGCACTGAAGTCTAACAAAACAGCCCCCACAATCTTTTTATCATCAATTTCTCTCAGCCAATCATCAGTCATTTGTGTAAGTGCTGTGCTTGTCGAATGTCCTTCCATATAAGCGTGCTGAAAGTCTGTTGTCAATTTGTTTACTGTAAAATAGCATTGTATATGGTCAAACACAATATTTTCCTAAAGTTTACTAAGGGTTGGTAACAGGCTGATTTGTCGGCTATTTGAGCCAGTAAAGGGGGCTTTACTATTTTTGGGTAGCGGAATGACTTTTGCTTCCCTCCAGGCCTGAAGGCATTCACTTTCTAGTAGGCTTAAATTGAAGATATGGCAAATAGGAGTGGCAATATCATCCGTTATTATCCTCAGTAATTTTCCATCCAGATTGTCAGAACCCGGTGGCTTGTCATTGTTAATAGACAACAATACTGTTTTCACCTCTTCCACACTCACTTTACGGAATTCAAAAGTACAATGCTTGTCTTTCATAATTTGATCAGATATACTTGGATGTGTAGTGTCAGCGTTTGTTGCCGGTATGTCAAGTTTGCTAAAAAATCATTAAAGTTGTTGGCAATATCAGTCGTTTTTGTGATGAATGAGCCATCTGATTCAATGAATGATGGAGCTGAGTTTAAATTTCATTTAAGGTGCTCCAAAGCTTTTTACTATCATTCTTTATATCCTTTATTTTTGTTTCATAGTATAGTTTATTTTTATTTAGTTTAGTCACATGATTTCTCAATTTGCTGTATGTTTTCCAATCGGATGGGCTGCCAGACATATTTGCCATACCTTTTGACTCGTCCCTCTCAACCATACCATTTTTCAATTCCTCATCAATCCAAGGGGATTTAACAGTTTTTACAGTCATTGTCTTAATGGGTGCATGCTTATTAGTAACTGGAATAAGCAATTTCATAAACGTGTCAAGTGTAGCGTCTGGTTGATCCTCAAGAAAAAACTGACCAGCAAATATTCTTTACATCATCAACATAAGAATCACTACAAAACTTAGTGTATGACCTCTTAAACACTGTATTAGGCCCAGCCCTTGGAACTTTGGTTTTCCTAGACATGGCTACTATATTGTGATCACTACATCTTATGGATTTGGATATTGCTTTAAAGCAGGGGTGTCAAACTCATTTTAGCTCAGGGGCCACATGGAGGAAAATCTATTCCCAAGTGGGCCGGACCGGAAAAATCATGGTATATATAACTTAAAAACAACAACTTCAGATTGTTTTCTTTGTTTTAATACGATCAACATACAACATAAAGCTGGAGCCTGAGGACAGTGTGTCCAAAATAGTACAAGCACAACATCACTATTAATCATAAAACACGTCAAGTTTATTTGAAAATTCTAAAGAAAAAGAACACACAAACACACAATGCCTCAGTGATTAACAGAACTGTTTCACAGATCACAGAACTATATCAGGGTGTCATTTCTCCGGCAGAAATGTCGATAAAAATAATGAAATCCTGTTCCCCAAACAAGTGCAAGAACCACAGAGTCAAGAATAGGTTAAATATACAAATAAAATAAAATCAATTAAAAACAATAGCACATCAACATAAAAACATATAAACATAAAGCTGGAGCCTGAGGACAGTGTCCAAAAGCACAACATCACTATTAATCATAAAACACCTCAAGTTATTTGAAAGTTCTGAGGACAAAGAACACACAAACACACAATGCCTCAGTGATTAACAGAACTGTTTCACAGATCACAGAACTATATCAGGGTGTCATTTCTCAGGCAGAAATGTAGATAAAAATAATGAAATCCTGTTCCCCAAACAAGTGCAAGAACCACAGAGTCAAGAATAGGTTAAATATACAAATAAAATAAAATCAATTAAAAACAATAGCACATCAACATAAAAACATATAAACATAAATCTGAAAGCGTTGCTCAAACTCCCGTAACAGTCCCGTTATTTTATCTTTGAACCGCTTCATGTCTGCCACATGTTGGGTCGCACACACATTTTTCAGACAGGGGAAGTGAGCTGCATCACCACCGGCAAGTTGCGTCTCCCACAATGACAGCTTCAACTTGAAAGAACGTATGCTGTCATAATACTGCGTGACAACTTTGTTGCGCCCTTGCAGCTGTTTGTTCAAGTTATTCAGGTGCTCTGTAACATCCACCATAAATGCAAGGTCCTGCATCCATTCTGCGGAATGAAAATCTAACACTGGTTTGCCCTTTTCTTCCATGAACTGTTCAATATCTTCTCGTAAATCAAAGAAACGCCTCAGCACAGCACCTCGGCTTAACCATCTTACCTCAGTGTGGTATGGCAGGTCATAGATGTGGTCTTTCTCTCTGAGAAGGCTGTCAAACTGACGGTGATTCAGGCTTCTGGATCGGATGAAATTAACAGTTTGGATGACCACCTTCATGACGTTATCCATCTTTAATGACTTGCAACACAAAGCTTCCTGGTGCAAAATACAGTGAAAAGTCAAAAAATCACGTCCTCCATTTGCAGATTGCACTTTCTCTCTGAACTTTGTCACAACGCCTGCTTTTTTCCCGATCATTGAGGGCGCACCATCTGTAGCCAGGCTGACAGCGCAGCACCAGTCCACTCCGACCCTGTCCAGCGCGCCGACGAGTGCGGTAAAAATATCAGCTGCTGTCGTTGTATCTGTCATCGGCACCAACTCCACGAACTCCTCGGTGACGGTCAATGTGTCATCAACTCCGCGGATGAAAATGGCCAGTTGTGCAACATCTGTAATGTCCGTGCTTTCATCAATTGCAACTGAAAACGCAATAAATGACTTTACTTTTTGCTTCAACTGGCTGTCCAAATCCACTGAAAGATCGGAAATCCTGTCTGCAACTGTGTTTCTTGTCAGGCTGATATTTGCAAAAGCCTGCCGCTTTTCAGG
Source organism: Coregonus lavaretus (assembly GCF_964263955.1). Lineage (NCBI taxonomy): Eukaryota > Metazoa > Chordata > Actinopteri > Salmoniformes > Salmonidae > Coregonus > Coregonus lavaretus. The sequence goes on from NC_139993.1 coordinate 16,076,163, forward strand.
GCACACAATCTCCGCTGCCTTCATCATGCATGTTTTTACAAATTCACCCTCACTAAATGGTTTTGAAGCCACTGCGATTTCATTAGCAATCAGGTAGCTAGCTTTCACTGCAGCGTCACTGATGTCTCGGCTGTGAGTAAACACAGACTGCTGTTTCTTCAGACCCGCCAACAGTTCATTCACCTTCTCTCATCTCCGCTGTCCTTGAAAGTTGTCATATTTGTCGGCATGAAGACTCACATAGTGGCGACAAAGGTTATATTCTTTCAGCACTGCAACATGCTCTGAACACACCAAACATACAGCTTTCCCATTCAATTCCGTGAATAAATAGGATGACCATTTTTCTTCGAACACTCTGCACTCTGCGTCCACTTTTCTCTTTTTTGACAGAGACATATTGGGGCAATGAGGGTGCCAAAGCACATAATGTTAAAAGTAGAAGCCGTAATAAATATTGCGGGCAAAACAAAGTAGCTCATTGGCTGCACGTGCTTGACCTACTTGCTCTGCCCCGGTATAAACAGTTTGCTTGCTTAACACAATTGCTATTGCGCCATCCAGTGGACGCAATTGGAACAGCAGTTTATTTTATTGAAAAATTGCAGCGCATTTTTATACGTTACAATTTTTTTGTTTTTGTTTTTTATTTTATTTTTATTTTTAAAATCATCTCGCGGGCGGGATTAAACCCGTTTGCGGGCCTGATCCGGCCCGCGGGCCGGACGTTTGACACCCCTGCTTTAAAGCATATTTCTGCAGCATTAGTAAAGATGTGATCAATACATGTTGATGATTTAATTTGTGTGCTATTTGTAACTACCCTGATAGGTTGACTGACAACCTCAACCAGGTTGCAGGCACTGGTTACAGTTTGACGTTTTTTCTTGAGTGGGCAGCCTGATGAAAGCCAGTCAATATTTAAATCAGCCAGAAAATATACTTCTCTGTTGATATCACATACATTATCAAGCATTTCACACATATTATCCAGATACTGACTGTTAGCACTTGGTGGTCTATAGCAGCTTCCCACAAGAATGGGCTTTAGGTGAGGCAGATGAGCCTGTAGCAATATTACCTCAACAGTATTTAACATGAGATCCTCTCTAAGCTTTACAGGAATGTGATTCTGAATATAGACCGCAACACCGCCCCCGTTGGAATTTCTGTATTTTCGGTAGATGTTATAACCATATATTGCTACCACTGTATTATCAAAAATGTTATCTAAGTGAGTTTCAGAGATAGTCAGAATATGAATGTCATCTGTTACAAGTAAGTTATTGACTTCATGAACCTTGCTTCTTAGGCTACATATGTCAATATGGACTATTTTTAGCTTGATTGTTTTTAATGCTTGCTTGACTTGCTTGTGTTATTTATAATGGAGCTGAGTGCACGGTGTGCATGGTCAGCTGCACACAGTGGACTTCCTACTAGGGCTCACCACCTCAGTGCTAACAGTGTAACTCTGGTTCATAGTAACATATTTACCGCATACAATAGCTACAGGATCAACAGAGGTATTCAGGGCAGTTAGGGGGACATAAATTAAGTTACTTACATTGTGTCTGCCAACGCCCCTGGGATAATGTACATTTGATGCAGCATTATGACGACTCATTGTCACAATGGTAGGGATTAACTGAGCTGGTCTTGGGTCATTGATAAGTCAATGTCTCAACGCAGCCTTGAAATTCGTGGACAGAGTCCAGGAGACAAGATGATTTGGATGGACTCCGTCATTCCTATACAGTGAGGGAAAAAAGTATTTGATCCCCTGCTGATTTTGTACGTTTGCCCACTGACAAAGAAATGATCAGTCTATAATTTTAATGGTAGGTTTATTTGAACAGTGAGCGACAGAAAAACAACACTCTTAAAGGGAGTGCTCCTAATCTCAGTTTGTTACCTGTATAAAAGACACCTGTCCACAGCAGCAATCAATCAATCAGATTCCAAACTCTCCACCATGGCCAAGACCAAAGAGCTCTCCAAGGATGTCAGGGACAAGATTGTAGACCTACACAAGGCTGGAATGGGCTACCAGACCATCAACAAGCAGCTTGGTGAGAAGGTGACAACAGTTGGTGCAATTATTCGCAAATGGAAGAAACACAAAAGACTGTCAATCTCCTCCGGCCTGGGGCTCCATGCAAGATCTCACCTCGTGGAGTTGCAATGATCATGAGAACGGTGAGGAATCAGCCCAGAACTACATGGGAGGATCTTGTCAATGATTTCAAGGCAGCTGGGACCATAGTCACCAAGAAAACAATTGGTAACATACTACGCCGTGAAGGACTGAAATCCTGCAGCGCCCGCAAGGTCCCCCTGCTCAGGAAAGCACATATACAAGCCCGTCTGAAGTTTGCCAATGAACATCTGAATGATTCAGAGGAGAACTGGGTGAAAGTGTTGTGGTCAGATGAGACCAAAATGGAGCTCTTTGGCATCAACTCAACTCACCGTGTTTGGAGGAGGAGGGATGCTGCCTATGACCCCAAGAACACCATCCCCACCGTCAAACATGGAGGTGGAAACATTATGCTTTGGGTGTGTTTTTCTGCTAAGGGGACAGGACAACTTCACTGCATCAAAGGGTCGATGGACGGGGCCATGTACCGTCAAATCTTGGGTGAGAACCTCCTTCCCTCAGCCAGGGCATTGAAAATGGGTCGTGGATGGGTATTCCAGCATGACAATGACCCAAAACACACGACTAAGGCAACAAAGGAGTGGCTCAAGAAGAAGCACATTAAGGTCCTGGAGTGGCCTAGCCAGTCTCCAGACCTTAATCCCATAGAAAATCTGTGGAGGGAGGTGAAGGTTCGAGTTGCCAAACGTCAGCCTCGAAACCTTAATGACTTGGAGAAGATCTGCAAAGAGGAGTGGGACAAAATCTCTCCTGAGATGTGTGCAAACCTGGTGGCCAACTACAAGAAACTTCTGACCTCTGTGATTGCCAACAAGGGTTTTGCCACCAAGTACTAAGTCATGTTTTGCAATGGGGTCAAATACTTATTTCCCTCATTAAAATGCAAATCAATTTATAACATTTTTGACATGCGTTTTTCTGGATTTTCTGGATCTGTCTCTCACTGTTCAAATAAACCTACCATTAAAATTATAGACTGAATATTTCTGTCAGTGGGCAAACGTACAAAATCAGCAGGGGATCAAATACTTTTTTCCCTCACTGTAGAGTATCTTCTGTTTCCAGAAGGTGTCAAAGTTATCTATAAAAGTGATTCCAACAGAGCTACAGTAATATTTTAGCCAGATGTGTATTGCCAGTAGCCTGCTGAATCTTTCACCCTCGCGGCCCAACAATGGTCCCGGACCTGAAATGATTGGCCGCTTTTTGGAATCTTTCACTGCTAGAATCAGTTGCTTAAAATCCATTTTCAGAAGTTCAAAGCTAGCCCTCCTGATGTCGTTTGACCCCACATGGACTACAACAGTGCCAGCTCCTGGCATCTGTCGTAGAACGGTCGGAAGCAGCCTTGTAATGTTGCCAGAGGATGCTTTCTTGTGTTGGTTTGCTACTTGTTTGCTAAGTGTAGCCACTTCGCCCCTGTAGTCCTCTGCAAGCAAACAGTTGCTACATTGAAAGTCCGGGCAGTCCACATCGTCCCAGAATAAAGCAAAGTAAACACAGCTCCTGCAGCATTGAAAACGTTCAATAGCAACCTCCATTTTAGACTGCCGAGCCAGCTAGGCTACAGGCTTGCTAGGCTAGCTGGGCTTCCGTGTCGCTCTACTTGACAGGGAATTCTCAACTTGAGAATTACACAGATATCAAAACTGTCAGGCCAAGGTAAGCCAACACCAAACACACAATTCATTTGAATGTTTGTAAAATTCACTATGTGAAAAATGAATGGTGGTGTAGAGTATTGTAACTCAGGCTAGTAAAACAAATTTTCGTACGCCTTCTTCTCAAACCATAATTTTGGTGTTTTGTTGATGGAGCCTGGCCCGGCCATGTCTGCTCCTGCCCGGCCATGTCTGCTCCTGCTGATGCCAACCACACAGCTTCCACTGCTGGCCCGGAGATCACAGCCATTACATTTTAGTCATTTAGCAGACGCTCTTATCCAGAGCAACTTACAGTTAGTGAGTGCATTCATTTTTTTTCTTTCATACTGGCAGTCAGAGAAACATTTGAATGTTTTTCAAAAACTGTCGCCTTGGGCCACCTGCCTTTTTGCATTGGCGCTGACAAAAAAACAATAATCACATTTTCCATGGTTCCTGCGGGAATTAAAAATGCATTAAAACTTCCCCTCCAAAGGAAGAATGGCTGCACAGAGCAGTGACAGCAGGCGATAGTGTCGGTTCTCTTCCTGATGCCTGACAGAAAGGTATTGCATAACGTCAATGAAAAAATCCCCCCTCCCACCACCACCCCTCTCCTTTCCTCCATTCCACTCCAAACAAAACAATGGAATGCATTCAGGTACAGTAAAATTGCTCCGCCTTACTAGCAATGCTTCTCCCTAGCTGTCTTTTTTTTTAAAGATCTCCCAGTACCACCCAACCACCCAATGTTCTATGTAGGAATGTTGTACTCTGTGTACCTGCTCTGTTAATTTCAGATGGACGTTTGTGAAATGGAATGGTATGGAATGAAATGGAAAACTCTGTCTGCCTTATTTCCTCTTCTCTCACTCTCTCTGTGAAGATGAATGATACATTGTACAGGATATGAAATAGTCCTTCACTCTCTTCCTTCGCTCAGAGTATCCATCCATAGCAGAGTGATAATAACATACACCTGCCCGATGGGTAAATGACTCAGGCCACAGATGAGAGATGCGACTCAGGGGCAAAAAGCTCAGATCAAGAACCGCTATCCTCAATTTCACCGACTCTGTGTTATTGTGTTTCAAACCAACCTGATTCTGGCCAGATTTATCCTCCAGTCTATCCATCTGTTGGAGTTGTGCTCTTGTTATACTGGCCCAGGTGCTGCCAGCACCCATCAGCCCTGGCGTTAGTCATGTTGTTATATAATCCGCGGTAGTGATGTGCAGTTCCCGAACTATATATATTTTTTAACACATCTTTTTACTGACTCGAGAGTCATGATTCGTTTTTTTCTGAGTGACTCGTTCATTTTGTAGTTCGTTTGACCTGCTGGCCTCAATGACTACAGCAGGATTAATATACAGCACACGCTCCTCCGGCTCAGCGGCTCCGGAGATGTGCTCCGACCAAGCGTAAAATAGATCATGCTGCAGGCAACAATAACAATATTAAATAGTGGGCACAGCTAGAACCAAAACATATAAACAGTCTCTGCTCAAATTGTTTTAACTCGAGAACAAATCGTTTAGGGTGCTGCAGTTTGCGAACGATATTGTGCAGTCCTGGCCGATATGCCGCTCTAGAAAAGACCAAAAATGTTTGCTGTCCTCCTCCTATCCCCTCAAAGTAAAATACAGTGGGGAAAAAAAGTATTTAGTCAGCCACCAATTGTGCATGTTCTCCCACTTAAAAAGATGAGAGAGGCCTGTAATTTTCATCATAGGTAGACGTCAACTATGACAGACAAAATGAGAAAATAAATTCCAGAAAATCACATTGTAGGATTTTTAATGAATTTATTTGCAAATTATGGTGGAAAATAAGTATTTGGTCACCTACAAACAAGCAAGATTTCTGGCTCTCACAGACCTGTAAGTTCTTCTTTAAGAGGCTCCTCTGTCCTCCACTCGTTACCTGTATTAATGGCACCTGTTTGAACTTGTTATCAGTATAAAAGGCAACTGTCCACAACCTCAAACAGTCACACTCCAAACTCCACTATGGCCAAGACCAAAGAGCTGTCAAAGGACACCAGAAACAAAATTGTAGACCTGCACCAGGCTGGGAAAACTGAATCTGCAATAGGTAAGCAGCTTGGTTTGAAGAAATCAACTGTGGGAACAATTATTAGGAAATGGAAGACATACAAGACCACTGATAATCTCCCTCGATCTGGGGCTCCACGCAAGATCTCACCCCGTGGGGTCAAAATGATCACAAGAACGGTGAGCAAAAATCCCAGAACCACACGGGGGGACCTAGTGAATGACCTGCAGAGAGCTGGGACCAAAGTAACAAAGCCTACCATCAGTAACACACTACGCCGCCAGGGACTCAAATCCTGCAGTGTAAGACGTGTCCCCCTGCTTAAGCCAGTACATGTCCAGGCCCGTCTGAAGTTTGCTAGAGTGCATTTGGATGATCCAGAAGAGGATTGGGAGAATGTCATATGGTCAAATGAAACCAAAATATAACTTTTTGGTAAAAACTCAACTCGTCGTGTTTGGAGGACAAAGAATGCTGAGTTGCATCCAAACACCATACCTACTGTGATGCATGGGGGTGGAAACATCATGCTTTGGGGCTGTTTTTCTGCAAAGGGACCAGGACGACTGATCCGTGTAAAGGAAAGAATGAATGGGGCCATGTATCGTGAGATGTTGAGTGAAAACCTCCTTCCATCAGCAAGGGCATTGAAGATGAAACGTGGCTGGGTCTTTCAGCATGACAATGATCCCAAACACACCGCCCGGGCAACGAAGGAGTGGCTTCGTAAGAGGCATTTCAAGGTCCTGGAGTGGCCTAGCCAGTCTCCAGATCTCAACCCCATAGAAAATCTTTGGAGGGAGTTGAAAGTCCGTGTTGCCCAGCGACAGCCCCAAAACATCACTGCTCTAGAGGAGATCTGCATGGAGAAATGGGCCAAAATACCAGCAACAGTGTGTGAAAACCTTGTGAAGAGTTACAGAAAACGTTTGACCTGTGTCATTGCCAACAAAGGGTATATAACAAAGTATTGAGAAACTTTTGTTATTGACCAAATACTTATTTTCCACCATAATCTGCAAATAAATTAATTAAAAATCCTACAATGTGATTTTCAGGATTTTTTTTTCTCATTTTGTCTGTCATAGTTGACGTGTACCTATGATGAAAATTACAGGCCTCTCTCATCTTTTTAAGTGGGAGAACTTGCACAATTGGTGGCTGACTAAATACTTTTTTTCCCCACTGTAGTAGCCTAGGCTATACAGTGTCGGCCCACAATGCACTATAATGAATGTCTATCCATTTGGTAGCCTACCATTTCTAAAACAGGCAGTTGCATTGGCTTTATAGTCCTGATACCTGACAAAAACAACTTAAGATTAATCATTTTGGCTATTCAAACTCTGAATATCAGCTACCATAGGCGGCCCATCCTAAAGTAAATTGAAATAAATTTGCCAAAATTATATAAATTACTGCTGTCTTAACAAATTTGGTCGCTCTGTAGGCTACAGAAAAGGCCACAGAGGCTATATACTCTTTCTACCGTATAGGCTACTTGATTTGACGGAGCATTTGTGGAGCGCCGCAGTGCTGCGTCTTTCCAACAGCAGCATGGAGAGGCATGCTGGGCATGGAGAAGATACATATTTTGAGCCCCTGCCTTCTTCACCTTAATAGCCCATATGCCACTGGGTGAGATAAGTTTTCAAAATGGTTTGGGGCGGAATTATGTGAGGTATTGGAAAATGCCGCCCTCGTCAATCTGCCGCTTAATGGGCGGATACTGTGCTCATCACCCTCACGGCAGTCACCAAGAGTCATTCACAATCTAGTCTGGTTACGGCCAAAACTAGACCTTGTTTCAAAAGTATCAAGAAATAATCTTATTTGTATGCCTAACAATCAATTTTTTTATTTTATTTTTTAGTCATTTAGCAGACGCTCTTATCCAGAGCGACTTACAGGAGCAATTAGGGTTAAGTGCCTTGCTCAAGGGCACATTGACAGATTTTTCACCTAGTCGGCTCAGGGATTAGAACCAGCAACCTTTCGGTTACTGGCACAACGCTCTTACCCACTAAGCTACCTGCCACCAGTGTTCATTGTTTAAAGCAAACTTTTACAAGTCTCAGTCACAAATGACAGTTCCAATAAGCCCCTTATGGTGAACTGTGATGAGGGTGATGGAAGGAGTCAGGCGCAGGAGGGTAATCACCGAATACAGAGTTTATTCCTTCGTTACACAAAATACGCTGGAATAGCGACAAACGAAACAGGCACAGGGGAAACAATCTACCCTGGCAATACACTGTAACGGTATCTCCATACAATACATAGGCACAGGGGAAATATCTACCCTGGCAACAAAATGGTACGAGTAGCTCCACCGAGCTACACTACTCTCACATTCAAACAGTCACCCACAAGGACAAGGGGGCAGAGGGAACACTTATACACAGACTAATGAGGGGATTAGAACCAGGTGTGTGTGATTGACAAGACAAGAAAAATGTGATGATGATAATTGGGGCGGCAGTGGTTAGTAAGCCGGTGACGATGAATGCCGAAGCCTGCCCGAACAAGGAGGGGACGCAGACTTGGTGGAAGTTGTGACAGTAGCCCCCCCTCCCCCCCCCCCTCCCCTTTATGCGCAGCTCCAGCAGCGCGCCGACCCCGGCCTCGTGGACGGCCAGGAGGACGCGGAGCAGGGCGAGCCGGATGGCGACGGTGGACATGCCGCAACAGGGACCCAGCTCCGTTTCTCCGGACCGTACCCCTACCACTCCACGAGGTATTGAAGGCCCCCCACCCGACACCTCGAATCCAGGATGGAACGGACAGAGTACGCCGGGGCCTCCTCGATGTCCAGAGGAGGTGGAGGAACCTCCAACTATTGGAGTGGACCAACCACCACCGGCCTGAGGCAAGACACATGAAATGAGGGGTTAATACGGTAATCAGGGGGAAGTAATAACCTATACGTGACCTCGTTGATTCTCCTCAGGACTTCGAACGGCCCCACAAACCGCGGGCTCAGCTTCCGGCAGGGCAGCCGGAGGGGCAGATTCTGGGTCGAGAGCCAGACCTGATCCCCTGGTATGAAGACTGGGTCCTCACTGCGGTGACGGTCAGTGTTGGCCTTCTGACAACGCACAGAGCGCTGGAGGTCTCCTCCGTGCGCTGAAACAAGTCAGCCATCGCAGGAGCCTCGGTCTGGCTCTGGTGCCACGGTGCCAGAACCGGTTGGTAACCTAAAATACATTGGAATGGTGTTAGGTTGGTAGAGGAGTGGCGGAGAGAGTTCTGGGCATATTCTGCCCATGGCAAGAATACCGACCACTCCCCCGGCCGGTCCTGGCAGTAGGACCGCAGGAACCTACCCACATCCTGATTTACCCATTCCACCAGCCCATTTGACTCGGGGTTGAACCCAGAGGTCAGGCTGACCGAGACACCCAGACGTTCCATGTTCCAAACCTTGGACGTGAACTGGGGACCTCGGTCGGACACTATATCCTCTGGCACCCCGTAGTGCCAGAAGACGTGAGTAAACAGGGCCTCCGCAGTCTGCAGGGCCGTGGGGAGACCGGGCAGAGGAAGGAGGCGGCAGGACTTGGAAAGCGGTCCACAATGACCAGGATGGTGGTTTTACCTAGGGAGAGAGGGAAGATCAGTCAAAAAAATCAATACTAAGGTGAGACCATGGTCGTTGTGGAACTGGTAAAGGTTGTAACTTACCCGCTGGGAGGTGCCTAGGTGCCTTACTCTGGGCGCACACCGAGCAGGAGGAGACGTACACCCTCACGTCCTTAGCCAAGGTAGGCCACCAGTACTTTCCGATCAAGCAGCGCACTGTACGACCGATACCTGGGTGACCAGTGGAGGGTGACGTGTGTGCCCAGAAGATCAGACAATCTCGGATAAGAGCAGGCACGTACCGCAGCCCAGCTGGACACTGAGGTGGAGATGGATCTGTGCGTAATGCCTGCTCTATATCCGCGTCCATCGCCCATACTACCGGCGCCACAATGCAGGAGGCCGGGACTATGGGGGTGTTGTCTCTGGGCCTCTCCTCTGTGTCATACAGCCGGGACAGTGAGTCTGCCTTCACGTTCTTCGTACCCGGAATGTTCGACAGTGTAAAATCAAACCGGGTGAAGAATAGGGCCCACCTGGCCTGGCAAGGATTCAGCCTCCTCGCTCCCGGGATGTACTCCAGGTTACGGTGGTCCGTCAAGAAGAAGGCACAGGGGCGGAGCTTGGGTGGCGTGCCTGAGCGTTGGGACAGGACAGCGCCTATCCCTACCTCGGACGCATCCACCTCCACTACGAACGGTAGTGATGGATCGGGGTGGGCCAGTACCGGGGCTGAGGTGAACAGACCCCGCAGTCTCCTGAAGGTCAGGTCAGCCTCAGCAGACCAGCGGAGCTGGGACGGCCCACCCTTCAATAGGGATGTAATGGGAGCTGTGACCTTGCCAAAGCCCCGGATAAACCTCCGATAGTAGTTGGCAAAGCCAAGGAAGCGCTGCACCTCCTTAACAGTGGTTGGAGTTACGCACGGCTGAAATGCGATCTCCCTCCATCTCCACACCTGAGGTGGTAATGCGGTATCCGAGGAAGGAGACGGACTGCTGGAAAAACATACACTTCTCTGCCTTGGCATAAAGGTCATTTTCCAACAGTCAGGCCAGCACTTTGCGAAACAGGGACACATGCTCGGCGCACGTAGCGGAATACACCAGGATGTCATCAATGTAGACCACCACACCGTGACCAAGCATGTCCCGAAACACCTCGTTCACAAAGGACTGGAAGACGGATGGAGCATTCATCAAACCGTAGGGCATCCCCAGGTATTCATAATGCCCCGTGGTTGTGCTGAATGCTGTCTTCTACTCATCCCCCTCCCGAACACGCACCAGGTTGTATGCACTCCTGAGATCTAGCTTAGTGAAGAAGCACGCCCCATGCATTGATTCAATCACTGAAGGAATGAGGGGGAGAGGATAACTAAATCTAATCGTCTCCTTGTTCAGTGATCGATAATCAATGCACGGGCGCAGACCGCCGTCTTTCTCCTTCACAAAGAAGAAACTCGAGGAGGCGGGTGAAGTGGAGGGATGTATATACCCCTGGCCCAGGGACTCGGTGACGTATGTTTCCATAGCCTCCATTTCAGCCTGCGACAGGGGGTACACATGACTCCTGGGAGGTACAGCGTCTACCCGAAGGTTTATCGCGCAATCCCCTGCCCGGTGAGGTGGTAATTTAGTCGCACGTGTCTTGGAAAACGCGTGCGCCAAATCAAGGTATTCGGGGGGAATGCGCACGGTGGAGGTACCGTCTCCAGGCATGCGCTCTTCTCCCACTGACTCCATAGCGGGTGGGTGATTCTGTGATGAGGGTGATGGAAGGACAACATCTTTTAGGAGTCTGGAATTCTGGCTGTAAATTCATTTGTTCTGATCCCGACTGGAATTCTGACCCTCCCATAAGCTTTACATTATCATGGGTGTATTTCTTGGCCAGTTAGTTCACCCAAATTGCAATGACATTGGTTTCCTTACCCTGTAGGCCGGTCTATGGACAAGGTATGACAACAACATGCTTTGGTTTGGTTTCCCTTGCACTGTTGTCACATTGTAGCGTTTTGGCATTTGTGGCACAAATCTCATTCAAGTCATTTGACCGATATTGGCATTTGTTGCGCATCAGTATGAAAAATGTATGCATTCACTAACTGTAAGTCGCTCTGGATAAGAGCGTCTGCTAAATTACTAAAACGTAAAATGTAATCATGTTCAAATCAATTTGAGATACATTTGGACATGATGTAGTCCCCTGTAGCTCAGTTGGTAGAGCATGGCGCTTGCAACGCCAGGGTTGTGGGTTCGTTTCCCACGGGGGGCCAGTATGAAAATGTATGCACTCACTAACTGTAAGTCGCTCTGGATAAGAGCGTCTGCTAAATGACTAAAATGTAAAATGTAAAAAAATGAAGGAGTCAGGCACAGGAGGGTAATCACCGAATACAGAGTTTATTCCTTCGTTACACAAAATACGCTGGAATAGAGACAATCGAAACAGGCACAGGGGAAACAATCTACCCTGGCAATACACTGTAACGGTATCTCCATACAATACATAGGCACAGGGGAAATATCTACCCTGGCAACAAAATGGTACGAGTAGCTCCACCGAGCTACACTACTCTCACATTCAAACAATCACCCACAAGGACAAGGGGGCAGAGGGAACACTTATAGACGGACTAATGAGCGGATTAAAACCAGACTGTTTCAGGGTCTTGTTTCTGAAGACCATTCTTCACAATAGGTTTTGATATTATTAAATATGTTTTACTTGTTTTATCTACTTTTAAGTAAGACCATGTGCAATTAAAATGTAACTGTTCTTTCTTTGTGTATAGGAGCCATTCAGAAGACCCATGCAACCCGTGATGCCACGGATGAGAGGGTCCAAATTCAGGTCACCCGTTACCTGAACTGGGCGTTCAATTGTGAAAGTGGGAGAAGGCGACGCACAGGGGAGAGGGATCCGCTGCAGTGAGGGTCAACATCAAGTCTCGGACCACCTGTCTCAAAGCCAACCTCTACCCCCAAGCAACAAGACTGTTCCAACAGCTGAACCTGGGTAGACTACTGCACCCTACCACACACTTACCATTTATTCATATTCTGTACACACTGAAATCACTTTAGTCTACCGGACCAATGAAATAGTTATGTCACCTTACTGCACTACTATTGTATATGCTTTCATATAATTCTATGCTGTTACTGCAATTTACCTTATTCCACTCACTATGCACATGGGCAAACAATGTCCATACTATATCCCGATAGACAATTGTTATAAATTGTATTTGTATTTATCTCATTTTATTTTATCTGCCTGCCTCTTGTACTTGATTTAGTTGATTTAGTCATTTTATTATTTTTAGTAGGTTATATATTTACAATGTCACTTATTTGATTGCTTTCCTATGTTACTTATTAGATTACTATGTCACTTTTGTCACCATTGCACTGTGTGAGAAGCCTGAAAGTACAGTATCTCACAAAAGTGAGTACACCCCTCACATTTTGTACATATTTGAGTATATCTTTTCATGTGACAACACTGAAGAAATGACACTGCTACTATGTAAAGTAGTGAGTGTACAGCTTGTATAAAAGTGTAAATCTGCTGTCCCCTCAAAATACAGCCATTCATGTCTAAACCGCTGGCAACAAAAGTGAGTACACCCCTAAGTGAAAATGTCCAAATTGGGCCCAATTAGCCATTTCCCCTTGCCGGTGTCATGTGACTCGTTAGTGTTATAAGGTCTCAGGTGTGAATGGGGAGCAGGTGTGTTCAATTTGGTGCCATCGCTCTCACACTCCCTCATACTGGTCACTGGAAGTTCAACATGGCACCTCATGGCAAAGAACTCTCTGAGGATCTGAAAAAAATTATTATTGCTCTACATAAAGATGGCCTGGGCTATAAGAAGATTGCCAAGACCCTGAAACTGAGCTGCAGCACGGTGGCCAAGACCATACAGCGGTTTAACAGGACAGGTTCCACTCAGAACAGGCCTCGCCATGGTCGACCAAAGAAGTAGAGTGCACGTGCTCAGCGTCATATCCAGAGGTTGTCTTTGGGAAATAGACATATGAGTGCTGCCAGCATTGCTGCAGAGGTTGAAGGGGTGGGGGGTCAGCCTGTCAGTGCTCAGACCATACGCCGCACACTGCATCAAATTGGTCTGCATAGCTGTCGTCCCAGAAGGAAGCCTCTTCTAAAGATGATGCACAAGAAAGCCTGCAAACAGTTTGCTGAAGACAAGCGGACTAAGGACATGGATTACTGGAACCATGTCCTGTGATCTGATGAGACCAAGATAAACTTATTTGGTTCAGATGGTGTCAAGCGTGTGTGGCGGCAACCAGGTGAGGAGTACAAAGACAAGTGTGTCTTGCCTACAGTCAAGCATGGTGGTGGGAGTGTCATGGTCTGGGGCTGCATGAGTGCTGCCGGCACTGGGGAACTACAGTTCATTGAGGGAACCATGAATGCCAACATGTACTGTGACATACTGAAGCAGAGCATGATCCCCTCCCTTTGGAGACTGGGCCGCAGGGCAGTATTCCAACATGATAACGACCCCAAACACACCTCCAAGACGACCACTGCCTTGCTAAAGAAGCTGAGGGTAAAGGTGATGGACTGGCCAAGCATGTCTCCAGACCTAAACCCTATTGAGCATCTGTGGGGCATCCTCAAACGGAAGGTGGAGGAGTGCAAGGTCTCTAACATCCACCAGCTCCGTGATGTCGTCATGGAGGAGTGGAAGAGGACTCCAGTGGCAACCTGTGAAGCTCTGGCGAACTCCATGCCCAAGAGGGTTAAGGCAGTGCTGGAAAATGATGGTGGCCACACAAAATATTGACACTTTGGGCCCAATTTGGACATTTTCACTTAGGGGTGTACTCACTTTTGTTGCCAGCGGTTTAGACATTAATGGCTGTGTGTTGTGTTATTTTGAGGGGACAGCAAATGTACACTGTTATACAAGCTGTACACTCACTACTTTACATTGCATGGCCCTCTGTAGCTCAATTGGTAGAGCATGGCGCTTGTAATGCCAGGGTATTGGGTTCGATCCCCGGGACCACCCATACGTAAAAATGTATGCACACATGACTGTAAGTCGCTTTGGATAAAAGTGTCTGCTAAATGGCATATTATTATTATTGTAGCAAAGTGTCATTTCTTCAGTGTTGTCACATGAAAATATATACTCAAATATTTACAAAAATGTGAGGGCTGTACTCACTTTTGTGAGATACTGTACATGACAATACCATTTTTGATTGATTGGCTTGGATTTGTCGTCACCAGTGGTTTCAGGTGACCAGGACTGCCCCTCGTTATCTGATATATTTTACACACACATAACAATTTACAATACTTTTCAACAAACCTTTTTCAAATAGACATGGCATCCAATGTATCTTAAATAATGCAAATCTATAAATGTATAAAAATAAGTGGCGACATGGAGTAGGCATGCTGCTGGCTTGATGCTGAAAAAGTGTCTTGCCTCCAACTGGCAGCTGTAGTGTCACTGGTCGGGAGAAGGGTGTGGGAAGAGCAGCTGGGTTGTGTGAGGAAAATGGCACGTCAGCGGGAGGAGCACGGCTTCCGTGTACCTAAGCGGCCTATCATGAGTGCCCCGTCAATGAGGCCGATGGGCAAAAAAGCTGTTGCACACCGATCGACCACTGGAGGGACGCTGGCCCCCGAGTGCTCATTGCTAACTGGGATGTCATGGGTCAAAGCAAATAAAACAATTAACTACTTGTTGTTCCTTCCCACTGGCACTCCAAAAGGATCTGGTAAGAGACAATTGAACCTGTCTCTCTGAATCGAAAGACAGACAGTTTACAATGTACCAGCACCTCTCCCGTATCCCATCTGTTTATTGCCATACTACCTCCTCAGGACACTTTAAGTTTAGAGTTACAGCTAGAGGGAGAACATTTTCAGAATAATAATAATAATATGCCATTTAGCAGACGCTTTTATCCAAAGCGACTTACAGTCATGCGTGCATACATTTTTGTGTATGGGTGGTCCCGGGGATCGAACCCACTACCTTGGCGTTACAAGCACCGTGCTCTACCAGCTGAGCTACAGAGGATCACAGAAGCCACCGGGAATCTCTGAAAAACTAATATTTGTCTTGTGTTTCCCGTTTCTCCAAATCGGTTTGATTCCTCTGTAAACAAAGTTAGGCTGGTGGCAGTTACCTCAGTGGCCACCATTTTGTCTGCCTTAAATTACTTTGTGTATCAACATCCCCTCGGAGATGCTGAGTGAATGCTGACACAGCAGTGAATTAAGGGCCTTCATATAGTGCTGTTTGTCCGCTATGACTCACAGAGCTGCTGTGGTCCTTCCACCATGCATCATCATCATGGCTGTCCTTCATGTCTGTCTGCTTGTGTGATTAGGAGATTCTGAGGTAACACTTTACTCTGACTTACCCTTATACCTGTGTAATTACATAGCTCTAGTAACAACATTGTATTAACATATTATTACTCATCAATACACATTACACGTTATATTTACTAGTGGTCTAACGGTTCGGTACATATTGCAGTTTTGTGGTCACGGTTCGGTTTTGGTACAGCGGGAAAATGAAATGCCAACAGTTACTGTAGTTAATTTGTGTTTATTTAAGAAAATACAAAGTGTTGCTATTCCTGATTCCATATATGATCATGAGTCATAATGCCTGATGAGAGCACAATCAGGAATGCCAACACTTTGTATTTTCTTAAATGAAAACACACGATTACTCAACAACAACACTAAAATAAAGTGCAATATGCATGTGAAATCAATATGTAAACATGGCTCAGACATTGGCCACCATTTTGATGTTTTCTTACAAAGATAATATTTTTTTATATCCGCTCGTTTGACTCTCACGGTATTTCTCATTTCCCACTCCGGGGTAGTTGTGATGGACTGTCGCGGTTAAGTAGCTCTCTGAAGTCTTGGAGGTCCATCCATCTGTAGTAAGCACAACACAGGGTGCATTGGCCAATTCGTTGACAACTTCGGCCTTAGCTAGCTTATATAGAGCTTATACCTGTTTGCTAAAATGGGTGCGAGAGGGCGAAGTTCGTAAAGTGGCTCAAGCACTTTCATGAGGTGCTGAAACGCCATATTATTCTTGTGTTGTTGTCTTTTTTGCGTTTCTGTCTTGCTCCGGTGGTAGGAATACTGGGGTGATGTCGATGTAAATGTTTCAAAATAGTTTCCACTAGTTACCACAGACACAAAGTCAAAATTGGCAATAAACGTACAAATTCATGAAAACAAACATTTGCTTTTTGGTCTTAATTTAAGGTTTAGGCATAAGGTTATCAGTGTGGTTAAGGTTAGGGTTTGGTTTTAAGTCACATTTTAAGAAGACAAATTGTAGAAATAGGTGGGGTTTATGACTTTCTGGCTGTGGTAACTAGTTACGACCGGTGTTGGCAGCTGCATAGGCTATTCTCGTTGAGCAGTGGCGACATACTCTCTCTGTCCATCGTCGTTGTAATCTACTGGGAAGCCAAAATGTTCCCAAACTGGGGATTTAAATGATGATGGAGGATCCTCCTGGTTTATCTACAGAACTGTCACAAAAGGAAAGTTTGAAATGCGCCAATCAAGATTAGAATTTTGATTACACCGTGCGCATAGGCTCTAGCTGTTTTAACGGAATAGCCTGACTTTTTTTTTTTTTAGCTCAGATTTACTCAAGAGGCATACAACGCAGCGTAGGCATTGTCTATAGGCCTAGTGTTTTTATTTGTTTTATGTATTCATTCAGGTTCACAGTGCGGACCGAACGAGGTCCCCGTACCGAACGGTTCGGTAGAAATACCAGTACTCTTACACCCCTATTAGTAGGTATATGGGTAATTTAAGGTAAGTGATTACCGATTCAGATACATAGGACTATTCACAAGTTAATTAAATCTTGAGTTATTTAATATGCCATTTAGCAGACGCTTTTATCCAAAGCGACTTACAGTCATGCGTGCATACATTTGTGTGTATGGGTGGTCCCGGGGATCGAACCCACTACCTTGGCGTTACAAGCGCCGTGCTCTACCAGCTGAGCTACAGAGGACTCCATTCTTAAAGGAATAATCCACCCAAAACCATTAATTCCTGATTTACAGCGTTAAATAACAGTAATATGTGAGAACACATGTTTTTGTGAACAAATGTTTCATTTTGTCGTGATAACAAGGTGGGAAGCAACATGTGAAAATTGTTGTGAAAATCTGTTGCAGCACAAGTCACTACAAAACCCACAATGTAATGCTCTCTCTCTGGGCTGGCTATGTAGCTAGCTAGCAAGCAAATGTAGCTACACACAATAATACCAAAGTCAATATCAGCATGTGAAGTAGCTATCTAACTGTAAAATCGCCTAAACAAACTGCGCTATCAATTTAGGAGTCTACAATCTCACCATGTTCAACCTGCAGATCGTCTGCCACGCAAAGTGGAGTCTCTGCTGTTGCTAATAGCCAAACACAGACACACACACACAGGGCGAGTGGGGAGAGGAGGATATTTTGTTGCTTGATGATAGTTGAAGGAAAAACCGAGTTGACTAATTTGGTCCACTGTTTAGTTTGAGCACATCTAAGCAAAAAATATATAGACAAGTATGCCCAATTGGCTCAGAACAGGGCATGTGGCGTGTGATTTGGACAGAGTCAGGCGCAGGAGGGTAAATCACAGAATAACGGTTTATTCCGTATATGTCGATACAAAGAACAAGGAGCTCCACCGACCTCATATAACCTCCACAATAAACAATCACACACAAAGACAAGGGGGCAGAGGGAACACTTATACGGGTACTGATGAGGGGAATTGAAACCAGGTGTGTGTAATAAACAAGACAAAATAAATGGAATGATGAGATGAGGAGCGGCAGTGGCTAGAAGGTTGGTGACAACGAACGCCGAAGCCTGCCCGAACAAGGAGAGGAGGCAGCTTCGGAGGAAGTCATGACAGGGCAGCACAGCTGGCCCTTGGATGTACACAGAGAGCTAGTCATTTAGCAGACATTCTTATCCAGAGCGACTTACAGTTAGTGAATGCATACATTTTCTTACTGGCCCCCCGTGGGAAACGAACCCACAACTCTGGCGTTGCAAGCGCCATGCTCTACCAACTGTCAATCTCTCCTGGCTCAAAGTGGAGGAGAGATTGACTTTATCACTACTTGTATTTGTGAGAGGTATTGACATGATGAATGCACCGAGCTGTTTGTTTGAACTACTGGCACACAGCTCGGACACCCATGTATACCCCACAAGACATGCCACCAGAGGTCTCGTCACAGTCCCCAAGTCCAGAACAGACTATGGGAAGCGCACAGTACTACATAGAGCCATGACTACATGGAACTCTATTCCACATCAAGTAACTCATGCAAGAGGTAAAATTAGATTTAGAAAACGGATAGAATATACGTTTATGGAACAGTGTGGACTGTGAAGCAACACAAACATAGGCACAGACACATGCATACAAACACACGATAACATGCGCACTATACACACACGTACACATGGATGTTGTGTTATGGATATGTGGTAGTAGAGTAGGGGCCTGAGGGCACCCACTTAATATGTTGTGAAATCTGTTGTGAATGTATTATAATGTTTTTAAAAATGTATAACTGCCTTAATGTTGCTGGACCCCAGGTAGAGTAGCTGCTGTCTTGGCAAAAGCTAATGGGGATCCATAATAAATACAAATATAAACACATTCTGTAACTTTAATAATAGAGAAATATTCAGGTGTACAACCCCAACTGAATAAACAACACACTTTTTTATTTTCTTTAAAGAGAAAGAAACTTTGGACAAGAGTTGGAAATTAATCTGATCTTCACTGCAGAAAACACATGATTTCAACATGTTAAATACAGTATAGAGATGAGCTGGACTAAGTGTATTAATGCAACAAAATGAAAGCCATTTTGATGTCAATGTGACTGCATGTCTGCAGTACTGCAGCTATGTGATATGTCATGGTAGGTCTCCTGCTGTACAGACGTGATTGTTTGAGGCCCTGCTGTACACTACATGACCAAATGTATGTAGACACCTGCTCGTCGAACATCTCATTCCAAAATCATGGGCATGAATATGGAGTTGGTTCCCCCTTTGATGCTATCACACCCTCCACTCTTCTTTGACAAACCATTTCTGTATGGACCTCGCTTTGTGCATGGGTACATTGTCATGCTGAAACAGGAAAGGGCCTTCCCCAAACTGTTGCCACAAAGTTAGAAGCACAGAATCGTCTACAATGTCATTGCATGCTGTAGCGTTAAGATTTCCCTAAGGGGCCTGGCCCGAAAAAGAACTCCAGACCATTATTCCTCCTCCACCAAACTTGGCTACAGTTGGCACTATGCATTCGGGCAGGTAGCGTTCTCAAGGCATCTACCAAACCCAGATCTGTCCGTCGGACTGCCAGATGGTGAAGCGTGATTCATCACTCCATAGAACGTGTTTCCACTGCTCCAGAGTCCAACGGCGGCAGGCTTTACACCACTCCAGCCGACGCTTGACATTGCGCATGGTGATCTTAGGCTTGTGTGTGGTTGTTCAGCCATGGAAACCCATTTTATGAAGCTCCCAACGAACAGTTCTTGTGCTGACGTTGCTTCCAGAGGCAGTTTGGAACTCGGTGGTGAGTGTTGCAACCGATGACAGACGATTTTTACGGGCTACGCACTTCAGCGGCCCCGTTCTTTGAGCTTGTGTGGCCTACCAGTTCATGTCTGAGCCATTGTTGCTCCTAGACGTTTCCACTTCACAATAACAGCACTTACAGTTGACCGGGGAAGCTCTAACAGTGCAGAAATTTGACGAATTGACTTGTTGAAAGTCACTGAGCTCTTCAGGAAGGGCATTCCACTGCCAATGTTTGTTTATGGAGATTGCATTGCTGTGTGCTCGATTTTATACACCTGTCAGCAACGGGTTTGGCTGAAATTGCAGAGTCCACTAATTTGAAGGGGTGTCCACATACTTTTGTATATATAGTGTAAGTACAACTATTTTGATTACTGTTCAGGACTATATTAGGCATTTTCTGAGCTAACCATACAAATGGACAGTGTGGCACATTTAGTTCCTTTTCTAAACATAGGCCTATAGTAGAGAATCACTACTCTGCTCTTTGAGATCTAATTGGCCACAGATGCTAATTCTGTCACAAAGGCAATGGAAAATGCGTTAGAGACAAAAAAGCCAGCAATGTCCCTCTACCCTTAAGACAAAAGCTGTTTAAGGATTGTGGTTGTACCCAACAAAGGACGTCACCATAGTTTGCAGCTAGTTTGCCCGGTTTTCCAGTTCTCAGGAATGAATTACCATCATGTGTGAAAAAGGAACGATATAAAGAACGATCATTAGACTCAACCATGTGCTCTTGAACACCCCTTTGTAAGATTTGGTTTATAAGATCCAATTTGTTCTCGAGGACGACACTTTTGCTCTCACCACAAAAGAGTCCCTCAAACAGGTGTGATCCTGCCTCCATTTTCTATTTGTTATTCTCTCTCTCTCTCTCTCTCTCTCTCTCTCTCTCTCTCTCTCTCTCTCTCTCTCTCTCTCTCTCTCTCTCTCTCTCTCTCTCTCTCTCTCTCTCTCTCTCTCTCTCTCTCTCGTTGGAGTGTATGCTGGGAGTGAGTCGTGAAGCAGGAGTGATTTGTGAGAGCGACTGGAA
Organism: Coregonus lavaretus; assembly: GCF_964263955.1. Lineage (NCBI taxonomy): Eukaryota > Metazoa > Chordata > Actinopteri > Salmoniformes > Salmonidae > Coregonus > Coregonus lavaretus. The sequence continues at coordinate 16,097,310 of NC_139993.1, forward strand.
TTATTTTCACTCTATTGGGTTTTGGTGTGTATATATATATATATATATATATATATATATATATATATATATTGATTCGTTTAGTTGTTTTAAGGTTATCTTGTCTAACTATCAGTAAAAATTCCTGCTGCGGCCGGGTGTTCAGTGGAAGAATGTAGCTTGGCAGTGGGTGCTATCATTGGGTATGATAGCATCAAATCAGCCTCAAGGATGAATAGCGCTGTAGTGATATTCTTAGATTCCATTGAAAAGGTGAATACGATAGTTGAGAGTGGTGTTGTGTTGCGGGAGACACAGATGCCAGTATTTCCGCTTATGAATCCGGCAAAGAAAGTTATACTATTCTAACGTGCCACCATTTGTTAGAGATGAAGTGTTGGAGCGAGAGTTATCTCATCATGGTCAAATTGTATCTACAATAAAGAAGGTTCTTTTTGGATGCAAATCTCCTTTGCTGAAACATGTCGTGTCTCATAGGAGACAAGTGCATTTGATTTTAAAGAAGGACATTGATGAACTGAATTTAGCATTCAGTTTTAAGATTGATGGATTTAATTATGTCTTCTACGCTTCTACTGAATCAATTAAATGCTTTGGCTGTGGAAGAGAGGGGCATTTGGTACGTAATTGTCCTGAGAACGAGCGTGCAGAGTCAGGTAGCAGCTATAGTGCTGGTGCAGCTAATGCACCACCGTGAAGGGATGAACATGCTATGGGTGCAGGGGAAGGGAGAAGGTGGGCAGATGTGGTTGGAAACGTAGGAGAGGAAGGCAGTGTGGATACGGGGGCAATTGTGGTTGATCAGAACAAAGAAGGAGGGGAAAAAGTCAGTGAGATTGCGACTGCCGTCGCTGAGGTGGTGCTGGAAAATGAAATTGGAGGTCAAGAAGAGATTGAAATAATGGAAAAGGAAGCAGCTGTTTTCAAAGTACAGAGGAGTAAGAGGAAGAATGTAAGGGGTGGTGAAGGGTCTAATTCCAAGAGGAAGGTAGAGATTGATAAATCAGTTGAAGATAAACAGGTTGTAGAGATGGTGGAGTTTTCTTCTGGGGAGGATAGCGAGAGTTCCTCCTATTCGTTCGCTGATGATGTAGTTATGTTAATGAGAAAATCAAGCGGAGGTGGATAGTTTGAGTCTAATGGTTGATCGTTTTAGGGAAATATCCTCTGCAAAGGTAAATTGGGAAAGAAGTTGTGCTTTACAGATTGGATATATATAGGGGGATTTGTATTTACATTTCAGCTAGCTAGCAATTGCTGTGAAGTCACCAAAATGATTTAAAATAATGATTGAGGTAGCTACAGTATGTAATCTAACTCAACACTTAACTACTACAAACAAATGTAAATTACAATAAATAAAGGTTAAGTTACTAGTTTTTCGCTGTCCAGTGGCAGCAAAAGTGGGGCATTTTATTTGTGAACTCATCACATGATTAGCGTCTCATCAGCAACACTAAAAAAGTACTTCCGTGCCAAAGATGTGACAAGAAAACGAGGTGAAGGCATGGTTCAATCATCTTTCGAGTAAACTTCTGGAAGTGAATGAAGGGAAGCAAATGATGGTAGACGATACACCCCCTTCAACATGCATACTGCAAACAGACCAAGCTCATCTTGTCTCCTCTTCTTTGGCAGCACGCACAAACTACCCATTGTCAGATTGCTTTCGATTTTTAAAAAGTGTTTTACTCAATTATTTTGATCAATGGTGAGCACACCCTTGATGTGATGAATAGTAAATAGTGCTTTCTTTCAGCCGAGAGTTAGCGAAAGATGACTGCTTGTGTTACCTCAATCTTTCCTCAATTAGCTCTAGGACTAATGTAGGCTTCATTTTCAATTTTTCGGTGAAAAATAGCATTGTGGCCAGCTCAAACGCTGATTGTTGCGTCAATCATAACTGGACGTTCTAATCGCAACGGTTTGAGCGTATGCTGCAGGGACCACTGTAGAATGATCACACCCATGTGTTGGTACATCGTCAAAGGGTTAATGGCAATTTGCATTTGAGGACTGTATTGTAGGCCCACTACAAGGTGATTTAGAAACACTGCATTTTAATTTCATTCATAGGACATTTGAACAGCATTTAATAATACAAAAGCAATCATATTTTCTTACACTTCATACGTTCGTCAAACTACACATTATTTCATTCATAAAGCATTTGAACAGCATTTAATCATACAAACACAACTACGCTTTACATATTTACAATCTGTACAAGTAGGGTTTAAACCTGCAATATTTGGTTACCAAGCCAGGTCTTTTATCCTCTGAGCCACCAGGAAAGCTCTCTTACATCTTATTTTTTCAGTATATAACCATGGCAGTATGGTCAATCAGGAATTCCATGCTTCCTTTTTAGCCTTCTTAGACATAACTAACCCAGGGATATACCAGTAACTGGGTTATTTGCCATCACGTCACCGATCCTCTTCATATGCTGTGTACTTCTAGGCCCATATTTACAATGTATCCAAGGCTATAAGTGCTGATCTAGGATCACTTTTGCTTTTCAGATCATGAAAAATAAGACGGGGGGACCATAGCAAGCGTCTCAATGTAGGAATTATATTATTGGGTGCGTTTCTTTTAAAATTGAACGGTCAAATTTTACACAATATTGAATTTTTTACAGTTAGTCTAAATTCTGCATTTCTGACTGGATTTATAAATCTGAACGGAATAAAGACATTCTCTCTTTTAGTAGAGTATATCTGAGTCTCAATTTTCTTATTTTTTAAATAAATGTGGGCTTGACCTGCAATCTTTAGATCTGCACTCAGAACATTAACCCTCTGTGCCACCAGGGGATAGCTGTGGCCTTACAGGTTTTTTTCAGTCTAATATGGTCAATCAGGACACGTAACGCAATTCTGGAGTTAAAATGTTTTTCCCATCTTCATATGCTGTAACATTGTATTTTACAATGTAGCTCTTTCCTATTGTGTTTTTTGTTGACCATTTTAAAGCTTTGGACATTTAAATAAATACAATATTATTGCATTGAACCTGAATTAGATTTTGTATGTTTATTATGTATCATTATTTTTGAGAAAAATTGAGAAAAAGTCTAATTGTTTTCTTATTTAGTTAGAAGGTTCTGAGCCTATATTTAAGAAGCATATGAATACACAAGAACACACATTATTTAAAGGAAGCTCTATCCAACTAAAATCAAATTTCAAAAGACTTTCAACACATGTTATGAAGAAAGAAAATCATAAAATACAGTGTTACAAGTACACAGCATATGAAGAGGATGGGAACAGTTTAATAACTCAGAAATTGTTCTGTGTCCTGATTGACCATATTAGACAGGGGGGAAAAACTGCAATACCACAGCTATCGCCTGGTGGTGCAGACTGTTAGTGATCTGACTGCAGCGTTGACGATTGAAGGTTCACTCCAACATATTCTTTAACCATGATTCTTTTGGGGGGGGAATGAAAATTGAGGTCAGATATAATCTACCAAAAGACAGCATCTTTATTTCGTCCAGATTTATAAATCCAGTCAGAAATGCAGAATTTAGACTAACTGAAAAAAATTAAATACGGTGTAATAATTGACTGTTCAACTTTTTAAAAACACATCCAATGTAATTCCTACTTTGAGATGCATGATATGGTCCCCCCTGTCTTATTTATGATTTGAAAAGCAAAAGTGATCCTAGATCAGCGCTCATAGTCTTGGATACCTTGTGAGTATGGGCCCAGAAGTACACTGCATATAAAGAGGATTAGTGAAGTGATGGTAAATAACCCAGTTACCAGTATTTCCCTGGGTTAGTTATGTCTAAGACGGCTAAAAAGGAAGCAAGGAATTCCTAGTTCACCATACTGCCATAGCTTTATACTGAAAAAAGAAGATGTAAGAGAGCGTCCCACGTGGCGCAGAGGATAAAATACCTGGCTTGGAAGCCAAATGTTGCAGGTTCTAACCCCATATGTGCAGAATATTTACATATGAAGTGTAAAGAAAGTATTGTTGTGTTTGTATGATTAAAGCTGCAGTATGGCACTTCTTGGGTGACCCAACCAAATTCACATGGAAATATTAGTTAAAGATCTGTCATCCTCATTGAAAGTAAGTCTAAGAAGAGATAAATCTGTTCTATGTGTGCTATTTCTATGCCACCCATTCTTAACCCTCCCGTTGTCCTAGGGTCAAAATTACCCGCCACTGTGTTGAACCAACTTTATTTAATTTTTATATTTTTGGGATCATTTGTGAGAAGGAGGCAGTGAGACTTTAAAGAAAGTATCACTGCCTCCTTCTCACAAATGATCCAAAAAATATAAAAATTAAATAAAGTTGGTTTAACACAGTGGCGGGTCATTTTGACCCTAGGACAACGGGAGGGTTAAGTTTAGTTTTTGAGTGTTTTACTTTCGGTTATGTACACCAGCTTCAAACAGCTGAAAATACAATATTTTTGGTTATTGAAAAGATATTTCAGAATGGTTTAGATTGTACAATGATTCTCTACACATTGTTTGTTTTGTCAAACAAACTGAAATTATGCACCTTTAAATGCTGTTCAAATGTTCTATACAGTGCCTTTAGAAAGTATTCACACCCCTTAACTTTACCACATTATGTTGTGTTACAGCCTGAATTTAAAATTGAATAAATTGTGATTTTGAGTCACCGGCCTACACACAATGCCCCATAATCTCAAAGTGGAATTATGTTTTTAGAAATGTTTACAAATTAATAAAAAAAGACCAGCTGGGTCCCGCTTTAAATTATGTTCAGCTTATAAAGTATTTGGTCAATAACAAAAGTTTCTCAATACTTTGTTATATACCCTTTGTTGGCAATGACACAGGTCAAACGTTTTCTGTAACTCTTCACAAGGTTTTCACACACTGTTGCTGGTATTTTGGCCCATTCCTCCATGCAGATCTCCTCTAGAGCAGTGATGTTTTGGGGTTGTCGCTGGGCAACACAGACTTTCAACCCCCTCCAAAGATTTTCTATGGGATTGAGATCTGGAGACTGGCTAGGCCACTCCAGGACCTTGAAATGCTTCTTACGAAGCCACTCCTTCGTTGCCCGGGCGGTGTGTTTGGGATCATTGTCATGCTGAAAGACCCAGCCACGTTTCATCTTCAATGCCCTTGCTGATGGAAGGAGGTTTTCAATCAAAATCTCACGATACATGGCCCCATTCATTCTTTCCTTTACACGGATCAGTCGTCCTGGTCCCTTTGCAGAAAAACAGCCCCAAAGCATGATGTTTCCACCCCATGCTTCACAGTAGGTATGGTGTTCTTTGGATGCAACTCAGCATTCTTTGTCCTCCAAACACGACGAGTTGAGTTTTTACCAAAAAGTTATATTTTGGTTTCATCTGACCATATGACATTCATCCAAATGCACTCTAGCAAACTTCAGACGGGCCTGGACATGTACTGGCTTAAGCAGGGGGACACGTCTGGCACTGCAGGATTTGAGTCCCTGGCGGCGTAGTGTGTTACTGATGGTAGGCTTTGTTACTTTGGTCCCAGCTCTCTGCAGGTCATTCACTAGGTCCCCCCGTGTGGTTCTGGGATTTTCCGTTCTTGTGATCATTTTGACCCCACAGGGTGAGATCTTGCGTTGAGCCCCAGATCAAGGGAGATTATCAGTGGTCTTGTATGTCTTCCATTTCCTAATAATTGCTCCCACAGTTGATTTCTTCAAACCAAGCTGCTTACCTATTGCAGATTCAGTCTTCCCAGCCTGGTGCAGGTCTACAACTTTGTTTCTGGTGTCCTTTGACAGCTCTTTGGTCTTGGCCATAGTAGAGTTTGGAGTGTGACTGTTTGAGGTTGTGGACAGGTGTCTTTTATACTGATAACAAGTTCAAACAGGTGCCATTAATATAGGTAACGAGTGGAGGACATAGGAGCCTCTTAAAAAAGAAGTTACAGGTCTGTGAGAGCCAGAAATCTTGCTTGTTTGTAGGTGACCAAATACTTATTTTCCACCATAATTTGCAAATGAATTCATTAAAAATCCTACAATGTGATTTTTTGGAATTTTCTTTCTCAATTTGTCTGTCATAGTTGACGTGTACCTATGATGAAAATGACAGGCCTCTCTCATCTTTTTAAGTGGGAGAACTTGCACAATTGGTGGCTGACTAAATACTTTTTTCCCCCACTGTAATCACCAATGTCAAATGTGACATAACCCACTATGTTGAATATTATATAAACATGTGCTTTATAAAGTGTGACATGTTGTGCTGAAGGACGCACACGCTCTAAAGTGAAGTCATGTTAGTCACACTACACCTAAACCCGTTCCCAGACACTTCTGCCCAAGTGCGTGAAAGGTCTGGTGGACCAACGCATCAAACTTAGCCTTCATTATTTAGGTTTATGTTTAAAATCAAATTATAAGAAGAGAAATTGTGGAAATGGGCAGGGTTTAGCCATAATTATGATTTTCTGGCTGTGTTAACTGGGGGGATGTTTTTGCTAGCAAAGGACTTACTTTGAGGGAATACTTATACAGGTACTGATGAGGGGATATGAACCAGGTGTGTGTAAAAACAAGACAAAACAAATGGAATGATGAGATGAGGAGCGGCAGTGGCTAGAAGGCCAGTGACGACGAACACCGAAGCCTGCCGAACAAGGAGAGGATGCAGCTTCAGAGGAAGTCGTGACATTATATGTGATGTGTGTGCAATAGCCTGGGGACGACGTTACACCAAGAAACACTTACCTTGATGAAAGCCCCCAACATAAGGAAATTGAAAGTGGCTTTCTTCTGGAACGAAATTACATGTTCCTTAGTAAACAAACACGCACACAACAATACCTGTTACAATGATGCTGGGCCCAGTCAGGTCTTTGACACTTTCACCCATTCTCCTGTTCAAAGATTAGCCACAAAATGTTGGCACCATTGTAACAGGTAGTAATCAAGGCCTGGTCTCCAGCATGGGAACAGAAGAGGACTATCTAATGCGGTAGTCTCAGGTTGGCCTAATACAAATCATCTTGGCTCTGACACACACACACATGCACACACACACACACAACCTTTGCAGGTCCATCAATCAATTTAAATACCTCTCACACCCTACAGTAACGTGGATCATGAGAGATCATCGAGGCCATCCCTCACCTGGACCCAGCACCGCTCCTCCGGACTGTACCGCTCACACTCCACGAGGTACTGAAGGCCCTCCACCCGAAGCCTCGAATCCAGGATGGAACGGACGGAGTATGCCGGGTCCCCTTGGATGTCCAGAGGGGGTTGAGGAACCTCCCGCACCTCAGACTCCTGGAGCGGATCAGCCACCACTGGCCTGAGGAGAGACACGTGAAACGAGAGGTTAATACGGCAATCAGGAGGGAGTAGTAACCTATACGTAACCTCATTTAACCTCCTCAGGACTTTGAACGGCCCCACAAACCGCGGGCTCAGCTTCCGGCAGGGCAGGATCATGAGCGAACCGTCATAAATCAGTAAAACGTTAATAACCTAGTGTAGTGTCCTGTAATCCTTCATTGGAAGTCAGAAACCTTTGGTCATTCATAACACATACATAAAGGCTTAATGATGTAAACACAAATGTATTAACACTTATGAAACAGCTAAAACAAAAACAAGTTTAAACCATACATTTCCTTTTATTTTTACATAAAAAATTGAAATACATTAAGTAAAAAAAAATAGAAAGTCCAGCAATGCAATTACATTGAACATTAGACAGGGCTGTGATTAGTGTAGCTTGTCCCTGAGCTGGAGGACGAATGGTTCCAACCTTAAAAGTAACAACAAATAAAGTTAGCAGGTTAGGAAATGACTTTGTCACACCATCTGGATAATGACATTTCTGTGCTGCGCCAGAAATACTCTAAATGGAGAGATGGGAAACTCGTATTATTATATTCCTCTTTAATTTACAAATCTTATAATGTGACTATGAGACGTGGCTGTATCCATGGGGATATTTATTTAGTTAAGCCTGCTAGCTAGCTAAATTATGTTAGCTAGCTAACTAGCTTTGAAGTCTACACAATTTTTGAAATAATGATTGAGGTAGCTATGTTTATTTTTATTTTTATTTCACCTTTATTTAACCAGGTAAACCAGTTGAGAACAAGTTCTCATTTACAACTGCGACCTGGCCAAGACAAAGCAAAGCAGTGCGATAAAAAACAACAACACAGAGTTACGTATGGGGTAAAGAAAACATAAAGTCAAAAATACAACAGAAAATATATATACAGTGTGTGCAAATATAGCAAGTTATGGAGGTAAGGCAATAAATAGGCCATAGTGCAAAATAACTACAATTTAGTATTAACACTGGAATGATAGATGTGCAAGAGATGATGTGCAAATAGAGATACTGGGGTGCAAATGAGCAAAATAAATAACAATATGGGGATGAGGTAGTTGGGTGGGCTAATTTCAGATGGGCTGTGTACAGGTGCAGTGATCGGTAAGGTGCTCTGACAACTGATGCTTAAAGTTAGTGAGGGAGATAAGAGTCTCCAGCTTCAGAGATTTTTGCAGTTCGTTCCAGTCATTGGCAGCAGAGAACTGGAAGGAATGGCGGCCAAAGGAGGTGTTGGCTTTGGGGATGACCAGTGAGATATACCTGCTGGAGCGCAGACTACGGGTGGATGTTGCTATGGTGACCAATGAGCTAAGATAAGGCGGGGATTTGCCTAGCAGTGATTTATAGATGACCTGGAGCCAGTGGGTTTGGCGACGAATATGTAGTGAGGACCAGCCAACAAGAGCGTACAGGTCACAGTGGTGGGTAGTATATGGGGCTTTAGTGACAAAACGGATGGCACTGTGATAGACTAAATCCAATTTGCTGAGTAGAGTGTTGGAGTATATTTTGTAAATGACATCGCCGAAGTCAAGGATCGGTATGATAGTCAGTTTAACGAGGGCATGTTTGGCAGCATGAGTGAAGGAGGCTTTGTTCCGAAATAGCTGATTCTAGATTTAACTTTGGATTGGAGATGCTTAATGTGAGTCTAGAAGGATAGTTTACAGTCTAACCAGACACCTAGGTATTTGTAGTTGTCCACATATTCTAAGTCAGACCCGCCGAGATTAGTGATTCTGGTCGGGTGGGCGGGTGCCAGCAGCGTTCGATTCAAGAGCATGCATTTAGTTTTACGAGTGTTTAAGAGTAGTTGGAGGCTACGGAAGGAGTGTTGTATGGCATTGAAGCTCATTTGGAGGTTTGTTAACAGAGTGTCCAATGAAGGGCCAGATGTATACAAAATGTAATCTAAGTCAACACTTAACTACATATTCATTTAGATTACAATAAATAAAGGCTAAATTACTTGTTTTTCGCTGTCCAGTGACACCACAAGTGGGCATTTGATTTGCGAACTCATCACTTGTAGCTTACTGTGCTACAGAAACAACGCTAACCAAACAATAGTGCAGGGCATGCTCACTGAATTAAAGGGCAACTACAAAAAAAATCAAAATTTCTTGTATTTTTCCCAGAACTCAAAAGTCATCCCCTGATGTAGTTAAATATTTGTTGTGAACACAGAAAATCAAATAGTTATTTTTCTATGAATAAAAAAAGGTGTGAAAAAACAAGGGGAAACCAGATAACAATTGGTAAAATGTGAAACATGGAAAAACAAAACAGAGGAAACAGAATTTGAGAAAAAAAAAGGATTAGGCAAAAAATGTAAACTGATTTGAAAAGGTCTTCCAAAGGTTTTTGCTGTGCATGACTGCACTTTACTGTGTGTGTCTTCCTGCAGCACAGCATCTTGGGGGAAGTTGAGAACAGGTCCAATATTGGCTATGAACCCAAGAGGGAAAGGGGTTGGGCCATCCTAGAAATGTTTTAGACTAATATAATATAATATATACAATTTAGCAGACACTTTTTTCCAAAGCGACTTAAAGTAATCCGTGCATACATTTTTACGTATGGGTGGTCCCGGCAATAGAACCCACTATCCTGGTGTTGCAATACTCTACCAAGTTGCATGGCAAAGGTTATAAATGCTTTGTGAAGCCTCATTTTAATATTATTTATAAAGCCTTTATTAAGTGCTTTTTCTTCCACTTTGACATTACAGAGAATTTGGTGCAGAAATGTCCCTGTTTTCCATGAAAACATACATGAAATGAGTTTGAATAGGAAATATAGCAAAATGCATAGGAAATGTAGTCATTGACAAGGTTAGAAATAATGATTTTTAATAGAAATAATAATTGTGTACTTTAAACTTAGTTTTCATCAAAGAATCCTCCATTTGCAGCAATTCCAGCCTTGCAGACCTTTGGCATTCTAGTTGTCAATTTGTTGAGGTAATCTGAAGAGATTTCACCCCATGCTTCCTGAAGCACCTCCCACAAGTTGGATTGGCTTGATGGGCACTTCTTATGTACCATACGGTCAAGCTGCTCCCACAACAGCTCAATAGGGTTGAGATCCGGTGACTGTGCTGGCCACTCCATTATAGACAGAATACCAGCTGACTGCTTCTTCCCTAAATAGTTCTTGCATATTTTGGAGCTGTGCTTTGGGTCATTGTCCTGTTGTAGGAGGAAATTGGCTCCAATCAAGCGCCGTCCACAGGGTATGGCATGGCATTGCAAAATGGAGTGATAGCCTTCCTTCTTCAAGATCACATGTACCCTGTACAAATCTCCCACTTTACCACCACCAAAGCACCCCCAGACCATCACATTGCCTCCACCATGCTTGACAGATGGCATCAAGCACTCCTCCAGCATCTTTTCATTTGGTCTTCATCTCACAAATGTTCTTCTTTGTGATCCGAACACCTCAAACTTCAAGTTAGAATCATCCGCACAACTGGACCGTTTTTGTGTTTTGGGAACACATCTTTTGTGATGTCCCCACTATGTTCCCACCAGACTGTTTCTACAAACAAATGAAACATTCTGGGAACCTTTAATGTGTTAACCCCTTATTCTTGGCACTAAACTACCTCCATATATACAGTGCTTTCAGAATGTATTCAGACCCCTTCCCTTTTTCCACATTTTGTTACGTTACAGCCTCATTCTAAAATGGATTAAATAATCCCTATAATGACAAAGCGAAAACAGGTTTTTAGAAATGTTAGCAAATGTATTAAAAAACAGAAATACCTTATTATTCAGACCCTTTGCTATGAGACTCGAAATTGAGCTCAGGTGCATCCTGTTTCCATTGATCTACAATTGTTTCTACAACTTAATTGGAGTCCACCTGAGGTAAATCCAATTGATTGGACATGATTTGGAAAGGCACACACCTGCCAATATAAGGTCCCACAGTTGACAGTGCATGTCAGAGCATAAACCAAGCCATGAGGTCGAAGGAATTGTCCGTAGAGCTCCTAGACAGGATTGTGTCGAGGCACAGATCTGAGGAAGGGTACCAAACAATTTCTGCAGCATTGAAGGTCCCCAAGAACACAGTGGCCTCCATCATTCTTAAATGGAAGAAGTTTGGAACCATCAAGACTCTTCCTAGAGCTGGCTACCCGGCCAAACTGAGCAATCGGGGGAGAAGGGCCTTGGTCAGGGAGGTGACCAAGAACCCGATGGTCACTCTGAAAGAGATCCAGAGTTCCTCTGTGGAGATGGGAGAACATACCAGAAGGACAACCATCTCTGCAGCACTCTACCAATTAGGCCTTTATGGTAGAATGGCTAGACGGAAGCCACTCCTCAGTAAAAGGCACATGAAAGTTTGCCAAAAGGCACCTAAAGTACAGAGAGATCCTTGATGAAAACCTGCTCCAGAGCGCTCAGGACCTGAGACTGGGGCAAAGGTTCACCTTCCAACAGGACAACAACCATAAGCACACAGCCAAGACAACGCAGAAGTGACTTTAGGACAAGTCTCAATGTCCTTGAGTGGCGCAGCCCAGACTTGAACCCGATCGAACATCTCTGGAGAGACCTGAAAATAGCTATGCAGCGACGCTCCCCATCCTACCTGACAGAGCTTGAGAGGATGGGAGAATGGGAGAAGCTCCCTAAATACAGGTGTGCCAAGCTTGCAGCATCATACCCAAGAAGACTCGAGGCTGTAATCACTGCCAAAGGTGCTTCAACAAAGTACTGAGTAAAGGGTCTGAATAGTTATGTAAATGCTATATTTCCGTTAAAAAATTTAAAAAAATGTATGTGAAACAAATTCTAAAGAACTGCTTTTGCTTCATCATTATGGGTTATTGTGTGTAGATTGATGAGGGGGAGAAAAAAAACAATGTCATCCATTTTAGAATAAGGCTGTAACGTAACATAATGTGGAAAAAGTCAAGGGGTCTGAATACTTTCCGAATGCACTGTACTTCCATATTTTTTTTTACTGGTACCGGGGTTTCAGAGGAGGCCTGTGAGGCTTGTGGGCATCCTAGAGCAAATCATGTCCATGTCCGTGAGAGACTCACCTTTCCACAAAGGGGTCAAATCTATTAGTGTGTAGGCCAAACCGTTCAGACGCTACAGACAGTTTTGTGAGAAGACAGATTTTTTGGGATGTCTCATGGTCTGACAAACACCGCTCTAGCACTGCCACCTTTCACCGCAGATGTGGAAGTGCGACATCGGCTGATGTGGTGGATTGAGACTCATCCAATGCATCCAATGATATCTCTAGATTAAACTGACGGATTTTGATGGGAATTTTGTTATTATGCTAATTAGATTTCCACGGGGCCACTGAAATCGACTCCAGGGGGTTAATTGTGGGGACATCACATTAGTTAGATAGCACATTGGATCACTGATTCCTGTCCGGTGAAATAAAGCAGTTAAATCAAGCTGTGGATTGTTGAATTAGCATCTAGTCCCTTGGTATACTGTAGCACCTACGATAATAGCCTGTCGCTAGTCATTAATTCTCCAGTTGTTTAATATGGGCAATGATTGCACCTCTCTTTCATTTCGTATTTCCCATGAAAATGTCGTATTTCTATAACCCTCTGAAAAAAATGTTTCCTTTCCTGTACCAAGTTCACAGAGTCAATGAACTTGCTAATGCCTTTTTATATGAAAGCTTAACTAAAACTGAACCTCAGTATTTCAAAGATATTTTCATTAGTGATTGACCACCTTTTCATAGTGGATATGAAACTACAGGACTATTATATATCCTTTCGTTTTCATTCAATTTTTACTTGACAAGTAGGAACCATTTACAGTGAATAAAGCACTTTGAAGTGATATCTTAAGGGAATTAAGGATGCTTAAGGTGTTAAAGAGAAAAGAGAGAGGGTCTGTATAAGTTAACAGTTAGACCTATATCGCTTCTAGTAAAATAAATTATGAGAGCTATAAATTATATTCTGCCATCTACCCACATGTACCACTGAAATATCTGTTTTCAACTGTAAACTCAGAATGGGATCTGTTGCCATTTGCTTTTTCTTGACAGAAGGCCTCCTGTAGCTCAGTTGGTAGAGCATGGTGCTTGCAACCCCAGGGTTGTGGGTTCGATTCCCATGGGGGGCCAGTATGAAAAATATATGCACTCACTAACTGTAAGTCGCTCTGGATAAGAGTGTCTGCTAAATGACAAAAAATGTAAGTTCAAAGTTCCTCTTTGACATCAAGTGGTCCTACTGCACTGGAGCTGACAATCATATATTTTGGAACACACCCAAAAAAGGCCTGTCAGACCTTCAAAAGGTTGTCTGTCAAAATGTTGATATGTACTACAACTAATTGATGGCCACTATCAATATTGTATGAATACAATATGCTATACAATTGCCCATCAACATGAACATCGGCACCCCTGTAGGTTGAGTGCCTTGCTCAAGGGTACAACGGCAGTTGGTGGCACCAGATATTCTAATGATAGCCACCCTCCCATTACTTGCCCACTTGTTATTCATAATATGTTAGTTGCAGGATCACTCCCACCATTCCTTTCAGCCCTGGGAATACTATTGCTATCAGCCACCAGTTACTGTCCCACCTATCTAACATTGAGGCTACTGGCCGCCCCACAAACTACTATCTGTTGAATTATTCAGTCTTGAAATGTCAATGCCAATCGGTCTATCTAACCGCATTGTCAGATGATCATTGTTGGATACACAACCTTGTTCATTAGTAGCTTTCGTGCCTCGCTGATCTGTTATGCATGGGAAATGTGTCTGCGCCACCATAGCTGGAGCATCTTCTAGGTAAACGACATCCATCATTAGCCCACTTTTGACATTCACTTTTTTATCAATTGCGCTGTCTCCAGTGAGTCTGCAGTCTGTACTACTTGAGATGCACTTTTTATTTGCACGCTTTCAAGCTCAACCTTTCTGGTAATGGATCTGGTTGCGTGCAAGCAATTAATGTAACCACAATGTTAAAAGTGGTGATTCGTCATACAACAGTGATATATAATCATTATGTTGAAAAAAATGTTCCATAACTTTTGTCTGCCTTGTTGCTTTAGTTCACATGGTCAATGTGTATTCCATTATTGTGTGTCTGTCTGTCTGCGTGCCTGCCTGCCTGCCTGTCTGCGTGCATGCCTGTCTGTAAAGACATTTTCTCTGTGGCAAGTTCCTAATAAGCTGCAGAAGTATAATATGTAAGTTAGCTGGTAGTGTGTGCAGGTTGTTTGTTTTGACTTTACTACCAACTCTGAAGCTAATTTAATGTACCACTAGTTCAATCCCTTGGAGGCCATCCACCACCTGTCCTCCTTGCCCCTAAAATTAAGGCATTTGAAGAGTGCTCAAGCCCCAGGGCTGACAGCAGTAGGATTAGTATGAATGTATTACCCCCTTGGGTGTCATAGGTAATACGTTTCCCATTAATTGTTTAGGCCTTTAAATATCATTAAAATTGGTCTTGATTCTCAAATTGCGCCACAGAGTGAAACTGCACATTTTGTGCTTTTTCGCCTTAGCCATTTTCAGAATTTATGTTCAATTTGCCTTCTCTGCTAGTGTGATTTCTCAAAGTCTGGTGATTGATTGTTTTTATGGGAAGGTTCGGAAGTCTGACAGGAAGTGAAATTGTCGGCTGGTGATGCAGAGCTCCAGCAGGTCCAGAACCACCATAGAAAGATGGAGTTTTTTTAGCTGTACTGGGATACATGGCAATAGTTATTTCCTCACTACAGTATTCAGTTTCCTTTTCAAGCTGAAAGGCATTTTCCATTCCACAAATGAAATTCGAAGCCGCATCGCATAAGTCAAGATTTAGGCCGCACACTGAGCTGCAAAACAGACTTTTGAATCATTAGCCAGTCGCCGGGGTTCACATCCGAACTTAGTGAAAATCTAGAGGTGTTGGCGATGTCAGTTGCCTTCACATGGACATTAATCCATAAAGAAAAATCCGGAATATTCTCTCTGGAAAAACTGTAAGTATCCAAGGCCGGAGTGTTATGGCACCTCACAAGGCCAACTTCACTGAGTTTACATCTAGAGATGGAGCTGCACTGATTTTAAAGATGTTAAAAAGAGGAGTTGACAGAGGTATTTATCTCAGTTCCGCTCAGTGAAAGTTACCCACTGTGTTTGTTGGAGAAGGACTCTAAGCTGAAACAGAGTAAGATGTCCCTGAAAACGTATTTTTTTTAATTCCTCTGTTCGGGAAGGTACCGGAGGAATCTGAAAGGAAGGAATGAAAGGAACATAAACGACAGAATACTATCAAGTCGTTGTTTACTTTCTCTCGCTGTCATTAATGCCATATCCCTGCAAGAAATAAATGTTTATTTTCAGAGTTAAAGATTTAGCATGAGGGGAAATACTTTGAAATATTCCCACAACAAGCTGAATATGGAGTTGGCATAGGGCTGTTCTCTTTAAATTATTTGTTTCGATATCTCACAGTGGGATTCACCAGAATCTCTAGAAGCTCGAAGAACCAATCACACGTCTTTCAGAGACAGACAGGTTGAGTGGCGAATGAGGTGAGCCCCTCTCCTCATACTAAAGAGACACTCGCCCACCCTCTAGTCATTCTCACCTCTCTTCCTCACGAAGAGTACTACTCTAAGCTCTCCTCAGTACGACTTGATCGGTTTTCCTGTTCAACTATTCTCAGGTGTGCAGCGAGGTTACACCGCCGAGCGCAGGATTTTCAGCTCTCGTCTTCTAAGGAAAGTTTGCTTCGGGTAAGAATGAGCTTTTCCGCTTTTTTCCCCCTTTGTCTCCTGTGGTAGCTTGCGTCACACAGCTAGCTACTGAGACTTGGCTAACTCGCAGCAAGGCTAGCTATCCTACAGACTAGCTTTTCTACCTGGAAGGGTAGAATTACTAGCATGCTCTTTCGTTTATCTCAGCCCACTACTATGCCACATTGCCTAGACTGACCGTCCTAGCTTCACTGCTTATCGGTCGAGAGCCATGCTTTTGTTCGTCACAAGACCAACATAGCACAATGTTATCCAAAGGAAGCTTGCACTATCTAGCTAGGCTACCTCTGGACGAAAAGGGTCAATATCAGGGGATATCTTTATCTATATATTTCTGGATATCTGACATGTTATTAAATATAAGGAGTAGACTTGCATGTCCTTAATTTCATAAAAGGAGCTAGGATATTCTGCGTAAAGGGACAGTTTCTACATGCATCCAATCCGGACCTCAGAAATCTCCTTGCTACCATATGATTCCAGGGAGATGTCTGTGGTGAGATATGTTCAAGACACGCACCTGATGCACGTGCACCCGCTTACATATTAGTAGAACATTGTAACTCCAGAAAGGGTATGTGTTAACATGCTGACATATCTAAGCTTTTATCCTTAGGCATGAATGAATCCACATATTTTCAGAAATGTATAATATATGTAGTCATTAACTGAACATTTATGAATCCGTATAAAAAAAATCATAATTTCAATAGATATCCTTATATGATATTGAGAGATGGCACCGATAGATAGAGATGGCACCGATAGACAGTTGAAAGATGGTGCCGATAGACATGGCCGCCTTGTTTCTCGCTCCTAAGCAACTTTGCAGTTTTTTTAAGTTTTTTGTTATTTCTCCCGTTATTAGCCCAGAACGTTCTTAGCATTATTAGATACAGCCGGAAAGAACTTTGGAGTATCAGAGGCGGTAACTCACCAGCATTTCGACGAGGAATACGACTTTCCTGAATTTGATCCTTTGTTCGTACCCTTCAAGGCGATTGACCTTATTCCAGAGGCTGCTCCAAGAGAAGAGGCGGTGGAGAATAGGTATTCAGAGTGGACTTTTATTCCAACTCAGGAGGCGTGCACACCATCCACCGCTTCTGAGTATATTACTCGCTAATGTTCAGTCTCTGGACAATAAAGTTGATGAGCTCAGGGTGAGGATCTCCTTCCAGAGAGCCATCAGGGACTGTAACATACTCTATTTCACGGAATCATGGCTCTCTCCAGATATACTGTCCCCATCCATACAGCCAGCTGGGTTCTTGGTGCATCGTGTGGATAGGAATAAAGAACTGTCCGGGAAGAAGAAAGGCGGAGGTGTATGTTTCATGATTAACTACTCATGGTGTGACTATGGTAACGTGCAGGAACTCAAGTCCATTTGTTCACCCGACCTATAATTCCTCACAATTAAATGCAGAATGGATTACATCCCTAGAGAATTTTCTTCAGTTATCTTCACAGCCGTGTATATTCTCCCTCAAGACGATACCCACGACGGCTCTCAAGGAACTACAGTGGACTTTATGCAAACAGGAAACCGCATATCCTGGGAACTTTAATAAAGCAAATCTGAGGAAAGTTTTATCAATACATCACCTGCGGTACACACGTTTCAAAACCTCTTGAGCATTGTTACTGTCCCTTCCCTTGTTACAAAGCCCTCCCCCGCCCTCCCTTCGGCAAATCAGATCACGACTCAATTTTGCTCCTCCATTCCTATAGGCAGAAACTTAAACATGAAGTACCCATGCTAAGGACTATTGAACTCTGGTCTGATAACATGTATACACTGACACGGTGACTGAGTTCATCAGGAAGTGTATAGGGGATGTTGTTCCCACTGTGACGATTAAAACCTATCCAAACCAAAAACCATGGATAGATTGCAGCATTGACGCAAAACTGAAATCGCGAAACACCGCATTTAACCAAGGCAAGGTGTCTGGGAATATGATTGAATACAAACAGTCCAGTTATGCCCTCTGTAAGGCAATCAAACAGGCAAAACGTCAGTACAGAGACATTTGGAGTCGCAATTCAACAGCTCAGACACGAGACTTATGTGGCAGGGACTCCAGACATTCACGGATTATAAATGGAAAACCAGCCACGTCGCGGACACCAGCATCCCAAGACGCGTCCTCAGAGCATGCGCAGACCATCTGGCTGGAGTGTTTACGGACATATTCAATCTCTCCCTATCCCAGTCTGCTGTCCCTACTCACTTCAAGATGTCCTCCACTGATCCTGTACTCAAGAAATTCGCATACCATACCAATAGATCCACGGATGATGCAATCGCCATCGCACTGCACACTGACCTATCCCATGTGGACAAGAGGAATACCTACAGTATGTAAGAATGCTGTTCATTGACTACAGCTCAGCCTTCAAAACCAAATTACCCTCCAAGCTCATCCTTAAGGTCGGGGCCCTGAGTCTGAACCCCGCCCTGTGCAACTGGGTCCTGGATTTCCTGACGGCCGCCCCAGGTGGGGAAGGTAGGCAACAACACCTCCACTACGCTGATCCTCAACACAGGGGCCCCACAAGGGTGTGTGCTCAGCCCCCTCCTGTACTCCCTGTTCACCCATGACTCCCTGGCCACGCGCACCTCCAACTCAATCATCAAGTTTGCAGATGACACAACAGTGGTAGGCTTGATCACCAACAACGACGAGACAGCCTACAGGGAGGAAGCTTTGGCAGAGTGATGGCAGGAATATAACCTCTCCCTCAATGTCAACAAAATGAAGGAGCTGATTGTGGACTTCAGGAGGCAGCAGAGGGAGCACGCTCCCATCCACATTGACGGGTCTGCAGTGGAGAAGGTGAAAAGCTTCAAGTTTCTCGGCATACACATCACTGACAATCTGAAATGTCCACCCACACAGACAGTGTGGTGAAGAAGGGGCAACAGCGCCTCTTCAACCTCAGGAGGCTGGAGAAATGTGTCTTGGCCCGTAAGACCCTCACAAACTTTTACAGATGCACTATTGAGAGAATCCTGTCGGGCTGTATTACCACCTAGTACGGCAACTGCCCCGTCCACAACTGCAAGGCTCTCCAGAGAGTGGTGCGGTCAGCCCAACGTATCACCGGGAGCACACTGCATGCCCTTCAGGACATCTACAACACCCGGTGTCACAGGAAGGCGAAGAAGATCATCAAGCCACCCGAGCCCGCTGTCATCCAGAAGTCGAGGTCAGAACAGTACAGGTTCATCAAAGCTAGGACCCGAGAGACTGAAAAACAGCTTATATTTCAAGGCCATCAGATTGTTAAATAGCCATCACTAGCTGGCTTTAGTCATTGTCACTAGCCGGCTACCACCTTGCACCTTAGAGTTTGCTGCCCTATGTACATATTCATGGAACACTGGTCATTTCAATAATCTTTACATACTGTTTTACCCATTTCATATGTATATCCTGTATTCTAGTCAAGGTCATCCTATTCAACTATTGGTGTACATCAAAACAAATCAAATTGTATTTGTCACATGCGCTGAATACAACAAGTGCAGACCATACCGTGAAATGCTTACTTACAAGCCCTTATCCAACAATACAGTAAAAAAAGAGTTAAGAACATATTTACTAAATAAACTAAAGTAAAAAAATAAAAGAGTAACAATAAAATAACAATAATGAGGTTATTGTCACGATCGTTGAGAGACGGGTCAGACCAAGGTGCAGCGTGGTATGCGAACATGTTTATTTGATAAAATAAACATAGGAACAAAACAACAAACCAACGTAACGCGAAGTCCAAGGCTATACACAATACAAGCCAAACACAGGAACATGATCCCACAACAAAGGTAGGCAAACAGGCTACTTAAGTATGATCCCCAATCAGAAACAACGAGCGACAGCTGTCTCTGATTGGGAATCACACCCGGCCAAACATAGAAACACAATACCTAGATCCTAAACATAGAATACATCACATAGATTTCCACACCCTGACTCAACATACAAGAGTTCCATATGTCAGGGCGTGACAGCTATATAAAGGGGTACAGGATGGTCGAGGTAATTGGAGTAATATGTACATGTAGTTAGGGGTAAAGTGACTATGCATAGATAATAAACAGCGTGTAGCAGCTGTGTAAAAAGGGGGGGGGGGGGGGAGTCAATGCAAATAGTCTGGGTAGCCATTTGATTAACTGTTCAGCAGTCTTATGGCTTGGGGTTAGAAGCTGTGAAGAAGTCTTTTGGAACTAGACTTGGTGCTCCGGTACCACTTGCCGTGCGGTAGCAGAGAGAACAGTCTATAACTAGGGTGGCTGGAGTCTTTGGCAATTTGTAGGGCGTTCCTCTGACACTGCATAGTATAGAGGTCTTGGATGGCTGGAAGCTTGGCCCAAGTGATGTAATGAACCGTATGCGCTACTATCTGTAGCGCCTTGTGGTCGGAGGCCGAGCAGTTGCCATACCAGGCGGTGATGCAACCAGTCAGGATGCCCTCGATGGTGCAGCTGTATAACTTTTTGAGGATCTGAGGGCCCATGCCAAATCTTTTCAGTCTCCTGAGGGGGAATAGGCGTTGTCATGCCCTCTTCATTACTGTCTTGGTGTGTTTGGACCACTTGAAGCTCTCAACCTGCTCCACTACAGCCCTGTCGATCAGAATTATGGCGTGCTCGGCCCTCCTTTTCCTGTAGTCCATGATCATCTCCTTTGACTTGATCACGTTGAGAGAGAGAGGTTGTTGTCCTGGCACCACACTGCCAGGTCTCTGACCTCCTCCCTATAGGATGTCTCATCGTTGTCGGTGATCAGGCCTACCACTGTTGTGTCGTTGGCAAACTTAATGATGGTGTTGGAGTCATGCTTGGCCACGCAGTCATGGGTGAACAGGGAGTACAGGAGGGGACTAAGCACGCACCGCTGAGGGGCCCTCATGTTGGCTACCCTTACCACCTGGGGGCGGCCCATCAGGAAGTCCAGGATTCAGTTGCAGATGGAGGTGTTTAGTTCCAAGGTCCTTAGCTTAGTGATGAGCTTTGAGGGCACTATGGTGTTGAACACTGAGCTGTAGTCAATGAACAGAATTCTCAAGTAGGTGTTCTTTTTTTCCAGGTGTGGAGTGTGGAGTGCAATAAAGATTGCGTCATCTGTGGATCTGTTGGGGCGGTATGCGAATTGGAGTGGGTCTAGGGTTTCTGGGATGATGGTTTTCAAAGTACTTCCTGGCTACAGACGTGAGTGCTATGGGTCGGTAGTCATTTAGGCAGGTTACCTTGGTGTTCTTGGGCACAGGGACTATGGTGGTCTGCTTGAAACATGTAAGTATTACAGACTCGGTCAGGGACAGGTTGAAAATGTCAGTGAAGACACTTGCCTACATAAGGGACATAGGCGGCATTTGCCGTACGATCGATGGGAAATTTCAAATGGCAAATGGACGGCCCCTAACAAGACATCCACAAGGGCGCGCTAAAAACAGGCAGACGGCCTCGGGTCGAGCACCAAGGCCTGTTCTTCCGGGAAGTCAAAAAATAAAGTTTCCAGGACACTTGGTTTCCGAGATATAAATGTTTCTTTTTGGGGATAATTTCTGCTGTACCGGACAATTACACAGGGTGGTGACTCGCTTTACATGGCAAATGGACATTACATCACATTTTACATTTTAGTCATTTAGCAGACACTCTTATCCAGAGCGACTTACAGTTAGTGAGTGCATACATATTCTATTTTGGTTTCATCTGACCGTATGACATTCTCCCAATCCTCTTCTGGATCATCCAAATGCACTCTAGCAAACTTCAGACAGGCCTGGACATGTACTGGCTTAAGCAGGGGGACACGTCTGCACTGCAGGATTTGAGTCCCTGGCGGCGTAGTGTTGGGATTTCTGCTCACCGTTCTTGTGATCATTTTGACCCCACAGGGTGAGATCTTGCGTGGAGCCCCAGATCGAGGGAGATTATCAGTGGTCTTGTATGTCTTCCATTTCCTAATAATTGCTCCCACAGTTGATTTCTTCAAACCAAGCTGCTTACCTATTGCAGATTCAGTCTTCCCAGCCTGGTGCAGGTCTACAATTTTGTTTCTGGTGTCCTTTGACAGCTCTTTGGTCTTGGCCATAGTGGAGTTTGGAGTGTGACTGTTTGAGGTTGTGGACAGGTGTCTTTTATTATAGGAGCCTCTTAAAGAAGAAGTTACAGGTCTGTGAGAGCCAGAAATCTTGCTTGTTTGTAGGTGACCAAATACTTATTTTGAATTGTATTTGTCCCAGTAGTGGACTTTATTAGTTTAAACCCTTTAACTGCATGTCCAATTCGTGATGGTAAATGCCCATTGTAATATATTGCAAATATGTTATATTGGACATATTGGCACTGGCAATATATCAAATGGCAAATGGACACTGTCAATTTCCAATATGTTTAAGCAGTGATTTACCATCACCAAATGGACAGGCTAAAATCAACACCAATTAACGAGAAAGAGGAACCACTATCACTGCTAGCCCATCCCGAGTTCAACGAGCCAGACAATTGGGCATTTCAGCAAAGTAACAGCATGTCCAATTTGTGATGGTAAATGCCCATTGTAGTATATTGCTAAAGGGCAGTGTCCATTTGCCATATGAAATATTGCCAGTGCTAATATTTTATACTGCCTGACAATTGTGCATTTCAGCAATGTAACAGCATGTCCAATTCATGATGGTAAATTCCCATTTTAATATATTGCTAATACACATAATACAGTCTTAACATGTTATGATGGACACTGTCCATTTCCAATATGTTTAAGCAGTGATTTACCTTCACCAAATGGACAGGCTGAACTCAACACCAACGAGTGAGGGAGAGGAACCACTATGTCTGTTTGACTCATTTTACATTTTACATTTTAGTCATTTAGCAGACGCTCTTATCCAGAGCGACTTACAGTTAGTGAGTACATACATTTTTTATACTCATACTGTATATTACTAATGGACTTTTTGTCCATTGGCAATAAATTACTCTGCTAATTGGACAGTCCATTACACATAATACATGCCAGTCTTAACATTTTATACTGCAATTGGACAGTATCCATTGCCAATGTATATCAATAAGGACTTCCCATTACGAAATGGACATACTGAAATTAACACCAACAAGACATTTTTATTTCTTATGACTTCCTATGATCATATATGGCAAATGGACATAACATCCTGATTTAGGACTTTTGGATTCGGAACCCCACTTCCTGTGATCATATATAGCAAATGGACATAACATCCTGATTTAGTACTTGCAATACTTAGATATGCCATTTGGATATTTCATATGCCATTTGGACATATTTCTGTGACTTTTGGGTTCGGAACCCGACTTCCTATGTTCATATATGGCAAATGGACATAACATCCTGCTTTAGCACTTTCAATACTTACATATGCCATTTGGACATTTCATATGCCATTTGGACATTATATATGCCATTTGGACATTGTTCTGTGACTTTCGGGTTCGGAACCCGACTTCCTATGATCATATGTGTCAAGACCCATGTGGCGGCGCACAATTGGCCCAGCGTTGTCCAGGGTAGGGGAGGGAATGGCCGGCAGGGATGTAGCTCAGTTGGTAGAGCATGGTGTTTGCAATGCCAGGGTTGTGGGTTCGTTTCCCACGGGGGGCCAGTATGAAAAATAAAATAATGTATGCACTCACTAACTGTAAGTCACTCTGGATAAGAGCGTCTGCTAAATGACTAAAATGGAAATGGAAATGGAAAAGTGGACATTTTGCCCATTTGGAGTATAATATGTGACAAGTTGCCATTTTGACCATTTGCAGTACAATATGCCTGATATGGACATAACATAGGCCTTATGGACAAACTCACATAAAAAAAACAAATCTATATCCATACGGTTCTTTAGTAACATATAATTGAGACAAAATCGAAAACGCACTGTTGACGAAGTTTTTATAATTGGTCATTCACCCTTGAGATTTGACTTTGGTGTCCATTTTCAATATACTGTCCGATGGTGGAGCGCGCTCGCCCGCCTTAGGATTTTTGAATTATTACACTGGCATTTGCAATATGTTTTGCACCATTTGGCGTCCATTTGAGTGGTATTTGCAATTGTGTATATGTTTCGTCCAATGGCAATAAGTTGCCATACATTTTTGTCCATTAGGCATATGCTTTCCCTTACCAGTTGGTCAGCGCATGCTATGAGTACAGGTCCTGGTAATCTGCGGCCTTGTGAATGTTGACCTGTTTAAAGGTCTTATTCACATCGGCTATTGAGAGCGTGATCACACATTCTTCTGGTAGGCTCGGGTCACTGGGCAGCTCGCGGCTGGAATTCCCTTTGTAGTCTATAATAGTTTGCAAGCCCTGCCACATCCAACAAGCATCGGAGCCGGTGTAGAAGGATTCAATCTTAGTCCTGTATTGACGCATAGCGGGATTTCTTATAAGCGTCCGGGTTAGAGTCCCGCTCCTTGAAAGCGTCAGCTCTGCCCTTTAGCTCAGTGCAGACGTTGCCTTTAATCCATGGCATCTGGTTGGGGTATGTATGTAGGTCACTGTGGGGACGACGTCATCGATGCACTTATTGATGAAGCCGGTGACTGATGTGATATACTCCTCAATGCCATCGGATGAATCCCGAAACATATTCCAGTCTGTGCTAGCAAAACAGTCCTGTAGCTTAGTATCTGCGTCATCTGACCACTTCCGTATTAAGTGAGACACTTGTACTTCCTGCTTTCATTTTTGCTTGTAAGCAGTAATCAGGAGGATAGAATTATGGTTAGATTTGCCAAATGGAAGTCGAGGGAGAGCTTTGTGTGTCTCTGTGTGTGGAGTAAAGGTGGTCTGGAGTTTATTTTCTTCTGGTTGCATGTGTGACATCCTGGTAGAAATGAGGTAAAACGGATTTAAGTTTCCCTGCGTTAAAATCCCCGGCCATTAGGAGCGCCGCCTCTGGATGTGCATTTTCTTGTTTGCTTATGGCCACAGCTCATTGAGTGCGGTCTTAGTTAGTGCACAAGCTAACTTGATAAATAGTGTGGTCTACAGCTTATCGTGAGATACTCTACCTCAGGCGAACCTCGAAACCTCCTTAATATTAGATTTCGCGCACCAGCTGGTATACCATATACTATTCTATCCACGTATTCTTCAGATATACTATATATTCTATTCACATACTGTCCACAATTCGGAAAGTATTCAGACCTGTTGACTTTTTCCACATTTTGTTATGTTACAGCCTTATTCTAAAATTGATTAAATTGTTTTTTCCCCTCATCAATCTACACACAATACCCCATAATGACAAAGTGAAAACTGTTTTTTAGAAATGCTTGAAAATGTATTAAAAATGAAAAACTGAAATATGATATTTACATAAGTATTCAGACAATTTACTCAGTACTTTGTTGAAGCAATATTGGCCGCGATTACAGCCTCGAGTCTTCTTGGGTATGACGCTACAAGCTTGGCACATCTGTATTTGGGGAGTTTCTCCTATTCTTCTCTGCAGATCCTCTCAAGTTCTGTCAGGTTGGATGGGGAGCATCACGTCATATCCCCACAGCATGATACTGACACCACCATGCTTCACCGTAGGGATGGTGCCAGGTTTCCTCTAGATGTGAAGCTTGGCATTCAGGCCAAAGAGTTCAATATTGGTTTCATCAGACCAGAGAAAAAAAAAGCCTAACCAGCTCTGCTAGGGCGAGTAAAATGGTCAGATTGAGCTGTTCTCTCATTTGTGTCTGGAAGTAGCTAGCAAGCTACCCAACGTTAGCCAGTTAGCTTGGGTGCTTGACTGCTGTTGTTAGGACAGAACGCTCGGATCAACCCCACTCCTCGGCCAGAGCGTCCAATGTGCGCTCTAAATGCTCCGAGAGCGAAACGCTCTGAATTTACATGAGGACAATCTGACAACGCTCTGAGTTTATGAACGCCCAGAGCACACTCTGGCAATCCAGATTAAATTTACGAACACACCCGTAGGATAAGCCAGCCTTTAGTCTTGAAATCTTTAGTTGTTTAGTACATAGCCTCACATGTGAATCCTTAAAGAGATGGGTGGGGCTAAAGCTTAAGAGGGTGTGAACGATGCTGAATGGGTGCAGACAAAGAAAAGCTCTCCAGTAGGTATCAAAACATTCAAGGGTCATTTTCTCAAAAGTGAGGTTACAAGTTTATCAACTTTCAAAGCAGAATTACTTTCCCATTGTTCCTCAACTGTAGTGTATAATATAACATTTTCTAGCTCTGAGTCTCTACTTTTATCCAATGTAAAAACAATAGTAAAATAATAGTTTTCATCAATCTACACACAATACCCCATTATGACAAATCAAAAACAGGTTATTAGACATTTTTGCTAATTTATTAAAGATAAAAAACGGAAATACCTTGTATATACTACCAGTCAAAAGTTTAGACACACCTACTAATTCAAGGGTTTTTCTTTATTTTTAATATATTTTACATTGTAGAATAATAGTGAAGACATCAAAACTATGAAATAACACATATGGAATCATGTAGTAACCAGAAAAGTGTTAAAAAATCAAAATATATTTTATATTTTATATTCTTCAAATAGCCACCCTTTGCCTTGATGACATCTTTGCACACTCTTGGCATTCTCTCAACCAGCTTCATGGAATGCATTTCAATTAACAGGTGTGCCTTATTAAAAGTTAATTTGTGGAATTTCTTTCCTCCTTAATGCGTTTGAGCCAATCAGTTGTGTTAGGTCAAGTTAGGGGGGGTATACAGAAGATAGGTGGTCCTCTGTAGCTCAGCTGGTAGAGCACGGCGCTTGTAACGCCAAAGTAGTGGGTTCGATCCCCGGGACCACCCATACACAAAAATGTATGCACGCATGACTGTAAGTCGCTTTGGATAAAAGCGTCTGCTAAATGGCATATTATTATTTTATTATTATAGCCCTATTTGGTAAAAGACCAAGTCCATATTATGGCAAGAACAGCTCAAATAAGCAAAAATAAACAACAGTCCATCATTACTTCAAGACATGAAGGTCAGTCAATACGGAACATTTCAAGAACTTTGAAAGTTTCTTCAAGTGCAGTCGCAAAAACCATCAAGTGCTATGATGAAACTGCCTCTCATGAGGACCGCCACAGGAATGGAAGACCGAGAGTTACCTCAGCTGCAGAGGATAAGTTCATTAGAGTTACCAGCCTCAGAAATTGCAGCCCAAATAAATGCTTCACAGAGATCAAGTAACAGTCACATCTCAACATCAGCTGTTCAGAGGAGTCTGTGTGAATCAGGCCTTCATGGTCGAATTGCTGCAAAAAAACACTACTAAAGGACACCAATAAGAAGAAGAGACTTGCTTGGTCCAAGAAACACGAGCAATGGACATTAGACCGGTGGAAATGTGTCGTTTGGTCTGGAGTCCAAATTGGAGATTTTTGGTTCCAACCGCCGTGGCTTTGTGAGACGCAGTGTGGGTGAACGGATGATCTCTGCATGTGTATTTCCCACCTTAAAGCATGGAGGAGGTGTTATGGTGTGGGGGTACTTTGCTGGTGACACTGTCTCTGATTTATTTAGAATTCAAGGCACACTTAACCAGCATGGCTACCACAGCATTCTGCAGTGATACACAATCCCGTCTGGTTTGGGCTTAGTGGGACTATCATTTGTTTTTCAACAGGACAATGACCCAACACACCTCCAGGCTGTGTAAAGGCTATTTTACCAAGAAGGCGAGTGATGGAGTGCTGCTTCAGAGGACCTGGCCTCCACAATCCCCCGACCTCAACCCAATTGAGATGGTTTGGAATGAGTTGGACCGCAGAGTGAAGGAAAAGCAGCCAACAAGTTCTCAGCCTATGTGGGAACTCCTTCAAGACTGTTGGAAAAGCATTCCAGGTGAAGCTGGTTGAGAGAATGCCAAGAGTGTGCAAAGCTGTCAAGGCAAAGTGTGGCTATTTGAAGAATCTCAAATACAAAATATATTTTGATTTGTTTAACACTGTTTTGGTTACTACATGATTCCATATGTGTTATTTCATAGTTTTGATATCTTCACTATTATTCTACAATGTAGAAAATAGTTTTATAAAATAAAGAAAAACCCTGGAAGGAGTAGGTGTGTCCAAACCTTTGACTGGTACTGTATATGTGCAAAAAATGTCTACAAACCTGTTTTTGCATTGTCATTATGGGGTATTGTGTGTAGATTGATGAGGAAAAAAACAATTAAATCAATTTTAGAATAAGGCTGCAACGTAACAAAATGTGGAAAAAGTCAAGGGGTCTGAATACTTTCCGAATGGACTGTATGTACAGTACATACAGTATAGGCAGAGTGACTAGGCAACAGGATAGATAATAAGCAGTAGCAGCAGCATATGTGATGAGTCAACAGATCAGTTTCGTTTTTGCGTATTTTACTTTCGTGTTGTACACCAGCTTCAAACTGCTGAAAATACATGTCTTTTTTTCACAGAGGTTTAGATGGAACAATGATTCTCTAGACTATACTTTCTTGTTTTGTCACATTAATTGAAAAAAAGCAAACTATTAGAATTTAGCATCCAGGAAATGGCAAAGTGATTTCTGCATAGTGCATCTTTAACTATTTAACAGTCTAATGGCTTCGGGATAGGAGCTGTTGAGGGTCCTGTTGGTTACAGACTTGGTGCATCGGTTACATGCAGTAGCAGAGAGAGTCTTTGACAATTCTTAGGGCCTTCCTCTGACACTGACTGGTATAGAGGTCCTGGATGGCAGAGAGCTCAGCCCCAGTAATGTACTGGGCCGTACGCACTACCCTCTGAAGCGCCTAGCGGTCAGATGCCAAGCAGTTGCCATACCAAGCGGTGATGCAGTCAGTCAAGATGCTCTGAATGTCGTAGCTTTATAACTTTTTGAGGATCTGAGGGCCAATTCCAAATCTTTTCAGCCTCCTCAGGGGGAAGAGGCGGTGTCGTGCTTTCTTCACTACTGTGTTGGTGTGTGTGGACCATGTTAATTCCTTAGTGATGTGGACACAGAGGAACTTGAAGCTCTCGACCCACTCCCCTACAGCCCCGTCGATGTGGATGGGGGCGTGCTCTGCCCTCTATTTCCTGTAGTCCTTGATCAGCTCCTTTGTCTTGCTGATGTTGAGGGAAAGATTGTTATCACTGACCTCCTCCCAATAGGCTGTTTCATCGTTGTCGGTGATCAGGCCTACCACCATCATGTCGTCAGTAGTCTTAATGATGGTGTTGGAATGGTGCACGTCCATGCAGTCGTGGGGAACAGGGAGTACAGGAGGGTGTGAGCCATGACCTGCCTTTCAAAGCATTGAGTGCTATGGTGCAATAGTAATTGGCGTTCTTGGGCACAGGGACTATGGTGTTCTGCTTGAAACATGTAGGTATTAAAGACCAGGTCAGGGAGAGGTTGAAAATGTCAGTGAAGACACTTGCCAGCTGATCAGCGCATAATCTGAGTACGCGTCCTGGTAATCAATCTGGCCCCGCGGCCTTGTGAATGTTAACCTGTTTAAGGATCAGACCCTTTTTTTCAATTTTCGCCTAAAATGACATACCCAAATCGAACTGCCTGTAGCTCAGGACTTGAAGCAAGGATATGCATATTCTTGATACCATTTGAAAGGAAACACTTTGAAGATTGTGGAAATGTGAAATTAATGTAGGAAAATATAACACATTAGATCTGGTAAAAGATAATACAAACAAAAAAACTGGCGATTCCCATTATCTTTTTTGTTCCATCGTCTTTGAAATGCAAGAGAAAGGCCACAATATAATATTGCAGTTTAGGCGTAATTTAGATTTTGGCCACTAGATGCCAGCAGTGTGTGTGCAAAGTTTCAGATTGATCCAGTGAAGCGTTGCAACACTGAACTATTTTGTATCAAGTCTGCCCAAATGTGCCGAATTGGTCAATTGATATATTTTCAAATACATAACTATAGAGAACATACAAAAATTATATGGTAATACAAAATGTAAGTTTACACACTCCCAGGAATGTCATACATGATGGATCATTAGCTTATACACTAACTTTCACACATCTAGATGGCCGAGCGGGGTGGGTGTGGAGCCAGAGACAGCAGGGGTTCAAACAAAACTATGCTACATTTTATTTCTGGGACCCTTAGGATGACAAATCAGAGCAAGATGACTGAATGTAAGTACATTATTTACCTTCAGAGGTGAATGTATCAAACCAGTTGCCGTGATAAGTTTTTTGTTGTTGTGCACTCTAATCAAACAATAGCATGGTCTTTTTTTCACAGTAAAAGCTACTGTAAATTGGACAGTGCAGTTAGATTAACAAGAATTTAAGCTTTCTTTCGATATAAGATATGTCTATGTTATGGAAAGTTTGCTGTTACTTATAACAGTCATGCTAATCATATTAGCGCACGTTAGCTCAACCTTCCCGTACAGTGGCTTGCGAAAGTATTCAACCCCTTGGCATTTTTCCTATTTTGTTGCCTTACAACCTGGAATTAAAATAGTTTTTTGAGGGTTTGTATCATTTGATTTACACAACATGCCTTCCACTTTGAAGATGCAAAAATATTTTTGGGTGTGAAACAAACAAGAAATAAGACAATAAAACAGAAAACTTGAGCGTGCATAACTATTCACCCCCCCAATGTCAATACTTTGTAGAGCCACCTTTTGCAGCAATTACAGCTGCAAGTCTCTTGGGTTATGTCTCTATAAACTTGTCACATCTAGACACTTGGATTTTTGGCAAAACTGCTCCAGCTCCTTCAAGTTGGATGGGTTCTGCTGATGTACAGCAATCTTTAAGTCATACCACTGATTCTCAATTGGATTGAGGTCTGGGCTTTGACTAGGCCATTCCAATACATTTAAATGTTTCCCCTTAAACCACTCAAGTGTTGCTTTACCAGTATGATTAGGGTCATTGTCCTGCTGGAAGGTGAACCTCTGTCCCAGTCTCAAATCTCTGGAAGACTGAAACAGGTTTCCCCTCAAGAATTTCCCTGTATTTAACGCCATCCATCATTCCTTCAATTCTGACCAGTTTCCCAGTCCCTGCCAATGAAAAACATCCCACAGCATGATGCTGGCACCAACATGCTTCACTGTGGGAATGGTGTTCTCGGGGTGATGACAGCTTACATCAACTCGCCAGAGTGGCACTCGCTCCCTGCGCTTACACTGACTATCCGTCAGGATTATTTTGTGCAGCACACCTACTTTCACTACGCGCAACTCATATCCCGGGCGTACTGAACGCAGGAGCGGACTTATTGTCCTGAGGGAATCCCCATCAAGAGGAATGGAATTCCATCCCTGACTGGTGAAACAGATCTGGGAGAGATTTGGTCAAGCATTCGTAGATCTCTTCTTGCATGAAAGCGTGCACTACCCGCTGTTCTTCGTGCTAAAAGATAACGCACCATTGGGGTTGGATGCACTGGCACGCCCTTGGCCAAGTGTGTTGCTTTACGCTTTTTCTCCTCTAAGTGTCATACTCCCCACTCTACAGTGA
The DNA here is from genome assembly GCF_964263955.1 of Coregonus lavaretus. NCBI lineage: Eukaryota > Metazoa > Chordata > Actinopteri > Salmoniformes > Salmonidae > Coregonus > Coregonus lavaretus. The sequence continues at coordinate 16,128,972 of NC_139993.1, forward strand.
GCGAAGAAGGCTCATCCCTCATCTTGGTAGCCCCTCGATGGCCACGCAAGCTCTGGGTAGCAGAGATCATTCTCCTGCTGTACGAAGAGTCTGGCATCTCCCGTTACGCAGGGATCTTCTGACCCAAGTTAAATGGGAGATTTTCCACCCTCACCCGGACACCATGGCCCTCTGGGCCTGGCTAAATCTGGATATGACAGGCCTGCCTCTCGGAGTCATTGAGACTATCCAGAGTGTCATGGCTCCTTCTACACGCTAATTCCTTACCAATGCTGTATATCTGAGGTTTCATGCTTTTTGCAGGACCTCCTGGACAGAGGGAAGGCTTTCTCCACAGTTAAGGTATATCTAGCTGCTATCTCTGCTTGTCATATAGGTTTCCACAATAACTCGGTGGGAAAACACACCTTGTTATGTCGCTTCACGGTCAGTACACCATTCGTGCCTACAGTTTTCCCAGGGTTTGTCCAAGGTTACCTTGTTGCCCAACCCTGGCTTTATGCCTAAGGTCAGCGGCAATTACAATTGTCTCGCCTTGGAGCTTGTGGCTTTCCATCGCCACCTTTCTCTTTGACGGAAGAAGAGCAGCTCCATTGTTTGTGTCCAGTACACCTGTTGCACATATACTTGGATAGAACGAGAGCTTGTAGTGGATGCAAGCTTTGACTGGAAGCCAGTGGAGTGTGCGGAGGAGCGGGGTGACATGGGAGAACTTGGGAAGCTTGAAAACCAGGCGGGCTGCAGCATTCTGGATAAGTTGCAGGGGTTTGATAGCACAAGTGGGGAGCCCAGCCAACAGCGACTCTACAGATGTTGTACAGCATGAACCTGCAGGAGCGAGTCACTGCTTTGACGTTTGCAGAGAACGACAGGGTGTTGTCCAGGGTCACGACAAGGTTCTTTGCACTCTGGGAGGGCAACACTGTGGTGTTGTCAACCGTGATGGAGAGGTCTTTGGGCGGGCAGGCCTTCCCCGGGAGGAAGAGCAGCTCCGTGATGTCATCGGCCTCCCCCCTTGCTTGAGGAAAAATAGAGGAGCACTAGAGAACAATAGAGGAAAGGCCCACCCCCCACTTGTGCTATGTCATGACTTACAGTGGTCCTTTCCTGCAGTTGAATGATCAAAGCGCCCTCTAGTGGCCTCGTGGGTGGAATGTTATAAAATATTTTCATTAATTTCTCTACCGCCAAAAACAAGGTGTTTCTATATCAAACGGTTTTGTTATATTTCAGTCTTCTATGATGTACAGTGCATTCTGAAAGTATTCAGACCCCTTGACTTTTTCCACATTTTGTTACATTACAGCCTTATTCTAAAAAATTTCCCTCATCAATCTACACACAATATCCCATAATGACAAAGCAAAAATAGTTTTTTTGAAATTTTACAGATTACAGCCTCGAGTCTTCTTGTGTATGACACTACAAGCTTGGCACACCTGTGTTTGGGTTGTTTCTCCCATTCTTCTTTGTCAGGTTAGATGGGGAGTGTTGCTGCACAGCTATTTTCAGGTCTCTCCAGAGATGTTAGATCGGGTTCAAGTCCGGGCTCTGGCTGGGCCACTCAAGGACATTCAGAGACTGGGCCACTCAAGGACATTCAGAGACTGTTTTTCTCCCTGCCACTGAAAAACATCCCCACAGCATGATGCTGCCACCACCATGCTTCACCGTAGGGATGGTGCCAGGTTTCCTCCAGACGTGATGCTTGGCATTCAGGCCCAATAGTTCAATCCTGGTTTTATCAGACCAGAGAATCTTGTTTCTCATGGTCTGAGAGTCCTTTAGGTGCCTTTTGGCAAACTCAAGCGGGCTGTCATGTGCCTTTTACTGAGTAGTGACTTCCTTCTGGCCACTCTACCATAAAGGCCTGATTGGTGGAGTGCTGCAGAGATGGTTGTCCTACTGGGAGATTCTCCCATCTAAACAGAGGAACTCTGGAGCTCTTTCAGAGTGACTGACGGGCTCTTGGTTACCTCCCTGACCAAGGCCCTTCTCCCCCGATTGCTCAGTTTGGCCAGGCGGCCAGCTCTAGGAAGGGTCTTGGTGGTTCCAAACTTCTTCCATTTAAGAATGATGGAGGCCATGGTGTTCTTGCTGCAGAAATGTTTTGGTACCCTTCCCCAGAACTGTGCCTTGACACAATCCTGTTTCAGAGCTCTACGGACAATTCCTTCGACCTCATGGCTTAGTTTTTGCTCTGACAGGTGTGTTTCCAACTCATGTTGGAAATTATTAAAACTTTCTAAAAAACATTTTTTGCTTTGTCATTATGGGGCATTGTGTGTAGATTGATGAGGATTATTTTGTATTTAATCAATTTTAGAGTAAGGCTGTAACGTAACAAAATGTTGAAAAAGGGAGGTGTCTGAAAACTTTCCGAATGCACTCAAAGTGCACTCTATATCTGGCATGATACCGGTGTCTTCTTCTTTTTTCAGCCCATAACCATGTGTGTGAGGAGTATACTTTTGTTTTAAAGTAGATTTGTTTAAGACTACCAAGAAACATTCAGTGGGACCCTGATTTAGCCCACTGCACTAAAAGGTTAAAGTCGTACTCCAGTTAATTTTTTCACTTCATTTAACAGCTGATTTAACTAACAAAAGGCACATCTCAATATGTGGTCCGGGTATAACATGACATGGCACAAGTCTAGGGGGGTTGGCCTTTCCTCTTTTGTTCTCTATTGTTCATCTATTGTTCCTCAAGCAAGGGGGAGGCCAATGACATCACATCCGACCATCAGACCAACTCCTTGAATGCCCTACTCCTTTAAGTTTGCAGTTGTGTCTAAAAAACTACATTTTGCTCATAACATTTTTTTTTATCCTTTAGTGTGTGTACTTTACTGCATATATACTTGGGATATTGCTTTTCAACAGGAAAAGTAAAACAATTGTTTGAGGACGTCTTTAAGGTTACTTGCATAACCTCGTTCTCAGATATTATGAGCGAGATATCTCTCCACATTCTCCTATTCGCAAGAATGTGAGGAAGTTCGGCGTGTTCGAGAATGACCAGAGGGCGGGTGAGTGGGTCTTTAGTATGAGGCGAGGGGAGCAACCTCATTCGCCACTCGACCTGTCTGTCTCTGACAGACGTGTGTGATTGGTTCTTCAAGCTTCTAGAGATTCTGGTGAATCTCACTGTGAGATATCTCACTCATAATATTAGAGAACTGGGGTTACACAAGTAACCTTACATTTTTAAAGCCCTGTTTGGTCTCATGTGGGTATTCCGCTGAATTTTTGTTTGGGTTTATTAAAGATTAAGTGCCTCTCCGTCATTGCTTTTATTCAGTTGCTTTGACACTTTGTATCCAGCAATGAGGCATCATATTTCAAACCAAAATGGTGTGTCAAAGAATCCCACAAAAATTCAGGCTTTAGAATATGTGACCTAGTGGATGGAGAGCTATTTTTATTGGCCTGGTTCTTGGTCTACTCCCCTAGTTAGCAACCTGGGAATGGTAAGAGTTCACTGAAGCAATCTGACTCGATATGCAGTTGATTTATCAGTCTGCAGGGACCATTTTGGTTTGTAAAACATGAGGTGAAGCCAAGACCATTAAAACTATGTAATCAGCCATGCTGAGGCTGATACCACAAGTCTTGCTACTACTTCAATGTGTTTCTGCTCGACAGACTGCAGCACACATTTGTTGGTTGTTGCTTTTTCCTTCTTTTTTTGGGAGGGGAATAGTTATCTCCATGTTTTGCACATAGGTGTAATTGACCATGTCTGGGAAGCCCAAAAAGTTGATCTATAAAGTACATTTATGCATTTCCTGCTATGGGGTTGATGATGTTGTTACAGTATAATACCATGACACTGCAGATGTGTTGTTTCCCTACAGCTAATGTTCGCTGCCCCCAACACGTGATGTTTCCACTTTCCCTTGCCTCAAAACATTATCTTCTCTGATTACACACTTAACAACACTGCCGAATTACTCTCACCGGTCCCCATCAAAGTAAACTACACGGAAAGCCACATAAACTCTTCACATTTTAAGGTCCACTGGTTAAACTTACATGATTCACACAGGCCTTTTTTACAGTGTATATGGTGATTCAGGGAACTACTTTCCAAATGGGTTGTATTGACTGGTTTTCCTAATGATCTTCCTCTGGGAGACAGCCGGCTTCTGCGCAGCTAAAGGGTGGACGCTTTTCCATAGCCTTTGTCGGTCGTTTTTTTAGGTTCATTAAAATAACATAAGGCCTTACTTTTTGGTGAAGAACATGGGGGAAATAGTAATTTGTCAAGTTCTGGTCCCTTTCCGACATTTATTTCCATACAGCATAGCATATCCCTAATGATTTATGTTCCACTCCAAAAAGCAAACTAGAGGTCTAAAATGGGTTCAGCTAAAAAGGAGACTGTGTGAACCTTGAAAAAAAACATCCAGAGATGTCTCTTCCTAAGATTGGAACAATTTTTTTTTATTTTCTTCTCATGAAGTTGAGTACCCTGTTACTGAGCCATGCATTAGTCAGTGTATAATATGTTATGACACCGTGCTGATTCAGTGTTTCTGCACCTTCTTTGCAGTTCACGTAAAGCTCCTTTGTCTTTTTCATAGCTTGAACATCATGATTGCTGGAAGCTGTGTGCTGATCAGATCAATGATACAATACAGTCTGATTGGGAAACACTATCTGAAATAGTTTCTCTCCATAGTTAGAATGGATAGAGTACAGCATAGAGCTCTAACCCTCTGCTCTGTATCAGCAGGGATAGAGTATGTAATATCATACCCAGGAAGAGTGATTGCCCCAGACCAATGTGTGTCTGCACTGTAAGTGCCCCTGTCCCTGGAGTGAGTCCATGCTCAGACAAAACCTTTAAAACAATATTGCATAAAGTCACAGTGAAGTCAAAGATTCCATGTCTCTATTCAAGCTAGATGATCAATGGCTTTGTGAAATAGAGAGAGTTCAATCACACCTTAAATTAAATAACTTTTGAACTGGTACTGTACATCCAACTCCCGTGTTATAAATTGTCTAGAGTCCTCAACCTGTTACAAAGTCTGATCACTTCAGCTCTGTTAAAATAACGAGGAACCGTCAATTCCACATTTTAAGGGGAGGGTAGCTTTGGAGAGAAGACTTAAGGATGCATTTAGTCAACGACGATGTTGATGATGAGGATGACTATGATGATGATGAGGGTTATCTATAGATATGGTACAGTATAGGAACAAAGATCAAGTCCAGGCTTTCACCAACAACCTTGTCTTTGTTGATAACATATGTTACAACAGCATGTTGCCATGTCAATCCATATATGATTGCATTGACACATAGAAACTTCACACAGCTTTTAATTGAATTCATACCTGTATGTGAACCCTTCACTGGGCTTCTGAGTGCACAGTGGGAGGCTGAAGGGTAAAGGAAGGAACCCTTTTGTGGTGCACTAGAGGTTGAGTGCTATCCAAGACTGTACCTGCGTGGGGTTGGCCTCAAACAATTGGAAGTACATGTGTTAGTGAGTGAACTGCAAGCCAGTTCATGTTCAGGCTTCCTATTATCCACACTCCACATGCTTCAGATGTACACAGAATTACAGTGTTAGAAGTGGCTATAATCAATAATCAACAGCTATGAGAGGCTACACTGAATACAAACATGCAGCCGGGCAGGTGCGGAGAAAGGAACAGCTGGTGACCTGCCACTGATAACCGACCCAGACATCACCCGCCCGCCTGCGCTTCTCTCTCGCTCTCACATTCAACGAGAGACAGACAACAACACAGTTGTGCGGGGGCTGGTGGGGGCGTCCGCGGCCATGGAGGGTGCATCCAAGTCCCCGGCGGAGCCGCGAAATGTTTGTTTCCTTGGACTGTCGGCGTGCAGCAGTGAAAACTCATTTGAATCTGCTGGGGACACGCAAGCTATTAAATGTTTAATATGCAACATGTTCTTTGTTGTCACAGGGAAAGGTCCGATGGATACCTTCATTTGTGAAAAATGTATTGAACTTGATGCAGCTAAAGAAAGGATTATTACTCTTCATGAAGAAATACAAAATTTGACCAAGTGCCTTGAACTGAATAAGGATTCTATGAGACTATCGGCATCTTTAAATGCTTCCTATTAAAACATCCAAGAGGATCATAATGGGACCTTTCTGTACTATGATCAATTTCTGCCACTGCACCCCTCTACTAGCTTGAACCAGAAAATGGCTGCTCACTGTTCGACTCCAGGTGAGCGTAAATGGATGCGTGTCGGAACCAGAAAGAAGGAGAAGAATCGTTCTCGGCATGCCTGCCTTCTTCCCCCGAGTCCGGACTTAAGACTTTCAAATCGCTTTGAGCCCCTGTACCAGGTGTCTTATGCCGGGGGCTTGGGTGTTCCCTCCATGGCTGTGGATGACCCTCCAGCTACCTCTCCCTGTCCTAGTCAATCAACTGCCTGGGGACAGCCTGGACCACCAGCTACCTCTCCCTGTCCTAGAGCGCTGTTCCTTTGGTGGTTGTGGCCTACATGCAGCCGGCGTCTCAGCAGCCCTCTTCTCAGGTGAGTTCTGTGGCTCTGGCCTCACAATCTGCTTCGAGACACGGCAAAGGCCGAATAATTCTGGTGATTGTGATAGGATATATATACCTGGGGCAAAGACTTTGTGTTTTCCTGGGGCAAAAGTTCAGGATATCACCAGGTTGCTTCCCGAGGCTGTGAGTCAGTCACCGGGGGCTGATACTGTCATGGTTCATGTGAGGTCAAATTACATTATGAAGGGCAGCTCAGAACAGCTGAAGATGGATTTTAAAGAACTGATTGGGTTTCTACTTGACACCAACAAACACCCCATAATATCTGGCCCTTGTCACGATCGTCTGAAGGAGGAGACCAATGCGCAGCGTTGTGAGTGAACATGATGACTTTATTATAAAGCAACCACGAAAAAACAACAAAAGACGATACGTGAAATTCTATACTGAAATAAGACTAACAGCAACAAAGAACCAATAACCCACAACACAAAGGAGAAAACACACAGAATATATATGGCTCCCAATCAGAGATAACGAGCCGACAGCTGACACTCGTTACCTCCGATTGGGAGTCATCGACCAATCACCACCTGACACAAACAAAATGAAACTCACCCATCCCCAACACCACCAAATGAAATACACCCAAACACATGAAAATGAACAACCCTGGCTCAATATAAACGTCCATAGAGCCAGAGTGTCACAGTACCCCCCCCTAAAGGTGCGAACTCCGGGCGCACCAACATCAGGACTAGGGGAGGGTCTGGGTGGGCGTCTGTCCATGGTGGCGGCTCTGGCCCCGGTCGTGATCCCCACCCCACCACAGTCACAACCTGCTTCGGTAGCCTCCTCCCAATGACCACCCTCCACCTAACCCCACCTGGACTAAGGGGCAACCCCGGACTAAGGGGCAGCATCGGCCTAAGGGGCAGCACCGGGATAAGGGGCAGCACCGGGATAAGGGGCAGCACCGGGACAAGGGGCAGCACCGGACTACGGGGCAGTACCGGACTAAAGGGCAGTACAGGACTAAGGGGCAGCACCGGGCTAAGGGGCAGTACCGGACTACGGGGCAGCACCGGGCTAAGGGGCGGCACCGGACTCAGGGGCAGCACCGGACTAAGGGGCAGCACCGGGCTAAAGGGCAGCACCGGACTAAGGGGCAGCACCGGACTAAGGGGCAGCACCGGACTAAGGGGCAGCACCGGGCTAAAGGGCAGCACCTGACTAAGGGGCAGCACCGGACTAGATGGAGGATCCTGGCTGGCTGGCTCTGGCGGATCCTGGCGGGACGGCTCTGGCGGATCCTGGCGGGACGGCTCTGGCGGATCCTGGCAGGACGGCTCTGGCGGATCCAGGCTGGACGGCTCTGGCGGATCCTGGCGGGACGGCTCTGGAGGATCCTGGCTGGACGGCTCTGGCGGATCCTGGCTGGACGGCTCTGGCGGATCCTGGCTGGACGGCTCTGGCGGATCCTGGCTGGACGGCTCTGGCGGATCCTGGCTGGACGGCTCTGGCGGATCCTGGCTGGACGGCTCTGGCGGATCCTGGCTGGCTGACGGATCTGGCTGCTCATGGCTGGCTGACGGATCTGGCTGCTCATGGCTGGCTGACGGATCTGGCTGCTCATGGCTGGCTGACGGATCTGGCTGCTCATGGCTGGCTGACGGATCTGGCTGCTCATGGCTGGCTGACGGATCTGGCTGCTCATGGCTGGCTGACGGATCTGGCTGCTCATGGCTGGCTGACGGATCTGGCTGCTCATGGCTGGCTGACGGGTCTGGCTGCTCATGGCTGGCTGACGGATCTGGCTGCTCATGGCTGGCTGACGGATCTGGCTGCTCATTGCTGGCTGACGGGTCTGGCTGCTCATGGCTGGCTGACGGATCTGGCTGCTCATGGCTGGTTGACAGATCTGGCTGCTCATGGCTGGCTGATGGTGCTGGCTGGGAGGCTGGCGGTGGAGGCGGACCCCAGCCTCGGATTGCAGTCATCACCTCCAGCAGGGCGGCTCCCATCTGCAGGAGCTGCTCTTTCTGGTCCCGAACCTGAGCTTCCAGTCTAGTATGGGTTGCGTCGGCTCCTGCTGACTCCATAGCAGGTGTATGATTCTGTCTGGCGGAAGGCTCTAGCGGCTCCTGTCTGGCGGAAGGCACTAGCGGCTCCGATCTGGCGGACGGCTCTGAAGGCTCATGGCAGACGGGCGGCTTTGCAGGCTCAGTACAGACGGGCGGCTTATGCAGCGCTTGACAGACGGGCAGTTCAGACGCCATAGGGCCGACGGGCAGTTCAGGCGCCGTTGGGCAGACGGCCAGTTCAGGCGCCGTTGGGCAGACGGCAGACTCTGGCCGACTGGTGACGCACCCCGTAGGATTCGTGCGTGGAGCAGGAACAGGCCGGGCTGGGCTGGCGACGCGCACCTTATCCCTGGTGCGAGTGGCCGGAACAGGCCGGGCCGGGCTGGCGACGCACATCGTGGACCTGGTGCGTGGAGTAGGAACAGACCGGTCCGTACCGGGAACACCCACCACTGGCCTTAACTGGGGATCAAGAACGGACCGGACCAGACTGGGAACACACTTCAGTCTCTCATGCCGTGCCACAACAACTTCCCTCCCTCTACTCGCCAATGGCTCCCGTAATCCGATAGCCTTCTCTCCAGCTCTACCTGTGGCAGCCTCCTGCTGCCCAGGCGCCCAAGCCATGTGCCCCCCCCAAAAAATTTTTTGGGGAGTAACCACGGGCTTCCAGCCTCGACTCCGCGCTTCCTCTTCATACCACCTCCTCTCGGCTGCAGCTGCCTCCAGCTCTTCACGAGGGCGGTGATATTCCTCCTCATACCACCTCCTCTCGGCTGCAGCTGCCTCCAGCTCTTCACAAGGGCGGTGATATTCCTCCGGTTGTGCCCAAGGACCCTTTCCAGCCCGAATCTCCTCCCATGTCCAAAAATCCTTAGGAGGCGTCCATAAATCCTGCGTAGGCAGGTCCTGTTGCCGCTTGTTACGCCGCTTGGTCCTCTTGTGGTGGGTTATTCTGTCACGATCGTCTGAAGGAGGAGACCAATGCGCAGCGTTGTGAGTGAACATGATGACTTTATTATAAAGCAACCACGAAAAAACAACAAAAGACGATACGTGAAATTCTATACTGAAATAAGACTAACAGCAACAAAGAACCAATAACCCACAACACAAAGGAGAAAACACACAGAATATATATGGCTCCCAATCAGAGATAACGAGCCGACAGCTGACACTCGTTACCTCCGATTGGGAGTCATCGACCAATCACCACCTGACACAAACAAAATGAAACTCACCCATCCCCAACACCACCAAATGAAATACACCCAAACACATGAAAATGAACAACCCTGGCTCAATATAAACGTCCATAGAGCCAGAGTGTCACAGCCCTCTGCCCTCCCTAAATCAAGGCATTGAATGGTTCAGCAGACTTTTAGCCCTCCATAACTGGCTACGAGACTGTTGCAGCTCTGTGGGTGTAACATTTATTGACAATTTTAATACCTTCTGGAAACAAAGCACGTATTATGAGGAGGATGGGATCCACCCAAATCATTTGGGTTCCTGGATCCTTTCACAGCATTATAAGGCTGCGTTGAGACAATTATTTATCAATGACCCAAGTCCAGCTCATTTAATCCCTACTATTGTGTCGCTGAGTTGTCATTATGATTCAGCAAATGTACATTATAATAATAATAATAAATCCTAGGGGCGTTGGAAGACACAATGTAAATAACCTAATTTATGTCCCCCTTTCTGCCCGGAATGCCTCTGCTGATCCTGCAGCTATTGTATGCAGTAATCATAGGCCTACGAACCAGAGTTATACTGTTAGCACTGAGGTGGTGTAGCCTAGTAGGAAGTCCACCGTGTGCAGCTCACCCTGCACTAATAAAAATAACCCGAGTATGTCCACCTCTGCTAACATTCCCAGTAAAGCAAGAAAAATAATCAAGCATCCCAGAAAAGCGTTAAAAATAGCCCAAGTTAACATATGCAGCTTAAGAAACAAGGTTCATGAAATCAATAATTTGCTAGTAACAGATGACCTTCATATTCTGACAATCTCTCAAACTCACGTAGATAATACCTGCGATGATACAGTGGTAGCAATACAAGGTAATAACATTTACAGAAAATACAGAAACGCCAAAGGGGGCGGTGTTACAGTCTATATTCAGAACCACATTCCTGTAAAGATTAGAGAGGATCTCATGTAAATACTATTGAAGTAATATGGCTACAGGTTCAGCTGCCTCACCTAAAGCCCATTCTGGTAGGAAGCTACTATAGACCACCAAGTGCTAACAGTCAGTATCTGGATAACATGTGTGAAATGCTTGATAATGTATGTGATATCAATAGAGAGGTATACTTTCTGGGTGATTTAAATATCAACTGGCATTCATCAGGCTGCCCACTCAACAGAAAGCTTCAAACTGTAACTAGTGCCTGCAACCTGGTTCAGGTTATCAATCAACCTACCAGGGTAGTTACAAACAGTACAGGAATGAAATCATCAACATGTATTGATCATATCTTTACTAATGCTGCATACATTTGTTTGAAAGCAGTATCCAAATCCATCAGATGTAGTGATCACAATATAGTAGGCATATCTAGGAAAACCAAAGTTCCAAAGGCTGGGCCTAAAATGGTGTATAAGAGGTCATATGCATGCACCCATTAAATGACTGTAAAAACTGTTCAATCCCAGTGGATTGATGAGGAATTGAATAATTATATGGCTGAGAGGGATAGGCAAAAGAGATGGCAAATAGGTCTGGCTGTACAACAGATCGGCAAACGTACTGAAAATTGAGAAATCATGTGACTAAACTGAATAAAAATAAGAAGAAACTACACTATGAAACAAAGATAAATGACATAAAGAATGATAGTCAAAAGCTTTGGAGCACCTTAAATGAAATTTTGGGCAAAAAGGCTTACTCCGCTCCATCATTCATGGAATCAGATGGCTCATTCATCACAAACCACACTGATATTGCCAAATACTTTAATTATTTTTTCATTGGCAAGATTAGCAAACTTAGGCATGACATTCCAGCAACAAACGCTGACACTACACATCCAAGTATATCTAACCAAATTATGAAAGACAAGCATTGCACTTTTGAATTCAGAAAAGTGTGGAAGAGGTGAAAAAAGTATTATTGTCGATCAACAATGACAAGCCACCAGGGTCTAACAACTTGGATGGAAAATAACTGAGGATAATAGCGGACGATATTCATACTCCTATATGCAATATCTTTAAGCCTACTCGAAGGTGTGTGCCCTCAGGCCTGGAGGGAAGCAAAAGTTATTCCCCTACCTAAGAATAGTAAAGCCCCCTTAACTGGCTCAAATAGCCGACCAATCAGCCTGTTACCAACCCTTAGTAAACTTACGAAAAAAATGGTGATTGACCAGATAAAATGCTATTTTACAGTAAACAAATTGACAACAGACTTTCAGCACGCTTATAGGGAAGGACATTCAACAAGCACAGCACTTACACAAATGACTGATGATTGGCTAAGAGAAATTGATGATAAAAAGTTACCTGTCTAACAGAACACAGAGGGTATTCTTTAATGGAAGCTTCCAAGAAAATCCAGGTAAAATCAGGGATGCCCCAGGGAAGCTGTCTAGGCCCCTTCCTTTTTTCAAACTTGACTAACGACATGCCACTGGCTTTGAGTAAAGCCAGTGTGTCTATCTATGTGGATGACTCAACACTATACACGTCAGCTACCAAAGCGACTGAAATGACAGCAACACTTAACAAAGAGCTGCAGTTAGTATCAGAATGGGTGGCAAGGAATAAGTTAGTCCTAAATATTTGTAAAACTAAAAGCATTGTATTTGGGACAAATCATTTACTAAACCCTAAACCTCAACTCAATCTTGTAATGAATAATGTGGAAATTGAGCAAGTTAAGGAGACTAAATTGCTTGGAGTAACCCTGGATTGTAAACTGTCATGGTCAAAACATATTGATACAACAGTAGCTAGGATGGGGGGAAGTCTGTCCATAATAAAGCGCTGCCTGCATTCTTAACAGCACAATCAACAAGACAGGTCCTACAGTCCCTAGTTTTGTCGCACCTGGAGTACTGTTCAGTCGTGTGGTCAGGTGCCACAAAGAGGGACTTAGGAAAATTGCAATTGGCTCAGAACAGGGCAGCACGGCTGGCCCTTGGATGTACACAGAGAGCTAACATTAATAACATGCATGTCAATCTCTCCTGGCTCAAAGTGAAGGAGGGATTGACTCGAGCTGTCTGTTTGAACTACTGGCACACAGCTCGGACACACATGCATACCCCACAAGACATATCACCAGAGGTCTCTTCACAGTCCCCAAGTCAAGAACAGACTATGTGAGGCGCACAGTACTACATAGAGCCATGACTACATGAAACTCTATTCCATATCATGTAACTCATGCCAGCAGTAAAATTAGATTTAAAAAACTGATAAAAGTTATGGAACAGTGGGGACTGTGAAGCAAAACAAACATAGACACTTGCACACAAACACACGATAACATACACACTATACACACATGTACACATGGATTTTGCCTTAATTTTGCTGGACCCCAGGAAGAGTAGCTGCTGCCTTGGCAGCAGCAAATGGGGATCCATAATAAATACAAATACAAATGTAATCAGTAATCTCTTACATCTTTTTACACGTTGAAATACTGTTGTATTGTAATGTGAAACAGTTTGTGTTCATGGTTTGAAAAGCATCATAATGGGAAAGAGTGGGCTGCTGGGTTGATAATGAGGCAATGTACACACAGAAAGTGTTTAACACTGAAGACTTTCTTATCAAAATATATTGGATTTAAACTCGATGTGTTCATTTAATGTCTATTTCCCCATAGTCTTCTCCAACCTCACAAGGACACTTTATTAAATCAAGTCTAATTCCTTTCTAACATTTTTATTTTGCTGAACATATACAGTTGAAGTCGGAAGTTTACATACACTTAGGTTGGAGTCATTAAAACTCGTTTTTAAACCACTCCACAAATTTCTTGTTAACAAACTATAGTTTTGGCAAGTCGGTTAGGACATCTACTTTGTGCATGACACAAGTAAGTATTCCAACAATTGTTTACAGACAGATTATTTCACTTATAATTCAATGTATCACAATTCCAGTAGGTCAGAAGTTTACATACACTAAGTTGACTGTCCCTTTAAACAGCTTGGAAAATTCCAGAAAATTATGTCATGGCTTTAGAAGCTTCTGATAGGATAAATGACATAATTTGAGTCAATTCGAGGTGTACCTGTGGATGTATTTCAAGACATATCTTCATACTCAGTGCCTCTTTGCTTGACATCATGGGAAAATCAAAAGAAATCAGCCAAGACCTCCGAAAAAGCTGTTTGGCCATAATGACCATCGTTATGTTTGGAGGAAAAAGGGGGAAAACTTGCAAGCCGAAGAACACCATCCCAACCGTGAAGCACGGGGGTTGCAGCATCATGCTGTGGGGGTGCTTTGCTGCAAGAGGTACTGGTACACTTCACAAAATAGATGGCATCATGAGGAAGGAAATATATGTGGATGTATTGAAGCAACATTTCAAGGCATCAGTCAGGAAGTTAAAGCTTGGTCGCAAATAGGCCTTCCAAATGGACAATCAACCCAAGCATACTTCCAAAGTTGAGGCAAAATGGCTTAAGGACAACAAAGTCAAGGTATTTGAGTGGCCATCACAAAATCCTGACCTCCATCCTATAGAAAATTTGTGGGCAGAACTGAAAAAGCATGTGCGAGCAAGGAGGCCTACAAACCTGACTCAGTTACACCAGCTCTGTCAGAAGGAAAGGGCCAAAATTCACCCAAATTATTGTGGGAAGCTTGTGGAAGGCTACCCGAAACGTTTGACCCAAGTTAAACAATTTAAAGGAAATGCTACCAAATACTAATTGAGTGTATGTAAACTTCTGACCCACTGGGAATGTGATGAAATAAATAAAAGCTGAAATAAATCATTCTCTCTACTATTATTCTGACATTTCAGTGGTGATCCTAACTGACCTAAGACAGGGAATTTGAACTCGGATTAAATGTCAGGAATTGTGAAAAACTGAGTTTAAATGTATTTGGCTAAGGTGTATGTAAACTTCCGACTTCAACTGTAGCCGTCGCGGTTCGCCCTGCGGGAGTTTTCTGATTTTAAGACGTGCCTGCTGTGTGTGTAACAGGCCTCTGAAAGAGACTCCCTCTTCCTGTTATGAGCTTTGAACTGCAGCCAGATCGCCTGCAGACACAGTGCGTTAGGAAGCTCTGCTGCTGCAGAAGTCAATGTTTTCCACTGGGAAAGGGGAACGATGGAGCTACCGAGTCGGGAGCATGATCCGTCAAGCAACAAGCAACCCCGCAAGGCATTAGGATATTGGCATGAGACTCAACCAGTTATATGGTTAGATTGAGAAGTCATATTGAATGGTGAATTTGATCAGTAGGTTATAGGTTTATATACAGTAGGAGTTAAGCAATACAAAATGTACAGTGCATTCGGAAAGTATTCAGACCGCTTGGCTTTTTCCACAATTTGTTACGTTACAGCCTTATTCTAAAATGGATTAAATAAATAAAATATTCCTCATCAATCTACACACAATACCCCATAATGACAAAGCAAAAACAGGTTTTTAAAAACGGAAATATCACATTTACATATGTATTCAGACCCTTTAAAGGGTCTGAATACATATGTAAATGTGATATTTCCGTTTTTAAAAACCTGTTTTTGCTTTGTCATTATGGGGTATTGTGTGTAGATTGATGAGGAATATTTTATTTGAAGCACCTTTGGCAGAGATTAGAGCCTCGAGTCTTCTTGTGTATGACAAGCTTGGCACACCTGTATTTGGGTTGTTTCTCCCATTGTTCTCTGTCAGGTTAGATGGGGAGCATTGCTGCACAGCTATTTTCAGGTCTCTCCAGAGGTGCTAGATTGGGTTCAAGTCCGGGCTCTGGCTGGGCCACTCAAGGACATTCAGAGACTTGTCCCTAAGCCACTCCTGCGTTGTCTTGGCTGTGTGCTTAGGGTCATTGTCCTGTTGGAAGGTGAACCTTCACCTGAATCTGAGGTCCTGAGCGCTCTGGAGCAGGTTTTCATCAAGGATCTCTCTGTACTTTCATCCGTTCGTCTTTCCCTAGATCTTTCCCTAGATAGTCTCCCAGTCCCTGCCGCTGAAAAACATCCCCACAGCATGATGCTGCCACCACCATGCTTCACCGTAGGGATGGTGCCAGGTTTCCTCCAAACGTGACACTTGGCATTCAGGCTAAAGAGTTCCATATTGGTTTCATCAGACCAGATAATCTTGTTTCTCATGGTCTGAGAGTCTTTAGGTGCCTTTTTTCAAACTCCAAGCGGGCTGTCATGTGCCTTTTACTTCCGTCTGGCCACTCTACCATAAAGGCCTGATTGGTGGAGTGCTGCAGAGATTGTTGTCCTTCTGGAAGGTTCTCCTATCTCCACAAGGACCTCTGGAGCTCTGTCAGAGTGACCATCGGGTTCTAGGTCACCTCCCTGACCAAGGCCCTTCTCCCCTAATTAATCAGTTTGGCCGGGCGGCCAACTCTAGGAAGAGTGTTGGTGTTTCCAAACTTCTTACAGTTAAGCTTTTCACACATGAGTTCCTAACGGTCGCCCTAGCATGAGTTGTTTTATGCACGTGATGTCAGAATGCACTCACTGTTCCAAAATGTGATTGTTACGCAACAGAACAGTTAACACGCGCTGCCTGCTAATTATCTATAGGCTATGTTTCAAATTGTCAATTTCAAATTATTTTCTAAAAAGTTGTTTTTTCAGTTTGAATTGAGGTGTGTTCCACCTCCTCATTAATTAATATAGAAGTAGCCAATTTCAGTGTTGCGGACAATTTATGTTTGAGGCTTTACTGAGCTGGACAAACTTCCCTCTTCGAGGAGAGCCCTTCCCCATTTTTTCTACACATCAAGTATGCAGACATATGCTCAGTCTTGCATGAACTGGCACATTTTCTGTCTGGTGCTCGCATTGTTGCATTGTTGTTTTCCTTACAAATAATAACTTTGGACGTGTGGGTTCCTATAAAGGGAGTGTTTTATTTTGTTGTTGTTTCTACTGTAGCATACAGTATGTATGTATGTATGTATGTATGTATGTATGTATGTATGTATGTATGTATGTATGTATGGAGCATAATGTATTTACAGTTTTATTCACGTTTTCAAGTACTGGTGACAAATAATGCATACCGATTATTGCATAGATTGTAATGGACACCTATGATATGTGTAAAATACTTATTTAAAGGTTGTACTGATTATAATGAGCTAATGATAACATATTTGCCAGTTGAAGGATGGGACTAATAACAACTAACAACAACTAATAACAACAAGATAACTAATGTAAAGCATACTGTGTCCATAATAAGTATATGTGTCATAGTTTGAGAGCTTTTGTGAAAGAGCACAGTTAGAAAGATATGGCATATAGAAGCAAACCGGATGGACATCATGACAATGATTGGAAAGGTTGAGGGTAAAAGAAGTTCAGGGGTAAAAACAAACAAATTAGAATTATTGTCAAATTGACTGTGTCCATAAAATGTATACAGTATGAATAAGCTGGAAGTAGAGGCCTAAGCATTGTTGTTCACTAGTTTACTCCAATTAGTCTTGTGTAGCTCAGTTGGTAGACCATGGTGTTTGCAACGCCAGGGTTGTGGGTTCGATTCCCATGGGGGGCCAGTATGAAAATGTATGCACTCACTAACTCTAAGTCACTCTGGATAAGAGCTAAAATTAGGGAAGGGGTGGTGGGGTTGGAAAGTAATAAAGGGAAATATATATATTTTAAAGGATACAGTTGAAGTCGGAAGTTTACATTCACCTTAGCCAAATACATTTAAACTCAGTTTTTCACAATTCCTGACATTTAATCCTAGTAAAAATTCCCTGTTTTAGGTCAGTTAGGATCACCTTTTTATTTTAAGAATGTGAAATGTCAGAATAATAGTAGAGAGAATTATTTATTTCAGCTTTTATTTATTTCATGACATTCCCAGTGGGTCAGAAGTTTACATACACTCAATTAGTATTTGGTAGCATTGCCTTTAAATTGTTTAACTTGGGTCAAACGTTTCGGGTAGCCTTCCACAACCTTCCCACAATAAGTTGGGTGAATTTTGGACCATTGTAACTGAGTCAGGTTTGTAGGCCTCCTTGCTTGCACATGCCTTTTCAGTTCTGCCCACACATTTTCTATAGGATTGAGGTCAGGGCTTTGTGATGGCCACTCCAATACCTTGACTTTGTTGTCCTTCAGCCATTTTTCCACAAATTTGGAAGTATGCTTGGGGTCATTGTCCTTTTGGAATACCCATTTGTGACCAAGCTTTAACTTCCTGACAGATGTCTTGAGATGTTGCTTCAATATATCCACATACATTTCCTTCCTCATGATGCCATCTATTTTGTGAAGTGCACCAATCCCTCCTGCAGCAAAGCACTCCCACAGCATGATGCTGCCACACCCGTGCTCCACGGTTGGGATGGTGTTCTTCGGCTTGCAAGCTGCCCCCTTTTCCCTCCAAACATAACGATGGTCATTATGGCCAAACAGTTCTATTTTTGTTTCATCAGACCAGAGGAAATTTCTCCAAAAAGTACGATCTTTGTCCCCATGTGCAGTTGCAAACCGTAGTCTGGCTTTTTTATGGCGGTTTTAAAGCAGTGGCTTCCTCCTTGCTGAGTGGCCTTCAGGTTATGTCGATATAGGACTAGTTTTACTGTGGATATAGATACTTTTGTACCTGTTTCCTCCAGCATCTTCACAAGGTCCTTTGCTGTTGTTCTGGGATTGATTTGCACTTTTTGCACCAAAGTACGTTCATCTCAATTAGCCTATCAGAAGCTTCTAAAGCCATGACATCATTTTCTGGAATTTACCAAGCTGTTTAAAGGCACAGTCAACTTAGTGTATGTAAACTTCTGACCCACTGGAATTGTGATACAGTGAATTATAAGTGAAATAATCTGTCTGTAAACAATTGATGGAAAAATTACTTGTGTCATGCACAAAGTAGATGTCCTAACCGACTTGCCAAAACTATAGTTTGTTAACAAGAAATGTGTGGAGTGGTTGAAAAACAAGTTTTAATGACTCCAACCTAAGTGTATGTAAACTTCCGACTTCAACTGTATATATGTGTATATGTTTGACAGCTCTTTGGTCTTGGTCATAGTGGAGTTTGAAGTGTGACTGTTTGAGGTTGTGGACAGGTGTCTTTTATACTGATAACAAGTTCAAACAGGTGCCATTAATACAGGTAACGAGTGGAGGACAGAGGAGCCTCTTAAATAAGAAGTTACAGGTCTGTGAGAGCCAGAAATCTTGCTTGTTTGTAGGTGACCAAATACTTATTTTCCACCATAATTTGCAAATAAATTCATAAAAAATCCTACAATGTGATTTTCTGGATTTCTTTTTTTAATTTTGTCTGTCATAGTTGACGTCTACCTATGATGAAAATTACAGGCCTCTCTCATCTTTTTAAGTGAGACTACTTGCACAATTGGTAGCTGACTAAATAATTTTTTCCCCACTGTATATGTATATGTATATGTATATGTATATGTATATGCCTCCTGAGTGGCGCAGTGGTCTAAGGCACTGCATTGCAGTGCTAGCTGTGCCACTAGAGATCCTGGTTCGAATCCAGGCTCTGTCGCCGCCGGCCGCGACCGGGAGACTCATGGGGCGGCGCACAATTGGCCCAGCGTTGTCCAGGGTAGGGGAGGGAATGGCCGGCAGGGGTGTAGAGCATGGCGTTGGTAGAGCATGGCGTTTGCAACGCCAGGGTTGTGGGTTCGATTCCCACGGGCATTAAAATAATGTATGCACTCACTAACTGTAAGTCGCTCTGGATAAGAGCGTCTGCTAAATGATGTAAATGTATATGTATATAAGTGAATGAATGATCGTAGACGACACACCCCCTTCAACATGCATACTGCAAACAGACCAAACTCATCTTGTCTGTTCTTATTATCTTTGGTTGACGCAAAGAAAACAAAAATGGCAGCGCGCACAAACTACCCATTACTTTCGATTTCTAGAAAGTGTTTTACTCAATTATTTAGATCAATGTTGAGCTCACCCGTGATGTGATACATTATAAATAGTAATTGCTATTATCTAATTCATATTGTAGTTTCTGTCAGCCGAGAGTTATCTAAATATGACCGCTTGTGTTACGTCAATCTTTCCTCAGTTAGCGCTAGGACTAATGTAGCCTACATTTTCCGGTTTGGATGATTGTGTATGCTGTCGCTAGTTCTGTGAATGTCTAAACATTGCATCCAAAAATAAACTGGTCATATTCAGGACATAACTTTGTAAGGACTGTGTTTGTGCAAAATGTTTCTGTGAAAAACCATTGTGGCTAGCTCAAATGCTGACTGTTGTGTCAATCGAAACTGGACGTTCTAAATAATCACACAGGTTGGTGTTACATGTGAAAAGGTTAAGAATGATGGAGGCCACTGTGTTCTTGGGGACCTTCAATGCTGCAGACATTTTTTGGTACCCTTCCCCAGATCTGTTCCTCCACACAATCCTGTCTCTGAGCTCTACGGACAATTTCTTCGACCTCATGGCTTGGTTTTGTTTTTGCTCTGACATGCACTGTCAACTGTGGGACCTTATATAGAGAGGTGTGTGCCTTTCCAAATCTTGTCCAATCAATTGAATTTACCACAGGTGGACTCCAATCAAGTTGTAGAAACCTTTCAAGGATGATCATTGGAAACAGGATGCACATGAGCTCAATTTTGAGTCTCATAGCAAAGGGTCTGAATACTTTTTTTTTATGTCTAAAAACCTGTTTTTGCTTTGTCATTATGGGGTATTGTGTGTAGATTGATGAGGGAAAACATGTATTTAATCCATTTTAGAATAAGGCTGTAATGTAACAACATTTTGAAAAAGTGAAGGGGTCTGAATACTTTCCAAATGCACTGTAGGTTTGCATTTTCATATAATGTGTTTTCTTCATCTTTTTCACTGCAGTGGTAAGGTTTCCGAGCACTAAGATATTCTAGGCACATTTATAATTTCCCTCAACATTTATAACTTCCTGTTTTATAAATGGTTGTGCGCATGTTGTGTTTCCCACATGGCTCGAAGATTGCATTCCTTGTAAAACCGAACTCTTTTAAATAAATTCCTCAATCGTTTAACTGCATGAGCTAATCAAAAACAATGTGTCTCATTTAAATGTGACAATGCATTAATTGTAATTGTTTATGCTAAGTTAATTTAGCATAAAGAAAAAGTGGGGGGGGGGGGGGGGGTTGATGTTATCCAATATTGTTATTCCCGCTAGTGTGCTTTCCTCCCAACCCTTCCTTATTCAGACTAGAGTTTCCATCCTCCTGTGTCGGATAATATTTCATCCGTCTTGACAATCCATGAAGTCTCACAGCCTTCACTGTCTTCAGGGTCTCCTGCCACATTCTTACCGTCTCTGTGTTAACAAACGTGCTAACGAGTGAGAAGCTACAGATGGGCCGGGTCGTTAAAACGCTTAAGCAGGCAAATTAAGACTTCATCCCTGACCAAACACTTGACAGGGAAGGTCGGCCATTTTGCCTTCATCCATGTGAGGAGAATATGGGACTCTGGAGTATATCAGTCACCTTGACTACATACAATATTTAAAAAACTGGTCAACCAGCTAGTCAGGTCCAAGTTATCAGATCTTTTACCTCTGATTGCTTGTTAAGAACGCACTTTCTTTGTGCCCGGGTTGTTCTTGTGGTTAAGGCCGCTGCCTGCGTGGGATCGAATCCAGGCCCCACTGGCGTTCTCAACTGTATCATTCATGCCTGTCTCTATCAATAAATGATGAAATACAAAAGGTTAAAAAATATCATTCTCTTATACGATAATGATGCACATAACACTAAAACAGTTTTTGTTCCTTACATTAGAAAAAAGTTACACATTAGTAAACGTGGGCCATATGTCAAACCATTTGCTTCCATGCCTTTGTGTGATCATTTTTTGTTTACTTTAAAGAAAAGTCGTCTTTAAACATCTCACCCGTCTGCTGTTCTACCAGCTAATGGTACAGTGGAGGGAATAAATTACAACTACGTTTTATCTTATTTTTCTCTTTATTTTTAATTGTTCAGTTTCAAAGGCAGTATGTTGCAATTCACAGATGTTGATGAAAGAAAAAGACAAACCAGCAGATTTATTTATGGATTCAGGGAGGGTAATCTTTCTCTGACCAGGAATCGCTCTCGGCGGTGGCCACCAGTTAATTTATTCCACATACTCTAAAGTGATGACATACACCCCCATTACAGGCTTTGTTGTGTGAGTGTGGTAGCTGTGATGCAGTGGGCAGTAGTAAGGCACTGACCTTTCATCCCAGCTGGTGACAAGCTATTAACTACTACACACACTTCTCTGCTGCACCTACCAACCCTAGTCAGCGCAGGCAATACATTTTGTTTGTCTTTTCAAAGGCGCCATTGCCCGCTCCCCTGGCTATGCGCTGCTGCTCACAGTACTGTATGTTAAAGGGCAACTGCACTTCCTGATTTGGCCTTGATTTTCATCAATGCTCATTAAGAAATGCTAGCGGCCATGACTGAAGGCAAACGAGAGTTGTCTTGAGGGTGTGTTTTGAAGTGGGTGTTTCTTGGCCATTCAATCACAACAAACAAGGTCAGTAGCGAGTACAGCAACGTCAGCTAGCTTTGCTATAGAGAGGACAAAGTTTTGACATTACCCAGAGCAATTAGGGTTAAGTGCTCAAGGGCACATCTACAAATGTTTTACCTAGTCGGCTCGGGGAATCAAACCAGTGACCTTTCGGTTACTGGCCCAACACTCTTACTACCAGCCGCCCAACACTACCAGCCACCCCTTCTGACTGACTCGCCATCTAATTCAGTTCTATGTGTAGGCTAAAGCCTGCGCTGACCTTGTATTTAGCCAAGCTGACAGCAGCTAGCTAGCAAAGCTTGGTGATAGCTGCAGCTGGCTATCCTATATAGCTGATACAGTATTTCTCTGTCAAATCAGTTATGGCAAGATAGCAAGAGCCAGTGTCTGGATTGTGTTTCATAAGACACTCGTTCTACAACACCTTGCTACGAAAGTAGATTGCAACTTAGTTTCAACATTTCATCACGTCATGTAAATACATGTTACCGTGGAAACGGTATCAACTTTGAGTTGAATGTCCGGCTTTGAGTCAGCTCAGCTGTCCTGGTTTTGTTGTCTCGTCTCTCTCCTTATGTCCGTTGTTAGATCTTTCCCAGGGGACAATTCCCAGAACTACTATTAACCCTACATACAGGTATGTGGACATTGCACAAACATTGCCCATCTTGAGTGTAGATACATTTATCATCTAAAAATCTATGAGTGTGTTCATGCTACAAAGACAAAACATTTTATGCTGTAAATATAATATTGATGTGCTTATAAAGACAGTATGTCTACACTTACCTAGAAAATAAAAATAAGTTGTGTGTAGAGTACAACTTCAGCTGTCTAACCAGAACTAGAATGGCATTCTATTTGTCAATTTGGCTGTCTAATCACACACTGACATGCATAGTTGTCTGGAAGAGGTTCTGTCTTCAAGTCTCCAGTGGGTGATGAAGTCCCTTCCATTTATGTAATGTATTACAGGTTATGGACAGGTAGGTAGTGGTGAGTGATTAACCAACATTTCTGTTATTTTTCTGTTTTTAAGTAACTAATTGACCAACGTTGTTCAATTATTTGAATTCCATTTAGTTTTTTTAGTTTTTTTGTGGTCTCAATGCTCAGTTTCTGTAGAGAAAAATCATGTCAAGCCCGAACTGTGCGATGTAATATGGAGTTGTAGTTTCCAACAGGCCAATAGTCAACACACAGTGCCTTGCAAAAGTATTCATCCCACTTGGCGTTTTTCCTATTTTGTTGCATTACAACCTGTAATTGAAATTGATTTTTATTTGGATTTCATATAATGGACATACACAAAATAGTCCAAATTGATGAAGTGAAATTAAAAAAATTATAAAAAGAAATAACGGAAAAGTGGTGCGTGCATATGTATTCACCCTCTTTGCTATGAAGCCCCTAAATAAGATCTGGTGCAACCAATTTCCTTCAGAAGTCACATTATTAGTTAAATAAAGTCCACCTGTGTGCAATCTAAGTGCCACATGATCTCAGTATATACTGTATACACCTGTTCTGAAAGGCCCCGGAGTCTGCAACACCACTAAGCAAGGGGCACCACCAAGCAAGAGGCACCATGAAGACCAGGTCAGGGACAAAGTTGTGGAGAAGTACAGATCAGGGTTGGGTTATAAAAAAATATCAGAAACTTTGAACATCCCATAGAGCACCATTAAATCCATTATAAAAAAATGGAAAGAATATGGCACCATAACAAACCTGCCAAGAGAGGGCCGCCCACCAAAACTCACGGACCAGGCAAGGAGGGCATTAATCAGAGAGGCAACAAAGAGACCAAAGATAACCCTGAAGGAGCTGCAAAGCTCCACAGCGGAGATTGGCGTATCTGTCCATAGGACCACTTTAAGCCGTACACTCCACAGAGCTGGGCTTTACGTAAGAGTGGCCAGAAAAAAAGCCATTGCTTAAAGAAAAAAATAAGCACCTCTCATCACCCCGAGATGAGGGGATGTTTTTCCATCGGCAGGGACTGCGAAACTGATCAGAATGGAAGGAATGATGGATGGCACTAATTACATGGAAATTCTTGAGGGAAACCTGATTAAGTCTTCCAGAGATTTGAGACTGGGACGAAGGTTCACCTTCCAGCAGGACAATGACCCTAAGCATACTGCTAAAGCAACACTTGAGTGGTTTAAGGGGAAACATTTAAATGTCTTGGAATGGTCTAGTCAAAGCCCAGACCTCAATCCAATTGAGAATATGTGGTATGACTTAAAGATTGCTGTACACCAGCAGAACCCATCCAACTTGAAGGAGCTGGAGCAGTTTTGCCTTGAAGAATAGGCAAAAATCCCAGTGGCTAGATGTGCCAAGCTTATAGAGACATACCCCAAGAGACTTGCAGCTGTAATTGCTGCAAAAGTTGGCTCTCCAAAGTATTGACTTTGGGGGGGTGAATAGTTATGCACGCTCAAGTTCTCTGTTTTTTTGTCTTATTTCTTTTTTGTTTCACAAAAAAATATATTTGGCATCTTCAAAGTGGTAGGCATGTTGTGTAAATCAAATGATACAAACCCCAAAAAACCCATTTTAATTCCAGGTTGCAAGGCAACAAAATAGGAAAAATGCCAAGGGGGTGAATACTTTCGCAAGCCACTGTAGTTTAGAGCAGAAAACGTGGTAATTAACTACAATGAACATAATCCATTGCGCGCCCACTTACTTGTCTGGTCTGTGTGGAGCAGACACAGAGACCTCATTGAATGAGATGGAGAGAAGAGAGAACGCGTGAGATGGATAGAAAGTTGCTTTGCGTGGTATCTCTACCTAAAAATACATGATCTAAGTGATTGATAGTTGGTATTCAGCAGTCATAAAAGCAGTGTTGCAGTACGAGTCTGGTTTTGAGACCACATATGTCTCGGTCTTGTATTGGTGTGGGATACATTTGTACTCGGTCTTGACTTGGTCTCAGACAGTAAGGACTCAACATTTCTTCCCAAGACAAGCCGAGAACAGTTGAGTAAAAAACTCATAATTATCAGCTTCCATTCAGTCAGCGCATAAAACCGCTTCTCCAGGCCAAATATTCTTGAAACATTAATACAGTATCTTAACAGCCTTTACGTGTATATCTATTATAGACATGTTTGCGCAGTTGGGAACTTATAGGCCTTCAGTGTTTGACAGGTTCATGATTCTGAAAGAACAGCAACCGTAATAACAGCGCACTCATGTAGGAGAGTGCACATTTTGTAAAAGACAAAGAGCCAGTGGTGTAGTGGAGGCTATATGCAGGTATAATCCATATACCCACTTTCTTTTCAGTGGGCATGGCATATACTCACTTCTTAACCCCTACTGATGCGTATCAAAATAGTCTAGTGGAGGTATACTTTAGCCAGTTAGCTTGGATGCTTGGTTGGGCCAAGCATGAATTGGCAGGCAAGCTGCAGAAGGATGAGGAGGCTACAATTCCCCATCATTTATCAGCACAATTTTGACGGCCAACTAGCTGAAAAAGTTTGAGACGGTTTATCTAACGTTCCTTCGTTAAATTTTAGCTCATCTTGCTCTGGCTAGCATTAGCTGTTGATCTTGTTATTGATGTGCATAACTGAGGGAGAGAGAGCCTACCTTTTCATGGTTGTTTGATCAATAGGACTGTAAAGTTCCCAAATGTCAGAGGACTCCTGTGGTGTTTACATATTTGCAGAAATCCATTCAGGTGTATTTTCTGGCTTTTGTCGAATGAGTTCTAATGAACTAAAGTCGCGTGGTTGCAACTGCCTGTAAACACACAGTCCAGTTCAAAGTGAATGATGGCAGGTTTTTATAAAAGGCCTACTGTAGCTCTGAATGGCTATATATCGCACTGGTCTGTGTAGACTCCGGTCCTGAACAAGACAGATGTTTTTATTCGGTTTTATTTATTGCAGTGTCTATTAATTGTCCAAACACAAGCACGCTTTCCCACTCTATATTGCTATAGAATTTCCACAAATGCCTTTTTATACATAATTCCCAAACATTCTAAGAATTTATGAAAACTTCTTCCTGGGGGTGTATACATGTATGAACATATTTTAAAATGCTGTCAGTTCCACTTTAAATGCAACAATGTTTAACACACATAATTTATTTTCACAGAGATGGCTAACAGTGGAACAGGTTGAGAGCTTCAAGTTCCTTGGTGTCCACATCACCAACGAACTATCATGGTCCAAACACACCAAGACAGTCGTGAAGAGGGCACGACAAAGCCTATTCCCCCTCAGGAGACTAAAAAGATTTGGCATGGGTCCTCAGATCCTCAAAAAATTCTACAGCTGCACCATCGAGAGCATCCTGACTGGTTGCATCACCGCCTGGTATGGCAACTGCTTGGCCTCTGACCGCAAGGCACTACAGAGGGTAGTGCGTACGGCCCAGTACATCACTGGGGCAAAGCTCCCTGCCATCCAGGACCTCTATACCAGGCGGTGTCAGAGGAAGGCCCTCAAAATTGTCAAAGACTCCAGTCACCCTAGTCATAGACTGTTCTCTCTGCTACCGCACGGCAAGCGGTACCGGAGTGCCAAGTCTAGGTCCAAAAGACTTCTCAACAGCTTCTACCCCCAAGCCATAAGACTCCTGAACAGCTAATCATGGCTACCCGGACTATTTGCACTGCCCCCCCACCCCATCCTTTTTACGCTGCTGCTACTCTGTTAAGTATTTATGCATAGTCACTTTAACTCTACCCACATGTACATATTACCTCAACTAGCCGGTGCCCCCGCACATTGACTATGCAACGGTACCCCCCTGTATATATAGCCTCCCTACTGTCACTTTATTCTATTGTATATATAGCCTCCCTACTGTCACTTTATTTTTTACTTCTGCTCTTTTTTTTCTCAACACTTTTTTGTTGTTGTTTTATTCTTACTTTTTTGTTTAAAATAAATGCACTGTTGGTTAAGGGCTGTAAGTAAGCATTTCACTGTAATGTCTGCACCTGTTGTATTCGGCGCATGTGACCAATAAAATTTGATTTGATTTTGATTTGATTTAACAACAGCAAGTGCTCTGCAATTAAAAGCACAGTTCCACTCACCAGATGATGATCATTTGACACTTAACTTCTTGTTGAAAGTTATTCTCGAAAAGGGAGAAGCTAACAAATTAGCAACAACATCCTCTTTGATAACACCTGCTGCAGCCACTGCAAACTAGCCGACAGCAAAAGCTTGCTAGCTAGACCGTGGGAAACCTATTGCTCGCTATTGCGCAGTGGCCTGTTGGCCTTCAAGAAGGCAGAAGTTTCCATAAATTTTTGTAAAAACGGTCCCACCTATTAAGTAAAAATGTGATTGGTTGATTCCACTGTCCCTCAAAAATGTTGCCCTAAAACAGTTGAATGACAAATGCCTTTATCTAGCTTCTGATGGCCTAGCCTATGGGTGACTTAGCTAGCTAGATTTATCTCCCCAGAGACCAGCAAACGAAAATCCTGATTTTTTTTATCTTCAGTGTTAACCCTTTCCTTTCCAACAAAAACTGAAGAGATTATTAGAATCACTCTTTTATAAATTCTTAGCCCTTCTCTGAAGGCGTAGAACGCCCATTGTTCCCCATGTGTTTGGGTTAGTAATAATTTGTAGAGTGGCTCTATTTTCCATCAGCATGAATCTTTTCACTATTTTGAATTTCTAAAGAATCCATATGTTGTTCTGAAATATGAACACAGAAATTCTGGACATTTTGAACTCTTATTATGGTGGTGATTTGACAAAATGACAATCATGGTCTTGAATTGGACTCACATTTGGAGAAGTGTCTCGGTATTGACTCTGTCTCAGACCCCTTGTCCCTCTCCCGGTCTCGGTCTTGACTCGGTCTCGCTCCCCGTCTGGTCTTGGTCTTGACTCGGACTCGATTTGCTCCTGTCTTGGTCTTGAGTCGGTCTCGCTTTAGGTGGTTTCGAACACAACACTGCATAAAATTATGCCTTATTTACGTTGAAGAACTACTAAAATAGTGATTTTCTCAGACAGCATAGGCAGCAGCTGTATAGAGATTGGAATTAAATAATAAGGTAAAGTACCTTATTAAAGTAATGTGAATAAATGATGGTTAATAAGTGATATGCAGCGGTGCTTAATTTGGAAATCGTGAGGTGCAAGAACAAAAAGTGAGCGCGAAAAGGGGTGGGGGAGTTCTGAGGTACCAGAACACGAGAAAAAAAATCACCTTTATAATAAAGCATTGCATGCATATGATCACATTTGCGTAGTGGCATAGAGCAGTAGAGTAGAGGCACTTACAGAAGTTGCACACGCTTTTTATAAACGCATTTCATGCAATTCTACATAATTTTACATGACTGGAGACTTTGGCTGAATCTTTTTTAACACCGCACAAATGATCGAAATGGCAGGCTACTTTGACACTGACAAACTGAGAATCTGAGATCAATAAAAACGATCTTGTCTTGAATCAATCAATAGCCTAGGCCTAGGGAGACACATTGTAGGCTACAATATGAGGAGGAAATTATAGTCCTATTTTTTTACATTCTTAGTCATTTAGCAGACGGTCTTATCCAGAGCGACATACAGTTAGTGAGTGCATACATTATTTTTTCATACTGGCCCCCCGTGGGAATCAAACCCACAACCCTGGCGTTGCAAACACCATGCTCTACCAACTGAGCTACATCCCCGCCGGCCATTCCCTCCCCTACCCTGGACGATGCTGGGCCAATTGTGCGCCGCCCCATGGGTCTCCCGGTCGCGGCCGGCTTCGACAGAGCCTGGATTCTAATCAGGATCTCTAGTGGCACAGCTAGCACTGCGATGCAGTGCCTTATAACACTGCGTCCTATAGTCCTCACTGGTGATGGCCGATGCACTTATGCCTAAAGCCTATCTCTCTCGTTTTACTTTGTAAAACAATATTTGGAAGTTGATCAAATATTTTGGTAGGGTACAGCATTGAGTCTTCTCTTTTCAGCAGTAGCCATTTGCTTTCCAACTAGTGTTTTTCCTCAATTGTATTTGAAATATTGCGAAAGGCCTGTTTGTCTGCATGCTGTTTGTTCACTGACAGATTTATCGTGCATTCCAGACTGTGGGCTATTCCTTGTTATTGGGCTACAATCCACAGCTAGGCTATTTTTAAAATAAGCTATTTATCCTCTGTGGCTAAATTTTAGACCTTCTCGTGGTGTAGTAGGCTATTCTGAATGATTTAATTACTTTCTGAGCGCGGCAGGTGTTTATTACGCCTTCGCAGAAGGCAGGAATCGTGGTCACAGGCAGGCAATGGTCATACACAGGTAGGCAAACAGGCAGGTGAAACAAAACTAGGACTGAAGGCTAAAACTGGTTCTCACAAACAAGCTAGGAAAAGGCTTAGGAGAGTCAAAACGAACAATACCTCACAAGGCACAAACAGAAATAAGGAGCTGATGAGACCAGGTGAGTAACTAACACAGGTGAAATCAATGAACAAAAATCAAAAACAGGGCTACGTTCAAGAACACAAAAAAACTGGAACACAAGGTGAAGTAATAAAATAAAATACAGAGCCTTACAACATCAGTGCTGCAGATCCTTCAGAACCCATCGCGCGGCAATGATTCTTTAAGGAAATAAATGATGAAGTGCAACGCTGGAGACATGAGAGTTGCAGGCTCAAGTCTATCAGGGCAGAGAGGTAGAGAGATCATAGAAAGTGAATCTCATTCTAGTTATGTGAGAGAGACAGGCGCGCTTCTCACACAACCACAGCCACCCGTTGGTCTCACACATAGGCCTAGAGTAGGTTACAATGTTGAGCAAACCATAAACCCTGGCCGGCCCAACCCGAATCAACTCGTTGAATATTAGGCCCTTGCTGAAAATCTACTTTTTAGCATTATGTTTTTTTTGTGGGGGCAGGAGAAAATGTATTTTTATTTTTTTTAGGGGGTAGATCAGCTTTATTATTGCAGATAGATTGTAACTTCCATCAATGTAATTGTCTGCATCACTTCCAATCCCCCATATGTTCTTTTTTATACAATAATTCTATTTTGTTTGTTTTTACTCCTGAACTTCCTCTACCCTCAACCTCTCCGATCATTTTTATGATGTCCATCCGGTTTGCTTCTATATGCCATATCTTTCTAACTGTGCTCTTTCACAAAAGCTCTCAACCTATAACCTATATACTTATTATGGACACAGTATGCTTTACATTAGTTATCTTGTTGTTGTTATTAGTTGTTGTTAGTTGTTATTAGTCCCATCCTTCAACTCCATTCAATACCACCCATCTATCTCTTAACACCATCCATATTGGATTTCTATTTGCCATATATTTTTCAACTGTACTGTGATGTTTTACAAAAGTTCTGAACCTTTCTATTCTCATTGTTTCTACAGATTGTACATTGAAAATAAACATTTTTTGCTAAAAGTATTATTATATTATTGATTAATTGACTATGACTTTTCAGATCACCCAGTAGTGCTATCTGCAGGGTTAGCTCCAGGTAAATATTGCAATCCTTTAGCCATTCCTGGACCTGTGTCCAAAAACAAGCTACAAATGGACAGTACCAAAACAAATGATCTAATGATTCTGTCTCTTCGTAGCAAAATCTGCAGAGCTGGGAAGATTGTATCCCCCATATAAATAACATTCTACTGGTAGCAAGAATTTTACATGATAATTTAAATTGAAAAATTCTAAGTTTTGAATCCGGCGTCGTTTTGTGTATCAGTTCATAAACACTATGTCATGGAATCGGTACGTCAAAAATCTCTTCCCAACTATTTTGCAATCTATATGGGACGGCTGTCAATCCTTCGGTCCTTAAATGAAACTGGTATACTTTTTTATTTATCACAATTTTCTTTAACCAATCATGTTCTTTAATAAAGGGCCGACAGACAAGTTCCTTACTTTTTCCCCTTTCCACTTTCCTCTTCCATTTTTGCGGTAATGCTGCAATTATTTGGTTGTAATTTTGGGTAGAGCAGACATTCCCATATGTTTTTGTTAGCTGCATGTACGACATAACTCCACCAGTCCTACCTATGATATCATTTACGAAGATGATACCTTTTTTAAAAATTTTGTCAAAAAATTATGGTTATTTATCAATTACATTTAAGTCATTTAGCAGACGCTCTTATCCAGAGCGACTTACAGTTAGTGAGTTATTTATTTTTCATACTGGAATCGAACCCACAACCCTGGCGTTGCAAATGCCACGCTCTACCAACTGCGCTACATCCCTGCCGGCCATTCCCTCCCCTACCCTGGGCCAATTGTGCGCCGCCCCATGGGTCTCCCGGTCGCGGCCGGCTACGACAGAGCCTTTGAACCAGGATCTCTAGTGGCACAGCTAGCAGCAAAGAACCCACTTCTCTCCAGGAAAAACATCAAGGACAGACTGATATTCTGCAAAAGGTACAGGAATTGGACTGCTGAGGACTGGGGTAAAGTCATTTTCTCTGATGAATCCCCTTTCCGATTATTTGGGGCATCCAGAAAACACCTTGTCCGGAGAAGACAAGGTGAGCGCTACCATCAGTCCTGTGTCATGCCAACAGTAAAGCATCCTGAGACCATTCATGTATGGGATTGCTTCTCAGCCAAGGGAGTGGGCTCACTCACAATTTTGCCTAAGAACACAGCCATGAATGAAGAATGGTACCAACACATCCTCCAAGAGCAACTTCTCCCAACCATCCAAGAACAGTTTGGTGACAACCAATGCCTTTTCCAGCATAATGGAGCACCTTGCCATAAGGCAAAAGTGATAACTAAGTGGCTCGGGGAACAAAACATCGACATTTTGGGTCCATGGCCAGGAAACTCCCCAGACCCTAATCCCATTGAGAACTTGTGGTCAATCCTCAAGAGGCTGGTGGACAAACAAAACCCCACAAATTCTGACAAACTCCAAGCATTGATTATGCAAGAATGGGCTGCCATCAGTCAGGATGTGGCCCAGAGGTTAATTGACAGCATGCCAGGGCGGATTGCAGAGGTCTTGAAAAAGAAGGGTCAACACTACAAATATTGACTCTTTGCATAAATTTAATGTAATTGTCAATAAAAGCCTTTGACACTTATGGAATCCTTGTAATTATACTTCAGTATACCATAGTAACTTCTGACAAAGATATCTCATAACACTGAAGCAGCGAACTTTGTGAAGACCAATACTTGTGTCATTCTCAAAACTTTTGACCACGACTGTATATGTATTCACTAGATGACTGACAGGGGGCGCTGTTCTGAAGTCACCGTCCGGCATTATCGTAAGTAAAAGACTCCATAGGAATTAATGGAAATTTAGGGACGGATCGAAATGTACAGAATGTTTACCTGGAGGAAAATGGGGGAGGGTCATGCTTTTTTAATTTCAGTCAAGGGGAGGGATTCATATTTTTTAAATCTAGTCCAGGGGATGGTCATGTAATTTTAAATGTATGAAATTTCAATATTTGTCTGTTTTAGAATTAGATGCTAAGTAGGCTACATATCGATGTGTGCCCGATGCCGCCCCTCATCTCTGATTCTCCGCTGGGCGCACAATATAAATTGCCTGCTCTGCTCTTGCTGATCAAAAATGATTTTGTGTGCTGCTTAACCAATGGCTGTGCTGTGTAGGGCTACGGTGACAGTTCAGGAGGAGAGTCAAAGGTTTCTTCTGAATTTTTGATTAGGCCTAGTCCCAAAAATGTAGCGCGGACTAGCCTATAGCCTGTTCTGTTCAGTTTGAGATGGAGAGAGTGAAGATGAGAAGGAGGACCGGAGGTCAACTTTGATAGCTTGCAACTACAATCATTGATTTTATTAAAAACAATATGTTTCATGCCCATTGGTTATCAACCTCACAATAAGCCAGGTTCGAGTAATTTATATTGTGGTGCTGAAACTTGAAGCAGCATCCGCAGCACAATCAATCGGAAATGGTCAGCTCATGGTGCTGAAAGTAGGAACATTTGAGTAGGCATTATTCATTTAAACCGTCTTCATTTTAATTAGACTTTACTAACAACAACATGGCTTTGTGTTGGAGCCTATTTCTTCCTATTTAAGAAATAAGAGGAAGGCCTACCTGTTTGACATACAAAATTAGGGCATAGGCTACTATATCCATAGATTTGTCAGTCAATTTCTCCACCCACCATGCACTCTTTAAATAGCCTACCTCCATGTCAATGAAGGGCTGTTAAGTTAAAACCAAGACTTGAATTGAGGGGGTATGAGAGGGTATACCATAGGCATACCTTTCATTACAGAAAATGGCAAAAACCACAGTCCTATCCATTGTTAGCTTAAGTTTGAAGAAAATAACATAGATCTGATTATACTGTATTAAGTGATCTATAACAGCGCTTTAGTCCACGATGCTTTAGGCTATGCTAGAAACAAGCTGTAAAATACCCTGGAAAGACATGACATCCGATGCATATGGGAATATCTTTGTTTTGTTTTCTTTGACATTCATCGGCTGTCTTTGCTTGGGAAGCAATCGAGTTCTGTGACTATCAATTGATTAAGCTATTCACTTTCGGTACAATAGAAGATGTTTAAAAATTTTAGGGAAACACTTTTCACCTTCTTTCGTTGGGTTAAGCCACGGAAGATGAGTATCCAGTAGTTAAAGCTTACATTTGTCTGTGTCGGTAGGCCTACTCTGTCTGAGGTGGAAAGGTAGGCCTAACTTTTGAAAGTACCATGCTCAGATTCCTAATGACGTCTCAGATTTAATTATTTGCGAACAAGACACACTGATTTGGCATAGGAGAAATGTGATAAGATGAACATATAGGCCTATCTCCCTGTCCATTCGGTAAATTACTGTGAGACTGTTAGTCATTTGCATGACCGCCACAGCCCTAGGACCAAGCCTGTTTAGCTTCAGAGAAAAAACAGCAGAGAGATGCAGGGTGGTATGGCTGCTGGCCATGTCCCTATAATAGACTAGTGTTGTGAATGCAAAGCTGCTGCATTTAAGTTTGCAGCAAAGTGCACCGAACTGTTTTAGCCAGAAATGTACTAAGATAAAATGGGCACACTACTACGTAGACATATCATCTGAAGCACCCTCACCAAACACGCAGATACAAGATTATAACAAACCATGTCCATTTTATCCTAGAAACAAGCAGCAATGCATTTGGAATACAATAGTAAAGCTTCTACATTATCTATGGTAAGGGCAGTGAAAATGTCAGTAGCTTTCTTACCTAAAATATTGAACATACAATGTCACTAAAAACAGGTATGGCGTACATTCATTGGTTGTTTCCATTTAATTTAATTTTGTTTAATTAAGAATTATTGTAGAAAGAGCAACAAGTTCAATCTGTGAATGTTTGATGATATGTTGCCTACACCTAAAGACAGGAGGTTTATCATGTTTTCTTACTCTGGCTCAAATGTTATATTTACTGGCATACTATTAATTCTAAGAATTAAAAGTGAGTATGGAGAAAAAGCTATCTTTTAATTACTTTTTGGTAACGTTCCACAATCGCACAAATATTGGCAACAGAGAGGGGTCAAGGTCAGGGAACAAATTAATTAAATTATCATATCAAAAGAGAAAGAGATGCTTTGTAAAGTATTTTGACATTATTTTTAATAATGTTTTGAGGGGGGAAAGGGCACTTAGTCAAAGAGTTTTTCGCCTGGAAAATAAATAAATGTATGTGTTTCTTAAGTGTCATCTGTCACCCGGTAATGGTAGTTGAAATGTGTATTCTTCATGTCTGTGTTGTTACGCCTGACAGTGCTGCCCACAGAGTGAGCAATTTGTATCAACTTCCTCCCCCATCCGCTACAAGGGTACCATTCCTATAATGGTACAACAATGTGCACTGCCACACCATTAACAGTTGAGTGCTGGTTGATTTGAATCTCAATTAAATTGAGTGTCACTAATCATAATATCTCTCATCACAAAATCGAACTGTGCCACGATGCTTTTTAACTTTAATTCAAAGTAATGACCCAGGCTGTTTGTGATTGTTTGGGTTATCATCCTCATATCTGTGTTGTCACCCTGCTTTATCTTTGCTCCAGAGATCTCATGGGGTGCTGTCCTCTAGTCACCATATGTGTGTGTGTGTGTGCGTGTGTGTGTATGTGTGTGTGTGTGTGTGTGTGTGTGTGTGCAGGTGTCTGTTGTAAAGCAGACTGAATTAAGTTTTCATTTAGGATTTTGCCTGTGCGTAGCTCTATTCCTTTTCTTTTTATGCAAAACAAAACTCCCTAGTCCTTGCCGATGACAAGCATACCCATAACATGATTAAGTCACCACCATGCTTGAAAATATGAAGATTGGTACTCAGTAATGTGTTGTGTTGGATTTGCCCCAAATAAAGTGAATTTCTTTGCCACGTTTCTTGCAGTTTTACTTTAGTGCCTTATTGCAAACAGGATGCATGTTTTGGAAAATGTGTGTTCTGTACAGGCATCCTTCGTTTCACTCTGTAATTTACATAGGTTAGTATTGTGGAGTAACTACAATGTTGTTTAACCATCCTCAGTTTTGTCCCATCACAGCCATTCAATTCTGTAACTGTTTTAAAGTCACCATTGGCCATGGTGAAAACCCTGAGCGGTTTCCTTCCTCTCCGGCAACTGAGTTAGGAAGGACACCTGTATCTTTGAAGTGACTGGGTGTATTGATATACCATCCAAAGTGTAATTAATAACTTCACCATGCTCAAAGGGATATTCAATGTCTATATTATTATTATTTATTGTTTAGCCATCTACCACTAGGTGCCCTTCTTTGCGAGGCATTGGAAAACCT
The DNA here is from genome assembly GCF_964263955.1 of Coregonus lavaretus. NCBI lineage: Eukaryota > Metazoa > Chordata > Actinopteri > Salmoniformes > Salmonidae > Coregonus > Coregonus lavaretus. The sequence goes on from NC_139993.1 coordinate 16,165,074, forward strand.
CCCTTGTCTTTGTGGTTGAATCTGTGTTTGAAATTCACTGCTCAACTGAGGGACCTTGCAGATAATTTGATGTGTGGGGTACAGAGATGAGGTCGTCATTCAAAAATCATGTATAACACTATTATTGCACACAGAGTGAGTCCATGCAACTTATTATGTGACTTGTTAAGCACACTTTTACTTCTGAACTTACTTAGTCTTGCCATAACAAAGGGTTTGAATACTTATTGACTCAAGACATTTCATGAAAATGTGTAAACATTTATAAAAACATAATTCCACTTTGACATTATGGGGTATTGTGTGTAGGCCAGTAACAACAAATCTCAATTTAATCAATTTTACATTCAGGCTGTAACACAACAAAATGTGGAAAAAGTCAAGGGGTGAATACTTTCTGAAGGCACTGTATGTGTGTGTGTGTGCATGTGTGTACATGATTGTGTGTGTGTGTGTGTGTGTGTGTGCATCACAGCCCAATATGAGCCCTGTGAGGTTGTGTGGTATGCTCCCCCCCCTCTTACCACCCCTCCAAGTGTCAGCCCAAGCGGTCTCCTGACAACCCGCCCCTGTTCCTCAGCAGAATGCTCATATTGATCTGCACGAGGGTTACAGAAATAAGTAAATAAATCAACATGGCCGCCGGAGTTCAAATCCTGCCCTTGACAATTGTGTGTGTGCACGTGTTGTGTGTGCACGTGTGTGTTTGTACGTATGTGGATGGGTGCGTGTGTGTGTGTAGGGGGTTTGCAGCTGAGCAGCGGGGGGAAATCGAGTCAGAAAGGGTTCTGCATTGCTGAGCCAGAATGACATTGATAGACAGGGTCTGAAGGAAAGCTGATAGCCATGTTTGGTGTGCTGGTTTAAAGGACAGACGTGACTGCTGATCCAAAGTCGGTGGAGAATGAATTCAGCGGGCTATCGCTCCAAGTGGTCACTGCGTGAGAGAGGTGAGGAGGAACGTTCACATATGTGACTTGGTTGAATTTTTAGTTTCGCCGTCATTGTTATTCTTTGCTTGTGCTTACTTCTGCTAAGGTTATTTTCGAGTAGTTGGTTTTTGGCCTCCGTGTTATTTATTTTGTAGCAGCGATTATAACCAACATGGGATCATTATTACAGTGGTGAAGCCAAAGCGCAGTTCAAAAGTTATCTTTCTGCTAGAAACTCTGAGGTTTCCCAACTGCTGTTGAGGTGGGCACGTTGGTTGCATTTTTCTGTCAGGCGGCGGCTGCACTGCCTGTGGAACCATTAATATTGTGTTGAAAAACAATATTGAATGCTTTGGTCTGCCTGAGTTTTGAAATACCCCCTGTTGGTAGAGAAAGGGTTCCACAGCAGCTGCTTCTAGGGGAAACATTGCAGGCAAATGGAAACCTGAGCAACACTGAAGCATGCATGAGAGCATCAGCTGTTCCGGATGACTATGTGATCATGCTCTCCGTAGCCGACGTGAGTAAGACTTTTAAGCAGGTCAACATTCACAAGGCCGCAGGGCCAGATGGATTACCAGGACGTGTACTCCGAGCATGCACAGACCAACTGGTAAGTGTCTTCACTGACATTTTCAACATGTCCCTGACTGAGTCTGTAATACCAACATGTTTCAAGCAGACCACCATAGTCCCCGTGCCCAAGGACACTAAGATAACCTCCCCTTCTTTTACGCTGCTGCTACTCTGTTTATTATTTATGCATAGTCACTTTAACTGTACCCACATGTATATATTACCTCAATTACCTCGACTAACCGGTGCCCCCGCACATTAACTCTGTACCGGTACCCCCTGTATATAGCGTCCTTTCTATTATCTTATTTTACTGCTGCTCTTTAATTATTAGCTATTTTTTATTTTTTATTTATAAATTTTTTACTTAACACTTTTTTTTCTTCTTAAAATCTGCATTGTTGGTTAAGGGCTTGTAAGTAAGCATTTGACTGTAATGTCTACACCTGTTGTATTCGGCGCATGTGGCAAATAACATTTGATTTGATCTTATGTATAAATAGCCTCTAAAATATATTTATAAACAAACCATGAATGTCTAAATGTTTGTTTCCTTGGAAAGCTGAGAGTGCTATTATATGATACAATATCAGTACTTGTTGCATTGACAACTTGCATTTACAAGTTCTATCATCTGCTGATTTCAGCCAGTGTATGGCTGTGGATTGACTGCATTGTTTGATTGGAATGTTGGCATATTGGCAGTTAAAAACATTTTTATATGGAATAATTCCTGTAAAACTGTCTGTCTGTCTAGCTAGCTAACAAACATATAGTGAGATAAATTCTTAAAATTAATTATTTTACACAATTTCTTATCACAGTACTGGCAAACCATGGTTGACTAACTCCCTGATCAAAATGGTGACCTTTATCCCATCATAAGAAGGTTCATTCTAATATTCTAATTCCTAATTTTATGGGGGCGATCTCCAGGGGGGTGGGGGTACTAATATATACAGTTGAAGTCAGAAGTTTACATACACCTTAGCCAAATATATTTTAACTCAGTTTTTCACAATTCCTGACATTTAATCTTAGTAAAAACTCCCTGTCTTAGGTCAGTTAGCATCAGCACTTTATTTTAAGAATGTGAAATGACAGAATAATAGTAGAGGGAATTATATATTTCAGCTTTTATTTATTTCATCACATTCCCAGTGGGTCAGAAGTTTATATGCACTCAATTAGTCTCCCGAGTGGCGCAGTGGTCTAAGGCACTGCATCGCAGTGCTATCTGTGCCACTAGAGATCCTGGTTCAAATCCAGGCTCTGTCGTAGCCGGCCGCGACCGGGAGACCCATGGGGCGGCGTGCAATTGGCCCAGGGTAGGGGAGGGAATGGCCGGCAGGGATGTAGCTCAGTTGATAGAGCATGGCGTTTGCAACGCCAAGGTTGTGGGTTTGATTCCCATAGGGGGTATGAAAAAAATAAATAATTATGCACTAACTGTAAGTCGCTCTGGATAAGAGCGTCTGCTAAAATGTAAAATTAGTATTTGGTAACATTGCCTTTAACTTGGGTCAAACGTTTCGGTTAGCCTTCCACAAGCTTCCCACAATAAGTTGGGTGAATTTTGTCCCATTCCTCCTGACAGAGCTGGTGTAACTGAGTCAGGTTTGTAGGCCTCCTTACTCGCACACGCTTTTTCAGTTCTGCCCACAAATGTTCTATAGGATTGAGGTCAGGGCTTTGTGATGGCCACTCCAATACCTTGACTTTGTTGTCCTTAAGCCATTTTGCCACAACTTTGGAAGTATGCTTGGGGTCATTGTCCATTTGGAAGACCCATTTGCGACCATGCTTTAACTTCCTGACTGATGTCTTGAGATGTTGCTTCAATATATCCACATAACTTTCCTTCCTCATGATGCCATCTATTTTGTGAAGTGCACCAGTCCTTCCTGCAGCAAAGCACCCCCACAGAATGATGCTGCCACCCCCGTGCTTCACGGTTGGGATGGTGTTCTTCGGCTTGCAAGCAACCCCCTTTTTCCTCCAAACATAACGATGGTCATTATGGCCAAACAGTTCTATTTTTGTTTCATCAGACCAGAGGACATTTCTCCAAAAAGTACGATCTTTGTCGCCATGTGCAGTTGCAAACCATAGTCTGGCTTTTTTATGGCGGTTTTGGAGCAGTGGCTTCTTCCTTGCTGAGTGGCCTTTCAGGTTATGTCGATATAGGACTCGTTTTACTGTGGATATAGATACTTTTGTACCTGTTTCCTCCAGCATCTTCACAAGGTCCTTTGCTGTTGTTCTGGGATTGATTTGCACGTTTCGCACCAAAGTACGTTCATTCCTGAGCGGTATGACGGCTGCGTTGTCCCATGGTGTTTATACTTGTGTACTATTGTTTGTACAGATGAACGTGGTACCTTCAAGCGTTTGGAAAAAGCTCCCAAGGATGAACCAGACTTGTGGAGGTCTACAATTTTCTTGGCTGATTTCTTTTGATTTTCCCATGATGTCAAGCAAAGAGGCACTAAGTTTGAAGGTAGGCCTTGAAATATATCTACAGGTACACCCCCAATTGACTCAAATTATGTCAATTAGCCTATCAGAAGCTTCTGAAGCCATGACATAATTTTCTGGAATTTTCCAAGCTGTTTAAAGGCACAGTCAATTTAGTGTATGTAAACTTCTGACCCACTGGAATTGTGATACAGTGAATTATAAGTGAAATAATCTGTCTGTAAACAATTGTTGGAAAAATTACTTGTGTCATGCACAAAGTAGATGTCCTAACCGACTTGCCAAAACTATAGTTTGCTAACAAGAAATTTGTGGAGTGGTTGAAAAATGAGTTTTAATGACTGCAACCTAAGTGTATGTAAACTTCCGACTTCAAATGTATATGGAATTGTTTTAAGAAGGTCATACAAAGGATCATTTTGCTATTTGATTTTGAATTGTAAGACCCCTTGAAGTATCAAAAAAGATATTAAAAATATTATTTCATTAAACATTATTTTTGGACTTACATGGAACAACACATAGTCCCCTCCAAAAAATCTAAAGGAAGTTTGTTCTGAACAACCGACATATACGTGTTCGTGAGAGTCTCATATTTCCATAGAGGGGTCATAATAGTTTGTAGGCCCAACCGTTTGGACGCTACAGACGTTTTTGTGAGAAGACCGATTTGCGGGAAGTCTCATGGTATGACAAACACCGCTCTAGCTCTCTTACCTTTCAGTGTTACATAGGCGGATGTGGTGGATTGAGACGCATACAATGCAAAAAAAAATATATATTGTATATCTGTAGCTTAAACTGACAGATTTTTATGGGGATTTGTTTATTATGCTAATTGATTTCCGCGGGGGAGCTGACATCGCACTTAGTGGGTTAAAGTTAGGGTTAGATTTAGGGGTTAGGGACTATAGGATTTTGAATGGGAATCAATTGTTTGGTCACCACAGGATAGTAAAACAAACGTGTGTGTGTGTGTGTGTGTGTGTGTGTATGTGTGTGTGTGTGTGTGTGTGTGTGTGTGTGTGTGTGTGTGTGAGTGCGTGCGTGCATGTGTGCGTGCAAGTGTGTGTTTGACTGCCTGCCTGTGTGCGTTCAGATATCTTCCTTTGAACTGTTGCTGATCCTGATTCCGCTCTTTGACAATGTGCAGCCAGTGAGACATGAGGCTATCTATATCTCTCAGTGTGGGCTTTTCCAGAGGCATGTTTCATTACAAACTGGCCTTGGCATGGGATCTCTTTTGTTGGTGATCCTCTCAGCGTTTCTTTCTGCCCTTTTAATTCCTGTCTCTCACAGAGAGCAGAGAGAAGATTAGTTACACTTGGCCCTCACTCATTCCTTTCCTCATAATTGAATTATTTAGAGAGGAAAATTCGGTACACAAGAAAAGCAAAATAGTTGGACTTCATAGGACTTCGAGGGTTATATTGATTTTCTTCCTTCCCCAATTCCACATTTCCATAACGTTGATAAATTCAGGAATGTCGTGGCCATACTTAAGGTTACAAACAATTGCTGTTGTGTATTCCGTTAGGATTGCGGTTATGGGATTATAAATTGTGAATGTACGAAAAAATGTCATAGTAACATTTCATATGATATTGTATACTAAAAAGTCTTGACACTCAAAGCTTATTAACTGATATCACTATATCACTATTTATACTCTAATAAACATATGTATTTGTTCACATATAGCTAACAATGTGTTTTGAAGGGATGTTGTGCATCACTCTGGAGTGATTCAAACAACCTTAAGAGGAAGTACCACTGTCATGAAAACAAATATTCTTTCCTCACTCATTGCTGCTGAGAGTTGCTGAGGACTAATTAATTCAAGAACAAATGTCCCTGAAGGCCATAATTAATGATAAACTTATTAGACATGATGGTACCCGTGAGGTCTGGAGCTCATCCTGGTGCCTATGCTTCTGGTGGTATTACTTATCCAGCTGTCAGTTCACACACTGTAAAACAGTATATATCATGCTAAACTAATTAAGTACAATTTACTCAAAGGTTACTAAAAGTAACATTTACTCACTTTCACTCAGTAGTTATTACTTCATTATTAATTATTGTAGATTGTACAAAATCTGATTGAGTGTAATTGATAGAACAAATGAGTTATAGACGCAAGCTCTTTCAAGTTTGACTTTGATTACGTATGACCTCATGCACGCTGACGTTGCAAAGGCACATTCATTAGTTTCAGAACAATTATTTCCAACATGGCGGCGCAATCTCTGTGATTCCTCAAATTGGAATTATCTCCGTAGCAAGCTTTTTTCAATTATTGTCGGCAACAGTGGATACTTTCTCAATGGTAAAAAGTTATTCATTGTTAATTTGTATCGTGTGTTCATTTGTTGAATTTTTTATCATAATTTGTCAAGCTAGCAATCAGGCTAGCTAGCTGTCAAGCCAGGGCTAACAAGTAACGTTACGTCATGGCTAACATGACTTGAAAAAGCCAGAATAGTGGTGTGGAAGTAGTAATGCAAATAACCAAACAACAGTTTAAATCATGTTCAGATACGGCCATTATATCAGAATTTCTTTTGAATGAATGAAAGCTGGAAATTAAATGCAAGCAAGTCAAGTCTGTAATACCTACATGTTTCAAGCAGACTACCATAGTCCTTGTAGCACACATCTTTAGCCATTGAATGCTTTGAAAGGCTGGTCATGTCTCACATCAACACCATCATCCCAGACACCCAGGACCCACTCCAATTCGCATACTGCACCAACAAATCCACAGATGACGCAATCTCTATTGCACTCCACACTGTCCTCTCCCACCTGGATAAGAGGAACACCTATGTGATAATGTTGTTCATTGACTGCAGCTCAGCATTCAACACCATTGTGCCCTCCAAGCTCATTACTAAGCTCAGGACCATGGGACTGAACACCTCCCTCTGAAACTGGATCCTGGACTTCCTGACGGGCCCGACCACAGGTGATGAGGGTAGGCAACAACTAGGGCTGTACTATGAACGTATTACTTCCACATCGGCCGTCACCAGTCATGAACTTAGTCAAATTCCACCTGACTGTTGAGTCACGATAACTAGGCTCCTCCAAACTGAGCTCTGATGCCGCTGATGGTCATTAGTAGACTACTGAGCACTCTAGAGTCCCTCTAATCACTCTGAATTCAATGCAAATGCAATCAAAAATCTAATCAAACACTTCATGAGAGCCCTGGAATTCAGTTTGAGCGGAATAGGATCACCTGTTGCACAGCGAGAGCCAGCTCCTCATAGCTGGTTGACGCATGGAATAAAATTGCCTTTTTTGATGGCCTCTATTAAAAAGAGGAGGATCCCATAAGCTTTCTATAGGCTAGGCCTACTATATTTATTTCTCAACTTTCCTAATATTCAGCACATTGCTCTGCTTTACAACTGGAGTAGCCTACCTGGCTAGCATGAAAATGAACAGTGGGAAAAGCATCTTCCATTCGCTATTCAAGTGCATACGGATTATATATATTTTTCTCCCCTGCTCCTGTTCCGACAGGTGCATGATAATGGCACATTCTAAATCAAAACGAATTTCACAAATATCACCACTCCCCCCTTGGGGGTATGATATTTGTGCATCTTTATCTTTCTTACTCTCTTACTCATCATTATTCACGATTCATTCTGGACTATCGGTAATTGTGGTAGCATCCACATTAATGTAGAAATGTTTAGAAACATATTATATTCTTATTTACAATAAAAGTGACTCCAAAATCACACAATACATGATTTACCATTCATTTCTATTGGGCACAAAATAATCTGAAACACAACCAAAACAAACAGCAAATGCATCCAACAAGTTTGTAGAGTCATAGGCTTGATGTAATCATTGTGTGCTAGGAATATGGGACCAAATATTAAACTTTTCACTACTTTACTACATATATAAGTGAATTTGTCCCAATACTTTGGGGCCCCTAAATTGGGGGGACTATGTATGAAAAGTACTGTAATTTCTAAACAAAAGTGCTGGAGTACAGAGCCAAAACAACAAAACATTTGTCACTGTCCGAATACTTTTGTAGCTCACTGTATATTTTTTAGTAGATGTAGAGACAAGATTACATTGAGAATAGTCTGATGGGTGAGAATATTATCACTTGTGAATGTGCAGTCTAAAGCAAGAAACAGCACCTGCATTTTTTCCTAAATTTGCATCATGTAGCCTAGCCCATACAGTGAGGGAAAAAAGTATTTAATCCCCTGCTGATTTTGTACGTTTGCCAACTGACAAAGAAATGATCAGTCTATAATTTTAATGGTAGGTTTATTTGAACAGTGAGAGACAGAATAACAACAAAAAAATCCAGAAAAACTCTTGTCAAAAATCAGCTTGTCAAAAAAATTGATTTGCATTTTAATGAGGGAAATAAGTATCTGACCCCCTCTCAATAAGAAATATTTCTGGCTCCCAGGTGTATTTTATACAGGTAATGACCTGAGATTAGGAGCACACTCTTAAAGAGAGTGCTCCTAATCTCAGCTTGTTACCTGTATAAAAGACACCTGCCCACAGAAGCAATCAATCAATCAGATTCCAAACTCTCCACCATGGCCAAGACCAAAGAGCTCTCCAAGGATGTCAGGGACAAGATTGTAGACCTACACAAGGCTGGAATGGGCTACAAGACCATCGCCAAGCAGCTTGATGAGAAGGTGACAACAGTTGGTGTGATTATTTGCAAATGAATAAACACAAAATAACTGTCAATCTCCCTCTGCCTGGGGCTCCATGCAAGATCTCACCTCATGGAGTTGCAATGATCATGAGAACGGTGAGGAATCAGCCCAGAACTACACGGGAGGATCTTGTCAATGATCTCAAGGCAGCTGGGACCATAGTCACCAAGAAAACAATTGGTAACACACTACGCCGTGAAGGACTGAAATCCTGCAGCGCCCGCAAGGTCCCCCTGTTCAAGAAAGCACATATACATGCCCATCTGAAGTTTGCCAATGAACATCTGAATGATTCAGAGGAGAACTGGGTGAAAGTGTTGTCGTCAGATGAGACCAAAATGGAGCTCTTTGGCATCAACTCAACTCGCCGTGTTTGGAGGAGGAGGAATGCTGCCTATGACCCCAAGAACACCATCCCCACCGTCAAACATGGAGGTGGAAACATTATGCTTTGGGGGTGTTTTTCTGCTAAAGGGACAGGACAACTTCACCGCATCAAAGGGACGATGGACGGGGCCATGTACCGTCAAATCTTGGGTGAGAACCTCTTTCCCTCAGCCAGTGCATTGAAAATGGGTCATGGATGATGGGTATTCCAGCATGACAATGACCCAAAACACACGGCCAAGGCAACAAAGGAGTGGCTCAAGAAGAAGCACATTAAGGTCCTGGAGTGGCCTAGCCAGTCTCCAGACCTTAATCCCATAGAAAATCTGTGGAGGGAGCTGAAGGTTCAAGTTGCCAAACGTCAGCCTCGAAACCTTAATGAATTGGAGAAGATCTGCAAACAGGAGTGGAACACAATCCCTCCTGAGATGTGTGCAAACCTGGTGGCCAACTACAAGAAACGTCTGACCTCTGTGATTGCCAACAAGGGTTTTGCCAACAAGTACTAAGTCATTTTTTGCAGAGGGGTCAAATACTTATTTCCCTCATTAAAATGCAAATCAATTTAAAACATTTTTTACATGCGTTTTTCTGGATTTTTTTGTTTTTATTCTGTCTCTCACTGTTCAAATAAACCTACCATTAAAAAAATAGACTGACGTACAAAATCAGCAGGGGATCAAATACTTTTTTCCCTCACTGTAGGCCAAAATGTTACCCGTTTCAAGAAGCTAGGCATATGTTGCATTTCACTACTTCACAGGACAGGCATTTGAATGTTTTTTATTTTGTTTTACCAAAGTGACTAGCTATGACAATCCGTTTGTACTGTAGCTATGGGTTTGGATTATGGTTAATTGTTTAGATAGCTAGCTAGTTATATGTCTAAACAAAAGAATCCACTTCGCAAGAGAATGATTACATGACCCATCAAATTAGCCAGGTGTGTCTGGGGGTATAGCATTTCTTTCAAATGACACATCGATTTAGACATGTGTCTGGGTAAGCATCATCTAATAATTATAAAATATTAATACAATATTTTTATCTGGACACTTTCAGAGTCAGATTAGGATATAGGCCAAGGACTAGATAAAGTGTATTTTTACCTGGAATTTTTACTGCCAAGAGCATACAAAGCTGTCATCAAGGCAAAGGGTGGCTACTTTGAAGAATCTCAAATATAAAATATATTTTGATTTGTTTAACACTTTTTTGGTTACTACATGATTCCATATGTGGTATTTCATAGTTCTGATGTCTTCACTATTTTTAGACAATGTAGAAAATAGCAAAAATAAAGAAAAACCCTTGAATGAGTAGGTGTGTCCAAACTTTTGACTGGTACTGTAGGTGCGGCTAAGGATTAAGAGGGTGTGAACAATGCTGAAAAGGTGTAGACAAAGAAGAGCTCTCCAGTAGGTGTACCAAAACATTCAAGGGCCATTTTATCAAAAGTGGGGTTACAAGTTTATCAACTTTCAAAGCAGAATTACTTTCCCATAGTTCTTCAACTGCAGTGTATGATAAACAATTTTGTAGCTCTGAGTCTCTACTTTTATCCGATGTAAAAAAAAAAAAAACATACGACCGAAACAAGGCGGTGGGTCATTAATGAGGTTTTTATCACAACTAAAGTGGCCTAATAACTCTGAGAATAGCCTATAGGTCTAGAACCCCTGGAACAGGGTTGGAGAGCCCATAGCCTACAGAGCCTAGTGAAACAGAGTTTTGACTGGCCACTATTTAAAAGAGAATGTATTAGAAATCAAAACATATAGCATAAGGTTTGTATCACTTTGTATGAATCCCTTTCTGGAGACCTGATTGCTGCTAAAATTCTATCTAAAATGGCGAACAAATGGACATTTTTATATCGTAACACTATATATTTTAACATCAAAGTTAAGAAACTGCTTGTCTCAACCTTGATTCAGTGTCATTTTGATTATGCATGCTCTTCTTGGTATTGTGGGCTATAAAAAAATGATGAGAGATGAGTTCTGCTTGGTCTGCCATGTAGCAGGCTTCTGTCTATAACATGAGCTGGTCAGTATATGTAGGTAATCATTTCTAATGCAGATATTTTGAAAGATATCACGCAGTAGAACTGCATACATGTTGCTCTCCACTTTCTGGAGGACCGAGTTTTGAAATCAGTGGAATATGAATATGAGAGCTAAGCAAATATGCAGACGGAGTCGAAAAGGGAACACACAGAAGGCTGTTGTATAAAACACCTGTCTCCGGATTACGTCTTCAAACTAAGGGCAACCATGGCATCCGTGACAGAGAGGGAGAAGCGTCCATCCATGTATACGGGTAAGAGAGTCTAGCTAGCTACATTTTCAGATATTACACATTTCTAATTTAGTCAGAAAGGGGTTTTAATTTCAAGTTAAAGTGTACTAGTTCAGATTAGTATGGCTCATGTTCTGGATGCTACCCACCAATCTTTGGGCTAGCTTAAATTACGTGTATGATCTGTGTAGTAATATTATTCTTATCTTAGAGCCATTTGCATTGCTAGTTAAAGCCTAATGTTAGCTAGCTAACATTGAACCTGGTTGGTTAGCTACATGCAGATTCATGCAGGGTAGTAACATTATGAGTTACCACTATGCAAGTAACTATTTCAATAGAATGTTTATGATGTCACTGCGACAACTGTCGATAGACATAGCTGGTAAATTCTCTCTGGCTATCTACTCCGATTTCAGAGCACTCTCGTCTGAATGTGCCAGAGCGCAGAATAACTGACGAATTTACGAACGCTCAACACCCGTTGAATATGTCCGGTGTCAGTAAAAGTTGGGAAAAAAGCGTAATTAAATTGTTGCCAGCAGCACAGTTGCAGTCACCAACGCTCTGGATAACATAAAAACAGCCTAACCAGCTAGGGCGTGTAAAATGGTCAGAGTGAGCTGTTCTCTCATTTGTGTCTGGAAGTAGCTAGCCAACGTTAGCCAGTTAGCTTGACTGCTGTTGTTAGGTCAGAACTCTCGGATCAACCCTACTTTTCGGCCAGAGCGTCCAGTGTGTGCTCTGAACGCTCCGAGAGCGAAACGCTCTGAATTTACAAACGGCCAATTTGACAACGCTCTGAAGACAGGTAAATTGAAGAGAGGTAAATTACGAATCCCGGCAATCAGCTTTGAAAATAGAAGAGGACCGGCTTTAATAGGTCAAAATTGCAAACAATTGTGTGTTTGACAATTGCACTGGCTTAACGCCAGTTGAAAATAGAGCCCGTAGACCAGTGGCGGCCGCTGATTGGCTGAATACCCGGTGTGAAAGGTGGTTAGAGTATGATTACAAGTTTTCAAACTACCGGTAGTTTCTTTGAGAAGTTATATAAAGTGGTCTGTGCATTTGAAAAAAAAATAAAAAATACACCTATTATACTTTTGCATGTCAAAAACCAAATGATCACTCCTGCCACTGTTTTGAACAGATTATATTATACTATTTAGAACGAGCAGCCAGCTCACATCACAAATAGTGATGGGCATTCCAAGTCTTTTTGGTGAGCCTGCTCATATGGCTCCATTGACACGCTCTCCCCAATATTGATTGTTTCTGGAGTGAGGATTCACCCTCTTTAGACAATTATTTTGTAACTTACCTGCAGAAAAACATTGTTTTGAGCTCAAAAACCAGTAGTAGCAGTATGAAAATCAGGGAGCCAAATGAACGGCTCTTTCACTGGTGCGATTCGGTTCCCGATGTTCACCAAAACTATCTGTTACAAAAAGACTAGTCGCGTACTAACGAGTGCACCGGGGAGAACGCCACAAGCATACAGATGCAATAAGTGAAAACACATTATCTAACTGGGGATAGCTAGCTAACATAATTTCACAAAGGATGATGCCCTAGCCAGTTAACTTTAATTCTGAAATAACTTTAGAAAGACTTGAAATTGGCATGGGAGCTCACTAGCTAGCAAGCTACCAGCTAGCTATAGCTAGCTAGATGCTTATCAAAGGTAGATAACTGGTTAATTTGACCAACAAAAAATTGACCAAACTATTTCTCAATGTTTCTCAAAATTACTGTAGCTGGCTAATTCATTTGATCATGCTTTGTGATGCATCCGGTTTTATGCTGTTTTAGTCCACACAACATGTTGCCCTGTCACCTGTAGTAGAACCTGATGAACAACATGGGGGGAAACAATAACATTGGCCATGCTTTTTTGTCCTACCAGATCCGCGATGAGATGTTTCTAGCTAGTGTATCCCTCTGTAGACTCTTGTAGTTGTCTAACCTGGTCTCAGAGCATTTCAAATTATTCTGTAAATCCGAGACACTCCATTTAGTATGATATGTTACGTTTTGTATGGTGTGGATTAATTTATGGATGTCCATCACTCATTTCGTATGTATGTTATGAATTACAATTCATATTATATGTTACGAATTTGTAAAACGTACAATATGTTATGAGTTTGCAAAACATACTATATATTATGAAAATGCAAAACGTATGATATGTTATGAATTCTAGCTAGATGGCTAACGTTAGCTAGCTGGCTAACATTAGCTAGGCTAGGAGTTAGGGTTAGGGTTAAGGTTAGGGTTAAGTTGAAATGTTAGGTTAAAGGGTTAAAGTTAGGGTTAGGGGAAGGGTTAGCTAAAAGGGTTAGGGGAAAGGTTAGCGAAAAGGGTTAGGGTTAGGGAAGGGTTAGCGAACATGCTAAGTAGTTGCTAGGGTAGCTAAAAAGTAGTAAGTAGTTGAAAAGTTGCTAATTAGTTAAAATGCTAAAGTTGTCCGTGATGAGATTCGAACTCGCAACCGCTGGGTTGCTAGACATTTTTGCCTTAAGTAACCATCTGTCTTATCTAACCATACCAAACGTAACATAACATACTAATATGAGTGTCCTGGATTTACGATTACTATGTTACGTCTAGTCTATAAGACCAGGCTGAGTTGTCCAGTTTATCAGGTCCCAGGATCCCATGACTGTTATGATTATTTATTTCCAAGTTAATTACAATTTGCTTTAGTGCCATCTGTACCTGATAGAGCAAATCTAGTCTTACGTGCGGAAGTAAGCCTTCTGTCGCAAGAGACTTGGGAGGGAGACTAGAGCAGACCCAGAAGTTCTGACTGAACGGATGCACATTTGAGCGCCCGCCGGACGGTCCATTTACTTTGTGATGTTATAATTTATGCTATGAAATCCTGTGATTTCATTGGGGCAGTTCCCCCTCATAGCAAATAGCAGCCAAAACAATCTAAGCAACGATCTCACAGCCTATGCGTCCACGGAGATGGAGGTGCTTGTCACGATCGTTGACGAACGAGAAGGACCAAGGCGCAGCGTGATATGCATTCATGTTTATTTATATTGAATAAACACCACGACAAAACAACAAATGAAACGAAACGTGAAGTCCAAGGTAGACAAACATACCTCACACGGAACAAGATCCCACAGCTAACTAGTGCCAAAAGGCTGCCTAAGTATTGTCCCCAATCAGAGACAACGAGCGACAGCTGCCTCTGATTGGGAACCACACCGGCCAACATAGAAATAGACATACTAGAACATCAACCTAGAAATATACAACTTAGAACATACACACCCTGACTCAACATATACGAGTCCCTTGAGTCAGGGCGTGACAGTACCCCCCCCCCCCCCCCCAAAGGTGCGGACTCCGACCGCGCCACATAAACATAACAGGGTAGGGGCCGGGTGGGCATTCCGCCTCGGAGGCGGATCCGGCTCCGGGCGTGACCACCACTTACTCTCCACCTCCCTGTTGCGCCCCTGGTCTGGTCTGGACCTCAGCGCGCTGCTTCCCCTCTCCTTCCTCCCACGAAGTACCAAGCCCTGTCTGGACCCTGGTTGTTTGAGACCCCGAACCTGGAGAGGGGCTGACGTCTGGGTCTGGACTGGAACCGCTGACTGGAGCTGGACCCGACGACGGTGGATCGAACTGCTCTGGCTCCGGAGTGGAGCCGCTGACCAGAGCTGGATCAGGCACCGGTGGAGCGGACTGCTCTGGCTCCGGATTGGAGCCGCTGACCGGAGCTGGACTGGACCCCGGTGGAGCGGATTGCTCTGGCTCCGGAGTGGAGCAGCTGACCGGAGCTGAACTGCGAGGGTGCAGGAACAGGCCGGGCCGGGCTGGCGACGCGCACCACTTTCTTGGTGCGAGGGGCAGGAACAGGCCGGGCTGGCGACGCGCACCACTGGCTTGGTGCGAGGGGCAGGAACAGGCCGGGCCGGGCTGGCGACGCGCACCACTGGCTTGGTGCGAGGGG
Source organism: Coregonus lavaretus (assembly GCF_964263955.1). Lineage (NCBI taxonomy): Eukaryota > Metazoa > Chordata > Actinopteri > Salmoniformes > Salmonidae > Coregonus > Coregonus lavaretus. Next base: position 16,180,448 of record NC_139993.1, read on the forward strand.
CAGGAACGGGTCGGGCCGTACTGGGAACACGCACCACTGGCTTAGTGCGGGGAGCAGGAACGGGCCGGACCGGACTGGCGACACGCACCACTTGATTCGTGCGAGGAGCGGGACTGGGTTCCTTCATTAACCCCCGCTCCTTCTGCTGCCTAACCAGCTCCTCTCGCCGTGCCTCTACACTTTCCTTCTGCTCCCTCTGAACCAATGGCCCCACTAATCTGGTGGCCTCCTCTACTAACCAGCGGAGCCTCCTGCTGCCTCGTCGTCCACACCGTGTGCCCCCAAATTTTTTTGGGGGGGGATTGCCTCTCCACCCTGATCAGGGCCTCCCTCTTTCTTGCAAGCTCCTCTCTCATCTCCTGCCAAGTCCATCCTCTCTGCTCCTCCTCGGCACACTGCTTGGTCCAGGTCTGGTGGGATCTTCTGTCACGTTCGTTCATGAACGAGAAGGACCAAGGCGCAGCGTGATATGCATTCATGTTTATTTATATTGAATAAACACCACGACAAAACAACAAATGAAACGAAACGTGAAGTCCAAGGTAGACAAACAACATACCTCACACGGAACAAGATCCCACAACTAACTAGTGCCAAAAGGCTGCCTAAGTATGGTACCCAATCAGAGACAACGAGCGACAGCTGCCTCTGATTGGGAACCACACCGGCCAACATAGAAATAGACATACTAGAACATCAACCTAGAAATATACAACATAGAACATACACACCCTGACTCAACATATATTAGTCCCTTGAGTCAGGGCGTGACAGTGCTGCTGGCAGTCACTGAAGGGCAGAGTAGTAAGCAACTGAACAGCTTGTTTTGAACATATATTTTTTCAACAGGAAAATGTACACATTTACCACACTTTTGAGCATAATCCATGAATTATATAATATATTTTTATTTATTTATTAATTAACAATGAAAAGCTGAAATGTCTTGAGTCAATAAGTATACACCCCCTTTCTTATGGCAAGCCTAAATAAGTTCAGGAGTAAACATAAGTTGCAATAATTGTGTTTAACATGATTTTTGAATGACTACCCCAAACATACAATTATCTGTAAGATCCCTCAGTCGAGCAGTGAATTTCAAACACAGATTCAACCACAAAGACAAGGGAGGTTGGGTAGATGGGTAAGAATTAAAAAGTAGACATTGAATATCCCTTTGAGCATGGTGAAGTTAATATTTACACTTTGGATGGTGTATCAACAAACCCAGTCACTATAAAGATATAGGCGTCCTTACTAACTCAGTTGCTGTAGAGGAAGGAAACCACTCCAGGGATTTTACCAAGAGTTTAATGGCTGTGAGGAACTGAGGATGGATCAACAACATAATATTAACCTACTTGACAGAATTAAAAGAAGGAAGCTTGTACAGAATTAAAATATTCCAAAACATGCATCCTGTTTGCAACAAGGCACCATAAAAATGTGGCAAAGCAATTCACTTTTTGTCCTGAATACAGTGTTATGTTTGGGGCAAATCCAATAAAACACATTACTGAGTACCACTATCCATATTATCAAGCATAGTGGTGGCTGCATCGTGTTATGGGTATGCTTGTAATCATTAAGGACTGGGGAGTTTTTCAGGATAAAAAATAAACAGAATGGAGCTAAGCACAGCCTAGAGAAAAACCTTGTCCAGTCTGCTTTCCACCAGACACTGGGAGATTAATTCACCTTTCAGCAGGACAATAACCTAAAACACAAGGCCAAATCTACACTGAAATTGCTTACCAAGAAGACAGTTAATGTTCCTGAGTGGCCAAGTCACAGTTTTGACTTACATCTAATTGAAAATCTATGGCAAGACCTGAAAATTGTTGTCTAGTAATGATCAACAACCAATTTGACAGATCTCAAAGACATTTTATAACAATAATGGGCAAATGTTGCACAATCCAGGTTTGGAAAGCTCTTAGAGACTTACCCAGAAAGACTCACAGCAGTAATCACTGCCAAAGGTGCTTCTACAAAGTATTGACAAAGGGTTGTGAATACATACAGTATGTAAATTACACATTTCTGTATTTAATTTTCAATACATTTGCTAAATTTTCTAAAAACATGTTTTCACTTTGTCAAAATGGGGTATTGTGTGTAGATGGGTGAGAAAAACATATTTAAACCATTTTGAATTCATGCTGTAACACAGCAAAATTTGGAATAAGTCAAAGGGTACGAATACTTTCTGAAAGCACTATATATGTAGTGTTAACTCTGTCCTAGTTTCAACACTACCAGGAGTAGCTCATGTATAGCCTCGATGAAGACTACGTTTTCTCTGCGGCACCAGGGCATAGTCGCCTACAGCCCACATGTAAAGGAGTTATTTGATCTCTGGCCTGCTCTGCGCATGGTTGCAGGTAAAATTGCACAGCTGTTATTTTACACAAATATTAAATGCTTTAATATATCAGTTATAATGAATTCAATTGTGATACTGTGTTGCCGAACTTGTGATAATACTGCTAAATACTGTCCTTTGCTGTCTGTCATTTCCAAATGTAGGTGCATGCAGAGTTCTGGCGAATCACGGACCAGAACTTGCCGAACACCTTCTACGCTGTGCTAGAACATCACACTCCTCGTTTGATGACCTTGTACCGACAGAGGGCATCGAAGACTGGAAGGATCGCTGATGCTTTGGTTGACATTCTGAGGTGTCATGACCTAGGCTACAGGTAAGACGGAGGACTCTGATCTTTAGGGCACTGCACATAACGCTTGAATCAGATCTTGGTCTAATGCAAAGATCTACTACTTGTTAAACCTTAAAAGTATAATACTAGTATTTGAAAGGCAGCTAAGAGTTTTCCCTTTTGTGACTATTCAATTGGTTCCATTGTACCAGGCAAATTCAATTCAAATCAAATAAATTTTTATTTGTCACATGCGTCGACTACAACAGGTGTAGACCTTACAGTGAAATGCTTACTTTCAAGCCCTTAACCAACAATGCAGTTTTAAGAAAAATAAGTGTTAAGTAAAAAATTGGTAAGTAAAAAATAGAAAAAAAATTAAAGAAGAAAAATTGAAAAATAACAAATAATTAAACAGCAGCAGTAAAATAACAGTAGAGAGGCTATATAAAGGGGGTACCGGTACAGAGTCAGCGGTTAGTCGAGGTAATTGAGGTAATATATATAGGTAGAGGTAAAGTGACTATGCATAGATAATAAACAGAGAGTAGCAGCAGTGTAAAAGAGGGGACGACGACAATGCAAATAGTCCGGGTAGCCATTTCATTAGCTGTTCAGGAGTCTTATGGCTTGGGAGTAGAAGCTTTTTAAGAAGTCTTTTGGACCTAGACTTGGAGCTCCAGTACCACTTGCCGTGCGGTAGCAGAGAGAACAGTCTATGACTAGGGTGGCTGGAGTCTTTAGCAATTTTTAGGGCCTTCCTCTGATACCGCCTGGTATAGAGGTCCTGGATAGCAGGAAGCTTGGCCCCAGTGATGTACTGGGCCATACGCACTACCCTCTGTAGTGCCTTGCGGTCGGAGGCCGAGCAGTTGCCATACCAGGCGGTGATGCAACCAGTCAGGATGCTCTCGATGGTGCAGCTGTATAACTTTTTGAGGATCTGAGGACACATGACAAATCTTTTCAGTCTCCTGAGGGGGAATAGGCTTTGTTGTGCCCCCTTCACGACTGTCTTGGTGTGTTTGGACCATGACAGTTTGTTGGTGATGTGGACACCAAGGAACTTGAAGGTCTCAACCTGCTCCACTACAGCCCTGTCGATGAGAATGGGGGCGTGCTCGGTCCTCCTTTTCCTGTAGTCCACAATCATCTCCTTTGTCTTGATCACGTTGAGGGAGAGGTTGTTATCCTGGCACCACACGGCCAGGTCTCTGACCTCCTCCCTATAGGCTGTATCATCGTTGTCAGTGATCAGGCCTACCACTGTTGTGTCGTCGGCAAACTTAATGATGGTGTTGGAGTCGTGCCTGGCCATGCAGTCATGGGTGAACAGGGAGTACAGGAGGGGACTGACCACGCACCACTGAGGGGCTCCTGTGTTGAGGATCAGCATGGCAGATGTGTTGTTACCTACCCTTACCACCTGGGGGCGGCCAGTCAGGAAGTCCAGGATGCAGCTGCAGAGGGAGGTGTTTAGTCCCAGGGTCCTTAGCTTAGTGATGAGCTTTGAGGGCACTATGGTGTTGAACGCTGAGTTTTAGTCAGTGAATAGCATTCTCACGTAGGTGTTCCTTTTGTCCAGGTGGGAAAGGGCAGTGTGGAGTGCAATAGAGATTGCATCATCTGTGGATCTGTTGGGGCGGTATGAAAATTGGAGTGGGTCTAGGGTTTCTGGGATAATGGTGTTGATGTGAGCCATGACCAGCCTTTCAAAGCACTTCATGGCTACAGACGTGAGTGCTACGGGTCGGTAGTCATTTAGGCAGGTTACGTTTGTGTTTTTGGGCACAGGGACTATGGTGGTACATGCTTGAAACATGTTGGTATTACAGACTCAGTCAGGGACCGGTTGAAAATGTCAGTTAAGACATTTACCAGTTTGTCAGCGCATGCTCGGAGTACATATCCTGGTAACCTGTCTGGCCCTGCGGCTTTGTGAATGTTGACCTGTTTAAAGGTCTATCTCACATCGGCTACGTAGAGCGTGATCACACAGTCGTCCGGAACAGCTGATGCTCTCATGCATGCTTCGGTGTTGCTTGCCTCGAAGCTATTTAGCTCGTCTGGTAGGCTCTTGTCACTGGGCAGCTCACGGCTGTGCTTCCCTTTGTATTAAATTAAACCAAGCCCAGTACTTATCACAAGTGATTTTAGGCTAAATATACAAATGTTTCTCTGGTGGATATTTTTTAAATGTTTACCAACGACATACTGTTGATATATCAGGTTAGATTATTAAGCATATGTCATAAAATACATTTTATTTGTAGGGAAGGGGATACCTAATCAGTTGCACAACTAAATGCATTCAATTGAAATGTGTCTTCCGCATTTAACCCAACCCCTCTAAATCACAGAGGTGCGGGGGGCTGCGTTAATCGACGTCCACGGCAGTTGTTGTTGGGGGTTAACTGCCTTGCTTAAGGGCAGAATGGCAGATTCTTTCCACCTTGCCGGCTCGGGGATGTGAACCAGTAACTTTTTGGTGACTGGCCTAATGCACTTAACCGCTAGGCTACCTGCCGCACCTATCAATTTAGGAACTACATGATGTCCACAGTGTTCTCCATCCACTCCATCCCTATGTTGCTGCATGAGGAAGGATTTTTCAAAACATGCAAGGTAGGTTTCTTGTCATTCTGGTTACTGTTGATTATTGTGCCAATTCCCAATTAATCCACATCTAGCCCATATACATCTGTAGTGATCTGAGAGGAAAAGATGGGTGAGTATGGTGTTAACTTTATCTAGCCAGTAGCCAACAATATGTCAGGGTGGATATATTGCTATATAAAATGTCTGTCTAGTATTCTCATCTCTCATTTCTGTATTTCAGCCAATGTCTGGTGACGCACCGGTAGTCCTACTTACAATCATCAGTGACAATGCAATGTGTAGACATTTACCAAATGACAAACACTGGCTGAAAACACCCTTTGTCTTTGTTTCAACATTACGAATGTGGCTTAAGGCTGGAGTTTTCTTTTTCATTTTTTTTCAACATGAGACATTGGGTTGGATTCAGTAAGAACTGTTATGTTGAGCTGTATCTAGAATACAGTACAAAATATAAAGTTGTCAAGAGTATTTGGTTTGAAGTAGGAACAGAAAATGAAGTCTTTGTGAAGCCTTTGTTATAAAGAAATGCCTACATCTATACTTTTATGAGTGCCTATATAAAGTATAGGGAGGAGAGCCTAGGGGAGAATCTCAATTGTAGTTCCTTGTCTCCTCGCGTCCTCTCCTCGTTTTTTTCTCAAAACCCATTGGATTATAAGGTCAGAAGGTCCAATGGGTTTTGAGAAGGAGGCGAGGCAAGAGGACACAATGAATCAAGGAAATGCAATTAAGATTCTTCCAAGTAGTCGATCTTTCGATTCAGAGAAGGAGAGATTATATTTATTTGCTTTGTAATAACGTGTTCTTTGTCAATCAGAGAATCTCAATTGTATTTCCTTGATTCCTTGTGTCCTCTCCCCTAAACCTTTGCACTTTATGCTTGTTCAGGAAACACTGTTTACATTGGACATTTTCTTATTGTTACCGAAACAATACATTTATATTATTCATGTTTAGAAGCATAAAAGTTGCCGTAACGTAATTGGTTTAAAGTGTAGGATTAGTGCAATCGGTTTCCTTAAACCATTTGAGTACCAAGTTTTCAAGTTCAAGTGAACTTAACTGATTTGTGTGTAAGTCAACTTCACTCAAAAGGGTTGTTACAATAACATAATATATTTAAGTAAAGTTGACCACATCATTCAAGGACACTTCACTCAATTATTCAAGTAAAGTCAACAACATTATTTAAGCTAGCTTCACTCAATAGTTTTATGTTACATTTACGTTGTTTATTCAAGTACGGTTAACAAGAACACTTGTGCTTACTCAAACATTCACATTACAGTACACGTGCTCATGTGTGTGTGTCACCCACCTTCCACAGCAGCATAAACCCTCTTTATATCGCCCCATATCCACAGTGTAAAGGAGGAATCATCCCTGCAGACCTGTAGGCCCCTCACCGGGTCCTACCAGGCATTGCAGGGGGAGTCTGTGTTGCACCAGTATATTAATTCCAGCTAAAATAGAAAGTTATACTGGTGTTCCCTGTGGGGCAGGGGGATGAGGTTGTGGTGCTGTAGGGGTGTGTCGGATGGCTCAGCTGGCGAGTTTGTGTGTGTGTTTGTGTGTGTGTGTGTGTGTGTGTGTGAGTGCGTGCGTGCGTGCGTGCGTGCGTGAGCATTCGTTCTCAGCCCTGGGCGACTCCAGTAGCACAGGCACAGCTGCACCGCCACTCTAATATGAAGTCATTAAGCAACTAGATCTCACAGTCTCACGTCAGAATTAGACATTCATCCATGTTTCAAACGTCAAATTTCAAGTATTTAACACTAGAAACGCCTGACCTTTCAGCCTATAAGTACCCGCTAGAGAACGTTGCCGGGTGTCCACTTTAGCATATGCATCAGATGCATATCAACCAGCAAGGTGCAGCAAACCTAAGCACCAACACTTGATAACTATTATAAATGATTAATTGCATGAAGAAATATTTCTGGAAATGTAAACATCAAATATATATATATATATTTGCTTAGATTGAGTCAAGGATATGTTTTGTATAATTCTACAAAGTTCTAGAAAACACGTAGGCCTATCGCCTATTTTTGTTTCCGTTACAATGAAAACATTACAGTGTAATCCATTTGATCATCTTTATTTGTAGATTCCATTAAATATAGAGTTATAGTCATTAATAAAGTCTAGTTACAGTACAGCTTATTTTCACAAAGTAGAAACAAAAAAGGTAATAATAATAATATAACCAGTCAGGTGCACAGGTGAAATTATTTGGTGTATTCCTAAACAAAAGCACCAGTGCATGAAAAATTGTAAAGTATGAACTGCATAAATAAATAGCATATTACAATTTTTTGTTTAGTTTATGTTACTAGTTTTTGCTTAGTAGCAAGAGCAATGCTGCCGTGCGAGTGGTCATGTGCTGAATTCATGGACAGCAGATATTCTTGGAAAAAGTGAAATTTGGAAATAGAGCTGCACCTCTTGAATGATGAGAGTTATTTGACAAAGGTAAGTGTAATAGAAACTGAACAATATGCTATTTCTGATACTATATAGAAATTAAAATGTTTTATCTGCATGTGACTCTGAAGATGATTCGATGCTCCTTCCCCTGCATCTGTCGATTACAAGATCCGCCCATCTCTTCATGTACAATTTGACAACTGATAGGTCTAATATTGTCACTCATCAGATTATTGTCAATTTAATCTTGTCTATAGGCTAACTCTTATTATGTGTGAAATTAGTTTTGGTATAGTTTAGGTGTAGTTTCGATGGGCCGGCTGTGCAGGCTGTCTAGCATCGTTTGTTTCCCGCTCATCAAGTTGGATAGAGTCAAGGATATATTTTGCATTATTCTAAAGACCTACTGCAGCACATAGCATGTTTTAATTTCCCTTACAATAAACGTGATTAGTAATAGAGTTACGGTAAATAAAACAGTCCTTTAACAGATTATTTTTGCAAAGTAAAACGTAAAGGCGTGCGGTCAAATTATTAACATGAGCGCCAACGCTGATAAATAGATATAACACAAACTCATCATTACACTATTGTTGTTCTAAATTAAATCAACCTCTTCACCCTCATCATTCAGTTAGTCCAGTTTTGAAGGAAGGTGCACAATTATCACCCATTCCATCCATTTGTCCTTCATTCAGTGGGCTGGCATCGTTTGCTTCGCTGGATAGAGTCAAGGATATGTTTTGCATAGTTAGGCCTACTGCAACATGTAGCATGTTTTTTTTTTCCCCTTACAATACATTTGATTAGTAATAGATTTATAGTAAATAAAACAGTCCCATAACAGCTTATTTTTTTTACAACCTCTTCACCCTCCTTGTCATTCAGTTAGGCCTAATTTAAATTCAATTTTGAAGTAAGGTGCACAATTATCATCCATTCATCCATTTGTCATTCATTCAGTGAGGAGACAGAGAAGCATCAGCGCCTGGCTGGGTACCAACATCCTACAGCACATTGTCTTGGCAGGTTAATTAGGAATAAGTGTGAAAAAACTGGTAAAAAGGCTCTAAATACTTTTCTGTTTGTGATTTCAAAATTCTGACAAATGAGCAGTGTAAAATACAAAACATTTAGGAAAAGTCAGTGAAGGAGCAGGACATAGTTTTTTGGGACGGTGATTTTTTTAATTTACAAAATCAAACATTAGTGGCCTTTGGCATATGGCAGTTCTAGTGTTAAGGTTAAGTTTAGGTATTAACTCCTAATTTTAAAGGTTAGGGTTAAGTTTAGGCATTAACTCCAAAACTTTAAGGTTAGGTATTAACTGCGAATGGTAAAGGTTAAGGTTTGGGATAGGCTTAAAACAAAAATCTAAAAAAACAACTTTCTATTGCTAGATTTGAACTTGCAACCTTTGGAATCAGAGGCAGATGCTTATGCCTGTCCGCCATCCCTGTCCAAAATGCCCTAGCAAAACCGAAACCTACTTGAAGGTACCAGCGCTCACTGTTGCCCCTAGTGGCCGGTTTCCACATCATCTCCCGACGTCCTCAGACATGGATGGACATCGAATACTAACTTTTATCACGGGTGACCTGGCTGCATTAAGGTTGTCCTTGGTGTGCCTACAGTTAATTCACAAATTAGAGCACAACAATGGCATTCTCCCTTTCAAATGTGCATGAGATCAGGGCCCGGAGCCCCACAGTTCTTTTTTTCTCCACTGTTTTTTGTTGGATAAAGCTCACAGCAGGGGATGTTGGTTTGCCATTTTGGCTAACTAAACATGTGTAACAAGCATACAGTACATGCAAGGCACAGGTGTTAGTCATAAAAACAAAGATTGGTCCCTGTTGATAAAACATAAATCAACGAATGCCTGTACAGTATATTTGGCTTCACCGCTTGGAATTTCCTGTGACGTTTGAGTAATGTTTGTGAGAGAGAGTTTTTTTAAAAAGGCCAGTTGAGGAGCATGGCTCACGCAGGTCCGATCAGACAGGCCTACCAGGAATAGTCCCGCATTTCCCGACGGCCAGTCCGCCCCGGCCCGAAGCACCTGCAGGTCCGGCTTCACTGAAACATTTTAATTGGTGTAATAGAACAAAGAGAGTGTTGAACTACCTCCACACAGTCAAAAAACGAACTGGTTTGTTCAGCAAGCTGAGTCAGGTACTGTATTCCAATCCATAATAAATGAATTCTGAACTTACGAAAAGGTGTCAGTTTACCTTTACACAGCTGTAGGTCTCTCAGTCCAAATTACACCTAATGTAGAATAGTACAAGACAGCACTGTCAAAACAAGATACTGGCAAGCATCAGCACAAAGTTGGAGTTATCCGCTGATGTGCTCCCAGCGATTCAGCTCCTTTGAGATCAGCACAAATTAAGTCTCTTGACTATATGAAGCAAAGTACACGCATGCACACAGACACACACACACACACAGATTCAGAAACAATAACAAAACATAGGTAATTTTCCCCAGCTCACTAATTAACTGCGTTTTTTGGCGGACAACCAAAGAAACATTGTCCAAGGAACTAAAACCTCCTTATTTGTCATTTATTTTGAAAGTAATCATAATTTAGCCTGGTTGCCATTCTCTGTTCAGCTATTACATCCCACTCCTTGAACTCCGTGTCATTTTCCAAAGAGACTGGTCTTTCTTCAATCTTCAAATATGAACATTCTATCATTAATGAGCTCGAGAAGCCCACCCACTGGGGAGCCAGGCCCACCCACTCCGATTGAACAAAAACAAAGTTTTTATGCTCTTTACTATCAGTGTTTCCCTACAGGACATTATTTGTCTTTTTACCTAAACATGCAAACACCATCAGCTAGAATTCATAGCAAGCAGTGCACTGGTTAATTTAGTTATTTCAATTTATGCTCCGATGTGCCTTGCAAGTAATAGGCTACAAAAACGGACCTATTACATGTGTTATCATATAGCCTAGCTTGAGACCTGAGTTTTGAAATATAAGGGATTACATTATTCATAACAAGGGGTAGGCCTACATGGAGAAAATAAGACTGCTCTTATTATATATGAAAATATTTATTCTCAGTCAATGTAAATACCCTATCATTGTTATATAATTGGAAATAGAACGTTGCCCTGTGCTTCTCCACCCTATAGTTAGGCCCTATAGGCTATTGATCATTTAATTGATATCACACAATGCATTGTAGGCGCACTTGATCTCCCGCACCCAGCAAAGAATTGCACTCGGCTTGCATTTTGACTCATAAAGTGATCTCGACTAAGAAAAGGTTGGTGACCACTGTTCTGGTCTATGTAGGCTGCAGCTGCCTATTGTGATTATTACTGTTATATCAGGGCATTATGTTCTAGTCTCATAGTCTATGGTTTATTATGTGTAGGTCTATGTAAGTCATATGTTAAATGCAAGAGTCATGTAGGCCGACAAGACTATTTGGTCTGTAATGCGAAATCACATGTTAGATGTTTTGTTGTGTGCGATCGATTACAGTAGGGTATAGGGTAAACTATCCTTTAATGAGAATTTAATGATGATTTGAGGCCCACATTTTGGCCCATCCACATTTTTGCTCGCCCTGCCATCAACGCCTACGCCACTGGATCAGAGGATTTTATCCTGATTTTATAACCCTTATAGCTATCCTCCAATCACAAAGGTTATGCAAATATTGGAGAAAAAAAATTCTCCACAACAAACCAGCCTGTATAAAAGTTGCTAGTACACTCTAAATTGTCAAACTAAATACATACTGCAATTCCATCCACAACACATCTTAGCTTTGATTTTAAGCCTCAAAATACAACCACTTGCCTAGCCAACAGCTAAATGTTTGTTTTTGACTTGGTTATAAATTGTAATTCTATTTCCGAGGCTCCACATGTTGTCATGGAAAATATAAATATTATTTCCAACAACCAATGAGCACTCTGCAGGGAATCCAGCTGCATATTGAACTTTGAGATTGCAGAAAGGCCAGTCTCTTTGGCATATGATGTAGAGTGGCAAGGAGTGGAATGATAGCCAACCAGACTGGTACGCAGACTAATCATAACTCACTCGGGCACGGTAAGGTAATAAGTATTTATTCCCTTGTTTGAAAATCTGAGATATATAAATTGTTCCCCAACCCACATTTGAGAGCTGCTGCCCTTGATAATGATAACATTTACATGTTTTTTTTTCCCTCTCCGTTTCTCTCCATCTCCCTGTTTTTTCTCCTCGACGCAAATATATATATATATATATATATATATATATATATATATATATATATATATATATATATATATATATATATACAGATGAAGTCGGAAGTTTACATACACCTTAGCCAAATACATTTAAACTCAGTTTTTCACAATTCCTGACATTTAATCCTAGTAAAAATTCCCTGTCTTAGGTCAGTTAGGATCACCACTTTATTTTAAGAATGTGAAATGTCAGAATAATAGTAGAGAGAATGATTTATTTCAGCTTCTATTTCTTTCATCACATTCCCAGCAGGTCAGAAGTTTACATACACTCAATTAGTATTTGGTAGCATTGCCTTTAAATTGTTTAACTTGGGTCAAATGTTTCATGTAGCCTTCCACAAGCTTCCCACAATAAGTTGGGCGAATTTTGGCCCATTCCTCCTGACAGAGCTGGTGTAACTGAATCAGGTTTGTAGGCCTCCTTGCTCGCACATGCTTTTTCAGTTCTGCCCACACATTTTCTATAGGATTGAGGTCAGGGCTTTGTGATGGCCACTCCAATACCTTGACTTTGATGTCCTTAAGCCATTTTGCCAAAACTTTGGAAGTATGCTTGGGGTCATTGTCCATTTGGAAGACCCATTTGCGACCAAGCTTTAACTTCCTGACTGATGTCTTGAGATGTTGCTTCAATATATCCACATAATTTTCCTTCCTCATGATGCCATCTATTTTGTGAAGTGCAACAGTCCCTCCTGCAGCAAAGCACCCCCACAGCATGATGCTGCCACCCCGGTGCTTAACGGTTGGGATGGTGTTCTTCGGCTTGCAAGCAACCCCCTTTTTCCTCCAAACATAACAATGGTCATTATGGCCAAACAGTTCTATTTTTGTTTAATCAGACCAGAGGACATTTCTCCAAAAAGTACGATCTTTGTCCCCATGTGCAGTTGCAAACCGTAGTCTGGCTTTTTAATGGCGGTTTTGGAGCAGTGGCTTCTTCCTTGCTGAGCGGCCTTTCAGGTTATGTCGATATAGAACTTGTTTTACTGTGGATATAGATACTTTTGTACCTGTTTCCTCCAGCATCTTCACAAGGTCCTTTACTGTTGTTCTGGGATTGATTTGCACTTTTTGCACCTAAGTACGTTAATCTCTAGGAGACAGAGCACGTCTCCTTCCTGAGCGGTATGATGGCTGCGTGGTCCCATGGTGTTTATACTTGCATACTATTGTTTGTACAGATGAACGTGGTACTTTCAGGCGTTTGAAATTGCTCCCAAGGATGAACCAGACTTGTGGAGGTCTACAATGTTTTTTCTGAGGTCTTGGCTGATTTCTTTTGATTTTCCTATGATGTCAAGCAAAGATGCACTGAGTTTGAAGGTAGGCCTTGAAATACATCCACAGGTACACCTCCAATTGACTCAAATGGTGTCAATTAGCCTATCAGAAGCTTTTAAAGCCATGACATACTTTTCTGGAATTTTCCAAGCTGTTTAAAGGCACAGTCAACTTAGTCATTGTAAACTTCTGACCCACTGGAATTGTGATACAGTGAATTATAAGTGAAATAATCTGTCTATAAACAATTGTTGGAAAAATTATTTGTGTCATGCACAAAGTAGATGTCCTAACCGACTTGCCAAAACTATAGTTTGTTAACAAGAAATTTGTGGAGTGGTTGAAAAACAAGTTTTAATGACTCCAACCTAAGTGTATGTAAACTTCCGACTTCAACTACATATATATATATATATATATATATATATATATATATATATATATATATATATATATATATATATATATATTTTTTTTTTTTAGTATACATGTTTTAGGGGGTAGATCAGATTTCATATTGCAGATAGATTGTGTCTTCCATCAATGTAATTGTCTGCATCATTTCCAATCCCCCATATATGTTTTTGAAACTCATTCATTTTTTATTTTATTTTATTTTTATTTTGTCATTTTTAGCAGACGCTCTTATCCAGAGCGACTTACAGTTAGTGAGTGCATACATTTTTATTCAAGGGTTTTTCTTTATTTTTACTATTTTATATGTTGTCGAATAATAGTGAAGACATCAAAACTATGAAATAACACATATGGAATCATGTAGTAACCAAAAAAGTTTTAAACAAACCAAAATACATTTTATATTTGAGATTCTTCAAATAGCCACCCCTTTGCCTTGATGACAGCTTTGCACACACTTGGCATTCTCTCAACCAGCTTCACCTGGAGTCTTGAAGGAGTTCCCACATATGCTTAGCACTTGTTGGCTGCTTTTCCTTCACTCTGCCATCCGACTCATCCCAAACCATCTCAATTGGGTTGAGGTCGGGTGATTGTGGAGGCCAGGTCATCTGATGCAGCACTCCATCCCTCTCCTTCTTGGTAAAATAGCCCTTACACAGCCTGGAGGTGTGTTGGGTCATTGTCCTGTTGAAAAACAAATGATAGTCCAACTAAGCCCAAACCAGATGGGATTGCATATCGCTGCAGAATGCTGTGGTAGCCATGCTGGTTAAGCGTGCCATGAATTCTAAATAAATCACAGACAGTGTCACAAGCAAAGCACCCCCACACCATAACACCTTCTCCTCCATGCTTTACGGTGGGAACTACACATGCAGAGATCATCCGTTCACCCACACTTCGTCTCACAAAGACACGGCGGTTGGAACCAAAAATCTCAAATTTGGACTCCAGAACAAAGGACACATTTCCACCGGTCTAATGTCCATTGCTCGTCTTTCTTGGCCCAAGCAGGTCTCTTCTTCTTATTGGTGTCCTTTAGTAGTGGTTTCTTTGCAGTAATTCGACCATGAAGGCCTGATTCACACAGTATCCTCTGAACAGCTGATGTTGAGATGTGTCTGTTACTTGAACCCTGTGACGCATTTATTTGGCCTGCAATCTGAGGTGCATTGCATCTAATGAACTCATCCTCTGCAGCAGAGGTAACTCTGGGTCTACCATTCCTGTGGCGGTCCTCATGAGAGCCAGTTTCATCATAGCGCAACTGATTGGCTCAAACGCATTAAGAAGGAAATCAATTCCACAAATTAACTTTTAAGAAGGCACATCTGTTAATTGAAATGCATTCACACAGTCCCCTCTGAACAGTTGATGTTGAGATTTGTCTGTGACTTGAACTCTGTGAAGCATTTATTTGGGCTGCAATTTCTGAGGCTGGTAACTCTAATTAACTTATCCTCTTCAACAGAGGTAACTCTGGGTCTTCCATTCCTGTGGTGATCCTCATGAGAGCCAGTTTCATCATAGTGCTTGATGGTTTTTGCGACTGCACTTGAAGAAACTTTGAAAGTTCTTGAAATGTTCCGTATTGACTAACCTTCATGTCTTGATGGACTGTCATTTTTCTTTGCTTATTTGAGTTGTTCTTGCCATAATATGGACTTGGTCTTTTACCAAATAGGGCTTTCTTCTGTAAGCCCCCCTACCTTGTCACAAGACAACTGATTGGCTCAAATGCATTAAGAAGGAAAGAAATTCCACAAATTAACTTTTAAGAAGGCACACCTGTTAATTGAAATGCATTCCAGGTGACTACCTCATGAAGCTGGTTGAGAGAATGCCAAGAGTGTGCAAAGCTGTCATCAAGGCAAAGGGTGGATACTTTGAAGAATCTCAAATCTAAAATATATTTTGATTTGTTTAACACCATTTTGGTTACTACATGATTCCATATGTGTTATTTCATAGTTTTGATGTCTTCACTATTATTCTACAATGTAAAAAATTGTACAAATAAAGAAAAACCCTTGAATGAGTAGGTGTGTCCAAACTTTTGACTGGTAGTGTATATAATATATATATATATATATATATATATATATATATATATATATATATATATATATATATATATATATTAAATACATGTTCCTTTATTATTTTCCCCTAACACTACCATCCCTCCCCTAATTTGAGGAAACTAATGGACAACAACACTTATGCTTCTACTTCAATCTTATACATATTACATTTTACGGACACAGTATATTTTACAATATTTATCTCTGAACACCATCTAGTTTTGATTTCTATTTGCCATATATTTTTGCCTAGTTAAATAAAGGTTAAATAAAAATAAATACATATTTTTCAACTGTGCTGTGATGTTTCACAGAAGTTCTGAACCTTTCTATTCTCATAGATTCTACATATTGTAAATTAAAGATAAGATTTTTTGCTAAGAGTATTATTGTATTATTGATCGATTGACTATGACTTTTTAAATCACCCAGCAGTGCTATTTGCAAAGTTAGCTCCAGGTAAATGTTGCAATTCTTCAGCCATTCCTGAACCTACGACCAAAAACAAGCTACATATGGAAAGTACCAAAACAAATGATCTAATGATTCTGTCTCTTCGCAGCAAAATCAGAGGTGGGATGGTTGTACCCCGCATATATATAACATTCTATTGGTTGCAAGAATTTTGTATAATAATTTAAATTGGACATTTCTAAGTTTTGAATCCAGCGTTGTTTTGTGTATTGGTTCATAAACCATGTGCCATGGAATCGGTCCATAGAAAATCTCTTCCCAACTATTTTGCAATCTATATGGCACAGCTGTAAATTTTTTGGTCCTTAAATGAAACTGGTATACTTTTTGATTTATCACAATTTTCTTTAGCCAATTTTGGTCTTTAATGCAGGGCCAACAGACAAAGTTCCTTACTTTCTCTCCTTTCCACTTACCTCTTCCATTTTTGCAGTAACGCTGCAATTAGTTGGTTGTAACTTTGAGTACAGCAGACATGTCCATATATTTTTGTTAGCTGCCTGTGTGACATAACTCCACCAGTCCTATTTATGATATAATTTACGAAGATTATACATTTCCCCCCAAAAAAATATTGATTTTTTTGATCAATTAGTATATTTCAGTTTAACCATAATATTTGTTGTAATATTTGTTCTGTCTTTTCTGGTGGATTAAACTGAAATTGCAACCAACTTTCTATGGTTTGTTTGAAAAAATAGCGATATTTTGGAGATTATTTCATTTTCAAATAACCGAAAGTGAGAAGTTGTAATCTGAACAAAGGGAAAAGGCCATTCTTGAACTTGTGGTGAGACATTCTTACTAATCTACTAGAGATCCATTTTGGATTTAAGGATAACTTTTGTATGACTGAAGCCTTTAGTGAGAGTTCTAATGCTTTCATATTTAATCATTTCTGCCCTCAGAATTCATATTCATTATATAAATAGGCCCGTTAAATTTTGCCCTCGACACAAATGTTAAGAGGCACTCCTTCTTACCTATCTGTTCTAGGTAAAACTGTGGGGATGAGAGGCCAAGGGTGGCTTTTTCCAGCAGACACTGTCAGAGCCAATGCCAGTTCAGACACTAACAATAATTGTGGGATTTTATTGCCAGTTCCCTCAATCTCCATAATTGATGAGTCCAATATTTACTCTATTACCTGGTTGTTGTAAACATTCATTATGTGGATTCTTCCCGATAGGTGAGCAGGAGGAGAGCGGGGAGAGAACAGAGCCCAGGGGGACCACTTGTCAGTTTGACTAATGATAGAAATGAATAAAATCTCATAATTACTTTAGAAAAAGGTACAGTCTCATCCTTATCTCAGGCAATGTGCATTTTAAAAGTTTTCTGCGGGTTTATTAAATTCAGCCTCGCAGCTCGTAATACATTATAGTCAGAGCAAGTTCTCAAATTTCAAATTAAATTTTCAACTCACCCTACACCGAGTAAAGTAATCAGATTTGGACATTATTGTATTTCTATTGACATTACCATTGTTATTATTTGTACTGTGTAAATATTAGTAACTGGAGCTCACCATGGTTTCTTTTCCAGGAAAGGGATATAGTATATTTATTTATTCTAATGGCCTTGAAGATCTCTTTCAAATGATACCAATTTAATGTATTCCATTATCAAGAGATGCTGTCTGTGTACAAATATATTATTTGTTTATTGTAGAGCCGAACAAAGGACCATGTCCAAATCAAATTGGCTATCTGCTCCTCTCTTGTCTGTCCTGCCCAATGGTGACATTGTGCACAACAGCGATTTGGGTCAAAGCCCCCATCTACTGTATACAGCCGCGACACACTCCAATGACATCATGATATCAATTTATTTTGTAAAGTTTAGTTTTAAATAGAAAGCAAACACAGCGTACACTCTGCTTTTAGAATGGCTAAAGTTTATTATTTTTTCGAAGGCTTAAAGTTTTCTCATGGGATTCACATTGCATGAGGGTTACACAAGTGTTGCACAAGGGTTTTCCTAGTTGAGATTGTTCAGGATCAAGGTAGACTTTAGCCTCTCAGATAAATCAGGTATTCCTGGATGTATGGGAAAGAGGTGATTTATGTACCATCTTCTTAGACTGGGAGACTCCTCTGTGCCATTAGAGCTTACAGAGAGGAAGACACAGAGAGGCAGACTGTGGGAAGGCACAGGCTCTCTTTAGGGGAGTAAAAGAGGAGTGCCTCCTATTAAATTAAAGGGGAACATCTGCCCTCAGTGTTCTATAAACACACAGACATAGACAGACACACACACAACTCTCTTTCTTTCTCTCTCTTGTTCTCTCTCTTACACACATACAAACTCAACCTCTGAATATCGCTAAACCTCTCAACTTGATTTTGTTTGAGAGGCTATTTTCTAATGTTTTTTCGCAGAGGAATCCCACATACAAACATATAATATAGCATATTTGTATTTTATGGGAAGAGACAGTTTATCATGTACATTTTTCATGCTGTCAAGTTAATTACCAGATTGAAAAGGGAAATTAGATTTTGCCCTCCCCCACCTACACACACACACACACACACACACAAATCCCCCCCACACACACAAACACACACACACACACACACACACACACACACACACACACACACACACACACAAACACACAAGCGTGTCACAATGAAAGTACCAAATGTGCCATTGTAAGAAGTTGGAGAAAGAGTGAACAACCTCAGACACCAGTCGGAGAAAACTTACAAGGTCAGGGACATTTTTATTATAACCTTTCTATTGCAGTGAATGTATCAACATGATGGACTTGCATATCATATTTTACTGCCATTTGGAAAAAACATCTTGCTCTTTATTATTGCAATGTTTCTTTATTTTGTCTAACCTCTGTTGCTTTTGAGTGAGGGTGGCTCTGCATCAACTGAATCGTATTGGGCTACCTCGTTACATTAAGTGTATTATTAGATACTTTTGAACATTTCTGTCAACCTCAGAAGTAAATAATCAAAGGCTTTATATGGAGGACATACCATTATAATGAGTAGGCTGTGAGAATGATTTTCCCATAATAGGTTTAACAGTAGGTTGGTTATCAGAGCCTCCCCTGTTAGATAGCCCTCCTCCTCCTCAGGTGAATCAACTGTCTGTCTGCGTGAGTGTGTTTGAAGTCGTTAAGCAAAGCTCAAACTCAACAGGGTAAAATTATTAAACAAAGCCTAGGCACCCCTCTGCGATGTCTGGAAGACTTGATTGTTCTCTTGTGTAAGACATGCTTCCTATTATGAGGACGTTTGCCGAAGATCTGAGCTCTCGTTGGGTAAGACGATGGGATGTGAAGACGGCACCTACAAAGCTGTGCAGCCCTGACAATAATACCAGGATGAAACCGCTTTTTTGGTCAATGACAAACACAGCAAGGAGAATGGCACTTTGAAGTGTGGTTTGTCTTGTTGAGTAAATCCGACAGACAACAGGACAAGTGAGATTGAGAAAACTTGGAAGAGGATCTACCGCACCCTTGGGAGCGGTAATGAATAGCAGGGAAACCAAACTAGTAATGAAAGAGAAATAATTATTACATGTAGCTTGGTAGTTCATAGAATGCCGATTAAGTACCAACTATTTAATCTTTTTTGTTTTGCCTTGTCCCTGAGTATAAATAATGCATCAATCAAATATCTATAAAAAATATATTATACTTTTTTGGTAGATTTGTCTCCCTTTTTGTGAAAAGGTGTCAATTTTTCAGTAGTGGTGTTGTATAAATACTTAGATGAAATACGGTTTTAAAACGGTCTGACAGCACCCAGCTGGTGGAAGGTCTGTGAATGTGGCCTTTGTGACATCATCCCAAGTAGCATGTGGCACATGTCCTGCACTCCAATAATTACCCAGGAAATAATCTATGACAGATGAGGACAAGGGGGCCGGGGTTGCGTCACACACACACACACACACACACACACACTGTAATGGTTTTGACTTGACTCTAGTTTGATTTTTTACGTTCTCAAGTTTTATTTATTACACTCACATAGCAGTTAATACATGCTGATATCCATGAGTATTCAAAATATTAATGGATAACAGCAAAAAAATTAATACATAAATCAATAATGTCCTGTGGTCTTAAAGGAATTAGCAGAAATATGGGATTGGTGACCTCATGTACCATTCAGTTCTAGATTTAGGTATAGTCAGTTTGTTTTGGGTGCGGGTGTTCCTGCCTGTCACTGTGATGAGATGAGAGGGCCCAGAATAGTTCCTTGAGCCACACCTCCCATCAGCTCCTGCCAGTCTGAGAGGCTGTCTTGGTAGCGTACCTGTTGTTTGCGGCTGGTCACAAAACTGCAGAGCCATGCTGTGAGGGCAGGTCTGACACCCAGTTGGATTAAGCGTTCAATGGCGATGGTGTGGTCGATTTTGTCAAAGGTCTTGGAGAAGTCTGCTTGTATAAACAGACCAATACAAAGGATTTATGACAAAGTCAGTATGGAAATAATCTGCAAATAAACTCTTTTTAGTTTTTGTATTACCCCAAATTAAATGATCACGAAAATAATATCACAACACAAATTGCATCACATTGAAACAGTTCAGAATTATTTTCTCATCACAAAAACATTATATAGGTTAATTTATAAAAGTCCTGTACTTCGGGCATGAAAAATTGTGCAGTCCGTAATTAAATCAAATAAACCTATTTGATCTCAGTCTCGCAATGTTGATTCATAAAGTGCTGCATGCGTAAAACCAGTCTCATTCACAACTCAGAATATGAATGTCCGTTCCACACAATAAAGACGTGGTAAACTAATAAAAGTCCTGTACCTCGGGCATGGAAATAGTCCGGCCCGGTAAATAAATAGAGTGAACCTATTTAATCTCAGACTCGCTATGTACATTCATAAAGTGCTGCATGTGTAAAACCAGTCTCACCCAGAATACGAATATCCGTTCCATACAATATACTGTACTTGGTATATACACCAACCCAACACGGTGTAAATCACATTGAAAGCAAATGAAATACTGCATGTTAAAAAGTTGTCAGTCTGTCGTGTCCATCAAATCAATCTGTCCATAGAACTCCATCGGAGATCAACGGAGACTTGGCTGTTATTTGTAATGAAATTAGTGGATCAATGAATAGGCTATAATGAATACTTTATACAACAAAACAATGGGTGAAAGAGCTTCGGAACTGAGGGTTTAGACATTCGCGCCACCTCCACTTTTGCACACCTGATGCTGGCTATTTAATTGGGAATTAAAGGGGAAGCGCAGCATAGGGAGGAGACTAACTAAAATGGATTAGAATTCATTCCGGGCTGTTACAGCACGCATGCACATGTACACACACCGTCATAATCGTCATGCCAAAGCTAAGAACAGCGTCATATGGACAGTGTGACGTCTTAAGTGTAATCCCCTCTAGTGGGAGGGAAAAATCAAGTTGGCTGCCATTTTTCTCTGTTTTTCCATGTTAACTGTCAATTAGTTTCAATCCAGTCATTTCTGTTTAGCCTTGTTATGACATGTCTGCCCTGTCTTTCCACCCATGCATGATACATAAGATCTACCTAATCTCTCACACTTATATCGCTACTTTGGCTGTATTTAGACAGGCAGGTCAACACTTATATTTTTTCCACTAATTGGTCTTTTGACCAATTACATCAGATCTTTTCACATCAGATCTTTTTCAGAGCTAATCTGATTGGTCAAAAGACCAATTAGTGAGAAAAAAATCAGAATTGGACTGCCTGTTTAAACGCAGCCACATTTGTGTCTATTGGCTGCCTTGGTTTTCGTTAATTGAACAACCGTGCAATTAGTGAGCTTCTCATCATGATGATCTTTGGTTTGGCTTGGGGGAAAATAATGAAACACTGACTTGTTTGAGGATTTTCAGGACAAGCTCATCCCTCTAGCTTTTCCAACACGCCATTGTCAGATTGCATTCACCAGTACTGACAGGAAGAACTCAAGAAAGTTGCATGGGAAAGTCATCTTTGAAAAATAACAGGGAACGTGAGCAGGTTTAATGCCCCTCTTGGTGTATTTGACTAAAGTGAGAGGTGAACCTGCACTTATCAATAAGGAGTGCTGCTATGTATTATTAACAAGCAACGCAAAAGGCCTTTACTAAAAAGGCCTTTACTGATGTTGGACTGACACTGTCAATCTCAGGCTTCCTCAGAGAATCAATTAGGAGATAAACAGGTCCACATGTCTTTGGCAGCGGAGAGAGAAGCGATATCCGTCCCCTGGATTTCCTGGGGCAAGGTAAACTGACTGTATAGCTTTGTCCATTAGGGACAGAGAGAGAGAAAATTATGTGCGTGCTCTTGCCACTTGTGAGGCAGTGTGTATCGACTATGGCACAGTGTCCAATCTACAGTGTATTGAAAGCTGAAGGCTGACATTTCTGAAGAGTAGTAGTGTTTGTAATGATGATACAAGCAATGATTATGATAATAATGATGATGATGCAGGTAATGAATTAATTTAAATAGCATATAGGATTTTAAAAAGGCAAGTTATTTCTAGTTGGTACATAGTTTAGCTTATATAATGTTTCAACTGTTGGAAGTCATTGGAATGCGATGCGATTTTGTGGCGATGTGATTTTGTGAGTATCATTTCGACACAAAATTATGCAGAATAGCTGTGTGTGTTTGTGAGTGAATGCATTTGTGGATGTCAATGTGGGTGTGTGTGTGTGTGTGTGTGTGTTTGCATGACTACATGTATGTGTGTTTGTGCATGTTTGCATGAATTAAGAGTGGAGCAATAAAGAGAGAAGGGAGGGCTGAAGGAAATTGCCAGGGTGGAGTGCAAAAAAGTGTGACATTTGCCTGAATATGATGTTTGCTTTATTATTCAAGTATTTCACAACATTTCACAAGCATGTTTTAAAGTCACAACAAACAAACCCTCTCAGATCCTGGTGTTCAACAGGATTTAAAGCTATCCCAGTATTTATTAAAGCTATTCCTAGTATGTATTCATGTATCCACACATTCTGGCAGTCCTTACATTTGGAAATTGCCCCGCTGCATAATATGCGGTGTAACCTATCTAAACTATGGTGAGCTAATATTCTAATGCCATAGCTTTCACTTCATCTGGTGGTTCTGACTCTCTAAGGTTTTAATAAGTGAAAAGAAATCTCCAGAGTAGTTTTAATGAGCGCTATAGCCTATTATTCCCCTCATTATTGCCTAATTAGCTAACTGTACACTGCATTAGTGAGGCTCAGAGCCCATCTACTGTACTTGACTATAACTATACAGTATATTCTATCTTATCTGTAAATAACTAGAAATTCAGTGCCAAGCAATGAGGGACTCGGCAAAGTATATTTCAATAGAAAATGTGCGGTTTACTTTGAAAAGCAATTCCAACGAGCTGGGCAAATGCAATAAAGCTAATACATGTTACCGAGCCTGTGTGGAGGAGGCTATCTAAGGGCTAACTGAACTATTAAAAACGGATTCTGGTGTCTTAAAAGAATAAAGGGATGGAAATATCACGAGAGAAGGCATCAGGAAACTGACCCCCACATGTTTTTATCTCCGCGGAGGCAGGTTAGTGTTGTCAAACTGAATTAGCGACGGAATGCATCTTGGTAAACTAGATAAAGATCTACCAGTTACAGTACAGTGGACACAATCTTCCTCGAAAAGACTTGAATGCACCTCCTGGCCAGAGAAGATTAGGAATAAAATTGTTCTTCATATAATAGCAGGATAATTGACTGGCCTACAAACAAGCTCTTTACAATACAAAAAAATAGCCCAATTTAACTACACAACCTGAAAATCATTGGAAAATAAGAGATGATTAAGGATATTTTGAATTTTTCACTTCTAACGCAGTCTAATGCATGTTCAAAGAGCTTGTGACTCTGGTATGTGTGGCGCGTATTGATTCCACCAATCTTATTATGTGATCTAAAACTCCAGAGACGTTGTTCACTGGAACTGAGCTAAACACAGGATTGGGAGACATGGCTATGTCGTTTTATATATCGACACTGAGTTGTAAGAGCGCCACCTGTCTTCGCTAAACACTAATGCATACGGCTTACACACAGATCAGGGCAGACATTTTGGCTGAGGTGCATTCAGCGCTGTTTGACCTACTTTCATTCAGTGCACCCCATATGAATATATGAGTATTAAAATAAAGAATAGTTCAATTCTATCTCATTCACCCACCTATATTATGCAGAAAATATAATTATTTGCATTTCAAGAGCCTCTTCAACGTGAAATGGCTGTTGGCGGAAGAGTGAGTGTCTCAGTTCATTTTCCCCACCTTGTCTGTTCATTTTGGCGAGCCAGGCAGGCAGACGGAGACAGACGGGGGTCATTGTCTGTGTTGGAGATGCGCTGGGTGAATAACCAGTGTTAACAGCTGTCAAATTCACCAGGCCAGACCCAGCCAGGCCCAGCCGGGCCACCAGAGCGGAGGGCAGGAAGGGATGCCCCGCGAGGGGACAAGGAGAATTTGATGGGTGGCCACACTGAGGCCTTACGTTGGCTCTCGACACCCTGGCTCTCAACACCCTGGTCACGCTGCTCATCTCTTTTGTTTCCCCCAATGCAGATTCCATGCACAGCGGTGCGGAGCATGCTGGACCAACAGTGGCTCGGGACGCAGGCTTTGTGCAGGTGTCATTTGCAGACGCTGTGTCTCAGCATGGTCCGCCGCTAGTCCTGACAGGGGATGCAGACCCCATGAAGTGGGATTACTCCCTGGGCCATTGTCTGGGGCCTGCAGCATTGGATTTGGGTGCATGGCTATTCAACGACTGTATTTATTTTCTCTGGGAGGTTGACAGGGACGCTTAGGACCACAGCCATTGTTATACGCTGCATACCAGAATGTACAGTCGTAACCCCCAGTTGTGGCCGATATTATTTGTTTTAACGCGGCAAGGAAATGATAGGGGTAAGATTCTGATCGTATTGCGTTCTGCCTGACCTGTGGGTCAGGTTGTTTTCTGACTGACCGGGTTAAGGAGATCTTGGTGCTCATGTATAATTTAGTGTTTGTTCTGTTATCGCTCAAAGGAGAATGTGTTGACCTGGATATTGCCCAGGGCTTGGCTAGATTTGATGTTATGAACAGAAAATCAACAGAAGGTTTTGTGTTTTTTTTAAGTTGTAATTTTTCTTTGCTATAATTTGAAAACCGCTTCCTCCACCTGGCTCCAATATTTTAACTGGGATGATTATTGTGCTTTTAATACAGCCTATCCATTTGTGAACATGACCGTACCTGCATATCGCGTTTGCAAGGTCTGACTAATTGTGTTATATGAAAGTGTCTGTAACTTCCACAGAGTGTTAAAGGAAAAACAATGTGCAATCATTTCTAGGCCTACAAACTGTCATTTTAATGACACATTGCACACCATTTCTCTCCCCATCTGAATGGTGATAATTGTGTTTCATACTAAATACCCTGGGTAGCATCATAGTTGCTTCTGTTTCTGTCCCAGCACACAAAGATGGTGAACAGTAAATTTAAATACATAGTGTTCATTTTCATTTTACCAAAGCTCTCAAAACAATGCCCTGAATATGTCCTCACAATACACCAATATTTTACTGCTCTTTGTCGTCAACTGAGGACAACACTTTTATGGATGGTCTAGTTTATGTTGTACAGTTGCTCTGAGGTGAAATATCTTCCTCCCAGCCCCATAGCACTCATTTGTATGAAGAGAGAGCGGTTTGGGTGGTAAAGCGCTGTGGAAAATGGTGATGGATGGCTCCTTAGTTTCACATAGAATAGGGATGGGCCGGCAGAAATGTTGAAATCTGTTAAGGGTCAATGACTGCAGCCAAAAGCGATACAGTACAGTTTTACAGATAATTAATTTTTTCTCTCTCCCCTCCCTTCTCTGAGTCCAGACATTCGTGAATGCTTAGCGTTTTTATGCATTCTGATACAAACTCCATTACCTGTAACCAAAACATGTCCACGTCATTTGAATCAATTGTTGTATCTTTAAGAATCTTACAATCTCGCTCAGTTATCCCTATTATTTCAGACAATAAACAATGAGTCATTTGGAAATATGTAGCTCCTTTTCTTTGCTTGTGATATAGAAAAATTATTTCACATGCAGACAAATTATCTGATCACCTTACTTAAAGAGTGATGATACAGTAAACAAACTTTGCTGTGACTTCAGCGAGACTTAGCAGTGAATTGCAGACATACAGTGGGGTCCGAAATTATTGACACCCTTGATAAAGATGAGCAAAAATGACTGTATAAAATAAGTAATTCATACCGAGCTATATTTCTTCCCAACAAATATGGGGAAATTATATTACTTTATACTAATACAATTGCTCAGAGAGAGATTTTATTTAACAAGTAATATATTTTTTCTCAAAAGGTAGTGGTAAAAATTCTTGACACCCCTGTTTACAATTCCTTTCAATGCCTCACCTTGCAAGGATAACGGCACTGTGTCATTTTCTAAAATATGTTATGAGTTGGAGAACACATTGGGAGGGATCTTAGACCATTCCTCCATACAGAAATCTTCCAGATCCTTGATATCCTTTGTTCCGGAGACTGAGATGTTGATGTTGGGGTCAATGAACCATTTCTTTGTGGATTTTGATGTGTGCTTGGGGTTATTGTCTTGCTGGAAGATCCACTTGCGGCCAAGTTTCAGCCTCCTGGCAGAGGCAACCAGGTGTTTGGTTAAAATGTCCTGGTACTGGGTAAAGTTCATGATGCCGTTGACCTTAACAAGGGCCCAGGACCAGTGGAAGCAAAATAGTCCATTAACATCAAAGATCCACCATAATATTTTACAATAGGTATGGGGTTATTTTCTGCTCATGCATTCTCATTTCGATGCCAAACCCACCACTGGTGTGCGTGGCCTAAGTGCTCTATTTTCAAGTAATCTGACCAAAACACCAAAGTGCCATTGCCGTTTAGCAAACTCCAGGCATTTACATTTGTTGGATGACAAATGGTGCTTTGGTCAGATGACATGAAAATAGAACTCTTTGCCACGCACACCAGCGGTGGGTTTGGCGTCGAATTGAGAATGCATGAGCAGAAAATAACCCCATACCTATTGTAAAATATGGGTGCCTGGGTTACAGTGGATCTTAGCCTGTCCACAGACTGTAGGCAGGCCAAAATCTCTCAGCATCGAGCTGTCCACAATGACGGTGGTCATCATGGACTCCAATGGGGAAGGACGGTGGGGAACGGGATGGGACTGCCTCGGGCAGGGAGGGTGGGGGCTTTGAGCCAGGCTAGCCTGACTCCCCGCAGCAGTGAATGGCGTCGGGAGGCGCGGTAGGCTGGTGGTATGGACAGTGGTTGTAGCCACTGAACAGCTCCCGGCTGTTGGTAAATTCCCAGGATCAGAGCCGACTGCCAAGGCCGGTAGAGTCACCCTTTCTCCCTTCTCTTGCTAAGAGGTTTCGCAACCAAAATATGAGTTGCACAGCCAAGACAACGCAAGAGTGGCTTCGGAACGTGTCTCTGAATGTCCTTGAGTGGACCAGCCAGAGACCGGACTTGAACCCGATATAACATCTCTGGAGAGACCTGAAAATAGCTGTGCAGCGATGCTCCCAATCCAACCTGACAGAGCTAGAGAGGATCTGCAGAGAAGAATGGGAGAAACTCCCCAAATACAGGTGTGCCAAGCTGGTAGCGTCATACCCAAGAAGACTTGAGGCTATAATCGCTGCCAAAGTTGCTTCAAGAAAGTACTGAGTAAAGGGTCTGAATACTTATGTAAATGTGATATTTCAGTTATTTATTTTTTATAGATTTGCTCAAATTGATAAAAAACAGTTTTTGCTTTGTCATTATGGGGTATTTTGTGTAGATTGATGAGGGGAAAAAATTATTTCATCAATTTTAGAATAAGGCTGTAATGTAACAAAATGTGGAAAAGGTCAAGGGGTCTTTCCGAATGCACTGTATGACTTGGTTCATTTGGTTGCATGGCAGAGAATTCATCCCGCAAGCCTTAAAATCTTTGAATAGTTTCAATGCCTCAGTCTTGCATTACTTGGTACAGTAGAAATGGCACGTACAAGACAAAGCATACTGAAGATGCAATAATAATATATAATATTATTGAATTGTATCATACAATTTCTCCAAGCATCAAAGCATGGAATGTCATTCAACTGAAGCATTGTATGTTTGGCTGTTCCTTGATTCAAAGATGCTTCCATTTACCAAATAAATTATAAATCTGCAGATTCTTCTCTTTTTATAATTTAATTTGATCACAATGCTAGAGGCAAGCACTTAATTACAGTAGCACACCACATTTATAATCAATAGACAGACATTTGTCTGCTCTCTGAATGACAAAAATGTTATCAACCCCGATATTATTAATTTTCTCTCTTGTATTGCTAACTGCTAATTGAATTGGTTTTATATGGCTTGTCTACAAATTATATGTACAGAAATATATAATACTTGTGTATATCTACCTAATTATCTGCCTATATAGGCCAGCATGAGGGAACTTATTGAGTAACCTTGTGCAACCCTGATGGTACATTTTCTCCACACACTATTGTGTTTGGAAGAGATGGACCTATAGTGTAAATTGCATGATGCCAGACTGCTATTTCCATCTCATACAAATTCTGTGCCTCCTTCAGGCATTTGAACATCAAAATGCATAAGACTCCTTAGATAATGTCATCAAGCAATTAATCTCTAAAGTAAATGCAAACCCATTGCAATTAAATTAAGATCTATTGTATAGCGTGAGAGGAAGCATTTTCAATGTTTCTCTGTTAGGTGTCATTGCAAGAGACAAAAATACAACTTGGACGGTAGAACCGATAACAGCCCTTCAAGTGGGTGAAAATAACTGGACCTATTTTAAGTAGCAGATATTGGCTGTCATCCTTTGACCTGTCTCTGGATCCAATGTTGCCTCTGAATATTTTTACAGCAATGTCCTGTAAATGGTTTCCCCATGCATTTTTTCCAGTATAATACAGATTGCAGATTGCCCGTGATCTGGTTGTGTTGATTAGTTTGAAAGCTCCAAATGACCCATAGCTGGTGACTTCAAGATGTTTCTGGGCTCCATCCGAACGGGGATTGGGTTCTCACAAGGGGGATGAGAGGCCAGCCCGGAGCCCAGATCCAAAAATCTGGGCCCAGGAATCTTTTGGCAGGCAGCGAAGTGTGAAATTTTAAGAACTTGTCATGTTAGTACTGCAGCTGCCTCTGACTGCCTCTGTGACTGTGCCTTTGCATTGTCAGGGAGCAGGTAGGAAGGAGGGAGGAAGGAGGGAGGAAGGGGGAAGAAGACAGTCCAAATGTGATCTATTGCCAGCTTTTATTCGCAGTCCAGATGCAATCACCAGGAGGGTAGCTAGGCTCCATTGATTTTCTATGTAAATAACATCAATGACTTACTTGCTCGCTTCTTTCTTTCTTTGTCAAATGTGAATGTATCAATCAATCAATCAATTTTATTTTATATAGCCCTTCTTACATCAGCTAATATCTCGAAGTGCTGTACAGAAACCCAGCCTAAAACCCCAAACAGCTAGTAATGCAGGTGTAGAAGCACGGTGGCTAGGAAAAACTCCCTAGAAAGGCAAAACCTAGGAAGAAACCTAGAGAGGAACCAGGCTATGAGGGGTGGCCAGTCCTCTTCTGGCTGTGCCGGGTGGAGATTATAACAGAACCATGCCAAGATGTTCAAAAATGTTCATAAGTGACAAGCATGGTCAAATAATAATCAGGAATAAATCTCAGTTGGCTTTTCATAGCCGATCATTAGAGTTTAAAACAGCAGGTCTGGGACAGGTAGGGGTTCCATAACCGCAGGCAGAACAGTTTAAACTGGAATAGCAGCAAGGCCAGGCGGACTGGGGATAGCAAGGAGTCACCACGGCCGGTAGTCCCGACGTATGGTCCTAGGGCTCAGGTCTCTCAGTTGGCTTTTCATAGCCGATCATTTAGAGTTGAAAACAGCAGGTCTGGGACAGGTAGGGGTTTCGTAGCCGCAGGCAGAACAGTTGAAACTGGAATAGCAGCAAGGCCAGGCGGACTGGGGGCAGCAGGGTGTCATCATGCCCGGTAGTCCTGACGTATGGTCCTAGGGCTCAGGTTCTCAGAGAGAAAGAGAGAACGAGAGAATTAGAGAGAGCATACTTAAATTCACACAGGACACTGGATAAGACAGGAGAAGTACTCCAGGTATAACCAACTAACCCCAGCCCCCCGACACATAAACTACTGCAGCATAAATACTGGAGGCTGAGACAGGAGCGGTCCGGAGACACTGTGGCCCCATCCGAAGAAACCCCCGGACAGGGCCAAACAGGAAGGATATAACCCCACCCACTCCGCCAAAGCACAGCCCCCGCACCACTAGAGGGATATCCCCAACCACCAACTTACAATCCTGAGACAAGGCCGAGTATAGCCCACAGAGGTCTCCACCACAGCACAAACCAAGGGGGGGGGGGGCGCCAACCCAGGTTGCCATGAGGATATGACAGTTTTAAGGCCAGTAGGATAGTCAGGGACCTTGCCGTTTCCAAAAACTGTATAAGAAGGAGTGTCAGTGTGCCCTGGGAGGTTGCTTTTTAGTTAAACTTTAATACCCAAACCCTCTCTTAATTACATAGAGTGCTATGGAAGTGGCACAGCTAATTTGCAGCAGGCCCAAAGTTTTCCTTACAAATTGCAGTCACATATAATTTCGTTTTCCTTTATTATTTCAAAGAAAAACAATCAGGAAACTTCAATCAGGCCCACTGTGCACTGGTCCTATCCTTCCATCCTTCCCCCTGTTCATCACAGTGACTGTCTCTACCACCTCCGTCGGCCATGGCTGCAGGTCACGCACACACATGGCTCCTGATGGCTCTGGGGCATGTGTGTTTAACTCCCTGGTTGTTTAAGTAAGCTGAGAAGAATCCCCTCAGGTGATTAGTTCATTAGCGAGTCTGCGGCGGCTAACAGAGGGCCGGCCCTCTGCCCGGCTGCCTCTCTCTCAAACTGGAAGGGAGGCCACTGATTGGTCACTCCCACATTCACGCAGCTGATTGGTCACTCTCCCTCTCTCTGGTGTTTGTTTGTGTTCTACTGGACTAAGGAAAGAAAAAAGGGGGAAGAGAAAGGAGAGGAAGAAATGTTCAACTGGGCCGGAGTGATAGCTCTGTTCTTTGTCCTGGCGCTCATTATTTTCGCATTGATTACAATCTGGACCTGCTCAAGTTTCTCTTAAATCAGGCCTGCTGAGGCTGAGCTTGAAAATTGTGCCTTGCTGAGTGATGGTTGAATTGAAGCAGCGAGGGGGTCACTGTTTGATAAGGTGCAAAAAAAGAAACAGTGGTTACAACTGTACTTCGAAAAACAAAAAAACATGCCGTCAATGATATTACGCACAGTGATGCAATACATAAATAGAGCTTCAAAGTGGATTCCATCTGGAGAGAGATGACAACAATGAAACCAACCACATAATTCCTCAGGAATGCTGCTTTACCGCTGCACCAATTACATATTAAGTCAACAGGAAGCCTTGTTTTTTCTATATTGAGAAACGTAAATTGTTGCGGGCGCAGCGCATAGTCCAGTAGGACTGCTGCTGAACTAGTAAATCCTGCGTTGCATGGTGACAGTGACAGGCGTGCCATGGGAGTCACTGTGAAGTACCCAGGCTGGCCATCGCTAGACACCACCACGAGGCTGCTTGGGTCCCTGTGCTGCTCTAATCATAACCCTGTCCTAACTCCATCTGTTCTCCATCCATGCCGTAACTCCACCTGCACGCTCAATTCTTCCCTTCTGGCCCAGACTGGCTTTCAGCCCTAGGCCTGTCCACTCACTGTGTGTGTTTATGTGTGTGTGTGTGTGTGTGTGTGTGTGTGTGTGTGAAGGCTTATTTCTTTCTTCTAGGTCTCTCTACCTCTCTCTCTCTCTTCAGGGTCTCTTTACTTCTCTCTTGCTCGCTCTCTCCCTTTTGCTCTCTTTTTCTCTTTCTCTCAAGCTCTTCATAGGCCACCCTCTTTTTCTTTCGTTCTCTCTCTCTCAATCCCCAGTCCTCCCCCCCTCTCTCTCCGGCCCCAGTCCTCACCTCTCTCTCTCTCTCCCTCTCTTTTTATTTTTATTGGCCCATCCACCAACCCCCCCCCACCCACCTTACAGCTTTTACTTTTTTGTTGTATGTACATTCTACACACATTTTTCATACATTACACTTTTTTACACAGTAGTTCAAAAGCTAAAATATAGTTATTTTATATAAATTACATTTGGATAGATAGCACTCATACATTTATATAAAGTGTTTTCAGTCATGACTATTATAGATCATGGGCTTTTTAAACACACCTCTCAGCTAGTCTCAGCCCATCCCACCTATCTCCGTAAACCACACTCTTATGATTTCCATATGCCATATATTTTTCAACTGTGCTGGGATGTTTCGCATAAATTCTAAACCTTTCTAATCGCATAGTATCTACAGATTCTAAGTTAAAGATGAATATTTTTACTAAGATTATTATTAGATTGTTGATTGATTGACTATGGCTTTCCAAATCTCCCAACAGTGCTATTGGTAGGGTTAGTTTCAGGTAAATGTTATGATTTTTCAGCCATTCCTGAACCCGTGACCAGAATCCAGCTACATAGGGGCAATACCAGAATAAATGATCCAATGATTCTGTCTCATTGCCAATTTTGGTCTTTAATAAAGGGCAGACAAACAAGTTCACTACCTTCTCCCCCTTCCACTTTAACCATAATATTTGTTGGAATATTTGTTCTGTGTTTTAAGAGAGATGAAACTGGAATTGCAACCAGCTTTGTATGGCTTGTTTTAGAACAGGATATATTTTTAACATGGTTCCAATTAAGAGGTTGTAATCTGGATAAAGGGAAAAGGGGCATTTTTTAACAAGGGGTGAGCTATTCTTACTAATCTACTGGAGAACCAGTTTGGGTTTCAATATCACTTTTGTATGACTGAAGCTTTTAGTGAGAGGTTTAATGCTTTAAAATCCCTAAGAGTTTATTGACACACCTGTGCGTCAATCTAAGTAACATCATAAAAAAATGGGCTATAGTAGTAAAGGCCAAATTCAATATTTTAGCAAATAAGTCTTAAGTATATATATTTTATATACCTACAGTGTTCCTACAATTATTTTAGAGGTTAATATTTAATCATTTTAGCCCCTGAACTCATATTGATTATATAAATAAGCACATTTTATTTTGTCTGGCTTGCCGCTCCAACTAAAGTGGCTTCAGATTTTTTGCTCATAGAATTTAAAAAACAACTTGTATGGAGTAAGCAGGGCCAAAAGTAAGTAAGTAAACTGTGATATGACTAAAGAGTTAATCAGGGTGATTTTTCCACAAATAGACAGGTATTTATTTACCTCTCCATGGTTGCAAAATATTATCAATTTTTGATAACTTTCTATAGAAATGTGTTGTAATAAGTACATTTATTTCTTTAGGAATATGAATACCAAGTATGTCAACTTCACCATCAGACCATTTTATTGGTAAACTACAGGGTAATGTAAAAGTTGAGTTTTTTAGTGATCCAATACGTAATATCTCTCTCTTTCTCAAGTGTGCTGTACGTGCCAGGTTTATACTACAGTTGTGGGTTTTGTTCAACACTGTTGCTGTCACATTTTTACTAGAGCGTTTTTTTATAGCTACAAGTGATTTTGCAGATCCTAATGATCAAATTAACACTCGTAATTAAAAAAATATATTGTGAAGCGTCTCAATGCTTCTCTGGGTGGCGATGAGTGAGGGGAAAGTTATTATGCTTTTGAACTCCTGCGGTGAGGGGGCCACGATGTGGACATTTCGAATCAGCATGACGTTCTCTGTTTGTTGTTTCTTCTGTAAATTTTAATTCCTTGCCTTGAGATTTATGGGTTGATAAGCACCCTTGAACTTTTCCAAGGGGTAATTTAAATATCCCTCTCAGGCAAGATCCTGTCTCTCCTGCATTTCTTCTCTTCCCTTACCTACTTTATTGCTTTCCTCTCCGTCATATTCAGGAGTTGCTGTGTGTGCTATCCGGCGCTATAGTGGCTCTTGTTTATCACATTGGTTTTACTGCTCTCTCTGTGTCTGAATGAGATTAAACCATAGGGTTCAAATCATCCTGACAGCGCTCTCACAATACTGTGCCGCTATCATGAAAAATATTTCATACTGCCGTTCACCAGGGGAAAAAGGCAGACATGACTAAGACATTGACTGCATCCCAAATGGCACCCTATTCCCTATATAGTGCATTACTTTTGACCAGGGCCCGTAGGGCTCTGGTGAAAAGTACTGCACTATAGGGAATAGGGTACTATTTGGGATGAATAGACACCATTTTTGCCCTCAAACGTTAAGATGATCTATTGCTGCATTAAAATCAAGCACTTAACCTAAAGTATTCTCAATCATGAAACCTCTATGACTTTTACGGTACAATATCACTAAAACACATTTTGAGATACTACAAGCGCAGTGAAGAGTCAGTAAAACAACCCGAGGCCCAGAAATGTTCAAGAGAAATGGCAGAAAATCACAGATTAAAAGATGCGTCCCATTTCTGTGGGGATTCAAAGTTCCAACCCACTAACACGAGACAGGAACACACATTCGATTTTTTTTCACACAATGGCTTCAGATTTCAATGACCCCTAAAACTTTTCCCACGGAGCCGAATAAAAACAAAAGTAGAAGTATTTTTCCCATGGATATAGGTCAGAGATTTGGACCAAATGTATTTCCTGTTGTCTGCCTCTGCCACCTTGCCTGAAAGCCATCTGCAGCTGTGCCTGCTGAGATATAGCTGGACGTTGGGCCATTACATCATCTGTTTCTACTTCCCATCGAGCGTGACTGCTCGACAGCCCATCTGTATAATTGAAATGACCTTTAAATGATTTCCTGGAATTTTAATGTTTTTGTTATTCCCTCTCGCACTAGACACAGCATGTCACGAACACTCCAACATGACAGAGAAGTTGCATGACAGCATCTCGCAACGATTGTTCATTAGCAAAAATATTTGGCTATGTTTTCAGTCAGGTTTGCGATGGAGTTTTTGGCTAATTTATTCGCTCAAGTGTCAGTTTCTCAGTTACTTTGACAAATGTATGTTATAGCCTAACTCTTCCAAATCCTGACCTGAATTTTATAATATACACAACCTAGTAACTGAGCCTGCGGAAGGTAATTAATCACTATACATCTGATCAAAAAGCACTGGACGGTTACTGTTGCCTGTGAAGTGAAGACAATGGAGCCCTGTGTCAGATCTTGTTCAGCTAATTGAGTTATGCTAGCTAATGGCCATTTAGATCCAGGATAACAGAGGCCTTTTTCACCTGAAATGTCGGGGACAGAAAGCACAAGCCATGCTGCATTTGAATTAGTGTAAGGGACAGATCGCAATTTACTGGGGGGTGTCCAAAATAGGCGAGGGTTGTCAAACTTATTGCCTTGGGGAGGGTTGTGTGGTTTTATATTGGCCACAGGGGAGGGTAGTGTGTTTTTTCCCTGGTTTACATTTGCTCTTTTGCAGGTTTTACTATAGAATTTCTTCCATCCTAGCCACATTTCCTCATCTGCTTACATGCATCTTCCCTATACCAAGGTGTTTTGGTACTTTCCTTGTGCACTACGCTTTTCTGTGTGATAACTTTTACTCTTTATTTTTAATTTGTTTATTTAACCTTTATTTAACCAGGTAAGCCAGTTGAGAACAAGTTCTCATTTACAACTGCAACCTGGCCAAGATAAAGTAAAGCAGTGCGATAAAAACAACAACAACACAGAGTTACATATGGGATAAACACAACGTACAGTCAATAACACAATAGAAAATCTATATACAGTGTGTGCAAATGTAGTAAGTTATGGAGGTAAGGCAATAAATAGGCCATAGTGCAAAAATAATTACAATTTAGTATTAACACTGGAATGATAGATGTGCAGAAGATGATGTACAAATAGAGATACTGGGGTGCAAATGAGCAAAATAAATAACAATATGGGGATGAGGTAGTTGGGTGGGTGGGCTAATTACAGATGGGCTGTGAACAGGTGCAGTGATCGGTAAGCTGCTCTGACAACTAATGCTTAAAGTTAGTGAGGGAGATAAGAGTCTCCAGCTTCAGAGATTTTGCAGTTCGTTCCAGTCATTGGCAGCAGAGAACTGGAAGGAATGGCGGCCAAAGGAGGTGTTGGCTTTGGGGATGACCAGTGAGATATACCTGCTGGAGCGCAGACTACGGGTGGGTGTTGCTATGGTGACCAATGAGCTAAGATAAGGCGGGGATTTGCCTAGCAGTGATTTATAGATGGCCTGGAGCCAGTGGGTTTGGCGACGAATATGTAGTGAGGGCCAGCCAACGAGAGCATACAGGTCAAAATGGTGGGTAGTATATGGGGCTTTGGTGACAAAATGGATGGCACTGTGATAGACTACATCCAATTTGCTGAGTATAGTGTTGGAGGCTATTTTGTAAATGACATCGCCGAAGTCAAGGATCGGTAGGATAGTCAGTTTTACGAGGGCATGTTTGGCAGCATGAGTGAAGGAGGCTTTGTTGCAAAATAGGAAGCCGATTCTAGATTTAACTTTGGATTGGAGATGCTTAATGTGAGTCTGGAAGGAGAGTTTACGGTCTAACCAGACACCTAGGTATTTGTAGTTGTCCACATATTCTAAGTCAGACCCGCCGAGAGTAGTGATTCTAGTCGGGCGGGCGGGTGCATGCAGCATTCGATTGAAGAGCATACATTTAGTTTTACTAGCATTTAAGACAGTTGGAGGCTACAGAAGGAGTGCTGTATGGCATTGAAGCTCGTTTGGAGGTTTGTTAACACAGTGTCCAATGAAGGGTCAGATGTATACAAAATGGTGTCGTCTGCATAGAGGTGGATCTGAGAGTCACCAGCAGCAAGAGCGACATCTTTGATATACACAGAGAATAGAGTCGGCCCGAGAATTGAACCGTGTGGGACCCCCATAGAGACTGCCAGAGGTCCAGACAACAGGCCCTCCGATTTGACACATTGAACTCTCTCTGAGAAGTAGTTGGTGAACCAGGCGAGGCAGTCATTTGAGAAACCAAGGCTATTTAGTCTGCCAATAAGAATGCGGTGATTGACGGAGTCGAAAGCCTTGGCCGGGTCGATGAAGACGGCTGCACAGTAATGTATTTTATCCATCGCGGTTATAATATTGTTTAGGACCTTGAGCGTAGCTGAGGAGCACCCATGACCAGCTCGGAAAGCAGATTGCATGGCGGAGAAGGTACGGTGGGATTCGAAATGGTCGGTGATCTGTTTGTTAACTTGGCTTTCAAATACTTTCGAAAGGCAGGGCAGGATGGATATAGGTCTGTAACAGGTCAGTATAGTCTACCAGTCTAACGGTCTATCCTGCCCTCTATCCACCATTCATAGTGACAATAGTGGTAGGTAGATCGTTTTTCCAGATCTGCAATAGGCTAACTAACAATCATACCATACAAAAACATTCAAAGTAGCATACATTTTTTATATGAATCGACAAGAACAAATAGAAATAGCTGATAGGCAGCGGAGAGGCCAGGTGCATCATTGCGTGTGAAAGAACAGTGAAGACATGAGACACACAGCTCAAAAATCTCCCCTATTGATCTTGTTTAGGGACAATACAATTATCCTACCTAGACTAGCCTACAACACCACAATGCAATGAATAATAAGTGAGTACAACATTCTAGCCTACTCTGGGCTGCAGTGAAAATATAATTTGAATAACGGTGCAAAAGCCCTGTGATTTGAATGTTTCATTCGATTTGGATCAGTTGTGGGTCTACTCTCGACAGTTTATAAGGTCTAGAAAGGCACAGTAGCAGGTCAGTCTGGCTGTATTCTTACAATGCACTGTCTGTTGCAGATCATCATTCTCCCAAGTCGTTCTATAATAATGTGGCCACATACTGTATGCTCCCGGCAGGTCCAGTTATTCAGGAAACTTAACACACGCTCTGCCTCCTCTCCAATCTGTGCAGCTGTTCCTCGCGCACCTAGAACCTAACGCTTCAATATAGTCTTATTCTGGTGACATGATTAACGATTTGACAAATATAAATATTCTCGCACTTTTGTCCATAATAATCTCATCATGTTGTAGGCTATACCTGCACTGTATCTGCAAGCTGTTGGCTAGAGCGCACGTGCCAATACTAGAGTGGGCACAGTCGCTGTACCTACACAACATTTTTTGTGACAAAAAAAACATCAGTACGCCTAAAGTTGGAAATGCGAAGGAAACCTATTTAACTTGTATTTTTTATTGGGTACATGGAAATGTAACCTCAAAAGGTATGTTTATACTACCATCAAATACCAGGGTTGATACCATCTTGATCTAATAATGTAAATAGGCTAGGACCTGGTAACAACAATTGTAATAAGGCACACCCTGTCATTAACTACTGGTTATGTTCAATTAGTTTATTGCTGTGTTATTACCTGGCTCAAAGGGTATACCGAATAAAGTGTAATGTGAGAACAATGTAGTTACATACTGTTGGATATACTTGTAATTGCCATGTACCTACCAAGGAGCAAGCGGCGTAATGTTACGTGAAACTCAGTAGGGTATAACCTTCATAATTACGATGTAGTTACAATGTAACAACCTTTGCAGACAATAGGCTAACCAGGATAAATTAGGAGACAGGAGAACATTAGTTATAACCCTTTTTAGTTACATTGTACTTACAATATAACAATCTTTAACAACCTTTAACTACAATGTTGTTACAATGGATACACATGTATTTCCAATGTACTTACCCAGGAGCAAGCAATTTAATGTAAAGTGAAGTGACATTTTAATTACTTTGTAGTTACAATGTAACAACCTTTGCAGACAATAGGCTAATCAGAAGAATTTAGGAGAACATTTTTCTGTTTGACATTCTGTAATGAATTTGACAAAGATTAACATTCAAACTATTCAAATTCAATCCGCCTATTGTCTGCTAAGGTTGTTACATTGTAACTACATAGTAATAAAAAATGTAACTTCACTTTACATTAAATTGCATTAAAGTACATTGTAAATATATATATATCCTTTGTAAAAATATTGTAATTACAGAGTTGGTTGTTAAAAATTGTTATATTGTAAGTACAATGTAACTACTTATTCTCTCCTATTATCAGCAAAGGTTGTTACATTGTAACTACATAGTAATAAAAAAGGTTATACATTACTGGGTTTCACTTTACATTAAGTTGCTTGCTCCTGTGTTGGTATATGATAATTGCATGTATATCCTACAGTGCCTGTATATCCTACATACACCTTGACTTATTCCACATTTTGTTGTGTTACAGCCTGAATTCAAAATGGATAACATTTATTTTTCTTCTCATCCATCTACACACAATACCCCATAATGACAAAGTGAAAACATGTTTTTAATAATGTTAGCAAATGTATTGAAAATGAAATACAGAAATATCTCATTTACATAAGTATGGACACCCCTAAGCCAATACTTTGAAGAAGCACCTTTGGCAGTGATTACAGCTGTGAGTCTTTCTGGGTAAGTATCTAAGAGCTTTCCACACCTGGATTGTGCAACATTTGCCCATTATTATTTTCAAAATTCTTCAAGCTCTGTCAAATTGGTTGTTGATCATCGCTAGACAACCATTTTCAGGTCTTGCCATATATTTTCAAGTAGATTTAAGTCAAAACTGTAACTTGGCCACTCAGGAACATTCACAATCTTCTTTGTAAGCAACTCCAGTGTAGATTTTGCCTTGTATTTTAGGTATTGTCCTGCTAAAAGATGACTTGATCTCCCAGTGTCTGGTTGAAAGCAGACTGGACCAGGTTTCCCTCTAGGATTTTGCCTGTGCTTAGCTCCTTTCCGTTTCTTTTTTATCCTGAAAAACTCCCCAGTCCTTAACGATTACATGCATACCCATAACATACCCACTATGCTTGAAAATATGGAGAGTGGTACTCAGTAATGTGTTGTATTGGATTTGCCCCAAACATAGCACTTTGTATTCAGGACAAAAAGATGGAAAACATTGGAAAACCTCCCTGGTCTTTGTGGTTGAATCTCTGTTTGAAATTCACTGCTCGACTGGGGGACCTTACAGATAATTGTATGTGTGGGGTACAGAGATGTGGTAGTCATTCAAAAATCACGGTAATCACTATTATTGCACACAGAGTGAGTCCAAGCATCTTATTATGTGACATGTTAAGCTAATTTTTACTCAGGCTTGCCATAACAAAGGGGTTGAATACTTATTCACTCAAGACATTTCAGCTATTCATTTTTTATTAATTAGTAAAAATTTAAAAAAAAACATAATTCTACTTTGACATGATGGGGTATTATGTGTAGGCCAGTGACCATACATATAAATGTAATCAATTTTAAATTCAGGCTGTAACACAACAAAATGTGGAAAATGTCAAGGGGTGTGATTACTTTCTGAAGGTGCTGTATGTAACTACATTGTT
Organism: Coregonus lavaretus; assembly: GCF_964263955.1. NCBI lineage: Eukaryota > Metazoa > Chordata > Actinopteri > Salmoniformes > Salmonidae > Coregonus > Coregonus lavaretus. The sequence goes on from NC_139993.1 coordinate 16,221,241, forward strand.
CTTACATTACACTTGATTCGGTAATTGTATTTGTATTTATTAAGGATCTCCATTAGCTGCTGCCAAGGCAGCAGCTACTCTTCCTGGGGTCCTGCAACATTAAGGCAGTTACATACAATTTAAAATATTACATGACATTATATTTCATAACACTTTACCCAATATATTTAGTTTGTTCCCTCAGGTCACTACTCCACTACCACATATTTACAATACAACATCCATGTGTACAGTCGTGGTCAAAAGTTTTGAGAATGACACAAATATTAATTTTCACAAAGTCTGCTGCCTCAGTTTTTATGATGGCAATTTGCATATACTCCAGAATGTTATGAAAAGTGATCAGATGAATTGCAATTAATTGCATTGTCCCTCTTTGCAATGAAAATGGCCTGGTGTCAAGAAGGGCAGCAAGGAAGCCACTTCTCTCCAGGAAAAACATCAGGGACAGACTGATATTCTGCAAAAGGTACAGAGATTGGACTGCTGAGGACTGGGGTAAAGTCATTTTCTCTGTTGAATCCCTTTTCCGATTGTTTGGGGCATCCGGAAAAAAGCTTGTCCGGAGAAGACAAGGTGAGCGCTACCATCAGTCCTGAGTAATGCCAACAGTAAAGCATCCTGAGACCATTCATGTATGGGGTTGCTACTCAGCCAAGGGAGTGGGCTCAATCACAATTTTGCCTAAGAACACTGCCATGAATAAAGAATGGTACCAACACATCCTCCGAGAGCAACTTCTCCCAACCATCCATGAACAGTTTGGTGACAAACAATGCCTTTTCCAGCATGATGGAGCACCTTGCCATAAGGCAAAAGTGATAACTAAGTGGCTCAGGGAACAAAACGTCAACATTTTGGGTCCCTGGTCAGGAAACTCCCCAGACCTTAATCCCATTGAGAATTTGTGGTCAATCCTCAAGAGGCAGGTGGACAAACAAAAACCCACAAATACTGACAAACTCCAAGCATTGATTATGCAAGAATGGGCTGCCATCAGTCAGGATGTGGCCCAGAAGTTAATTGACAGCATGCCAGGGCAGATTGCAGAGGTCTTGAAAAGGAAGGGTCAACACTGCAAATAATGACTGTTTGCATAAATGTAATGTAATTGTCAATAAAAGCCTTTGACACTTATGGAATGCTTGTAATTATACTTCAGTATACCATAGTAACATCTGACAAAAATATCTAAAAACACTGAAGCAGCAAACTTTGTGAAGACCAATACTTGTGTCATTCTCAAAACTTTTGACCACGACTGTACGTGTGTGTAGAGTGAGTGTCTATATGTATGTGTGTATGTACCTGTGTGTATGTCTCTTCACAGTCCCTGCTGTTCCACAAGGTGTATTTTTACCTGTTTTTTAAATCTGGTTCTACTGCTTGCATCAGTTATCTGATGTGGAATAGAGTTCCATGTAGTCATGGCTCTATGTAGTACTGTGCTCCTCCCATAGTCCATTCTGGACTTGGGGACTGTGAAGAGACCTCTGGTGGCATGTCTTGTGGGGTATGCATGGGTGTCCGAGCTGTGTGCCAGTATTCCAAACAGACAGCACGGTACATTCAGCTCGTCGACACCTCTCACAAAAACAAGCAGTGATGAAGTCAATCTCTCTTCCACTGACAGAGACTGATGCATGTCATCAATGTTAGCTCTCCGTGTACTTTTAAGAGCCAGCTGTGCTGCCCTGTTGTTATGAAGGCAGAGCAGTGCATAATTATGGACATACTTCTCCCCATCTTAGCTACTGTTGTATCAATATGCTTTGACCATGACAGTCTACAATCCAGGGTTACTCCAAGCAGTTTAGTCACCTCAACTTGCTCAATTTCCACATTATTCATTACGAGATGTAGTTGAGGTTTAGGGTTTAGTGAATGATTTGTTGAGGTTTAGGGTTTAGTGAATGATTTGACCCAAATACAATGCTTTTAGTTTTTTGAAATATGTAGGACTAACTTATCAATCAATCAATTTTATTTTATATAGCCCTTCTTACATCAGCTAATATCTCGAAGTGCTGTACAGAAACCCATTCCTTGCCAACCATTCCGAAACAAACTGCAACTCTTTGTTAAGTGTTGCAGTTATTTCAGTTGCTGTAGTAGCTGACGTGTATAGTGTTGAGTCATCCGCATACATAGACACAGTGGATTTACTCAGCAAAGATGGAAAAAAAGCAAGGGGCCTAGACAGCTGCCCTGGGGAATTTCTGATTCTACCTGGATTATGTTGGAGAGGCTTCCATTAAAGAACACCCTCTGTGTTCTGTTAGACAAGTAAGTCTTTATCCACATTATAACAGGGGGTGTAAAGCCATAACACATACGTTTTTCCATCAGCAGACTATGATCGATAATGTCAAAAGCCGCACTGAAGTCTAACAAAACAGCCCCCACAATCTTTTTATCATCAATTTCTCTCAGCCAATCATCAGTCATTTGTGTAAGTGCTGTGCTTGTTGCATGTCCTTTTCTATAAGCATGCTGAAAGTTTGTTGTCAATTTGTTTACAGTAAAATAGCATTGTATCTGGTCAAACACCATTTTTCCCAATAGTTTACTAAGGGTTGGTAACAGGCTGTTTGAGCCAGTAAAGGGGGCTTTACTATTCTTAGGTAGCGGAATGACTTTTGCTTTCCTCCAAGCCTGGGGGCACACACATTCTAGTAAGCTTAAATAGAAAATATGGCAAATAGGAGTGGCAATATCGTCCGCTATTATCCCAAGCAATTTTCCATCCAAGTTGTCAGACCCCGGTGGCTTGTCATTGTTAATAGACAACAATCATTTGTTCACCTCTTCCACACTCACTTTATGGAATTCAAAATTACAATGCTTGTTTTTCATCATTTGGTCAGATATACTTGGACGTGTAGTGTCAGCAATTGTTGCTGGCATGTCATGCCTAAGTTGGCTAATCTTGCCAATGAAAAAAGTATTAAAGTAGTTGGCAATATCAGTTGGTTTTGTGATGAATGGTTTTTTCAATGAATGATGGAGCTGAGTTTGCCTTTTTTCCCAAAATGTAATTGAAGGTGCTCCAAAGCTTTTTACTATCATTCTTTATGTCATTTACCCTTGTTTCATAGTGTTGTTTCTTCTTCTTTTTATTCAGTTTGGTCACATGATTACTCAATTTGCAATATGTTTGCCAATCGGTTGTGCAGCCAGACTTATTTGCAATTCCTTTTGCCTCATCCCTCTCAACCATACAATTTTTCAATTCCTCATCAATCCATGGGGATCTAATCATTTTTACAGTCATTTTCTTAATGGGTGCATGCTTATTAGTAACTGGAATAAGCAATTTCATAAATGTGTCAAGTGCAGTGTCTGTTTGCTCCTCATTACACACCACGGAACAACATATATTCTTTACATCAACAACATAGGAATCACTACAAAACTTATTGTATGACCTTTTATACACAATATTAGGCCCAGCCTTTGGAACTTTGGTTTTCCTAGATATGGCTACTATATTGTGATCACTACATCCAATGTATTTGGATACTGCTTTCAAACAAATCTCTGCAGCGTTAGTAAAGATATGATCAATACATGTTGATGATTAAATTCCGGTACTGTTTGTAACCACCCTGGTAGGTTGACTGATCCTGGTTGCAGGCACTGGTTACAGTTTGAAGCTTACTCTTGAGTGGGCAGCCTGATGACAACCAGTCAATATTTAAATCACCCAGAAAGTATACCACTCTATTGATATCACAAACATTATCAAGCATTTCACACGTTATCCAGATTCTGACTGTTAGCACTTGGTGGTCTATAGCAGTTTCCCACCTGAATTGGCTTTAGGTGAGGCAGATGAACCTGTAGCCATATTACTTCAACAGTATCTAACATGAGATCCTCTCTAATCTTCACAGGAATGTGGTTTTGCATATGAACAGCAACACCTCCACCATTGGCATTTCTATATTTTCTGTAAATGTTATAACCTTGTATTGCTAACACTGTATCATCAAATGTATTATCTAAGTGAGTTTCAGAAATAGTCAGAATATGAATGTCATCTGTTACTAGCAAATTATTGATTTCATGAACCTTGTTTCTTAAGCTACATATGTTAACGTGGGCTATTTTGAGCACTTTTCTTCTGGGATGGTTACTTGTTTTTATTGCTTCACTGGGAAGCTTAGCAGCAGTAGATGTTCTCATATGCTTTATGTTAGTGCACGGTGAGCTGCACACAGTGGACTGCCTCCTCGGGCACACCGGCTCAGTGCTAACAGTATAAATCTGGTTCTTAGGCACATGATTACTGCACACAATAGCTGTGGGATCAGCTGTATTATTTAGGGCAGTTAGAGGGACATACATTAGGTTGCTTATATTGTGACTACCAATGCCCCTGATGTAATGTACATTTGCTGAAGCATTTTGACAACTCTGCGTCACAATGGTAGGTATTAGCTGAGCTGGACTTGGGTCATTTTTAAGTCATTGTCTCAACGCTGCCTTATAATGCTGTGAAAGGATCCAGGAACCCAAATGATTTGGGTGGATCCCATCCTCCTTATAAAACGTGTTTCGTTTCCAAAAGGTATCGAAATTGTCAACAAAAGTTACACCCATTGAGCTGCAATAATCACGTAGCCAGTTGTGAAGAGCAAGAATCCTGTTAAAGCGTTCAATGCCACGATTCAGAGAGGGCACAGGGCCAGATGGGATTTTTGTTAGTGTCTAGCAGAGAGTCAATCAGCTCTTTAAAATCCAGTTTCAACTGTTCAGAGCTGCCCTTCATAATGTCATTAAAATCCACATGGACCACGATAGAATCGATTTCCATGTCCTGACATAGTACATTCGGGAGCAGCTTAGCATTGGAACTCAGAGTGATCCGGTTTGTCCCGAAACAAAGCATAATAGATACAGCTCCTACAGTACTGGAACCGTTCATTTAGTTCTCCAGACAAAGAGGGCTCCATTGCAAAACTCATCAGGTACCAACTTCGTTAGCTTGATGGCTAGCAGCTTAGCGTCTCTGTTAAGCAGACTTCAACCTGTCTCTTGATGGCTAGCAGCTTAGCTAGGTTAGCGGCTCTTTCAAGCAGACTTTAACCTGTCAGTTAAGCGAGATTCCGGGACAAGAGATAGTGGTCCTAGCTGGTAAAAGCTAACCGCTTTTCGGAATCCATGCAAAAACACGTTCTGTATTTATGTTTAACAAAGATTGGTTATATTTTAGTTAAAATAACAAACCGAGTGTTTCCAGCATACAGTGTTCAGCAGCGCACTCTGATGACGTCAGTTCGTCTTGGTATAGCCTTTAATCCAGGTCATAACATAGAAATAAACAAATTGAAAATGACTGGTAGTTCATGACAGATTGTGCCTTGTCACAATATTGTTGTTACCAGGTCCTAGCTTATTTATCAACCCTGGTATTACATGTGGATTCGATGGTAGTGGCAACTTGTCGTTAAATGTAACAAGGTTAGATTTTGGTTTGAGTTATTACTGTGTAGTTACATAGTAATAGGGGCAACTTAATGTAAAGTGTTGCCCAAAAGCCAAACTCACTATATAAAAGTATGTCAGAAATGTGTTGTACAATATATGCCAGAAACAAAAGTGGCACTCAAAGCGTTGCGACAAGTGGGTTATACATTTGAGAAACGCTTAGTGAAATCACACCAGCCCGTTTTCTTAAACGGCTATTTTCCTCATCCCTTGCTGTTTTGAGTCAGTGTTTCCAAAAAAAAACATTTAATTCAAACTCCTTTGGAAAAGGAACAACAGCGAATTGTACAGCACCGACATGGCCGTGGGAATTGAGCGCGGAATTAAAATGACAATACCTGCATGCCCAGCTGCCCACCTCGAATTGCTCTGCTGTTATATGCCTCTCTATGCAATATCCTGCATTGAGCTCTGTGAGCATGTTAATAAACCTGTCTCTGCTGTATGGATTTCGTAACGTGACTCGGGAAAATGTGAATAGATCACAGAATTGGTCTGAATTGTTAGCACTATTTCCTTTAAAACTGTTGTTAATGGTGCCCTGAAAAATTACTGCATGCTTGCTGCGATTAAATGGGAGACTTCGACTATACCTGAAACATTTCAAACTTAAATGACCCGGTTATATCGGAGAATGTCTACATGGCTATTTAAGCAAAATCACAAAATCAAAACAGAGGTTGCGCCTTTTGCTTGAGTGTAGCTCTGGGTGCAGTTTTTGTTTGCTTGCCAAAGCATTTTCTGCCCCTGTTATTGCCTCCAAATGAGAAAGAGATGTAGTTTCTCCCCCACGGCGAGACAGGGCCCGTCTCGATGAGGAATAGGCAGACTGCATTGTGGAGACTAACACGACAGGCCACATGATATCACTTAGCCAAAATGCATTGCCAATCTAACATGGAACAAAACTTCAAGTGTTTGAGGCCACTGAAAGGAAATAATTGTAACCCAAAAATATTGAATACTACATACACAAACAAACAGCATTAGGATATCTTAATGCATCTTGGAAATATATACTTTTTAAACACAGATGTACAATAGGTGGAAATATCAACTATGAATATTTATGATGAATGTACGTTTTACTTTTCAGTAGCTGATTAATAGACAACTTTCCAAGTAAAATTTGCTCCAATTTAGTGCTGTATGGTCCTGCCTGACTAAAATACATAAGTGGGCTCAGACACTGAAACATATATTTTTTTTTTGTCAAAGGTTCCTCTGTGGATTTTATTTGTTCAGCCCCTACTCTTGCAATTACATTAATAATACATAATAATAATAATAATATGCCATTTAGCAGACGTTTTTATCCAAAGCGACTTACAGTCATGTGCGCATACATTTTTACATATGGGTGGTCCCGGGGATCGAACCCACTACCCTGGCGTTACAAGCACCATGCTCTACCAATTGAGCTACTGAGGACCACACATTAAGCCATCCCCCTCCAATATGCTGCCACAGTACCATTACATTGTGGTTTAATCACCTGTATATGTTTTAATTGAGAGACATCTTTCAGATTTGTGTACTGTTCTTATGACCTGTACTCAAGAATATTTTTGTGCAATTCAACTATGTTGGGAATACAATATGCCTGCCATAACTACAGTACACTCAAACACCTTTGTCTGGATATAGAAACGGCAGCAGACTGCTTGCCATGGCAACACCAAGTATTCCAAGTCACAAGCCTCTTTGAGGATCAATGAGGCAACTCGGAGGCTCCAACGAAAGGAAAGAGAATCCAACCCTGGACTCCGACACCATATCTCTAGCTCTACAACTTGCCCCCACTGTGGTATAACTTGTGCCTCCAGGATTGGGCTCTTAAGTCACCTCCTTATCATTTAGAAGTGAGTTTTGATTCATGACTAGTCCAATATGACTGCCTGAATCCAACATGACTTTCCGCTGGCTCACTGCATTCGTGATGCACATTGGGATGTTCCGGTGCACACATATGTTGTTCAGGTTGAGCTGGCACATAGCTTTTTCCAGAAAATCATGTCCACTATCCTGGTTCTCTGCCCTGGAGTTGCTGTATATGTTGACTTGATGACATTATGGTGTATGGGGAGAATGCAACCACACATGATGACAAGCACATAAGGCAGGTGTTCACTACAATGAACCAAGACAACCTGACACTAATTGACAAGAAATGCCATCAACTTAGTGGGCCTTCACATGTCATAGGAATTGCAGCAATGCAAACGCCATGCTCTACCAACTGAGCTACATCCCTGCCGGCCATTCCCTCCCCTACCCTGGACGACGCTGGGCCAATTGTGTGCCGCCCCATGGGTCTCCCGGTCGCGGCCGGCTACGACAGAGCCTGGATTCGAACCAGGATCTCTAATGGCACAGCTAGCACTGCGATGCAGTGCCTTAGAATCACAGCCAACCACCCACAGTTAATATCGGCCAAATTGTCACTTCCAAAGGAATATTAAGGAATATGTAGGAAGTGACCTGCAGAATTTTTGCCACATTCAACATAAAAACTCCACCCACAGGTCAATTAGGTGTTGGAAGTCGGGTACGATGGTGTTTGTGACAGCACTTTCACAGACTCTCCTTCACAACCAGACTGGGATGTAGTGCTGCTATAGCGCGGGGGGAAATATTTCTGGAAAATAAATTCTGATAAATTCGCAATAAATTATATTTAATTACCACAAAAATTCCATGAAAACAATAGAATGACAAACTAAATACATATGTAGGCTATAGCAGCCTATAGGTAGGTAAATGGTGGTTTCTTCTTTGTCTTCTCTCTCTCTGGCAGTGGCACGAATGATGAATAATTGTAGGCGTGTGCAGAGGCCTGTCAGTCACAGGCTTGATCACTTTGAGCGGGCCAAATCCGACATAACAAGAACTGCCACAGACAGAAAACTCCAGGGGTTTGTCACGACTTCCGCCGAGGCTGCCTCCCCTCCTTGTTCGGGCAGGTTTCGGCGTTCGGCGTCACCGGCTTACTAGCTACTGCTGATCCATTTATCATCACTCCATTTGTCTTGTCTTCAATCACACACACCTGGTCCTTATCCCTCATTAGTCATTGTATAAGTGTTCCCTCTGCTTCCTTGCCTGTGTGGGTGATTGTTTATTGTGGAGGTTAGTGAAGCTCGATGGAGCTCATGTATTTTGTATCGACGGGAGTATTTCCCGTGTGCCTTGTATTTTCCAGTGCGCCTGTTTTATGCCCTGGAGTGTGTTTGACGCATTTCTGTGTAAACCTTTATTTTGCGGATTAAAACCTGTTATTATGTGATTTACCCTCCTGCGCCTGACTCCTTCAACACCACCTCATCACAGGGTTGCTAAAATGGCTGTCCTCAAAACAGTTTGTTATGCACTTTAACTCGCCCTACTGTCCAAGTGCTTAGCTTCCAGAAACGTACCACCTCTATTGTATATGCAGACAAACTGATCCACCGCATGAACCTTATCATCACACCAATGAAATCTATGATCCAAATTCACCACGTGTCTGCCTTGATGTTCAGAAAACTCCAGGGACACCCTCTTGTGCAGTGGAACCCAGAATTATATGTTTATTTTATTTTATTTAACCTTTAGCGCATTTAATCAGCCAAGTCAATTAAGAACAAATTCTTATTTACAATGACGGCCTGGAAAGAGGCAAAAGGCCTGCTGTGGGGACGGAGGCTGGGATATAAAATATATATATATATATATATGTTAGACAAAATGGACAACACAGAAGACACTGGCAACAGCACAAATACAACAGCAAACCAACATTGGATGTGTGTGTGTGTGTGTGTGTGTGTGTGTGAAGCAAAACAACATGCTTCCTTACATAAGGCAACGCAAACTAGTGACATCGGGTGACAAATATAAACAACTACATGTCTCAACAACCTGTTCATCTATTTGTCCTTTGAACTCCTCCAAGGACACCGGGTCCTGGAGTTTTAGGTTGGCTTGGAGGAAATTCCAAGACCAGGGGGCTGAGTAATGAAAGGACGTTTTTCCATACTCAGATAAAATTTTCGGGACTGTTAGCATAAAACAAGATTGAGATCTGAGCTTGTACAGTATGTGTTTCCCTAATAATATGTGACCACATGGTTACGGTGCTGTCCTTTCAACACAACAATTCGAAGGGCGCTCAAATCGCTTAAAATAACCCTCATCATCAAGATCTGTTGCCGACGCCTAATAGTCCTACTCATCACTTGTTTTTATTATTATTACAAAAATAATATTTTCACTTCTCACAATGGTGCTTGTTTAGTAAAGTTAGATCAAAGCTGAATGAATGTCTAGCAAGATCACATAATGATTAATTAGTATTTTAGATAACAGAACCGAATATAATAGCATATACTGTAGCATAGTAGGCCTATAATATGTTACACCAAAAACACCTCCTCAGTCGTTTCTTATCTAAAGCTGAAGCGTCTACTTTTTTTGCTCATGCGGCCAAAACTTAACAACGCACGCCACTAGGCAGGATATATGCTTTGATTGAAACAAAATAGGCCTACAAGAAAGGCTTATAGTTAACACCATCTGCATTAATTTACTCACGAAACAGTAAGTCAAGAAGATCTAAATGCATATTCCCATGAAACTGATTGAGATCAAATGATTGACATGCAGTTTGGACATTTCACCGGTAATTGACAGTGACAATGGCCTATTTTGAAATTAGGTATGCCTAACGTACGGGCATAGGCAGAAAATTGCAGTTGGAGGCTGCATTTTATGCATAGTCCTATTCTACATCTGTCGGTACAAACTTTGATTAATAAAATGATCATGTCATTTATACAATTTTTTTGCACTCCATAACCTAAAGAAATTGCACTACACATTTACATTTACATTTAAGTCATTTAGCAGACGCTCTTATCCAGAGCGACTTACAAATTGGTGCATTCAACTTAGGATAGCCAGTGGGACAACCACATCTTTGTCACGATCGTTGAGAGACTGGTCAGACCAAGGTGCAGCGTGGTATGCGAACATGTTTGTTAAATCAAATAAACATTAAACAAAACAAGAAACAACGTAACGTGAAGTCCTCAGGCTAAACACATACGAGCCTAACACGGAACAAGATCCCACAACAACGGTAGGCAAACAGGCTGCTTAAGTATGATCCCCAATCAGAGACAATGAGCGACAGCTGTCTCTGATTGGGAATCACACCCGGCCAAACATAGAAAACCAATACCTAGATTCTACACATAGAAAACATCACATAGATTCACACACCCTGACTCAACATACAAGAGTTCCATACGTCAGGGCGTGACAGTACCCCCCCCCCCCCAAAGGTGCGGACTCCGACCGCACAAACCTGACATAACAGGGTAGGATTCGGCTCCGGGCGTGACGAACTCTTCCTCTCAGCCTCCCCGTTGCGCCCCTGGTCTGGTCTGGACCTCGGCGCGATGCTTCTCCTTCCTCCCACGATGCACCAAGCCCTGTCTGGACCCTGGTGTGGGAGACCCCGAACCTGGAGAGGGGCTGACGTCTTTGGCCTGGATCGGCAATCCTCCCGCAATGCACCAAGCCCTATCTGGGCGCTGGTGTGGGAGACCCCGAACCTGGAGAGGGGCTGACGTCTGGGTCTGGACTGGAGCCGCTGACCGGAGCTGAACTGGACCCCGGTGGAGCGGACTGCTCTGGCTCCGGAGTGGAACCGCTGACCTGAGCTGGACTAGAAACCGGTGGAGCGGACTGCTCTGGCTCCGGAATGGATCCGCTGACTGGGGCTGGATTGGGCACCGGTGGAGCGGACTGCTCTGGCTCCGGAGTGGAGCCGCTGACCGGAGCTGGACTGTAAACCGGTGGAGCGGACTGCTCTGGCTGCGGAATGGATCCGCTGACCGGGGCTGGATTGGGCACTGGTGGAGCGGACTACTCTGGCTCCGGAGTGGAGCCGCTGACCGGAGATGGACTAGACCCCGGTGGAGCGGACTGCTCTGGCTCCAGAGTGGAGCATCTGACCGGTGCTGGACCAGGCACCGGTGAAACGGGCACGGGCCGTGCCGGACTGGGAACACGCACCACTGGCTTGGAGCGAGGAGCTGGCACGGGCCGGGTCGGACTGGGAACACGCACCACTAGTCTGGTGCGAGGAGCAGGAATGGGCCGGGCCGGACTGGGAACACGCACCACTGGTTTGGTGCGAGGAGCAGGGACGGGCCGTACTGGACTGGGAACACGCACCACTGGCTTGGTGCGGGGAGCAGGTACGGGGCGTACCGGGCTGGCGACACGCACCACTGGTTTGGTGCGAGGAGCAGGGATGGGCCGTACTGGACTGGGAACACGCACCACTGGCTTGGTGCGAGGTGCAGGCACAAGGTGTACCGGACTGGGAACCGGCGCTGGAGGTCTACGACTGTACCAGTCCTTAACTCTCTGCGCCCAGTCCTCCTCCAGTGAGGACTCCTCCTTGAGACCCCACGAGTGCAGTGGTCAGGGCTCTTCTCTATCGATCCCCGACCACCCTTTTAGCCCCCCCAAAATGTTTTCTTGTGGCTGTCTCTCGGGCTTCCTCCTCAGCTGTGTTGCCGTTGCTCCTCTCTAACCCAGGCCTCCACTGTCTCCTCCCAAGGACGGCGATCCATCCCAGCCTGAATCTCCTCCCATGTCCAAGATCCCTTACCGTCCAGGATCTCCTCCCATGTCCAGGATGTCTGCTCCTGGGCACGCTGCTTGGTCCATTGTTGGTGGGATCTTCTGTCACGATCGTTGAGAAACGGGTCAGACCAAGGTGCAGTGTGGTATGCGAACATGTTTATTAAATCAAATAAACATTAAACAAAACAAGAAACAACGTAACGTGAAGTCCTCAGGCTAAACACATACGAGCCTAACATGGAACAAGATCCCACAACAACGGTAGGCAAACATGCTAATTAAGTATGATCCCCAATCAGAGACAACGAGCGACAGCTGTCTCTGACTGGGAATAACACCCGGCCAAACATAGAAAACCAATACCTAGATTCTACACATAGAAAACATCACATAGATTCACACACCCTGACTCAACATACAAGAGTTCCATACGTCAAGGCGTGACAATCTTGATCACAGTAAGTACACTTCTTCAAACAAGCAGCTGTGAGCAAAGTTTCTTTAAACAAGTCAGTGCTGGCAGGTGAAATAAGTCAGGTGTTAGTTTAGACAAAAGACAGTTGTAGTAAAGGGGGGGTAAAATGATTACTATTATACTATTCCAGGTATTCCTTAAAGAGGTAGGGTTTCAAGTGTCTGCGGAAGGTGGTCAGTGACTCCGCTGTCCTGGCGTCGTGGTGGAGCTTGTTCCACCATTGGGGTGCCAGAGCAGCGAATAGCTTTGACTGGGCTGAGCAGGAACTGTGCTTCCGTAGAGGTAGAGGGGCTAGCAGGCCAGAGGTGGATGAACGTAGTGCCCTCGTTTGGGTGTAGGGTCTGATCAGAGCCTGAAGGAAAGGAGGTGCCATTCCCCTCACAGCTCCGTAGGCAAGCACCATGGTTTTGTAGTAGATGTGAGCTTCAACTGGAAGCCAGTGGAGTGTGCGGAGGAGCGGGGTGACGTGAGAGAACTTGGGAAGGTTGAACACCAGATGGACTGCAGCATTCTGGATAAGTTCCAGGGGTTTAATGGCACAGGCAGGGAGCCCAGTCAACAGCGAGTTGCAGTAATCCAGACGGGAGATGACAAGTGCCTGGATTAGGAGCTGTGCCGCTTTCTGTGTAAGGTAGGGTCGTACTCTCCAAATGTTGTAGAGCATGAACCTGCAGGATCGGGTCACCGCTTTGATGTTAGCGGAGAACGACAGGGTGTTGTCCAGGGTCACACCAAGGTTCTTTGCACTCTGGGAGGAGGACACAATGGAGTTGTCAACTGTGATGGCGAGATCATGGAGCGGGCAGTCCTTCCCCGGGAGGAAGAGCAGCACCGTCATGCCGAGGTTCAGCTTGAGGTGGTGATCCGACATCCACACTGATATGTCTGCCAGACATGCAGAGATGCGATTCGCAGAGGGAAGAGATGATAGGATGGAAGAGGAGAGAGTAGCGGGAGAGAGAAAGCGACGGCGCATTACCATCTAAGTAGGGGCAGAGTGAGTAGTGTTGGAGGAGGATACAAAGTAGTGGTCGGAGACTTGGAGTGGAGTTGCAGTGAGATTAGTAGAAGAACAGCATCTAGTAAAGATGAGGTCAAGCGTATTGCCTGCCTTGTGAGTAGGGGGGGACGGTGAGAGGGTGAGGTCAAAAGAGGAAAGGAGTGGAAAGAAGGAGGCAGAGAGAAATGAGTCGAAGGCAGACGTCGGCAGGTTAAAGTCACCCAGAACTGTGAGGGGTGAGCCATCCTCAGGAAAGGAACTTATCAAGGCATCAAGCTCATTGATGAACTCTCCAATGGAACCTGGAGGGCGATAAATGACAAGTATGTTAAGCTTGAATGGGCTAGTGACTGTAACAGCATGGAATTCAAATGAGGAGATAGACAGATGGGTCAGCGGGAAAAGAGAGAATGTCCACTTGGGAGAGATGAGGATTCCTGTACCACCGCCGCGCTTACCAGATGCTCTCGGGTATGCTAGAACACATGATCAGACGAGGAAAGAGCAGTAGGAGTAGCAGTGTTTTCTGTGGTAATCCATGTTTCCGTCAGCGCCAAGAAGTCGAGAGTCTGGAGGGTAGCATAGGCTGAGATGAACTCTGCTTTGTTGGCCGCAGAACGGCAGTTCCAGAGGCTGCCGGAGACCTGGAACTCCACGTGGGTCGTGCACGCAGGGACCACCAGATTAGAGTGGTAGCAGCCACGCGGTGTGAAGCATTTGTATGGTCTGTGCAGAGAGGAGAGAACAGGGATAGACAGACACATAGTTGACAGGCTACAGAAAAGGCTACAATAATGCAAAAGAAATCGGAATGAAATTAACTAAACATCTGGGGAAGCGAGAGAGCGGGGCCTCTCTCGACTAACTCCCGCAGAACAACTTGGCAGAACTGTCTTTGTTTCATGGACAGTCTTCGTTTTGGGGACAGCTGCCGCAGACAGCTGCCGCTGAACAAAGAGGTTGTGCTAATAACACTAAGCTAATTGCCTAGCACAAGTGTAGCCACTCCCCCTCCTATTGAGTTGTAATCTGCAGAGAACAAAAGAAGTGGCTGGACATGCGTCCAGTGTGAATGGGTAGCAATCGCTTCTTAAGCAGACTGGGTCGCTTACTAACTATGACAGACAGACAGAACCAACACAGTTTACAAGTTAAAACAATTCTACTTACAGAATCAAGCAGGATCCTTCCAAGACTATTAGTTGACACCACTGCAACCAGACAACTAACTATGCAAGCTGCATCTCCTGAGTTTCTCGCCAGGGTTTCCGTCAGGAAAATGTGGCACCGGACATTTGACCGGCAGCATTTTAATTCACCGGATAATTGAGAAATTTACCAGACCCATATGCATTGGGTGCGTAACCTGATTAGGGGATCCACCCACGGTGATCAGAATGACAGAAATCACATTTAGATTATGGCAATTCATCTTAACAGAACATGCAAGTCGAGGATGAAAGACATGCGTCCTTCTTACCAAATTCCAATGTTAGAATACCGGTCCACATTTACTTTTCTTCAAGACGAGTAACAAACAGCAAAATCACTAGCCTATGTCTATCTACAGATGTAGGATTTTAATTTGAGCCAGTTTGCTACAGCAGGAAAATAATCCTGCGTCAACAGGAAATATGGATTATAATTAATGGGCATCTTTGTAGGGGTTGATCAATTTTTTGCTAGGGCAAATTAAGTCTGAAATATTAAAGTGGAAATTACACATTTTAGAAGACGTTCTAAAACTCAAATACACTACAAGTTTGCATTTCCTGCTTTGCAGGAAAATTCTCAGCAACAAAAGAGTGATCAAATTAAGATCCTACATCTGTACTATCCCCCGTAGTAGAAAAGTTGACCTATTCTATTGGTCAGCTTGTCGAGAAAGAAATAGCCTATTCCAAACAGACTCTGGGACAGTTGTGGGACGATAGATCCCAAATTCATACAACCAGTAGGCCTAGGCTACATATAAAAAACTTTAAAAAGCAATGAGTCTGATGCAACAGGTCAAAACGTTTATCTTAATATGATAAACTATTATTTATTCACATTATAAGTGCAGCAATGTGCACAAGGCAGTAGGCTACCCACAAATGTTTGTTCCATAATGCATATTGAATATGGTGCGTGGTGGCAGTGCAACCACCTCAATGGATACACTGTCAATGCTTTCATCGGGATACATTGTGAGAATTATAGGGGCAGTGTACACTACTTTGATTGTATATTTGCTTTGATATCGGCAATGGAATTCAGGAGGATGTACTCCCCGAAATCAGTGTCCATTTACTGCAGACTGAATCCTTCAGTTACTTCAAATGTAGGTCCTGCATGGTCACTGGGATCCCTGAGGGAAGTGTCATCTTTTGGATGTTTTCACCAATGACGACTCTTAGCACTGCAGCTTCCATGTTGAATTCTGGAGGATAAATCATGTAAAGAGTGTTCAGTTCAATGATATCCCTTGTACAACTTGCAAAAACACTACACTCAGTAGATAATAGGTTTCTCAATAGCTTTCACAATGAATTAGTGAAATAAGTTTTTCTAAATCAATCTTCGCGGCAGCAGGTAGCTTAGTGGGTAAGAGCGTTGTGCCAGTAACCGAAAGGTCGCTGGTTCTAATTGCTCGTGTAAGTCGCTCTGGATAAGAGCGTCTGCTAAATGACCAAAAATAAAATAAAAATGATATACATTACACCATCATACTTACCTAAAATGGGTAACAAATGTGACGCTTCAGTGTAACCATGCACTTCCCTGCCACATTATAAGCTGCCAAGAGGTACACATCACCAAGTTCCTGCTGCTCAACAACAATCACTTTCCCAGAGTACTCCAACTGATAAGACCTCAGATGCTCATCATACCAGGCACTTAGTGTCTTCACAATGAAGTTGACATTATCCAAGATGACGATCTGAATTATCTCCACAAAGTCAGGTAGTCCACCAGTACAGCCATAAGGCAAGATCATACCGACACTGTATCTTGTTCCACAGTAGGAAACAGCATTGGACAGCTGTACACATGTTTGAGTAGGTGCCTTTTTTCTTATGGATTCCTGTATTTCCACATGCAGCACTTCTAAAGGCACTGAAGATACTTTTGTGACACAAATGGCAGGTTTTAATGCATTTCCTTGTAAGTGGTAAGCCATCATCAGCTGATGCCTTGTTGCCAGACTCTGTAACACATTTTTTAAGTTGCTAGTGTGTCTGACAATGCACTTGAAAAAACTATGTTTGGTCCTCAAAGCGCATCGTCCATAATCCTACCAGAGGACCAAAGGCTTCAGTAAATCTTAGGTAATGTTCCAAAAAATTGTGTGCCAAGGCAGCAGCTACTCTTCCTGGGGTCCAAGCATATTAAAGCACTTACATTACATATAAAACAAAATATAAAACAGTACATCATATGACATTATTACCTATCTACAATACAAAATGTTTAATACCACCATACAAGAATATAACAATGTGTGCATATGTATGTGTCTATACCCTTGTGTGTGTCTCTTCACAGTCCCCGTTGTTCCATAAGGTGTATTTTTACCTGTTTTTTAAATCTGATTCTATTCCTTGCATCAGTTACCTGATGTGGAATAGAGTTCCATGTAGTCATGGCTATATGTAGTACTATGCACCTCCCATAGTCTGTTCTGGACTTGGCGACTGTGACAAGACCTCTGGTGGCATGTCTTGTGGGGTATGCATGGGTTTCCAAGCTGTGTGATAGTAGTTTAAAGAGACAGCTCGGTATATTCAGCTTGTCAACACCTCTTACAAAAACATCAGTGAAGAAGTCAATCTCTCTTCCACTCTGAGCCAGGAGAGACTGACATACATGTCATTAATGTTAGCTCTCCGTTTACTTTTAAGGGCCAGCCGTGCTGCCCTGTTCTGAGCCAACTGCAATTTTCCCAAGTCCCTCTTTGTGGCATCTGACCACACTACTGAACAGTATTCTAGGTGTGACAAACCTGCCTTGTTGATAGTATTGTTAAGAAGGCAGAGCAGCGCTTAATTATGGACATACTTCTCCCAATCAATAGCTACTTTTGTACCAATGTAATTTGACCATTACAGTCCACAATCCAGGGTTACTCCAAGCAGTTTAGTCTCCTCAACTTGCTCAGTTTCCACATTATTCATTACGAGATGTAGTTGAGGTTTAGGGTTTAGTGAATGATTTGACCCAAATACAATGCTTTTAGTTTTGGAAATATTCAGGACTAACTTATTCCTTGCCACCCATTTCGAAACTAACTGCAACTCATTGTTAAGTGTTGCAGTTATTTCAGTTGCTGTAGTAGCTGACGTGTATAGTGTTGAGTCATCCGCATACATAGACACAGTGGATTTACTCAAAGCCAGTGGCATGTCATTAGTAAAGATGGAAAAAAGCAAGGGGCCTAGACAGCTGCCCTGGGGAATTCCTGATTCTACCTGGATTATGTTGGAGAGGCTTCCATT
Source organism: Coregonus lavaretus (assembly GCF_964263955.1). Taxonomy (NCBI): domain Eukaryota; kingdom Metazoa; phylum Chordata; class Actinopteri; order Salmoniformes; family Salmonidae; genus Coregonus; species Coregonus lavaretus. Next base: position 16,239,326 of record NC_139993.1, read on the forward strand.
AAAGAACACCCTCTGTGTTCTGTTAGACAAGTAAGTCTTTATCCACATTATAGCAGGGGGTGTAAAGCCATAACACATACGTTTTTACAGCAGCAGACTATGATCAATAATGTCAAAAGACACACTGAAGTCTAACAAAACAGTCCCCACAATCTTTTTATCATCAATTTCTCTCAGCCAATCATCGGTCATTTGTGTAAGTGCTGTGCTTGTTGAATGTCCTTCTCTATAAGCATGCTGAAAGTTTGTTGTCAATTTGTTTACAGTAAAATAGCATTGTATCTGGTCAAACACAATTTTTTCCAATAGTTTACTAAGGGTTGGTAACAGGCTAATTGGTCAGCTATTTGAGCCAGCACAGGGGGATTTACTATTCTTAGCTAGCGGAATGACTTTTGCTTCCCTCCAAGCCTGGGGGCACACACGTTCTAGTAGGCTTAAATTGAAAATATGGCAAATAGGAGTGGCAATATCGTCTGTTATTATCCTCAGCAATTTTCCATCCAAGTTGTCAGACCCCGGTTGCTTGTCATTGTTAATAGTCAACAATAATTTGTTCACTTCTTCCACACTCACTTTACAGAATTCAAAATTACAATGCTTGTCTTTCATAATTTGGTCAGATATACTTGGATGTGTAGTGTATAAACATTATTAAAGTAGCTGGCAATATCAGTTGGTTTTGTGATGAATGAGCAATCTGATTCAATGAATGATGGAGCGGAGTTTGCCTTTTTTCCCAACATTTTATTGAAGGTGCTCCAAAGCTTTTTACTATCATTCTTTATGTCATTTATCCTTGTTTCATAGTGTTGTTTCTTCTCCTTTTTATTCAGTTTAGTCACATGATTTCTCAATTTGCAATACGTATAAAAATCGGTTGTGCAGCCAGACTTATTTGCAATTCCTTTTGCCTTATCCCTCTCAACCATACATTTTTTCAATTCCTCATCAGTCCACAGGGATTTAACCGTTTTTACAGTCATTTTCTTAATGGGTGCATGCTTATTAGTAACTGGAATAAGCAATTTCATAAATGTGTCAAGTGTATTGTCTGTTTGCTCCTCATTACACACATATATTCTTTACATCAACAAAATAGGAGTCACTACAAAACTTATTGTATGACCTTTTATACACAATATTAGACCCAGCCTAGATATGGCTACTATATTGTGAGCACTACATCCAATGGATTTGGATACTGCTTTCAAACAAATCTCTGCCGCATTAGTAAAGATATGATCAATTCCTGTACTGTTTATAACCACCCTGGTAGGTTGACTGATAACCTGAACCAGGTTGCAGGCACTGGTTACAGTTTGAAGATTTCTCTTGAGTGGGAAGCCTGATGAAAGCCAGTCAATATTTAAATCACCCAGAAAGTATACCTCTCTATTGATATCACATACATTATCAAGCATTTCACACGTTATCCAGATACTAACTGTTAGCACTTGGTGGTCTATAGCAGCTTCCCACCAGAATTGGCTTTAGGTGAGGCAGATGAACCTGTAGCCATATTACTTCAACATTATTTAACATGAGATCCTCTAATCTTCACAGGAATGTGGTTCTGAATATAAACAGCAACACCTCCACCATTGGCATTTCTATCTTTTCTGTAAATGTTATAACCTTGCATTTCTACCACTGTATCATCAAATGTACTAGCTAAGTGACTTTCAGAGATAGTCAGAATATGAATGTCATCTGTTACTAGCAAATTATTGATTTCATTAACCTTATTTCTTAAGCTACATATGTTAACGTGGGCTATTTTGAGCACTTTTCTTCTGGGATGCTTACTTGTTTTTATTGCTTTACTGGGAAGCTTAGCAGCAGTAGATGTGCTCATGTTCTTTATGTTAGTGCAGGGTGAGCTACACACAGTGGACTGCCTCCTCGGGCACACCGGCTCAGTGCTAACAGTATAAATCTGGTTCTTAGGCACATGATTACTGCAAACAATAGCTGTGGGATCAGCTGTATTATTCAGGGCAGTTAGAGGACATACATTAGGTTGCTTATATTGTGACTACCAATGCCCCTGATGTAATGTACATTTGCTGAAGCATTTTGACAACTCTGCGTCACAATGGTAGGTATTAGCTGAGCTGGACATGGGTCATTGCTAAGTCATTGTCTCAACGCTGCCTTATAATGCTGTGAAAGATCCAGGAACCCAAATGATTTGGGTGGATCCCATCCTCCTTATAAAACATGTTTTGTTTCCAAAGGGTATCGAAATTATCAACAAAAGTTACCTCCATTGAGCTGCAATAATCACGTAGCCAGTTGTGAAGAGCAAGAATCCTGTTAAAGCGTTCAATGCCACGATTCAGAGAGGGCACAGGGCCAGATGGGATTTTTGTTCGTGTCTAGCAGAGAGTCAATCAGCTCTTTAAAATCCAGTTTCAACTGTTCAGAGCTGCCCTTCATAATGTCATTAAAATCCACATGGACTACGATAGAATCGATTTCCATGTCCTGACATAGTACGTTCGGGAGCAGCTTAGTAATGTAATTTACTCGAGCTCCAGGATAGGACATTGTTTTTGCACCAGGAACTGTGACATCTCTTACCATGGAGCTGCCCAAAATCATGGCTGGCGAGAAGGACGAGGAAATCTGCCCACTCCCACGCTTTACAGGATGCAGGCCTCCGACAGATGGAGAATCCCCGCTCGATCCAGAGCAGGGACGGAAGGTTGCCGTCGTCGACTTCGAAATCGTAGTAGTAGGCACTGCGGCCGCAGACACCCCCAGCAATGAAGGTGCAGGAAGATCAGGCTCCAGGACGGCGAAACTATTGGTTGTTTGTATCCGCTCCGGGCCTCCCGTTGGGAGTGTAAACTGCTTTGCGGGAGGTCGATGTCTTCGGCTTCCACGGCTCGTGACATGCGACCATCGTTGATTGCCTTTCTCCTCATGCTGTGTTCCTTCGACGGCACAATCAGATGGAGGAGCTCCGGGCAACAGCGGCCAGTCGGATAACGACAAACGACAAGTACTAAAACACTTAAGTGTTTTAGTACTATATCTCTTGACACAATGATGAAAATAATCATGGCCTCTAAACCTTCAAGCTGCATACTGGATCCTATTCCTACTAAACTGCTGAAGGAGCTGCTTCCTGTGCTTGGCCCTCCTATGTTGAACATAATAAACAGCTCTCTATCCACCGGATGTGTACCAAACTCACTAAAAGTGGCAGTGATAAAGCCTCTCTTGAAAAAGCCAAACCTTGACCCGGAAAATATAAAAAACTATCGGCCTATATCGAATCTTCCATTCCTCTCAAAAATTTTAGAAAAAGCTGTTGCGCAGCAACTCACTGCCTTTCTGAAGACAAACAATGTATACGAAATGCTTCAGTCTGGTTTTAGACCCCATCATAGCACTGAGACTGCACTTGTGAAGGTGGTAAATGACCTTTTAATGGCGTCAGACCGAGGCTCTGCATCTGTCCTCGTGCTACTAGACCTTAGTGCTGCCTTTGACACCATCGATCACCACATTCTTTTGGAGAGACTGGAAACCCAAATTGGTCTACACGGACAAGTTCTGGCCTGGTTTAGATCTTACCTGTCGGAAAGATATCAGTTTGTCTCTGTGAATGGTCTGTCCTCATTTCGGTGTTCCTCAAGGTTCCGTTTTAGGACCACTATTGTTTTCACTATATATTTTACCTCTTGGGGATGTTATTCGAAAACATAATGTTAACTTTCACTGCTATGCGGATGACACACAGCTGTACATTTCAATGAAACATGGTGAAGCCCCAAAATTGCCCTCGCTAGAAGCCTGTGTTTCAGACATAAGGAAGTGGATGGCTGAAAACTTTTTACTTTTAAACTCGGACAAAACAGAGATGCTTGTTCTAGGTCCCAAGAAACAAAGAGATCTTCTGTTAAATCTGACAATTCATCTTGATGGTTGTAAAGTCGTCTCAAATAAAACTGTGAAGGACCTCGGCGTTACTCTTGACCCTGATCTCTCTTTTGACGAACATATCAAGACTGTTTCAAGGACAGCTTTTTTCCATCTACGTAACATTGCAAAAATCAGAAATTTTCTGTCCAAAAATGATGCAGAAAAATTAATCCATGCATTTGTTACTTCTAGGTTAGACTACTGCAATGCTCTATTTTCCGGCTACCCGGATAAAGCACTAAATAAACTTCAGTTAGTGCTAAATACGGCTGCTAGAATCCTGACTAGAACCAAGAAATTTGATCATATTACTCCAGTGCTAGCTTCCCTACACTGGCTTCCTGTTAAGGCAAGGGCTGATTTCAAGGTTTTACTGTTAACCTATAAAGCGTTACATGGGCTTGCTCCTACCTATCTTTCCGAGTTGGTCCTGCCGTACATACCAATACGTACGCTACGGTCACAAGACGCAGGCCTCCTAATTGTCCCTAGAATTTCTAAGCAAACAGCGGGAGGCAGGGCTTTCTCCTATAGATCTCCATTTTTATGGAACAGTCTGCCTACCCATGTGAGAGACGCAGACTCGGTCTCAACCTTTAAGTCTTTACTGAAGACTTATCTCTTCAGTAGGTCATATGATTGAGTGTAGTCTGGCCCAGGAGTGTGAAGGTGAACGGAAAGGCTCTGGAGCAACGAACAGCCCTTGCTGTCTCTGCCAGGCCGGTTCCCCTCTCCACTGGGGTTCTCTGCCTCTAACCCTGTTGCAGGGGCTGAGTCACTGGCTTGCTGGTGCTCTTTCATGCCGTCCCTGGGAGGGGTGCGTCACTTGAGTGGGTTGAGTTACTGACGTGATCTTCCTGTCTGGGTTGGCGCCCCCCCTTGGTTTGTGCTGTGGTGGAGACCTCTGTGGGCTATACTCGGCCTTGTCTCAGGATTGTAAGTTGGTGGTTGAGGATATCCCTCTAGTGGTGCGGGGGCTGTGCTTTGGCAGAGTGGGTGGGGTTATATCCTTCCTGTTTGGCCCTGTCCGGGGGTTTCTTCGGATGGGGCCACAGTGTCTCCGGACCGCTCCTGTCTCAGCCTCCAGTATTTATGCTGCAGTAGTTTATGTGTCGGGGGGCTGGGGTTAGTTGGTTATACCTGGAGTACTTCTCCTGTCTTATCCAGTGTCCTGTGTGAATTTAAGTATGCTCTCTCTAATTCTCTCGTTCTCTCTTTCTCTCTGAGAACCTGAGCCCTAGGACCATACGTCAGGACTACCGGGCATGATGACACCTTGCTGTCCCCAGTCCGCCTGGCCTTGCTGCTATTCCAGTTTCAACTGTTCTGCCTGCGGTTACGAAACCCCTACCTGTCCCAGACCTGCTGTTTTCAACTCTTAATGATCGGCTATGAAAAGCCAACTGAGAGACCTGAGCCCTAGGACCATACGTCGGGACTACCGGCCGTGGTGACTCCTTGCTGTCCCCAGTCCGCCTGGCCTTGCTGCTATTCCAGTTTCAACTGTTCTGCCTGCGGTTATGGAACCCCTACCTGTCCCAGACCTGCTGTTTTCAACTCTTAATGATCGGCTATGAAAAGCCAACTGAGATTTATTCCTGATTATTATTTGACCATGCTTGTCACTTATGAACATTTTTGAACATCTTGGCATGGTTCTGTTATAATCTTCACCCGGCACAGCCAGAAGAGGACTGGCCACCCCTCATAGCCTGGTTCCTCTCTAGGTTTCTTCCTAGGTTTTCGCCTTTCTAGGGAGTTTTTCCTAGCCACCGTGCTTCTACACCTGCATTACTAGCTGTTTGGGGTTTTAGGCTGGGTTTCTGTACAGCACTTCGAGATATTAGCTGATGTAAGAAGGGCTATATAAAATAAAATTGATTGATTGATTGATTGATCCAACAAGCGCGAACACCGTCCAGCCACCGGCATAGAACATTCCAGTCTGCGTTTTGCCCAGTTTCTTACGTAGGCTGACAACCTGCGTGATCAAGGAAGCCACCTCAAGCCTATAATCCTCGGCAAGTAAACAATTGCTGCATTGGAAGCGTAATAGAAACAGCTCCTACAGCGCTGGAACCATTCATTTAGTTCTCCAGACAAAGAGGGCTCCATTGCAAAACTAATCTGGTACCAACTTCGTTAGCATGATGGCTAGCAGCTTAGCGTCTCTGTCAAGCAGGCTTCAACCTGTCTCTTAAGCAGGATTTTCTGGGACAAGAAATAGCGGTCCTAGCTGTTAAAAGCTAACCGCATCGGGGAATCCACGCAAAAACAAGTTTTGTATTCGTATTTATGTTTAGCGTTTTTGTTTTAATCAAAAATAAAAACCATGTGTTTTTTTGCAGCATACAATGTTCAGCATCGCACTCTGATGATGTCAGAAAGTGCAGATGACGTCAGAAAGTGCAAGTCTCTCCAACGCATCCCTTCTTCTTCTAAGACAGACAAATATTTTAAGAGTGGCTCAAATACAGCTTTATAACCAAATTGTTTAACATCATCTGCTTTGCACAGGAGAGCCAAGTATATGGACGACAGTGCAGACCCGCAACTCTGGTGGCACATTTGCCAGTACCCAATGCACAGCTGATATTTTGTGCTTTTTCCAGGAAATTCCAAGAGGGTTACACACCTCAAAGTCATCACCATAAAGAACTATACAGATTCTCAACTCTTCGACAGCATAAAAATCATTTTTCTTATAATGTTTACCATCATAGAATGACTCATATCTAGAGGATGGATTTGGGCATTTTGTTAATGCCTTCTGCAATGTCTTTGTTTACCAGTACGTCCTGCAAAGTCTGAAGAAAAGGCACATATTGGAAGGTCCTCTTCTCTTTTGAATCAAGAACGTACTCCACAGGCTCAACAACTTTGAATTTGTCCTTGAAATATTGTCTTCTCTTAACTCCAGAAGCAAGAGGACCATCTGCTCGTAGAGCTTTGCTTATAGGATTTGATTTGCAGTTCTTCTGCCAGTTCAGTAATAATGTCCTCATCAACATTACAATTATTTTTCTTCAAACTTGAATCAACTATTTTTCTAACGTGTGTAACAGTTTATGAACTGCATGTAAACGTAAGTTTTCCACCAAGTTGTAAATGCACTTGTCTGAAACATTGTCAATGCTTTCCATTTCAATAGCAGAGTGCCTTTTTTCTTCAACAATTGTATTTGACACATCTTCCTGATGATCCCAATCTAAACTTGTGTCCTCACTGTCATTGTACTCCGACACAGAAGGGTCTCTTACATTTGGTTGAGCAATGAATTCATCTTGGTGTTGTCCAATAACATCTGCCTTAAAATCACAAATGAATGAGGATTGTGCTTTCTGCTTTTGTGCGTCACAAATGTTCCATATACATTTGTCCTAAAATCACATCCTTCAAATGCCCATTCTACCGTTTCATGTTTCTTTAGATGCGTACCAACATGTTGAAAATAGTCCTTCTCAGTAGGATAATGGGTGTCACACACTTTGCACAGAAAATACAGAACTACTCCTGGCCCAAGAGTTTCCTCTTCAGCATAGTATCTACACAAATGTGTGCGAAGGACACTACATGTTTTGAAAGATCAAGGGCAAGTTGAATGTAGACAAGGTATAGAATTTCCAAGAGCAAATGTTCCATGCTGTAGTCTATAATGCTTCAGAAGTGCACCCTTAGAGGATGACACTGAATTGCAGACTTTACACTGCCATCTCATGGGTTTGTACCTAAGAAAAACAATAACCCTCAGTATCCACTCAAATCAACAGCCTAGGCAAAATACCCTACATTCACAATCTAGCAGTCTTAGATGGTAGCTAGTCCAATTTTAACTAAGCACCGCCTACATTAGTCAAAAGTTACTTTTAAAGATGCTGCGTGCGAAGTTTGGCCACTGGTTCAGAAAGTGGAACTCACAAGCCAAATGTGGTACCTAAAATTGCGTACAACATCACACGTGCACATAGTGCATTCCAGTGGCGGCTCCTGAAAAAATTCTCAGGAGGGGCAATTTTTCTGATGATTTAGGTGACCTACACACATTTTAAAAAAGATATGTCCAGCAACAACATGAAGACAGGGGCAGCATATAAGTCAATACCAGAAGCATTTATTGACTGATCTGGGGAGATGGATTCCAGTTTCTGTGACAGATTATAAATAATCTCTGATGCCTTTGTTATATTAGCTTTTGGTTGAATGTACTGTCGTAGTAAATATATAATGTTATAGCTTGGTCTGACTAAAATCTTGTGCATGACCCATTTTGTGTTGGGCGTTTGTTTTCAATCAATGCTGTTCCTATCCTATAACAATGGACAAAAGAGTCCTATCTTGTCAGCCTTGTCAGCAGGTGGCCAAGGACAACACCCACGCCATAGGTCTCTCAGTTCTTCCAACTCACGAGTTCTTGCTCTGAGGACACACACACACACACACACACACACATCATCACTGATAACACACACACACACACACATCATCACTGTTAAACACACACACACACACACACAAAAATCCCCTCTCTTTAGGCTGAACATTTGAAGACAGAGAACCCGACTCAGAGCCAATGCAACAGTGGAGGGGACCTCGCCCAACTCATCAGGACCAATCAGAAGATCAGAACTACTAGATTCAACCTACATCATTTATTGTATAAAATGTCTGCACACAATGTTTTCGGGGCTCTCTTCAGATAGCTCCCTAAGAGTTTGACGAACGGGTCCGTGCACGCGATTCCAGATATCTTTACCTCTGAATAAACTGCCTTTATTATACCATATCCACCCTGTCCAAAGTCTCTACTTGGTCTCAGTTCTCCAGTAAACTTGTGATTATCAACAGTACACAACGGTAACAAACAATTGGGGGAACTCACGGGGCAGATAGTAAGGTCGCAGTGACACAGAAAGCAGTTCAATGTCGGGGGTACAGAGTCGCTCTCTTACCAGGATCGCGGTCCGCTCTGACCAGGGTGAAGCCGGCCGGCTCCACTTCTCTGTCCGGGACTCTGTCATCCAGCCAAATCTCCCAGCTGTATTGGATTCCGCTGCCAGCAGCGTTTTCATTATTTAGTCCGTTCGTAGCGGGTATGTACACGATCAACAAGATCAGTCCAAAACCCACCACTGGAAATCCATGGTTGGCAGAATGTTTGTAAACTAAGTCTACAAATTAAAAACATAAAATAACGCCACACTGCAGGTCGCAACAGAGACGCTGCTAGCCGCTATTTTCTTAGTTACGTTCATGGTTACGTCACGTATGACGAAAGCGCGTAAGTGCAAGCCCACAGACACCCATAGAGAATGTATTGAAAGCTTTGAAATTTGAAAAAAATAGATTTTACATGACAGGCTATGAGAGACTTCTGGGCGATTTTCAACCTGACTGAAATCGCCCCAAAAACGGGCGGGGCCATTTGAAGCACGACTTTAGCCTGATTTGACATTTAGTGGCAGTCAGATCAGATTAGAACACTGATAACTACTGTTGCCGTGATATAATTGATTAGAAAAAAATCCCTTCCTTTTCCCGTTTGGCAGTGCGTCGCCCATATCGCCCTATTGAACAGGCCGTCCCTGGTGCATTCAGAAAGTATTCAGACCCCTTGACTTTTTCCACATTTTGTTACGTTACAGCTTTATTCTAAAATTGATTAAATCGTTTTTTTTCTTCATCAATCTACACCCAATACCCCATAATGACAAAGCAAAAACAGGTTTTTAGAAATTTTAGCAAATCTAATAAAAACAAAACACTTAAATACATAAGTATTCAGACCCTTTACTCAGCACTTTGTTGAACCACCTTTGGCAGCGATTACAGCCTTGAGTCTTCTTGGGTATGACGCTACAAGCTTGGCACACATGTATTTGGGGAGTTTCTCCCATTCTTCTCTGCAGATCCTCTCAAGCTCTGTCAGGTTGGATGGGAGCGTTGCTGCACAGCTATTTTCAGGTCTTTCCAGAGATGTTCGATCGGGTTCAAGTCCGGGCTCTACCTGGGTCACTCAAGGACATTCAGAGACTTGTCCCAAAGCCACTCCTGCATTGTCTTGGTTGTGTGCTTAGGGTCTTTGTCCTGTTGGAAGGTGAACCTTCGCCCCAGTCTGAGGTCCTGAGCACTCTGGAGCAGGTTTACATCAAGGATCTCTCTGTACTCTCCGTTCAGCTTTCCCTCGATCCTGACTAGTCTCCTAGTCCCTGCCGCTGAAAAACCTCCCCACAGCATGATGCTGCCCCCACCATGCTTCACCGTAGGGATGGTGACGCTTGGCATTCAGGCCAAAGAGTTCAATCTTGGTTTCAACAGACCAGAGAATCTTGTTTCTCATGGTCTGAGAGTCCTTTAGGTGCCTTTTGGCAAACTCCAAGCGGGCTGTCATGTGCCTTTTACTGAGGAGTGGCTTCCATCTGGCCACTCTACCCATAAAGGCCTGATTGGTGGGGTGCTGCAGAGATGGTTGTCCTTCTGGAAGATTCTCCCATTTCCACAGAGGAACTCTGGAGCTCTGTCAGAGTGACCATCGGGTAGTTGGTCACCTTCCTGAGAAAAGCCCTTCTCCCCCAATTGCTCAGTTTGGCCAGGCGGCCAGCTCTAGGAAGAGTCTTGGCAGTTCCAAACTTCTTCCATTTAAGAATGATGGAGGCCACTGTGTTCTTGGGGACCTTCAATGCTGCAGAAATATTTTGGTACCCTTCCCCAGATCTGTGCCTCGACACAATCCTGTCTCGTAGCTCTACAGACAATTCATTCAACCTCATGGCTTGGTTTTTGCTCTGATATGCACTGTCAACTGTGGGACCTTATATAGACAGGTGTGTGCCTTTCCAAATCATGTCCAATCAATTGAATTTACCACGGGTGTACTCCAATCAAGTTGAAGAAACATCTCAAGGATGATCAATGGAAACAGGATGTACCTGAGCTCAATTTCTAGTCTCATAGCAAAGGGTCTGAATAGTTATTTAAATATGGTATTTCTTATTATTATTATTTTTATTTATTTTTGCAAACATTTCTAAAAACCTGTTTTCACTTTGTCATTGTGGGGTATTGTGTGTAGATTGATGAGAAAAAAAGTTTTAATTTCATCAATTTTAGAATAAGGCTGTAACGTAACAAAATGTGGAAAAAGGGAAGTGTTCTGAATAGTTTCCGAATGCATTGTATGTGCACCACGTCTTTGCTATCTCTCTCTTTTTGCTCTCCCCCAGGGCCATTGAGCCTGCCTTGCAAACTGATTGGTACCCCAACTCTTTGAAAAGTGCTGGGACAAATGCTAACTCGCCACACTTCTGTCGGCGGCTCTGGTAATGCTGGGCAGTGCATTATTCTAGTTAGTCTAGCTCACATAGCAGGAAATCATTGCTTCTTGTATCCAAAATGGCCGACCACAAAAATATTGAGATTCAACTAAAGATTGTAGCTAATTGAGGTAAGACAGTAATTATGCATATATTGAATGTTTATTGACGAATTCCAACCAAAGGAAGAGGTAAAAAAATATATTTAGTCACCAATATTACGGTCAGCATCTTTAATATTAAGGGTAATGATGACTGATGTTGCTGACAGATTAGACATAGATTTCTAAATCCCTTTCATAATAATGATCCTACAGTTAGATGATATATGTCAAATGTTTTCTGATTACCACACAAGTGCAATTATTGAATGCAATATGCTGAGATGTACATACCTTTATGTTTCGAGATAACATGAATGAGCCACCAGGCACATCTGTTAAAAGAAGAATATATATAACCATTAAAACATTTTATCAAGACCCTGCAACTACAACAAGTAGCTACGAAGTGTGTGTCACAAAATGTATTAATTATTTCCATATCCATCCATGCCAAAGACTCGGCTACATGGACCTCTCATAACAAGCATTCACCATTTCGCTACATCATTGGTTTTATAAGCTAGGTAGATCTATACCAAATACTCAAATGGAGACATAGAAAAGAAAGAAAAGCTGCGTTTGAAAAAGTCAGACCATCACATTGGTCTTCTGCCAGAGTGAGCACCGCACGCAAACGAGAGAAAATAAATGAAAACTTCAGCCATTAGCTAGCTATTACCTAACATATATTAGCAATCAACGGCTGACACATGACCACACCCCACCAGTTTGGAGTTGTGGACATTGATACACTACTAGCTAGCTCACTATAATACACATGGGCAGACAAACCTAAATTAGCTAACGTTAGCCTAGCTTAGAAAGTTATCTAACCAGCACAAGCTCTCTTATGTTAGCTAGATAGCTACTTACTAGCTAAAGTTAGCAACAAAAAAAGAAGACATAAAACCATACAAGTTAGCTAGCTAGTCTAGGTTACGTTAGCTAGTAACACATTACAAAACGAGATAGCTAACCATCGGTAACATATGATGCAACAAATCCGCAGACAAAACATGTTATCAAAAAACTGTCATTACAATAATGCACATTTCTCCATCATAGATTTGACTGCCAAATGCGGCTGATTTTTGGCCATCGCCATCGCATCGAGCTAGTTAGAACACTTTAACGTTAGCTAGCTAACCTTGCGCCGGCTAGCTAAAGAAGTAGCTATGAGAATTGTTTTGCTGGTAGTAAGCTAACGTTACATACATCATAAACATTCATAGTGCTATTAGCTAAACATTTTCAATGCTTACTTATTAATAACTGAAGAAAAAAAGCATACCAGCACAATGAGCACGTGTGGAAGGCAGAGCTGATAGAACAGCACAATTTGCAACAGACAGGAAGTGCAGAATATTAGATCCTAATGACTCCAATTGAGTAGATTCTTCTCTCTTTGGAGTGACTTATAAAAATGCTTAGATTTTAGCCTTCTGTAGGATTTAGTCTTCATGTTTTTAATTAAATTAAAGTAAATCACCACTGCACAGATATAGAAAGACTTTAATGAGTATATTTGTTAGTTTTTTTGGGATAAAATCTACTAGGCACCAAAAACATTTTTTACAGTGTTCTTGTCGTGTCTGAGCCGTTGAATTGCGTCTCCACTTTGTCCCTGTGCTGTCGTTTTGCCTGTTTGATTGCCATATGGAGGGCATTGCTGGTCTGTTTGTAAACGTCCATGTTCCCAGTCACCTTGCCGTGGTTAAATGTGGTGGTCCCCTGTAGCTCGGTTGGTCCCCTGTAGTTCAGTTGGTAGAGCATGGCGCTTGCAATGCCAGGGTTGTGGGTTCATTTCCCACGGGGGGCCAGTATGAAAAATGTATGCACTCACTAACTGTAAGTCGCTCTGGATAAGAGCGTCTACTAAAATGTCTATCCACGTTTTTTGGTTTGGATAAATTCTAATCATCACAGTGTGAACAACATCCTCTATGCACTTCCTGATGAACTCAGTCACCAAGTCAGTGTATACATCAATACCAGTGGCGGTCGGTGCCTTTTAAGATGAGGGAGGATTATCATTTTTATTATGAGCATGGCCTTATCTCTATTCCAGCATTTTGGATGACTGTCATTCATATTCCATTCACCCAGCTCAATGTAACAACGATAGGTTTAGGCTACTACATGATACTCACATTTTCTCTATACATATCATGAGGTTGCTACAACCTAGCCTTTAAATGAAAGTTTACAACGTACGCTAGGTGCACAGGTCGAGAGAAATTTGAGTAATCAAGGTGACAGACATTGACACATTCAATACCGCGTTGCACACTCTTGCCTGCATCTAGCTGATCTAGGGTGTAATCATTAGTCCAACAGTTGCAAACGAGAGTTCAATTGGACAAATTCAGGTATGTTTATCCCCGTTTCGTTCCGTTTGCTTCCGGTTAAAATAAATGTTTTTCAACAGAATCGGCGGAATTAATACACTCCAGATCACACGCAAACACAGTCCACTTTCATAGCAGCCACATACATACAGAATGATCCCTTTGATCATGGTATAATTTCTTCTCGCATCTACGCACTCTCCTCCTCTCACCTTTTTTTCTTGAAGCATAGATTCCGATTGGTCAGACCAACATTGAACAGTCCTTACCATGGGTACTTCCCGGGTACTTCTTTACCAAGGGTACTAACTTTTTGTTCTACCTCGGATAGGGGTGCTTTAATCTTTTTAATTTAGGCCTGTATCCAATTGCAGCTATTATGGCACATTTCAATGAGATCAAGTAAATATATTGTATTTCCCAATGTTTTTCCTTTCTATTATAGATGACATTTTAAAATGCATCCAAGCATACAGTTTATCATCAATTAATGCAGAGTTGTAGAAAAGGTTTCCTGTAATGTTGATCATGATAGTAATTAATGAAACATTAAACATAGGCCTACGGTACTGTGTAAAACAACTGCTATGGTAGACACCCAGGATTGGGTACATTTTGCATCACCACTTTACGTAGTCCTAACCACATTATGTGCAGTAATACTCTATTGGAGATTCCTATGCGTCATGTTTGATGCGCCACACAGTATATTTGGGAGAGATTTGTGTTTACTACTACTGTGTGATCTTACTGGTGTGCAGGAAACCGCTAACAGCTCTACTCCCAGTTCTGCGTTACTCACTGTGACCTGTGCACCGTTCGGGCCCAGGGGCCTCAGGCATACACCCTGCCCCGCTGCTCCAGACCACTTTCACTCCCCTTCTCTCACATCTGGTCTCCAGGACGGCTCCCATGAATGCAGACCTTTTAGCTCTGACTATAAAGGCAACCAATGGTGTTAATGATGGGGGCATGCTTCAGCTCCCCAAATCAGAATGCGGGGTGATGGCGACAGGATGCAAAAAGGGAGGCTGCTAGTGGGTATCGGAGGTTCGGGGCCAATCGGAGGTAACCCGATCTGGCTAGGCAGTGCTTCTTGTGTATGTACAAAGAGGCTGAGGAGTTTACATGAGATCTCAGGGGTCAGGGCTAGATACAATGCAGCTTGGTATGTGCCAGGTCACTTCCTGCCAAAGCAACACAAGGTCAGAGCAATTTCCCTAAGTCAGGGGAGGGTCAGTGTCCCCATTTCCCTTTCATATCAGTCACTGGGGGACAGAGAGGCAGGAGAGCAAGCCCTGGCCATTGTAGAATTACTGCCTAAGTCCCAAGAGTGGTGGGTTGAGATAAACATATACGGCTGTTGTTTTGTGGGTGGAGGGGAAGGGGGTTACACACTAAGCTGAACTCAGCCAAACCAAGCTGTACTGAGCTGGCATGGTCCACCATAGTTATGGGAAACGTGCTGAAATAGATAATGTGAAAATAAAATATCCAAGCCAGAGTTTGGTTCAGGTCGGCACAGTCTAAGTAATTTTTATAGTCATGGTTATAGGTCAAAAATGGAGGAATCATCATTTTTCAGATTAATACATTCACACACCGCAGTTCAATTCAATATTTTTTAGCAGCCCTTCACCTACTTTGGAGGTGATGCTGTAAGTGAAGGTGGATATATTACTGAGAAATCTAAAAAAGTGTCTCCATGTGCACTGTAAGTAAAACATTTTCCAAAAAAATAGCTAATTAATTATTTAAGTAGCTTGCGGTCGAGAGGATTATTCTGCTGAATGGTTTACCTTGACCCAAATAGCAGCCTCCCCACTCGCTAACTTTTGAATCCCCAAACAAAAGCAGTGGTCCAAACATAGCCAGTCCCTATGCATTGGACTGTGGTCATTTAGTCAAGATGCTTTGGAGAGGTCTCCAAAAGGCTTCTGTGAAGTTGATGCAACTGACAGTGCTCACCTAAAACCTGCCACGGGCGACATCGGGAGACTTCATTTGATAAGCGCCTTAATCCCCCAAGTTCCTTTCTCATCTCTCTTCCCGAATGCACAATTTCGTTTGGGGCTCTCGGTGCTGTACGTATTTCAGCAGGTTGGGGTATAATTAACAGATTATGATGGGCTAAATCCTTTCCCCTTCGGTCAATGGAGCTTCCTCTCAGCTTCCAGGCATTGGAATGTGCAGGTGATATTGGTTTATCAAAAAGTGTGACTCTAATTGAGGCCCTGAAGAAGTGTTTGTTTTGTGAGCTGGGAATCTCAAGGTTACTTGTGTAAACCAGGTTCTCTGATATTATCAGTGAGATATCTCACGTGAGTTTCAGCTTGAAGAAACAATTACGCACGTCTGTCGGAGACAGACAGGTCGAGTGGTGAATGAGGTGAGCCCCTCCCCTCATTATACGTTTTTAGTTTTATTGTCACGTTCACAAGTACAGAAAAATGCCTTTCTGGCAAGCTCTTTCCCAACAATGCAGTAATCAATATAAGTAGTTCTATAAAATAAAGTAAACTAGAACAAAAACCTGTGAGAAATAGAAATAAGAACGTTCCAGGGTCAGTGCCAATACCATATTTACAATG